>NW_027072128.1:1433193-2866387 GCF_028829755.1 Penicillium solitum
GGTTGTTCCCGACTTTGCGCATGGGTGGTAAGTTATGATCCTATTTTCAATGGCTGACAACACTAACCTTTTCTCCTCAGAGGTCATCCGCGAGAAGGTCCAAGATGGAGTGACCGGCGAATCCAAGGAGATTTCCTACACTCAGTGCAAGATTGTGGGCAATGGCTCCTTCGGTGTGGTGTTTCAGACCAAGATGGCTCCGAGCGGGGAAGATGCTGCCATCAAGAGAGTCCTCCAGGATAAGCGGTTCAAGGTACATGGCTTCTCAACCTGGGATCTGAGGGGAATGTGTGTGTGTCGGATCACTAACCCACTCTCTCTCTCTAGAACCGTGAACTGCAAATCATGCGGATTGTGCGCCATCCTAACATTGTCGAACTCAAAGCCTTTTACTACTCCAACGGCGACAGGGTATGTGTCTCCTGGGTGTCCCGCCCGATCGTCTTTCCGTCCCCCGTTCCCGTGGGCTGACCGTGCCCCGGAATTTCCCCTCAATAGAAAGATGAAGTCTACCTCAACCTCGTCCTCGAGTATGTCCCCGAGACGGTGTACCGCGCATCCCGTTACTTCAACAAACTCAAGACTACGATGCCTATGCTAGAAGTCAAGCTTTACATCTACCAACTCTTCCGGTCGCTGGCCTACATCCACTCCCAGGGTATCTGCCACCGTGATATCAAACCCCAGAACCTTCTTTTGGATCCCGCTACTGGTATCCTGAAGCTCTGCGATTTCGGATCCGCTAAGATTCTGATCGAAAATGAACCTAATGTTTCATACATCTGCTCTCGTTACTACCGGGCGCCTGAACTAATCTTTGGTGCCACCAACTACACAACAAAGATTGGTACATATCCCTTTTTTTTTTGCTTTCTTTCTGTGCACATTCATATTCAATTTCTAACCTAAATGTTTTTTTTTTCTCTCTAGATGTTTGGTCGACAGGTTGTGTGATGGCCGAATTGATGCTTGGACAACCCCTCTTCCCCGGCGAATCGGGCATTGACCAGCTGGTAGAAATCATCAAGGTTTTGGGCACCCCAACTCGGGAACAAATCCGCACCATGAACCCTAACTATATGGAGCACAAGTTCCCTCAAATCAAACCCCATCCCTTCAACAAGGTATTTACTACACCGTACCGCTGGTTCTGTAATGGTGCTGACCCCCGAACTAGGTTTTCCGTAAGGCACCACCGGAGGCTATTGACCTCATCTCCGCCCTTCTGGAATACACCCCGACACAACGGTTGTCTGCGGTTGAAGCGATGTGCCACCCCTTCTTCGATGAGCTCCGCGACCCGAACACCCGGCTACCGGACTCCCGTCACCACAACAACCCCTCCAAGGATCTCCCCGCCCTTTTCGATTTCTCACAACATGGTAAAATATCCCGCTCGCTCTTGAGAGACGAACCCCTTACTAATCCCACTTTTAGAACTTTCGATTGCCCCTGATCTCAACGCCCAAATGATTCCCCCTCACGCTCGTCCAGCCCTCGAAGCTCGTGGCCTCGGCCTCGATACCTTCAAACCTCTTTCCAAGGAGGAGATGCTTGCACACCTCGACTGAGTTGATCAGTGTGTGTGTCCTCCGCCCTCCGCGAGGGATACGTCTGTTCATTGTGCCGCCATCTGCACTTTGCGTGAGATTCGACCTGCCAACCAAGTTCCATCATGATCTCGAGTAAACTCTGAATTGAGACTGCACTGCCTTGTCTTTTTTCTTTCTTCTTTTTTTCTTTGGGGACTCGATATGCCTCAACCCCGGACATGGTGGAACCTTGGGAACTGGTGAATGAGCAGGGAATGGTATGAAGTGAGAAAAGTGCATCATTTTAATGGCTGGGGGAGCGGAAACCATGTTTCTTCGGGGTGGTAAGGGTTGATGATTTTCACAATGGGAGGTCATGGCCTGGAGTTTATTTTGAGGTGTCTGAGACAGCTCTTGGGAGGAAAAAGTGATACCCTTTCTGTGCACGTCTGCCTTTGGGGGTCGGAGACTGCATAGTTTCATCGGTCGAGGGGAAGAACCCCCAGACGCAGCAAGTCGATCTCGACCCCGGATATGGAGGGGGTCAATCTTCCCACAAATGCATCGGAGATCTTGAAGATTTCTTTGGATACACATTTAGGGGGGACCCTTCTATGATGGTCAATCTCTCGTCCTGCAGCGCTAGAATCCCCATTCGTTCTTCCCTTTGCGTCCTCGCTTTCTTTTTTTTTTTTTTTTTTTTTTGTTCGCAATATCCTTGTATCAGATTCATCGGGCTCGGCTGGTTCCCCGGTCCTCCGACTTACCGGCCATGAGCTATATGTCATTCCAGTTCTCAAGCAGACGATCTTCTTTTCTTCTCTTTTTTTTTTTTCACCCCCGGTAGTAATACGTAAAGAATAAATAGTATTTGAATTGTGTAATTGTGTATAGTGTCAGGTGGAATGGATACCACTTTCCTACATCTCCATGTATTGGTTGTAGAGATACTTCCACTAGGGGCACCGGGACCGGAACTTCAATTTCCCCTTCCGAGCTCCCCATTCACCTCAAGCTAGCTGTCACCCTCGCTTTCCATTTTCCCAGGATCACTGTCTCTACGATAGAAACCTGATATCATACAGGCTCATTGGATTGATTCCAGAACATAATGGCCGAAAACGACCGTCGAAACCAGGGCTACAGGGGTGGGCGCAAACGCCGTTACAGAGGTAAGAGACATGGATCTGACAAGCTTACCCGGACAGCACGCTAACATGACTTGCGATCCTCACAGATGATGATGACTTTGATCGTCGCCCCCAAAGGCGCAGATATGAGGAGCCATTGTTCGTCCAGGTCCGACGGCAGTTGTTGACCATCGCGGAATCGGTACGGTCTCGGTTTTTTTTTTTCCACTGCGCGCATTGCGCTCTACAAATGGTTGATATGAACTAACACTTATGTCTCATTGATAGGCTGCTCGCAGAGCAGAAGATGACGTCCAAGGTATTGCGAAAACAGTCACGGATAACTACGACGACGAGGAGATCCGCCGCGACTTTGTCAACATCTCCCTTGATCTGTACGTGTCGGTGTACTCAATTCACCGTGGAATGTTATTAACTTGGATATGTGCAGCGTTCTCGAACAACCCATGAAAATTCCTTTTATCGCCGGCACGGTCCTGGTCGCACATAGTCTCAAGCCTGAGCTTGGATCGGAGGTTTTGAGCAAGGCAGCTGAGGCCTTGCAGAAGTATATTGATATTGGCGCATGGCGTGAAGTCAAGCTTCTTATTCGCTTCCTTGGTATTCTGCAGCCGGTCTATGAGGGTGACGGCATCTTCCCTCTTCTGGAAGAGCTGTTCGCTCGTGCAGTCGACCTCCAGACTGCCTCTTCGGAAGATGTAAGTTGGATTGGTTGACTTGTGATGATGAACCTTACCTAACAGCTTTTCTCAGCTTCTTGGCCTTGAATTGGTGAAGATTATTCAGTTCACCATTCCTTATGTCATGCTTTCCCCCGCCACTGGCTTCGAGGCCCAGGCTTCCGCGCTTCTGGAGAAGACCGATATCATCGCATCTACGCCCCACGCTCTCGTCGATTTGGTGAACACATTCAGCCCCGAAGAGAACCAGGAGGCAGCTGGTCAAAGCGTTATCAGTTTGATGCAGACTCAACTTCAAGCGGAGGCTAACCGGGGCTGGGAGCTTAAGTGCCTCCCCCGTCCTTGGAAAGATGTCCAGGATGTCGAGACGGATGAGCCCAAGTCTTTCGAGTCCGTGACCAAGGTTCCTTTCCCCGCAGTCACGGTGCCTAACCCTGTACCAAACGGCGTGCGTCCTCTCTTCCCGGAGGTCTACCTTTCGGTGTATGCCAACCAAGAAGTAGACACCGTTCCTGCCATCACAGACATCTCCTCTTCGCTTATTCGGGATGCACTAGTTGATACTATTAACCTCCTTGACTTCAACCGTGTTGCTACAGCCAAGTTCCTGATCGATATCGACTGCTATTTTACCTCTACCACATTCGTGAAGCGTGCCACGCCTTTCGATCGAATGCGCGAACTCATTGGAGAGGTGCAGCCGTGGAAGCCCGAGGATGTGGCAGTGGATGCAGTGTTCTCGCAGCTATTCCAATTGCCAGCATCGGAGCACAAACTCGTGTACTATCACTCTGTTCTCACCGAGTGCTGCAAGATTGCCCCAGCGGCAATTGCGCCGAGTTTGGGCCGTGCAATCCGATTCTTGTACAACAACCTGGAGACGATGGATTTGGAGCTCAGCAACCGTTTCCTGGACTGGTTCGCTCACCACTTGAGCAACTTCGGCTTTACGTGGAAATGGAGCGAGTGGTAAGTCGAAAATGTCAGCTTCCACCCGCAGTAATCAGTAATCTAACAACTTCACAGGACCGACGATCTTGATCTACCCGCCATTGATCCAAGAATGGCGTTTATCCACGGTGCTTTGGACAAGGAAATTCGACTGAGCTTTGCCCAGCGCATCAAGGGAACTCTCCCCGATCCCTACCCCAAGTTGATCACAGCAGGCAAAGAGAAGGATACTCCCGATTTCAAATATTCCTCGGAAAGTAGGTTTATTTTGTGGTCAAATAGGCAGAGAAGAATTGCTAACTCGAGTTTCCAGTGGCACCATACTCCAAAGAAGGACAAGAACTCATGCAGCTTATTCGGAAGAAGGCTAGCGACGAAGAAATCCAGCCCGTCATCACAGCCATCGAAGACCAGGCCCAGAGCCAGGGCGTCGATGACCCCAAGATCCCCTCGACAGATGCATTCGTAACCTCACTGTGCTTCGTCGGTTCCAAATCACTCTCCCACGTCCTGTCATGCATCGAACGGAGCAAAGATCGTCTCCTGGCCATCGGCACGGAATCTCAACACGCCCGCTGCCAAATCATCACCTCCGTCATGGACTACTGGGTCGACCAGCCCGGTATTGCCATCAACATCATCGACAAGCTGCTTAACTACACCATCCTCAGCCCGCTCTCCGTCCTTGAATGGGCCCTCTCCGAGTCCGTCGCGGCAGGAACCATCCTCGCAAAGCCCCACGTCTTCGAGATGATCTCCGCCACGGTCGGCAAGGTCACTAACCGCATGCGCCAGATCGTCGCCGCCCGCGCTCAGCCCGGCCTCTATGAGCCCCAGCTTACCGTCATCGACGAGACCCTCGCTCGTGAGCGCACTGACATGCAAGCCCTCTTCAAGTACATCGAGGACTCCATCGTCTCCATCGCTGCTGGAAGCAACGACGAACAGATGGAGCGCGGTGATGGTACCGGTACTCTGCCCGAGGACGCCATCATCCGCCAATGGGGCCGTCGCTGGCTCCGCGTGTTCCGGAGAAAGGCTGCCGTCGAGGAATCATTCATATCTGATGCCCTGGCTAATGCTACTCCCCTCGGCACCCAGGCCCCGCCTGTTTCTGAGCGGGAAGATGCTGCGGATGGGGACTTGGATATTGCCGATGCCGATGCCGATGCGCAATAGATGGATGTCACATATGAATGCCATCTCGATCAGGTATCAGCTTATGCATGCTGCGTTCTCGCATTTGATCTCTTTGAACTGTTTCATTAAATGACTTATGTCCCGGAGAGCCATTTCTTTTCTGCCTTTTTTTTTCTCTCTTTATCTTTCTGTCCTGTACACTTTAACTCTGGGTCTTCAAACAAGGCCGACAGAAATATGAAAGTTTCTCTCCGATTATTCCGAGCCAACCTCGATCCATTTCGAGACATAATTAATCTGTGCCTTGCCGACCTACGTAGTTAGTTGTATAGAACTAAAAATCGAAAAATAGAAAAAAAAAAAAAAAAAAAAACACTTCCCAAGACCCTGTTGATTCAACCTTGCCACCCTAGCACGGGGATATCCCTCCAAAATACATATCAAAAGTCGTGAATCGTGTACATCTTGTTGAACTCTAAAGGAAAAGAGTAGGAAGAAAAGAAAAGAAAAGTGCGAGAAAAAAAACATCCAAGTGGAAGTCGGATCCCCTTCCTGTATATAGCGCATTTCTCAGGACGCCCAGAAGAAAAATGAGACAAAAACAAAAGTGAAGAAGTAAGTAACAGTAGAAATCAGCAAGTAATAAGACCAGGGATATCAAAAGGGGTGTGTGCAGACGAATACAAAGCAATATAGAAAGCCAAAAAAGAAGAAAAACAAGAAGAAAAAGTCCCGAGACGAAACCCAATCAAGGCCCATGATGAATGTGACCATGACCATGACCATGACCATGACCATGTCCGTGGACATGAGCCCTGCGATCAATATAATAAGGCTCCCCATCATCACCATCACTGCTAGAAGCATTATAAACGGAGAAACCATCCTCAAAGCTCCCGCGGCGCATCTGCATCTTCGACACGCCCTCTTCAGATTCAACGGACTGTGTTCGATCCATAGAGCCACAGCTACTCTGTGCATCAGACCGTTTCGTCGTCGAGATCCGTCGGTCCTTACCACGGCCCTTGATGCCCTTGTTGCTGTTTTTGTATAGCCCGGCGAAATATACCCATAGCTCGCGGTCTGCGGCGTTCATGTTCATCGCTCCGTTCTCGCCCATTTGGGAAAAGCGGACGGTTAGATTGTGGAGTGTAGCTGCGTGGAATTTGTTTTGGTGAGACTGTTTTTAGGGTAAGGGGTTGGTTAGCTTGGGTTTGAACAATGGTGCATGAAAAGAAACAATGACGATGCTGACATAGTCGAAGGATAAGAAGGGGAAGACAAGAGACTTACCTTAAGGTTGCCTAACTGGGTAAACTGCTTGCCACATTCATCTAGACGACAATCAAACCGTTTAGATTGATCATGGGTGAGCTTGTGAGCGCGGACGTTGCCTCGCTGAGCAAATCGCTTATGGCAGATTTCACATTGGAAGGGCTTTTCGCCCGTGTGTCGCCGCTGATGGGTCTATGTTTTTTTCAAAAAAGAAAACGCATGTTAATGTCTGCCTCGTGTGTCGTAATCGCATGGCGCAGCAGCTGATGTGCTTACCTTGAGGTTGCCTTGCTGCGAGAAGCGTTGCCCACAGGAGGGCTCCTTGCATATCTGCCACATCCAAAAACGATTAGTTGCTGATCCTAACACTAAATTCGATTGAGAACTATGTGTGTACTCACAAATGGCTTATCGCCTGTGTGTGCCCTGATGTGGATGTCCAGGTGTGTTTTCTGCGCGAAGCTTTTACCGCAGCCTGGGAGGTTGCAGTTGTACTTGCGCTTCTTGCCTGAGCGCGATAGCTGGCCTTCGTTGGCATGGTAGCAGCGCGGTGGTGGGGGCGAGGCAGTTGGGTAAGATACGGGATAGGCCTGTGGTACCGGTGCTGCCAGATGTTGGAGTGGTGGCAGCGATTGCTGGGTTGGTGACGAAGCATGCTTGGCCTGGATGGCCTTCATCAGGACATCCACATTGGTTGAGAAGGCGATGTCCGCGGGGGTTTGCTTCGTCTCATTTGGCCCGACTGGTGAATTGTGGCCTTCGGTTGAAAGCGGCCGTGGACCATGGTCGGGCGTAGACTTTACTGTCTGGCTGATGGCGTTCTTCGCCGGGCGAATCTCTGGAAGAGACTGCAACGGTTGTTCCGTTGAGAGGCGCAGTGGTTGCGGCTGTATCGGGTGCTGACTAGGGACAAAGTATTGGTGATAGGGATTCGAGTGTGCATGTGTGTGACCCACGGAGTGACCGAAGCTGTAAGGCAAGCTACTTGGGGTCTGGTAGGGCAGCGAGTACGGTGCTGTTTGAGGTGAATAGAAGGGGAAATTTTGGCTCAGGGTCGAGTCCATCGGGCGCCTGTGTGCAAACGCACCCACGGCATGGCCGGGAAACTCGTAAGAGACGGGCTCTGCAGTCTCCATCTTTGTATGTTCGAGGTCTGCTCAGTACCTTTCAGGAAAGCAAGGATACCTTCTTCCTTCCGGATCTTCTCCTAGATCCCAAGGTATCTCAATGTATACTTGTCCTCGGGATGGGGGGACTTTTTTTCTTTCCCTTGTGTAGTCTTTGAATATGTTCTGAAACCCAACCCCCGGTGATATTTGGGTTCTGGCTGGCGAGTTCTCAAGAAGAAGCAAGGATAGGGAAAATAGACAAATCGGCCGGCCAAAGCGTAATCAGTGTATAGATCTGGATCTATATATATGGGATGGAGGAAAGGAAATAGCAAATATATGCAGGTCATGCCGTGAAGAGGGAATATAATGATTGACAACTAGCGATGATCTTCCGCATCGACCGTGGCACCTCCCCGATCTAGATATAGGGCCCCAATGTAATGGCGGGGGCGACAGGGGGAAGTCAGCCGGTGAGAAGATAGTTGAAAAGCCCCATTTTGCCTGTATGACGTTTAGGAATTGATAAAATAATAATAATAAACGAGTAAAAAAAAAGGGGGGAAAGAAGAGCAGTTCAGAGATACATGCAATGTACTGTGTATACAACATACCAAGTGTGTTTGATTCGACGATCTCCAGGGATCCTGGATGATTGAGTCGACCTGACTCCACCGGAGAAATAATATAAAATCAAATCAAATCGAGTACCTAGGGTTTCCTAGAGCCCTGGCCCTGAAGCCCTGAAGGAGAAAGAGCATACAGGTGCATTGCATCCCATGAGATGCATTTGCTTTGGACGCATCAAATTCCTGTACCACGAGGAAAATAGTAATTCTCATTAGTGGTAATGTATTTCAACTTCGGTGTGAAATGTGTGTCAGTCACACAGGGAATGAAAAATATACTCACAGCCGCGACTGGCGACGAAAGAGCCTTGATCTTCTTCTTTTTTAACCATCCTTCTTCCATGCTTTCCCCATACTCTGTACACTTCTATAACTGATATTGATGAAGAGACTGACATCTGTCAGACTCGAAATCTCACAAAAAAGAAAGGAAAAACACACGCAAACCCATCGTGCTGTGCATCTCTCCCCTCGAGGAGAGACGGGCCGGGCCTTCAAATCGCGGAATTCCCAAGTGGGCCGTGATCGACCTGCAGTCGACATGTAGATTATTCAGTCGATCTCGGAGTCAGCGATCGCTCAATGGCCAGCTGGGCCGTAATTACGAGTACCAGGATGCGCCATCCCGATAGTCGCCAATAGTGTCCGATCTCAGCCCATCGAATATCCCAGCTAGCCGCCCAAGGCCCTGGAAAATTCAGTCGGGTGATCTGATTCTCTTGGAAAAGCCAATCAAGTTGTGCCTCTTCCATCTAGTGCGATCTGTTTCTCTCTCTCTCTCTCTCTTTTTTTTTTTTTTTTTTTTTTTTTGTTTTGCGGGGGGAGGAAAGAGAATTGATTCTGGCCCATCAGAGGAGTTAACACGGGGCTTTGGTCTGATCTCGATGTACACTCCGTACAGAGTACGTACTTTGGATTTTCCCCTTAATCAGGCAAATGGCTTGGCTCATGGGCCATGTCGATCATGGCCACTCGTGGGCTTAGTTGGCTCCATATTGAGGATCCGAGAAGTGACAGCCATGTCCCATCTGACACGAGTGGGCAACCCTGCACGTCCTGCGTCGAGATGAGGTGTCGGGACTTGTAATGGTTCCTGCAGGGATGCGACTAGTCTTCACGAACTACTTCCTGAATGGGCGAAGGTACCTAGCCTGTGCATATGCGTTAAGCCTAGTTCGGTGAGATTTTGGATCAGGGGAGTTGATGTGTATATTACCTACTCCATACTCCTCCGTACTCTCCGTAGGTACCCACCGAATAATCTGATTATTTCCGAATATTTTCCAGTCTCTCCGTTGGTATTTCGGAGGCTCTGTGGTGATTCAGACGGGCAGGGATGGTGTTGTTGGGAAGTTCAGCTCGTTTCAGAATGCCCATGTGACCTCTTTTCTACGTCGACCACATACATAACATAACAATATACTCCGTATAGTAAAGAATGGCAATTTTGGAATTGAAAAGGAATTCACGTATACACTAAAGTGTATATAGGGGGGGGGGGGAAATAAATAGAAAACAAATTCAACAACCCATAACCAAAGCAAAGCAAAAAAAAAAATATCATAATGCGCCCAAAGGATCAACCCTTTCATCGTCCAGTGTACGCCGAGTATCTAGAATAAAGTCAAAAAAGTCAGCTTAGGATCTGAAACACAGGGGGGAATACGGAAACACTCACCTCCAGATTCGTGCACGCATGTCTCCACTGCCGGTCGCGAACAGGTTGCCAGTAGGACTGGGTGCAACTGAGATGACTATTCCGAGTTAAGAATTAGAGAGAAGACCACCACACGCGAAGATTGAATCAAACTCACCAGAGTTCTTGTGGCCTTGAAGCATCATCTGGGCATTTCCAGTCACTGGATCCCAGAATTGAACACCACGGTCCTTAGAACCACTCATCACCCAGGCACCGTCGGGGGTCAGGCACACACTGAGAACAAAGTCCTAGATGATAGTAAAAAAAAAGAACAAGTTAGCTTCTGCCGGTCTCTCTCCAGGAATCTCAGATCTAACCTTGTGGCCCTCGAAGGTACGAATACACTTGCCACCCTTGATGGCACTGTGAGGGTGCATGCCCCGAGGAACGGTAAGCTCCCAGAGCTTGATAGTCTTGTCCAGACTGCCACTAACAAGGTCACGGCCATTGGGTGCGAATGCGACCGAGTAAACACTGTCCTTGTGGCCATCGGGGTTCTCCAGGCGCTCCACCAGGTATCCAGTTGTAGTATCCCAGACGCGCACGCTCTTGTCCAACGAACCGGCAGCCACGTAACGGCCATCCGGAGACATGGCCACAGTAGTGACACCATCCTCAATGCTAAGGGTGTAGACAAGCTTGCCATCGAGAATATCCCAAAGGCGCACGGTCTTGTCTCCACTGCCAGAGGCGATGAATCGACCGTTGCCAGCAAAGTCCAAAGAGTAGATGTCCTGCTCATGTCCACTGAAGATATGCTTGATGGTGCGCTGGTTGATATCCCAAACCTAAATCCAACCACAGTCAGTCAGCGATCTTCCCACATGCTGCGGGTTCCATATAAACCGAAAACTTACGCGAATCTGCTTATCCTCCGCACCAGTCGCAAGATATTTGCCATCCGGACTGAAGCACACGCTGCGAATGTACAGGTCGCCGTCCTTGTCGACATTCTCATCCTGAAGAGTGGCCACATTCTGACCGGTGGTCACGTCGAAGATTTGAGCCGAGCGGTTGCAGCCCGTCGCCAAGTACTTGCCATCACGGCTGAAGCGCACACAGCAAACGACACTATCGTGATTCAAATGATGCACCAGATCCACATCGAGGACACGCTGGACCTCGGGGTTGAACACGGCGTACCAATCGGAACCCTCACGCTTCTGCGACGGAGGCAAATCATCGGGATTCCAGTTTGCCAGCATGTTTCCCGGACGTTCGGCGGTGCGGCCGAGAGGGGGGTTCGGAGGAGTCGGGCGAGGGATCTGAGGGGATGCACGGGGATCCGGGTAGGCGATGTGGGTTTGCTGGGGGGTACCAGGGCCTGGGGGAACACGGCCACGGCCCTGGCTTTTACCGGGGCCTGGAGATGCAGTGGGAGGTGGAGGCGGTCCATAGCCTGGGAGATTTAAACGATCCAACGGGTCAGCGGACTGGGCGACGAGTTTCATAAACACAGCGACATACCGTTCACAGCAGCGCCAGCCGGATATCCTCCAAAGGAGCTCTGCTGGGGTTGCGGTGCGCCAGGCTGAGCGACCGAAGCAGGCGGTTGAAGGGGATGCTGGGGAGGCTGCTGATCCTGGGGGAGGGAAGGTGCAAGACCGGGGCCACTACCTGATGGGTTGGTCATGATACCACCAAACAGATTGCTGGGGCCGTGGCCCAAGGCAGGTGGGGGAGCCTGGGAAGGAGCTGTATGAGCCGCAGCGGGTCCGCCGATGTGGGAAGGGATGGTTTGCACGCCACGCGCCTCAAGTTCATGTCGCAGCATTCGAATCTCAGATTCGTAGCTAGAAAAAGAAAAGAAGATGTCATGTCAGAGAGGATTATTGGAGCTTTCGACCAAGGTAAAGGGAACGCACTCTTGCTTGATCTTGATCTGCGCCTGTTCCAGTTGATAGACCTTTTGACGGATCATCTCCATCTCTTGGAGTTGACCGGTCACTGCATGATCTGTCAGTTAGATAACATTTCAGCGAATGTCGGGACCCATGGAGCTGCAGTCATTGAGGGGGAGGGGGGGATGAGGTGGCAGCTGCTTGCATAAAAAGGATTGGACAGGAGGGGGCTCAAGGCGCAAAGGGCTTGGGCATAAAGAAAGGGGTAACAATGTGTCAGAGGGGACAGGTAACATACACTGATGCTCAAATTCGCCGGTGTTTCGCGACTGGCTCTCAAACTCCTGGCGCAGTTGATCCAGCAACTCCGTCAGACGGGAGTTGGGAGCGGGCACCATGCCGCGATGAGCGTTGTACATGGTGGAATATATATGTTTTTTTTTGCTTCTTGTTTTTCTGGAGTCACAGAGGGAGACAAAAGCGATGCTCGGATAGCAGCTCTGGGTCAGCAAATGAGATCGCAACCAAGGTTTTGACCTGGACTCAATGATCTTGATCACTGAGGCTTCAATGCTTGGTGGATAGCACCACGCAGCTAGCCACAGCGATAGTGGGCGATACAATATAAACTGGGAGATGAGAATGGGGGGGTGTAGTGGTAAGAGGGGTGGAAGAGGCTGGCAGATGACACTTTAAAGCGGGAAGGTTTGAGTTTGGGGGAAGGCGGCAGTGGTTAACGCGAGAAGCGAGGTGATAGGCGAGAAGCGCAGCGGGTCTTACCGTAGACTAAGGTTGGTACATAATAAATTTGTATCTTTATATTTGATACAATAAAGTATTCAAGTAGATTATTACATATGTAAATGAATCACATTTCACACTATATGATGAAAAAGAAAATCAAAATGTTCAAAATACTTTGTTCAAAATAGTTAACTAGTTAGTTAACTACATATGTAGTTAGGTAGGTACATTGCACATTGTATATCCATGGATGGGTCCAGATCGTGAGGTTCGCATAAAACCAGTATTATTCCAATGGCTGAAGATACCCGGAAATACCAGGGAATACTTGGATCTACACCGGCAAGTGTGGGCAGTGGAGGTACCTCTGAGTACGGGAAGCAGAAGTGGAACTGGCCCGTGCGGTATAAATTTAGTATTGCCGTTACTATACGATGTAATTAAACGGAGTACGGAGTACTTTGGTCATTATTGCCTGATCCATGAGGCAATAGATAGCCACAGATAACTAACTAACTAGCCACAGATATATAGCCACAGTATGGCACTCCAGGCATTAAGGCATAAACTGTGGCAAACCAGGGGTTCTTTTAAGTTTTTCTTTTTTCTCTTTTTTTTTACTCCATAGTGACTTTGGTAGACCAAGGTATGTATGTATACCAAGTGATAGAAAAGTGAAGATATACCAAAAATAATATTATTTTATATACTTTTATATACTATTATAATACTATAATGTCCACTCATAAGATAACTATATATTATAATCCCGCATCAGACCATTCCCCCTGGATCAATTGGCTTAATAAGAAAAGGTGGCATCGCAACGGCTGTGGCGGTTCCGCGCTGGTGTGACTACTTTGTTATTCGCCGCGACTCTCCTTTTTTTGTTCCTTCAAGTACCTCTTCAATTCCTCCCTCCCTCCTTCCCCACCCTATCTGTGCCCTCAATCATGGATATCATTCTCGAATTATGGGACACCTTCATTGGTGATCGCCTCTATTCGACACTCCTCCCCGCCTCGCTCTCTTCGTCCGTGTCGCTGCCGGCCTTCGTCAATGCGGCCGCCAACACTTCAATGGCCCTTTTTGGTCCGGAACCTTATGTCTATGAACAGGCTACACAGATGATCTACCTGGAACCTTCGAAATACGCATACCTGAGTGCTTGGCCTAGGAACAATGTCTACCGTCAATTCACGAGCTTTTTCTTGATTACTTGGTAATGCGCCAATCCCGCCACTTTTTTTTTCTCGCGTCAACACAAGAACTAACTCTCAATTAGGCTGTTTGGTCTGCTCGTCTACTTCTTGGTCGCCACGCTTTCATACATCTTTATCTGGGACAAGACAACTTACAATCACCCCAAGTTCCTCAAGAACCAGATTGGGCTGGAGATCAGACAGGCCATGGCTGCAATGCCCCCAATGTCACTGTTGACAGCTCCTTTCTTCGTTCTGGAGGTCCGCGGATACGCCAAACTTTACGACACAACCGCCGAAGAGCCCTTCCCGTACTACAGCCTCATCCAAATCCCCTTCTTCATCTGCTTTACCGATTTCTTCATCTACTGGATCCACCGAGGCCTGCACCACCCCCGCGTATACAAGACCCTACACAAGCCTCACCACAAATGGATCATGCCGAGCCCTTATGCCTCGCACGCCTTCCACCCGCTCGATGGCTGGTCCCAGAGTGTCCCGTACCACGTCTTCCCCTTCATCTTCCCCCTGCAGAAGTTTGCCTACGTCTTCCTGTTCGGATTTATCAACCTGTGGACCGTCTTCATTCATGATGGCGAGTACGTCGCCAACAGCCCCATCGTGAACGGTGCGGCCTGTCACACCATGCACCACTTGTACTTCAACTACAACTACGGACAGTTTACCACTCTCTGGGACCGTCTGGGTGGCAGCTACCGCAAGCCCAACGAGGAGCTTTTCCGCAGAGAGACGAAGATGGGCGACAAGGAGTGGAAGCGCCAGGCCAAGGAGATGGAGACAATCCTCAAGGATGTCGAGGGCGAAGACGATCGCAGCTACTCCGCCGACAAGAAGAAGAATCTTTGAAACGATGGCATCGCATTCTTCACGACTTCACAATGATTGGTTCTAGACTACAGGAACCATTCGAAACCCATCGCAGACTCCCCGATAGATGGGGCTGTATGTCTTGGCTTTCTTGGCCTGGGTTTTGGATTTGGACTTTTGCATCTCCCTATCGTTTCCCGTGCCTTTTTTTTTTCACGCTAATTCAAGTACATTAATTCGCCTTGCGCATCTCTTACCTGTTTTAATACACCCAAAACTGACCGGCAGCACTCTGGCCTACTGGTGATCTACCCCATTCTGTACATAATGTTCTTTTTTTTTTCTCCTTCTTTTTTCCGTGGGCAGTCGAAATGCACTTGGTTAGGTCTTTTCTGTACATTTCTCTTCTATGTGTTGCAAGTTCATGGGGTCATGTTAAAGTCGAAAATTGATGCAGATGTACGATACTTTCAAATCTATAAAACAAGAATTACCAAACTAGTTCAAATTTATTCATAAGATTAAAATTAATATCGAAAATCATAATCCATATCCATCTTTCGTTTCCATCAAGTACTCTAGCCCCGGATATCCAGGCACTCCTTGGGAGAATGGCCGGCTGAAATCCAACAGACCAGGCCACCTGGTTTTCGCGCGGCAAAGACTGGAAACAAGCCTTTTGATGATGATCCAACACAGGAGAAAAAGCTCCTCTGATGGAACGAGAATGATGGACATCTTGCGCTCGCTACCGGAGAGCCTGTATGATAACACCTCGCGATCCGTCAGTCGCATGAAACCCATACTCGGCTAAATCTTGCTCTCGACTCGGCCAGACCTCCGCACTAAACCGTCCGGTTTCAGCAGAAGCAAGTCGCTTGTGAAGAGCAACCACTCGATTGGCCTGGTGAGAATCGCCACACTCCAGCACCGTGAGCTTGGCCTTCAACTTGAATGCCAGAGTGAGAATGCGGTGGTAGAAGATATCCTCAGGCATACAGTCTTCCATCCCGGAGTCCGAGTGTGGAGGCACAAGTGCCAGCTTTGGCTCGAAGCGCTGTACACTGCGCGCAGTGGTGCCGTTGCGGAACTCCGTTTGGGATATGTAGGGCGGGTTTGAGATTAACAGATCACACTCACCTTTTTGGTGGGGTGATGAGATGTCCAATCCTCCAAAATTGGGGTGTTGAGTTTGGAGTATTGACTCAATGGACGGTACTGAATTGTCACTGCCATGTCCGAGGACATCGGCGCGATAGAAGCGGATGTCTGTGGATGCGGTGGATGCCAATTGGCCCAATTGCAGGTTATGCTCGAGGTTCTTCTGGGCTAGTATTAAGGCCGTAGGACTGATGTCCACTCCCGTTATCTCCAGCTGGAAATGAGGGGCAAGTAATGCGTGCAGAAGAAGTGGTATGCAGCCTGTGCCAGTGCAAAGGTCGATGACACGCAAGGGTCTCGTCTGATTGGGAGACTCGGGCTTGTCATTACGGCCCAGGGCCATTTGACGGACTAGTTTGGCCGCTTGGTATGTATATGATTCAGTTTCTGGTCTACAAAACGTTGTCAGCAAGAGATATGGCTTTTTTTTAAAAAAAAAAAAAAACCTGATAGACGGACCTTGGGATCAGAACGCCTCTTCGGCAAAGAATGTCCAAGTCACCGAATGGTTGATCTCCAAGGATATATTGAAGGGGATATCCTCTAGATCGCATCTCACACATAGATCTCAAGAGGCTTCTCCATCCCTTTCTTGGAAGAGACTGGCTATCACGAACTGCCCGCTCGCGTAGCCAACGAAGTTCATTGCGAGCAGAATCGATTGTGCGGCATTCTTTGAGGAGTACCGGCAGAAGATAATTTTCCCGTTGTGCTTTTCTGATGACAGAAAAGGGGATTCGGGGCATTATGGGAATATCAGTGGTCAGTCAAGGAACGTTAGTGCCAAGAGATTCCGTTGATGCCAAGATAATGATATATATATATATATATATATAGTTATATAACATATATGTATGTACATATGTAAATATCGACGATGGTCCTTGATATACTTTCCCATTCCTTTTTTCTTTCTCGGTTTTATAGAAATCAAAAACATCAAAAGGTATGAAAGGAGCGAACACTAATAGGATAATCCAACATGAGTACTCCACATGTAGTTATTAAATCACTGAATGTCCATTTCATAACACATAAAAACTAGATAATTGAGAGTAGGACGGAAAAGAGTTCTAGGTATAGTCTGCCCAGACTCCAAATACGCCATAGTATGCAAGACATATACAGAAGAAGAAAAATATGTGAATCAAAGGCCTTAAAGAGCCAAAAGAGCTCCCACACCGGCAAGGCCGACGGCCAGGTGTTTCGGCATAGCGGTTGCCTTGGGGATGGCCATATTTCCAGTGGCAGAGGCCGAGCCAAAGATGTCGGATCCTCCCCCAATACCTCCAATGCGAGCAGCGGTGCCACCAACTGGCGCAGTAGTCACTGGGTCCGAGACTGCAGTGGCTCCGGGAACGGAATCGGTGCCAGTCCCGATCTCCAAGATATCATTCTCGGTGGCGTTGAAGTTGGTGCTGGCGAGAGAGATCTCATTATTGGCGAGATCGTATACCACATACGCACTGCGCAGGAACGTATCTCCCAGGACTGCTGTGCTGCTTCCTGCGGGAACAATCCCGAAAACGCAGGCCCGCTTGCCGTTTCGGAAGTAAAGATCGCCAACATCGATGACCATCTCTTTGATGCCCACGTTAATCGTCGGGGATGAGAACGTGTAACTGAGGGTGATGTTGTCATTTGCCATGCTGCATTCAACGTAGCCAATGCCACTCTCCGATTCGTAAGAGACCCCGAGATCATCGTAGATGTCCTGGACAAGGGCGTTTGGAAGGTACGTCAGGGAGCTTCCCGAGTCCAGTAATACACCCGCCGGAATGGAACTGGAAGAATAGGTATTTTCACCGGAAGAATTGGTGAGAGACACTTTAGTGAGCGCGATAATGAACTCCGAGTATAGTCCACGGACCTTCTGGACGGGGACCGTTTGTAGGACGCCGTGATATTTTTTAGTATTGACTCCACCAAACAAAATCGAGCCGGTGTTCGCATCCAGGTCGTTCAGCCAGAGACTGTAGGCATTTGATTGGATTATTCCTTTGTCGACCATCGCCTTGGGCAGGTTGGCATACGCCGAGTCTCCATTTCGGCCGACCTGAACTTCATTGACGGTGTATCCTATACCTAGCACACCCTCTGTACACAAACCTCGCATGTCAGCTCTGTGGTAATATTATATTTGACACACAATCACTCACCTGCAGAGCCAGATGAAAACCCAATGCCGAATTGGAAGTCTTTAATAGTTGTGCCTCCAATGGTAAGAGTGTCGGTCACATAGTCTCCGGCGGCACCGGAACCGTCGGCATAGCTGATATTGAAGTCCGAATTCACAAAGGAATATGAAGAGGAAGAGGTCGAGTCGTAAGTACCGGATTCCGCGCAGACGTTCTTGGTGGATGCACAGAGAGTAGAGTTTGGTGTATTGGACCACAAATCGCTACTTCCAGTGTCGAGGACCAGACGTACGGTCTGCTTGGGGGTACCTAGAGTGACATTACAGAAGTATAAAGTTTCCTAGGCAGAGACATTAGTATCTTCCGTCAGATTATATATATATATATATATATATCTAAATATAGATATGATATGTGTACCTCATTGTCCAATGCCTGACTGACTGTCGAACGTTTCCTCCTTGCTTGATCTCTAGCAACGGGGTTGGAGATATCGTTTCGTTGAATATCCATTTGTACCACCGCGGGATTCTCTCGTCGATGGAGAGTTATACCCCAGACTGGCATCACCAGGCCAGTGGCCAATAAGATCCAACTATGTTTCATAGTGCCGATCGTCCTCCCCGAATTCGGCCCGAAAGTGAGAGATTAGCTATTGTCTTTCGAACGGTTTAAGAGACGATATAAGTGGGGTTGGATGATGATTGGGGAATAACAAGGGTAAAGGAAGAAGTTGAGAAAGGTGAAGAAGTTGAGAAAGGTGAAGAAGTTGAAGAAATTGAAGAAAGGAAAAGCAAAAAAAAAAAAGAGTCAAGAAAAAAGAATGGCGAGAGTTACTTGGCTCCAACCGGATTATATACGTGTGGGCCATATACCGATGTTACTAGTATTAGTATACTGTAGTACGTATAATTATAGTACTATACTATTAGTATATAGTGTATTAGTATATAGCGTATTAGTATATAGCGTATTAGTATATACGGTTGCCTGAACGGGTAACGCGGATGTCAAGTGCTGTCGTCACCGTATAATTTAGTCAATGCCTTTTATATAATATATATATACACACATATATATAATAGTAAGCCTCGGACTTACATTATTCATCGAAAACCAAATAAAAACCAACTAGTTCTCATCCTTATATCCTGTGGTATACTCCTACATAGCATACGTACGCGACATACGTAGTGGAGGTGATGACGCGGTTGACTCCACTTTCCATCTGACTCTTACGCAGAGTATACAACATAGTAACTACAAAGTACATACATATGTATGTATATACTCATCCTATTGTACATTCTTACTATAATCACTCTATAATAACCCTATAATACCCTGGCCACTTACAGACCCATCGCGTCCCGGATTTGCTGCATGGTCACCCGACTGTTGGCCCGCGCTGCTTCGGCCCCCTCCTCAGCCACTGACTCCAGGTAACCAGTCTGATCCTCCATGATCGTAATATACCGATCTCGGATTTCTTGCAAATGATACGCGATCCGGTCTGCAACATGTTCCTTGAGCGATCGGAGACTAGCGCTGTGGAAGTCAGTCGCAATCTCCTCACACGATACACCTTCCAGGTGGCTTAGGATCTCAATGAGATTAGACACCCCAGGCCGATGCGTCGGGTCGTAGGTAATGTTTGCTTCTGAGTCGGTCAGGGCTACCTTGACCTTTTGGCGAATTTCAGCTGGCGAGTCGGTAAGGATAATCCGGGATTTCTCATCGGCGTGCGATTTGGACATCTTGGAAGTGGGTTCCTTAAGGGACATCACTCGCTTGGCAGGAGCTGGTCAAGTTAGTGTCTGGTCTGTTCCTTCTGACCCATCTGACATGGGCAACTGTTATCTTACATATCAATGCCTCTGGGATGGGGAAAATTGGCCCGTAGAGGTGGTTGAAGCTGTTCGCGGTATATCGGGAAAACTCCAGGTGCTGTCTTTGGTCTTCCCCAACCGGGACATGGGTAGCTCTTGGTGATCGTTAGTACAGAAAGCGCCAATGTAGACGAGAAAACATACCTGTGCACAAGGATATCGGCAGCTTGTAGTACTGGATAGGAGAAAAGACCAAGTCGCAGCTGTGCCCGTGCTGTCGAATCATCCAGCGTGGCATCGTCAGGCAGTTGTAACTTGCTCTGGACGGGTGTCAATAGAATGCTCGTATGTAAAATATTAAAAAGAATGATAGGGCGCCGCTCACCTTCCACTGTGTCATACGCGACAGATACCCCATGGAAGCCACCGTACTGAGAATCCACATCAACTCAGTATGTGCCGGCACCTAATGAAATGTCAATATAAAGTCTCTATTGTGCTTGGTAGCCGACAGCTACAAGACGGAACCTACACCGGACTGGTAGAATATTGTTGAGCGCTTAGGATCCAGGCCCACTGCAAGCAATGTTGCAAAGGCCTCTTTCCTCCATTTCCTCAATTGAACTGGATCTTGCGGTACTGTCAATGCATGTAGATCAACAATAGAGAAAAACAACTTGGTTCCTTCGGTTGCATCCTGCTGGAGCTTTACCCATTGATGTAAAGCTCCTAGATAATTTCCCAAATGAGGCACTCCAGTTGGCTGAATCCCGGAAAATATAATGGGGTCTTGTGCTGGCGTGCTGTTTGAGCTGTTCCATCGATGGCATCTCCTTGGGAGAAGGGAGAGCCCGCTTGGGCGGATATGGAGGTGTTTTGCACGCAATGACCCCAGCGAGGCAAATTCATGACGCATCGCGTTGGCAGACATCTCCAACCAACACTCAATCGGTGCGAGAATGGGAAATTTCAAGGGCAATCACTTCGTACTGTCGTAGTCCCTAATGACCCCCGAAAAACACGAAACGCGAAATGTGTCACGTGATCGACATCTTACAATGTGTGTCGGATGAAACTGTACTGGGAATCACCACGGGCATCACCCTGGGCATTGTCTACATCTATGATAGCCAAATTTCACATATTCCACATAATATCATATCGAAGTGGGTAGTACGTCTATTAGGGACCCAGTTGTGGCGAGCAACCTCCTTTCAGTATATATAAGTTTCCTTTCATCGGGGCTGAAATGAGAATAGTAAAACAGTAAAATACATATGGCCTAGATCAAGAAGGCTTTTGAATATAATGAAAACAGCGCCTGTAGCAAAGCCACACCAAGTCCGAATGTTCACGGGTATACAAGTTCAACAGTAGATTACCATTCCATCTATAGACGCTTGCGCTCGGCGAATCGCTCACTGTTCAAAGTATCGAATATCGTGCCTGGGGCCGAGTTGTCCTTCCGCTGACCGAATTGCGCGAGCTCGGGGCGAAGAGCTTCTTCCACCTCGGCAACAGAGGCATCCATGGCCTTGCCAGCATCTAGTATAGAAAATATGGTTAGTACCCTGATCACTGAAGACGCTCTCCAGGCGGGGGGAAGGGTAGCCCATACCAAGACTGTCGTGTTCCCAGACATTTGCCTTCATACCGACTCCATAAAATGCGTGCTTCCGGAGAAATGCAAGCCATGCCTGCACCGCTTGTGGGTTTCCATCCTTGATCTGAATCAGTCGACGGAGGGTGATTCGTTCGAAGTTCTCTTGACTCTTCTTGTGCACGAAGTTGCTTCGGGGTACGGTCCAGCGTTCAACGATGCGGGGGAGAGGCACAGGCCCGGACACAGGGAGGTTGAGGTAGTAAGCGGCACGAATGGCAAAGTCCGTGAAGAACTCCACGTTACGGACGCTGTATGATCGCAATTGAAGGTCGCAGACTGGAAGGCCGTATTCCACCTTCCTCCGCAAAGGCCGTAGGTATATGGCTTGCACGCTTCGTGGAAGTCGGCTGTCCTCGCCGAATGCCCCTAACCGTTCAGACCTAACCGAACTGTGAGCAGTGATCTTTGATATATTTTTGAACATTGAGCCAATTGCCCCTGGATACTAACCATTCTTTCACACTAGACTCGGTGATTTTCTCGGCTTCGGTCGGTCTGAGTTACCTCAATTAGCGACAAAGCCAAATACATAGATTTGAAGAGTTTCTTACGCTACTGGAGCAGTCGATGCAGGGGCGGTAGCGGCGGGGGTGACGGCGGGAGTCGCGATTGGCGTGGCAGGAGTAGGGGAAACAGGGGCAGTTTCTGCAGGAGCAACTGGTGTAGGGGTCGGTGTTGGGTCTTGAGCGGGTGTCTTCTCTTGCTCCGGCGGAGTTGGCTGGGTCGGGGATGATAGAGAGCGGAATGGCACGGGGGCCTTTCAAGGAGATGTTAGCACAGTACGTGTGAATCCTACAGAATCAGAACATACCCGGAGGCGCTTGCCCACTCCAATTAAGGAGCGCGATGTGTATGAGAACATTGTTAATCGTGATTTTGAGGAAGATCCGGTGTTGTTGGCGGATGGGTTTTTTCGGGGAGCGAGTCCAGGGCGGTGAGTGAGGAACTTGGATATAGAAACTGGTGATATATCTATTATATACGTATACTATGATACTATGCGTTAAACTATTGATCTAATAATAATAACAATAAAGACAAATAGACCATGATTTACGGAGTACATGAGATTGATGGTTGATCCCATTCTGAGTAAAAACGAGTTTGTACAACCCTATGTTACCGTCGATATACATATGTATATATCTAGTGTTCCCCTTATAGATGATCGGCTCTCTTACGCCAGGCTTTTATATAGAATATTCTATTGAATGAGTTAGTAGATGTGATTGTCCTCCAAGGCTGCTTATCTCAAATGTTTTCTATGAATCGAATCATTGCCCCCCCCCCCCCCCCCCCCCCGCCAAACTAGCGACCTGGGCAATGGAACCATGTGACTCCGCACTTGGAAACGTCGCTTTTTTTTCACTCCTACTTTCCCACTTGATAGATATATATATATCCTACTTCTTCTTGTATACGACATTAACGTCTGCAAAAATGACAAAGATAGACCTGTCCTCATTCGAGCGGGCCAACGAAGCGGTTTCTTATCTCAGAACCAACTTGCCAGAGACCCTGCAAAAGCCTCAGGTTGCAATTGTATGTGGCTCAGGGCTAGGAGGGCTTGCAGATACTATTCAACCCGAGTCACGGATCGAATTTGACTATGCATCTATCCCCCACTTCCCTCGCTCAACAGGTTGGTCATCTTCTTCGGGCTCAGAGAGGAGGTTCTAACATTCCACAGTCGTTGGTCATGCTGGAAAGCTGGTTTTTGGTCTTCTCGGCCAGAAAATCCCTGCAGTGTTGATGGTTGGCCGGGCCCAGTCAGCTTAAGCCCTCATCCTGCTTGTCATATCACAGCTGACCTTGACCTAGTTACTACGAGGGGCACTCGATTGATCAGGTGGCATTCCCAATTCGAGTGTTCAAGCAGTTGCAAGTGAATACGGTTGTCTGTATGTTCTACATGACCCTTAATAATCCGAAGATTGACATTACAGAAGGAGGATTAATGATGTTTGGTAGTGACCAATGCGGCCGGAGGTTTGAATTCTGAGTATGCTGTGGGAGATATCGTTCTATTGAATGATGTAAGAGAAATCTCCATCAACGGTATCGAGTGGAGTTATTCTAACACCGGGTTCCAGCATCTCTTCCTCGCAGGTCTGGCAGGAACTCATCCATTGAGAGGAGCCAATGAAGATGAATTTGGAGTGCGATTCCCGCCCCTGTCTGACGCCTATGACCTTGAGCTCCGTCGCCATGTGCATCAGTCATGGAAGAAAGTCATATCACCGGAAAGCAAGAGAAAGTTGCACGAGGGTGTATATGCATTTTGCGGAGGTCCCACGTAAGTCACCTCAAGACAATCCCTTTGAATCCGATTCTGATAGCATCAAGCTACGAGACAAGAGCCGAGAGCCGGATGCTTCGAATGCTGGGTGCCGATGTGGTTGGTATGTCCACAGTACCGGAGATTGTTACCGCCAGACATTGTGGCCTACGAGTGCTTGCATTCAGTTTGGTCACTAACAAGGCCGTGTTGTCTCCTGTACCTCGCGGGGATGACGATTTGCTCCAGAACAAAGCAGCAGGCGAACTGAATGCTCTTCTAGAAGAGGGCATGGCAGGACACGAAGAGGTTCTTGAAGCTGGCCGCGCGGCGGCCATTGACATGCAGGTAAGATCGTTGCATCAATTCTTGGAAGACAATGAAACTGACATTGATCCAGAAACTGGTTGTCGAAACCCTTGTGGATGTCTTTGACAGCGTTTAAGACTGGGCTTGACACAGAATGCATATGATGATCTCAGATCGTGATGATCTAGGTCTAGCTTGTTAGGATCCTAGCAGAGGCCATTTTGTTGAGATGCCATCCATGGCTAACATGGAGTTGTTGCATCCGTGGCATGGTTTGAGGAAAGTAGAGACCGAAATTTCACTTGTTCTTCCGGGTTCTCTTTGCCTGCAAGTCCTTGTAGAAGGACTTCTTTCCGCTTGTTTTGTTGGCTTGAATGTCCCTGTATTTGGCCTGGAAGCGATTGGTGCCACGTTCGAGTGCCAAGGTTTCCTCAACAAAGTTCTTCTTGCGGTCCTTCTTGGTGATACGATTGCTGAAGAACTCGGTAGGGCCCTCAATGATGGTTCCAACCTGAGAATATTCTGGCGGTTTGGCCTTGCCATTCTCTTTCTTGTAGTGACGCTTGGGATCAAGCACGGAACGCATGCGGATGAGCTGTAGATCTCTCTTAAGCTCTGGGGTCATTTCTGTCTTCGGGAGGTTGAACCACTCAGGTCCAGCAGTAGGCTTGTCCTATCAAAGGTGAGGATTGTTAGCAATTGCCCACAGATATCGCACACCGAGAGAAAGAAGATAGTGATTATGATGAATGCTCAGAGTAACTATGAATAAAAAGGCTCTCACTGGTGCAGCACAGCCCAAGACGGACTGGTTACGCCGCATCAAGCGCTTCGCGTTGGGATATTTTCCTCATAGCAAAAAAAAAAAAAAAAAAGGCAAGACGGCAAAGAGGTAATTGGGTGACTCACGGTATTCACTTTCTTGATCTCAACCGCGCGAAGAGAGTTGGCCAACTCCTTCTGTTTTTGATCGGTGATCTTTGCAGCATCGACAGTAGCAACATCATCTCCCTGGCGAATGTATGATTCCAGTGAGGACCCCGGTGACAACTTCGGAATTCTAGAGGGAGGTTAGCCTAGATCCTAGTTTATTAATTTTCACAAGGTTCCCATACCTAAGAGATGCCAGATCATCAGTCTGGGTGGTTAGGGCATTGGAACCCTTCAGTCGAGTCTCTGCCTCAAGAAGCAACTGCTGGATCTGATCATCAGTCAGGTCTTCCTGAACATCCACACATGTTGAGTCAGCCATCCCTGTTGGATAGGGAGGATAGCAAAACAAGAGTGATTAAGATGAGTGGAGAGAATTTATATTTTTTCATAGCTTTGCTTGCTGCTTCCCGGAGCCGGACAAACGTTTATGAGAAATTTCTGCTTAGTGCGAGAGTGGAGTGGTGGGTCATGTGATTGAAAAATACTTCTGGTTGGGGTATTGGGTACAAGCTAATAAGTTAATTTAATGCGTGGACTTTAAGTATTCAGTACTTATTTTGAAAGTACTGACTAAATGGTACTCATGTATTGAAAGTTGAAGGCCCCAAGGGAATTCACCTATCAGAGGTATAGATGGTTATATATGTATTGCAATGGAATAATACAATGCTTTAATAACCCTTCTACTCTTTTAAATCAAACCTGATTGTATTCAAGAGAAAACCCATCTTACCATCTTAGATATAAACTCCCTAAATATCACATCCATACATTGTATACCTATGTAGGTAACTATATACGGAGTAGGTATTATATACATCGAGCTCGGAGGGGTGGCCCCGGGGAACGTCAGACAGCTCGACACCTTTAGCTTGGCAACGCGCCTCGACGAACACAACAAGCTTCACATAGTTTCTGGCTGCGATACTCATCCGATAATCGTCTTTATACCGAGCCCATTTGTTCTTTGTTCTTATATCCACCGACCCCGCCTTACCGTATCTCACACCCGGTCGCGTCGCATCCTCTCTGTACCATCCAGTGCACCATCTGCCCGACACACACCCAGAGGCCCATATAGTTCAACCCCGAAGCAAGCATGGAGCAATCCCCTCAAGGCTCTGCGCAGCAAGGCAGACAGCAGCCACAGCCGATTTATGATGTTAGAAATGGGGGTCATTATGGTAAGTTCCAAGGTTATCATTGCGCCAAAGCTACGCGCCAAAACTACGCACCTGGGTCCATTACAGGGCTAAGCTGCTGGTTTTGTTGCTTCCTTTTCGGCTACCCAATTGATTGAAAGGGAGACTAACAACGGCCATTTATCTATAGGTGCTAGCGCAGCGGTATGTCCATCGCGGTGAGCCACGCGGGCATTAACTTCATTCTATGACGATCGCGCGAAATGTTATGAGTATCAACTAATCAAATTTGGGTAAAAATAGCTCTCAGCGCAAGGTTACGCGCCAGTTGCCGAGTTGTACACGGGTACCTGGGCCAACGTAAGCTCCTGAGATGACCAAACACATGTCGAGCTCCGATACTCACCAGAACTAGGTAAACCAAGGCCTTCAAGGAACCGCGCGTGATATCCTGACGACCTACTGGCAGCATGTCATCAACCACCTGGAATCAGACAACCACGACTACAAGATCCACCAGTTACCATTGGCCCGTATCAAGAAGGTGATGAAGGCGGACCCGGAGGTCAAGATGATATCTGCAGAGGCACCCATCTTGTTTGCTAAGGGCTGTGATATTTTCATTACCGAGCTGACCATGCGTGCCTGGATTCACGCCGAAGACAACAAACGTCGTACCCTCCAGCGATCCGACATTGCCGCCGCTCTGTCCAAATCGGACATGTTTGACTTCCTCATTGATATAGTTCCCCGCGAGGAGGCAACTTCCCATGCAAAGCGGTCGAGTCAAGCTGCCGGCACCGCCCCGGGACCATCTGCTGCCCCGGGTCAGCTGCCCCCTGCCCCGCATGGAGTCCAACCGCACCAGCACATGGGTCCTGCCGATTACGCTTCCCTTGGCCAGCACGGTATGCCGCAGGACCAGGAGTACCGCCCGCAACCTGCCATGTACCCTGGAGCCGTTCAATCAGACCCAACTGCAGCATACGGTCAGCCTCAATCCCAAATGTTCGAGGGGATGTATGCCTACCCGCATCTCCCTCCCCAGCAGGTACGTCGTTGTCGTATGCCTCGTCTTCAGCAGACAAGCTAATTTTGATCATCAAGTGAATGTGTCATCAGCACATGGTCCAGTCCGTCATTTTAATTTAGTTCATGCGCGTTTCAAGGCGAATTTTGGTCTGTTTCCTTTTTGTCTCTTACTGTTCTTATTTGATTCTTTTGGTTCTATTATTATTTTCCCCACGCAAGGCAAGGTCAATGCTGTAGAAGTGGTGATTGAGCGACTCCTGATCTTTCCGATCTTTCAGGAATATTTTATATTAGTACAGGCTTTGATTAGCTAGAAAAGAGGGTACCACATGTGACATTATGAAGATCGTGTGTGATTAACTTTGTTGATTGTAGTATCATGCATGTTTCTATATCCCGTACAGGTCTTGGAGTAAGCCGAGGTTACAACCCAAGAGATAACAGCCATCCTCCGACGGTCCGAAGTTGTTTCATGTATGGCCTTTTTACCAGTTCTGGATATGGCAAGGTATGCTTCTAGCTGTATTTCTGAACTTACGCTCTCAGTAGGTCCCAAGTGGGGTCCTTCATTGTTGTAGTTAAACATTGCATTACACATAACACACTCATAGATTTATCCAGTCTTCTTGAAGCGTGATGAAAGCGTCGCAAACTTATCCACCTTGGTGGGAGCTTGAATACTGCGTGTGAGCCTATTCATAACTAGTTAGCAGGTAGTTCACGGCAATGCGGTGTAGATTCCGAACTGTACTTTTCGAGCAAAATGGGCCCTTGCATGGCATCAACGCGTCCATATTTCTTGTTCCTCGTGGAAATGTCGTAAAACTCGTCTGCGCTGTCCGCTTGCATCAACTGCACGGTTTGCTGTAACTCGTCGAGGTTCTCGCGAAGAATTGGGACATTTAAGCTGTCCACGAATTCGGCGAGATATTCAACATCTTTTGCTAATGCTGCCACTCCGTTGGGATTGATTTTCTTCACATCTGGGGACAATGGTTGCGCCTGTATGGTCAGTCAGCAAGTCACTGTTTCAACGGATTGGGGTCCATATAAACTCACCAGAATCATGTTAGCAGCATGACTAAGGGCATCAAAATAGATGAGCTCCTTGATTTCCGTTGGCAGACCCAACAATGTGGAGTTCATGATGTTGGACAAGAATCGAGTCAAGGTTTGCATGTAATTACTTGGCTCTGTGGGAGGTGTAGGGGACATCCACTCGTACTCTGCGGTCTCGATAAGGTCGTCGATTTTGGAATTGACGACCTCGAATATACGCTTCTCGGCTGCCTTCTTGTTGCTTTTGAATTTCTCGGTAGCCTTCAGCGCGATTGAGGTGCCGGTGGAGTTCTGTGATCGAGCTGCTGCCAATAGGAGTTCCAACTCGCGGCAAGCTAACTCGAAGTGTTCCAAGTTAATAAGAATCTGAACGATTTGACCTAGATACTGCGAGGAAAGACGCTCCACTAAAGTGTCACAGACTTTTTGTGAAAGGAGGTCATCCAGATCCTGCTAGGTTAGTTGTCAAGTCATGGGTCTTGAGTGTGTCGGTTCAAACTCACATTCTTCAGTGTCTCATCAATCACATTTGTATTTGCGAACCCATCATTTGCGAAGAAATAGAACTGGTTCAAGAAATTCCGGATATCAATGCAACACAACGGATACATTCGGGAAAATGGTAATATGCATGGGAACCTAAGCCAAATGATCAGTTAGGTCTAAACAAGGACCAATCGGCCCAGGCTGATTCACAACTTACACTTGCTCCTCGCGAGGTTGTTCCGGGCTGTACCAGCTAACGTTGAGGACCTTGTCATGCTCCTCTTCGGTCTGTATGGGCATGGGCATATAATCATCCGTTGATACAATCTGGCAGTGTCAGCAGTTAAAATAGATTGATAGCGAGAAAACAGCCTCACCTCCTGGAAATCATCACTGAATCTCTTCTTCAAAAGTTCGGCATATTTGCCAAAGAGTGTCAACAAGAAGTCATCAAAGACCCGCACGGGGAAGTTCCACGTCTGTTATATGGATATCAGCTATTTGAGGCTAAGATAATAGAGTTGGGCCTACCCACATTCATCGTCTGCATGAATAGAGCAATCAGATTTTTGATGTTGAGAATGCTTTCAGCGTTGTCAACTTCATGAAGTGCTTTCGATATCAACACTACAGCCGCTTGGCACATCGAATCCCACAGCTCGTCGATCTATTCAAAGGCATGGGTCAGATAATTCCTAGACGGGGTTAAAGGGAAGGGGATATGGTTACTTACATCGACGGATGACCTGAGATCAGGGGCTCTTTTCATGGTGGCTCGTTCAACAATGGCAAACCCGGCCATCTCTTCCAAGAGATTGTGCAGACTAGAACCATCTTCATCGACAAGAGTGATAGAAGACGGAAGCAAGAGCTCTTTTTGTCTTCGGCGGGTGGTCGCATATTCAATTCGGAATTTGTCCATATGTCCCAAAGATTGATGGATATGCAAGCACTCGAACAGCGGTGTGAAGTCAACTTGAAGATCTTCATTCTGGAGCAGGTCATACTCTTCGTCTTCATCAGACACCAATTCGATCGCCGAGTTCAAATTGAAATGCTCTAGATAAGGGATTTTCTCCGCTCTTTGTTTTTGTCTTGTTTTCCGCTGGTCTGTGTGAAAGAGCGCAATTTCCCCGAGGTATTGAGACATTTCTCGGATGCGGTAAAGCCAGGTGTTGAGATCTGACATCACTGCTTCCGCGATAGCTCTCTGTGTCGCTGGAACTGAGCGTTGTATCATGACTGCAATCTTGTATTGCGTCACCCCCTTCAGATGGACATTTTGTAATTCTTCCAGTGCGCGCAACGCGGCGTAGTGGTTCTTCTTTGCCAAAAGGTCATGGACCTGGTTGGCTAGACGCAGCACCTCCAAGCAATCCTGAATGGCGCGACTGGTCTCATCGATATTCTGCCGGTGGCCACGCGACTCCACCAGTGCTTTCTTCTGCTCGGCTAGGCGTTGGGTACTGGTTTGAATAGATTGGTTCAAATCCAGAATCTCTGCTGTCAAGCTCACCGTCCCCTCTCTAATCCGAAGCAGTGAATTGACAGATGAGACAAACTCCTGGTGATTTGTGTTGCATATGCTTTCGATTTCGGACTCCTTGTCGCCCGCGAACCGGGACAGTGATTGCAGCAGTTGTGGAGTGCGGTTTCCAACGCTGTAATCTCTGATTGAGGGAATGAGCTGATCCAAGTAGTCTGTGTCAGAGGGTGAGATGATAATCTACGAACAAGAAGTCAGTTTTGTTGAGGTAGACTCTCCAACGTGTATAAGCTGGGCTCACTTGGTTCAAGACATGTGGCTCATTGAGCATTTGAGCCATGGGTGGCATAATGGCTCGGCTTCATAGCCAGATGTAAGCCTAACAGTCTCAATACTTCACACTTGTTAGGCTTGCAACCTTATCCAGGGTGGATGATAGCTTATAGGTACCTAAGTACTACCTAGGTAGTTGACGTCCACGGGCGGTCAGATGTTCCATCTGCCACCAATGTACATGACCGCTTTTGAGAGGCTAATCCTACTTTGTACTAGCGTAATCACTAGCGTAAACCTTGGCCAATATCAAATTGTATACCAACATGGCACCTGCACGAGACATCATCCATTCTTCCAAGGTTGTTTTTTCTAACACCTTTTTTATACACAATGTCCTAATTCATTTGTTATTTGTTCTTTTGGCATCTTTCTATTACAACTTCATCAATCTTTTTACCAGCCCAGAGATTGTGAGAACAACACGTCTCATAACCACTGTTAGTTATACAGTAAGACAGAGAGCAGCGATCACCCGCCCTGCTGACTAGCGACATTTAAACTTCTCGCTGTAAAGCGTGGATGAATTGGGTGTTATATTATCTATTACAGGTCTGTATAATGACCCTTTACTATGGTAATATCACTGACATAGGATCACAGCAAATCATTCTATGAGGCTCGTTATGAAAGCATATTGGAGAAATGAAGGCATAGAGAACTCTACATCTAGCACGTCTGGTGACTAGATATATGCTACAATGCGTGCTCAGCAACGCGCGCTTAACGGGCTGTGACTTGCCTCGTTTCACTCCGTTCGATGGGGATGAGTCGGTTCGCGCGCTCAACTAGTTAAACGTTCTTTGTTGTGGTGGTTGGCTTAGGACCCGAGGACTACCTAGGTAGGTATATGCTAGAACACGCGCTCAGCAACGCGCGCGCTCAACGGGTTGTGACTTGCCTCGTTTCGGTCCGTTCGACGACGAGGATGAGTTGGTTTGCCGTTTGTGTATTCGAGTTGCCCCATTGGCCGACTTAACAACTTAACGCGCGCGCTGGGACAAGTTTGAGTCTGCCTTGAGATATAAAAGAGCTCCTCTATTCCCTCGCCAACGATCCTTTTTTTTCTCTCTCTCTCTCGCAACTACTTCTCTTACCTGCCGCTACATCGCGCCCCTTACTGAATAGGTCAAAGAACTTGCTACATTGTATGTGGACTTATCTTTTCAATGCGATTGTCGCTTATCCGCTCACCTTCTCGTTACTTTAGGATTGAAGATGGAGAAGTCTTCTCCAACTCGAGGATCGCCATCGGAGCAGCTTACTGCATTCAATCCGATGGGGTATGAACCTTTTGCTCACCGAGGGAACCCTGTTTCGTTCCCTGGAATGGAGACAATCCGCCCAACTACGTAAGATAGTTGTTGTTGTTTTATACATTGAAGACCAAAGCCCTAATATGTTTAACGCGCGTTACAGTGATCCGTTTGCTGGTTGGTCCAATGAGACAGGGTCTGCGCGCGTTCCTTCATCTCAAACCACCACTACCGGCTCTGCTTCTGGCTATGCCTACCCAGCGCCCGCTACCCTTGACCAGGCAAACACTCAGTACCAGTACTCGTCCGTTTCGCCTCGGCTGGCTCGCACAATTAACGCAACTCGCACTGTCATCGGACAATCCCAGGCCCCTTCTGCTTCACCTCATGTGTCTCCCACAGACCCTGGTCCTGGTAGAATGCGATACTCGCCCTCCCATGCCCAGGCATCTCGGTTGCTGGATTACATGACATACTCGCCTGATTCTTCGACTCATACTCAGGCGCGCCTGGGAACATCTCAGTATCTGCTCTCTCCTGCCCAGAAAAGCATTGCCAATGCTCGGTACTCACCATCGCGTGAAGATATCACTTATGCATACAACCCGACCCCGGATTTCATATCTAGCTTGTTCGCAACCACCCAGGATTCCACGGTCGGAGATGCCGTTGCCTCTGCCAACGAATTGACCCATACTTCCCGCGGTAACCAAGCTGGTCGTATCACTGGTACAATCAACCTGTCTTCACAATCCCTCTCCGGTGGAACTCGTGATGTTGCTGAAAAGCATCGAAGCTTTATCGTGCACAATGTCCCTGTCGACACCACCCACCGCTCGATTGTTATGATGTTTCCCGTAAGTTACAATGCCAACCTGCTGCTCATGGGATAGACTAAAGCTGACTCTATTAAGATCGACGAATATCCCTCCCTTGAGGATGTTTGTCTCAAGCAGGTTGAGACTCAGGGCGCGTTCTCGTTTTCATTTGGTGACCTTCGAGAGGCCATCCGGGCGATGAAGCAAATTCGCCAAACTCGTCCTGCATGGCGCGTCATGCCTGCCAATTGCAAAGATATTGCCAATTTTAAGGGAACTACCAGGGCTAATTCCTCTTTCTCTGTTCATCAGGATGGTGCATTCCTGCTTTCTGTGTACACCATCCCAAACCAGTGGCTCATGGAACCTATGGACGATGTTGTCCGACAGGTCGTCGCATCCCTTGGGACCCCGCGTTCTTGCAAGCTTCTCGAGAATGGGACTAACATGAGTCGATACCAAGTTGAATATTTCAACAAGCGTCACGCGGCTTATGCTTTTTCATGTCTCGGTGGGTTCAAGCTCGAGGTATGTTTTTTTCTTTCTTTCTTTCTCCTTTTTTACTTTTGTGTTCTTTGAAAGTGGAATGCTAACATTGGGTTTGTGCAGAGTCTTCGTTTCAATGTCTCTATTGATGCACAGGAGGAGATTTCTGTTTTGCCTCACCTTCGAACTCCCAGCTTCGGCTCCCCTCAGAGCCCCATTACACCGTATCATCTCGTGTCCAAGGGGAACGAGATCGATGAGAAGGTCGATATTTCTCCGGCTTTTGAGGAAGGCCAGACGAGCGCAGAGCATGCTATTAATCTCGACCGAATCAGAGAAGGAGTAGATGTTCGCAGCACTGTAAGTTTTCACCCATCTGCCACAAGACCGATTTCTCACATATTATCTCGTTACAGGTCATGATCCGCAACATTCCCAACAAGATAACATCGGTATGATTATCTCCATCTTCTTATGAAAATCTTCAATGTGAATTCGATCTGATAATTCAATAGGACCAGTTGAAGAGCATCCTTGACGAGTCCAGCTATGGGAAGTATGACTTCCTCTACCTGCGCATGGGTAAGTGCTTCTCCATGATTTACTCTCTTGTTCAGGCTAATTCGATCCACAGATTTTACCCATCGTTGCAAGTAAGTTCGGATTGCTCATTGTTGGCTTTCAATGTTACTTACCCTTTGTCCTTCTAGCGTTGGTTATGCGTTCATGAATTTCGGTGATGTGAGTGTTTTTGCTGGCCCTACTTCCATTGCCTTTCCCTTTCGTCGGATTCTTTTTACTAACATAATATACAGCCCATTGACATTGTGAATGTGAGTTATATCATGGGTCAGTGTATGACATGTACTTACCAGCTTCCATTAGCTCGTGCACTCTCGAGAGGGCAAGACTTGGTATGTTCCTCCCCATCTTCCCCAGAAAAACTGCACGTTCGCTGACTCGAGACAATTACAGGCCCGACTGCCTCTCCGAGAAGAGAGCAGAGATTTCTTACGCCAGTTTGTGTCCCATCCACGGCCAATTGGAATGATGTCTAACCAGTTTCAATAGCACTCCAAGGGAAGGAGGCTCTCGTGAACAAGTTCCGAAACAGTAACGTTATGACCCGTCCTCATGAAGAGCGACCTCGAGTGAGTTTCCTCCTTTTTTCTTTGTCCCATTCGGGTACCGATACTGACTGAATATAGCTCTTCCATATCGACGGCCCCCGCGCGGGCACCGAAGCAGCTTTCCCCGGTCCCAATGATGCCAGTAAGCTTCGTCGTTCAGTTGCTAGCACTACTCAGCAAGGTAAGAGTAAGATCTCGTGCCCTCTGGTTTGTGGACATGTTCTGACCCTTTCACAGGCCTCTTTGCACCTCGAAACCGACCTCCCACTACGCCTCGCACCAACCGTATGCGGCCCCAATCGCAGTCCTTTAGCCACACTCCACGAGGTCGAGGATCAATCCGCACTCCCCGGCATTCCGGTGGACGATCGGTGCAGCATGCCCCTAACGAGTTTTCTTCGATGCGGGCAGAGGACCGTCAATTTATCTCGCCAAGAAATTAAGCCTTATGGGCTTACCTGCAATCAGATCAGTTCCTCTCGCTGATCTTGCCAATGTCACCGCATTCCCACATATGTGCTGACTCGCGAATCATTTTCGAAATATCCAACCGAGCCTTCGACCCCTAGATCAGATGAAATCAAGCCGAAACAAAACCAAAAAAAAGAACCCCCGACCAAAACCAAAATCGAAAAAGAAAAAGATCGAAATCCCCGAAATCTCTGGATACTTGCTTTCTGGGTTTCCAAGAGGCTCTTTCTACGTCTCTTTCTTCGATCCGGATCTTTCATTTCCCCCAAATATTCCTCTATCACACAGAGGGAATCAGAGGCTTCTACAGTTTCTCGGCATAGCTGGCACAATCCTTGCTCGCTCTGCTGATGACACTTGCCTTTGTATTGCAGATTTCGAGGAGAAATCCAACTTTTTCATCTCGGGATTGTGCCATTAATTGCTTTCACTGCGTTTTCAGCGTTCCTCTTTTTTTTTGTTCTTTTTGCCTTTTCGACACGCGTCTGCTTTTGCTTTTGCTTTTTTTTTTTCTTCTTTGAAAATCCGGAAAATCCCAAAAAAAAATGGGGATGGAGTTAGTCAAATGAAATATTTTTCTTTGATATATGGAAGATGTAGTCGAGTAGAGTCCAACCGGAAAACCCACTTTTTTTCTTCTTTTCCATCTACTCCGTACAACGTACAACGTACAACATACAACATACAACACAATGGACAAGGAAATCCTAGCAGTCCATTCAACGTTGCATCTAATCTTCCATCGCAACAAAAATCAGCATCGTCGAACCAAATGGTGGAAATGGCTATCCATCTTGAAACGTGCTACCTTGGATTTCGCCCGATCGGGGGGAAAATCCCACCTGGCCACCGTTATCCCCAGATGTTACATGTATGAAAAAAAAAAAAATAGAGAGAGAGAGAAAAGGTATATCAAGTTGAAAACAAACTAACTGTTTTCTTAGCGCTTTTTCAACTGTCATTGCCGATAACCAGTTCTCTACCCTGGGAATCGTGTTGCTCGCTGCATTGGCGCGACTGTCCAAAATCACCGGGATCAGTCATCAGCTCAAGATGCAACCTGTGAGCGAGCCTAAGATTATTCCAGTCGCAAAGGAAGATCTGGGGGAACGCATTCGTCGGATTGACACTGTGCCACTCGCCCCAGTCAAGATTTCCCAGTCGGATTCCAAGGCCTCAAAGGTCTCCATGGTCTCCAAGGCTGCTAAAGAGAAACCCACGGAAAAACCGAAAGACGTTTCAAAACCCACGAAAAAGAAGAAGAAGAAGAACGCCATCGATGATTTGTTCAGCGGTTTATTTTGAATCTCATACCCCCTTCTATGTACAGTGTTCGTTTGGTTTCTGGTTTTGTGTGTATGTGTGTGTTTTACGGGTTGCAAGGGATGTTCACAGATATGTATTTCCAAGCTAAAGATTGTTTATGAATAACGACGAGATCGAGAGAAAATAACCTCGCCCAATAAATTGACAGCAACATGATTGGCAGTGGCCCACGCCATACTGTAGAGATATTTGGGGGAGAAAACAGTCCAGATGAAAAGATGCGTCCGGAGGGCTGTACAAGCGGCCATGACCGAAACCAAGGACATGGCAACATGGAAGGTCAATAGTGCCGAGGGGTCTTGTTCTGTATCCTTCGGCCGGAGGCGATGGCTCTGTGAAGCCCACCAAATAGGTCCTGCCCAGTTGCTCGCAAAGGTGAGAACCCCTACTAGTACCACGCTGTAGCTGTCAATACCGTTATATCCACTAGCAAGGTCCACAGAGGATATTGCATTGGAACCACCAAACGCGAAGAAGGTCATATATTGGAAGATCAAGGTTGTGATTGTCACTTCGATCCCTGTGAGGTTCATGGAAGAGAGAATGCCGGCCTGAATTCGGAAAAGCAGGAACAAGGGGACGTTAGTGGCGCGGGACTGCGTCATTAAGAAGATGTGCAGAGCTTCATGGATTGTATCATGTGCTGAAAAAAAAGAAGAAGAATTGTGGTTAGTAACGACTCCAACCTCAAGAGGCAATCTAGAGCATGTGTGGGCTTACCTCGGGGAACTCTTGATCGTTTTCCAACAAGCCCTATCAGGACAACGACAGCAAGTCCATAAAACACAAGCCTGGCATGCAAAACCAATGACAGACTGTAGGGCCATTGCTTCATGATTTGCGAGATGAATGTCCCATCGAGGAGTTCGGGAGATTCCGAAGTCACAAAGTGCAATTTGAACGTAAAGGCCAACACGGCAGGGGCCAAGGCACCGAGCTTCAATATTCCAGTGATCGGTATACTTCCGAGAAGATGGCGACCAGCATCCACGTACGTGAGGATAAGAAGACCCCAGAAGATTTCAGGATGGCGTGTAAAGAAGGTGCGAGCAATATCAGGCTCGGCCGCGAATTTCTGTCCTGTTTGGTTCCATCGTCGCAAGAGCCGCTGAGTAATTGCGAGCACAAGAATGATGCATTTGTCAGACCAATAGATTAATGATCCAAAGCGGTTGCGTAAGATCGGTTTTGCAGATAATTGCGATTGCCATTGCGATTTGATATGCAGGTAGACAATCCATCCCGAGCAGATCCAATACCAGAACTGTTGCTCTTCTTCCACGTAGCTACTCGCAAACATCATCATCCCACAGGTGATGATCATGAGCATCAAAAACATCCCCGAAGATCCGTGGCGTGTGCATTCCTTGTATGTGGCCGGAAGTACAAGCAGGCCTGCAATCCCCGTGATCAACAGGCCCAGGGTGAGTCTAGAGACATCGTAGTTACTAGCAGTACGGCTCATGACCTCCTGCGCAATCCTTAAGAACTGCAACAAAGCGGGACCAGCCGTAGCGTAAGGATCGTTTCTTGCATCCCTGGCAGAGAGAAGTTGTTGGACTCGAGTCCAAGCACATTGAGCCCCCTCAATACCCGATAGAACTCCCGAAGCACAGGATGTGGTGCCATCGGGGCCAAACGTAGATCCAGGGAATGTAGTTGTCAGCGTGTTCAGCAGCTGCTCGGCATTTTGATATAAGATATGAAGTCTATGAGAACCTGTTTCCGAGTCAGTTCCTGATTGTTTTGTTTTGTTTTGTCCTTGCTCTCGCTGGTCCGGCTAGGAACAGAGCACATACCATGATCCCACATCTCTAAAAAGTTTGGAATGAAAACACCAAGACTGTTTAAAGGAATCGGGATACCAAGAAGCCCCGCCAAGGTTGGAGCAATGTCCGCTTGCTCAACCGTCTGGTAGTACTGCATATCGTCTGACGGTTCCACGGGGCTTTCTCTTCGGCCACCCAAGGCTTCAAACTTGGGTGAGATGAAAAGCAACGCGGGGGATGTTTCCCCAGCAGATGATCCGCCGTGGTTTCCAGCCTCGTTCATGCCGTGATCTCCGCACAACACGAACAGTGTGGATTGGAGATGGTCTTGTTGCTGCATTGCAGTATAGATTTCAGTCACCACAGAGTCCATCTCCTGCTGTTTCGGTATCATGAAAGGACTAGGAGTTGAAGATTAGAGAGCAGCTAAGTGATAATATAGAGAGCTGTATTTACCTTTTCGGGCCAGCCTTATGTCCTATGTGATCCAGACCCAGGTAATGCATGATCAAAGCAGACCAGTCATCCTGGGCAAGCTCATTAGGAACGTGTCGAGTCACATTATGATCTACTTCTGTGAAGTCCTGCGAGAAGAATCTCAGTTTCAATACTAATACTGCAGATACACAAACACCTAAAGTACAACTGACCGACACAAAGAAGCTTGTAGTTCCATCAGCTCGGTCAAACATCCCCGGGAAGAGCTTGAGCCAGGTGTCGTCCCCATACATCACAAGCCGTCCTCCTGTGGCCTTTAATTGCGCCAACCAGGTGTCTTGGTATGCCAGTGTTGATGTGGTATCTGACTCTGCGATGTTGAGAATAACATCCAAGAAAGACGGGACTGAGCCAGTTGTAATGGCTTTTAATCGAGGCATTGTAACAGTCGGAGCGCTCGCATAGGCAGTGAATGGCAGTGCAGCACCGGACCGGATCAAGCTAGTATCAAATCAGTTACTGATTTCGAACAATCAAATGTTGGAGTTTCAAAGTGACCCTGACCTCTGTGTAAACAAGAAACCCGAGTCGTTCGAATATACAAAGTCGCTATATGTGAACATCCTTTGTTAGTTACTGGGATATCTCGGGGGTGAATTGTTTCAAACCATACCTCCTTAGCGCATCGACCACCATGAAGATAACTTTATCAAAGACCGCAGGTGCTGTGGTATTCCCGCCTGTTTCATCAAAAGTCGCTAATCCAGGGATCAACGGTTTATAAGGGAAGAATCCTGAAGAGAAGGTGAGTATGCCCACGGGCACCAGCAAATTGGCAATGACTGTCGCCCAGCTGCTAAAGCCCGCCATTTTGCAAATTGACTTGGCGTTATAGCTCAGGGCAACTTTGATGTCAAGAACCTCAAAATCAACTGCACATGTCGAACTGTCCGGGGGAATCCAGCGGCAGAATCAGGTTGATGATCCACGCGTATCACCACACCGCCTTCTCGAGTACCTTGTATGATTATATATGTATGTATATATCGATATTTACTTCACGATTCAATCCCTTCTATTCATGAAAAGGTTGACAAATATTGGATAAAGGCATAAATTAGCTACCTAGCTAATTAATCTTGACTAAGGTTGCTTGTCGGTGTTTTGAAATTAGAGCAACCTATATCGACTCCCCTCGGCCACATTAGGGTCATTTTGGTCCCCCCATTGATCAAAATCCAAGTAATATCTCAAGCCTTTAATGAAAGGTATGGTATATCAGATGCAGACTATGAAACATATGTACGTGAATCGCAGGTGTAAATTGTAGACTCCCAAACGCCCTTTTTTTCTTCTCCGCCACACCATCTCGTCAAATAATCCATGCATTGCCCCTCACTCGGCACGCGCCTTACTTCCTCTTGGGGCCCTTCTTGGCTGTAGATAGACGCTTCTGGAAGACAATCGAGTTGCGAGGCTTCTGGTTGCGCTTCTGCACACGTGCCTGCTTCTTCTTGGAGCTCTTAATTGTGTCGATATCCATCTCTGTATTAGGACGAAAGTAAGCATTCTGTAGTTCAAGGCAAACCTCCCTCCAAAAAGGTGCGATTCAAAAGTTGAATTGCCATGACTAACCTTCGCTGTCACCAGTCTGGGCCTTGGCTGCTTCGGCTAAAACAGAATATGAAGTGAGTCGGTATTCTTGAAAAATGATGGTAGTATACATACCAGCCTCATCCTCGGCTAGGTCCATCTTTGATTTCGCAGGGGCTTCAGGTCGTGGCTGTGATGCAAGCTCCTGTAGTTTGGCAGCGAGTCTCTCGGTTCTGGCATCGACCAGTGGGCCAAAGACCTTCTTGCGCAGATTGGCTCTGTTGCGCTTGGAAACGCTGGCTCGGACACTTTTGGCCATTTTATGAGGATAGAAAGGGAAAATCAACAAAGGTAAACAAGGTAAATCAGGGTATCAAGACTTGAGGATAGAGGCCAAAGAACGTTCAAACTGATGAATTTGATGTCGGGTGGGAAATAAAATGGTCAACTGATAACACAATCAACTTTTTTTTTCCCGATAGGCTCGTCTTATGTCATCCGGAGACCGCACTTCCCAAGGTTCACCTCCGAGGGTCTTGTCGACTTGACCTCACCCTTTTGTGACGGGGGTTTGTGGCTTTTCCCTCACATTTCACTCCAGCCAAGAGATGTATCGATGCAGAGCCCTTACAATTGGCCTGGCTGAATCGGACCCTTGCCTATCGAGGAACCCTGAACCAAGTCCACCTTGATTGCTTTCGCACTTCTCTTATCTGTGAAGCAGTCATGTCGACCATGTCGTCAGAGGTTGCAACACTGACAGCCTTCATCAAGCCCCTCACTAATCCACAACTAAAAGACTTGTTGAGGTATGAGGGCCTCCAGGTATCTGGGTTGAAGGCAACCCTACAGTTCCGCATCATTCAAAGTTCGTCAATTCTCCCAGACTTTTGTTATGACTTGTTCATTCTACGCTCTGCATGTTTCCCAATCTTGTCTTCAAGCTCTTGTGTCACATCCCATTCTTACAGAAATCCGGACATTGACCAACGAAATAGGAATCGAATCCCTCGCGGAATCTGACCCTGTCAGTTTTGATGCTCTGGCCAGGCGCATCCGCGCTACTGCTTTCCCAAACACTGTGCCGTATCAATCACCCACTAGGCCACAATACCAGCCATCGCCTGTCTCTCAATCTCCTGCACAGGCTCGATCTGCACCGCTTGGGGTTTCCATGTCACCTCACCCATACTCCTCTGGTGGGAGTGCTCCTCTCATGAAACCTCCTGCGGCCGCTCATAAATCCCCAGGTCCTTTGATTTTCAAAGAAAGTCCATTTTACACAATCCTAGAGCCTTTGACTGCAGTCGTGGAATGTAAAGGTATGTTACTATGTTCTTTCGGAGCCTATTGAATATCTGTCTAATTTCATCCAGTTCGCGAACAAACACGGGATAGTGTTGAACTGAAGGTCATGCTATCTCAACAAGTTGCCTATAGGCTGCAAACAGACTCAAATCTTCGAGTGATGGTTTATTGCGCCGGTGATTCAGGCCTCACACAATACACCAAGTCGGACATCGCATTTCCACATCAGGTGGAGCTCAAAGTAAACCTTGATGAAGTCAAAGCCAATCTCAGAGGTCTGAAAAATAGGCCAGGGACTACACAACCTGCAGATGTCACCAACTGGATCCGCAAAAAACCCAACTATCCAAATAATATTGTCATGACTTACGCATTGACGCAAAAGGTTGATCCCATTCCTTATTTACTCTACCGAGTAGTTGTTAGACCGATTGACTAACTCCTTGTTGCACAGAAATTCTTTGCGCTTGCCAACCTCGTGAAGCAGCATCCGACTGATGATCTTGTCTTGCAGTTAAAGACACGGAAACTCATCTCGAAGGAGCAAGTATTACGCGAAAGTAAGAACCCCTTCTGTTTCCCTTCCTTGGGTTGTACTATGCTAATCTAGTTCTACAGTGCAAAATCGCGCGAATGACTCCGACATTGTCGCGACATCAAGTGTCATGTCACTTAAATGCCCTCTATCTACCCTTCGCATACAGGTGCCTTGCCGCTCTATTGTTTGCACACATAACCAATGTTTCGATGCATCGTCATTCCTTGAATTGCAAAAGCAAGCTCCAACTTGGACGTGCCCTGTGTGTTCCAAATCTACTAGCTTTGAGTCTCTGCAAGTTGACCAGTAAGTCCACATCCCCTTGACATATCTGTTTATTTTTCTGACTGATTGCATAGGTACGTTGATGACATTCTTCAGTCAACGTCACCAGACATTGATCAAGTCACCGTTGAACCCGACGGTGTATGGTCAAGCCCCACTGACTCCGACGCGACAAAATTGGGAGGGATGACTCCCGCGTCAGATGACGATGACGACTTGATCGAGATCAGCGAACCAGGGATGCCCGTTGTAAAACAGGAACCGGGACACCTAAACGTCGCCCTAGAGCGAACACCTGCGCAGTCCCAGTCACAGTCACGAGAGGCATCAACCCCGTCCTCCGCAATGCGCATGTCCAGCAAAAAGCGACCTATTGCTCAGGTCATCGACCTGACTGAAAGCGGTGATGAAGATGAAGAGTCTCCTGCTCCACCTGCTAAAAGACTAGCTTCAAGTCTACCATCCCGAGCTTTTTCTCGTCAGGAGTACCATATCCCGACTGCCAGCAGCCCTCTGAATGGCGGGTCGTACCCACCGTGAATTCGGATTTTTTTTAAATTCTATTCAAGCTTGCGTCAAGCTGAGGACCAAAAAAAACATCGGTCGTTTCTCTTTCTGGTGCATATTTCCATGGAGTTTCTGGCGGGGGGGGAGTCTTCAAGATATCACAAGTGGCTATGTATCTAAGAGGGATTGTATCATTCTAGTCTTGACCAGTCAATTAGCCTGGAAATATATTGACTATTACTCTTATTTTTAAATAACATACAAAACATAGAATATTTATATTTTCTTGTATATATTGTATATAGATCAAGGGGCCAATATCAGGTGGATTCCGGCCTGGGGAGTTGAGCTTAGACTCCCAAACTCCCCCCGACTCCCCCCATCTCCTCCATTTTCAAGTCCTGCCCATCAACACGCCCTCATTTTGTATATCACCCGGATCCCTTGCTCATCCAACCCTTGAATTTGGTCACATTTGACTCTTCATAATGTCATTCGATTCAACTTCCCCGTTAAATACCGATCCAAATGCCCGCGTCTTCAGCTCCTCTTGCTTCGACTTCCTACTCATAGAATTGGTCCCAATGGCCGAGCGTATGGCAAAGGAACTTGCGACCGAGGGAAAGGAAACCGAAGATGAAGAGGTTAGAGAGACGACATTCTTTCGTCTAGAGTCTCTGGGTTATCGTGTTGGACAAGGCCTCGCAGAGCGGTAAGCACGAACATTTCCTTTTGCAGCCCCTTTGCTTTCCTCTTGCTGTCCTACGGCGCGCTAACCCTGTATCGATCTCTATAGCTTCGCCCGAGACCGTCCTCGATTTACCGATAATCTCGATGTGATCAAGTTTCTCTGCAAGGATCTGTGGACGGTCTTATTCAAGAAACAGGTGGATAATTTGAAAACGAACCATCGGGTATGTGCAATACAGAGAGCATTGTGGTCAGGGAGATGTGACATGACTGCACTTGCACGGAAATGTCCAATGAAACTAATGTCGACAATCAATAGGGTGTCTATGTTTTGACCGACAGCGCGTTCCGGCCATTTGGCAGGATGAGCATGGCGGTACGGAGTGAAGCAATCTCCATGGCGCAGGCAGTAAGTATTATCCCCTTTGCCTAATCAATGGGGATATATTGGCTTATAGATTGATCTAGTACCTCTGGTTTCCTTGTGGTATCATCCGGGGTGCGTTGGCCAATTTGGGTATCAACACTACCGTGCAGGCCGAGACCTCGGATCTACCAGGTGCAACTTTCCAGATCAAAACTCTCCAGCCTCGGCCTTGAACTTGAACATGGTTGCGCCTAGGCCTGGGCTAGCCTGTTGCTCAACCAATTTACGCCTACTCTATGACTTATGACAGTTCCATCTTGCAAAAGACCTTGTGGTTCCTTGAATTTACTGCAAGGATCTTGGATCATTCCAAAGTCTCTTGGCTACATGAGACAGGATACTGCAAACGCGCAAATATGAACGGTGAAACCTATACTTCTTTCCATTCGCAGGTTGGTTACTATATTTGTGTGTCCAACCTAACCCATCTGATTTCGGACCGTACACTAGTCGTGTCTGCTCATTGTTCATAAACTCGTGGTCTCGCATTTAAAGCCTATCTTTCCGGGAGAAGATTGATTAGCAACGCTCTGCCATTTTCCGGTGTCATTGCAGTCGTGGAGAAACCAGCGAGAAGTCTACCGACACAAACACATACAAAGAGACCCACCCGATATACGCGGTGGACAACAGATTAGGGGAGGGAAGGAAGCCTTACTTTGGTGCAGAGTTCTTAGCGAACTCAACGCCCTTCTCAATGTTGCCCTGAAGTCCCTTGATGCAAGCCTCAAGGAGCTTCTTCTCCTGCTCGGTCACACCGTCAAGGATGTTGATGGCCTTCTCGGCACCGTTGGGCTGGATCGAGTATGTCAGTTAGTTGTCTTAACACACTGGAAAATTGAAGACTTACGCCAAGTTCCACGGGAGTGGAGAAGAACTCAAGACCGGTGGCCTTGGCAATCTCATCACCGCCAGCAACACCGGGCAGGTAGACGAAAGTAGGCTCAACAATGCCCTTCTCGCCCTTGGCAGCCTTGATGACAGCCTCGGCGAATCTAGTATTTGTCAGTGACCGTGGTAGCCCCGGGTTAGCGGGATGAGACATACCTGAAACCGGCAAAGGCCATAGACAGAGTAGCGGAACCAGCACCGTCCTTGGCCTTGACGACCTCGTCACCTCCGAATTGGACACCTGTGAAATATCAGCAAATGCCTCCCACGGAAAGGACTCTTCACATACGGTTGACAAGAGCATCGTAACGGTCAGCAGGGATCTGGAAGCTGGGGGAAACCTTGCTGAACAGAGGAACAATGGTCTCGCCAGAGTGGCCACCAATAACGGGAACGGTGGCATCAGCGGCGTTCTTCACGCCGGAGAACTCCTGGGTGAAGGTCTCGGCACGAACGACGTCCAGAGTGGTCACACCGAACAGACGCTTGGGATCGAAGACACCCGCAGCCTTGAGGACCTCGGCGGCGATAGGGACGGTAGAGTTCACAGGGTTGGAGATAACGAGGATGAAAGCCTTGGGGGCAAACTCGGCGATGCTCTCGACGAGACCCTTCACAATTCCGGCATTGACCTTGAAAAGATCGTCACGGGTCATACCGGGCTTGCCTAGATGTCACCCTGGACGTTAACAAAACACTCAACACCACATCCCGGTCTGCGGATCTACTAACGGGGAATGCCGGCGGGGATGACCACAACGTCAGCACCGGTCAGAGCGAGCTTCAATCCATCATCCTTGGGGAGGTAACCAGTGATTTTCTAGTCCATTTGTTAGCAGGATTGGATTATTCATGATACTTCGGGAGTATACGTACGGCGACCGAAGAGATGTGAGAGAGATCAGCAGCCACACCGGGGGTGTTGACCACATCATAGAGGGCAAGGTCATCAACAAGAGGGGACGCCTTCAGCAAAAGGGAGAGAGGCTAGATGATGGATTAGTTGAGGCTCATAAAAGACCTAACACTAACTCATTAAAGACCTAATGAGTTAGTGGGGGAGGGCATACCTGGCCAATGCCACCAGCAGCTCCGAGAACAACTAATAACAAATCAGCAAATGATGGACAAAAACAGCCGAATAACATACCAGCTTTGACCATGATGAATTATTATGTGTGTATGTGTTTGTAAAGAGAGGGAGAAGGAGAAGAAGAAGAAGAAGAAGATAGGGGAAGTATGGGAAATATGGGAGAGGAAAGAAGCTTGAAGAGGGGACCGGCCGATTTATAAGAGGGGCAAGTGTACTGGAGAGGGGCAACCCCGGAATACTCACAGCCTGGAGAGGTGTTTTGATGTCGGCATGTGAAGTGACGATGTTTATTCTTATTCGCCTTGATTTGAGTTGATTTCATTATATTTCCCTTCTATTGTGTTATATTTTTTTGGCTTATATTTGGCTATACCTTTTACTATTTATCTTCACAGAATCCTTTCATCCCCCATACTCTTCTCATCTCTCTATAATACTTTTTGACCAAAAGACCCGGTACAAAATGCTCTTGACCTTTCTCCAGACTCTCCCGGCAATTCTCGTCCCCTCAATATGAATTGTTCCACACTTCCCCGGGCTACCGGGTTGTCATATCGGGAAAAGGCGGGCTATAAGAATTCTCATAGACCGGACATTGTGGCTCGGGCCGACCAGTCGGTTGTGAATCAATTTTTTACAATACCCTTTGGCTGATTTCTTTTCCGTTCCAATTAATAGGAATTGGGCTCTGTTTTCTCTTTCTTTTGAAGGTCTCAGAGAGGACACTGGATTTTTGAATTTTTTTTCCGTCCTTGGAGCAAGGCTGCTAGATTACATGGGTTCCCAAGTCCAGCATGACGTTTTACATACGCCTATCAAGTCTCCTCCCCCCAAAATCCCCGACCCTTCATAGTCCACAATTCAGCCTCATCTCGAGACAAATTTACTCGGACTCCTCAGCCTTGCGGGCCTTAGCGCCACGGGGCTTCTGGGCAGGAGTATCCTTCTTGGGGAGCTGGGAGCGACGGACAGCGCTGACACGGGCGACGGCCTCCTCACGGAGATCAGCACGGTAGTTGTTCTTAGCAGTCTTGTCGGCAACACCCTTGTAGATCCTGAAGAGCAGATAATGATTAGCACTGGGTTGTGACAGCAACATACGCTATGGGTTGGGGAAGGGAATTCCACTTACTTGCGGGTGGAGGTGCTGGGTCCGTAGGTCACAGTGACCACGTTCTGAGCGGGCTGCTGGGGGTTGCTGGGCTTCTTGGTGGTCACGGCAACACCGTTCTCAGTAGCCTGGACACCGACAGCCTGAAGGTACAATAGTTAGCGCCACATATCCTTTTCTTTTGTTTTCTGTTTTGGAAAAAAAAAAGGAAAAAAGGGAAACACCAGCAGTGTAGAGCATAATTACCTTGTTGTTGGCATAACCGGCATACTATAATGCGCCAAAAAGATACCGTCGTTAGCAATGCATTCCCGGAAAGCATCATCCATTCCGTCAAATTCCCGAGGCCCGTACCTTGTAGGAGTGCTTGTTCAGCAGGTTCAGGGGGTCCCGGGAGAACTGGAAGCCACCGCCGGAGTTGCGGTTAACCAGGAAGGAGTTCTGGTTGCCTATGCCAAAGATTGATGAGCTAGAGTTCGGTTTCCAAGAGCAATGACATAAAAATTCGAAAAGGAAAAATTCGGATAATCGGACGTACGGGTGATCTGCCAGACCAGATCGTTGGAGATGTTTGAGGCCATTGTGATGAGAGGGGATGTTGAGTTGGAGAATTGAAAGATCGAAATCGCTATCAAAACCGTCTTCACGTCGATCAAATTGTGTGTGTCTCAAATGCCAAGACCTCAGATTCGACGGGGTCTCGCTAAGGCGGCTACTTTAGGAATAGCCTTGGTGCCTTGGTGCCCTGATGCCTTGATACCTGAATAGTTAACTACCTGAATCATGTCATCCCTAGATGCCTATTTTCTAAGGCAGAACGAACAACTTCCGGCGACCTCCAGGCTGCCAATAATAGGAACGCGATGCTGACGTTGCCCCCTCCAAACTCTCCTTTCTAGAACCACTCTAATCTTCCTATGCCTTCTTCATTAACGGCTTATTGCCTGATGGGACAAGTCATCTCTTAGCTCTTTGGCGAAATACTTCTCCTTACCTCGCAATATCGCAAAGCTCTATACTACCGTTAGTTACTACACGCCGGAATCTTCACCGGTATCACTCTCATCATCATGACCTACATTCTCTTTTATTTCCTACTCTTTTCAGTTATCGTCGGCGGGACAGGTAGGTCAAATGTCTTTCCAACTCCACGGAAAACAAAGCAATCATTCATAACAAATTTGGTTCTAATTGCACTATAGCGTTATACCTTACTCGGTCACGATGGATGCCATTAGTCCAAGTGCCTGATTATCTCTATCACCGCCTCCCCTCAAGTTTTACCGCTGATCTCGAGGCCGGCCTGAGCTCGTCACAGTTCGACATTACTGCCAATCTTGCTGACGGGGATTCGAGGGCTGGCTTGGATCAACGAGCAAAGACCGAAGTGATCAAAATTATGAAGAGTCGAAAGGTCAATTTCGATGAAGCACGGCGGATATACACGGAGCAACGATTTGCAAAGAATAACATCGGGCCTGACGGCCGGCCAAGAGACCCCAAATTCGTCTCTTTTTCGTGATTAGCCTACAACTATGTCGCCAACCCTAACATGTTTCCTTGGCCATTCTCAGAGCGGACATCTTGCTAGCAGAATCGGTACAAATAGATCACGGCTTTTGCCCAGTAATATCTCATCTGTGCTATCGGAGCACTTGGGTTACCATGGTTTACCACTTCGGCGGGTGGATTTATTGTGTCTGTGAATGATCCATGGCAATTGAAACCTATTAAGTTGACGTGCTATCAAAATACAACAAGTCTGTCTGTTTTTGTCCGTGTCCAATAGACACTTAAATATTACATATGACCATCCAGCGCTGCCAACAGCCAGTCAGCGTCAATGATCCAATCCCCCACTAAACATGTTCGAGATAGTCACACAAGAGGAGAAGATCAAACACACGGACCACCGGTTTGGTCCTTGGGTCATCAAATCATGTCAAAAAGAAAAAGAAAAAGAAAAAAAGAATTCGATCTCCCGTAGTGACGAGAATAGTGATAAGGGCACAGCTTTTGTGGGGGAGATGGATTCAAGACTGAAAGCCACTGGGAATTACCGAGTGCTTCCGTATCCGGGCTGTTGGAATCCCGGTGGCAGTGAAGGGGCCCCAGCTGGAGGTCCAAATCCAGGCGGCGCAAACCCAGGGGGAGTTGCAGCCTGTGGAACGAAGGGTGGCTGACCTGCACCATTGAATCCAGGTGGTAAAAATGATTGTGGGCCGCCATATCCAGCTTGAGAAGGCGGGGGTCGGGCTGGGAGCCCGGGGGGTGGGGTATTGAGTGAAGGGACTGGAGGTGGAACATGTCGGTTTGGAGGGGGAGCGGTCTGGTAGGGCATTGGAGGGGGTGCACTTTGGTATGGCAGAGCTGGTGGCATACCCCGATTCATGCCTAGATCGGGAGTTTGTGGTGGGGCTGTGCTCAAGGGTCGAGAGCTGTCGCCGTTCGACATAACAGGCGTTGCTGATACACCAGGGGCAGCGCCAGGGAACTGCGGAGGTTGCTGAGTCGGTGGCTGTACATTATGCTTGCGAGCCTGGGCTGCCAACATTCGCTCCGCTTCATCACCATGTCTCTCGCCTTTCCCATCCTTCTTGTACGCATACTGCACCGAAACCTGTTTGTTCATCAGGTACTGGCCATTCATGTTGGAGATGGCCGCGTCCGAGGACTCGAAATCGGCAAAAGACACAAATCCGTATCCTTTCGACAGATTGTTGTCATCACGAGCAATCTATAATAATAATAATAATAAAAGACACTGTTAACAGTGTCCAGCTTATTAGTATTAGGGGAAGAACTCACTTTAGGGGGATTAACAAGATTGCCAAAGCGGCTGAATGTATCAAAGAGAACCTGCTCGGCAACCATAGGATCAAGATTACCCACAAACAGCTCTGCGCCAATTTCCACCGTTTTTTGTTTATCGGCTGATGCCTTGTTAACACGAATAGGCTTGCCATGGAGACGAATTCCATTCATGATCTTTGATGCATATTCGGCATCCTCCTCGCTGATGAACTCGACAAACCCATACCCCTGATGTAACTGCGTGACCCGGTCTTTGGGCAGATGGACATTGACGATACGCCCAGCCTGTAGCATCAATTCCCATACTAGGCTGTCGGTGACCCGTTCATCCAGGTTTCCGATGTACACGGTTGCCTCTTTATCTTGTTCCCTGGGTTTTAGTTAGCATCGGGATCCTGTAGTGAGGAAAGAGGGTCTTACCAATGCCTTGCGTTGGACATGGCGCCGATGAATTAATTGGAGAGAGAGGGGGGGGGAAAAAGCTCCCCCTAAAGGAAAAGGACTCAAAGATCCAAGTAAAATTAATAGACTGTAAAATTCCCGGCGGTAAAACTTTGGACCAACAAAGTAGAGTAATTTGAGTGGAAGTGGAGAGGCAATGAGGTGTGAAAGTGTTGAAGTGAAGGAAAGCCGGAGAGCTGAGGGAAGATCAGTGACCTTTCCCGAAAACTTTTGATTCCGCAAATCCTCCCTGTTTCCACTTCATCTATCAACCACATCTCCCACTTGTTCCATTGGATCGACTTTGAACCAACTTCAATTTATTCTCCTTGATCTCCTTGAAACTCTCCCTAATTTCACTCTCATAAATTCACAATGGTTCAATTCTCCGAGGAGACCAAGGTTCGTCGCAACCCCGATCCTCCTTGAGACCGGGTTTCTAACTCTCTTTTTTTAATCTGTTTAGGAGCGCGTCTCAAAGGTCATTGATATTTCTCGGGTTGCGATCCACTAGTGAGCCTCATATCACCCTTCATGCCATCCTCCGAGCTGACCGGCGATAACCATCTAGCGGATACTTGCCTCTGATCGTCTATCTGGGTATGTATATACTTGGCGTTCTCAACACAATAAGTTAACCAAAAAAAAAACACAGGCTACACCTATAGCGAGCCCAAGCCGACATTGTTCAGGTATGTTTCAAACTCCTTTGATTCCAGCTGTTTTGACTAACTTGACACCTAGATTGTTCTCGCCTCTTGCGTAAACTACGTGTTGACTGGAGAAATGATACGGGATATGTGGATGGGATGGAGATAACCCAGTATATTCTTGGACAACCCTTGGATTATTCCCTCTGTGAGGAATGATGGGTTTGAATATCTGGATACCACTGTTTGAAGCTTGTGAAAGCTGGATGATTTTGTATTTTTAAGTCTTTGGCCGAATATTTGTCCGCTTTGGTACGGAATTGCTGTAACCCTGTGATATCTCGAGTAAGCACTAAGCTTTGTGTAAATACAAAAGAAAATCAGGAGGTTAGTGTGTTGTGATGCACATAAAATATTGTTACTATAACTCCAGGGCTACCTACCTAGGTACCTACCTAGTCCACTTATGTACGGAGTTACTCAGCGGTCACATGTTCTGACGTCCTCGGAATATTCATCTTCTCTTTATCTTCCTCCGGTCTGACATCATTCTCCGTACACTCTCCCCCCCCAGTGTCTCCATCTGTCTCTGGGTGTTCGAATTTCATATCTTTGTCTAAGGCAGGTTCATGACTAGTCAAGATGGCTTCTCGTCATCCTTTGTGGAGACCGTAGCAGGATTCACAGCGGGAATTGTGTCAACTCTGTCTCTACATCCTCTTGACATGGTCAAAACAAGGCTACAAGGCAAGCTTCAATATTATCTTGGCTCCCCTTGGGTTATAGAGTGACTAACCCTGTTTTCGTATATGTAGTCGATCGATCATCTTCCCGATTTGGGGGTTCACTGCGAATCATTCGCAATATCTTCTCTCATGAGGGTGGCTTTGCCGCTTTTTACCGAGGACTTACCCCCAATATTATCGGAAATTCCACAAGTTGGGGGTTGTACTTTTTATGTTACAGCAGCTTGAAGGATACTATTCGAGCCTATCGCGAGGAGAGGGAGCAGATTCTCACATCGTCTGATTATCTTCTCGCATCTGGCAGTGCAGGTATACACATATCATGGCCAATTGAGCATCGTTTCTCCGTTCCTCAGTTAACCTGTGAATTTCCATAGGCGTCATTACGTCGGTCCTCACCAATCCAATCTGGGTGATCAAAACTCGCATGTTGTCAACAGGTTCGCATGCTCCGGGGGCGTATTCTTCATTTGCATCCGGGGCCAAACAGATATATCAGGTGGAAGGAATACCCGGCTTCTACCGAGGTCTCATACCAGCCCTATTTGGCGTCAGCCATGGTGCCCTTCAGTTTATGGCATATGAGCAGTTGAAACTCTTCAGATTCCGATCGATGAATACCATGCGCTCAATTGAGAGCAGCCATTTGGGCCCCGAACGAGCACTGGGTAATGTTGATTTTTTGGTCATCTCCGGTCTATCAAAAGTCTTCGCTGGCAGTGTGACGTATCCTTACCAAGTAATTAGGTCCCGGTTGCAAACTTATGAGGCCCACCTGGTCTACCGTGGGGCCATTGATGTCTTTTCCCAGGTATGGGCCCAAGAAGGGATTGCGGGTTTCTATAAGGGTCTTGGTCCAAATCTGTTCCGGGTCCTTCCAAGCACGTGGGTGACCTTCCTGGTATACGAGAATACCAAGGTCTACCTATTCCGGCTAGCGCAAGATCCATGGAATACTTCCTGCTAATTCCTGTCCGTCCTTATTGTGTCAATTCCATCTTACCAGAGACTACCTGCCTTTGGTTGAGCTTACAGAAATGTCCTACTCTGTGTATTCGCCAATTTACATTATAACCTGCTAGGATGCATATGGAATGCACCACGTGACAATGTCCTGGCTGGGTTGGTTGGATTCCGTTTCAGCCGCCTCTCCCCCAACCCCGTTTCTGATGATCTGGATGATTCTGGTCCTTGTAGTTTGAATTGCGTATAAAGTTCGGAGCTAAGTGGGAGAGCTATACAAATCTTCAGGCCTTATTACCTCCTAGGTCTTCTTCACGAGAAAGGTGCATTTCATAGAGAATTCTAAATATATATGAAAGGGTAGAATGTGTGATGATCTACGGAGTAGATCCTAAAGGATATTTTCTGCCAAGAGGATACCGCTTGAGAGGTATTGCATTATTTGCTTATTTACCTATGTAGGTGTGACAGTATCGGCTACGATTAACCAGTTGGTAGGAAGTAAGTACTGTCCAAACGAAATCTTATCGATAGGTAGCAAGTAGATTGCGACGTCGCCCATGGGCCTTATATAAGCGGGCAATGCCCGCCGTAGGCATGCCCCTTAGGGCCTATCCTATAGCCTATATAGACCTCGCCTTCACCCGCAACGAGTCCCTCAAACTGGAATTGAAAACCGACCCTCAAGCTGTATTATTCCTAGACTGCGACATCGCCCGTCCATGGGCACTAGGAAGTGTCCACGGCCCGTGGGCCTTTTGGAATTTAACGCCCATCGCCCACCCTTATGCAAAAATAATGCAAAAATTACCCTATTAGGCTATTTTATGTGTATAATTAGTTCTTGGCAGTACCCACCTTGCCAAGAGTGCCCGCATATGTCTTGGCGACGCTAAAAGTGTCTCCACTTTCATGGGCGTTGTCGCAGTCTAATTATTCCGCTAAGACTTACCCTTACCGACCCGCGTCACCCGTAAATATATAATTATTTCCTAATTAAGCTATACAGAATAGATGATTTATTTAATAAATTACTATTGTTTATAGTTGTTTTATTTACTATTCTCTTTACTTATAATAACTCTTAATAACTATATATAAATTTAGGAAATTATTATATATATCTTATTTATTAAGACCAAAACATATTTAATTAAAATTAATTTACTTCTACTAAATAATTTATTTTACATAAATAAGTAAATAAACAAATAACCACTATAATTATTATAAAGGTCTTATTACTATAGTCATAATGCTATTGTTGAAATAAGGCCATTGGTAAAAAGCAAGGTTATTGTCAAATAATTTATAAGATTTATATATAGCAATTATAATTATTATCTATAACGATTATCAAAAATGATTTATAATATTTATGATGACTATATCTAAACGATGATATTTAATATATATAAATGTAATAACTATAAAAGGTTACATTTATAAAAGTCATGATCTAATAAATATAACTATAAAGGTTGTGAGACGTTATAGGGGTAGAAATGGATGGTAGGAAGGTTAGAAACTAATAAATAAGAACTGTAAAGAATAAAAGAAGTAAAAAAAATGAAATGAAGATAAAGAGTAAATTGATTTGTTGTAGTTGTTGTTACCAGCCAATTCTTCAAAGTAAAGAGTGCATTAAACGAAAATACTAAGTACAAAGAAGGAAAAGAAGAAGAAGAGAGGAAACGTGTGCGACAGGACCTTTGTAGATCCTCGTCCTGTCTCTTCGTACAAACATGTCAAACATCTACAAGTCGGAAACATCTGGCAGAAAACTCTAAAGTCAGGGCGGCTAGTTACGGCAGAAAGTACGGTCCAGTCCCGATCGTCACAGTTGTTTTAAAATCTGACTTATTAATTAAGGGGATTAAGGGGATTGGTACAGGGACACCCCCCCCCCTGTAATCGGACACCCCTTTCAGTAATGGGACACGCCCCTGCCTGAAGATCCAGGCATTAAGCATACCGCCTTCTCAATCGGGTGCGATACTGGATTCTGCCATATATTTCTGCCACCCCCATATAATTCTGGTTTACATAGTAAAAAACACTGTATTTTAATCAGAAAAAATCGTACATTTCATTGGTTTCTATATTGATCTACTCTAGAAATTGTATATGTTTCGTTTTAAATACCTCCACGCGCGCGTTTTCGTCCTCGACCTCTTCCTCTGGTAGACTGCGCCAAAACCCGCAAACCCGCAAACCCGAAAAAACCCAACCCGCAAATGGGTCGGGTTTCGGGTCGACTTTCATAACCCGCAATGGGTTTCGGGTTAGCTTGGGTAACCCGCGCGGGTTTACGGGTTACCTATGCGGGTTACTAAATAGTGTAAACATAGGAAGAGTCGTATCTATATAAATTGTGCATTTCTTACCTGTATCTTATTGTATTTCCTTTTCACCTTAAGAGGGTAAAAGCTCCTATAGCCCGCTCTAATTCCAATATACCACTACTATTTCTAACGGCTATCAGAAATTACTTATACGTGAAAAGCCACTTTAGCCTATACTGTTTCTGACCGCGGTTAGAAATCAAGCCTAAAACCTCCCTCGACTGCTACTATTATACTATATTTCCTATATATACTTAGATTGTAAATAATACAGTTATCAATTTGAAGCTAATGGTATTCCTATTTATCGTTATCCTGCCTTGTACGTTTCCGGGATCTAACAAGGGATCTAACAATTCCACGTACCTAAGTATTCCCTTCCTTGGGTATAGGTAGTGGGGTATCACACTCTGGTTCTTGATCATCGTTACTAGTTGATAGAGTAGGCTACTCGGTCTCCCCTCTATTACTGATCTCTACCATTATCCTATCTTCCTTATTATCGCTAATCGGATCAAACTCGTATATATAAAGACTATCATTCTACTCTTCGTTGGCTGTCTCGACCTCATCGCGAGAGAAGAATTCCTTCAGAAACGTATACTCGGCTTCTTCGAAGTCAAACCTCGATATATATAGGTATATCATAAGATCCTAAATAGTGTCGGCGTTAAGTCTACCTCGGCGGTAGTGATAAATATCCCGAGCAGAGTTAAACAGCCTTTCGATACCCGTGCCGGTTGCTGGAATCGAAAGCATATCTCGGGCTAGGCTTGTAAGAGCTGGGAATCGATGTTGGCTATCCTTCCAGAATAAAAGGGGGGATATATTGATAGTATCTATTATATATTAATACTATATTTCATAATACTAGTAGTCGTACTTTATATATACCACTTTTAAGATACTGTGAGAGCTTATTACGCGATAGGTTATTAGGTTGCTGACTTCCGAGCATTATATCGAGGCGAGACCCTAACCTTTTCGAAGACTAGTACGGTAGAGACGTCTGTGTACTTCCAAGACGTGCCTTATATGGTATAAGGTAGTCTTGAAAGCTTCGTCGATACCTCTGAGCCTATTGCTCTTCCTATTTATCGGTTTAAAAGAACCGAAGCTTGTTAGTAGGAGTAAGTATAGTTCTAATTGCATAAAGATCACCTCGGATATTATCTGTTTCGGCGTAATAGTCCTTAAGTTTCTGCTGTGTAGCCTTAAGAGCCTATAGCATATTTGTTTTCTAAGGGACCCTTTTACGTCGGAGCTGTGTAACAGATTGCTTAAGGTGCTCGAAGAGCTTGTTGTAGATCTTAAACATATGATGGGTAGTGGTATCCTTTGTCTTTGATAGTTTAAGGGTGAATTCAAAGAAAGGCTGGGTGATCTAAAGTAGACCTCGTCCTCACCCGCACCGAGTCCCTCAAACTGGAATTGAAAACCGACCCGCATGCGGGTCGGTTCTCTCAGAGGGAATTGGAAGCCGACCCTCAACCCGCATTGCTCCGCCAAGACTTACCCTCACCGACCCGCGTCACCCGCAAATACATAATTATTTCCTAATTGAGCTGCACAAAATGGATGATTCATTTGATAAATTACTGTTATTTACTGTTGTTTTGTTCACCCTTCTCTTTACTCACAACAACTCTTCCTAACCATATATAAATTTAGGAAATCATTATGTATATCTTATTTATAGTATACCTTATACTAGTTTTAAGGAATGAAAACACTAGAATCTAGGTTTGGGTTGTAGTGGAAGGACATTTTAGTAGTCTATGTATGTTATAAGAGAAATATATATTTCACCTACAAGTATAGAGTCTATACTTTAGCTGAATTCTACCATTTTATCTTTCCACCTTTAATTGTGAATCTCCTACTAAATTTTGTCTTACTCTAATATTAATTATAAGATCTTTTATTTAGGTTTATTAGAAACCCTTAGATTGTATAAAATATGGCTCTAAATAGTAATCAAAGATTATAGCCCCGTTTAAACTAGAGTTCAAAACTACTAAGACTTCATTACGGGTTATAAGGGTGACCCTCATATTTTACGGGTGACTCGGCGGGTGACCCTTATAACCTATAAATATATAGCTAATTAGCGATAAAATTGAACTAAAGTGGGTCTATAGATGTGATATATCTATCTATAGTGACTAGGATACCAAAATCTATAGTGAGTCCTATCGTACATTTGTTTAAGGCCTACGGTCGTAAAAAAAGAGTATATCCTTAATTCCTTTATCTTTTACTCAATTATATTAGAAGGATATATAATCATTATATCTTAGCGTTCGCTTTTCTCTGATTTATAGTCATCTCTCTATGATAATAATAGTTAGCTTAATAATACCTTATTCGACTTTACTAACGATCTATTGGTTCCCTAGCTCTAGATACCTAAACCTATAGGGAGCTAAAGCTCCTTACCTCCTTCCGATTTCGCGCGACCTTCGTTACCCCCTCCCGTCCCCGATAATCTATAACGGGTTAGTCCTAATCGTATAAAATAATACGTTCTTTGGACAATAGAAGATAATACCGACTTTATAGCCTAGTAGATCTATATATATTTTAGGAAGTAGAAGAAGGTAAAGCAGGATAAGAAACATTCCGCCGAATGCTAGGGTAAATTCGACTAGGTAGCCGATATTCGCAATAGGAAACCTTATATAATATATAGGAATTGTAACCGAGTCCTTGATTACCTAGGAGCTAGCCGTAGTGGAATATCTTTAATGAATAAGTATATTAAGGGGGTTAATTGCCGGAATGCCACTAGAAGGCTAAATATTAAGAAGGCTATAGAATATACGGTAAGACTATTAAATCTATATAGCCTATTATATTCTAACTTATATACTAGGCGAGTAGTCCTACTACTAAGCTAGTATCTTTCTCCTAGGATAGATAGGAGCGATCGATTCTTAGGTTAATTACTACGTCTCGTCTCCCTTTCTAGTTTATTGAGTATATAGCCTTTTAGGAGGTTATTTCTTATACTCGACTTCCCACAATACCCCCCTAAATACTATCTTCTAAGGTTATAAGACGTCGGCTTAAGGACTTTGTTCTCGAGGTATAATAAGGCGTTCTTCGAAAACTTCCCCCTAATACTAAGCTATCGCTTATATTAGATTGCTGGATATCGCTATTTTAATAGGCTTTTATAGCTGTAATAGGCTATTTTCTTGACTAAGATTGGGAGTATCGAGAGATCCTTCTTAGTTTTAAGCCTCTTTCTAGATCTTATTCTGGTGTCAATCTTAGTACTATTTTGATATCACTTCTATAATAATACGATATCACAAACCGTATACTCGCTATTATAACAGATAACGCCTTAAATAATAATACGCTGATATCGAGTCTCTAAGACTCAATTGACTCACTTAAGATTAATAATAATTCAGCTATTATCCGAGTACTATGTATTGTATATATGATCCAACTGAGCCTTAATGATCTTCTTGGCAAAATGAAAGCAATACTAATAAATAAGATAGCTGAGTTAGATTGGTATAAAGGCCGGGGTAAACGCCCTCGTAAAGGTCCTTTGACAAAACCATCTAAAACGCTTAAGATTATCTATACTCTAGATAAGGTAAGACTTTAGCCCTAAATCTACACTTAACGCTAACCTTAACACTATTATAGATTAGGCAACTAGCAGTTTTTATTAATATAAGTCTATAACGGCGGGATTTATTATATAAGCTTCAGTCTATAGAACTAAAGCTTATACTAATTTAAGATATAAAGACCCGCTGGAACTCGACTTTTTTGATACTCCGACGTGCGAAAAGGCTCTAACTATTTCTTAAGCCATTCTGTAAGCAATACTAGATAGACGAGCTTATAATCACTCGCGAGGAATAGCGCTAGGTTGAATATCTTCTCTAGATTACCTATCCCTTCTACCAATTTACTACTATACTTTCGTAGACGAAGGATATCACTATCTACTTAGTATTTAGTATATATAATAAGCTGTTTACTTATCTTAAGCAATCGAAAGCACGGCTCCAACGGAAGAAAGTTCTATAGAAAAAGGTGATACTTAATACCCTTAGGGCTGCTGAAACCAAACTATCACAGTACTATAGTATAACTGATAATATATATAGTGATCTTTATACAATTGGTACTATCATATCCCTATAGAACAAGCTCCAATTCTTTATAAGTAAAGATTGGAAGGATCCGGAGGTTAATTAGCGAGGTCGGTATCGGAAGAGTCTTAAAGATCGCCTTAAACTATATAAGCACCGTCTTATATATAGAGAGGAGCCTAGAGCGGTATCTTTAAACTTAGGACTATCCGAACTTAAGAAGATATATAGGTAGGCACTACCTCTATCGGAAGTATCATTAGTTGATAACGAACTAAGCCAGTATCTTAATAGTCGTAAGTACTCTGGACCCCCTTATTATATTATAACTAACCCTAAATATAGCTACTATTGCGACTACGCCTCGTGTTTTTTGGAGAGAGAATAAGCGTGTGTTCCCCGCGCTTACTAACTTAGCGCGGGATATACTTACTATTCTAGCTACTAGAGCTGGAGTTAAGCGACTTTTTAACTCTACGCGCGATATATGTCACTACCGTCGGGGTTCTCTAAAACCATCGACTATTTAAGAGCTTATAATATATATGTTTATATCAAAGTTTGAGATAGAGGATGAGGAGCGTCTACTATTAAATGAGTATCTCTTATTCTAAGAAATATAAGCAGAAGGCGAAGAACGCGAAAACGGTATAAATGATCTAGAACCGATTAGTAATAATAAGGAGGATGATATTGTGGTAGTAGAGATACCACAGCCAAGTACGGTTATATTAGGAAAACGGCGGAGAAGTGTCGTATCTATTAACGAGGACGATGGAAATGGCGAGGATAAGGGTATTAAAGAAGATGATATTGAGAACGATATAGATCTTCCAGTTAACCGTACAACTGGAAGGGCGCGAGTGCGCTCAGTACGTCTAAATGGTTATAATACAACGATGAGATAGTCATTTTATAATTGGAATGCCCTTATTTTCTCTAAATTCAACTGTAAAGAAAATAGAAATCAGAAGCTACAAGATGGAAAGTGAAAAACATAAGAATAATCAAAAATACAAACCAAGTCTTCATAATTAATGCAACTGTTAAGAATTAGGTGTTTGTCCTATTTGTGGACCCGAAACAAGTCTGCGGGTGACCCGTACCAATTCCCTGGCCCTCCGAGTTCTACCCGCGAGTCCTAGGTAAGGACTCGAAACCCGCATTTTGCGGGTTGAGGGTCGGGTCGGTTCCGAGTCCATGCGGGTGAGGACGAGGTCTAATCTAAAGAAGGTACTCGATCTATCGCCATTCATCGTCATCTAATGTAAGGTCCGATCGCTTATACTTATCACAAAACGGCGTAAAATAAGGGTGAAGCCGCTTTGCACGCCGGAGTATAAGAAAAGTGGAGTTCTATCGCGTTTTGATATCTTGTATTGGCGCGAGTTTAGCTGATTCGGTCTGAAGGGCGTAAAATGTATCCCGTCGCTAGGGGCTTATATTCATGTATATAGCGAGGTTTCGAACCTAGTAAAATAGTTAGTAAGGTATAAGAAATGGTGATAATATTATGAAATTAGATATAACTGACCTTACTTGAAGTATTGACAATTTCTCGCTTATACTGCCTCGCGTTCGTTCGGGCGGACTGAGACCGCTGTTCTGTCCACCGAGTCTCTGTTGACTTATTCACTAGGCTCGCCTTTATATGTCTAAGTAGCTTATTGAGACTTAGCTGGAGGATATGGGCAATATATGGAACTCTAACAATAGTGGTATCTTCTGGTATTGCTTGCTAGAGACTTTCGACTAATGTTTTATTGTTTGAAGCATTGTCGGTTGTGATCGTAAGTACCTTATGTTTGATATCATGCCTCTTAAGAATATCTGTAAGTACAACACTAAGGTTTATACCAGAGTGGGTTCCGTGGAGAGGTTCGAATCCAAGAAGGATCTCACGGTACTACCAGTCCTTATTAATAAAATAGCCAGTAACTGCCATAAAGGCCTATGCGAACGGTGAGGTCTAGCAATCAAGTGTAACGGATAGTTTTGCACTAGGAGGTAGCCTCCGTAGGATACTCTGCTGGCGCTCTTGTATAGTGCTTTGAAGACGGCGTCTGATTGTTTTCGCGGAGGGAATTTCAGGTAGGGAATCCGCTGCTTATATAAGTGCGACTAATGTATGAAATTCAGGGTGTTCAATCAACCGGAATGGGAGGCGAGCGACCGTAAGAAATCGTAGTAGCTGGTCCTCCCAGGCTATCTGGTTAAACGTCATCCGTGCTAAGGAATCCTGGTTCTAGAAGGTAGATATATTAGTAATAGTAAAGTACTAAATATAAAAGGTATAAGTATATAGTGGCCTTTATAACCGAGTAATCCCCGACTTCTGAGTAGACCTCGTCCTCACTAGACCTCTGCATAGCCCACAAATGGGCCCATACCCCCGGCCCAAAGCCCAACCCACAGTGGGCTATGGGCCCAATATTCAAAGCCCAACCCAACCCACAGCCCATTAATGGGGGCCCATAAGGCCCCCATCAAAGCCCATTTCTACGCACAAATACAGTCTTGGCATGCATAAAGTAGCTGATTAATAGCTGTATTTTACGCAAGTTCCAGCCTGTATATTCAGTATTATTATATTATCACCATCAGAAGTACAATATTGTAGGAATTGAGTAGATATTATACTGAATTCAACATCATGATGCCAGATTTCATACAAAATCACCCAAAAAAGATCCAATTTGACCATGAATTCATACTATTATAGCGTACTGAGTATCAGTATGAAGAGATATATATATTATCTAGATTGAACTAGGTGCATCTTTCTGTTGAAGTATAAAACCAAGTATCAAATTCATGTTTTGTAGGTTTACATGACTGAACTTTATACTGACGGATACCTATCTCTCCTTCTTTGTTTCTGCTTTTATAGATAGGTGATATTATAGCTGATCTCGAGGTAATAGAGGTTTAAAAATATATCCTAAGCCATCGGGTGAAATTTTTTGGATCATAATATTGCGAAATGGACCGGGAAATGGGCTGGGAATGGGCTATCTATAGGCTTTTGATGGGCTAAGCCCACTTAATATGCACGATGCAGCCAATCATATACGAGTATTATAATCATACGTTTCAATTCTGACTAGCACTATGATGAATCCTCTGTTTATTGCATCAATTTGCTGTTTAATGCTACTATCAAGATTCAAGAAGTGGCCTTTTGTAATGTATGACCTTGAAGCTATCCCCCTAAAGCCCTATATCCTTCCTACTATACATTTCATACTATACATCTTCATCTTTGAATCAATCTTCATTATTGAATCGTCAACTGATCATGTCGCAAAGCCAGCAAACCGAGTTTGGATCATCTCAGTTCGACCTATTTGAACCTGACCTCGATACTATATCATTTACTACCTCTCACCAGGCATCTAGCAGCTACTACCGTAGTCGTTCATCGTTTCTTCAGCCGTCTGTTCCTTCGTCAATTGCCTTAGAAGCAGAACATTTTCAGTGCTTTCAACGAGTTAGTCCTGGTAGAATAGGCACTTATTTTCTTTTCGACGCGATGAATCACAGCAATTGGGTTAATTGGTGGTTACAGACCGACTATAGATCTACCAACACGATGATTCCATAGGACTCCCAGCATGGTTCTGCTTCGGAGACTTGGAAACAGTATGAACAAGTGGCGCATGTAGTTTCTGGGAGCCCGAAGGTGATGTGCAAGCGTTGCGGTCTTATCCTTGAGCATCCTTATGGCACTAAGAAACAAACTGGCAACGGTAAGAGTACTGAAAAGGTCAACCGTCATGGTACAACGACTATCACTCGTCATCTGGAAACTACAGCTTGTAAAAAAGCTACAGGGATACGGAAGCAAAAGGGGGTAATGAGAGGGTTTATTCAATCGGTATATACAGTCCTATCCTTCTTTCATACTACTTACTTATATCAATATCAATATAGGGTCATACCGAAGCGGAAGCATCTTTCTCGTAAGAGGACTGGAACGATCAACTCCTACAATTTATTACTATCAACCGACTCCCATTCCGACTTGTCGAAAACCCATCCTTTCGTCTCTTGATTTCGCAATCACAGTTAGCCCTAAGCCCTTTGGATATACCATACGCTACTACAATTCAACGTCGGCTATCTCTTCGTGTGAAAGAGCGGCAAAAGAATATACTTAGGATGCTACCGGAGCATGCAAGGATCTCAATTGCATTGGATTGTTGGACATCTCTATTTGGGCAAGGATTTATAGCCATTACTGGCTATTTTATCGATGCTGACTGGGTCTACCGCGAGGTGCTACTCGGTTTCAAACCCCTTCATAGAACACATTCCGGTGTGAACCTAAGTACAACTGTCATACAGACGGTTACTCAGCATGAAATTGAGGACCGGATATTTGGATTGACCACTGATAATACGTCGAATAATAAGACTCTGGTTGATACACTACAGCAATCTTTGCTACAACAATCTTTATCTAATGCACGGGATATCAACATCATCCGCATCCCCTGTCTTGCGCATATGATCCAATTGAGTTTGAACCAGCTACTTGACCGTCTCAAAGCAGTCCCTCAGAATGAGACTACAGAAACCAAATGGACTGAGCAACAAGTTACTCTCGCAAGGGCGAATACAAAAAAACGGGATATCTCGCATACTTTAAAAAGAATACGAGCACTTACTGTATACATCCGCGCTAGTCCTCAGCGCCGAGATTCATTTATCGCACTTCAACCTTCAGGGCAAGGGATTATGCTTCTCCAAGATGTGAAGACTCGGTGGAATTCAACATATCTTATGCTCCGGCGAGCCAAGAGACTCCGTATCTTTATCATACAATTCTATGATCAGTTCAATGAGCAAGACTTCGCACTAGATGATGATCAATAGCGTCAGATTGACTATCTTCTTTGTCTTACAAAGCTATTCTTTGATTATACACTTGCTCTCTCAAAGACACGAGATATAACATCACATCTTGTCTTTGAGATCTATAATTTGCTATTTGAGCATATTGAACGATCAAAAAGACAATTGAAACGAAAGCGAGTTATATAGAAGCAGCAGATACTTGCTTCTCTCGATGCTAGCTAGTCAAAATTACGCGACTACTATAAGGAGACTGATAAAATGCGAGGGCATATCTATACAGTTTATACAATACTGTCGCCGGATAATAGATTCCAATTCTTTCTTTCTGATGACTAGTCCGACGCTAAAGAGCTACGGGATCAGTATCGAGTAGTATTCCAGGATACACTTACTCCAATCTAGGAACGTCTTGATAGTGCTAAGGGCCCGCAAGGGTCTTCTACATCGACACCAAGATCAGTTCTTCACAATCTTATTCGAAGCCAGAAATCTATCCCCAAGTCAAAGCCGGTTATTGATAAAATAACGCAGTATCTTAATAGCAGTAGGTTGAATCCTTCCGATCACTTATCTAATAGATACTAATGTTGATATAGATATAACTGATTCGGAGCCGCTCTCATTCTAGAAAGAGAATGAATCTCGTTTCCCAGCTATCGCTTCACTTGCACGGGATTATCTTGCAATCCCAGCAACGGGTGCTGGTGTGGAACGTCTGTTTAATACTACGCGCGATATCTGCCATTATCGCCGCGGCTCTTTGAAATCGGGCACCATCGAAGAGCTAATGCTATACCTCTGTACATCTAAGTTTGACCTTGATATACAGGAAGCGGAGGAATTGAAGCAGTTCTTTACTTCTAATGAGATCGACGCATTGATGGAAGAGAAGGATGAGACGCCGGATAATGTTGAGATTGATGAGATTAGTGATACTGAAGAACAGGGTGATCTATCTGGGGATTTGATAGATATTGATAACTACAGTCTTGACGGAGATGATAATGATGCTGCTGCACCACAATTACCGACTACTCATACTCAGCAGCGTACATCAGGGAGGAAGAGGATGCGAGTTGAGGATGATATGTATGAGCATTATTAATATAATTCAACCACCTAGCATCTATCACTTAATATCTTCTCAATCAATCATATAAGCTTATAAGAAGAAGATGGTTCATGTACGGCTTAGACGGTAATTGGAATACCCAAAAAAACCAGGGAAAAATGCATTACTTATGCAGCTGCGATACATTGGTATGTTTGTATTGTTTGATGAATAATGGGGGCCCATTATGGGCCGAAATGGGCCCTGTGGGCTTTCACTCTGGGCCCATAACCCACCGATGGGCTCGAAGGATGGGCCCAAAGCCCAACCCATTCGTGGGTTGGGTTGGGTTGGGCTATGGGCTTTGTGGGCTATGCAGAGGTCTAGTCCTCACCCGCATGGACTCGGAACCGACCCGACCCTCAACCCGCAAAATGCGGGTTTCGAGTCCTTACCTAGGACTCGCGGGTAGAACTCGGAGGGCCAGGGAATTGGTACGGGTCACCCGCAGACTTGTTTCGGGTCCACAAACAGGACAAACACCTAATTCTTGGCAGTTGCATTAATTATGAAGACTTGGTTTGTATTTTTGATTATTCTTATGTTTTTCACTTTCTATCTTGTAGCTAGACTTCGGCAAAACCCATTTTGGGTCGAAACCTTCGACCCAAAACCCAATGCCAAGAACCCAAAATTAAAGTTTAGGCATAAAAATGCCAGGACCTGCCTAATTAGGTATATTTATGCAGGTTTTGTGCAGGTTTTATGTATTTTGGGTTCCGATGGGCTCCGATGGGTCCTTGGCATGCCAAGAATGGGTTATAAAATGGGTTCTGCCGAAGTCTACTTGTAGCTTCTGATTTCTATTTTCTTTACAGTTGAATTTAGAGAAAATGAGGGCATTCCAATTGTAAAATGACTATCTTATCGTTGTATCATAACCATTTAGACGTACTGAGCGCACTCGCGCCCTTCTAGTTGTACAGTTAACTGGAAGATCTATATCGTTCTCAATATTATCTTCTTTAATACCCTTATCCTCGCTATTTCTATCGTCCTCGTTAACAGATACGACACTTCTCCGCCGTTTTCCTAATATAACCGCACTTAGCTATAGTATCTCTACTACTATAATATCATCCTCCTTATTATCACTAATCGGTTCTAGATCGTTTATACCGTTTTCGCGTTCTTCGCCTTCTACTTGTATTTCTTAGAATGAGAGATACTCATTTAATAGTAGACGCTCCTCATCCTCTATCTTAAACTTTGATATAAATATATATATTATAAGCTCTTAAATAGTCGATAGTTTTAGAGAACCCCGACGGTAGTGACATATATCGCGCGTAGAGTTAAAAAGTCACTCAACTCTAGCTCCAGTAGCTAGAATAGTGAGTATATCCCGCGCTAAGTCAGCAAGCGCGGGGAACACACACTTATTCTCTCTCTAAAAAACACGAGGCGCAGTCGCAATAGTAGCTATATTTAGGGTTAGTTATAATATAATAAGGGGGTCCAGAGTACTCACGACTATTAAGATACTGGCTTAGTTCGTTATCAACTAATGATACTTCCGATAGAGGTAGTGCCTACCCACATATCTTCTCAAGTTCGGATAGTCCTAAGTTTAAAGATACCGCTCTAGGCTCCTCTATATATATAAGACGGTGCTTATATAGTTTAAGGCGATCTTCAAGACTCTTCCGATACCGACCTCGCTAATTAACCTCCGGATCCTTCCAATCTTTACTTATAAAGAATTGGAGCTTATTCTATAGGGACATAATAGTACCAATTGCATAAAGATCACCATACATATCATCAGTCATACTATAGTACTGTGATAGTTTGGTTTCAGCAGCCCTAAGGGTATTAAGTATCACCTTTTTCTATAGAACTTTCTTCCGTTAGAGCCGTGCTTTCGATTGCTTAAGATAAGTAAACAGCTTATTATATATACTAAATACTAAGTGGATAGTGACATCCTTCGTCTACGAAAGCACAGTAGTAAATTAGTAGAAGGGATAGGTGATCTAGAGAAGATATTCAACTTAGCGCTATTCCTTACGAGTGATTATAAGCTCGTCTATCTAGTATTACTTATAGAATAGCTCAAGAAATAGTTAGAGCCTTTTCGTACGTCGGAGTATCAAAAAAGTCGAGTTCCAGCGGGTCTTCATATCTTGAATTGGTACAAGCTTTGGTTCTATAGACTAAAGCTTATATAATAAATCCCGCCGTTATAGACTTATATTAATAAAAACTGCTAGTTACCTAATCTATAATAGTATTAAGGTTAGCGTTAAGTGTAGATTTAGGGCTAAAGTCTTACCTTATCTAGAGTATAGATAATCTTAAGCGTTTTAGATAGTTTTATCAAAGGACCTTTACGAGGGCGTTTACCCCGGCCTTCATACCAATCTAACTCAGCTGTCTTATTTGTTAGTATTGCTTTCATTTTGCTAAGAAGATCATTAAGGCTCAGTTGGATCATATATGCAATATATAGTACTCGGATAATAGCTGAATCATTATTAATCTCAACTAAGTCAATTGAGTCTTAGAGACTCGATATCAGCGTATTGTTGTTTAAGGCGTTATCTGTTATGATAGCGAGTATACGGTTTGTGATATCGTGTTATTATAGAAGTGATATCAAAACAGCACTAAGATTGATACCAGAATAAGATCCAGAAAGAGGCTTAAAACCAAGAAGGATCTCTCGATACTCCCAATCTTAGTCAAAAAAATAGCCTATTATAGCCATAAAAGCCTATTAAAATAGCGATATCCAGCAATCTAATATAAGCGATAGCTTAGCATTAGGGGGAAGTTTTCGAAGAACGCCTTATTGTGCCTCGAGAATAAAGTCCTTAAGCCGACGTCTTATAACCTTAGAAGATAGTATTTGGGGGGATTACGGGAAGTCGGGCATAAGAAATAACCTCCTAAAAGGCTATATACTTAACAAACTAGAAAGGGAGACGAGACGTAGTAATTAACCTAAGAATCGATCGCTCCTATCTATCCTAGGAGAAAGATACTAGCTTAGTAGTAGGACTACTCGCCTAGTATATAAGTTAGAATATAATAGGCTATATAGATTTAATAGTCTTACCGTATATTCTATAGCCTTCTTAATATTTAGCCTTCTAGTAGCATTCCGGCAATTAACCCCCTCAATATACTTATTCATTAAAGATATTCTACCACGGCTAGCTCCTAGGTGATCAAGGACTCGGTTGCAATTCCTACACATCACATAAGGTTTCCCATTACGAATATCGGCTACCTAGTCGAATTTACCCTAGTATTCGGCGGAATGTTTCCTATCCCACTTTACCTTCTTCTGCTTCCTAAAATATATATAGATCCACTAGGCTATAAAGTCGGTATTATCTTCTATTGTCCAAAGAACGTATTGTTTTATACGATTAGGACTAACCCGTTATAGATTATCGGGGACGGGAGGGGGTAACGAAGGTCGCGCGAAATCGGAAGGAGGTAAGGAGCTTTAGCTCCCTATAGGTTCAGGTATCTAGAGCTAGGGAACCAATAGATCGTTAGTAAAGTCGAATAAGGTATTATCAAGCTAACTATCATTATCATAGAGAGATAACTGTAAATCAGAGAAAAGCGAACGCTAAGACATAATGATTATATGTCCTTCTAATATAATTGAGTAAAAGATGAAGGAATTAAGGATATACTCTTTTTTTGCGACCGTAGGCCTTAAACAAATGTACGATAGGACTCACTATAGATTTTAGTATCCTAGTCACTATAGATAGATATATCATATCTATAGACCCACTTTAGTTCAATTTTATCGCTAATTGGCTATATATTTACAGGTTATAAGGGTCACCCTCATAACCCGTAATAAAGTCTTAGTAGTTTTGAACTCTAGTTTAAACGGGGTTATAATCTTTGATTACTATTTGGAGCCATATTTTATACACTCTAAGGGTTTCTAATAAACCTAAATAAAAGATCTTATAATTAATATTAGAGTAAGACAAAATTTAGTAGGAGATTCACAATTAAAGGTAGAAAGATAAAATAGTAGAATTCAGCTAAAGTATAGACTCTATACTTATAGGTAAAATATATATTTCTCTTATAACATATATAGACTACTAAAATGTCCTACTACAACCCAAACCTAGATTCTAGTGTTTTCATTCCTTAAAACTAGCATAAGGTATACTATAAATAAGATATACATAATGATTTCCTAAATTTACATATGGTTAGGAAGAATTGTTGTGAGTAAAGAGAAGGGTGAACAAAACAACAGTAAATAACAGTAATTTATCAAATGAATCATCCATTTTGTGCAGCTCAATTAGGAAATAATTATGTATTTGCGGGTGACGCGGGTCGGTGAGGGTAAGTCTTAGCGGAGCAATACGGGTTGAGGGTCGGCTCCCAATTCCCTCTGAGAGAACCGACCCGCATGCGGGTCGGTTTTCAATTCCAGTTTGAGGGACTCGGTGCGGGTGAGGACGAGGTCTACTTCTGAGTACGGTGTCGAGCTGCCTTAGTATAGCCAGTACCTTTGAGGTGCTTTCCTATTGTAGAGGTGCCTTGGCGTGCTGTTGTCCCTGATGATAGGGATTGAGGATGCTCTAAGATTGCTCTATATCGCTTACATATTACCTTAGGTGCGCTATCGGAGCTATGTGCGACCTGATCGAATTCATCCTAAGATTTTGACTGATGCTTCGAGTCCCATCTGATCTTAGTGTTACTAGGACCCCCATATTGTGTTCTAATCCACTAATCCATAAATTCTTTATCAACCATTTCGTTATAAAGAACGAATGCCTTTCTGCGGTCCGGGCCCACGCGTGTAAGACCTTTAGGGACTAAGAGTGGAATTGGTGGGCGTAGAAACTTAGGGTCAAATGAATTGATTGTAAGCTGGCTAGTAGAGGGTTCGGAAATAGTAGCGAGCTGCTCGTTCTTAGGCGTAAGGTAGGTAAGGTTGATATCACTATCATATAGAGATAATGAAAGCCCGTTAGAATATTGGCTTTGAGATATCGTATCGGGGAAGGGTAGAGTTAAAGATTTTAGTAGAAGGACCTCACGTATAGGAAGAATCTTAAAGACCCTAGCAATCCATCCTAGGGTACTATATCGCGTTTGAATGCGGGTTAATAGATCGTAGTACTAAACCTCTACACGATAATAATTGGCTTATCTAATTCAGCTTTAGTGGGTAGAGCCCGCATAAACCTATATAAAACCGCAGAAACCCGCGATAATGCCTATAATAACCCGCAAACCCCGCAGTATAACCCGAATAACCCGCGAAATAACCCGCGAAAACCCGTAAGAACTAAGAAAATCACGAAAACTACAACACCCTGTCAAAATATATATCTACAAAATATATTTTTCTAACTCTACCTATAGTTTCTAGCTTACACTATAATAACTCTAATAAAGACGTAATTTCTGACCGCGGTTAGAAATAGTAGTACTGTAGTAGTCTTAAGGGAGCTTTCAATATATAGATAATTTCTGACCGCGGTCAGAAATAGCGGTAGTCGAAGAGTGCCTTAGACGTATAAACAAAACTGCCGTAGATTACTGTATTTTATTAGTATGAATCAGCATTTTTATACACTTCGCCATGGCTTGATTGGGAAAATTATGTAGCCGCGGGTTTTTGCGGGAACCCGCGCGGGTTGCGGGGCGGGTTGCGGGTTGGTCGAGTCTACCCATCGGGTTTGCGGGTTCGGGTTGCGGGTCGATTTCTCTTACCCATTCTCGGGTTTTGGCGCAGTCTAGGCGTTTTGGTTGAGATAAATGCATTTAAATTTAATAGGTTGGGTGGGGTGGCCGGTTCGTTTGTGTGGCCGGTTCGTATGTGAAATACGTTAGATAGTAAAGTATAATAGTAAGTTCCGATACTAATTACTAATCTTATATAATTCTTAGAAGAAAATAGTTTATAGACTATAATATCTTACTAGATTATCGTCGATACCGAATAATCTAGCTAGATAAGAAGATACTGCTTAATAATATATTAAGTAAGATAGTAATATTAATATCTATTACTATTCTTTAGAAACCGAAGCTAAATCTTAATTATTAAGCTAATACTAATCGATAAGACTATCTTTTCGGCCGAAAGAAATTAAAGATAAAGGATAATTATGGGTATACTTATAAGCGTTAGTATAGATACTAGTAGGTTAAAGAATAAAGAAAGATAAACCGGAACCTAAATAATAAAAGTAAGATAATAATTTCGAAAATTCGATATTAAGAAGTATTACTATTAATTAATATTAGTACTATTAGTAGTATAAGATTTAATCGTTTATATAAGTAAGGAAAGACTAATAAAAAGGCTAAAATCTTCTCTACCTCGCTTTATAAAATTAATTATATTATTAATATTAAGAGTACTTAAATCCGAGATATAAATATTAAAGAGATTAAAAAGATACTTCTAAGAGAGTACTATAAACTTATAGAAGTCTTTTCGAAGAAGGAATTAGATAAACTACTACTTTATAAGCCTAGAGTTAATTATAATATTATATTTAAAGTAGAAACGTAGTTTAGATACTATCCTTTCTATAACTTATTAGAGAAATTAAAGGTAGTAAAGAAGTATATTCTTAAGAACTTATAGAAGGGTTTTATTATTCTAAATTCCTCTTTATATATCTCGCCGATCCTAATAGTAAAGAAACTAGGCGGAGGATTATATTTCTATATCGATTTTAAAGTTAAATATAATTATAAAGAAAGATTACTACCCTCTACTACTAATTAATAAAGTAATTTAATAAATAAATAAAGCGAAGATCTATACGAAGCTTATATCTAGTAAGGATTCTATCGGATTCGACTAACGCTAGGAGCCGAAGACCTTACTATATTCTATATAAGATATAGATCCTTTAAATATAAGATAATACTGTTCAGGCTAGACTTCGCTATAAACCGCAAAACCTATAAACCGCCCTACCCTAAACCGCAATTAGGGTGGGTTTTAGGGCGAGGTCTGTAAACCGCAATAGTTTATAGGTTTTTACTTTCAAACCGTAATGGTTTATAGGGCCCTAATTGGTTTTTAAAGTAGAGTAGAATTGTAGAGTATATAACCTTTATAATTTATGCAATTTTCCTTAAATTCTTCTGTATTTTATTTATATATCTGAGATTATTTTGATAAAAAAAACAAGATTATATGATTGTATTCTCTCCCTAATAATAATTATATATATCCTTATCGCGTCTTATACGCTTACGAGCTTATAAATTAGCCTATAATTGAGTACTACTCTCCGAATTAGAAGGTAGTATAGGTTTAGCTATATAATCCACTATATTAATTGTACTATCTAGATCCTCTATATCCTACCCTTCTTCGTGACTAGTATCTTCCTCTATATTACTGATTAGATCAATATTAACTATATTAGATATAATCCCCTTCTTTCCTTGGCTTCTTTAATCTTATCCTATATAAAGAACTCCTATAACAATACCGAGTCCTATTCTTCTTTATCGAACTTCGATATATATAGATATATTATTAATTCCTGGATTATAGACGTATGTAGCCTACTACGGCGGTAGTAATAGATATCCCGAGCGGTATTAAACAATCGTTTAACACTAGTACTAGTAGTAGGGATTGAGAGAATGTCCCGAGCGAGAGCTAAAAGAGCGGGGAAGTGAGGTGTATTAGTCCTCTAGAACTCTAAAGGGGCTATATTAATAGTAGCTAGATTAGTTAGTTTAATAGAATAAAGGGTAAAAGCAGAGGTAAGGATATACTACTATCTAAGTACTATATAATCTTATTACCCGAAACTGTAAGATATAGATAGTTAGGTTTTAATATAGAGATAAAATAGGACTATAATCCTATTAATAAAGGCGTTTCGGAAGAATTTAGCTAGAGATTTAGGCGCTCTTTATATAGAGATAGGTGATCTTCTAGACTTTATCGGTATATTACTCGCTAATTATTATCCTAATCGTTAGTTTGAAAGAACTGGAACTTATTAATAGGATTAAGTATTGTACTAATCGTATATAGATATCCCCGAATATTATTAGTCTTAGAGTAGTACTGACCGAGCTTCTTCCGGGATACTTATAAGGCCTATAATATCTATCGCTTCTAGCTAGTTCGTTTCCTAGTAAGCTAGGAGATTGATTTCTTAAGGTATTCAAATAGCTTATTATAAATTAGGAAGACATAGTGTGTTATAGCGTTACGTGTCTTCGAGAGTTTAACTGTAAAATCGAAGAACGGCTAGATAAAAAAGAGAAGGTAATCAACCTAACTAGACTGCGACAACGCCCATGAAAGTGGAGACACTTTTAGCGTCGCCAAGACATATGCGGGCACTCTTGGCAAGGTGGGTACTGCCAAGAACTAATTATACACATAAAATAGCCTAATAGGGTAATTTTTGCATTATTTTTGCATAAGGGTGGGCGATGGGCGTTAAATTCCAAAAGGCCCACGGGCCGTGGACACTTCCTAGTGCCCATGGACGGGCGATGTCGCAGTCTAAATACTAGGTCTACTCTTCTATAGCGGTGTCTATATTATCTAGATTAACGTTATCGGCTTTATTATCTATACTATCTTCGCTATCTTTACTATCACTGATTGGCTCTAGCGTATAGTCAGGAAGTCCTGCCTCCCTTTGTTCGTCAATCTCTATTCTTTCGTCTTAGTTAAGAACGGATTTAGGTTAACGTATTTCACCCCATTGCTGGACACACCCCATAGCTGGACACCTACCTAAAACGCGTCAATTAATTTAACCCCTTTCTTCTTCCACCACCCACCATACCACTAATACGCTCCCGGAGCTCTAAAAATTCAACAGAGCAAGAGGGTAGGATCTTACTAGCTATCCGGGCTTTTAAGAATCGAGAAATCTCTTCAATTCGTGAAACCGCCCGCCGATTTAATATACCGAATTTAACTCTCGCTACACGCCTCTATGGTATACAAAACCACGCGATTTCTCGCGTTAGCCTACAGAAATTGACCCAGATTGAAGAGGAATCTCTTAAAAAATGGATTCTCTCTATGGATCTACGTGGAGCAGCCCCCCGGCCCTCTATAGTACGAGAAATGGCAGACCTCCTTCTTCAAAAGCGTGGAACTACCCCGCTTCTTTTAGTCGGCCAAAATTGGGTTACAAAATTCGTTAAACGACGTCCTCTTCTCTCCTCCCGATTCTCGAAACGGTATAACTACGAGCGAGCGAAATATAAAGACCCGAAAATTATTGGGGAGTGGTTTGATTTAGTTTAAAAGATAATCCTTCAATTTGGAATCGACCCTAACGATATCTATAACTTTAATAAGACCGGTTTCGCGATGGGGTTAACGGCAACTGCGAAGGTTATAACAAGGAGTGAATACTACGGTCGGCGAGTACTTTTATAACCTGGAAATCGAGAGTGGGTGACTACAATTAAGTGTATAAATGCTTCTGGCTAGGCCCTTCCTCCGTATATGATTTTTAAAGGCAAAGTCTTTATTAAATTATGGTTTGAAGGCCTCCCGGAGGATTAGCGTTTCGAAGTTAGTCCTAATGGCTGGACCTCCGATGAAATTGGGCTTTGTTGGCTTGAGAGGCTCTTTATTCCTAGTACTTCTTTGTGTACGAAGGGGGGGGGGGTATCGGCTTTTGATACTCGATAGCTAAGGAAGTCATTTAACACCTAAATTCGACGAAATTTGTAAGTAAAATAAGGTGATACCAATCTATATACCAGCGTATTTATCTTATCTTTTACAACCTCTTGATATAGGTTGTTTTGTGGTATTAAAACGATCGTACGGTCGGATGGTTGAAACTAAGATGCGGAGCGGGATTAACTATATTGATAAACTTGACTTCCTCGAAGTATATCCTCTCGTACGAATTGAAGCTTTTAAATCGGAGACAATTAAGAATAGCTTCTTAGCTACCGGTTTAGTACCATTTAAACCCGACCGAGTGATTTTAAAGTTTAATATCCGGCTTCGAAACCCAACCCCCCCTGCTAGCTGGGGTAGTGAATTAAGCCGGAATTTTACCCCAAAAACCCCTTTAACGGAGAAAGACCTACATCGATAGGCTTCGTCAATTAAAGCTCTACTTCGTACAAGATCTCGAAGTCTACCTAGTCTGTTAGATTGTGTATTAAACTAGCTTATAAAAGGCTTCCAACTCTAGATATAAAGTCATATTCTACAAGCGTAAGAAATTAAGGAATTACGCGCCGCTAACGAGAAGCAGAAGTAAAAGCGTACTAGATCTCGGAGGTATATACCTACCGAAGAAGGCCTTTCAGTTTAAGAAGCCTCTGCATTAATTATACGGCAATAAGAAGCAATTGAAGCACCTCCCCCCGGCCCCGGTATGCCTAGAGAATCGACTATTCAGCCACGTACGCGCCCCCCTCGGGGGTATAGAATATGTAGACTACCAGGGCATAGAAGAGAAACATATCTAGATAGACCAGTTAGTTAGTTGATTTAATTTAATGGCGTTTTGGTTGAGATAAATGTATTTAAATTTAATAGGTTGGGTTGGGTGTCTAGCTATGGGGTGTGTCTAGCAATGGGGTGAAATACGTTAAATAGTATTATTAGTTTCTTTATCTCTAATATTAAACCTTAATAAACAACGGAGTATTATTAGATCTTAAATCGTCGATTTATTTAAAGAGCCCCGTTAGTAATAGTAAATATCGCGAGTAGTATTAAAGAGACGCTTAATACCTACGCCTATAGCTAGGATCGAAAAGACGTCCCGTATAAGTCCTACGAGTATCGGAAAGTCACGCGTATTCTCCCTCTAGAAATAGTATAGATTTGTTACGCTCTATTCTATAGAGAGTTAGTAACATAGTTCGTAAAATAGTAAAAGGATAGTATAAACTTACTAAGATTGAGATTGTTACGATTAGACTGCGACATCGCCCGTCCATGGGCACTAGGAAGTGTCCACGGCCCGTAGGCCTTTTGGAATTTAACGCCTATCGCCCACCCTTATACAAAAATAATACAAAAATTACCCTATTAGGCTATTTTATATATATAATTAGTTCTTAGTAGTTAGTACCTACCTTACTAAGAGTGCCCGTATATATCTTAGCGACGCTAAAAGTGTCTCCACTTTCATAGGCGTTATCGCAGTCTAGCTAGTATAGCCTTCTTCTAGGGCACCTTCTTACGACGAAGTCGGGCCAAGGATTGCTTAAAATATATAAATAGCCGGTTATATACTATAAACATATTATAAATAGTTATTATCTTAATCTTTAATAGACCGACTGTCTACTTATAGAAAGGCTTTGTGATATAGAGTAGGTAATCGATTTAGCGCTACTCCCCTTTACTAAGGTAGAACTTAGGGCGCTAATACTCTATATAATACCGCTAGAATATTATCTGAAGGCGTTTAGTACGCTAAAGTATAAGATATATAGAATTCTACCGAGTACGGATATCTTAGATTAGAGCTAGCTTTATTCTATCGCTCTAGAGATTTAGAAAGGCCTTTTGTCGCTATAGGCTATTATTAATAAATATAGTAAAAGCGCGAACCTATAATTATAATTAATATAAGATATCTTTATAGAGATTAGATATATACCTTTATAAGTATATAAATAATCCCCTTCTGTAACTTTACTAAAGGATACTCCTATTTTCTTCTAACTATATAGTCGCGGTTTTCTTATTCTTTAGATTAGCCTTTATTAAGCTAAGAAGATCTTTTAGACTTAGCTGAATTATATAGGTAAGGTATAGAACCTATATATAATCTCAGTAGAATCCGGGAGATCTATCTATCGGATAGATTTATAAAGACTTTTAACTATAGTTTTATTATTTAATATATTATTAGTAGTAATTGCAATTACCCTATTAACGACCCTATAGTTAGAAAGAATACTGAGGAGAATATCTACTAAGTAAGCGCCGGTATACTAGCTATAAACCGGTATAAAGCCTAGAAGTATCTTATAATATACCCAATCGATATCTATAAAATACCCTATAATCGCTATAAACGCTTATTAGAATAGTAAGGTCTAGTAGTTAAGAGTAATCGAGAGCTTTACCCTAGCGGGGAGGTAGGAGAGTAGCTTTTACTATTCTATCTAGATAATTAATTAGAGTTAATATTATATAGTTTTCGGTAAAAGAAGGCTTAAAGGTTATAGTGAAAGCTATGCCTCTACTATAAGATCTTAGAATTCTTAGTACCGGAGGATTTAAAATAGAAGGCGAGAGTTTATAATAAATTTTACCTAGGCTCTCTTAAATCTTTATAGATTAAAGGCCTTTCGAGTAGATATACGGTTTAACTAAGAATAATATAGAAGTTAGCCTTAGATAGATTATTTATAAGACCCTAGTCTTACCGAAAGTTTAAACGATTATTATATATCCTATTAGGTTGAGTCCTTTTATACGCTAGTTTTATATACGCGGCTACTTAAGTGCGTAGTTAGGGATTTCGACCTATTTAAGGTTAATAATAGGTACGATAGTACCTTTCTATATCTCCGACAGAGTACTATTAGTTTTCTAGTTTAATAGTATACTACCTAGTTAAACTGATCCTAAGTAGAAGATATATATCGTACTTCGAAGTTCACTTTATAGAGTAGAGGGTATAGATAAGTACTAGTTATATTCCTCTACTATTTAATAAACTCTGCCTTATTCTCTATAGTCTAGAGAACCTAGAACTTTTAATTTTATAGACCGATTCGACGAAGACTAGGTAGAAGAGGTATTAATTCAATTTCGGACTGAATAACTAAGGATAGTAGTACGCTATAAATCGGCTGCTAGCTAATCGAATAGTCTGGTATAAAGGGTTTATCTATCAAATCAAGATTATAGAGTGAAGATAGTAGAGGTATCCTAATTTGCGAGGAGGCAATCTAGGATGAAGGGCTAGCCTCGGTATAAAGATCGTATTAAGATATAATATTCTAATAATTATTATATTGTAGAGGACTGAGGTAAAGAGGGGAGGGACTTAGGAGTATAATAAAGATAGAATAATCTTAACTTACCTTTTAAAAATCTTCTGATTAACGATCGTATCTATCCTCTATATCTTAAGTACTCTATAGTAGGCCGAGTAATAACTAGCGCGAAGATAGATTATAAAACGGTAAGACCTTCTATTTACAGCTCCCCGATTAGTTAAGTAAGCTTTAGAATAAATAGTAGGGGTCCTACGGGTATCCTATAGGAGTCCTATAGGAGTCCTATTAAGTTAGGGGTATAGTCAGTTTTGAGGGTTAACCCGATCCCCTAGCATTTTGATAGAATTTCTTATATAAAGGCTTCTAAAGCTCAATTTTCTAACCCTAGTCAAAAAACTAATAGTCATATTAAATCATTATACTTCTAAACCTACTATATACTAATACTACTACTATATATATATAATTAAATTACTTAAAATATAAAGAAAAAATACACAAATAATATAGGTCACGAGGTTAAGGAATTCTACTTACTAAAAAGGCCTATTTCCCGCTTATATAAGGCCCGTAGGCAGTGCCTACCCGCCCATCTATAGGAGATATCGTAGTCTAGATATTAATTTTTATACTAGTAATATAATATTAAGAGTAGTTTTAAAATAAAAGGATAAAATAAATACCTATAGTATCTAATACTATAAAAAAAAAAGGGATTTATTATATTTTAGTATAATTTTTAATATGTATAGAACTTAGTTGAAACTAGAGAGTATAGTATATATATAAATATATATATCTCTACTGACTTAACAACTTCTTCTTAATCTCCTATACCTAATTTTATATATTTGAGCTTACTTTTACTTGAATATAATATTTAAATATATGGCTGAGATATTTATCTTCTATTTTTAATAGCATAACCGGGTCGTCGAACTGCGGCCACCGCCTTCGCGGTGTCCGGGTTCCCGGGTCTAATTGCATCCCGGGTCTAATTGCATTTTTTCCCAACCACCTATTTTTAAAAATTCACTACACCCTCAATTCTTCATATTATGTCTCCAGATTTGGAAGATAGTATTACCAATGCCTTAATAGCTTGCTATGCTAAAACGAAGCCAAGCATCAAGGCCATCGCTGAGGAATTCGGTATTAGCTACGGCATATTAAGAGGACGGCTTAAAGGTCGGAAGTCTCGAAACGACCGTACCTCACCCAACAAAGCATTGGAAACCGAGCAAGAAAAGGCATTAATTCTATGGATCGATACCTTAGATCAGGCTTATTCTCCACCATCTGCTGCTCAAATTCAATGTGCTGCGCTACAAATTATCCGGCGTCATAACCCCTCTCGGACACTCGGTAAAAACTGGGCTTACGACTTTATCGCTCGTCTACCACCACGCTTTGAGCACCTTACCCAAAAACCAATAGAGAAAGTACGGTTTCAGGCTGCAGAACCTGGCTATATTGTCACTTGGTACGATCGTCTGCAAATTACGCTCAAAAGCTACAATATTAGCCCGAGAAATCTATATAATTTCGACGAAACCGGGTTTCGAATTGGCGAAGGGAAGGCTCAAAAGGTTGTTTCAGCCCGGGGCAATTCATACAATAGTACCGGTGGTCAAGCCGAATCGCTTACCGGTATTGAATGTGTCTCAGCTACGGGTTGGGTTATGCCGCCATGGTTTTGAGTGAAGGGACAATTCCATATGGAAAGTTGGTTTATCGACACCAATTTACCAGACAACTACACAATTTGTCCAACCCCAAATGGCTGGACTGATGAAATCATTAGTTTTGCATGGCTCCAGGTATTCGATGAATTTACATCATTGCGTATTAAAAAGGGGGAATATCGTCTTCTTTTAATGGATAATCATGGTTCACATTTGACCTATGATTTCATTGAATTTTGTTGGACAAAACGCATTATTCCTTACTGCTTTATTCCACATACAACACATGGTTGCCAACCTCTCGATGATACACCTTTCTCGGTCTTAAAGCATTACTATAAACAATACAACAACGAGACTGCTTTTTGGGGTGGTGATACGAAACACAAAGCCAATTTCTTCGCGGGTATTCATGATATACGTACACGATCATTAACCGAGCGGACAATTCGACACGGGTTCCGAGAAACTGGAATTTGGCCTATCAATTCAGACAAAGGTCTTGAAAAATTGAAGTTGACAGACAATGATCTTCCCGAAATGCCGGGGTTTATAGTTCATGATATTATGTCTGGAACGACACCACCCCCACCATCAAGTTCACTACCAAATTCACCACCTACGACCGTTCAAAAGCTCCGAAAAGCGAGTAGTAAGGTCGTGAAGCATATACAAAACGATGCTACAATTTCTCCGAAGGTACGGGATAGTCTTTCTCGCATTTTAGAAGGTGGACTCGCTCTTGCCGAGGTTGGTGCTCAATTCGCGGAGGACAATGTTCGCATTTTACGACGGAAAAAGCAGTCCAATACTGCTAAAACAAAGCGTAGGCTGCCTGAACTAGGCCCTCGTTTAGTAAAGGACTGCAAAAAACACATCTCCGACCGTGCCGACCGAGAAAGACTACAGATATTCAACAGATCTAAGAAAGCCTGGCGGGAAGCAGCTATTTTGAAAGCGATTGACGACGGCGACATTGAAAACCCGGGTGATATTGAGGATGATGATGGTGCAGAAATGGCCCGGGAATGGATAGATGATCTTTATTGTGTTGATTTAGAAGGTGATGCTATTTAAATTCAATGAATTAGTTGGTGTTGGTGGACAAAATTGCAATTAGACCCAGGAACCCGGGCACCGCGAAGGCGGTGGCCGCAGTTCGACGACCCGGTTACTATATAAAAAAGTTAGATTGCTATAAACTTAAAGTGAGAATGTTGATATACCTATAAAAAATAGTATTTTATCTGCTGAGTTAGCATTTTTGTGCAGCCAAAATAGGAAATGCTTGGCAAAAATATGTATGCTATGGGACTATATAGGAGTCCTATCACTCCTATAGGAGTCCTATAGGACCACTATAGTAATAGGACTAAAATTTTGGCTAGTCCTATAGGAGTGATAGGACTAGGATATAGGACTAAAATTTTTCTAGTCTTATAGGAGTTGGTAAGGTCTAAATAAACTTAGTCCCGACCGACTTTATAACTATTATCTAATACTATACTTAGGGGGAGATAAAGAAGTGGCTTACTAAGTGAAGGTGATAATATATAAACTAATCCTAAGGACGGTATAGATTGTCACGATCTGCATATTATGTATGTATTACGCTCGCTTACATTATTTCCTTTATCACATACTTACTTATTTGCATATCACATTCGTTTACTCTCTTTCCTTTATTCTACAGATTGCTACTATACCTAATCGGGTAATAGCTACTAAGCCTAATTAGGAAAGAGGGATATTTAATTGTTTGCTAGCATAGGGGAGCGCTCTACTATTTAAACCCCATACTCTGCCAGCTCTCTCTCTCTCTCTCTCCTTACTAGCTTTATTATTCTCGTTAGAATACACTCTTTCTTCATTAATCGATCTAGCACGTAACATAGATAAAGATAGTGAAATTCCTCTCCCTCGATCGTCTAGAAGAGTTCGGAAGGTATTAAAAAGGCTCAATAGATATATAGTAGATAGAAACTAGGTTTAAGAATATATATTAAAAGTTATTACAACAATATATCACTAAATTAATTGCTTAAGAAGTTCAGGCATATAATCAGGTTACTTAAAATTACAGAGGAAATCTACATAAATTATACATATCACGAGATTTACCTATTTATACTATTTAACGACCCTCAGGGTCACCCGCGGGTCACTACTAGGTCTAATCATCGTCAATATAGTCTTCGAGAACTCGGTCCTCTTCGTCAGTATCGAGCCATTCTTATAAACGTATAGGGGGGCCGGGTTTTATAGAGTACTACGTATAGAATTCTCGTACTTTCCTCGGCGTATACTTTATATTACCGGTAGGATACTATTATAGATCGAGGTTATATCCTAGCTATTATACTCTGTATTATAGCTTCCGGTAATACGTCCTAGCGTCTAAGATCTTTTCGACTTCCTATTCGTCCGTCTCTCCGACCTATATTAGCTAAGGAGGGTCTATATTAGACTTCGGTAGAACCCATTTTGGGTCGGAGTCTCCGACCCAAAACCCAATGGGTTAAACCCAATAACCTAATAATAACCCATTTGAACCCATTTTGGCATAAAATATGGGTCTTGGCGTTCATAACAATGCTAGGTCATCGAACAAAATTACTGTTTTTTACAACTGTTCCGGTTTGTCTGTCGAATATTGCTACATTATCACAGTAATAAGTTAGAAATTTTATATAATTACTTTGAATTTGAAGCCAATTTACTTTATATTATATTAATTACTAATAAAAATTGAGATTAATTATGGTATAGTGGTGTTCTATTAATTTATATATTTGTTGAATGTAGACTATTAGAAATATATATTAGTAGCAGAGGTGAGTTTATATATATTTAAATATAAATATGAATAGAAATAGAAATTTCTTAATCTTAGTTTATTTTCTATATAATTAATATTATTTTAAAGCTAAATATCTCTTTTCTTATATTCTTAATTAATATATCTAGTAATTAATATACTATATAAATTGAGGTGGTTTATAAATGATCTCTATACTCTTATATGTACTCTAGATGAAATATTTCTGAGTGATCTTCGGGGGGAATAGGTTGTGAATAGGTTCTCTCGGGTTTTAATAGGTTATTAATGGGTTATTAATGGGTTATATTGGGTTTTGATGGGTTTTAATAGGTTATAATAGGTTATTATAGGTTATGATGGGTTATGATGGGTTATGAATGGGTTCTATTGGGTTCTGTTAGGTCGGACCTATTTAAATATAGCTTATATAGCCAATCAATTGATCTTATATCTTATATCTTTTGATATATCTACTTTACTTGGCCTATTTGCGTGTCTATTGTCTGAAACCCCCTTTTTATAAGTATATACTCCCTCTGATTATCCCCCTTACATCCCCTACAGTATTCATCTTTATAATAATTATGTCCTAAAGCTAGCATTCTGACTTCCTACCTACCCTTTTCGATAGGGATATAGATAACCTTAGCTATCTTATTCCCTCTTCTCGGGCTCTAACCTTACCTAGTAGCTAACTTATAATCGAGCCTTTTAATACTATTAATACCGACTTCCTTCGGCCCTCTAACCTTCTACCGATCCTACCTTCTCTTACCCGCGTTAGCCCCGATCGGAGAAAGGTATATATGCTTTATAACAACATAGTATATAAAGAATAGGTTAACTGGTGGCTATAAACCGACTATAGGTAGAAAAGTAAGCTTTCCTAAGACTTAAATCGCAATTCAAATATATAGAGCAACTTCGACTAAGTTGCCTATACTAAAGATAGTGCGTTAAAGGTGATATATAAGCGCTGCTTAAAAATCCTAGAGTATCCTTATTATCTATCGCCTAGTAGTAAGGCCTATTATAGTATATTAATAATATTGAAGTATTTAAAGATAGTAGGCTGTCGTAAAGCTTAGTAGGGAGGGAAAGGAGAAATTACTAGGTTCCTTTAAAAGGTAGTAAACCCTTATATTTTATTTAGTTATTAGGTTTTAGTAACACTCTTAGATATATAGGATAACGGCTAATCGGAAGCTCCTTTTTTACAGTTAGTTTAGGATAGACTTCGCCATAAACCGCAAAACCCATAAACCGCCCCACCCCAAACCGCAATTGGGGTGGGTTTTGGGGCGAGGTCTGTAAACCGCAATGGTTTATGGGTTTTTACTTTCAAACCGCAATGGTTTATGGGGCCCCAATTGGTTTTTAAAGTGGAGTAGAATTGTAGAGCATGTGACCTTCATAATTTATGCAATTTTCCTTGAATTCTTCTGTATTTCATTTACATATCTGAGATTATTTTGATAAAAAAACAAGATTGTATGATTGTATTCTCTCCCTAATGATAATCATATACATCCTCATCGCGTCTCACACGCTTACGAGCTCGTAAATTAGCCCGTAATTGAGTACTACTCTCCGAATTAGAAGGTAGTGTAGGCTCAGCTGTGTGATCCACTATATCAACTGTACTATCTAGATCCTCTATATCCTGCCCTTCTTTGTGACTAGTATCTTCCTCTGTATCACTGATTGGATCAATATCAACCATATCAGATGTAATCCCCTTCTCTTCCTTAGCTTCTTCAATCTCATCCCGTGTAAAGAACTCCTGTAACAATGCCGAGTCCTGTTCTTCTTTGTCGAACTTCGATGTACATAGATACATCATCAATTCCTGGATTGTGGACGTATGTAGCCTACCACGGCGGTAGTGACAGATATCCCGAGCGGTATTAAACAATCGTTCAACACCAGCACCAGTAGCAGGGATTGAGAGAATATCCCGAGCGAGAGCTGAAAGAGCGGGGAAGCGAGGTGTATTAGTCCTCCAGAACTCCAAAGGGGCCATATCAATAGTAGCTAGATTAGTTAGTTTAATAGAATAAAGGGCAAAAGTAGAGGCGAGGACATACCACTATCTAAGTACTGTGTAATCTCATCGCCCGAAACCGCAAGATATAGACGGTTAGGCTTTAATATAGAGGCAAGGCGGGACTGTGATCCGATTGACGAAGGCGCTTCGGAAGAATTTGGCTGAAGATTTAGGCGCTTTTTGTATGGAGATAGGTGATCTTCTAGACTTTGTCGGTATATTGCTCGCTAATCATCATCCCAATCGTCAGTTTGAAAGAACTGGAACTTATTGATAGGATCAAGCATTGTACTGATCGTATATAGATGTCCCCGAATATTATCAGTCTCAGAGTAGTACTGACCGAGCTTCTTCCGGGATGCTTGTAAGGCCTGTAACATCTGTCGCTTCCAGCTAGTTCGTTTCCTGGTAAGCTGGGAGATTGATTTCTCAAGGTGTTCAAATAGCTTGTTATAAATCAGGAAGACATGGTGTGTTGTAGCGTCACGTGTCTTCGAGAGTTCAACTGTAAAATCGAAGAACGGCTGGGTGAGAAAGAGAAGGTAATCAACCTGACGCCATTCTTCATTACTGAGCGCCATATCAGCTCGCTCATACTCATCATAGAAAGGCTGGAAGATTGGCCGTAGGCGCTTTGCACGTCGAAGCATTAGGAATGTTGAGTTCTAACGCGTTTTCACATCCTGTAAAGGCATAATCTTAACAGTATCGCTTTATAGGTTGTAGAATGTCTCTCGGCGTTGAGGGCTTGCGTTTATATAAACAGCAAGATTTCGAATCTAATAGTAACAATAGTTAGTAATGTATATTAAGAGAATTGAGGAATATATATTACCTTCGAAAGTGTATGAGCAATATCAATCTTCCCCGAATTAGTACACGTGGACAGTGATCTCTGCTCATTCCATCGCGTATCTGTTAATTCATTGAGCGGGCAAGCCTTGATATGACCAAGCAGCTCATTCAGACTAAGCTGAATCATATGTGCAAGGCATAGAACCCGAATAAGAGTAACGTCTTCAGATATAGACTCTTTTAAGGCATCAACCATTGTTTGGTTATTTGATGTATTATCTGTCGTAACTGCAAAGACTCGGTCCTCAATCTTATACTGTTTTAAGATATCAAGGAGGACGACACTTAGATTCACACCAGTATGCGATCCATAAAGTGGTTCAAACCCAAGAAGAACCTCACGGTATCTCCAGTCTGCATCAATAAAGTAGCCGGTAATAGCCATGAAGGCCTATATAAAGGGTGAGGTCCAGCAATCAAGGGCAATGGATATCCTTATACCTTAAGGAAGTGTTCGTAAGATCCCTTCTTATTGGTCTTGTATAGAGGCCTTAAGCCGGCGCCGTAATGTCTTTACTGAGGGGATAGATGGTGTAAGAGGGGCGGATTAGGCTTACTGAATCAATTTATGAAATGCGGGATGTTCAACCAGCTAAAAGGGAAGCCGTGTATCCGTAATAAAGGTAAGAAGGCCCTGCTCCTAGCGTTCCTAAGAGAATTCTTCGACGTCCGGCATATTCTACTTATAGTAATTAGAGCCTAAGTAATTATGATTGTGTAGAATATCTACGTACCTTTTGTAAAAACCGAGTAATATCCGATTTCTGACCCTACGAGGCCTTAACATAAGCTACAGTTTTAAGGTATATTTTCATAGTCGAGGTTCCTTAACGCGATTTTCTTCTATCCTTAGTCTCTCGGACAAAGTTTGGATGCTCAAGAATCTGACCACAGCGCTTACACATAACTTTTAGTGCTCCGTCCGAGATATTTGCTACTTGTTGGAAATCATTCTAAGTAGTAGATTGATATACTGCGTCCTAGGGTATATTGTGCTTTTTCCCAAAGCCAGTTTCAAGCCACCAGCTTACCCATTCGTTATAAACTATCCCGTCGTAAAGAAGATAGTTTTTCACGCGATTAGGGCCAATACGGGTTAAGCACGATGGAATTGAGAAAGGAATAGCCGGTCGGAGAAAATCCTCGGTTGGTAGAGTCTCCTAGCTCTCTGAGAAATCGGGAGTAAAATAATTATATAGAATAAGATTGTCTAAATCACTATCGTAGATAGACGAAGAGAAGGTTGACTGCTGAGTTTGAGATATGATAAGTTATAGAAGGTAAAATGTAAGGGGAAAATAATAGAACGGAGGGAATAATACCTATAGAAAAGCTTTAGATCCTTACAAACGCGACCAATAAACAGGAGAAAGAAGAATTAGTTGATACATCGCGTTTCTAACCTATATCTCGCTACTAATTAGTTGACTAAGTGGGTCAAGCTCCACTGTAAACCGCAATAAACCACTACAAACCACTACAAACCGCAATAAACCACTATAAACCGCATATAAACCGCATATAAACCGCAATAACCCATCGATAAACCGCAATAACCCATCGATAAACCGCAATAACCCATCTACAACCCGCAATAACCTATCTACAACCCGCAAAAAACCACCAACTCCTCTCAACACTTCGCAACCATATATGATCATCAAAACAGCAGCTTTGAACTTGGATATAGCCTCACCTCTAGTACCTTTCTAGTTAAAAATAATACCTGATTTTAAACTATGGAATTCCCTATCGAATGATACTAATAAGGTATAATAACAAGGGAAATCATAAACTGTAGAACCCCAGCTTTTACTTCGAGGAAAATCACTCAGCTTACACTATATCAAATATATATCTCCATGGCAAAACACGTAAAAAATTACAACACTTAATTCAACACACTACTTTTGCTCAAAACTAATAGGAAAAAAGGCCAAATAATACAACCATAACTAAATTTTAATAATATCTGTAAAGCAATATAAAATTCGAATGTTTTGTAGCCCATCCAAGATAATAGTTGGAAGAGTACCTAATACAAGGTTAAAAAACAGTAATTTATGGTGATAAATAAGCAGAATTATGTATGCCAAGACCTTGAGTTTATGCAAAAATGGGTTGTAAATGGGTTTTTTGGGGCCCCAACAGAACCCATCAAAAACCGCAGTGCGGTTGCGGTTTGGCCGATTCCAAACCGCACCCAATGCGGTTTGGGGGTTGGGGCGAAGGTTCGGCCCCAATTGCGGTTTATGGCGAAGTCTAGTTTAGGAAGAGTATCTTCTTTAATTTCTTACCCTTAATCGACTTCTATTCTACCTTATTAAATATCTAATATTTTATAAGCTATTCCGATTAGCCCGCTCTATACTATCTACCCCCCTAATACCCTCCGCTACTATAATACGCCGTCGCCTCTGTGATATTATTATAAAACGACAGAAGTCTATCCTCTAAACGCTACCTAATGACGTAAAAATCTCAATTGTATTAGATTGCTAGACTTCTCTATATAATTAGGCGTTTATAGCTATTACTAGCTATTTTGTTAATAGTAATTAGGTATACTAAGAGGTTCTACTTAGATTTAAACTACTTTATAGCTCTTATACTGGTTTGAATCTAAGTGGTATAGTCCTTAAAACTCTAGTTAAGTATTATATCTAGGATCGGGTATTTAGAGTTATAACTGATAACGCTACTAATAATAAGATAATAGTTAATACTATATAGTAGGCGCTCTCTAGCGATATAATAGTAATCCGAATACCCTGTCTTACTTATATTATCTAGCTATATTTAAACTAGCTCCTTAATCGTCTGAAGGCTATTCCTCTAAATAAGAATATAGAAACGAAGTAGACTAACTAGAAGTTATCCGTAGTAAAGGTAAATACTCGGTATTAGATATAGAGGATCTTATATACCTTAAATAAGGTCCGCTATCTTACTATATATATCTATATAAGTCTCTAACGCTAAGCGGCCTTTCTCCGACTTTAAGAAAAGGGACTCTAGCTTATTCTAATCTAGGATATAAGGACTCGGTGGAATTCTATATTCCTAATGCTTCGTTGTGTAAAGAAACTATATAGTTTCTTCTAGCCCTTCTGTAAGGAGTATAACTATAAGGAGATATTGCTTAATAATTAAGAATAGCGTTAAATCGACTATCTTCTATAAATTACTCGGCTATTCTTTAACTATATAATAGAACTCTCGAAGATAAAGGAGGTTACGATATATCTTATCTTTAAGCTTTATAATACCCTTTATAATCACTTCTTCGAAGCAGAGGTACTACTTAAACGTAAGCGTATTCTATAGAAGTTAGATATACTTAAAGTACTTATAACCGGTCGCTTAAAGCTTAATAAGTACTACTCTTAAACTGATAATCTTAAAGGATATATCTATATAGTTAGGATAATACTAGTACCTAATAGCAGATTTCAATTCTTCTTATCTAATAATTAGGAGCCTTACTAGCGTAATATCTACCGGAAATTGTTCTAGGAGTTATTAATTCCGTATTAAGAGCGTCTTACGATAAGTTATAGATCGACTAATACTCTAATAATAGCTTCTAGTTCTAGGCTCAATAAGATACTAAAGAGTAATAAAATATTTATAAAGCCAGCTAGTAATAAAATAATATAATATCTTAATAGCGGTATATTAATAATCTGTTTCTTCTCTATAGAGGATAATACTAATTATTTATACTACTTACTAGATCTAATTGAGATTGAACCTCTTTAATTCTAGCGGGAGAACTAATCCCGTTTCCTTATAATCGCGTTACTTACTCGCGATATTCTCTCTATCCTAGTAATTAGTGCTAGTGTCGAACGGCTCTTTAATACTGCTCGGGATATTTATTACTACCGCCGTAGTCGTCTAAGGTCCGAAACAATCGAGGAGCTTATATTGTTTCTATATGTAATAAGATTCAATCTTAAGGAAGCTAAGGCAAAGCAGCTCCAGCAGTTCTTTTTATTAGCTGAGCTCGAGTTATTAAAGGAGAAACTTGATAATTATATATAGGATACTAAGCTTAATTTGATTAGTGATAATAAGGAGGAGGAGGAGGAGGAGGGAGTAGATAGTAGACCACGAGAGATATCTCCTTATCTAATAGATGTAGATATAGAGGTGACAGAGCCACAGTTACTAGAGTCTGCAACTCAGATACGGGCTTTAGGGAGGAAACGTAAGAGTAGAGTAGATGATGATTTTGAGAAATATTAGAGAAATACATCCTGATATAATTATCTAATTTATTCTAATTTATTCTAGAAGACCTGTCTGTAAACAAAATACTTAATATTACAAGCAAAAAGTGCATTAATTATGCAGCTCTACTCTAGAAGGCTGTTTGGCTGGTTTGCTCTATATTGGGGCCCTAATGGGTTACCTAATGGGTTTTGGGTTATTACCTATAACCTAAGACCCATTTTGGGTTGGGTCTGGGTTATAGTGGGTCGTGCCGAAGTCTAGTCTATATACTATCCTTCGAGGGGTTCTATTATTGCCGTCTTCCGTAACTTACTTAGAAGATAGGGTATACTTAAATCGCTTTATATAGATCTATCTTATAGGAGTTACCTACTTTCTCGATAATCTTATATAGTCTACTAGCTAGGTATAAAACCTTCTTATTAGGTCGATCCTAAAGCTAGTCTTTTATTATAACGAATACCGAGTCGCTAACTCCGAAATCCTCTTCTCTTCGATATTTATTTATCTATCGAATCTATAACTACTATAACTTCGTAATCTACTCTTTTATCTAGATCTAGATCTCTTATAGATTTAAGAGTATCCGGATTACTTCCTATTTTTTCGGTATCGATATGCCTTAATCCTTCTAGTTAAAGGTTATTACTAGTTTATAACCTCGCTCTATAAAGAATAGAGATTTCTTTATTATATCCTAAGGAAGGATTAACGTTATAAAATCGACTATCGGTAGGAAGTTAGACTAGTTATCTTAGTTCTATTCGATATATAGATGTAATCGCTAAGCTATATATAGTCTTCCGCACGACCTAGTAAAACCTAGACCTAACCCAGTCTGGGTTGGGTTTTGGGTCAAGACCTTCGACCCAGTAATGGGTCTGGGTCGGATTGGGTAACCCAGTACTGGGTCTGGGGCCCTAAACTGGGTTACAAACTAAACAAATATGCTAAGGATTCTAAATGTATAACTTATGTATCTGTTCGCGGTAATTCTGAGTATTTGCTTTACTTGATTATATCTAATTTTAATTGTGAAAAGGGTAAAAGAGATACGTATGATTAAGGATTCTTTATCAAGTAAGCTAATGGTATTTAAATATATTATCCTCCCTGCTTTTACGTTTTCTCCCTGATACTCGTGTCTGTGTACATGTTGGTGGTAATGATGGTGAGTAAGGACGGCTATGTTCACTTGTAGGTGAGGGCCTCTCGTCCGGTATATCCTCTGGTTTATCCTCAATTATAACCTTAATTGTATCCCTTAGCTTATCTTCCGGTTTATCCTCCTGCTCCTCTGTATTACTAATTGGATCAACTTTAACCTTACTGAGCTTCTCTTCCCTCTCCTCTTTTGCCGCCTTAAACTTATCCTAGGAGAAGAATTTCTCGAGAAGTGTTGCTTCCTACTCCTCTATATCAAATTTCGTTATATAAAGAAATATCATTAAAACCTTAATAGTCTCACTCTTTATTCTACCGCGACGATAGTGATAAATATCTCGAGCGGTATTAAAGAGGCGTTCAACTCCTACGCTAGTTGCTAGAAATGAGAGTATATCTCGCGTAAGGGCAGTAATAGCCGGAAAGCGAGCCTGGTACTCTTTCTAGAAAGTAAGCGGCCTAACAGAAACAGTATCTATTTATATATTAGTATTATTATAGTATATACTCTTTATATTTACTTACCGCTGTTAAGATATTAACTGATTTTATCAGTAATAGCTCGTAGTTGTATATCCCTTCTATTAAGCATCTCTTCTAGCCGTAAGCTTAGTCGGGCTATCGTTAGAGAGCTTTATAGATCACGACTGCTTGTTCTAACTTGTGCTTAATATAGAATAAGGGCTTATTTAAAAGTAAGTCGATATATATCTCGCCATTTCTGATCCCAGTCACTAGAGAGGAAGAATTTAAATTTGTTTACCGGTATAAGCATCGTACTAATTGTATAGATATTCCCTCGAAGATTATCAGCTTAGGAGTAATACTTATTAAGCTTAGACCGACCAGCTTTAAGGGCCTCTAGCATCTGTTTCTTCTATAGGACACGCTTTCGGCGTAGCTGTGCCTGTAATCGCTTAAGATAATCAAATAGTTTATTATAGATCTTAAATATATAGTGGGCAGTGACATCTCGAGTCTTTGATAGCTGTGTTGTATAATTAAAAGAAGGGCTCGGTAATATAAAGAAGATAGTCGATCTAACGCCACTCTTGCTCGCTAAGTAGTATCTCCTTATAATCATACTCTGTACAGAATAAAGAGAAGATAGTACGTAGCCTCTTTGCCCGGCGAAGTATAAGGAACGTGGAATTCTATCGTGTCTTTATATCTTAGATTGGAACGATCTTCATATTAGTTGTCTGAAGATTGTAAAAAGTCTCTCGGCGCTAGGGACTTATATTGACGTAAATCGTAAGATAACGGACTTTGTTTATTATAGAGGAGATCTGACTTTGCTTCGTATTCTCTTAGGCTAGCCTTAACTGCTTCTCTGTCCACCTTATCTCGGCTGATTCATTTAATGGAACTGCCTTGATCCGAGTAAGAAGCTGATTTAGGCTGAGCTGGATAACGTGGGTAAGATATAGTATTCGGGTGATAATAGTATCATCTGATAAAGCCTGTTAGAGAGAATTAGCTAATATCTTGTTGTTTAATACATTATCTGTTGTCAACCCGAATACTTTATCTTCGATATTGTGCTCCGCTAGGGTTTCTATAAGAACACTACTCAGATAAGAGCCGGTATATATACTATAAAGCGGCTTAAACCCGAGTAGTACCTCACGATATACCCAATCACTGTCAATAAAATAGCCAGTAATAGCCATAAATGCCTACGAGAATGGAGATGTCCAGCAGTCAAGCGCAATGGATATCTTTGAGCCAGAAGGCAGCGTACGAAGGATACGCTACTACCGGTCTTTAACTAGACTGCCTAATCGGCGACGGATAGTATCGGCAGATAGGATCACTGGAGGGGATGGGGCGGAACGAGCTTTATTGATGATACGTTTGAATGATGGATACTCGATCAGATGAAATGGGAGCCGGTTGAGAGTAAGAAATTGGAGGAGATCCTCCTCCCAATCTTCTTGTAAGAAGGGTATACTCGCTGAAACTTCTCCCTATAATAATAATAAATTAGTATAGTTACTTAGTTTTATAATATAAAATATACCTCTCTTTATAGGAAGTTTATAATCTCTGCTTTCTTCCCCTTTTCCGACTGTAAATAACTAGCCGTTTTCCGATATTTCTGGATGGTTGATATACTATAATACTGCGCTTTGCCTACACTGTTCGGGCTTAGTGTATAAGGATGCTCTAGGATCTTTCTACAGCGCTTATATATAACCTTTGGTACGCTATCAACACCCTAAGCTACCTGATGGTAGCTATTCTAGATCTCTGTATAGCGGTTCGAATCCCATTTAAGCTTACTTTTCCTCCCGTAGTCAGTCTCTAACCACTAGTCCACAAAATCGTTATATGACATTGTATCGTATAGAATAAACCCTTTCCTACGGTCGGGTCTAACGCGTTTTAATAAAGGGGGGATTGGGAGGGGATTATCTGGTCTTCGGAAGCTCGAGTCGAATGTGTGTTGACTTGCGGATAGTGTGACTTGTCCAGTTGAAATATATAAGAGATCGTCAAGATCACCACTATAGAGCGACGATGCAAAGTCGGAAAGTTGGCTTTGAGACATAATATGAGAATGACATATAATATATACAAAGGGATGTAAGGGGAGAAATTCTTTAACGTACAAAGGTAGAAATGTACTAAAGTTATAGGAGGGTATAGGAATATTGATATATCAAATATAGTAAATCATCCTACTCTCGTTTATTGGTCTATTATACTAAAATTATATGGGTCTAAAGAAATACCCCTGAGATAACCCAGTCAAGACCCAGCCATAACCCATTTAACCCAGTGAGAACCTAGTATGAACCCAGTTAACCCAGTCAAACCCCAGTCAAACCCCAATTCCCACCCTAGTTCTATTAAGCATTCTCAAAATATTTCTCCCCCCCCCCCCCCCCCCCCCTCTTCAAGTTGCATATACTAAGTAGACTAAGAGGTAGTAAGTAGTTTTGAATATAAAAGTTTACCAGATATCTATCTATAGTCTTATAAGCTCTAAAATCAAACAGAAGAAGAGAAATAAATGAATTCAAAACTTAGTTTACTCTGTAGATAAATATATATATTATATTGATGTATATTGAATATATATATCTGCAACTTAGGGTATACTTTATATTTTAAATGGAATGCTATCCCACACTTGACAAAACCAGCAGCTAACACATACCACCTTTCCATATAAAATAGAGCATTCGAAGAAGTAATTAATCTTGAACCAGATATATTGCTTTGAATAACGAGGTTATTTCTTAAAATTTCCTTTGCCTTGTTAGTAGAGAGTGTAGCATTTCGATGTAGAAACCATAACAGGGGAAAATGACGGTATGTTATTTAAATATTTATGCCATAATTTATGCAGAAACTGGGTCGAACTGGGGCTATACTGGGTTTTCTGGGGCCCCAGTCACTGGGTCTGGGTTGGGCCTGGGTTATGAGGTTTCGACCCAAACTGGGTCGTGCGGAAGTCTAGCTATATATTAATTTATAACCTTACTCTATCTATCTATTTAGGGATAATACGCTATTAATAGTTTTCTCCTAATTCCTAGGATCTTATAGAACTTAGTCTAGAATTCTAAGATAAATTATCCTCCGCGATCTAATATAATCGTCTCTAGGATTTAGACTGCGACAACGCCCATAAAAGTGGAGACACTTTTAGCGTCGCTAAGACATATACGGGCACTCTTAGCAAGGTAGGTACTGCTAAGAACTAATTATACATATAAAATAGCCTAATAGGGTAATTTTTGCATTATTTTTTACATAAGGGTAGGCGATAGGCGTTAAATTCCAAAAGGCCCACGGGCCGTGGACACTTCCTAGTGCCCATAGACGGGCGATATCGCAGTCTACTAGGATTCCTAAGATTCAGATAATATTAATAAATAATCGAGCTATCTACTTAGCCCCTATCTCTTTTTAATATAGAATAGAGATTAGTCTCTTATTTAAGCGGTTAATAACTATAAAAACTATATTATATCCGTAACGATCTTTTAGGAACAAGCGGAAGTCTATAGAGAGATATCACTAAGATCGTTCTAGAATTAGTAGAGGTTAGACTTCGCCATAAACCGCAACTGGGGCCAAACCTTCGCCCCAACCCCCAAACCGCAACCGCACTGCGGTTTTTGATGGGTTCTGTTAGGGCCCCAAAAAACCCATTTACAACCCATTTTTGCATAAACTCAAGGTCTTGGCATACATAATTCTGCTTATTTATCACCATAAATTACTGTTTTTTAACCTTATATTAGGTACTCTTCTAACTATTATCTTAGATGGGCTACAAAACATTCGAATTTTATATTGCTTTACAGATATAATCAAAATTTAGTTATAGTTATATTATTTGGCCTTTTTTCCTATTAGTTTTGAGTAAAAGTAGTGTGTTGAATTAAGTGTTGTAATTTTTTATATGTTTTGCTATAGAGATATATATTTGATATAGTGTAAGCTGAGTAATTTTCCTCGAAGTAAAAGCTAGGGTTCTATAGTTTATGATTTCCCTTATTATAATACCTTATTAGTATCATTCGATAGGGAATTCTATAGTTTAAAATCAGGTGTTATTTTTAACTAGAAAGATACTAGAGCTGAGGCTATATTTAAGTTCAAAGCTGCTGTTTTGATAATCATATATAGTTGCGAAGTGTTGAGAGGAGTTAGTGGTTTTTTACGGGTTATAGATAGGTTATTACGGTTTATATACGGTTTATAGTGGTTTATTACGGTTTATAGTGGTTTATAGTGGTTTATTACGATTTATAGTAGAGCTTAACCTACTTAGTTAACTAATTAGTAGCGAGATATAGGTTAGAAACGCGATATATTAACTAATTCTTCTTTCTCCTATTTATCGGTCGCGTTTATAAGGATCTAAAGCTTTTCTATAGGTATTATTCCCTCCGTTCTATTATTTTCCCCTTATATTTTACCTTCTATAACTTATTATATCTTAAACTTAGCAGTTAACCTTCTCTTCGTCTATCTATAATAGTGATTTAGACAATCTTATTCTATATAATTATTTTACTCCCGATTTCTTAGAGAGCTAGGAGACTCTATTAACCGAGGATTTTCTCCGACCGGCTATTCCTTTCTCAATTCTATCGTGCTTAACCCGTATTGGCCCTAATCGCGTAAAAAACTATCTTCTTTACGACGGGATAGTTTATAACGAATAGGTAAGCTAGTGGCTTAAAACTAGCTTTAGGAAAAAGTATAATATACCCTAGGACGTAGTATATTAATCTACTACTTAGAATAATTTCTAATAAATAGCAAATATCTCGGACGGAGTACTAAAAGTTATATATAAGCGCTGTAGTTAGATTCTTAAGTATCTAAACTTTATCCGAGAGACTAAGGATAGAAGAAAATCGCGTTAAGGAACCTTAACTATAAAAATATACCTTAAAACTATAGCTTGTGTTAAGGCCTCGTAGGGTCAGAAATCGGATATTACTCGGTTTTTATAAAAGATACGTAGATATTCTATATAATTATAATTACTTAGGCTCTAATTACTATAAGTAGAATATACCGGACGTCGAAGAATTCTCTCAAGAACGCTAAGAGTAGGTAGGGCCTTCTTACCTTTATTACGGATACACAGCTTCCCTTTTAGCTAGTTGAATATCCCGTATTTTATAAATTAATTTAGTAAGCCTAATCCGCCCCTTTTATACTATTTATCCCCTTAGTAAAGATATTACGGCGCCGGCTTAAGGCCTCTATATAAGACCAATAAGAAGGGATCTTACGAACACTTCCTTAAGGTATAAGGATATCTATTGCCCTTGATTGCTAGACCTAGACGTGGCACTTACCCGCGGGTGAACCTCAGGTTAAACAAACATAACAAACAGCTAAAAAACGTGACTCGGGCTCAGTTACATAAATTATATAGAAACAGGCTGTATTGCATTATAACTATAAACCAAAATTTTTATACTTTATAGCCTTACAGAAGGACACTATATATCTAATATTACATATTATAGCTTTATCTTCGATAGGGATTTCAAATATCAGTTTTCTATATTATATCTAGAATATAAGGTTCTTAAGACTTAAACTATTAAACTATATACCTATCTAATAGTCTCAACCTCTTCTATATTCTACCTAATATACGCTACTACGTATTAGGTAAGGGTAATTCCGAGGTCTCTTCTAGATCCGTAATATTATCGGTATTAGGGTCTTCCTTATCGTTAGAATTAATAGCCGGCCGCTTTCTAGCGGTAACGGCTAAGAGTAGTGCTACGGCCGGGGTATTAAGGTATATTTCGATATCTTCCTTAGTATTACTAATAGCTTCGGTATAATATATTTTAATATAAAGCTCTTCGGACGTAGCTACGATCTCTTACTCTAAAAGATATTCTTAGAGAATCTGCCGCTACTCCTCCTTAGTATCAAATCTTATTATATATATATATGGATCTAGAAGAGACCTCGGAATTACCCTTACCTAATACGTAGTAGCGTGTATTAGGTAGAATATAGAAGAGGTTGAGACTATTAGATAGGTATATAGTTTAATAGTTTAAGTCTTAAGAACCTTATATTCTAGATATAATATAGAAAACTGATATTTGAAATCCCTATCGAAGATAAAGCTATAATATGTAATATTAGATATATAGTGTCCTTCTGTAAGGCTATAAAGTATAAAAATTTTGGTTTATAGTTATAATGCAATACAGCCTGTTTCTATATAATTTATGTAACTGAGCCCGAGTTACGTTTTTTAGCTGTTTGTTATGTTTGTTTAACCTGAGGTTCGGTCCTCGGATGGAACCTCCCTCAGGTTCCAAAACCTAGAACCTGACCCGCCCAAATGGAGGTTCAGGTTAGGTTCTTTAGGTTCACCCGCGGGTAAGTGCCAGGTCTAATCTCTATATAAAAAGCGCCTAAATCTTTAGCTAAATTCTTCCGAAGCGCCTTCGTCAATCGGATTATAGTCCCGCCTTACCTCTATATTAAAGCCTAACCGTCTATATCTTACGGTTTTGGGCGATAAGATTATATAGTATTTAGATATTAGTATGTCCTCGCCTCTGCTTTTACCCTTTATTCTATTAAACTAACTAATCTAGCTACTATTGATATAGCCCCTTTAGAGTTCTAGAGGACTAATACACCTAGACTGCGGCACAATCCATAATATCCGCGGATATCCATAATCTATATCCGCAAACTACGGATATGGATATCAAATAATACAAATATGTCTAGACTCGTGACCTTAAGGGGTATGTATTATTATTATACATTCCTATATATTTTTTGTGTAATACTTGGTATTCGAGGTTATTGAATATCACTAGGTAAACTGTAAGTATAATTTCTAACCGAGGTTAGAAATTATGGGTAGAAGGTTAAGTACTATTCTACTTATAGTAGTATATAATTGGAATCTCTAACTATGGTTAGAAATTTAGTCTATATATTTTTTAGGGGGTTTATAAATTTGAATCTTCTAGGCCCTATTTGCTATTTATAGATCTAATTGGAAGCTATCTAGTAACCTTAGCTGTTTTCGAATCTGCCCTAAACGGCCTAGTATACTCCTATCGACCGGCATCTCTAGAAGCTTATTATCCTCTTTAATAGCCTCGTATAGTCGTTTTTAAGGTTATTTTCCTTTTGCCCGTCTACGTCGCTTAGTACTATTATTATCCGAGTTATTATTACCGCTCTTAGTATGCTAGGTAGCCTCGAGTCTAGTCTCTTAATCCTCCTCCTCGTTATTACTAATAGGCTTTAAGACCTTAAGCTGTGGTAATGATCTCCGGGTTTGATCTAGTAAAGTAGCTTTACCTTAGGATAGATACTCTTTAATAATCCCTAGCTCCTCTTGCTAAAGATTAAAGTTGGTAGTAAACTGATATAGTATTAGGCTACGGATTGTACTCGGCTTTAATTAATTATGATAGTAATAATAGATATCACGAGTATAGTTAAATAGTCGTTTAATACCAGTACTACTAGTAGGGATAGATAGAATATCCCTTACTATTCTAGCTAGGGTCGGGAAGCTCTTTTTATATTCTTTCTAGAAAAGTCGAGGTTTCTGTCGCTTAATTCTATGAGTAAGATATTATATAATCCCGTCGTTATCTGGTTTTATAAGCTCTTCTAATAGCTAGTTCTAGGATATATAAGTAGTATTAAGATTATAGTTATTATTCTTATTAATAGCTACTCTAGAAGTCTCTAGTACTATTAGGTTATTGGTATTATAGGTAAGTATCTTCCTATATCGATTAAACTCTCGGCTTAGGACCTTTTGATAACGATTTATATAATTAATATCACCTTGCCAATTAGTCGAGGAAAAGTACCGGAGCTTCTTTAATAGAGAGAAGATTATTACTAGAGTATAGATATTACTATAAGGCTCGTAGTCGGTAGTAGTATAGTACTTAGAGAGCTTTTTCTTTACTATTTAGAGTGTTTATAATATCCGTTTCTTCTAGATTATACCTTTATTCTTAAGCTTCGCCTCGGCTATATCGAGATAGGAGAAAAGCTTATTATAGATACTATAGATATTATATATAGTAATATCCTTTATCTTTAATAGTATTATCGTAAAATTAAAGAAGGGCTTTATTAGAAGAAGAAGATACTCGACTTAACGCTACTCTTCTAGATCGAGCTTAAAATAAAGATATTGATAATTAGTATAATACTAATTATAGAATAGTTGGAGCTTCTTAGCCCGGTTAAGTATTAAAAATATTAAATTCTATTGTGTCCGAATATCTTAGATTGGAATTAATATAGGCTCCGGCTGAAGGGCTATAAATGCCTCCCGACGTTATAGGCTTATATTAATAAAGACTGCTAGTCCTCGGATCTTTTATACTTTTATTAGTCTAGCTATTATAAGGATCTAGGGGTAGAAGATATACCTTTTTTAATATATCTATAATCTAGATACCGCCGGAGGTATTATATTTATTCTAGAAGGAGTAGGTTTTTTCCTCGGACTACTCTAACTTGATCTCCTTATTACTTAGCACTGCCTTAAGCTTCCTAAGAAGCTTATTTAGACTTAGCTGGATTATATACGCGATATATAGGACACAGAAGATTGAGATATCTAATAAATACTAAGACTAAAGGTAGTCCTAGATACTCTATATTAAAGTATTGTTGTTGGTTACGTTGTCTATAGTTACTAATAGGATACGATCCGAGATATTATGCTCTATTAGGATCTAGGTTACGGTTTTACTAAGATTTTTACTAGTATAGGAGCTATAGAGAGGCTTAAAGCCTAGAAGAACCTTATAGTAATCCTAGTTATAATCGATAAAGTAACTAGTAATAGCTATAAAGGCCTACTAGAAAGGAGAAGTCTAGTAATCTAAGGCTATTAATAGCTGATACCCCTCTAGAAGTCTCTATAGAATCCTCTTCTAGTTATTCTAGATTATTATATCGAGATAACGTCGAATGGTTCGTACTAATAGAATTATAAGTTTAGTAGATAATTGTTAAGTAACCTCTAATATACGGTGGAATTGGGGGTATTCGATCACTCGAAAGGGCAGATATATAGTCGAAATAAATCTTAGAATAGTATCGGAGAGATAGTCTTAGGTGAATAATATACTAGTAGTACCTAGCTAGATCAAAGTACTCAATGTTAGCTACTAAATTATAAAGAACTTAACTACTATAGTAATACTAGTTAAGTGCCCTAGTTAATATACTATTCTTTTAAGAAGCTAGTCGATTCTTAGGCCACTTTTTTTTAAATATACTCCAGTTTTAAGGTATGCTGTTATAGGCGAAGAACTAGTTACGCCGGAATCTTAGATAGCTAATCGTATAGAGATATACCTTACATATAACCTTCGGCTTTCTATTTTTATTATTTATAACCTAGTAGAAGCTGTCCCAGATGTCCGATTTACTTTTTAATTCCTATCGAATTATATTCTTAACATCAGACTGAGATCTATACTTAGTTATAAGCCACTAACTAACGAATTTATTACGTAAGTCCTCTATATCATTATATATAGAATCAGATAGATATAAAACCTAGTGCTTTTAAAGGGGAGGTCCGACGCGAGTAAGGGATAAGGGCGTAAGGGTTAAACGAGTTAAATAAGTCGGCGATATCGATAGGACTGGTATTTAGATATCTAAAAAATCGGAGAAGTTATTAGGGTAAATCCGATTAGAAGCTAAATCTATATCTAAATTAGTGAACGAGAACTATGATTAAGATATTAAGAAGTTAACAATTATAATATATAGTATAGTAGGGTGCTTAAAAGAATAGAGAGGCTTATATCTAAAGTAGTAGAGGTTTTTAGGGGTAAAGTAAGCGTACTAGGATATTCTAACTTAGACTTACTTTTAATATAGTTTACCTAAATGATTGGCTGTATTATATATTAGTGCGGATAATTAGAGGATATCTTAAGGATATTAAGGATATCTTATAGATATTTTATAGATATTTTGTGGATATCTATAAGATATCTGTAAGACCTCGAAACTTATAAAGTCCGTATTTTAAGAACTTCTATCTCGGATTTTTTAAGTTCTAGTAGTTAGAATAAATTAAAAAAAATAATCAGTAGATAGCTAGGACTCTCGGCTTTTATTTAAGCCTAAGGTTAAAAGAATTTATCTAATAATAAAGGTTTTGATTTTCTATATTCTATTTCTTACGAAGTTTATTATTATTAATAGTAGTTAAATATATATTTCTATATATAACTTATAATAAAATTGTTAATTTACGGCTATCTTTATAATAAAACGTCGGACTAAGAAAACTACGATACTACCTACAAATACTGTATAAGGAGACCTTCGATATATATCTATTTCCTAAAATTTTAAAGGGCCGACCGTTGATTAAAGGGGTTGGTTCTGTTAGGACCAAATATGCGTTTATTTCAACGGTAAGGAAATATTGGTAAGCTGTATTAAGATCATGTGATAGGCTATAAGGGGGAAAGTAAGCGAGAGTTATACTAGTGCGGATGTGGATATCAACTCATATCCAATATCTGTAAATTGCGGATATAAGGATCGATCTGATATCCATTGGAGCGGATATGCCGAAGTCTATAATACACCTCGCTTCCCCGCTCTTTTAGCTCTCGCTCGGGATATTCTCTTAATCCCTGCTACTGATGCTGGTGTTGAACGATTGTTTAATACCGCTCGGGATATCTATCACTACCGCTGTAGTAGGCTATATACGTCTACAATCTAGGAATTGATGATATATCTATATATATCGAAGTTCGATAAAGAAGAATAGGACTCGGCATTATTATAGGAGTTCTTTATACGGGATAAGATTGAAGAAGCTAAGGAAGAGAAGGGGATTATATCTGATATGATTGATATTAATCCAATCAGTGATATAGAGGAAGATACTAGTCACGAAGAAGGGTAGGATATAGAGGATCTAGATAGTACAGTTAATATAGTGGATCTCACAGCTGAGCCTACACTACCTTCTAATTCGGAGAGTAGTACTCAATTACGGGCTAATTTACGAGCTCGTAAGCGTGTGAGACGCGATGAGGATGTATATGATTATCATTAGGGAGAGAATACAATCATACAATCTTGTTTTTTTATCAAAATAATCTCAGATATGTAAATGAAATACAGAAGAATTCAAGGAAAATTGCATAAATTATGAAGGTCACATGCTCTACAATTCTACTCCACTTTAAAAACCAATTGGGGCCCCATAAACCATTGCGGTTTGAAAGTAAAAACCCATAAACCATTGCGGTTTACAGACCTCGCCCCAAAACCCACCCCAATTGCGGTTTGGGGTGGAGCGGTTTATGGGTTTTGCGGTTTATGGCGAAGTCTATCCCTACTTATACTATCTAGTAGAACTTATCTAGTTCTAAACTTCGACGATTAGATTCTCGAACTCTCTTAATAACTTTAATAGTCTCTAGTTCTTTAGGTTAAATTAGAGCTAGATAAGCTAGTAGTGTCACGATCTGCATGTTATGCATGCATTACGCTCGCTTACATTATTTCCTTTGTCACATGCTTGCTTGTTTGCACATCACATTCGTTTGCTCTCTTTCCTTTGTTCTACAGATTGCTACTAAGCTTAATTAGGAAAGAGGGATGTTTGATTGTTTGCTAGCATGGGGGAGCGCTCTACTATTTAAACCCCATGCTCTGCCAGCTCTCTCTCTCTCTCTCTCTCCTTACTAGCTTTGTTATTCTCGTTGGAATGCACACTTTCTTCATTGATCGATCTGGCACGTAACAAGTAGTACTCCTTCGTCTAGGTAAGCCTTTAGTAATATTATAATATTTTAACTCTTATCTATATAGGGGACCTCTTTTCTTAATAGAGCGTCGGTAATAACGTTCCTTTTACCTAGCTAATATTTAATTATAAAGTAGAACTATAATAAGAACGTACTCTATCTTACTTACTACTAGTTTATCTATCGAGTTATTATAAAGTATTCTAACGACTAGTAGCCGGTAAGGATCTTAAAATAATCCTTTCGTAATAATCCTTCGAGTTTAGGTCTCTACTCCTATAATATATAGATAATTACTAGGAGTTCTTTATCTTAGACTTCGTAATTTAATTCGGCTTACTATATTATCTTCGAGTAGAACGCTATCGGATACTAGAAATCTTCTTATTTATAGTACTAAGTAAGTACTACTCCGAGAACTCTATCTAATATATCTATCTTAACTCTAGTCTATCGAGCTAGATTATAGTAGCGGAGAACCGGTATATTAACTAGATTCTATTTTAAATATATAAAAGCTTCTTTATATTTTATTAACTTTTTAAAAGGAATATATTACCTTATTAACCGATATAATAGCTTTAAGATTATATTATATACCTTAATAAATCGTCGGTAGAAGTTATAGAATCTAAGGAATAATTATACTCCTTTTACTATAATTAGTACTAACTATAACTAGACTACCTTAATCTTCACTAGATCTATAGTAATACTATTAGTACTTATAATAAAACCTAAGAACTTAGTTTTCTTAACTAAGAATTTAGATTTCGATAATATAACCTATAATCCTACTTCCTATAGACGACGGAGTACTTCCTTAACTTATCGTTTATAATCTTCGATATTTTTATTATAGATTAAGATATCGTCTATAAAAGCGACTATATATATTTATCTAGATACTCTTAGAGTATATTATTTATAAATCTTTAGAATATTATAAGACTATTCGTTAGCCTAAACGGTATTATCTTATATTTAAAGGATCTATATCTTATATCGAATATAGTAAGGTCTTCGGCTCCTAGCGTTAGTCGAATCCGATAGAATCCTTACTAGATATAAGCTTCGTATAGATCTTCGCTTTATTTATTTATTAAATTACTTTATTAATTAGTAGTAGAGGGTAGTAATCTTTCTTTATAATTATATTTAATCTTCTAAAATCGATATAAAAACGTAATCCTCCGCCTAGCTTCTTCGCTATTAGGATTAGCGAGATATATAGAGAAGAACCTAGGATAATAAAACCCTTCTATAAATTCTTAAGAATATACTTCTTTACTATCTTTAATTCCTCTTGTTAGCACTCACGCAGATAATATATTATAGCCTAACAGTAGGTTATAATATTATATGGGGAAGTAATATTAGGTAAGCCTTATATCTTATATAATAGGTTTATATAAGGTATAAGAGAGAGGTTATACTTAGCTGAATAGGCAATAGTAGTAAGCAAAAGGCAAGTTGATTGTTCATATTGTTCTTAATTAACATACCAGCTAGTAGGAAATGTTGATTCCTTATATAGCTAGTTGGGAGGCAATTATAAGAGAGGTTTTGCCTCCAAATGATGCTATATTGTCTTGTGACAATATAGATGACTTCAATACTTATGGCGATATTGAGTGAGTCACAATATAGTTTACCATATATCATCCGTCTAGGGATCATTTAGATAGTGCCGGTAAAATATATATAACTCTTCTTTACACCATAGTATATATCTTACATAATAATATACTAGTATGCTAACAGGTGGCATGGTGGGTGGTGGAAGAAGAAAGGGGTTAAATTAATTGACGCGTTTTGGGTGGGTGTCCAGCTATGGGGTGTGTCTAGCAATGGGGTGAAATACGTTATCTAACTCTAGAGTAGGTATAGTAGTTTCGAGTATAGATTATACTTACGGTTTTCTTTAATTATAGTAGCCTCTTTAGTAAGCTATATAAACTTAGCGAGAAAGTTAGTAAAACTATCCTTTAGCTTTATTATCAATTTATAGTCTCCTAGGACTCGAATCGGACTTCCTTACTATTATTAAGTCCTAGAGTATCTAGTATCTTCGTAGTCTTCTAAGTAGTAACGGCTTCTACAATCGGTATACCGGCGCTATTCTAAGTTTAGAGATTAATAAAACGATAGGTAAGGTCACCTCTCTTACGGATTACGATATCCCGGTAAGCGATAGCTTTATCGCGCTCCTAACTAAGTAACTCGATAATAATATCGGTCTCAACTTTTTTGGTATAAAGGATAGTAACTTTATCTTTAAGTTCACGAATTCTCTCCTTCAATTTCTAGTATTCCTTTATAAGCTTATAGAATCGCTCCTTTATCGGGGTCTTATATAATCGCTTACGTATAGAGGACTCTTCTCTAGTATCATTTTTTTTATTAAGTCCACTAGTACTAACTAGTCTCAGTATCTCGGGACTCGGGGTATTCGGATCGTAAGTAGTTATATCCTACTTATTACTATCTTCTTTAGGCCTTGACAAGTCACGCAAGAATGGTACCGCCAAGGCTTCTTGGCAGGAGTAAACCTTAAATTTTATGCCACGAGACGCTGAACTGCCTATTTAGGTAATAAAATTACCTAAATAGGTTTAGTTTAGTCACGTTAGTCACGCGGTACCATACAGCACCGAGCAACGGTACCAAAATTTGCTTGGTACCGCGTGACTTGTCAAGGCCTAATCTTCTTTATTAAGTATAATAACGGGTTACTTACCGCGGGTCGCGGGTAGGTTTCGTTTCGGTCCGACTATCTTAATTAGTCGAATTTTAGTTTAGGGTCGGTTCGAGTCTTAGCTATACGGTACTAAGGAACGGAGAGTAGGGTAAAGCGTGACTGAGACTAATTAGGATAATAGTCTATATAGTCGTACTGCTTTGTTAGAAATGTGAATAGTACTTAGTATTATATTACCAGCCAATTCTTTAAAGTAAAGAGTATATTAAACGAAAATACTAAGTACAAAGAAGGGAAGAAAAGAAGAAGAGAGGAGACAAGTCTGACAGGACCTTTGTGGGTCCTAGACGAATCAACAAACAAACCATGCAAACATCCATCGAAGTCGGAATCTAATGGCAGAATCCTCCCCCGCACCTCTTCCAGATCGTAACATCTTTAATTAGTTTTAGACTAGGTTATGGAGGTATTTTTATAGGTTTATAATGTTTATTATTAAATATATTAAATTTTATTAGTAATTCAGTTATATATTCTTTTTAGTTTATATATAGTTATTTATTTTCGATTTTAATATAAGACTTTAATTATATTATTAATTATCTCATATAATTAATATCTTTATAGATAGCTAGAATGTTGTTAATATAATATATTAAAATCATATACTAGATCTCTATTCTATATAGAGTAGAAAATGTTTCTGAAAAATTAATACTAAAACGTTAATAAAAGCCTTATATTATCTATCTAGCTTTATATCTAAATATCTTAGTTTTATTAACTATATATAATTATTTTATATTTTTAGACTAGATAGTCCTATATTTATTTAAATCTTATAATTTACAATAATTTATATTATTATAGCCTATTGAAATAGCTTTATTTTTCCTAGGTTCTAATTTAGTTTTATATTTATTAGTAGAGTAATAAGAAGTTGATCCCTATATTTTAATACTTTTAATATATAGTTTTATATTATTATATAATTTATATAGAGATTTAAAATTTAGAGGTTTATAAGGTATTCTATTATATTTTTAGAGCTTTTCCCTATAAATAATTAGGTATATCTAATTGAATTGATATAGATCTAACTTTATTTAGTAAAGCTAAATTAATCCTTTTAATTAGACCATTAGGTTTTTTAGTATATATAGGGCTTAATTTATAAATCATACTATATACTTTATAGATATAATTTTAAATTTCTTATTTATATAACCGGGTCGTCGAACTGCGGCCACCGCCTTCGCGGTGCCCGGGTTCCTGGGTCTAATTGCAATTTTGTCCACCAACACCAACTAATTCATTGAATTTAAATAGCATCACCTTCTAAATCAACACAATAAAGATCATCTATCCATTCCCGGGCCATTTCTGCACCATCATCATCCTCAATATCACCCGGGTTTTCAATGTCGCCGTCGTCAATCGCTTTCAAAATAGCTGCTTCCCGCCAGGCTTTCTTAGATCTGTTGAATATCTGTAGTCTTTCTCGGTCGGCACGGTCGGAGATGTGTTTTTTGCAGTCCTTTACTAAACGAGGGCCTAGTTCAGGCAGCCTACGCTTTGTTTTAGCAGTATTGGACTGCTTTTTCCGTCGTAAAATGCGAACATTGTCCTCCGCGAATTGAGCACCAACCTCGGCAAGAGCGAGTCCACCTTCTAAAATGCGAGAAAGACTATCCCGTACCTTCGGAGAAATTGTAGCATCGTTTTGTATATGCTTCACGACCTTACTACTCGCTTTTCGGAGCTTTTGAACGGTCGTAGGTGGTGAATTTGGTAGTGAACTTGATGGTGGGGGTGGTGTCGTTCCAGACATAATATCATGAACTATAAACCCCGGCATTTCGGGAAGATCATTGTCTGTCAACTTCAATTTTTCAAGACCTTTGTCTGAATTGATAGGCCAAATTCCAGTTTCTCGGAACCCGTGTCGAATTGTCCGCTCGGTTAATGATCGTGTACGTATATCATGAATACCCGCGAAGAAATTGGCTTTGTGTTTCGTATCACCACCCCAAAAAGCAGTCTCGTTGTTGTATTGTTTATAGTAATGCTTTAAGACCGAGAAAGGTGTATCATCGAGAGGTTGGCAACCATGTGTTGTATGTGGAATAAAGCAGTAAGGAATAATGCGTTTTGTCCAACAAAATTCAATGAAATCATAGGTCAAATGTGAACCATGATTATCCATTAAAAGAAGACGATATTCCCCCTTTTTAATACGCAATGATGTAAATTCATCGAATACCTGGAGCCATGCAAAACTAATGATTTCATCAGTCCAGCCATTTGGGGTTGGACAAATTGTGTAGTTGTCTGGTAAATTGGTGTCGATAAACCAACTTTCCATATGGAATTGTCCCTTCACTCAAAACCATGGCGGCATAACCCAACCCGTAGCTGAGACACATTCAATACCGGTAAGCGATTCGGCTTGACCACCGGTACTATTGTATGAATTGCCCCGGGCTGAAACAACCTTTTGAGCCTTCCCTTCGCCAATTCGAAACCCGGTTTCGTCGAAATTATATAGATTTCTCGGGCTAATATTGTAGCTTTTGAGCGTAATTTGCAGACGATCGTACCAAGTGACAATATAGCCAGGTTCTGCAGCCTGAAACCGTACTTTCTCTATTGGTTTTTGGGTAAGGTGCTCAAAGCGTGGTGGTAGACGAGCGATAAAGTCGTAAGCCCAGTTTTTACCGAGTGTCCGAGAGGGGTTATGACGCCGGATAATTTGTAGCGCAGCACATTGAATTTGAGCAGCAGATGGTGGAGAATAAGCCTGATCTAAGGTATCGATCCATAGAATTAATGCCTTTTCTTGCTCGGTTTCCAATGCTTTGTTGGGTGAGGTACGGTCGTTTCGAGACTTCCGACCTTTAAGCCGTCCTCTTAATATGCCGTAGCTAATACCGAATTCCTCAGCGATGGCCTTGATGCTTGGCTTCGTTTTAGCATAGCAAGCTATTAAGGCATTGGTAATACTATCTTCCAAATCTGGAGACATAATATGAAGAATTGAGGGTGTAGTGAATTTTTAAAAATAGGTGGTTGGGAAAAAATGCAATTAGACCCGGGATGCAATTAGACCCGGGAACCCGGACACCGCGAAGGCGGTGGCCGCAGTTCGACGACCCGGTTATATTTTTATTATTTTCGATTTAATTCTTTAGTTTAATAAATAAATTATAAGCTTTTTTTTTATTATATAAAAGGAATATCTATATATATCTAGATTTTCTATCTATAAATATAATGTAATATCTTATATTATCATATATCTATTATCTTTATATAAAAGATAATAGATATATTTATTTACTAATTAAATATATAAACTTCTAGTTATATTTATATCGAAACCCTTTAAAATTACCTAGTACCTACTTAGTAGAGTAATATCCTTGCTAGTAGGATTATCTACTAGTATTTTAATCTTATTTAGATATTCTTCTATAGTATAAAAATTATCTAATTAAGTATTAAAGAATTGTTTTAATATCAAATATTCAGTAGTAAAACCTTCTAGGTAATAGATTTCTTATAATTTATCCTTGGTATACTTTATATCTATAATATCCGTTATATATAGAAGTAGGCTATTATTATATAGGAGTTAAATAATAGAGAGAGCTCTATTATTCTTACTACTAGTAGTATTTACTTAACGAATTGTACTAATAATCTCTTCTTTTATAAGGACGACTTTTACTCTAATCGACTAGATTAAGTAGTTTTTAGATCCTTTTAGCTTTAAATTTGGATTTCATCGAGAGAGGCTATCATTCTGTATATAATACTGTCGATATATATAGAGAGTTGTAATTTAGTGTTTCGGTAGGGATCAATTTTGAAAAAAAGGAAGAAAGGTTTAAATAAGCCTTTCTTATAAAGAGGAAATTCAAAGAGATAATAATTTAGAAATAACTGAATAAGCCGGGCTTATAACCTCTTAGAGAGTATAGGGAAAAAGATCAGGAAGAATAAGTAATATAAATTAATTAATTTAGAAAGAAAAAGCTATAAAGGATAAAAAACTAAATATACTAGGATTATGACCCTATATTATAGAATTTGAATGTAGTTATATTTTTTATAATTATATTGTAAGATTATAATTAATTTAAATGTAACTATCTTATAATGATTTTATTCTATTTATAATACAATATTAGTTAATGTTATATTTAATTGTATTATTAGATAATTTTATTAGATTTATATTGCAATATTAATATTACATTTAAATATTTAATGAATTATATATTCAAATTAATATAATCTTTATATTATAGTTATATTAATTATATTATAAGTAGTTTGAAAAATAGTATCTAGCTTACCTATCTTATAGTCTATTATTAGACTAAAGGAGTAAGTAGATAGTATACTAAGGAGCTTCCTAATAGGCTAAAAGAGATAATATACTCTAGCATAAAGATTATTATTATCGCTATAAATTATCTTATTATCTTTAAATCTATCGATTCAATCGATTCTAATACCCCGAGAAGTATTATCGTTACTAGATCCGATTCCTATTATATACCTCTCTCTGGATAATCTATCTAGCCTACTCTATATTTACTGTAGGTATAAATAAGAGAGTCGAAACTAAGTTTTATAGAGATTATCTTCTATTACTACTAAAGAACTAGATATAGATAAAAAGCTATAAACTCACTAAATACTTTATAATAGCTCGAAATTAAGACATTAAAGAAAAAAGAGACCTTATAGGTTCTAATCCTAAATAATAAAAGTGTATAAGTCTACAAGTAAAGTAGGTTTTTATATATAAATATAATACCGACAGCGTACTTAAGAAATTTAATGTAAAAATCTATATTAGGAGAGATCTATAATAGATATCTATAAAGGAAAAGAGAGTAGTAATACTAGCTATTAAGATAGCGAAGGCTATCTTTATATTAGTTATAGTATTCGATCTAAATATAATATAGAGAGTGTAACGATCTAGATTGGACTGGACTGTCCTTTCTATCGAGAGCGGTAAAGCCGAATAGTTTCTACTATATACTTCGGCCTTCTATAGAAGTTTATATTGTTTATCTGAGGTAATAGGACCCTATAAAGGTTCCTATCTTAGGGATTCTTTTCCCTTTTTTTCTTCTCCCCCTCTATACTTAATATTCTCGTTTAAATATACTCTTTTACTTGAAAACTAGCTAGTAATATAATATTAAGTGCTATTCTCAATTTCTACTAAAGTAGTACAACTATACGGACTATTATTATGATTAGTTCTAATCCCGCTTTATCCCTACTTCCCGCTCCTTAGTATCGTATAAGCTAAGACTTGACTTGATCCGAATTAAGTCCGACTAATTAGAATAGTTAGGACTAAATAATACCGACGAACCGTAGTAAGCAGCCGATTACTACTTCGCCTAATAATAAAGAAATTCCTAGGTATATAATAAATACTCCCGAACCGAAGACCCCGATTACTAAACCGATAAGACTAGTTAAGACTAAAGAACTTAATAAACCTAATAATAATAATAATAATAACGCTAGAGAAGGATTATCCTCCATATATAACCGACTATAGAAGACCCTAATAAGAAGCGATTCTATAAGCTCGTTCGTTAATATAAGAGATTGAAGGAGAAGAACTAGGAAATTAAGAACAAAGTTATAGTCCTTTAAGTTTATAGAAATAAAACCGATTTTATAATTAAGAACCTTAAAATCGAACGTAATAAGATAATTACTTACTAAGACTTTATCGAGATTATAGAGATCTTATATATTAGCTCCTAAACCGGAACTATATTAGTATACCGATTATAGAGGCTACTATAAACCGAAAGACTACGAAGATACCTAACGTTTTAATATTTAGCGATAGTAAAGAAGTCCGATTTAAAACTTAGGAAACTATAATCTAATAGAAGCTTAAAATAAATATAGACTATTGCCTATTACTAGTTTATAATAAGCTCTATATATAGAGCTATTGTAAAGGAAACGCTTAGCTATATATTATACCTTAAATAAGTTCCGACTTAAGTAACCCCTACGTAGATACTAAAAATATAATTATCTATCTAAAGACTATTTTTATAAATCCGAATTAAGATACCGCAGCCTATACTATATATTATAAACTAATAATAAAGCTAAAGGATAGTTTTACCGATTTCCTTCCTAAGTTTATATAGCTTACTAAAGAAGCTACTATAATTAAAACCGGAAACGTAACTTATATTCGAAACTACTATACTAACTTGAGAGTTAGATTATATAGGTAGTTAATTAGGATACTATAACCTTTAAAGGGTTCTTTTAGTTCTACTGGAGTATAACTATCTTATGATATTAACCTCTAGTAAGAGGTAAAAACTAATTCCTATATATAATCCATTACTACTATTGTTAGTAATATAGGAATAATTATAAAACTAACATATACTCTTTATATAAAATATAAAGGAAGCTCTAATCTTAGTAGTCTCTCGAACTTTAAATAAGATACTTTAATAAGTGAAGATCGATACTTTAATTATAAGGAGTAAGGATATATAACTTAAATAACTATCCGAAAAAGAAACTAGCTAAAGTATTTTACTACCGAGCGGCCACTACCCCCGAGTGGCCATCCCACCCAAATGTATTAATTTCAAATGCATTTATCTCAACCAAAACGCCATTCAATCAAATCAACTAACTAACTGGTCTATCTGGACATGTTTCTCTTCTATGCCCTAGCAATCTGTATGTATATTCTACACCCCCCGGGGGGGGGGGGGGCGTATATGACTAAATAGTCGATTCTCTAGGCATACTAGGGCCGGGGGGAGATGCTTTAATTGCTTCTTGTTGCTGTATAATTAATGTAGAGGCTTCTTAAACTGAAAGGCCTTCTTCGGTAGGTATTTGCCTCTAGGATCTAGTACGCTTTCACTTCTGCTTCTTATTAACGGCGCGTAATTCCTTATTTTCTTTAGCGAGTAGGATAGTATCTTATATAATAAGACGGAAGCCTTTTATAAGCTAGTTTAATATACGATCTAACGGGCTAGGCGGGCTTCGAGACCTTGTATAAAGTAAAGCTTTAATTGATAAAGCGTAATAACGTAGTTATTTCTCTACAAAAGGGGTTTTTAGAGTAAAGTTCCGGTTTAATTTACTACCCCGGCTAGCTAAGGGGGTTAGGGTTTAAAGCCGAATATTAAGCTTTAAAATCGCTCTTTCTAGGTTAAAAGGGACTAAACTAGCTACTCCGAAGCTATTCTTAATCGTCTCTGATTTAAAAGCTTTAATTCCTGTAAAAGGGTATACTTTTATATAATGATTATTATATAAAATATAAGTTAAGTTGATTAATATAATTAATCCCGTTCTATATCTTAATTTTAACTATCCGATTATAGGTATATTTTAATACTATAAAATAACTAATATCTAGAGGGTATAAAGGATAAGATAAATATACTAGTATATAGGTTAGTATTACCTTATTTTACTTATAAATTTCGTTAGATTTAGGCGTTAAATAACTTCTACAGCTATTAAGAATTAAAACCCGGTATACCCCTTTTATTTATAAAGTACTAGGAATAAAGAGCTTCTTAAGCTAATAAAGTCTAATTTTATCGAAGGTCTAGCAGCCTATTAGGACTAACTTCGAAGCGCTAATCCTCTAGAAGGCTATTAAACTATAATTTAATAAAGACTTTATTTTTAAATATTATATATATAGGAAGTACCTATCTAAAAGTATTTATATATTTAACTACTATTATCTATTTATATTTCTAGGCTATAAAACCGGCTTCCGACTATAGTATTTACCTCTTATAATAAATTTTATAGTTATAGTTGATCCTATTATAAAACCGGTCTTATTAAAGTTATAGATATTGTTAGAGTCGATTCTAAATTAAAGGATCGTCTTTTAAACTAAATCGAACTACTCCCTAATAATTTTAGGGTCTTTATATTTTATATATTTATAATTATACTACTATTTCGAGAATTAAGAAGGAAGGAGAGGGGGTCGTTTTACGAATTTCGTAACCTAATTTTAGCCGACCGAAAGAACCGGAGTAGTTCTACGCTTTTAAAGAAGAAGATCCGCTATTTCTCGTACTATAGAGGGCCGGGGGCTGCTCTACGTAGATCTATAGAGAGAATCCATTTTTCAAGAGATTCCTCTTCAATTCCAGTCAATTTAGATGAATTGGCGCGAGAATTCGCGCGTTACTGGTGGCCACGTAGTCGATCTTGAAGTGTTGAACGTGGTATATTAAAACGGCGCGCCAATTCGCGAATTGAAGAGATTTCTTGATTCTTAAAGGCCTGAATAGCTAATAAGATCCTACCCTCTTGTTCCACTAAATTTCTAGAGGATTGAGAGCGAATTGGTGGCATGGTAGGTGGTTGAAGAAGAAGGGGGTAAATTAATGGACGCGTTTCGGGTGGGGTGGCCGGCTCGGTGGTGTGACCGGTTCGGTGGTGAAATACGTTAGTATAATCTTAAAGTTATTATATCGGTTAATAAGGTAAGGTATTCTCTTTAAATAGTTAATAAAATACGAAAAAGCTTTTATATATTTAAAATAAAATCTAGTTAATATACTTGTTCTCCGCTACTATAATCTAACTCGATAGATTAGAGTTAAGATAGATATATTAGATAGAGTCCTCGTAGTACTTACCTAGTACTATAAATAAAAAGAAGATTTCTAGTATCTAGTAGCGTTCTACTCGAAGATAATATAGTAGGCCGAATTAAATTACGAAGTCCGAGATAAAGAATTCCTAGTAATTATCTATATATTATAAGAATAGCGACTTAAGCTCGAAGGATTATTATAAAAGGATTATTTTAAGATCCTTACTGACTACTAGTCGTTAGGATACTTTATAATAACTCGATAGATAAACTAGCGGTAAATAAGATAGAGTAAGTTCTTATTATAGTTCTACTCTATAATTAAATATTAGCTTAATAAAAGGAAAGTTATTACTAACGCTCTATTAAGAAAAGATACTTTTTATATAGATAAGAGTCGAAATATTATAATATTACTAAAGGCTTATCTAAACGGAGTACTACTAGCTTACCTAGCTCTAGTTTAATCTAAAGAACTAGAGATTATTAAAGTTATTAAGAGAGTTTAAAAATCTAATCGTTAAAGTTTAGAATTAGATAAATTCCGTTAGATAGTATAAGTAGGAAATAGTTCCTAATAAATAATATAGGATAGATTACTCTTTTATAAAGAACGATTTAAAGTACCGGATAATAGAGATCTCCGAGCTCGGTTACTCGACGAAATATATTAATAGCCTTTAATAGCCTATCCTAGAGTCGAAAAAATAAAGAAGCTAGTTATAATAAGATACTATTAGTATAGATAGGTTACCGATATAAAGCGATATATTAATAATTACTTAATCTATAAGCGCATAAAGATATAGAGAGATTATATACCTAGATTACTATAACCTCTATTAATTCTAAAGCGATCTTAGTAATATCTCTCTATAGATTTCCGCCCGTTCCTAAAGGATTATTATAGATATAATATAGTTTTTTATAGTTATTAATCGTTTAAATAAGAGACTAATCTCTATTTTATACTAGAAGGAGATAAAGACTAAGTAGATAGTTTAATTATTTATTAATTATATTATCTAAATCTTAGGAATCTTAGAGATAATTATATTAGATCACGGAGGATAGTTTATCTTAGAATTCTAGACTAAGTTCTATAAGATCCTTAGAATTAAGAGAAAACTACTAATAATATATTATCCCTAAATAGATATATAGAGTAAGATTATAAATTAATATATAGCTTAAAGATTATACCTATATATAAAATAGAATTAAGATAACTAGTCTAAATTCCTATTAATAGTTAACTTTATAGTATTAATTATTCTCCAAGATATAATAAAGAAATCTCTATTCTTTATAGAGCGAGGTTATAAACCTATAATAACCTTTAATTAAAAGGATTAAAGAATATTAATACCGAACGAATAGGAAGTAATCCGGATACTCTTAAATCTATAAGAGATCTAGACTTAAATAAAAGAGTAGATTATAAAGTTATAGTAATTATAGATTTAATAGGCAAATAAATATCGGAGGGGAGAGGATTTCGGGGTCGGCGACTCCGTATTTATTATAATAAAGGACTAGCTTTAAAATCGACCTAATAAAAAGCTTTTTTATCTAGCTAGTAGACTATATAAGATTATTAAGAAAGTAGGTAACTCTTATAAGATAGATCTACCTAAAGCGATTCAAGTATACCCTATCTAAGTAAGTTATATACAGAAGGTAGCGACGATAAAACCTCTAGAAGGATAGTATATAGACCCTCCTTAGCTAATATAGGTCGGGGAGACGGACGAATAGGAAGTCGAAAAGATCCTAGACGCTAGGACGTATTACCGGAAGCTATAATATAGAGTATAGTAGTTAGGATATAACCTCGATTTATAATAGTATCCTACCGGTAATATAAAGTATATACTAAGGAAAGTATAAGAATTCTATATATAGTACCCTACGAAACCCGGCCCCCCTATATATTTATAACAATAGCTCGATACTAACGAAGAGGACCGAGTTCTTAAAGACTATATTAACGATAATAAGCTAGTATTTAGAGACTAAATATAAATTTTAGTCGGAGAGTATATTACGATCTAGAAGAGGTACGAGGGAGTATTCTACTGTTAGATTCCGACTTCGATAGATATTTATATAGTTTGTTTATTATTTGTCTAGGACCCTATAAAGGTCCTATTAGACTTATCTCCTCTCTTCCTCTTTTCTTCCTTTCTCTATACTTAGTATTTTCGTTAAATATACTCTGTTACTCTAAAGAATTAGCTAGTAATAACTTCTACTTTAAGTATCGGAAAGCTTCTTTATATATAACTAACTATTCGAAAGAAACGTTTTATCTTATTAGTCGATATAATAATTTCAAGATTATACTATATCTTTAGATAAATTATTAATAAAAGTTATAAAAGCTAAGAAATAACTAATATATTTTATATACGAGCTAGATATATAAGCGAGCTGGATACCCTGAAATATATAGTAAAAGCTATAAACTATAATTTAATAATTTAATAACAGTTATTTATATAATATCTAACCACTTATTAGAGTTTAGATAAACTTAATAAATTAGTGACTAAGATATATATATTTCTAGAATTTAGGTATATTTTTTAATACTATAATAATATAAGTTCTCAATTTATCTAAAATTGATAAATAATACTAAAAATACTTATTAATTACTATCGATAAGTAATAAAATTAAATAAAGATATTAACCGGCCCCTGTAATTTTTTTTCAAAAATTACGGACCCTCGCAAGCGAGGGTCCGCCACCCATATGCAACATACCACCCAAATGCAACTTTTTTTCATACATTTAACCTCAACCTCTATTTTCTACAACATAATACAGTAAATTAATTAATTAAAAATAGGGAATAAATCAATTAACTAATTTACTACTAGTATACAAAATTATAGAGCTTTTCCACTTTTTTTGGCTCTGCCATACTTCCTGATTTCGATCAACACCTTCCACTTCCGCTTCGTTTTCTCTTGATCCGCCTTTTCCGTCAATTTATACTCCTTTCTCTTCATTGCTTTCACTTGGTTTGAATTGATGATGCCGGTGATCTGTAAATAACGACGAGATGCATCATATCTAGCGTGGCGAGCCCCCATAATAGCTTGTGTTTGGTCGAATTCCCGCTGTAGCTGGAGGGCTAAGGTAGCCTGTGCTTCAGCACCCTTTACAAGCTTCGCTAACCCTTCTTTAAAGCGCTGAGTTGTAGGATTGTATTGATTAAGCCGTAGGCTAATCCTTCTCACTTTTTCAGCAGTTTTTGGAGTGCTAAACTCAGTGTTTTGTGAGGTAGTTGACGGTGTATTTGACCGAGATCGATTGTCATAATATGGATTATATGACTCCAATTCATCGGTAATAAGCTTAGAATTAATAGGCCAAAGGCCTGTTAATTTAAATCCAAGCTTAATTGTATGCGGTTTGAAGGTTTTTCGCCGGATTTCCCCAATTGAATATAGGAATTCATCCTTTGAAAATCGGCGGCATCCAGTCATTGTAGCCGCTTCAACAGCCTCACTATGCCAGTGTTTATAAACGCTAAACACGCCGACATCGAGAGGCTGTAATATATGGCTTGTATGCGATAGTAAGAACAATAAGATGATATTATTCTTCTCACAAAATTGGATAAATTCACGAGTTAAATGAGATCCAAAACGATCGCATAAAACAAGGCGCTTTCCACCAACTGTACGGCCAATTGTCCATTTATGAAAGAGCTGAATCCATTGATATGCCAATTGATCATTAATATAGCCGGTGTCGGTAACGGCTATATGTTCCTCCTCTTTAATATGATCGAACCAGCGTAGTAAAGCTTGCTTTGCACTTAAAATAATAAGTGGAGGGCAGGCAAAACCATCGGCTGAAACAGCCTCTAAAACCGTAATAGATTCACGATTTGTAACAGATCCATTGAATAGCTTCTTTTTTGGATGCCTAGTAATAATGAATTGATCCCGGCCGACACCAATTTGAAAGCCAGTTTCATCAAAATTATAGATATCTTGATAGCATATCCCGTGCTCAGTGACTATACGTTCATAGTCTTCAAACCACCTTTGAACTACCGATTTGTCAAGAGCGGCGCTTCTTTCAACATCAAGAGCTCGCCGCCGTCGTACATAGTAGTCGGGTTACGTTTAAGAAAACGTTGTAGCCAGTGGTCGCCAATTTGTGGTGGTGGTTCCGTATTATGATGATGGTCCTCTTCAAGAATTGAATTAGCTGCAATAGCTATTTGGCGGCGATTTATTGATGCTCCGACCGCGTCAAAGTAATCAATATATTCACATAATGCCTTTTCCTGTGCAGAACTAAGCTTCCTGCCATTGGGTTGTCGTTGAAAAAGCGATTTTCCACCCTTCCATCGCCGGCGTAGTCGATGCACAGGGACCGCGAATTCTCGCGCAGTTTTCGCGATATTGGGTTTAGATTGCTCAGAGAGAGAGTCCATTGCTAGCTGAATCTGCTGCTCTATTTCTTCATTGGATTGAGGCATGATTGGTGGGGTGGTAGGTAATCAAAGTAAAAATGTAGGATTTAAAAAAAAGTTGCATTTGGGTGGTATGTTGCATATGGGTGGCGGACCCTCGCTTGCGAGTGTCCATAATTTTTGAAAAAAAAATTACAGGGGCCGGTTAGTTGTTAAAATATTATATTATAATTTATCGCTTTTACTATATAGTCTAGGGTATCTAGCTCGTATATAAAATATATTATACTCCTTTTACTATAGTTAGTACTAACTATAATTAGACTACTTATATCTTCGCTAGATCGATAATAATACTATCTATACTTATAATAAAATCTAAGAACTTAATCTTCTTAACTAAAAACTCGGATTTCTATAATATAACTTATAGTCCTACCGCTTATAGATAGTAGAGTACTTCCTTAACCTATTATTTATAATCTTTAATATTCTTACTATAGATTAAGATATTATCTATAAAGGCGATCATATATTTATTTAGATGCTCTCGGAGTATATCGTTTATAAATCTCTAGAATTTTACTAGACTATTTATTAATCTAAATAGTATTACTTTATACTTAAAAGATCTATATCTTATATAAAATATAATAAGATCCTCTACTTTAGGCGTTAACCGGATCCGATAGAATCCTTACTAGATATTAAGCTTTATATAGATCTTTACCTTATTTATCTATTAAATTACTTTATTAGAGATAGGAGGTAATAGTCTTTCTTTATAATTATATTTAATCTTCTAAAGTTAATATGGAAATATAGTCCTCTACTTAGTTTCTTTACAATAGGATTAGTAATATATATAGAGAGGAACTTAGAATAATAAATCCTTATTCTAAGTTCTTAAGAATATATTTCTTTACTACTTTTAACTCCTTTAATAATAGCTTATAGAGAGGATAATATTTAGACTATACTTCTACTTTAAACATAATATTATAATTAACTTTAGATCTAACGTATTTCACCCCATTGCTGGACACACCCCATAGCTGGACACCCACCCAAAACGCGTCAATTAATTTAACCCCTTTCTTCTTCTTCCACCACCCACCATGCCACCAATACGCCCCCGGAGCTCTAAAAATTCAATAGAGCAAGAGGGTAGGATCTTACTAGCTATCCAGGCTTTTAAGAATCGAGAAATCTCTTCAATTCGTGAAACCGCCCGCCGATTTAATATACCGAATTCAACTCTCGCTACACGCCTCTATGGTATACAAAACCACGCGATTTCTCGCGTTAGCCTACAGAAATTGACCCAGATTGAAGAGGAATCTCTTAAAAAATGGATTCTCTCTATGGATCTACGTGGAGCAGCCCCCCGGCCCTCTATAGTACGAGAAATGGCAGACCTCCTTCTTCAAAAGCGTGGAACCACCCCGCTTCTTTCAGTCGGCCAAAAATTGGGTTACAAAATTCGTTAAACGACGTCCTCTTCTCTCCTCCCGATTCTCGAAACGGTATAACTACGAGCGAGCGAAATGTGAAGACTCGAAAATCATTAGGGAGTGGTTTGATCTAGTTCAAAAGACAATCCTTCAATTTGGAATCGACCCTAACGATGTCTATAACTTTGATGAGACCGGTTTCGCGATGGGGTTAACGGTAACTACGAAGGTTATAACGAGGAGTGAATACTACGGTCGGCGAGCACTTTTATAACAGAAATAGAGAGTAGGTAACTACAATTGATTATATAAATGCTTCTAGTTAGGCCCTTCCTCCGTATGTGATTTTTCAAGCTAAAGTCTTTATTAAATTATAGTTTAAAGGCCCCCCGGAGGATTAGCGCTTCGAAGTTAGTCTTAACGGCTAGATCTCTAATAAAATTAGGTTTTATTAGCTCGAGAGGCTCTTTATTCCTAGTACTTTATATATAAAGGGGGTATACTAGCTTTTAATTCTTAATTGCTACGGAAGTTATTTAATATCTTAATTTAACGAAATTTGTAAAATAAGATAATACTAATTTATATATTAGCTTATTTATCCTATCTTTTATAATCTCTAGATATCGGCTGTTTTACGGTATTAAAACGTGCCTACGGTCGGATAGTTAAAATTAAGATACGGAACGGGATTAACTATATTAACAAACTTAACTTCCTCGAAGAGTCGAAGTATACCCCTTCGTACGAATTGAAGCCTTTAAATCGGAGACTATTAAAAATAGCTTCGGAGCAGCTGGTCTAGTCCCTTTTAACCCGGAAAGAGTGATTTCAAAGCTTAATATTCGGCTTCATACTCCAACCCCCCCCCCTAGTCGGGGGAGCGAATCAAGTCGGAATTTTACACCAAAAACACCAGCTATAGAGAAAGATCTACGTCGACAGGCTTCGTCAATTAAAGCTCTACTTCGTATAAGATCTCGAAGTCCACCTAGCCCGTCAGATCGTACATTAAACCAGCTTATAAAAGGCTTCCAACTCCAGATACAAAGTCATATTCTACAAGCGCAAGAAATCAAGGAATTACGCGCCGCCAACGAGAAGCAGAAGCAAAAGCGTACTAGATCTCGGAGGCATATACCTACCGAAGAAGGCCTTTCAGTTCAAGAAGCCTCTGCATTAATTATGCAGCAACAGGAGGAGGTGCCCCCGGCCCCGGCATACATAGAGAATTGTTGGATGCCTGAGGCATCACCATGTGATAGAACATGCAGATAGCTTCTCTCTCCTCTCCCTCTCTCTCCTCGGGATGCGCCAGATCAAGATAATACATGCAGTGCTTTCTCCATTCAATCTCCATTAAGAATCGACTATTCAGCCACGTACGCGCCCCCCTCGGGGGTGTGGAATATGCATATTGCCAGGGCATAGAAGAGAAACATGTCCAGATAGACCAGTTAGTTAGTTGATTTAATTTAATGGCGTTTTGGTTGAGAAAAATCGATTTGAATTTAGTAGGTTGGGCTAGCTGATCCACTGGCTTGCGTGATCCATTCGCTTACCGAATACGTTATATCCTACCCTTCTTTATAACTAGTACCTTCCTCTATATTACTAATTAGATTAATATTAACTATATTAGATATAATCCCCTTCTCTTCCTTAGCTTCTTTAATCTTGTCCCGTATAAAGAACTCCTATAATAATACCGAGTCCTATTCTTCTTTATCGAACTTCGATATATATAGATATATTATTAATTCCTAGATTGTAGATATATATAGCCTACTACGGCCGCCGTAGTACGGCGGTAGTAATAGATATCCCGAGCGGTATTAAATAATCGTTTAATACTAGTACTAGTAGTAGGGATTAAGAGAATATTCTAAGCGAGAGCTAAAAGAGTAGGGAAGCGAGGTATATTAGTCCTTTAGAACTCTAATGGGGCTATATTAATAGTAGCTAGATTAGTTAGTTTAATAGAATAAAGGGTAAAAGCAGAGGTAAGGATATACTACTATCTAAGTACTATATAATCTTATTACCCGAAACTGTAAGATATAGATAGTTAGGTTTTAATATAGAGATAAAATAGGACTATAATCCTATTAATAAAGGCGTTTCGGAAGAATTTAGCTAGAGATTTAGGCGCTCTTTATATAGAGATAGGTGATCTTCTAGACTTTATCGGTATATTACTCGCTAATTATTATCCTAATCGTTAGTTTAAAAGAATTAGAACTTATAGATAGGATTAAGTATTATACTAATTGTATATAGATATCCCTAAATATTATTAGTCTTAGAGTAGTACTAACTAAGCTTCTTCCGGGATACTTATAAGGCCTATAATATCTATCGCTTCCAGCTAGTTCGTTTCCTAGTAAGCTGGGAGATTGATTTCTTAAGGTATTCAAATAGCTTGTTATAAATTAGGAAGATATGGTATGTTATAGCGTCACGTGTCTTCGAGAGTTTAACTGTAAAATCGAAGAACGGCTGGGTGAGAAAGAGAAGGTAATCAACCTAACGCCATTCTTTATTACTAAGCGCTATATCAGCTCGCTCATACTTATCACAGAAAGGCTGGAAGATTGGCTGTAGGCGCTTTATACGTCGAAGCATTAGGAATGTTAAGTTCCAACGCGTTTTTATATCCTATAAAGGCATAATCTTAATAGTATCGCTTTATAGGTTGTAGAATGTCTCTCGGCGTTAAGGGCTTACGTTTATATAAATAGTAAGATTTCGAATCTAATAGTAATAATAGTTAGTAATATATATTAAGAGAATTAAGGAATATATATTACCTTCGAAAGTGTATAAGTAATATTAATCTTCCACGAATTAGTATATGTAGATAGTAATCTCTGCTTATCCTATCGCGTATCTGTTAATTTATTAAACAGGCAAGCCTTAATATAACTAAGCAGCTTATTTAGACTAAGCTGAATCATATATATAAGGTATAGAACCCGAATAAGAGTAACGTCTTTAGATATAGACTCTTTTAAGGTATTAACTATTGTTTAGTTGTTTAATATATTATCTGTTATAACTATAAAGACTCGGTCCTTAATCTTATACTATTTTAAGATATTAAGGAGGACGATACTTAGATTTATACTAGTATACGATCTATAAAGTGGTTTAAACCTAAGAAGAACCTTACGGTATCTCTAGTCTATATTAATAAAGTAGCCGGTAATAGCTATAAAGGCCTATATATAAAGGGTGAGGTCTAGTAATTAAGGGTAATAGATATCCTTATACCTTAAGGAAGTGTTCGTAAGATCCCTTCTTATTAGTCTTATATAGAGGCCTTAAGCCGGCGCTATAATATCTTTACTAAGGGGATAGATAGTGTAAGAGGGGCGGATTAGGCTTACTAAATCAATTTATAAAATACGGGATATTTAACTAGCTAAAAGGGAAGCTATATATCCGTAATAAAGGTAAGAAGGCCCTACTCCTAGCGTTCCTAAGAGAATTCTTCGACGTCCGGTATATTCTACTTATAGTAATTAGAGCCTAAGTAATTATAATTATATAGAATATCTAGATATATACCTTTTATAAAAACCGAGTAATATCCGATTTCTAACCCTATAAGGCCTTAATATAAACTATAGTTTTAAGATATATTTTTATAATCGAGGTTCCTTAACGCGATTTTCTTCTATCCTTAGTCTCTTAGATAAAGTTTAGATACTTAAGAATCTAACTATAGCGCTTATATATAAATTTTAGTGCTCTATCCGAGATATTTACTACTTATTAGAAATTATTCTAAGTAGTAGATTAATATATTACGTCCTAGGGTATATTATACTTTTTCCTAAAGCTAGTTTTAAGCTATTAGCTTACCTATTCGTTATAAACTATCCTGTTATAAAGAAGATAGTTTTTTACGCGATTAGAGCTAATACGGGTTAAGTACGATAGAATTAAGAAAGGAATAGCCGGTCGGAGAAAATCCTCGGTTAGTAGAGTCTCCTAGCTCTCTAAGAAATCGGGAGTAAAATAATTATATAGAATAAGATTGTCTAAATCACTATTATAGATAGACGAAGAGAAGGTTAACTACTAAGTTTAAGATATAATAAGTTATAGAAGGTAAAATATAAGGGGAAAATAATAGAACGGAGGAAAAAATACCTATAGAAAAGCTTTAGATCCTTATAAACGCGACCGATAAATAGGAGAAAGAAGAATTAGTTAATATATCGCGTTTCTAACCTATATCTTAGTACTAATTAGTTAACTAAGTAGGTTAAGCTCTACTATAAATCGTAATAAACCACTACAAACCACTATAAACCGTAATAAACCACTATAAACCGTATATAAACCGTAATAACCTATCTATAACCCGTAAAAAACTACTAACTCTTCTTAATACTTCGTAACTATATATAATTATCAAAATAGCAGCTTTAAACTTATATATAGCCTTACCTTTAGTACCTTCTAGTTAAAAATAATACTTAATTTTAAACTATAGAATTCCCTATTAAATAATACTAATTAAGGTATAATAATAAGGGAAATCATAAACTATAGAACCCTAGCTTTTACTTCGAGGAAAATCACTTAGCTTATACTATATCAAATATATATCTCTCTAGTAAGATATATAAAATATTATAATACTTAATTTAATATACTATTTTTATAAAACTAATAGCAAAAAAGGCTAAATAATATAACTATAACTAAATTTTAATAATATCTATAAAGCAATATAAAATTCGAATGTTTTATAGCCTATTCAAGGTAATAGTTAGAAGAGTACCTAATATAAGGTTAAAAAACAGTAATTTATAGTGATAAATAAGCAGAATTATATATGCCAAGACCTTGATTTTATACAAAAATGGGTTATAAATGGGTTTTTTGGGGCCCCAATTGCGGTTTATGGCGAAGTCTACCCTCTATTACGTCTATAGGAATAGAATAATATAGTACGAGAAGATAGAATTCTCGAAGACTATATTAATAACAAGAAACCAGTATTTAGGAACTAAATATATTTTTAGTCGGGGGTTATATAACAATTTAGAGTTCTACTATAATTAGCTGCTTAGGATCGTTTGTTATTTGTGAAGCGTGGAGATTTATTGTTTGCATTCTTTTTTGTGAGGTCCGACTCGTCCGAGACAGGACCCACAAAACTTCAGATCTGACGAATCCCCTTTCTTCTTTTCTTTTTCTCTCTTTAAACTTAGTATTCTTGAATTGATGTACTCTTTTATTAAAGAACTGGCTCGTAACAAGAATAGACTTCTGCAAAGCTCGAAAAGCCCGAAACCCGACCCGGCTCGACCCTCAAAAGGGTCGGGTTTCGGGCCTGTTTCCAAAGCTCGCAGCGGGCTTCGGGCTTTTGGTTTGGGCCCACAGCTCGAAGGGGGGGGCGAGCCCCTCCCCCTTCGACCAAACAATACAAACATGCCAATTTCTCGTGACTGCACAAATAATATAGGAATTCCTAGTAATTTTGAGTATTTCGATTATATCGTTCAATTCAAATTCAAGAAATCATTGATTCGTTTAAGTATATATTAATATATTGTGATTAATTCTAGTATAAACTAATAAGACTGATAACTATATATTATCATCTATATACTTTCTTTTCCTCCCTAATATATATAGCTAAGTACTATAACTTAGTAATAGAGGATCGCTAGTATTATTATTACTAGTATTATTATTATTAATATTAATTAAACCCTTAGAACTCTTAAGCTATTCTTCTATATTACTAATCTCTTTAAATTTAATATTATTAAGCTTATCGTCCTTTTCCTCTCTTAATACTTCGATCTTATTTAGGGAGAAGAATTGTTTAGGCTCCTTTACCTTATATAATTTAAGGTTAAATCTTCATATATAAAGGAATAGTATTAACTCTTTAATAGTCTTAGTCTTTATATAATTGTAGTAATAATAGTAAATATTATAAGTAATATTAAATAATCGTTCTATATCTATATTAGTTACTAGAATTATAAGAATATCCTATATAAGCGAAGTAATTATAGGAAAACGGCTATAGTTCTCTCGCTAAAAGAGTAGCGGCTTAGAATTAATAATATCTATACAAAGTTCGTAACCGATATTTATTAAAACAAGAGTAGAAGAAGAGTATAACTTACTACTATTAAGATACTAGGTTATCTTATTACTAACCGGCTTCGCTTTAGGTTTCTTTAGGCGAAGTAGATTATAAAAAGGTATACTTAGCCTTAATCCGGGAGAAGAGACTACTAGGCCTTAACTAATAGCTTAACGCTCTTAGTAAAGTAAAAGATTATCTTAGAATAAGACTCGATATTTATTATATTATTCCTTTATCTAATTATTAGTAAGAAATAATTAAAACCTATTATCTAGCGCTAGTATCGTATTAATTATATAAATATAATTATAATTATAATCTATCTACGAATAGTACTTATTAAGCTTTAATCGACTAGCCTTAAGGGAGGAAAGTATCTATTATTTCTATAGGATATACTTTCGTTAAAGCTACTTAATAGTCTCCTTAAGGTATTTAAATAATATATTATAGATCTAGAATACTAGATATATAGTTATATCTCGAGTCTTTAAAAGTATAAGAGTATATTTATAGAATAGCTTTATAAGATAGAGAAGATAATCGATCTAGCGCTATTTATCGTTATTAAGTACTATCTCCTTATAGTTATAGTCTAATAGAATATACTAAAGAAATTATAGAGCCTCTTTACCCGGCGAAGTATAAGAAATGTTAAGTTCTATCTAGTCTTTATATCTTAAAGTAGTATAAGTACCTACTCTAAGGGCTAAAGACTAATAAATTCTTCGCGATATTAGGGACTAGCCCGGATATAAATAGTAAGATACTATACTTTATTTAAAATATAAGATATACTATAGTATTTACCTCAGGTATTTACTTTCGCGAGTATTAATTAGCGATTAGACTATTTAGTCTTAGTTATATTATTCTAAGGGACTACTTTTAAGCGATTAAAAAGTTAGTTTAGGCTTAATTAGATAATATATATAAGATAGGGTATTCGGATAATATAAATATCCCTCAGTAAGGCCTATTATAGCGAGTTAATAAGGGTTTTATTTTTCGATATATTATCTATAGTTAACCTAAATATATAATCTTAAATATTATAATTAGTATCTCTAAGAGAATACTACTTAGATTAGTACTATAAATACCTTCGAGGGGTTTAAACCTAAGAAGTACCTCCCGGTAGGACTAATTAATATTAATAAAATAGCTAGTAATTACTATAAATACTTATCCGAATAGTAAAGTCTAGCAATCTAATATAATTGAGATTTTTATATCTACTAGAAGTAGTTTAAGTATAGAGTATTAGTATTCTTTAATACGAGTATATAGTCGATATTAAATTATATTAGTAAAGGGGATAGATGGGAGGCTTAGAGCTAAGTATACTTATAATATTATCTGTCGAAATATTAGATATTTAATCAGGTAAAAGGGAAGTCGATTAATTATAATAAACTATAATAGATTATCCTTCTAAGCTATTTTAGAGAATAGCTCTTAGATAGTATTATCCTATTTTAATTATATTAGTAATATAAATTATATTAAAGAGATATCTTTAGCAAGTAAAGCTATAGAAGGGAATTATTTATATACTTATAAAGGTATATATCTAACCTCTATAAAGGTATCTTATATTAATTATGATTATAGGTTCGCGCTTTTGCTGTATTTATCAATGCTAGCCTATAGCGACGGGAGGCCTTTCTGAATCTCTAGAGCGACGGAATAAAGCTGGCTCTAATCTAAGATATCTATACTCGGTGGAATTCTATATATCTTATACTCTAGCGTGCTAAGCGCCTTTAGACAATATTCTAGCGGTATTGTATAGAGCACTAGCGCCCTAAGTTCTACCTTAGTAAAGGGGAGTGGCGCCAAATCGATTACCTACTCTGTATTATAAAGCCTTTCTATAAGTGGACGGTCGGTCTATTAAAGATTAAGATAACAACCATTCATAATATGTTTATAGTATATAACCGGCTATTTATATATTTTGAGCAATGCTAGGCCCGACTTCGTCGTAAGAAGGTGCCCTGGAAGAAGGCTATGCTAGCGGCTCTTGAAGCTAGAAGGGAAAAGCTTTCGGTATACTACTAATTAACAGAGGAAGCCTATAGTAGCTTATACGCTATAGGTACCATTCTTACTCCCTAGTATAAGCTTAAGTTTTTGAAGGCCTAGAATGGTTAGGTTAGATTCAGCTTAATGATACTATTTCCTCCTAGTATAATATATATAAGTCTTCGCTTTATAGCTATCTTAAAGACTATTCGAAACATTAGCTAGAAAGGGAAGTACTAACTAGACTGCGGCACGATCCACAATATCCGCGGATATCTACAATCCATATCCGCAAGGCTACGGATCTTGGATATCAAAAAATATCCATATCCGTAGTTTGCGGATATGGATATAGACCTTATATCCATTGGATATCTGCGGATAGACCTGGCACTTACCCGCGGGTGAACCTGAAGAACCTAACCTGAACCTCCATTTGGGCGGGTCAGGTTCTGGGTTTTGGAACCTGAGGGAGGTTCCATCCGAGGACCGAACCTCATCAGGTTCACCCGCGGGTGAACCTCAGGTTAAACAAACATGACAAACAGCTAAAAAAACGTGACTCGGGCTCAGTTGCATAAATTATGTAGAAACAGGCTGTATTGCATTGTAACTGTAAACCAAAATTTTTGTACTTTATAGCCTTACAGAAGGACACTATATGTCTAACATTGCATATTGTAGCTTTATCTTCGATAGGGATTTCAAATATCAGTTTTCTATATTATATCTAGAATACAAGGTTCTTAAGACTTGAACTGTTAAACTATATACCCATCCAACAGTCTCGACCTCTTCCGCATTCTGCCTGATACACGCTGCTACGTATCAGGTAAGGGTAATTCCGAGGTCTCTTCTGGATCCGTAATGTTATCGGTATCAGGGTCTTCCTCATCGTTAGAATTAATAGCCGGCCGCTTTCCGGCGGCAACGGCTGAGAGTGGTACTACGGCCGGGGTATTAAGGTGCATTTCGATATCTTCCTCAGTGTCACTGATAGCTTCGGCACAATATGTTTCAATATAAAGCTCTTCAGACGTAGCTGCGATCTCTTACTCTGAAAGATATTCTTAGAGAATCTACCGCTACTCCTCCTTAGTATCAAATCTTATTATACATATATATAATATAATATCACGGATAGTCTCTAGGCTTAACAACCCCCGGCGATAGTAGCAAATATCCCGGGTAGAGTTAAAAAGACGCTTAACACCGGTACCAGTCGCTAGGATAGACATTATATCACGAGTAATACTTATAAGGATAGGGAACTCCCTCTCGTGGTTTCTCTAGAAGATCTGAGCGGATTTATTAATAGTAGCTAAGAAGATTAGTATTATACTTTATATCGAAGATTTCCTTACTTACCACTCTAGAGGTACATAGTAAGCTCATCCTGCTACGGACTACTAGTTAATCGTTATACGGAATCGCCCTTAATCATCCTCTCGAGCGCTAATTTAGCTAGGAATAATGAACTATCAGACAGTGATATATTTAATAGTATACGAAGGCGGTATTTCTCAAAAAGGGACTAGAGACTCCGACGGTATTCCTTTTTATAGTCTCTTCCTATATCATCTAGGGCCCAATCACTTATTAAAAAGAACTCTATTTTATTAGATAGATCTAGGATCGTTCTAATAGTATAGAGATCACCTTTAATAAGATCTATTTAACCGTAGTACTTTAACAGCTTATCTTTTACAGCCTTAAGGGAGGAAAGCATTAGCTGTTTCTAGGCAACTTTCTTACGACGAAGCTAATATATCGATCTTTTAAGATAATTAAAGAGCCTATTATAAATACTAAAGATAAGATAAATACTCGAGTTATTAGTCTAGTAGACTAGGGTAGTATATATAAAAAAGGGCTAGAGAATATAAAGTAGATAGTCGATTTGCCGCCACCCCTCCGCACTTAATATAAAATAGGGTTAGTTAAAGAACGAGATAGAACAGTACTCGTCGAATATAATACGAAGCCTTCTCGCCCGGCGAAGCATAAGAAACGTTAAATTCTATCGCGTATAGACGTCTTAGATTAGGATAAGCTTTTACCTATTAGACTCGAGCTTTAGAAACCCTTCTTTACGTTAAGGACTTCTATTAATAAAGACTATAAGACCTCGAACCTATAATAATAGTTAGTATATCAAATATATAGAATATTATCCACTAGAAGTATACCTTATTTAGGGTATTAGCGATATCTCGCTTCTACTAGCGCGTACGAAGCGATCGAACACGATCCTCAGACCATTGTAATTCAGTATTATCATTTTTTAGCGAGGCCTTGATTTTACTAAGTAATTCAACTAGACTCAATTGGATAATATAAGTAAGGCAGGGCACTTAAATAATCGTTAAATCCGTATTTAGTTATAGTTCCCGGATTATATTATTAATCGCGGCTATAAGCGTCTTATTATTAGACGCATTATCAGTTATTACCGCTAGTATACGATCCGTGATTCTATACTTCTGTAGAATCTAGAGAATAACTTTACCCAGATTTAAGCCAGAATAAGTTCCAGAAAGTGGCTTAAAACTAAGGAGGACCTCGCGATACTCCCATTCGTTATCTAGGAAGTATCCTATTATAGCTATAAACGCGTCATAGAATAATAAAGTCCAACAGTTAAGTACGAGTAATAGCTTTGCTCTAGATAGGAGTAATTGTAGTGTCTCTTATTAATATTATAGTACGAAACCCCGGAGGCGCTCGCGAATCACCTTTCTCGATAGAAAGCTAGGTAGCTCGGGTACTAGCCGTACGAAGGAAAAGAGGTCACAGAATTTTTAATACTCGACGAATAGAAAGGGTAAATTCGATATAGTGATAAGATTAAGAAGCATCTGCTCCTATACTTATTAGGTAAAGGTAGGCGCTGGTCTTTTCTCGGCCTATTTAATAGTAAATTCATTGTTAGTATAAATATAGGATTTAGACTATAGAGAATATACCGCGTCACTAAGCAATTATTAGATACTACTAGTACCCCTCTTCGGTAGTTACTTTCGGCACCTTAGACCGTTAAGATGTTTCTGCATCGATAACGTTCTAGTATGATTCGTAGTAGGATACGTAAGAACTATACAGCACTTATTACACATAACGCCTAGCTTGCTATCTTCAGCATTTGCAACTTATTAGAACCCTTTCTAGCACTCTGCTCGACGATTTATTAGGTTTGTATCCCAGTTGATCCGTTTCGACTTGCTATAGCTAGTATCAAGCCACTACTTTACAAATTCCGCTGTCATTTCGGGTATACAGATAATAAATTCGTTAATACGATTAGGCTTAATTCGCGGTAGGGTACTTAGGACCCGATATACTACGCGAGATTAATAGTCTAGAAGGTCTAGAACTGAGTCAAGTTGGCCTTCGGATAGTATTTAGCTCTAGCTTTCGCGTTAGGATAGTGAATCGTTAGGGAGAAGGTATTAGAGCGCGTCGAATAGTAAACTGTCCGTGGTATCGAAGCTAGACGACGCGTAAGCGCCAGAGGGCTGAGATATAATAGATTTAGCAAGCTAGTAGAGGGTATAATTGTTAAGGAGGAAGAGAATAAGGAACTCACTTATTAGTTCTTTTGAAAAGATGCGCGATATTCCTAGGGGATCCGTTTGACCCTATTCTACGCACTAGAATTGATCTATCGTCTTTTATATCCATCGACCTATATCTAATTGGCTATTATGGTAGATTATTTTAGAAGAGAACCTCACTTACCCGCATAGAACCTAAAAGTTAACCTTATTTGTCCGTAAAGAACCTAGAATTTAACCTAACTTACCCGCATAGAACCTAGAGGTTAACCTCGAGTTAGGAAAATCGTCTTATTAAAATTGGCTAAGTCCAATAATAAGAACCTTTAAACTAGCTTTATGATATATATAGATAATTTAACCCGAATCCTCTAAGACGAATTCATAGAGGGAGGTATAACGATTTGATTGATATAAAAATAATGGGATTTCAACTATATCCTAGTGGTTTTCTTGATAAATTGTAGTTCTGTTGGTGAAGATACACATAGGCTATAGTGTTCAGAATATATATATCTGCATCTTTATATGCAATTTCGCTGATGACCTCTATTGACCACCTACCACGTCGATATCATCGAATATTACTTGTAATTTATTAATGACTGTGCCTTCTGTTTACTTCTAAATAATTATTTCTTCATAATTCACCACGTTGACAGAGTAATCAGATAAATACCGCCAGATCAACGAAACAGCTATAAAAGTTTATGCAGCCAAAAGAGGAAAAGCGTCGAAAAATTATGTATATGCAGGTTCATGTAGGTTCATGAGGTTGAACCTCAACGACCCTCCTTGAGGTTAAGGTTAGGTTCAGGTTAAAAAGTTTAGAACCTAACCTCAAGAGGTTAGGTTCAGGTTCTGAGATTTGGAACCTATGGGCGGTTCAAAGCCAGGTCTATCTGCGGATATCCAATGGATATCAAACAATACAAACATGCCTAGACTCGTGACCTTAAGGGGTGTATTATTATTATATATTCCTGTGTATTTTTCGTGTAATACTTGGTACTCGAGGTTATTGAACATCACTAGGTAAACCGTAAGTATAATTTCTGACCGAGGTTAGAAATTATAGGTAGAAGGTTAAATACATTCTACTTATAGTAGTATATAATTAGAATCTCTGACTATAGTTAGAAATTTAGTCTATACATTTTTTAGGGGGTTTATGAATTTAAATCTTCTAGGCCCTATTTGCTATTTATAGATCTAACTGGAAGCTATCTAGTAATCTTGGCTATTTTCGAATCCGCCCTAAACGGCCTAGTATACTCCTATCGACCGGTATCTCTAGAAGCTTATTATCCTCTTTAATAGCTTTGTATAGTCGTTTTTAAGGTTATTTTCCTTTTACCCGTCTACGTCGCTTAGTACTATTATTATCCGAGTTATTATTATTGCTTTTAGTGTGCTAGGTAGCCTCGAGTCTAGTCTTTTAATCCTCCTCCTCGTTATCACTAATAGGCTCTAAGACCTTACGCTATGGTAATGATCTCTAGGTTTGATCTAGTAAAGCAGCTTTACCTTAGGATAGATATTTTTTAATAATCCCTAGCTCCTCTTACTAAAGATTAAAGTTGGTAGCAAACTAATATAGTATTAGGCCACAGATTGTACTCGGCTTCAATTAACTACGATGGTAATAATAGATATCACGAGTATAGTTGAATAGTCGTTTAATACTAGTACTACTAGTAGGGATAGATAGAATGTCCCTTACTATCCTAGCTAGGGTCGGGAAGCTCTTCTTATATTCCTTCTAGAAAAGTCGAGGTTTCTGTCGCTTAATTCTATAAGATATCGTATAATCTCATCGTTATCTAGTTTTATAAGCTCTTCTAATAGCTAGTTTTAGGATATATAAGTAGTATCAAGATTATAGTTATTATTCTTATTAATAGCTATTCTAGAAGACTCTAGTGCTACTAGGTTATTAGTATTATAGGTAAGTATCTTCCTATATCGATCAAACTCTCGGCTTAGGACCTCTTAATAACGATTTATATAATTAATATTACCCTACTAATTAGTCGAGGAAAAGTACCGGAGCTTCTTTAATAGAGAGAAGATTATTACTAGAGTATAGATATTACTATAAGGCTCGTAGTCGGTGGTAGTATAGTACTTAGAGAGCTTTTTCTTTACTATTTAGAGTGTTTATAATATCCGTTTCTTCTAGATTATACCTTTATTCTTAAGCTTTGCCTCGGCTATATTGAGATAGGAGAAAAGCTTATTATAGATACTGTAGATATTATATATAGTAATATCCTTTATCTTTAATAGTATTATTATGAAATTAAAGAAGGGCTTTATTAGAAGAAGAAGATACTTAACTTAACGCTACTCTTCTAGATCGAGCTTAAAATAAAGATATTGATAATTAGTATAATACTAATTATAGAATAGTTGGAGCTTCTTAGCCCGGTTAAGTATTAAAAATGTTAAATTCTATTATATCCGAATATCTTAGATTAGAATTAATATAGGCTCCGGCTAAAGGGCTATAAATACCTCCCGATGTTATAGGCTTATATTAATAAAGACTATTAGTCCTCGGATCTTCTATACTTTTATTAGTCTAGCTATTATAAGGATCTAGAGGTAGAAGATATACCTTTTTTAATATATTTGTGATCTAGATACTGCCGGAGGTATTACGCTTATTCTAGAAGAAGTGGGTTTTTTCCTCGGATTACTCTAACTCGATCTCCTTATTATTTGGTACTACCTTAAGCTTCCTAAGAAGCTTATTTAGACTTAGCTAGATTATATACGCGATATATAGGATACGGAAGATTGAGATATCTAATAAATGCTAAGACTAAAGGTAGTCTTAGATACTCTATATTAAAGTATTGTTGTTAGTTACGTTATCTGTAATCACTAATAGGATACGATCCGAGATACTATACTCTATTAGGATCTAGGTCACGGTTTTACTGAGATTTTTACTAGTATAGGGGCTATAGAGAGGCTTAAAGCCTAGAAGAACCTTATAGTAATCCTAGTTATAATCGATAAAGTAACTAGTGATAGCTATAAAGGCCTGTTGGAAAGGAGAAGTCTAGTAATCTAAGGCTATTAATAGCCGATACCCCTCTAGAAGTCTCTGTAGAATCCCCTTCTAGTTATTCTGGATTATTATATCGAGATAACGTCGAATGGTTCGTACTAATAGAATTGTAAGTTTAATAGATAATTGTTAAGTAACCTCTAATATATAGTGGAATTAGGGGTGTTCGATTACTCGAAAGGGTAGATATATAGTCGAAATAAATCTTAGAATAATATCGGAGAGATAGTCTTAGGTGAATAATATACTAGTAGTACCTAGCTAGATTAAAGTACTCAATATTAGCTACTAAATTATAAAGAACTTAACTATTATAGTAATGCTAGTTAAGTGCCCTAGTTAATATACTATTCTTTTGAGAAGCTAGTCGATTCTTAGGCCACTTTTTTTTAAATATACTCTAGTTTTGAGATATACTATTATAGGCGAAGAACTAGTACGCCGGAATCTTAGATAGCTAATTGTATAGAGATATATCTTATATATAACCTTCGGCTTTCTATTTTTATTATTTATAACCTAGTAGAAGCTATCCTAGATATCCGATTTGCTTTTTAATTCCTATTAAATTGTATTCTTAATATCAGACTGAGATCTATACTTAGTTATAAGCTACTAACTAACGAATTTATTACGTAAGTCCTCTATATTATTATATATAGAATTAGATAGATATAAAACCTAGTACTTTTAAAGGGGAGGTCCGACGCGAGTAAGGGATAAGGGCGTAAGGGTTAAACGAGTTAAACGAGTCGGCGATATCGATAGAACTAATATTTAGATACCCAAAAAATCGGAGAAGTTATTAGGGTAAATCCGATTAGAAGCTAAATCTATATCTAAATTAGTGAATAAGAACTATGATTAAGATATTAAGAAGTTAACAATTATAATATATAGTATAGTAGGGTGTTTAAAAGAATAGAGAGGCTTATATCTAAAGTAGTAGAGGTTTTTAGGGGTAAAGTAAGCGTACTAGGATATTCTAACTTAGACTTACTTTTAATATAGTTTATCTAAATGATTAGCCGTATTATATATTAGTACGGATAATTGGAGGATATCTTGAGGATATTGAGGATATTGAGGATATCTTACGGATATTTTGTGGATATTTTGTGGATATCTATAAGATATCCGCAAGACCTCGAAACTCGTAAAGTCCGTATTTTAAGAACTTCTATCTCGGATTTCTTAAGTTCTAGTAGTCAGAACAAATTAAAAAAATAATTAGTAGATAGCTAGGACTCTCGGCTTTTATTTAAGCCTAAGGTTAAAAGAATTTATCTAATAATAAAGGTTTTGATTTTCTATGTTCTGTTTCTTACGAAGTTTATTATTGTTAATAGTAGTTAAATATATATTTCTATATATAACTTATAATAAAATCGTCAATCTACGGCTATCTTTATAATAAAACGTCGGACTAAGAAAACTACGACACTACCTACAAATACTGTATAAGGAGACCTTCGATACATATCTATTTCCTAAAATTTTAAAGGGCCGACCGTTGATTAAAGGGGTTGGTTCTGTCAGGACCAAACATACGTTTATTTCAACGGTAAGGAAATATTGGTAAGCTGTATTAAGATCATATGATAGGCTATAAGGGGGAAAGCAAGCGAGAGTTATACTAGTGCGGATATGGATATCAACTCATATCCGCAGTGCGGATGTGGATATCAACTCATATCCAATATCCGCAAATTGCGGATATAAGGATCGATCTGATATCCATTGGAGCGGATATGCCGCAGTCTATTAATAGGTACTATACTCTATATAACTAGCTTCGGTTCCAACTAAGTATATAAGAGTAGACTGCGGCATATCCGCTCCAATGGATATCAGATCGATCCTTATATCCGCAATTTGCGGATATTGGATATGAGTTGATATCCACATCCGCACTGCGGATATGAGTTGATATCCATATCCGCAATGCGGATATCCTTGGATATCCGCACTAGCATAACTCTCGCTTACTTTCCCCCTTGTAGCCTGTCACATGATCTTAATGCAGCTTACCAATATTTCCTTACCGTTGAAATAAACGCATGTTTGGTCCTGACAGAACCAACCCCTTTAATCAACGGTCGGCCCTTTGAAATTTTAGGAAATAGATATGTATCGAAGGTCTCCTTATATAGTATTTGTAGGTAGTGTCGTAGTTTTCTTAGTCCGACGTTTTGTTGTAAATATGGCTGTAGATTGACGATTTTGTTATAAGTTATATATAGAAATATATATTTAACTACTGTTAACAATGATAAACTTCGTAAGAAACAGAACATGGAAAATCAAAACCTTTATTATTGGATGAATTATTTCAACCTTAGGCTTAAATAAAAGCCGAGAGTCCTAGCTATCTACTGATTATTTTTTCAATTTGTTCTGACTACTAGAACTTGAGAAATCCGAGATAGAAGTTCTTGAAATGCGGACTTTGCGAGTTTCGAGGTCTTGCGGATATCTTGTGGATATCCACAAAATATCCACAAAATATCCGCAAGATATCCTCAATATCCTCAAGATATCCTCAAAATCCGTAGGATATCCTCCAATTATCCGCACTAATATACAATACAGCCAATCATTTAGGTAAACCACATCAAAAGTAAGTCTAAGTTAGAATATCCTAGTACGCTTACTTTACCCCTGAAAACCTCTACTACTTCAGATGTAAGCCTCTCTATTCTTTTAAGCACCCTACTATACTATATATTATAATTGTTAACTTCTTAATGTCTCAATCACAGTTCTCGTTCACTAATTCAGATGTGGATTTAGCTTCTGATCGGATTTACCCTGACAACTTCTCCGATTTTTTGGGTATCCAAACACTAGTCCTATCGATATCGCCGACTCGTTTAACTTGTTTAACCCTTACGCCCTTATCCCTTACTCGCGTCGGACCTCCCCTTTAAAAGCACTGGGTTTTATATCCATCTGATTCTATGTGTGATGATATGGAGGACTTACGCAATAAATTCGTTAGTTGGTGGCTTACAACTGAGTATGGATCTCAGTCTGATGTTAGGAACACAATTCGATGGGAATCAAAAAGCAAATCGGATATCTGGGATAGCTTCTACCAGGTTGCAAATGACAAAAATGGAAAGCCGAAGGTTATGTGCAAGGCATGTCTCTGTACGATTGGCCATCTAAGATTCCGGCGTGCTGGTTCTTCGCCTATGACAGTACACCTCAAAACTGGAGCATGTTCAAAAAAAAGTGGCCCAAGAATCGACCAGCTTCTCAAAAGAATGGTATGTTAACCAGGGCACTTAACTGGCATTACTACAGTAGTCAAGTTCTTTATAATTTAGCAGCTAATATTGAGTACTTTGATCTAGCCAGGTACTACTAGCATATCATTCACCCAAGACCATCTCTCCGATGCTATTCTGAGATTCATTTCGACTGCACATCTGCCCTTTCGAGTGATCGAACACCCCCAATTCCACCGCATGTTAGAGGTTGCTCAACAATCATCCACTAAACTTACAATTCCATCAGCACGAACCATTCGACGTCATCTCGATATAACAATCCAGAATAACCAGAAGGGGATTCTACAGAGACTTCCAGAGGGGTGTCGGCTATCAATAGCCTTGGATTGCTGGACTTCTCCTTTCCAGCAGGCCTTTATGGCTATCACTGGTTACTTTATCGATCATAACTGGGATTACTGTGAGGTTCTTCTAGGCTTTGAGCCTCTCTATGGCTCCCACACTGGTGAAAATCTCAGTAAAACTGTGACCCAGATCCTAACAGAGCATGGTATCTCGGATCGTGTCCTGTTAGTGACTACAGACAACGCAACCAACAACAATACTTTGATGCAGAGTATCCAGGACCACCTTCAGTCTCAGCATTCATCAGATATCTCAATCTTCCGTGTCCCATGCATCGCGCATGTGATCCAGCTGAGTCTGAATGAGCTTCTTGGGAAGCTTAAGGCAGTGCTAAGCAACAAAGAGATCGAGTTAGAGTGGTCTGAGGAAAAAACCCACTCCTTCCAGAATAAGCGCAATACCTCCGGCGGTATCCAGATCACAGATACATTAAAAAAGGTATATCTTCTACCCCTAGATCCTTATAATAGCTAGACTAATAAAAGTATGGAAGATCCGAGGACTAGCAGTCTTTATTAATGCAAGCCCACAACGTCGGGAGGCATTTATAGCCCTTCAGCCGGAGCCTGCATTGATTCCAATCCAAGATATTCGGACACGATGGAATTCAACATTTTTGATGCTCAACCGGGCCAAGAAGCTCCAGCCATTCTATGATCAGTATTGTACTGATCATCAATATCTTTATTTCAAGCTCGATCCAGAAGAGTGGCGTCAAGTCGAGTATCTTCTTCTTCTGACAAAGCCCTTCTTTGATTTCACGATGATGCTGTCAAAGACAAAGGATATTACCGCACACAATATCTACAGCATCTATAATAAGCTTTTCTCCCATCTCGATGCAGCCGAGGCGAAGCTTAAGAATAAAGGTGTGATCTGGAAGAAACGGATGTTGCGGGCACTCCAAACAGCAAAGAAAAAGCTCTCCAAGTACTACACTGCCACCGACTACGAGCCTTATGGTGACATCTATGCTCTAGCAACAATCTTCTCTCCATCAAAGAAGCTCCGGTACTTTTCCTCGACTGATTGGCAGGGTGATATTGATTATGTGAATCGTTATCAAGAGGTCCTAAGCCGAGAGTTTGATCGATATAGGAAGATGCTTACCTATGATACCAATGACCCAGCAGCACTGGAGACTTCTGGAGTAGCTATTGATGAGAATGATGACTGTGATCTTGATGCTGCTTGTGCATCCCAGAACCAGCCATTGGAAGAGCTTGCAAAACCAGATGACGACGAGATTGCACGATATCTTGCTCGTGGAATTGAGCGACAGAAACCTCGACTTTTCTGGAAGGAACATGAGAAGAGCTTCCCGACCCTAGCTAGGATGGCAAGGGACATTCTATCTATCCCTGCTAGTGGTGCTGGTGTTGAACGACTATTCAACTGTGCTCGTGACATCTGTTATTACCGTCGTGGTCAATTGAAGCCGAGTACAATCCGTGGCCTGATGCTACATCAGTTTGCTACCAACTTTGATCTTCGGCAAGAGGAGCTAGGGATTATCAAAGAGCATCTATCCCAAGGTGAAGCTGCTTTGCTAGATCAAACCCGGAGATCATTACCACAGCTTGAGGTCTTGGAGCCTATCAGTGATAACGAGGAGGAGGATCAAGAGACTGGACTCGAGGCTACCCAGCACACTGAGAGCGGTGATAATGACTCGGATGATGATAGTGCTGAGCGACGTAGACGGGCAAAAGGAAAACAACCTCAAAAACGACCATGCGAGGCTGTTGAAGAGGATGATAAGCTTCCAGAGATGCCGGTCGATGGGAGTATGCTAGGCCGTTCAGGGCGGATTCGAAAACAGCCAAGGTTACCAGATGGCTTCCAGTTAGATCTATGAATAGCAAATAGGGCCTAGAAGATTCAAATTCATAAACCCCCCAAAAAATGCATAGACTGAATTTCTGACCGTGGTCAGAGATTCCAATTGTATACTACTGTGAGTAGAACAGTACTTTACCTTCTACCCATAATTTCTGACCGAGGTCAGAAATTATACTTACGGTTTACCTGGTGATATTCAATAACCTCGAGTACCAAGTATTACACGAAAAATACACAGGAATGTATAATAATAATGCACACCCCTTGAGGTCACGAGTCTAGGCATGTTTGTATTGTTTGATATCCATTGGATATCCGCAGATATCCAATGGATATGAGGTCCATATCCAAATCCGCAAGGCTGCGGATCTTGGATATCAAAAAATATCCATATCCGCAGTTTGCGGATATGGATTGTGGATATCCGCGGATATTGTGGATCGTGCCGCAGTCTATATAAGAGTAGCGGTAGGTTAAATACCTACTTTATATTACAAAACCTTTTTATATTTAGACAGTCGGACTATCTAAGGTTAAGGATATCACTATTTATTACGTGTTCGAGGTATATAACAGACTGTTTAGACATTTTAAAGACTCCTAGAAGCGCCTATATCAGAAGAAGGTTCCTTAGAAAAAGGCGATACTTTATACTTTAAAGGCTAGAGAACAGAAGCTTATAACTTACTATAAGGATACTGAGAAGGCTTTAGTCTTCCACACGACCCAGTAAAACCCAGACCCAACCCAGACCCAACTAGACCTGGCTTTGCACCTCCATTTCGACCCGCCAAGACGCCAAGGAGGTGCCAAAATCCAGACCTTCAACCCGCCAAGAAAATTATATGTATAAACCACCCCGAAAAGAAAATATTCTGCTTATAAGTCATGATTTATGCATATTTATGTAAAATTGAGGTTCCTTGGCGGTGCCCTTGGAGGTGCAGGTTCTGGAGCTTCGCACCGCGGGGAGGTTCAAAGCCAGGTCTACTAGTAACCGGCGCGGGTGTCGAAAGGCTGTTTAACTCTGCTCGGGATATTTGTCACTACCGCCGAGGTAGACTTAACGCCGACACTATTTAGGATCTTATGATATACCTATGTATATCGAGGTTTGACTTCGAAGAAGCCGAGTATACGTTTCTGAAGGAATTCTTCTCTCGCGATAAGGTCGAGACAGCTAACGAAGAGTAGAATGATGGTCTTTATACATACGAGTTTAATCCGATTAGCGATAATAAGGAAGATGGGATAATAGTAGAGATCAGTAATAGAGGGGAGACCGAGCAGCCTACTCTATCAACTAGTAACGATGATTAAGAACCAGAGTGTGATGCCCCACTACCTATACCTAAGGAAGGGAATACTCAGGTACGTGGATTTGTTAGATCCCGGAAACGAATAAGGCAGGATAACGATAAATAGGAATACCATTAGCTTCAAATTGATAACTGTGTTATTTACAATCTAAGTATATATAGGAAATATAGTATAATAGTAGCAGTCGAGGGAGGTTTTAGGCTTGATTTCTGACCGCGGTCAGAAACAGTATAGGCTAAAGTGGCTTTTCACGTATAAGGAATTTCTGATAGCCGTTAGAAATAGTAGTGGTACATTGGAATTAGAGCGGGCTGTAGGAGCTTTTACCCTCTTAAGGTAAAAAGGAAATACAATAAGATATAGGTAAGAAATGCACAATTTATGTAGATACGACTCTTCCTATGTTTGCACTGTTTAGTAACCCGTATGGGTAACCCGCAAACCCGCGCGGGTTACCCAAGCTAACCCGAAACCCATTGCGGGTTATGAAAGTCGACCCGAAACCCGACCCATTTGCGGGTTGGGTTTTTTCGGGTTTGCGGGTTTGCGGGTTTTGGCGCAGTCTAGCTAGGACATATTATCACCCCTTCGATAAACAAACACTATTTATTCGACATAATTGTTAACGTAGCAGATTAAAGAATAGAGTGACACGTTCATAATCAACATCCGACCCAGGGGGGCCGGATTTCGGGACTCCTCTGGCCGGCCCAGCAATAGCTTGCAAGTCAACCTTTGTCATGCCAGGGTGCAGATGGACATCATATGAAAGTGTAGCTGCATCTCCAGATGAATGAAGGCGCTGTATACCCGTGAGTGCAACGATCTTTACCTGTCGCTGGGAAGTACTAGCCGCTAAACGAGGCCTGACTGTCAGTACACTATGCGACGGAGGAAGATGGACTGTGATATTCTGTTGTGAAACAAGCGACGAAGGGGGGATATCTAGGCAGAAGTCCGGTTGCAACGACAAAGAGGTATGTGTAAGAATCCGAATATTACTAATCAAAGCCATCCTTGGGTCTGGCTTTAGTTAGCCGAGAGTCCCGCAAATCTCAGTGGGAGTCAAACCTTGGCCTGATCGCCTTCGAAGCGAATCCATGGGCGAGTAGCCGAAATGGGGCTGGTAATGGGCTGGCAAGGGGTTAGCAAGCGCTGGGAGCTGACTAGGCGACAAAATGTCTACTAAGCGCAACGTACCTGAACCGGAAGATGAATGTCGAGGGACATCCGAAGAGACATCAAAAGACGCATTGGGGGGATTTTGCGAAGTGGATATTGTCACGGTGGCTGCGCTTGACATCGAGTCCAGTAAGCCCTGCGCACTCATGGAACTGTTCTGTTGTTGCTCTGAACCAGATGGTGTGGTTATGGTGCTTGACCTGGGGCTGTCGAATTGCCCAAGAGAGAATTCTCGAGGAGACCTATTGATTTCTTGACCTGCTGGTAATCCAGCCCCGGCAATTTCTTGCGTATTGCCTTGGGATTCGTTCTTGAATGTGACATCTGAGGGGTGTCCATCGTTTTTGGATAGTGTATCGGAGCTCTGCCCAGGCATTTTCAAGGTTAACCTCTGCGCCATTGGGGGCATGGTAGTGCCCGCTTTCAATTTGATGCGAGGCATCTCAAGGGTTCGATGTACCTCAAGGGGATTCGGAACAAGCTTTTTAGCTTCTGCAACCCGTCGGTGGAAGTGATTCTAGGTCTCCAATGTCAGCATGCCGAACGGGACGGATGGCAAGAGCATTGCGGTATCGGCTTACCTCCAAAACTCCAGCGAGAATAGAGATATCACTGTCGTCTTCGTTATACTCCCTAGCATTTCGCCATACATAGCTGACCTCCTCTTCGAAGGACTGCCATGTAGGATATGCGGTGGTTTTGGATGAATTCTTCCTGCTGTCTGTACCACGAACTCTCTTTTGGATACTCCGTAAGGACACGGGATGTTGAATGATCTCATAATAATCCCGGTACAGATTCCGGTCTGGTTTCCCAATGAACGGGTAAGAAACGTCCTCGCCACTAGTCCGGGTCATCAGCCTTACGCAAAAGACCAGGATCAGTGATACCTACTCCGAATCCTTGAGCCGGGTCAACTCGGACATAATCTTGTCCTGTGCAGTTTGAAGACTATCACCTTCAAAATCCGCCTCAGACTCGGCCTGCGACTCCGGGGTTCGATCTGCTTCCTCTGGTGGCTCTGAGTCCAGATGCGACGACGCACGATTGGACTCGGGAACCATGAGATCATCGTCCTATCACACGCACGATAGCTTGAATTAGCGATTGAAATATGCGATCCGGTCCATATGCGCAAAGAAGTGATTTAGGGTAGTAAATAGACATTTGAATAGCGTAGGTCGAATTGCCATATTCACAATGTTGCAATTGTCCTCCATTCAAGTGTCAAGGGCCAATCAATATGCATTGATGCAACAAACTGATACTTACGGATACCTTTTGGCGTTTCGTTCTACGAAACTTCATATCTGGGGAAGCTGCGGCAGCCGCCCGTCGTTTTGAGGTCATCTTGGATTACTTCTGATAACGTCCCGAGTCGCGAGTCGAGTCACACATTGAAGATAGTAATCTGTGACTGAAGGACCACAGGTGAACTGGAAATACAAATTTAATAAACAGAGGGTCAAATTGGTTGAAAGAATTTACAAGTAGTGATAAGAGAGAGTATGGCAAAGGGAGATATCCGCATAGACATTCCTCATCTCGGGACGTGTTGCAGACGCGTCCACGGGGTCATCTCGGCTTAAGTAAGACTGGTGGATCCAGGTGTTCGTACATACAGACCTCAGTTACTCCGTACATATACTTACATACATAACTAGTATGTACATAGGTAGAGTAGTACAAAATGGTCCTAATTGATACCCTAATTACAGCTATCAACAATTAAATATTTCAATTGGTATGTGTACTCCCATAGTACACAGTACCCAGGTAGTATCTGTTGAAACAACAACTTGAAATCTCATGTACGGTCTTTTACACAGCAGTAACTTTGGTACCAATTACGTATTGTGCATGCATAACTTGATCTTAATCACGTGATTAAAACAGTCGCGATTGGATTGACACCTGAGGCACTCAAAAATGGTTGTTTCCCTCCCCCCCACTATTTTCCCGAGTCCCGCAAAACAAGTCCGGTGATTGTTGTTTCTACAACTTACACCTACTCTTTTTCTCTATCGCGTCACACACTCTTACTCTCACCTGATAATCCATTCTCGGTACTTTGATTCCCCAATATCAAGTCATCCTACACAACCCTAGGGCCCCTACAGGAGTCCTGTGAGTGTACGTTTCAGTTGTCGCTACATGCGATAATCATTCAGCCACATTGTGAGCCACATCCCCAGGCTACTTATCTATTGGCCTTGTTACTACAACACATGAAAGAGGCTGATATTGACAATTTGTATAGCTGAGAGACCTTCTCAATCTACTATCCCAATGGACATCGACCCAGCTAGGCGCAACAAGAAGCCCCGTCTCCTCTTGGAGACGGAGCGCGAGAAGCTTGATGAATTTGTGGACTCTATTCACTACTCAGCAAGGTGAGGACCTCATGCCATTGTGATAGACTTTCCATTGACTCCATATAGATACAACGATGACAAATTCGAATATCGCCATGTGCAGCTCCCAAAGAATATGCTCAAAAAAATCCCCACAGACTACTTCGACAGCTCCAAGGGAACTCTGAAACTGCTTTGGGAGGAGGAATGGCGAGCCCTGGGTATTACACAAGTATGTTGAACATAATTCGAGGATGTGCATGGGTTCTAGTTCTAACAATGTGCGCGCGCAGAGCTTGGGATGGGAGCATTACGAGGTGCACGAACCCGAACCTCATATCTTATTGTTCAAGTCGGTTATTTGCGAGCTCCTCCCTTGGCTGTGTCACTGACTGTCTTACAGGCGCCCTCTTAACTACCAGCCTCCTCTGCAACAATAGGTTAGTCATTGATTGGCGACGTTGTGCTTGGAAATATGAGCAGTTGAGAAAGACATTGCTTTATGTTCCTTTATGTTCGTTCATGGTGGGCACACGCGCGTTCGCAATATTCCTCATTAGCGTTCACAAAAGCTTCATGATTGAAGTTCTGGAATGAGACCAAGTTTCATTTTCTCCTTGTCCGGCATTTCATTAACACGCTAGACTAGGCTGTCTCTCTCTCCCCCCCTTCTCTCTATTATCTCATACGGAAGACCAACGTCTGTCCTGTTACGGTTGCCTGGACTATGCTAGCGTGATCATCAAATCCCGTTTTTGGCCAGTCATTCTCCTTACTGGACAGCGGCGAGGCTGCTACTGCTGCGCTTCTCCACTCCCTGAACTTGATGTGAGCATCTTGAAATACTATCCCTAGTCAGGTTACCTTGGAAGAATACTGTGGGCGAGACATGGACCTTCTCTGCTTGGTTCCTCTAGCCGATGTTGGAGGGGAAAACAAACCAAGTGTTTGCAAAAGGGGGCAGACAGATAGATGCATACCTGAACCATCTACTAGATGTCCTTGGCTATTCGGGTTTCAGCTTTAGTTGCTTGCTTGGGCATTTTCACTAATGGTTAGCAAATCAAGTAACTTCCTTTCAATTCCTACGATATGAACACCTAGGCAATTCACGGGCACAGAGTATTAATAACCCTCATATCCATGGCTGCTTATACACAAATGTAGGAGTGGTTTCGAATTTAGGTCGGTTCCTTGAATGACAGTGGAAAGTATGTATCTACATAGTATAGCATTCATACAGAGGGCAAGATGGAGGGCCTTGAACTCAATACACATTCTGTGGAACTGAAAGGAGACCGATATGCTTTAGGCCCTAACATGAGAACTCTTCAAAATTCTGGGTATATGTGATCAACGTCCTAATGCCTTCTGTCTCCTCATGTTCAGATCCTTGAGCGTCATTTCCACAGTTCGCCATTCACGTTTTGCTGGATCATACTCGCCTCTCACCTCAAATCGACAAAACCCATTAGGCCCCTTCAACCCAACTGGACCCGTGATAAAGAAAGATCCTCGGCGAGCAGACCCTGGTGTCTGGGCCCGTTCATGGTTCAATCGTAATTTGAATGCCTGTGACGCCAAGTGTAGATCTGAACCTGGGCCGAGGTCTGGTAATGGCAACCGCTGTAACAAAGATATAAGGGAGGATGGATGGTAGTTGGGATTCTCGGTATTAGGCGGCATGTTTTCCTTGAGCCCATCGGTCAGGGGTGGTTGTAGTTCAGATTGATCTTTTCGGCCAATCCAGTTCCCTCCCTTGTCACCGGGCGCGGCAGAAGAATCATTCAAGAAATCAAATGCATCTAGTGACTCCCCTGCAGGTTTCTTGAAACGATCCAGTTGCCTTAGTAATAGTACTAGATACGCATCTCTGATTGCTAGAGCAACATGAACTGGTTTCATGAAGGTCTGTAACCTATCACCTATCTCGGGGTCCATTGGCTTTGCGACCCATGATATACTGTCGTTCTTAATCTCCACCCTGTCTACTATCAGTATAAGAACCGAGGTTTTAGAGAGTAGGAGCACATACCCCGATCGCACATATCCAGGAGGGGCACGGTTTGGAAATTGATGAACAAGCCAGAATCCGGTGAGGGAGAGAGGCTCCCCGAGTATCTGTGACATCTGCCTCCCCGCATTATCTAGAACGATTGTGGCAAGTTCATCTAGACTCGTAAGCGAATGATGATGAGCGGGGATTGAATCGATTTCTTACCCCTAAGCTTCTGAAGCTTCTTCCGATCCTTGGATAACTTCACAAATTCTTGCCACTCCGGATCCGATGTAGCATATAGCTCGCCTTGTTGCAACCGAGACCAGGCAAGCGGTATGAACAGCATACTCTCGTTTTCGACCTCTTTCCCGGTGGTTTCGCCGCTTCCTAAGGAGGTTTCACGCGAGGCTATCTCCTCAGAGTTGGCCACAGGGGTTATATCGGCATCGTCGGTATCGTCGTCAAATCGTACTAGCACGAATGTGCTCCAGAGGTGGAATGCGGTGCCATACAGAAGACATTTTGATATGAACGATCTGAGGGAATTCTGCGTCAGTCTAACCAAAGCCTGGTTGACTTCAAACATGGTTCCTTACCTAATCCAAGGCCGCCTAAACCTCACATGTCGCACATTTTCTGGGGTTGACAAGTTGGAACGAGCGTGTGTAGGACTGAAGAGAGACGAGCGTGCGTGAGGACTTCGAAGCAGATACCTGAGCCGGAGCATTGGGAAAAGCCAATCCCTACAATGATTCTCACTAGAGTATCATCTCAATTTAGAAAAAAAGGAATGGACAGAATCCTTGAGGCCTGATATGCACGAGGATTTGTGTTGCGAGTTTGTCAATGGCAACGGGCTCGGCGGTTTGGTGGATTATGTAACATGCGGCGGTGCAGGCCCGGCCCTATACCTCAGTAGGTACCATAGTTATATGTACACGATACATACGTGTGTACATATCCATGATAATTAGCTGCCTTTGATGACTCTCAGGATCAATAGTATTACTACCAGAACAGAGTCATGGGCCATAAAATCCATGACATGGGTGTTACAGGTACAAGTAAATAACTAGTTTAACTCCCCAGGTAACTAGTCGAGGTACATACTAGACCACGTGACACCTTAGGTGATATCTTATCGGATGCCCCCAAGTCGTCCGTAACCAAATGGTATTCTGTCCTTGACTCCTCGCCGTTGTACCCAACAAATCTCCAGATACCCCCAGAGGAGAATCTTGATGTGGGCATCGCCACGTCTGCCAAAATAGTCTTGCCCTTATCTCCGGCCCTCCCGATTTTAGCAATATGCGCTGGGTGTCTGCCTTCCTTGCCCTGGCATTAACAGGTGCATTGCAAGCAAATGCACTGGATGCTACAATCTTCACCTTTCCTTCTAAGACTGCAACCTCTTTATCTGGTAGTCTCCAACAACAAACAATATCAGAAGATGAGGCCCGGCTTGTTTTGGAGCTTCGTATGAAGTCCTCTGTAGCATCGGTCCTCGGAATGGTGGATGCAGACACTGTGCACCACTTGAATCAGTTCGCTCAAGATGATTTCACTCTCTTTGGGGGAGCTGCTGGGGGGATTGCTCTTAAGAAAAGCATCTTGATTCTGGAAGGGGTCGACCAGGAAGTTGGTAAGTGGAAGCAGACTCACACTTGACTAGAATCTAACTAATGTCATGCAGCTCTTGTCATGCAAAAAGCCCAACCAAACCATCTTCATATTCCACAAATTTCCTCGCCCTTTATCGGATTTGATCTCCTGGAATCCTTTGTTGAAAGCAGCCCCACTGCGAAAGGGGACCGTGGACAGACCTGTACATACTCCAGCAATGCTAGCAGGGCTACATCATCGACATCCCAGGTAGCAAAGCCAACTTTAATGACTTCACATTCCCTCGCTAATTTTTCAATTATACCAGACTCCCAAGGAATGCCTATCTAGGGACCCCATGTTTGCCGATGGGTCTGATTTGCTTTCCCGTGACTCGCTGCCACTGATTGATTCAGTGGAATCCTGGATAAGCAAGGATCACAAGGATTCGGCTTTGAAGTTGTCCTTCAAGGTATCAAGTTGCCCCTACCTAACTAGTGAATGATTTCTAATTCCACACCACCAATTGCAGAATGCGTCTGGTGATTCTCTTCTTAGAACCAAGCTCCTAGAGGGATTGCTTCTTCACCTAGCTAAAATGGCATCAACCAGCAACCGGGAAATCACGACTGTTGTTCTACCCCCTGGTGTCAAATCAGAAGGACTCAGCCGCCAAGGTGCGAAACCATCATCGGCACCAGTCACCCAACAAAATGCCTTCAGGAGGTCGGCGCAGAATTCTGCGCTGCGGTCGACACTAGCGCCTGTCTGTCATGCTTCAAACTCATCGTGCGCCGAATCTACCAATAATTGCTCTGGACACGGTTCCTGCTATCTGAAATACGGTTCGGGCGTTGAGGGAACGACAGGAAATTGTTATGCATGCCAATGCAAACAAAGTGTTGTTCAGAATAGCGATGGCACCACCAAGACTATTCAGTGGGGTGGATCGGCTTGCCAGAAAAAAGACATCAGCTCACCTTTCTTCCTTGTTGCGGGTGTTAGTCTGCTTGCCATCATTCTGGTTGGTAGTGCGATTGGAATGCTTTTCAGTATGGGCTCACAGGAGCTACCCAGTGTTATCAGTGCTGGTGTAGGAGGTCCTAAGTCTCAGATGTGAGTGATTATATGGAAAGCCGTGTAGGTGTTAGGGTGCGGTTTTTTTTGGTTTTGTTTTTTTGCTGTCCTTTTGGGGGTCAGGGCTTCATGTTCTTTTCCTCATTCATCCCTCAAGTCTTTAGGCAAGTTTTACTTTGCTTTGTTTCTGATTACCCCTTCCCTACACTACATCAAGGGGGAACTTCCAGATCTATACAGCAAGCAGTACATACATGTAAGGTGGTGCAAACTATTTTAGAGGGCATGGGGCTATACCAAAAGAATGTATTGTATAGCATGTACAAAATAATACTTTGTATGTATGTAATCCGGTGTTGCGCACCAAGAGATAGATAGATATTTAACCAATGCACAACCCATTCAGCCTGCTAAATGGACCAAGAATTGGGGGGGTGGGCAGTGGCGGCCAGAAGCACCATAGAACAAGGTTCCTCCTCATAACTTGAAATAGGGTGAGAGGGAGACAAGAGACAATTCGTAAATCTCCAGCCGAAAGAAGAAACAAGAACAAGGTCCCTATGATCCACATGCGCCCCAGTCCAAGTTGCGCAAAAGAAAACGATAAATTACACATATCAACTCATAAACAAGGAAAATAAAACTCCAGCCAACATTCCAGATGTGGCTCCGACAAAAAAATATTTTGCAGATTAGTCAAATCGTGATGGGGTATGAAAAGGATAGCAGTCAAAGATCTATCATGTGGTACCAGCTTCGACTTGACGAGGTGTGCGTCCTTCTGAAGGCAGCGGATCCACAGGCGAAGTCCTAACTGCAGGTGGTTGTCTTCCCGAAAAGGGAAAATGGATGGGAAACTGGCGGAGCCGAGTGGGAATCAATCGAGACCAGGCAGATTGACTCGAAGAATCCGAGGCATGGACTGAGTCCAAAGGTTGATCTCGCCCACTCCGCACACGCTGTTCTCGGGTTGGAGATGTGTCTCTTTCCTCTGGCGATGTCGATTGAAATATTCGGCTAGGCAAGCCCATCTGGACCCGAAATCTATTTGCCCTGCCGCCAGTCCAAGCGACTCGAGGAGGTCTGAGAATTGCATCCGGGTGGGTCGAGGCTGTACGACGACCCTGGCGATCTGTGACAGGCTGTGATTCGGCCTGTGCACGGGGTTTGGGGACATAGTAATCGGCTTTGCACAGAGGGCAACATGCCCTTCTACTAGTCAGCCAGGGGTCGACGCATGAGGCATGGAAAGCATGTCCACACGCAAGTCCCCGGATATCATCATCGTCCTCAATGGTATCTAGGCAAATCGCGCAAGAATCGCCAGGGTTGGGCAGAAGATCAGCAGGAACAGCATTACGAATGTAGGCATCACCATCATGGTCCTCAAGATTAATGTTCATGTTTTCGTTGGTCAAAGAATGCTGCCATTTCTCTTTCTGGATACCTGCACCACTGGATTGTTGAGCAGAAGGCATCCCAGATACTGACGGGCCCTTCTCCTCCAAAGCCTGCACCGGAGGGCCATCTTGCAGCTCTTGAATGGGGATTTGTGATGTATCATTGGAACCCACTCGTCCATGGCCCTCGGTGGATGGTGATATTGCCGCTGTGTGGACTCCAGCCGCTGTTGTCACGATATCACTTTCATCTTTTAGGCTCTGGGGTCTACTATTCGGAGCGGTGATACCCCCTTCTGTTGGAAGACCCTGGTTGGCGCGAGTTGATCTCCACACTTTGTACTTGATTAGTGGAAACCGCCCGTTGACTTCATCCATTGTCATTAGCCTTTTCTCCCTTCTCCTGCGATGAGGTCGTGGCATAGTGACCAAGTCTATGGGCTCTCCCGCTTCCTCACTGCGGAGCTGACGGTTTCGTTGGCTATATCGAAAGCAGTACTTGACTCCGACGATGATCCTGCGATAACCGTTAGATGTCATCCCTGGAACACTGGAAGGCTCGCTCGCTGGTCTGGACAGAGGGAGCATGAAGCGACATACCATAGATTTGTGAACACAACCCCAAATCCAAGAGCGACGAAGAATAATAAAGGTGAACTTGTAGGATTATTTGAACCCGAACCCTCTCCGCTGCTACTAGCAGTAGTGGTGGCAGCACTGCTAGAGGTTGATGTTGGTGTTGAAGACATTCCGACTACAATTGAATATGGAAAATGACCCCGATCTCACTCAAAACGCGGTCACTTGATTATTGTTGGAGTCTCAGTTGCCCCAGTGTCGATCCTTCATGCCTCGGGTTGTGTGTACAGGGCAACCCTGTAGATAAATTTCGGGGTAGACTCCAGCAGATTAAGTCCAAGACGACGAGAAAGTGGATGTGAACAATCCAAGGGTATGTATCCCATGCGACTGAATATTTGAAGATTAAACTTGATGGCCTGTGATAGATGATCGACCGTCAGCAGAACACACAGAACTTCCTGCGAAGAGAAGGTGAATGCCGGGAGTCGATCTCATATCATTATCGGTAGAAATGAGTAGAAGAGACCTAAGCGAGGTGAAGAGAGATAGAAGAACAAGGGGAATAGAGAGACGGGAGAGGGAGATGGAGAGATGGAGAGATGTAGAGATGTAGAGATGGGGAGATGGAGAGATAGAGAGATAGAAAGTGGATCAAAGCAGGATGGAGGCCAGTCCTGATTTAAGGATGCATGCGGGCAGAGACTGACGCCTGAGGCTGGAAATCACGGGACTTTGTACTTTTTAAAAGTCTCAGATACATCGAATTTCACAGGGTTTCACAGGGGTTAGGTATATGAGATGTGTAAGGTACTTCTGAATACATTCAGGGGATGAGGCCAAACCCCCTAGTTTTTTTATTCTATTTCTTTTCAAATGGTTGTGTATTGCATATTATTGCATGGGTTTAGTTAGCTAGTCACATCCATGTACATGTACATAGTACATAACTAGTACATAGTTACAGAGTAGCATCATATATAATATTTAGTGTAAACCCCACAATTTGGAAACAATAGCCTCGAGCGAAGTCTGATATATGAAATGTCAATTATTATAGATTCGGTCTGAATACTACCTACAGAGTATATATGGTATTATGTAGGCAAGAGAGGTTGTAGTACTCCGTACTCCGTATGTAATTCTCCCTTGTAAAAAAAATAAAAAAAAAGATTACTTCGTATCTAAAGTGAAAGAAGAAGACGGTCCTGCAATGTAATACATATATAGATAGCTAGAAACTAGAATATAGACACAGACATGTATAATATCCCAACAAAAGGCGAACTAAATAAAAAGTCTCATATGGCCGTTACACCGCTCCGTACCTCCCCCGAAAACCCCTGGTTCACCTAAGGGAACATCAGAGATCTATCCAAATGCAAACTTCCCTCTTCATCACATCTGCACACATCCAGTTCCACTATGACTATGGCTGAAGCTAATCCAGTGGTTTTCTTTGATATTGCCCTTGGAGGTAAGTGGGCTTTATTGGCATGCTTTGGTCCAGGCATCTGAGTAGTCATCCCCACATGAACTTCTGCTAAGTAATATAATCATATACAGGCGAGTCCCTAGGGCGAGTGAAGATGGAGTTGTTCGCCAATGTCACTCCACGAACTGCAGAGAATTTCCGCCAGTTCTGCACCGGTGAGACCAAGAACTCCAAGGGACAGCCCCAGGGCTACAAGGGAAGCAAATTTCATCGAGTGGTATGTGGTCTACCTCTGGATATCGATACAGAACTAATGCTTGCTTCAGATCAAAGATTTCATGATCCAGGGTGGAGATTTCATCAATGGCGATGGGACGGGGTCATGTACCATCTACGGCACCTCGAAATTTGCCGATGAAAATTTCACTCTCACACATGACCGTGCTGGTTTATTAAGTATGGCTGTAAGTCTGAACACCTCACTAAGGGGAATGCCTAGGACTTTACTCAGGACTTCTCACTAACAACAACAGAATTCGGGCCCAAATACCAATGGTTGCCAATTCTTTATAACAACCACGGCCACACCATTCTTGAACAACAAGCATGTGGTCTTTGGCCAGGTGATTGATGGGATAGACATTGTTAAGATGCTGGAACACACCCGTACTACTAAAGACAAGCCCAACCAAGATGTAACTATTGTGCAATGTGGAGAGATGTAATACTAATTACGCAAATGAGATGATATCTGGGATATCCGGGAAACAGCGTACAAATCCATAGCTCCTATGATTGCAAGAAAAGAGGTTGAATCATGGAAATATATCAATTTCTTATGGCTTTAGTAACCAGGGCTCTTTGGGATATTTCATAGTGATCGGCACAGACATGATATCTCCGAACCAAAAAAAAAAAAAGGGACTTCACAGAATCCTGTCCTCAAATCTAGAGCTTGAACTTATTCAGATAATCCGCAGCCAGTGAAATAGCCTCCTCGACCTTGTCAGCATTGGTACCGTTACCAATGGACGTAGGCCCCTTTCCTCCTGCTTTTCCTCCCACGGCGCCAGAGACGACGGCTGCCCAGTCGCTTGCCGAAGCACCTTGGTCACTCAGTCCCTGTGTCCAAAATCAGTATAATAATCCATAAGTAATGTTTTAGTTGCTCCCCCCCCCTAAAGCCAAGAAAGGCAAGATTGATGTATCCTGTTACTCACCTGAGAGATGTAACATCCGTGTGAAACCCGACCTTGTTCAGAGTCGGCCGCCAAGAGATACACACTCTTGCCCTGCATCTTTGATTTGACATGGTTGAGAGATTCACTGACAGCCTTGGCATTGGCAGAAATCGGAAGCTGGACCACAAGCCACGACTTGTCTTGATTTTCCGGAGCTTCGAAATAGGAGGTGATAGCGTCGACTGCTTTCTTCGATTCCAGTTTTTGTTGGGCCTTTTGGCCATCGAGGACCTGCTTATTGATCTTGGCAAAACGTTCGCGGAACTTGGCCTTTTGGACGGCGGAGATTGCAAGCTGGTTGAGATCCACCTGGACTTGCTTAGCCTCCTGCTCCTTTTTGGAGCCCAAAGGCAACGCATTCAGCCGATCAAGGCGTTGTCCGAATTCCTCGGCAACTCTCTGCACCTCATGTGCATCCTCTCCAGTGACGGCAATAATTCGGCGAATTCCCTTGGCAATGCCATTCTCCTCCAGAATGATCAAATCCTTGATGTCGCCTGTCTTCTGCACATGAGTTCCACCACAGAACTCAATGCTGACTTCCTGCCAACGGGGATCCTTGACATTCTGCAGGATTTCCTCCAATTCCACACCGACAGAGACGACACGAACAGGATCAGGGTAAGTCTCACCGAATATGGCCCTAACGCCGGAAATTTGCTGGGCAGTAGCGAGCGGAACTTCTTGGGAGTAAACAGCACAGTTCTGTCGGATATACTCGGTCGCCTTGGCTTCGATCTTCTCGAGCTCGGCGTCAGAGATTGCGCTCTTGTGGGAGAAGTCAAATCGGAGCTTCTCGGCGGCCACCAGGGAACCCTTCTGATCAACACCATCGCCCAGGATCTCCTTCAGGGCGAAATTCAGGATATGGGTTCCGGTATGGTTATTCCGGATGGGCCAGCGTCGGAGCTCGTCATACTCGCAAATGACAGAATCTCCGACAGCAAATGATCCGTATTTCATGAAGCCAGTGTGTAGAACGTATCCGGCATAAGATTGCACATCGCCAACTTCAAGCTCCGCTTGTCCGTCAATGATGATTTTGCCTGTATCGTTTTCCTGACCACCCTGTTCGGCATAGAAGTTCGTACAGTCGAGAATGACGCCAAGCTGTGCCCCCTCGGGAACATCGTCGGTGTTATTGTGGAAAGTTTTCCCATGGTAGATAGCCTTGACGTGAGAAGTGATGTTACCTCGGCCATATTTAGGCGAATCATCCGTCTTTTGTACGTCGTTCATTTTCTCCAGCTTGCCTAGATCATGAACATCAAGCTTAACCGTGTTCTCCGCGGCCTTCTTTTGACCCTTGCTGGCTTCCTTCGCCTTCAAGCGAGCCTCTTCAAACTCAACATCATCAATGCGGAGGCCACGTTCCTCCGCCATAATCCGAGTCAGGTCAACAGGGAAGCCAAAGGTGTCGTACAGTCTCCAAACATCGGCGCCATGGAGCATATCGGTGCCCTTAACTTTGGCCTGCTGGGCGTATTGCTCAAATTGCCGTTCACCTCTATCCAAGGTCTTGGCAAATGACAACTCTTCCTCGTCCAAGATTTCGATCACGTCTTGCTGCTTGCGCTTGAGTTCAGGGAACATTTCACCCAATTGATCCACAACAGTCGGCACTAGCTTAGCGAAGAAATTCCCGATATCGACCTGGAAATATTTCCGGGCATAGCGAGCTCCGCGGCGTAGGACACGGCGAATCACATAGCCACGGCCCTCGTTGTTGGGAATGACACCATCCGAGATAGCGAACATCAAAGTCCGCACGTGGTCTGCAACAACACGGTAGGCCGTGTCAATTCCATCGGCATCCTCGGCGCCAAAGTGACCGCGGTATTCCCGGGCCCCAGTGGTATTCTGGATAGCCTGGAAGATCGGAGTGAAGACGTCGGTATCGTAGTTGGAAGGTTTGTCCTGGAGAATTGACACCAGTCTTTCGAAGCCCATTCCCGTATCGACATGTTTGTTGGGCAGGGATCTCAAAGAGCTATCCGGCTCGCGGTTATATTGGATGAAGACGTTGTTCCAGATTTCCAACACATTTGGGTCGTCTTCATTGACGAGGTGAGCAGCGTTGCGCCCACCGATCCGATCATAGTGCACTTCACTGCAAGGTCCACATGGGCCTTGGTCACCCATTTCCCAGAAGTTGTCTTTCATATCTCCAGGAAGAATGTGGGATTCAGGAACGCCCACCGATTTCCATAGCTCTTTAGCTTCCAGATCCGGTTCCAATCCACCGGCTTCATTACCCTCAAAGTAAGTAACGTAGAGGCGATCCGGGTCTAGCCCATAGACTTCTGTCAACAGGGTCCACGAATAAGTGATAGCTTCTTTCTTGAAGTAGTCGCCAAAACTCCAGTTGCCGAGCATCTCAAAGAAGGTCTAGAGATTCTGTCAGCATTTCTTCTGTTGAATAATAGAAATGGGGTTTCAATACTGACATGGTGATAGCTATCCTTGCCAACATCATCCAGATCCTGTCTCAGGTCAGTCAGTGGACCAAAGCCCCTCCAAGATCCCTCTTTTAAGGTTTATCACGGCACACCCACGTTATGTTTGCCACCGGCACGGAGACACTATCCAATTGTATCAGCAACAGTTCCAAATCGAATTTTTGTTTGTGGGAAATATCCAATACCTTTTGCGAGTTCGTTGCGCGCTTCATCTTTCCAAATTCCGACGAGGCGTCAACGGTGCCCAGGAAGATGGACTTGAACTGGTTCATTCCCGCATTGGTGAAAAGAAGGGTCGGATCCGACAGAGGAGCGACGGGGGAAGAAGGGACTGTATACAAGAATAACCTCAGGTCAGTTCATGTCGTTGGCGGGGGTGGAGGGGTAGGGTAAAAAAAAGAGAATGGGGTTCAACCCACCGAATGTATGGCCATTTTGTTTAAAATAATCTAAAAAGGTATCTCGGACTCGCTGAGCAGTCCACTCTGAACCGAGAGAAGTCATCCTGTCGAATGTGGGAGGGTTGGTTGACAGAGAGTGAACAAAGCAAGAAGAGAATGTTCTGGGTTGATTTCTGCGAAAGAGATGAGTCAAGGCCCGTTCCCCGTTCGTCACCACCCCAGAAACCCGCATCGAGCAACGAACTTGACCCCCCCCGATCTGTGCACTTAGAAAGTTCAACCACCTTTGATCTCTTCTTCTTATTCCTCCTGCTGTTGTTTTTTTTTTAATATCACTTGCGCAATACCCAAGAGAGACAGACAGAGAGACAGAGAGAGAGAGACAGAGAGCGGCAAAGTGGATGGCGGGTGAGGAAGGTCACGGGAAGAAGCGCCCGGCCGAAGCTGACCCCGATGGCGCGCAACCGTTAACGAAGAGATTTGGACACCTACGAATAGGTAGGCAATTGAAATTGAAATTGAAGGTTGTGGAAGTTGTCAAGTTAACATATTTGTAGATAATAGCGTGCCAATCTCCGCTCGGACCAAACTCAAGGGGCATCTCGAGCACATCCAACATATCCAGCATAACCAACATGACCAATATAATCAGCATAACCAAGAGCTCTCTCCCCGAATGATGCAATGATCTTGGATGATACTAAGCATACGACTTATATTCACAACCTGGATCAAGAATTAATGGAAGCCGACTCTCCTGGTTTGGTGTTTTCACCATTCGTGCAGAAAGTGCTTTCAGTCCCTCAATCCGTTCTATCCGACCCGAAACCCTCAGGTAAAGAACTCGTTCTTTATACGGAACCATCTTCCCTCACGGTTCCCAAGGAAAAAGATAATGTTCGAAGAGCAATTCTTGAATCTCGAGCACGCGCTAGAGAGAACAAGGTTTCGGAAGATTTATACGATGATCCAATGGATATTGATAGTTGAAAGTGATGTACCTCGGGAAGTACAGAGTACAATATGAGCGATATGGGTAATTAGGATAGCGAATTGTATAATTTTTGTATCTTTTAGGCATGCAAACATCTACGTAGCATACATAACTAACTAGTTAGTTATAGTTAACTAATGTACAATAGTTAAGTTACAGTACATGATGTATGAAGTATGTAATATACTCGGTATTATTACTAAGAATAACCGGTATCACGTGACTCACCGCTCCCGAAAAATTTTCTGGTTTTTTTTTGTGGCTCCGACTAAAATATGCACTCGGCTTGATAAAAAAAAATTTCCTCTCTCCCCCACCATCCCTCTTCCCATCCCTCCCTCAAAATCACATCTACAATTTCATAATGGCCGATTCTGAGGTTTACGACGGTGCCGTCGGCATCGATCTTGGTGCGTTTTTGCTCTACTAAATTCGATCGCACAGCTGCTAATTGCCTTTTTTCTCTTTCTTTAGGTACTACCTACTCTTGTGTTGCCAACTACGAGGGTACCAATGTCGAGATCAGTACGCTTTCCTCCCTCAAAATTCGATTTTTCTCAGAAATACTGACCATTTGATCAGTTGCCAACGACCAGGGTAGTTACACTACCCCCTCCTTCGTCTCTTTCACCGACAAGGAGCGTCTGATTGGTGATGCCGCCAAGAACCAGGCCGCCATGAACCCTGCCAACACTGTCTTCGATATCAAGTGAGTTATTGGAAAAAAAAAATTCTTGCGCAGTCTATCAATTCGAGATGTGCGCATTCTCCACAATTCCAAATTCGTTCTAACTCAAATGGAACAGGCGTCTGATCGGTCGCCGCTTCGAGGACCCCATCGTCAAGAAGGATGTTGAGTCCTGGCCCTTCAAGGTCATCGACCAGGGTGGCAACCCCGTCGTCCAGGTTGAGTACCTCAACGAGACCAAGGTCTTCTCTCCCCAGGAGATCTCCTCCATGGTCCTCATGAAGGTATGGGAAAATATATATTTCACCTTAGTGGGATTTGTTCGCTGACTAGTTGGGGCAGATGAAAGAGGTCGCTGAGATCAAGCTCGGCAAGAAGGTTGAGAAGGCTGTCATCACCGTGCCCGCCTACTTCAACGACAACCAGCGTCAGGCCACCAAGGATGCCGGTGCCATCGCTGGTCTGAACGTTCTCCGTATTATCAACGAGCCTACTGCTGCCGCTATCGCCTACGGTCTCGGCGCCGGCAAGTCTGAGAAGGAGCGTAACGTCCTCATCTACGATCTCGGTGGTGGTACCTTCGATGTGTCCCTGCTGAACATCCAGGGTGGTGTCTTCACTGTCAAGGCCACCGCTGGTGACACTCACCTTGGTGGTCAGGATTTCGACACTAACCTCCTTGAGCACTTCAAGAAGGAGTTCCAGCGCAAGACTGGCAAGGATCTCTCCGGTGATGCTCGTGCTCTCCGTCGTCTCCGCACTGCTTGCGAGCGTGCTAAGCGTACCCTGTCCAACGCTACCCAGACCACCGTCGAGATTGACTCTCTCTTCGACGGTGAGGACCTCAACTCCTCCATCACCCGTGCCCGTTTCGAAGACCTTAACGCCAAGGCTTTCTCTGGCACCCTCGACCCCGTCCAGCAGGTCCTCAAGGACTCTGGCATGCCTAAGAACAAGGTTGACGAGATCGTCCTTGTTGGTGGCTCCACCCGTATTCCTCGTATCCAGAAGCTCCTGAGCGACTTCTTCGATGGCAAGAAGCTCGAGAAGGTAAGACAAGACCGCACCATTTGATCTAACGTCAACCCCCAGTTACTTACCTTGGTTCTTCTTTTTCTATAGAGCATCAACCCCGATGAGGCTGTTGCGTACGGTGCTGCCGTTCAGGCCGGTATCCTCTCCGGCAAGGCCACCTCTGCTGAGACCGCCGATCTGCTCCTTCTTGACGTTGTTCCTCTTTCCCTTGGTGTTGCCATGGAGGGCAACATCTTCGCCCCCGTTGTCAACCGTGGCCAGACTGTCCCCACTATCAAGAAGCGCACCTTCACCACCGTTGTCGACAACCAGAGCACTGTCCAGTTCCCCGTCTACCAGGGTGAGCGTACCAACTGTGCTGACAACACCTCCCTGGGCGAGTTCACTCTTGCTCCCCTTCCTCCCATGCGCGCCGGTGAGGCCGCTCTCGAGTGTGTCTTCGAGGTTGATGTCAACGGTATCCTGAAGGTTACCGCCACTGAGAAGACCTCTGGCCGCACTGCCAACATCACTATCTCCAACGCTGTTGGCAAGCTTTCCAGCTCCGAGATCGACCAGATGGTTGACGGTATGTTTCTCCTGCAGACTGTAATCTTATGACCACACGCTGACCCGACAATTTTTAGATGCTGCCAAGTTCAAGACCAGCGATGAGGCTTTCACCAAGCGTTTCGAGTCTCGCCAGCAGCTCGAGTCTTACATCTCCCGTGTCGAGGAGATTGTCTCCGACCCTGGTATGTCCATGAAGCTCAAGCGCGGCAACAAGGAGCGTATTGAGTCTGCTCTCAGCGACGCCATGGCCCAGCTCGAGGTTGAGGACTCCACCCCCGAGGACCTCAAGAAGAAGGAGCTTGCTCTCAAGCGTCTGATTACCAAGGCTATGGCCACACGGTAAATGCATACATGGGAAGACATGAACATAGACTTATGGCCAACGAATTTTCCTCTTTCCCGGGACTCTGCTTCTCAGGGAATCTGCACCATGTAGACCTTGGGCAGAGTTGGTCTCTGTCACGCTTTGTTTATGAAGCCGGGCAACTTGGGCGCAGTTTTCTTTTCTTGAAAAGTATGATTTGTTTTGTTTTTTGTAGACGAAGTTCGCCATCTGCAATTTAATGACATTGTGATGATCCTCCTCTCGTTGTAATACTTGGAATATTTGTATTTGGTAGTTCTACATCGTTGATATATAGTGACTTTTTTTTTTGGCCGTGAGGCGGAAGACCGGGTAACGTGAGAGAGATACCTCTGAAATGTGCACCTCCGCTCTTCAACTTTTAACAACAATCGCTTCCACCATGCAACACATTATAACCCAGTCAATTCGCTCGTTTTACCCTCGTCTTGTTGCACGTCCTCAAGGGACTCAGGTCTTTCGACCATTATGTCTCCTACCCCGAACCCAGCGCGCCACTCCTCTCAATCGGCGTGAGTTTGCCAATTCGCCTGCCCTATACAAGAAAAAGGACAAGGCCAAGAAAGCTTCTGGTTCTGCCTCTGAGCCTGAGGAAAGCTCTAGTGCTCCTTCCGAAGATCCCTTCGATCTTTCCCAATTACACAATGGCATTTCCACAGCTATTGCTCGGCTAAAAGATGATCTGTCCAAACTTCGCGCAGGAGGACGGTTCAACACTACAGTCCTAGAAAGTTTGAGAGTCCAGCTGAGCAAAGACAGCAAAGATTCGGCCAAATTGGGAGATCTGGCGCAGGTTGTGCCCAAGGGAGGACGGATGGTTACTCTTTTGGCGGCCGAAGAGGATGTAAGTTCATGATGCTCGACCACTCTGGTTTTGTTTTTGTTTTTGTTTTTTGAGCTTCTTTCTTGTAGCGGCGTGAGCCTGCTATTGCTGTCCCAATGAACCAACTCTAATACATTTTGAGCAGCACTTGAAACCTCTGACTTCAGCTATCGTCTCCTCAAACCTCTCCTTGACCCCTCAGCCCGATCCTCACAACGCTCTTCAGCTTAATATTCCTATCCCACCGCCTACAAAAGAATCCCGGGACAAGAACGTCCAAGCTGCCAAGCAAGCATTCGAAAAGGCTGCCGGTGTCGTACGTGACTCTAGGGGTGCCATGCATAAACGTCTCCAGGATATGCAGAAGAAGAAACTCGCTCGACCAGATGACGTGCGCAAGGCTCACGATCAGATGGAGAAGGTTACAGAGCAGGGCCAAAAGGAGGTGAAGGATGCATTTGAAGCGGCCAAGAAGACATTGGAACAGGCATAAGAAGCCCAATTCGCAAGCAAAGGGAAATAACGGGGGAAAAAAGAGTATAGCCTATGGCAGTGGGCGTTTTGTAAAATACGACTTTGTAAATCTAGGTACAGACATAGGCATAATTGGGGAAGATATGGGGAGAACATGGAGAAAACGAACCCGATCAACGAAACAAAATATAATACAAATCACTTCTTGGCACTAGTTCGGATATCCTTAGGCGCTCTTGGTCTTGCGGCCAGCAGAGACAAGAGATTCAATCTTGGCCATGAACTGTGAGGTCTTCCCGGTTGTCTGGTAGGTCCCGTTATTCCGGAGGTTCTTCAACACCTCTCCCAATACAGCATGCCCATCTTTCCCAACTTCACACGTGGGGTAGTTACCCTGGACGAACGTTGCCATGAGAGACTTGGTGGTTTTTGCGTCGAAGGGACTAAACTCGACATTTCGAGGCTCCACAAGGTCACCCTTGCGCTGTGAAATTCGATCGGCACGAAGCTGAGCCAGTCGCTTGGTCTCTTCCAAAGCCTCAGCCTTCTCATTATCGTTGTTGAACAGAACGCTCTGGCCCTTCCATAGGCGTCTTCCAAGCTCATGGGGCGGGATATAGCCATCGGCAACGCGGCCGCCCAGGCCGGAAAGCTTTTCGTAGATGGCAGCCGAACGTGAGTTCACGTCTGTGGGAATCGAAGGCCAGGTCTTTTTCAAAGTAGAGTAGCTAACCTCCTGGGGCTCATAGCGAATAGGGGTTGGCCGGGATTTGATGATTTGCTCCTGCAGAACTTCGTCGATAGCCGCCGCTTCGGCATCTTCGCCCTCGTCATTCTCGGAAGATTTTGCGTTCCTGCGTTTGCCATTTCGGTTACCCTTGGCGGCTTTGGCAGCTTTGGCGGAGGGTTTGGGTTTGCGATTTGGGGGTTGGTTGCCGCCTCGAACGTTGCGTGATCTCGGGCTGCGGATAATCTTAGGTTGCTCTCCACCGCTAGCTCGCGCCGCCGCAAAAGATCTAGCATCAATCACTCGAGGAGGACGAGCTTGGGACTGGTTGGTGCGAGCTGGAGGGCCATTAGGATTGCGAGGCCGGTTGGAAGGTGTAGCCGATGAAGGGCGGGTATTGGGTTTACGGTTGTCTAATGGGCGAGTGTTAGAATTCAAATTCCCAAACCAAATTTCACGGCACAATTGCACAACCGTATTTATCTTGCTCAATGTCCTCTTGGATGTACCTACCGGATGGCTGGGTTTGATCTTCGGCGGCCACTGTACGAGTACAGGAGAACTGGCGAGCAGGTGTAGAAAGACCGAATTTTGCCCGCTCACAGTGCAGCGAGATCTGCCTCAGCTGTGGCCGAAACATATTGTGTTCTGAATCAACCAGGTCGTGTCACTAGAACGTTTTTGGTAAAGAGACTCGATGCTGTTTGACGCGGAAAGATTGAATGAAGAATTGCAGTCACGTGATGCACCGCCTTCCTCTGGGCTCCTCTCCCAAGTAAACACAGCCATCGTTAAGTCTTCCTTTTGATTCATTGCAATACCTTCTAATTGCCAAAATGCTTCGTCGAAAGCCCACGGCTATTGCTATAACCTCTGAGGACATTGCTGCCTTTGAAGAAGCCAGACTTCGCAAACTGTCTGAAGAAAACAAACACCCAGAACAGCACGCAAAAGGGTCCTCCAATGCGAACCTTGACCCCAGCGATGAGCTGAAACCACTCCCAGGTGACAAGGCTAGGATTGTTCGGACCCGGGAAGAAAGGATAGGCATTAGTCGGCGTGGTTGACTGTCTATCCCGTGATCTCGAGCCCCTAGATCACCGTTGCATGTTGGAACGACTTATTCCATACCACAACACTTGGATATGAGGTACATGACCCAATCGTGATATGCTTACATGTGTTTATTGGCCCTTGACTTTTTTTTTTCTTTGGGTCATATCATTCGTCATTAACAAGAAACAAATAGTGTAGGATCTTTGGCGATGAAAACACAACACCAGCCCCATACATCAATGCATCATCACACACCATCCTCCTCGTATTACCGCGAGTGATCGAATAATAATAGAGCGTGGTGCTTTTCAAGCGTCAGATGGTCATGACATTTATATGATATGGGTTTCCCCTCTGCCAATATCTACTGATATCCCAGCATATCTCACCATTTCGCCTATGGTGATCCATTGACTAGGACGTTGATTAATACTGGAAAAGCGAAATGGCGCATTGAAATATCTTCTCGACGAAACAGAAAACAACGCATACTACTTTGTTCATCCAGATCACACCTATGGGACATCTTGACCAAACCTGATGCTTTAAGTGGCCCCTCTCTCTTTTGGCATATTCGAAGACTTGTTTGCTTTGATCAGATACTGTAGCTTAAAAAAATGGACACGGAATGCAACACATACACCGAGGATGAACTGAACATCCCTTCCACATAAGACAAGTGCTACCTTGCCACTGCTCTACTGGCATGTCCAGCGATCTAAATAGTGTCTTTTCCACAACTGTCAATTCTTTTCTAAATTTAGTTCCCAGGAGACCAATCAAAGCAAGCTGGTGATGTACAACGGGATTCATGCATCAATCATCATCCCGGCCGGTCAGAGATGTCACGATGTTTGGACATCTCTGCCCTCAAACTTTTTCTCGTTGAGCCATGCATATGTCCACTGGCGCTTGTAATGCAAAAAGAAGAACAGATAAAGATTTTACCAAAAAGAAAAAGAAAATAGGTAATATAGGGTGACAATGGCAATGGTTGCCTGGGATAGTTGGATAAAAGCTAGCAGGCCAAAAAAAAGAAGAATCGGGCGACTGAATGGGACAGAGACAACCCTGGAAGATGGTAGATGATTTGTGTACTTGTGCGTCTCATCCTCGTTGGCGTTTGGATATATTGTCGGGGCTAACATCAACTGGGTAATTCCATCGCCGTTTCAGACCTTGTGGATCATACACACTAGCAACACTTTGCTGCCAGTCTCGTGCTGAAAACACAACTGGGGGGGCCTGGAACTGGGGAGGCGAGAGAGACTGGGTAGACGCGACAGAGGGCACTTTGTTGGGTGTCTCGTACTGGACGGGGTATTGGGAGTTCATAACATTTTGTACACCCGGTACTGAATTGTTTATAGGCATTGGCGGGGAGTTTGCGCTGACGGTAGAGGGATTGACAGAGAAAGCCATGTCCCATTGACTAGAGCGAGAGATTAGTAAGAGACCAAGCGATAGTCGAGTTGTCGAGAAATCCAGTACGTACGTGATGATTCGGGTCGGGTCCCAATGGGTTTCATCGACCGAAGGGGCATCTAGAGGGTGAGTTGTTGGAGGCTGATGGGCAACCATTCCGAGGGATTGTATCTGAGAAGATGCGTCGGACTTCGAGTCTTCAGCACCAGTCGAAATCGGAGGGGTTACTGGAAGCGGATTGTAACGCACTCTGGATTGGAGTTGATTCAAGTGCGGATGGTAGTGCGCATCCATAGGTGGACTAGGATGGTAGGGTTCTGAGGGACTCCCGTATGGGAAACTAGGCTTCAACTCGAAAGGACGATGCATGTCGGCGGAGAAAGCCAGTCTTAATGAATCGATCTGAGCTTGAATCTCGGCCATGGGCCAGGCGGTGGAGCACGTCTCGAGAATTCTCATATGACGGGTGAAAAATTCACGGGCATCTGAATTGAACTCAGGGTCGGGGGAGGTAATTGCAACCTGCTCGGATTAGAATGGTTTTGCTATGGGGGAAAAAAGAAAATCCCATATATTGTTGAGTGCTTACCAGGTGCAGCATCGTACAAGTCAGGATACAATAAATGGCAAAATTGATGCCTCTTTGCATGTAAAGTAGGCCAGATAGCCCGAACCTTTGCAAGATGGCTTCTTGTAGTCGACAAAGGCTTTTTGCCGAGGAGTAACACAGTGACATATGGATCTTCCATTCACCACCGGCTGCAAAAGATTGAGAAGCGAAAAGCTGAGGGCGATGTAACATAATAATGGCGAGGTGGCAATGAGAATGCATATTGCCCACAAAATGAGATGGAAGCCACGGCGGAGAACCATCGGCAGGATAATTGACCTGTAAATCTGGAGGAAGATTGCGAAGCCAGTCTGCGAAAAGCGGGTTGTTTTGTACAAATCGGGCATCTGCACCCCAGTCCTTTTGCTTCTTAACTTTGTGATAGATATCTGTAATGATGCGGATGTGATGTGCGTTGCGAACAAAATGGGCGTATTGTCTTGAGCGGTCGAGCTCGTAATGATCGAGACCTCTGATATCTAGTGTCGGACGCATGTCCACTGTTTCAGGATCGACCCCGTAATCCGAGCGGCCTACTTTGATCAGAAGCTACTTTTTTTTTTTTTTTTACAGATGATGGGACAGAATAGACTTACCTTGGGGCCCACCGATCATCACCTCAACCACCAAGAGAGCCTGCCACACTCTGGTGTGTACCAAGCATTCAATTGGACTGAGTCCACACGGCTTGCCTTCGGCATGATTGCTGTAATGTTCGTGGATGTCCAAATCTTTCGCCATTGAGACAATAGTCTTGACAGTTTGCCAGGACCGATAATAGTACCCTTTCTTTGGCAAAGATTCCCTTGCTTTTAGTAGCAGAAGTAATGCTTGGATAGTACTCAAACGTGGCACATCCATAAAGCTAGTCTCGTGCCCTAAGAGATGTCAGCTTTTTTGAAGATGGGGTGGACGAATTTGCAGCATGGACTCACTATTGGCCAAGGCAAGCCACTGGGCGCCTTCTGCGGGCTCATCAGATAAACGGCCCGCACAGGCAAAGAGGGCCTCGAGGAGAAGAGGAGAGATGGAATGGCGATCATGCTGCCATTGATAGTACAGATGGGCACGAGATACGACAGGAACATAGGGGTGTATCTCATCAAAGTAGATCTTGAAATAAGTCATAACGTCATCTTCGGCAGGCATGAGCTCAGGGGGAATTCGAATGGTCACACCCGAACCGGTTCTGAGAGGTGGAAATTGCTCTTCAACCTCGTCCTGGACAGGGGCATCGGGCTCAATTCGATCGGTGCGTTGCCTTCTAATGTACGGGGCTATCGAAGAAGGTGGGGTGTTAGCCATTAGTCGCGGGAAAATCCGTAGAAAAACAATGTCCCATACCAATCCCACTCTCGTCAATCTTTAACTCCCCTAGTACATCACTGAGGTTTTCTGCAGTTGACTGATCGTTATCAACATACACATTCCGATCTGATCCCATCGACGGAGTTTGCGGCCCGGGAAACATTTGAGGCTGTTGAAAAGTTTGATGTGACATTGCCATTGGTGGTGACTGAAGATCGTTGTAGATGCTGGGTTGAGCCTGAGGGACGAATTGGGAATACATGCTCATTTGATCATAGTGGGGGATAGTGTTCATGGTTGATTGACTGTTGTCCTTGAAGACCGGGGCCGCTGAAAATGTATGAGAGCCCTCAGCTGCATTGGAGGGTCCTCCAGTCTCTAGAGTAGACTCGCCCTGGCCATCAGGGAGAAAGTCTCCATCTTGTCCAATGGTCGGAGGGACACAAACCAGCTTTAGACGAGTGCACGCAGAACAAGGCCACGTATTTGTCGTGGCTGCGTCACACTTGATTTTCCTTTTCCGGCAACCATTACAGGCTCGCATCACTAAACGACTTGTCAGTATTTGTTGGCTTGTGATGGACGCTTTTCATACCTTTCAGCCTCTTATGGCGGTTATGCTCATCAACAAATACATAGTCTAACACCGATGAATGGTTAGTCCAACATGTAAGGAATAGATGATGAGGGACATACTTTTCTGGCCTTCTCTTGGGGGGCCCGATGGGGGCGCGAATGAATAACCTTGCATGCTTGCTGGGTCGATAAAAAGTGTCGGGTTTGGAAAACGGCGTAAAGTGTGACGGTAGAGGTAACTCAGCGACTATCAGGGTATCAAAAAAAGGAAAGAAAGAAGAAGAAAAAAAGACTGTTCTGGAAGTTCTATCCACAAGGACCTGCCTCGGGAAATTGAAGGACGTTTGTCGGTGTGTAGAAGAGAAGGCAGAGGTCAAACCTCGCTCCGCGAGAAGGGGATTTGTCGCGAGTGATTCAACTGCGCCGAGCGACGATAAGGATGAATGAAGAGCAAATGCGGGATCGTGGGATGCCGCAGTAGTCTCGAGGGCCAAGCAGATTAATCGGGAACCGACAACGGTTATGGTCGCATCAAGGATTGGAGACGTTTTCAATGACCCCAGGTTGTCCAAAGGCAACGACCAACTTGCCGAGGCTCTGGAAATTTGATCGGCAGAAGTCGCAAAGGTCCCCAAACGTGCAGGTGTTTTGTAAGGCGGCTGTGGATTGGAAGATTTGCGCTCTCGGCAAACCGAATGCAATGTATATCAACTGCGCTAGGCTAGACACAGAACGAAAATCAGGTTGTCTTGGAGCTCGAATGGATGTGGTGGATAGATAGTTGATTGCTGTAATAAGTACAAGGCGAATTAGCATCGGTTCCCACACATATAATTTAGATTAAACAAGTTCGCATAAGATATGGAGAGTGCGCCAAAGGTAGCTGCTTACAATTCGGGCAAGTAGGAGGGTTTCGGGTGCATATCCATCAATATCAATGTTGCAAAGTACTCCACATTCGAATCAACGAGCCTGGCGCATTGCATCTCAATTGGGAGAGAAGATGTGAAAGAAGCGCGAAGCATTAGGAAGAGCAACCCATCATAAGTGGAGACATGGAGACATTGGCGAATGAGCTGTAATTTAAGAATCTTTGGGAGAGGGGAAGAAAAAGAAGAAAAGGGGAAAAATTAGAGCTTGTGTGAGAGAGGGAGAGAAAGAGAGAGAGAGGGAAGATCCGAAGCTGAGGGGTGGGAGGTACTGCCAAGTGTGGAAGAGGATCCAATAGCGCCCGCTGTTGTGGATTTGCCGGTGGAGGGGCGATCCGGATATATTGGTGATTTTCTATATTATTATCTTATATTAGATTGAGATCTATTCCTAGATCGATTCTAGAACCATCAAGGAATTATTCCAGTTGATTTTTGAGTAAAAACATACAACGTAGGTGTATATATAAGGTCGGGTTCTATAGTAGTTGGTGAATAAGGGATGAGAATGTCTCCACTTAAGAGTGATACTGTTACCTTAGTGAATCAGTAGTACCTACCTAGGCAACCCATGAGTTTTATGCTATGATTATTATGATTATTATTATGTATATAGGTATTTAGATGGAGAGGGAAGTATGGAGTTATACGGAGTACAGGGAGTACATACTACATATGTATGTATGTATTGTATGATGTACGGAGTATATCTATAACTCATAGAATCATGTCAAAAATATATACAAATTCCACTCTAAAGTAGTTTGAAACTCAATTACTCCGTATTCGGAAAAGACACGTTCTACGAAACCTTGAAGAATTAGGTCAAAATTGCCGGGGAGACTTCGGACAAAAAAAAAAAAAAAAAAAGAAAAAAAAAAAAAACGATTTTAAACTCGGCTTGTCGATCATCCCGAGCCGCTGGGATTGTCAGGTTACATACGGAGAACGTACGGAGTTAAGCTTAGTCCGATTATGAGATAGTACCTAGGTACCTAGGTAACTAGTTAACTAGTTAGGTATAGACTGATTAATAATATCCCTACTATTAGGGGGGATAACTGCATATATAATTCTATAAGTATATACATGTAATACTATTAATATAATATAATATATATAATACATATATACATATCTGTACTACTCCGTACTCCGTACGGAGTCCTTACCGAGGACTTGCACGTGAACCTGATAAACGTTATCGCAATTTTCCTCCCCCTCATCTTGGCCACACTTGACCACATACCCTGTGACTACACTCTCTACCCTGGTCCTTGTACCCCCCCCCCCCCCCTATTCCATCATGGCGGAAGTGCAAAATTCAAACCCCACGATCCTCAACGCTGCTGATCTCCCCACGCGGTTGCGACCCACCACCACTCGCAAGTCCGAATATGCTGGTATCTTCACATCCGCCCTTCCCCTCGCCCCAGTAGACTTCGAGAGTGCCCCGTCATCGGACTCAGAGGATGACAACTTGCTGGAGGAGCCCATTGATGAACAGGAAATATATGGTAAGGCTCTCTCATGCATCTCTAGAGGGGGGGAAAAAGAAGTCCCATATATCCCCGGAGATGATTGCCTAGCTCAGTACACTAAAATGATCAGATCTCATCTCGTCGATCTCCGACCCGGAACACCCCATCTCCCTCGGTGAATTAGCCGTGGTATCTCTCCCAGATATTGCGATCAAGCCAACACTTCCCGACGTCCCTGATTCACCTCTGCAAACCGTCACCGTGCTTATCACACCTACCATCACTCACTGCAGTCTGGCAACCGTCATTGGTCTTGGCGTCCGCGTTCGTTTGGAACAGTCTCTCCCCTCAAGATTCCGAATGGATGTGCGTATCAAGGAAGGTACACACAGTACCGGAGATGAAGTCAATAAGCAGCTCGCCGATAAGGAGCGGGTTGCCGCGGCCTTGGAGAATGGCGCGTTGATGGGGGTCATTGCCAAAATGATGGAGACTTGCCACTGAAATTTCAAACCCTCACTTTGTACTATAAGCGGGGTCTGATTGCATTGGTGATGCAAAATACCCAGGTACCTATCACCGGCAAATAGACCAGGCCCTCTCGTGTGTGTGTGACGACCGCCTACGACGAACAACTCTCTAGAGTTTGAATGACTTGCATTTGAAATGAGTATTAAAAAGTACATATGAACTTTCCTACCACTTAAGATTGTTGACACCGGACCAAAGGACTCCCCTTCGCCTGTAGCCAACCCTATTTTTGCGTACATGTGTAGTGAAAAGTTTGAGATCATGAGTCCAGCACACCACTTTCCTTCAAACCCTTCCAAAGTTCCGGCTCCAAGAATTTACTCACAGTAACATCTTCGGCCAGACCCTTGCGTCTCCGTGTTTTCAAGACAAAGTCCCGGGCCGTGGCCATGGCAGGGGCCATCTCCAAGGGCTTAAGCTTGACATCACGGTCCAGGGGATCACCGGGAACCACACTCCACTTATCAAACGCAAGATTTACCATAGCTTGACCTTGGGTGTGAATGCGGAGATCGGTCTCAAATCCAAACGAGTCAATCACTGGGATCAAACCACGTACGGAGTAAAGCGGCGTTCCTGCAATGGGACCATCTGACAGGACGTGACCTCTTCGGCGGGACAAGACCGTGTACACCGAAGCCACAGAGTCTGCAGGTCCTGTCATTGTGACAGAATAGATCGGCTCCATGAGACGCGGGGATGCCATAAGGAACGATGAGTATACAGCACGACGGGCTGTAGGGATGATCTGGCCTCCACCGCGGTAGATAGCCTGATCGGCCAGGGACACATCTGTGAGTCTGAACTTTGTGTTTCGAATAGCTGAACTTCAATTAGCATCACATTCATCATCTGCGCCGAAACTGCGAGATCATTGGAGGATAAGAGGGGAGGGAGTTAAAAAAAACTTACGTTCTTCGCAAAGAGGGCCTTCCCGTGTACCCCAGCTGAAGCCTTGGGTGATAGAGTCCCTAACAGTACCGAGAAGCTTCTTATCCACCTGAGAGGGTAAAGTGTCATCTTGAAGAATATTGGGGCCCATTTCATCCGGTCCAAACGCCCAGATGCTTCGCGCTGCAAGCTTATCCCAATCATAATTGTCCTCAAAGTATCGAGCAACCTTCCGAATAGGGTCCTTGATACTGACTTTACCACTTTCAATATCCTCTGCAATCCCATCATCTAAAGGCTCCGCAATCATGGTGATTTTATTCTTCTTATTCGGAGTGATTGAGTAGCACATGATGGCAGAGGTTTCCACCACGGTCTCACAGAAGCGTGTAACGGGGTCGGAGACCTTGATCTCCATCTCCGAGTATAGTTTTCGGAGGTCATGGAGCACACAGTCCATGTATAGCTCGCCAGTTCCTAGAACCACATGCTCGCCAGATTCCTCAACCTTGGTGGAGATGAGGGGGTAGCTCTTGTTGATTTTCCGCAATCCATCCAACATTTTGGGGAGTTCTGATGGATTGACCGGCTCAACGGCAACTTTAAACACTGATTCAGTCATGTGCCGAATCGGGCGGAAGATGTACGCCTCCTCGTCATCTTCGAGTTTCAGAGGCATCAACGTCGCAGTCTTGACAATGGAGTTGTCGACGCCACCCAGAAGAACCCAGTTTCCGGCAGGGACACCGTTGGTCGAGATGTTGTAACGCGTTTCCGCAATCCACGTGTCGGAGATGGTTGCTACCACCATGTCTTCCTCATCTTCTGGCGTGTAGCCCTCGCCGAGAACACGGACCTGCTGACCTGGCCGCGCTGTGCCACTCATAATTCTTCCGAAGGAGTAGAAGCTTCCGGCGTCGGTACTGCTGAAGAGTTTGGTGACATGGATAACCAGAGGTCCGTCTTGATCACAAGCGACCATTGAGGCTCCAACCTTGGTATCCACAGGCCCAGTGTAGTATCGCTCCAATATTCTCTGGGCACCTTCCACCGGGGAAGGAACGTGCTGAACAACCATGTCCACAAAGCCAGTGGCTGGTCCAAAGAATTTCTCGCAGACTAGACTGAGTAACTCCTTAGCATCGGTCTTGAGTTGAGATGGCTTCAAGTTGACGCCAACGCTAGCCAGAGTCTGTTTCAAATCCTCGGGGCTTTCGCTTAGTGTGTGAGAGTAGAGCTTGTAGATCGGCTCCAAGACAAACTTGACGAATGACCGCTTCGCGTTCTCCTCCACTCCTTTGCGTGTGAACTTTCGGCTCTGGGGATTGTAGAAGATGTCTCCCCAAAGTCGCGCAGCAAATTCTGTCGAGTCCAAGCTCGGGTAGTTGTCTGCGTACATTCGGGCAAATGACTGCAATGTGAAGCACCAGTTCATCGAGCTTGAGGCGAATCCAACATTGCCCTTTTCGGGGCTCAGTCGTCGTCGTTCGCCTTGCCCTGGCAAAATGTTCTCGATAATCGTATTGACCTCTTCGATCACATGCTTCAACTTGAAGTAGGCATCATTGGGAGGAAGCTTGAGCTCAAGAATGAGGCGATCCATCTTGTTGACGACTAAGGTCAAGGGGAGATCTTCCAATACTGCGTGCTTGATAATTTGCTCAGTGTTGGCCTGAACACCTTCCACAACATCCACAACCAGGACCACACCATCAGCTAGGCGGATAGAGGCAGCCACCTCATCGACAAAATTCACGTGCCCGGGGGTATCAAGGAGGTTGAGCAGGTGAGATTTGCCTTTGGTGCTTGGGAGAACGAGACTCATCGGTGCCGACTTGATTGAGAGACCGCGCTCTCTCTCTAGGAAATGAACATCGGTGTATCGCAGTTGTTCTTCTCTCTTCCGCCCTGTGCGCTTCTCCAGTCGCTCTGTTAGGTCGTGCGTCTGTTTGACCAACATATCCATGAAAGCAGTCTTTCCATGGTGCAGGTGACCGACGATTGCAATATTCCTTATCTGTGATGGGAAGTTCAGCAGATCGGACATGAACTCCCGAGAGAAGTGTACGGGTGGGAGTTCGGTCTCTGCAATCGCAAATTTCTTCTGCTGGACGGGGGCAATGATGGGCTCTGATAATGGCTGGGCATCTTCCTCCTGGACCATAGTTTCGACATCCTCGCCATAGGTTTGTTGTGCGCTAGGGTAGTATTGCTTGTCTTCGTGCAATATGACCGCATTCGAAGGACCCTCTGCGGAAGAAGATGCGATATTAGCAAGATTGCAGACTGTGAATAAGACATGTCGACATACCATCGACTTCCATCAACTGTTGATCATTAACTTCCTCCTCTTCTTCATCATCGAACGCCTCATCGAACTTGAAGGCTTGAGGTTGGACATCTTCATGATGCTCCTCGTCGGATTCCGCATCACCAATGTAGTTACCAAACCTAGGCACAATTAGCAAGGTCATGGATTTAGAGGGTTTTAAAAGAAGAAAAAAACGACATACTCATCATAGAGGTCATCCATAATGAATTACAGAGAACGTGAACGTGTGGTAAAAAAAAAAAAAAGAGGGACCAGTAGCTCCAAACGCGTGATGCCGGAGAAGTTGAGGATCTCAACTTTCACTTGGTCCGAGCGTCTTTTCTGAGTACTCGTGCCTACACCGTACAGCTCCTCACTCCCCACTCATACAATTTACTCTTATAGATGCCCCTCCCTCTTTGATCTCTTGCTTCTTTCTTTACTTCTCTCTATTCTCTCTGTATATTCATTGTATCTCATCTACTTCCACCCCCCCCCTTTTTTTTTAACCATGTCTTCTCTTCCTCCCGTCTACATTGTTTCGACTGCCCGTACTCCCGTGGGCTCTTTCCTGGGGTGAGCATTCCTGTATTCTTCTTTTTCCCCCTGAAGACTAATCTGACATTGGTTACTATAGCTCTCTCTCCAGCTTGACTGCTCCCCAGCTTGGTGCACATGCCATCAAGGGTACAAAATATCACCCAAACTATACCGCACCCATCTTCAATGCTAATAATAATTTGTAGCTGCTGTCGAACGGGCTGAGGGCATCAATGCCTCTGATGTCGAAGAGGTCTTCTTCGGTAACGTCTTGTCTGCTGGGTAAGTTGTCTTTGCTACATTTTATACTGCAATTGAGACTGATATTTTCGTTTATAGTGTTGGACAGAACCCCGCCAGACAGTGCGCCATCGGTGCTGGTCTTAGCGAATCTACCGTCTGCACCACTGTCAACAAGGTCTGCGCTTCTGGCCTGAAGGCCATCATCCTCGGTGCCCAGACTATCATGACCGGAAATGCCGATGTTGTTGTCGCTGGTGGAGCTGAGTCCATGTCGAACACCCCTCACTACCTGCAAACCTCTCGCAGCGGTACCAAGTTTGGCAGCCAGACCCTGGTTGACGGTATCCAGAAGGATGGTTTGACTGATGCCTACGGCAAACAGGATCTTATGGGTGTTGCGGCCGAGGAATGCGCCGAGGAGCATGGCTTCAACCGTGCCCAACAGGATGACTATGCTATCCGCAGCTATGAGAAGGCCCAGGCTGCCCAGAAGGCCGGTGCTTTCGACTACGAGATTGCCCCTATTGAAATCCCCGGTTTCCGTGGCAAGCCTGGTGTGACTGTTTCCCAAGATGATGAGCCCAAGAACGTGAGTACCGCTTCTTTTCTGCATTAGGGTATTGTGACTTTTGACTGACCATTCCTCGCTTATAGCTCAACCCCGAGAAGCTCCGCGCCATGAAGCCCGCCTTCATCCCCGGCACTGGAACCGTGACCGCTCCCAACTCTTCGCCCCTGAACGACGGTTCTGCCGCCGTTGTCTTGGTTTCCGAGGCTAAGGTGAAGGAGCTCGGCCTCAAGCCTATTGCCAAGATCCTGGGTTGGGGTGATGCTGCGCATAAGCCTAGCAAGTTCACCACTGCTCCTGCTTTGGCTATCCCCAAGGCCCTCAAGCACGCCGGTGTGACCCAGGACTCCATCGATGCCTTTGAGATCAACGAGGCCTTCAGTGTTGTGGCTCTTGCCAATCTGAAGCTCCTCGGTCTCTCCGAGGACAAGGTCAACATCCACGGCGGTGCAGTCGCCATTGGACACCCTCTCGGTGCCAGTGGTGCCCGTATTGTGTCTACCCTCCTCGGTGTCTTAAGCGCCAAGGGTGGCAAGCTTGGCTGCGTCGGCATCTGTAACGGTGGCGGCGGTGCTAGTGCCCTGGTAATTGAGTCCATTTAAAGAGTAAACTCTGTTAACGAAAAAAAAACGGAGATGTGAAACGACCTTCGATCTTTGCATGTGAAATACCAAGTTCATTTTTGACGGGGAAGATACTCGGTGGTTTTCTGCAGACATACCCCATCCTGCAGCGACGAATATTCGCAGTATCAGTACCATTTTCTCGGTATCTAGAATAGCTAATGAGATATCCTTGTGTGTTTATATCCTGCTTTCCACTTGTTGCTTCACATTGGTCTCAGATGAAGACCAAGTCAGCTTTGAGGGCCGATCTTCCAGCATTTCAACGTTAAGGCCCTCTCTCGTATTCTATTACCATCCATATTTCGACTCATTGGTTACGGGAATCCTGGGCGGCACCATTTGTTCATATTCCTCTCCCTAGAACCGATTTTAGGAGGTCTTAGCTGTCTCAATGTTCTCGTTGTCTTTTCGGTTTTAGGTCTCATGGCTGAGGTCCTAGATGGTATGGACATGTGGATGATATTAGGCTATCGAGGTTATACTCCGGGGCTTCTTACCTGGGCAGAGTGACTACTATATATAAGTGTATAAGTACATAATTCCTGGACCTCCGCTATTTGTGGATTACGGTTGCAATATCAGTACTCCATACGGAGTATAGGTAACCGATTCTATGTCAACTTTTAGTGAGTCGAACTTTTAGTAAAAAAAAGACCCAAATCTAACCAAAGTCCCCCCAAGTGGATTTCATGTGTTTCATGTGTTTCATGAGAACCTCCCGGAGATCTAGTATATATCCACATATCCACAATTAATTCCTGAAATGAAGAGTATTAAATTTGGTACACTTTTAGAGAAAGGAAAGACCGCTCGCTTCGTTAAATCTATCAGACATTATAACCGATAATCCCCAATAATTAATGCTTTCAAGCAAAGGCTCCGACGAATGCCATGAGGAGAGCACCGCAGGCAACAGACACACAAGCCTCAACACGTCGTCTGCCCTTGAGGGTCTCATAACTTGATTCACTCAAGAAGTCCTCGGCAAGGAGTTCCACTAGACCCGCGAAGAGCAAAAGACCACTGCTAATGGCATTGGTGATGCCAACCATCAGCAGACCTGTTGCGCTGGCAGGATCGTAGAAATTGTGTAGAACCAAACCAATAGCTTGACCAAAGGGGGTTGTCGTTCCGTACGCCAGTGACATGAGCCATGGTTTCATGGAATTCGGTGCAAAGAGATCTGGGATGAGCGACGCGATCCGAGACCCCAGGGCGAAACCTTCAAAGGTCTGATGAAAACTGATTGCAATCAACAGGACGACAAAGGAAGTGCCAGTCGCAACACTAAGCGCCATGCCGATAAAGATGCTGTGAAACAAAATTCCAGCTTCTAAGAGGAGGCATTGCAGAAGCTGACGTTGTGGATTCTGGATCGGCCCTTCTGTCTCAGTCTGCTGTCGGTGGCTTTCGCTCGTACGGGATCGATGCTGGTGGACAGACTGTGACTGCGCAGAATGGGCTGCCTGTCCACTGATGAGTCCGTCGTCGTCCATGTAGTCATCCAGCCCATCAAGGTCATCCCCATCGTCCTCTTTATCCGGTGATGAGTTCGCCAGGCGAAGACGGTCCGATTCATGGGACGAACCGGAAGCTCTTGTCGTTCGCAACTTGGAGTTGTGCCCCATACTACCTAGATTGATATTATCCGAAACCTGCCGGGCCTCTAGCCTCGAGTAATCGAGATCTGGATTTCCCCCATCACTGCTTGAGTCATGCCCAACCTCGCCAATGAGATTATCATATTCGCTTCCATGCACATGCTTTGCACCTTTCATCGCGAAGAACATTTCCACAATAACGACTGCAAAGACCGATATCATTGCAACAAACCCTGGCATGGCACGATATGTTTGACTCCAAAATCGAGGGAGACATGGATCAGTCAGAGAGACAAATGCTGTGGGGAGCAGATGGACGAATGCCGTCGCAATCAATACACCTGTTCCAAAATGTCTCGATATAAAGAGGAACCGACGGGGGATCGGAAGACGAGGGAAACGGCGCGCTAGAACCGGAAAAGAGCAAGCTATTGCAGTTTCAACATTAGCAGTGGTCAACTTGAGAGATCTGAGAGAAGCCAGTGCATACCGAATGTACTCAGCCCAAGGATGAGGAACAGTGCCATAACATGCAACGCAGTGTTATAGGCCCCCCGCTGTTTGGATCCGCATGCCGGCGTGTCATCTGAAGCTCCATCGCGCCGAAGGAGTTCTGCTCGCAAGAGAGCATCGGGGATTTCTGAAATTGCGGAGAGGGCACGCTTCAAGTCTGCTCGCAAGATAGTTAGAAATAGCTCATGAATCAATTCGTAGAGATTGCTAACCTGAGGGTAAATCATTTGCAGTCTGCCAGTCTTGGGCATTCTGCATTTTTGTTATCGTCTCAAACCTGTTGAGCTGTAACTACATCCCCAGTTGGAGAGGGGAATGAATGTTTGTAGGCCGGGGAACGGAAAGTCACGCAATTGAGTTAAGACAAAGATGAGATTGCACAAAATGATAAATCAGCTAGGAAGCTAATATCACAAGTATAAGTATTATCTTAAAAACAGAACCCAACAAAATAACAAGGCCAGACCAGGGTGGTTTGTTCGGACACATGATAAAGTGAGTCTTGACTCCGGCCACCCCCTTCGCTTAGTCATGCTGAAGACCTCCCAAGCCTTGGAAGGCCCCTCCCACGTGGGCAATACGAGTCCTGTGATTTATTGAAGTGACCTCGGGGAGATGTAATAGACGGAATAAATATTACACTGATCCATGACCTCTACCTGCTACCTTAGTCCATCCTTTGGTACCTTTGGTACCTTTGGGCCGCGGGGAAGAGGCATTCTCATGGCCTGGAGTCCTCCCAGAACGTGTTTGTGAAGTTCTGTTGTCTCTTTCCACCGATCCGGATTGAGAGCCCGGGGCAACCTCCTTGGGGCTTTGCGAAACAGATGGCCGAGGGGACTCTATGGCCGTATCATCCCATTCTTTTTCTTCTAACAATTCCCATTCCGCACTGGCCATTTCCCCTAGAAGATTGGACTTCAGTTTATCCACAATCTTGGTTGGGGTTGGGAGTTTCCACATTCGCATGAATTCAACTCCTTCCGATGCTCCCAGGAAAGAATGCGCCGTGCCATGAGAATAGTGACCCAACATGGGAAAAGATGTTGTCCGCTGAATCGTGGTTCTGGGAGAGTCTTCGGCAGATTTCATTTGTGCCTGCGTGTCTCGACCGGCAAAGGCTCGCATCAAAGTTGAAGGATGGGCTGGCGGAGCAACTAGCAGTTGCCACAAGCTCTTCCCGATATCGCAGACTTCCTCCCAGGAGTCTGATGAGAGGTTTATCCCTTGAGTTCGACATAACCATGCAACATTCCATGCCAGGAGGGTGGCCCCTTCAAGAAAGAAGGCATATGTTGCGGGATCCTCCTTCGCTAACCGGGGTAGTGGCTTATCAATGAAGAGAGGCCGTGGGTGTGGTGTGTAGGTGCGCGGGTCCACTGTCCTTGATGCAGCTGGACTGGATGATGCCTGGTAATCAGCTCCATCGTGACCGTTGCGCGAGCGATATGATGCTGAGAGGGTGTAGATCGTAGGCACAGGATAGTTTTTGTGAGGCAGTGTAATTTCGGCGGGAAGTCTCAAGGAAAGATAGTGCGAGACAATGATCAAAAGATGAGCGATGTTAGAAAAGGACGTGGATATCTGTTCATGTGGAATACCTGTACCCGCCCTGTTAGTATGCCACGAGATGAACAACTGCTTAGAAGTGATAGTGAAAACTTACCATTCATATCCCTCAAGTCAACGATAAAACCACATCCAAGCACATATGTCTCCCGACCTTGGCCCTTCTTCGTAGCCTTCCGCAGGCCATATAGATTGGCGACTTCTCGACAAAGATAAATACGTGACTCCGCCGTTTTGCTATGGAGAGAATGCCAAACGTGTTCCACTCGTTTGCTGGTATTTTGAACGCCCGCCAGGATTCCAGTTTCCCGCTCTTCTAGTTGAAATTTGGCAGATTCAGCATCTGACCGTCTGCGTACTAGGGCCTCCTTTCGCTTGGCAATCTCGGTCTTTTTGGCTTCGACCTCTAATTTCAAAGCCTCGAGCTGATGGGAAGCCAATTCTCTCTTTGCCAAAGACACTGCATGTCGAGTGCTTATCGTTTGGAGGACCCAGCGAGGAGAGCAAGCTTTGTCCGTATCGAGCAGCTCTTGTTCATGCGGGAAAAGCTTATCCCAGGAGCTACCACATGTCACAGCGGTCTCGATTTGCTTCCCAAGGACTTCTTTGTCTAGAAGAACTTGCGTGCTGTCGATTCGTAGTTGATATAGCTGATTGCGAGCACATGTCGGACAGTGGAAAGAAAGGCGGGAATGAGGGGCACGTGAGCATATAGAACAGCTCATCGCAGACAATTCGATTTAATTTTCAGCTGTTCTTTGGGAGCGTAAGGGGCATTTCCATGTTGCGTTCCAGGATAATTATGGGAGCTACTTGAGTCGCCGAGAACCATATAGAGGAGTGAGAAGGGGTCATCAAAGAGATGCAAATCCCACATGACTCAAATAATATGTTGATATAAAGGATATGACCGGCCTCAAGACATCACCTTTAGCCAATCTTTCTTTAGAGGAGGGAAGAGAAGAAAAGAAAAGACAAGACGGGATGATGTGCACATGCACTTGTCGACGTCACCTGACACTCCGTTATCGCAATCTTATCGCTCATTTGGGATAACATCCACCAAAACAACAGTGAGTCCAAATTCTACTGAATCATTGGTTTTGATATGGCTCTGTTCTGACACATGATCATACCAAGTCAGCCAATCTAGTATGCAGTCAACACCAAACAAGACCAGCAAAATCCCTCGACCGGGGGCAATGTCACCCCGTGTCAATCAAGGAAGCAAAAGCCCTCCAGGCAGTGGGAGCTTCCAAGAGAACAAAAGCCCCCAATCACCAGTCGAAGCTCTTACACCTACATCCATTAAGGATGAGATTCCACTTGTCTCTAGGTTGACACAAGGACTCGAAGACTGCAACTGGGAACAGCTGCAGGGCAAATATGCCGATGCGATGGAGGAACACGGCCGAGTCGAAGAGAATCTTCGTGTTGAAACAGCCAAGCTTCTTGAAGTAAGTTTTAGAACCACATTTTACCTGCAATTTCATGTCTGAGCAACCGGTAGGTTTTCATCGCATGGTCCGAAACCACCGTTTCGCAAGATGAGAACAGGGCTTTGAAAAGGTTCGATCAATCCAGCTTTGGCCTAAGATGTAGATGAACGAATAATCAATCCTCTACAGGTTCAAGACCCAAATGCAGCACGTTCAAAATTCAGAAGTCACCGTGGAAAACAAAAAGAAGCATTGTAAGTCCCCTTTTGTCCATTTGACTTGAAAACAAGGTCTGGTCGCTCATCTGTCTGAAGATGCGGAAGTAGTGAAGGCTTTCCAAAATGCTCTCGCCTTGCTGAACGATCAAATGAAGATTTAATCACATGATTGACACGACATTTATGAGTTATGAGTTTATGTTACCCATTCCCTTCTATGTGAGAATCGATCTTCCAAGACGGGAATGGAATCAGTATGCAGGAAGCCATCCATCATGTATTTACTCCCTTATATGATGGCTTAAAAAGAAAAATTAACCCCCCTCCCCCTAAAAAGTGTACTACAAGTAAAGAAAAACACGGTTGAAACCCTTGGGAGTCATTCAAATGGAACTTTTAGGAACATAGCAAACCATGATTGTCAACTTGTAATTCTGTTGCCTGCAATCTCGGTGATTATGAGGCTCTGAGCTCTACCTAGGTAGTCATCATAATTTGCAAGACCTCAATGATTAGCCCCGAGAGCGTTCACTCCGGGCAGCTCTCCCTGTGATGTCTTGCCAGCTGGCATTGAAGCGTCTACCAGTATTGGCCAATAAGCCTTCTTCTTCGGCTTCCTCCGCATCTTCATCGAGTTGCGCTTCGTCCAACTGAGGCGAACGGAGAAGGGAGGTAACAAAGACAATCAGATATATGCCTGTGGTGTTGGTGTTAGATCAATACGAAAATGGGATTCTGATAGGAACACAGCAAGATTTAGACTTACCAAGGAAGAAGAACTGAGCCCAAAAGAACACCACTCCAAAGAATGGGTAGTTCAGGGTGACCCGGTTCAAGAATGTGCTCACGACACTGGGTGTGCAAACTTGCTGCGCTGCAGGATTTTCCGCCAACTCTGAGCATGGCTTGATAAGTTCTTTGTTGTTTGAGCAATCTGGCCTGCCGATGAAGCTTCCCGGCGCGCGGTCACAGAATGTCTGTGGGCCGAATGTGGAATACTGGGGGGCGACTACCATCGAAATGGAATAATTCAGGGCTAAAATGATCAGCATCAACATGGCGGTGGCGATGAGTAGAGCCTGGGGAGATGTGTGGCCGTTTCTGATTTGGAAAATCCTTATCCATAGGAAGCGGATTCCAACCACAGCGATTCCAACCACAGAACTGCAGAAGAATAACAATACAAGTGCGGTAAATATAGCGTAATCAATGGGGAAGAACCTGGCAGATTTGACAAGTGCCCAGTTGACGGGGTTAAAGATGTTGACATATGCGAGGATGTATCCACAACGATGCTTGCAAATCGAGTTCTTTGCTTTGTCAATTGCTGTCAAGAGCATGGATACCCACGTGAGGAAAGCAATGAATAGCAGCAAGATGCCTCCCAGGAGCTTGAAGGGCCGGAACACTGCCCCGATTTTGTACCATGCCCTTATCAACCAGCTGCGGCCTCCGCCTTGGGATTCTTCCGCTAGACGCTGGCGCCGGATCAGGGTCCTCTCTTCCCGCACCAGTGTATCAAGTTCTCGGCGGTCCTTGGAAGACAGAAGCTCGGGATCTCCGGCACATCGTCCCTCGAGCTGCCGTTGCCGCTCTTGGTTTATGTCAAGTTGTTGCGTAGTGCTCGCTCGTAGGGTAGCACTAGAGATTGATGGTGCAGTCTTGATCAGGCTGATTGGCAGAAGGGCCAGTCCCACGGATGTGTATAAGACATAAAGACAAAGTCCAATCGTCATCAACAGACCAAGAGCAAAAGTGAGAGCACGCTCGCCATCTTTTCAGAATTACGTCAGCTTCACAGTTCTGTTCTAACACCAGAATATTCGAATACTCACGGTTTTCAGTCAGTAAGCGCCGGAAGTAATCCAGATCCATATCATCCTTTCCCTGCGACACTGGAACGAAGAAACCAACCAGGAATAAGATCACGATGACTGCAACGAATGAAAGTGTGTATTTCAGGGCACCCCAAACTCGTTGGCCCAAAGTTTGGACCCCTTCCTCGGTCGCAACTTCATCATATTCCTCATACCAGAAATATGTAAAGGGGATAACGAGCAGACAGAGCAGGGCATCCAAGGAGTAGAGAAGATAATAGATGATGGTCAAGGAATAAGTGATTCTGTCCACCACATCCTGTGTTGCCCAGTCCTTTCGCTGGCCTAACTTGGACGACGTAGTGGATGATACCAAAGCGACATCGACAGGCAGCAAGAGCACTGTTGCAAGAAGACTAGTAATTGAAATGATGCAAGTGAGAGTGACTGAAGGAGAGCGGTCGCGAGGAGTTTGGTAGACATAGATAAACACCGACGCCACTGCCAGTAGAATGGCTACCACCACCCCATACACAGCCCAGATGAGGGAAGTCTGAAGGAGTGCCATATTGAAGGAGAGCAGTTCACACTGTGCACATTGGTTGTGGGGCCTGCATTAATACTCCTAGTAAATACTGAAGGAATGATGCCAGGAATGAGACTTACAATAACATCAAATCAAGAAAAATGATCTCGCCCGGAGCTGGCGATTGCCTATGTCGTCATTGATTGCTTTGACGCTAACCCGTTTTGAGGCATATGCAGCAAAGGGCGGTAGGATTTATCCAGCAGAATATATTGACCGCGCAATTCTGCCAGACCAGTCAGCTGACCCGCTCCCATCTCCGCTTTGATTCCGCTTCAAAGGAGCTACAAACTTGACTGCACAAGGCAGAGATCAATCTTTGATTTTGATCTTGATCGCTTCTCGTGTCTATTTTAAAACCTTGCTTTGTGCCATCTGTCTTGGTATTTGGAAGGCTTCACATTCTCGGTTTTTCTGCCCCTAGGTTTACAATTGCAATGTGCATCTCAGGCCATATCAAAAACACAATTTAGCTCATTGGCGGTTTCCTAGCAGTATCAAGCCTTTCGCGAGCTTTGACGGTGGACAAAGTCTCCAAATGCAGTGCTACACAGAGCTATTACCCCCCACGGGGGTCACCCATGCTTTGGCAGTTCCTTTCACCTCAGCCACCGCAAGCAATTTGATTGTTATCAGAACCTCTCTATTGCAAGTGTTCTCTCTCGTTAAGGTGGTCTCCTCTCAACCACAGAAGGAAAACTCAGAGCCCCATGATTTGCAATTTTCTCAACCAGAAACGAAATTAGTATTGGAAAAAGAATACCCGCTATCCGGAACCGTGACTGATTTAAGCCGAGTCAAAATCTTGAACACCAAGAGTGGCGGAGAAGCCATCTTGATTGCAGTCCGCAACGCCAAGCTTAGCTTGATTGAGTGGGACCCTGAGCGTCATGGAATCTCAACAATTTCTATCCATTACTACGAGCGGGATGACCTGACCCGCAGCCCCTGGGTGCCTGACCTGAGCCGGTGTGGGAGCATTCTGAGCGTTGACCCAAGCAGTAGATGCGCGGTGTACAACTTTGGAATTCGCAACCTTGCGATTTTGCCCTTTCATCAGGCGGGTGATGACTTGGTGATGGATGACTACGATTCGGAGCTTGACGGAGAACGCCCAAATCAGAACTCTGGTGGAGGAGCACAGATTGAGAATAGCAAAGAAGGGCCAATACACCAAACACCCTACTCCTCGTCTTTTGTCCTGCCATTGACTGCCTTGGATCCTTCATTGCTACACCCCATAAGTCTTGCGTTCTTATACGAATACAGGGAGCCGACGTTTGGGATTTTATATTCTCAAGTCGCAACCTCTACTGCCCTTCTCCATGAAAGAAAGGATGTGATATTCTACGCCGTGTTTACACTGGACCTTGAGCAGCGAGCTTCTACCACCCTTCTTTCGGTATCTCGTCTTCCTAGTGATCTGTTCAAAGTCGTGGCACTCCCACTTCCCGTAGGAGGTGCCTTGCTTCTTGGCTCAAATGAAATTGTTCATGTGGACCAAGCCGGTAAAACCAATGCGGTGGGAGTTAATGAGTTTTCAAGGCAGGTTTCTTCATTTTCAATGACCGATCAATCGGACTTGGCGTTCCGCCTCGAAGGCTGCGTGGTTGAGCGACTTGGTGGTGATAGCGGTGACCTCCTCCTAGCACTTGCATCCGGCGACATGGCATTGATCAAATTCAAACTTGATGGTCGGTCTGTCTCCGGTATCACTGTTCACTCCCTTCCGGCGCATGCAGGTGGGGATATTTTGAAGTCGGCCGCCTCCTGCTCCACTTGTCTCGGGGATGGAAACGTTTTCATCGGCAGTGAAGATGCCGACTCGGTGCTCCTAGAATGGTCGCATTCATCCGCCTCTACTAAAAAAGCTCGGCTTGAGTCGAAACAAACAGCGGATGGTCTGGATGGTCTGTCGGATGATGATGACCAGATGGAGGATGATGACCTTTATTCCTCGGCGCCTGGGACGACACAAGTCGATAATCGCATGGGAACTGATAACTCAACCCCCGAATTTTATAACTTTCGACTGAACGATCAACTTCCTAGCATTGGTCCATTAAGGGACATCACTTTGGGCAAAACTTTCTCGAATACGAATCGGAAAAACCAAACTGCAAGTGAAACTGTTGCCGCAGAACTGGAGTTGGTGGCATCTCAGGGCTCAGACAGAGGCGGTGGCTTGGTAGTCATCAAGCGCGAAATTGATCCTTTGACTACCATGTCTCTGAAAGTCGATGACGCGGATGGTGTTTGGTCAGCCAGCGTCCAAAAAAGGAGAGGGCCTTCCAGCACAGACAACCCCTCTCGTCAATATGTGGTTATCTCTCGGCCTACGGATTCGGAGCAGGAGGTGAACGAGGTCTTCGTCGTGGAAGAACAAAGCTTGAGCCCTTCCAAAGCACCAGAATTCAACCCAAACGAAGATTGCACGGTTGATATTGGATCTTTGGCAGGCGATACTCGTCTAGTTCAGGTTCTGCGAAATGAAGTCCGAAGCTACGACATAGGTACATTCTACTTCAGCCTGCTGGCAAGCATTGCATAAGCTAATGGTGAAACTTTACAGACCTGGGATTGTCACAGATTTACCCCGTTTGGGATGAAGACACCAGTGATGAGCGCGTGGCTGTGAGCGCCAGCTTTATTGATCCTTATCTTGTGATTATTCGGGATGATTCATCAGTATTGCTTCTGCAGGCGGATGAAAGTGGTGACCTCGATGAAGTTCCGCTTTCAAATGAGATTAGCTCGTCACAATGGCGCTCCGGATGCCTTTATCACGATAATTCAGAGTCATTCAGCGTTGCAGGCTCATCGTCGAAGGACTTTTCAGAAGGCGAGGTGCTTCTATTCCTATTGAATTTGGAGTATAAGCTATCGGTAGGCGGTCGCAAAAAGAAGATTTAGGCATTGGTTCTGACTTATATTACAGATCTTCCGACTTTCTGACATGAAGTTGATCGCGATCATTGAAGGCGTCGACTGCTTACCACCCGTATTGTCGACCGAGCCGCCCAAACGATCTAATAATCGGGAGACACTGACAGAATTTGTTGTTGCCAATCTTGGTGATAGTTCTAGCCTTTCACCTTATCTGATCGTAAGAAACCTTTTGTCAATGACTTTTCTGATCTCTAACTCAAGAATTCTAGGTTCGAACTGCAAATGACGATCTAGAGTTCTATAAACCAAGCCTAGTCCCGGCAAATGCTGGTCATGGATCGTCTCGTCGCTTGCAATTATTCCGAGAGTCAAATCATGTTCTACCAAAAACCCCTTCAGAGGAAGTATCCTCTCAAATACAGAAGCAACAGCGGTTGAGACCCCTGAGGGTTCTTCCTAATGTCTCAGGGTTTAGCACCATCTTTATGCCAGGAGCCTCATCAAGCTTTGTATTTAAGACTGCAAAGAGCTCACCACACATCATTCGTCTTAGAGGAGGCTTTACACGTTGGCTAAGTTCCTTTGATTCGGCCGACACTGGCTGTGAAAAGGGGTTCATTTACGTTGATTCCCAGGTGAGACTTTTCGTTCACCGCTGTGATGCTATCTCCATTTACTAATTCTGTCTTTATAGAGCTGTCTCCGGGCTTGTCAACTACCTTCTCAAACTCAATTTGACTATCCGTGGACATTGCGCAAAGTTCCGATTGAAGAGCAAGTCGATTTCTTGGCCTACTCGACCTCTTCTGAGACTTATGTTCTCGGCACAAGCCGCCAAGGTGACTTCAAGTTGCCGGAGGGTGATGATTTGCACCCTGAGTGGCGGAATGAAGGTTCGTGATTGCTTCAAGCGTTTTCCCATCATGCTGTGCTAATTTAAATCTCAAGAGCTATCCTTCTGTCCGAAAATCCCCGAAAGCAGCATCAAGGTCGTCAGTCCAAAGACATGGACTATTATTGACAGGTAAATCCTCCCCCAAACTCACCCATAAACTCAAGATGTGACAGTTCCGAATACTGATATTTCTAGTTACCCTCTGGATCCCGATGAGCAGGTGACAGCGGTGAAAAACGTGAATATTGAGGTTTCGGAGAATACACACGAGCGGAGGGATCTAATCGTGGTCGGGACCGCCATTGCTAAGGGGGAAGATATGCCAGCTCGTGGGACGATCTATGTCTTTGATGTGATCAAAGTGGCCCCAGATCCCGAAAAGCCGGAGACAGGCCGCAAACTCAAGCTGATTGGCAAGGAGTTAGTGAAGGGTGCAGTGACCGCGCTGTCTGGCATCGGTGGCCAAGGGTTCATAATCGTAGCCCAGGGACAGAAGTGCATGGTCCGAGGTCTCAAGGAAGATGGGAGCCTTCTTCCCGTTGCATTTATGGACATGCAATGCTACGTCAATGTCGCCAAAGAGCTCAAGGGCACCGGCATGGTTATCCTAGGAGACGCCGTGAAGGGACTCTGGTTCGCCGGCTACTCAGAGGAGCCATATAGAATGACACTCTTCGGCAAAGACCCCGAGTACCTGGAGGTGGTGGCAGCCGACTTCCTCCCGGACGGGAACAAGCTGTACATGCTAGTCGCTGACAGCGATTGCAACCTGCACGTCCTGCAATACGACCCGGAAGACCCCAAATCCTCCAACGGCGATCGACTCCTCAGCCGAAGCAAATTCTACACTGGCAACTTTGCATCATCAGTCACTCTTCTACCTCGCACGGCAGTTTCATCGGAGCTCACCGAGTCATCCGAAGAAGCAATGGACGTGGATGAGACCTTCGCCAAACACCAGGTTCTCATCGCTTCGCAAAATGGGTCTTTGGCGCTTGTGACGTCGGTTGCCGAGGAGTCATACCGTCGACTATCAGCATTACAGTCTCAGTTGATCAACACCGTCGACCATCCTGCCGGTCTGAACCCGCGTGCTTTCCGGGCTATAGAAAGCGACGGCGCTGCTGGCCGTGGTATGATTGATGGCAATCTATTGCGTCTATGGCTGAATATGGGCAAGCAGCGTCAGGCTGAGATTGCGGGCCGGGTTGGCGCGACGGAGTGGGAGATCAAGGCTGATCTGGAGACTATTGGCGGTGATGGACTCGGATATCTATGATGCTGGGAACGCCTTTTCGGTGCATTAGAAGGAAATGACAAAAATCGACTCACTGAGTGAGCTTACTCTTGCAATTTGATTCTATCATGTCTACGTTCTTCGGAAGATAAAAGAGAAGTAATTGGGCAGCCCAATATGGGATTTCAATATATGGTATGGCCACGAGAACATAGCTGAAGGGTTCCCGCTGCACCAAAGAAGCCCCATCACGATCAAGTAAATAGCGTGATATCATAACACAATGGGATATAACCAAACCACTAAACCACATCCAAAAAGGAGACAAAAACAGAAGAGAGAGAGAAAAGAAAAAACAAAAACAAAACAAAAACAGACCCCAGTGCCAATCCCAATCCCAGTCCCAACGTGGGTAATCCAAGTACATCCCAAAACCCATCCCCACCCAATTCCGACATGTAAAATCCAACCAAAACAACCGAGTAAATCAAGTCAAAACGCCCAAGCACGCCACATTCGCCATTTTCGCCTTGCACGATTCGAATTCAAAGATTAGAATCAGATCCTTGAAACCATCCATGCCCCCGACTGAGCATCAACATCAGTAACACATTCGACATGTCAGTTTGGAATCAACCATGTTTCGTACTTTGTGTTTTATGGACAAACACAGAGCCAAATCTAAAAAAAAAGCAGTGACAACCCCCCCCCCCCCCCCCCCACCAAAAAAATTCAAGAAACACCTCATCCCAGTGTGACAATGCAGATGCGAGAAGGAAGAGACAGACACCCCCCAGCGCCACTAAACCAACCTCCCAGTACTGGGGGATGTTTAGAACACGTCTTCTGCGGCAAAGTACCGTTTGCTCCGGCCTCTAGAGGCCACGAATTTCATCTCCGGCATGTTGGTGTGATGCACTACATGTGGTCGGTAGACAGCATCGACAGGGGCTTGCCAGTCATCCATCCCGAGGGGGAAGTATTCGTAGAGAAGATCAGTGCTTTCGTTCGGAAAGGGGAGCGATGACGCGAATGACTGGGGCAAATTGGCAGTCTCTAGCAACGGCATGGATGAAGCAACGCTCCGCGAGGGGGTTTGAGAGACAGCATGAGAGAGCTTGCGCATCTTAGACGGGGGCGCAGATTGGTCGAGACTTAGCGATCGTTGATGTGACAACTCGGCAGCGAAAGGGGACACCATCTTTTGGTCAAGATGGAGATTAGGGTCACTGCCTTCTTCCTCGTCTAGTAACGACAAATTGATCGGTGCAGCGGCCGCTGTTGTGGAACTGACGCGGCGATGTGAGTCGGCCTGAGAGAGTTGCTCCGGGCTGGAGTGACGGAACATGGACTTGGGGGCATGAGACATGACATTGTTTGATGCGGACTGTGGGATGGGGGTCCAATCCGGAGTTGCTTTGGTCTGCTGCATAATGCTCGGCGGGGGAACGGACGTTGTTTCAGGAGAGCTGCTCTGGGCGGCTGGCTTCGTCTTGGCGGGAGTCACGCTGGCACGACGCGGGACGGAATCGCTTGTTGGTGTGCGGTTCATAACGGAATTCGAGGAGTTGGCCTGGGCATTCTTGCGCGACGCGGCAGCACTCCCGCTAAGGGGTAGATCTTTGCGTGACTGGAAGTTGCGTGGGCTGCGACCACGAACGATGACAGGACCTGACTGCACCTCCGAGATGGGGATCTTCGCACCAGTGGATAAAGTCGCGACCACCTTGAGGCGAACGACGAAGTGTTGCTGTAGCTCCTTTCGGCGACCGTTGTTGGCGGTCGCGACACGGAATTGTAGACGCTTCCAGGTGATAGGGAAGGTTGCGTATTCTGAATCCAAATCCTGACCCGCCATGATGTCCAAGGGAATTGGGGGAGGCTCCTTCTCGATCTTAGCGCCAGTGCTAGGGTTGTTCTCCTCGGGTACCGCGCCAGAATTAGCGGCGGCCGCCGAGGGGGTCTTCCATGGCACCGAGATAATTTTCACCGGGTTTCCTTCCACGGATTCGGTGGCTGATACGGTGAGTTCCTGTGCGAGGATGGGAATTCGGTCGCCTTGGTCGGTCATGATATAGCGCATCCCGCGGGGCAAAGTTACCGAACCGGTAATTTGGAACAGATTGCGACGATAACACGTCAACTCGGCACCTTGTTGTGGCGGGGCATTTTCCGAAGGGGATGTTGTATAGGGGGACTCGGCGAGAAAGAACATCCCGTGCAACTGTGCCGCCACCGATAAGGAGATTCGGCACATGGAATAGTCGAGGAGTGTGAAGTGATATACCGGTGGCGAAAAGCTTAACAGCTTGTTGTTGTGGTCGATCGACGAGTCCTGGGGTTGTTCCTGGGGCGCTGGGTCGAAGGGCGCCACCATCTCGGTGAAAGGGTCATCGTATGCGGAAGAGAAACGTCTCAGTTGATGTGACAAATTAGGAGGCGCGAAGTTAGCGAGATCCTCACTATTGTATATCAAATTAGCAAAAAGAACCAATTTCAACCGTCGAGCGGGAGTGGATGATCCACCCCTCTCGTCCCACTTGGAGATCTAATCACCTAACAAAGGTCTCGGAATCGAAGTTGGACCGGTGATCTGGTAGATCCAGGCCAGACATGGCATTGAGATAGTCGGTACTCTGCAAATTCCCAAGTGACAAGGGACTAGCCAAATATGGCGGCATCGCCATAGTATCGAAGCCCTCCATGGTAAGAGCTTATGCGATACGGAGGCACACTCGTAGACGATGCGGGGGAGGAATAGGTATAGAATTGCCTCTTATATAAAGACAGTGAGAGAAAGAGGAGAGGAAAGGAATAAAGTAAAAGAGGAGAGGAAAAGGGTAAGAGAAAGAGGTCAGAGGAAGAGAGGCCCAAGGATGAGTAGACAAGACCTGGGGAATGCTGCAAGCAACGGAGCGGAAAGATAGGCTAAGGCGGGAGTGCAGGCGGAGAGGACATTTGAGACGGAAATGGAAATGTCAGAATTATAGTGGATATAAAGGGTATCGAGAGGTATTAAAGTGTGTCCCTAAAGAGAAAGAAACAAATCACTGGGGAGAGAGAGAGAGAGTGAGTGTGTGAGAGAAAGAGAGGAATCTCGACCTTCTGCACCCAAACGATCAACGGATTCGGGGAATAGTGGAGCCGCGGTTTTTGCGGAGAACGAACGCAGCGCTGAGTCAGCTTTTATTTTATTTTTATAGATAATTCATATAATTCATATAATTTATAGATTAGAGATTTATATAACCGATATAATTTATAGGTTTATACCTAGGTAGGTTTATAGATAAAATGATTTTAAAAGAAATTATGTTTAATATTTAATATTAATTATTAAATATCATTTCTTTTAAAATAATTTTTAATACGTAGTACGGAGTATCTCAGACACTCATATCCAATAACAATTAAACATGCAAATCCCTCAGCACTGATGGGGTAAGACTTGATCGCCGGCTCTCGGCAATCATCTCTCTCGCTGGGCCCTGAAGATCAACGGATGTTGATATTATATACGGAGTACAATCACTTCCATTACTTTTGTATGGCAATTCTGATACAAATAGTCTGTATAATCTAAAAATATTAAATTCCCTTTAACGAATACCCACCTGCCTATTAAGGTACTGCTGCTTCGGGTCGACTCCCCCCCCTCCTGAAAACGCCACATATTAATAATATAATTCATAATATTGGAGTGATGAGTACCGAAAAGGTTGTTACTTTCGTATGTCTACTGGATAAAGTCTGAATGAATATATAATTGTCTACATATGTAAGCTTGCTTTCTACAATATATCTACACATAATTCCCTTTTTACATCTCAACAATGCGATCACATTCGCCTCAAGGATGATCATCATCGGCCGTCTGACCTGCAGGCCAACCGGCATCCAATCAGAATATGCGGCGCATTGGATCAGAAACCGGTGCCCCCCCCCCCCCGGTACTCTGCTGGACCCTGTACTTTGGTTATTAGCGCCCCTCTGAAAACGGTAATAATAATCTGCAATCTGCAATGCTATCATGCATGTAATATTGTGAACGATAAGTGCCTCGGTAGCCTAAACAGTTGAGCTGTTTGGTCTCAGGTCCGGCGATGTCCGTGGATCTACTCCGTTCAAAGTTCCAAGGTTCAAATTTCATACTTCATATGCTTTCTTAGTGCAGTATGTATAGTTCCCTACCCACGGTACATGTGCACCTTTTTTTTTTTTTTTTTTTTTTGAGCTGTCTTAATAACCTGGGGAAATTCTCTAGATTTCAATCAGACAAAATCCATTATGGAAGGAGATACAGGATGGTCCAGGGGGGATGTCAGACGGTAAGAGAGACTGGGAGATTGAGTGGCGAGAGAAGCTTCCTCGTTTTCGCATGTGAACCAATGAAGAGTATGTGCATTTACCCGTTTTGATTATTACCGAAATGATCTCCTTTTTTTTCTTTTTCCTTTTCCTTTTTCCATTCTTCTTCCGGCGCGTTTCCCGATGCAGCCTACAAATGTATACCAAGGTTCTGACCACGGGAGCTATCCATGGTTGACTATGGGCTCGTTCCAAGGTTTAATGTTCCAAGGTTCCAAGGTTGGAAGCTCCTTCAACGGTCTCAATCTATCCTTGGGGTTTGGGCTTGAGATCCCGAAAAGCTTCATACATGTAGGATGAGCATGCGTGGGCCATGTACCACTTATATTCTGAGGAATATCTCTGTAACATTCCTGGAATCGTAGATTAGGAATGTAGAGACCTCTAGGAGACCTCTAGGAGACCAGTTCAGCTTCAGCCCAAGAAAAAAAAAGAAGCTCCGCTTGTACAACTGAGGGATTTTTAACGCAAACAGAAAACTAAATTGGTTCAAACTCTGAACGCAGAAAACTCATTGGCCCGGGTCAAAGTTAGGCCCCGAGGCCCGAGAAACCTGTTTGGTTTGAATCTTTGGATTCTATACGGAGTGGAAGATATAGATAACAACTAAAGTAAGAGAGAAGAAGAGTTCTTCTTTATATACTAATTCCCTTCTAATGTCACATCGTAAAAAAAAAAGGATAAAACAAAAGATAAACAAAAACAAAGACTAAGACAAAATACTACACTCCTAACACAGACCCTGTGTTTTTCCTTTTTTCCCTTTTTGACCCCCAAAAAAAAGTGGATGCTTGGCTTCTGCCCGGCGCCAAAGCGGAGTTCCGTTTCTAAGCCCACCATTCCCACAATTTCCCCCAATTTCCCCCCGTAAAACCCTGAAGTTAGAAGTGCATTGTTTGAAGTACATCTATAGTTTAGCCAAGGTCGAGCTCCAACGGACTTCCGGTCCAGTAAGATCTCGGATTTAATCGTGATGCCTTCTGAAAGCTAAAAGGTGATTGGAATTAATATTGCCCGTAAATTAATCTAAGTCTTTGCATAACTGTAGCCGACGGACTAGTCTAGGTAAGAAGTACAAAGTACATACGGATATACGGAGTACGGAGTACATGAATCCATTTTAAGTCAATTCATTCAACCCGAATCCCCACTACCCATAGATTATTCCACATTTACAGAGTACATTCTGCTATAATACAGATATACAACATATATATATCTCTGTTGATCGCCAGTGGGAACCCTGTGATCATAGATGTATTTATTTGATTGGACCAAATGACGCCAGGACAAACTTTCCGTCCTACCTCAGACCAAGTGCCCCCCAAAATGAATCTGAATATGTATGAAAAGAAACTCCTCGGAAGAAACCGTTACCGGATCGTGTGAAACAAAGAAAATGGACCAGATCCAATTGAAAGAAAAAGAAGAAGAAAGAAACAAAGAAAGAAAGAAAATAGGATAAAATAAATACCAAACCCAATGCGATATGGATATCATAGACGTGAGGAAAACAGAACCGAAAAGAGTACAAAGAGCAAATGAAAAGGGGAATCGAATCAAGTCTGATCTCTTCGACTACGTATGCATCATCGTCCACGTAGCGGCGTCACAGTTCACTTCCTCAAAGCTGTGGAGCATAGTGAAGCCCATCGTGGAGAGATTGTCAAAGTTACTGTCACCGTCGACCTATCTTTTGTTAGAGGATAAATGCAGGAAATACAAAGGAAGCGAAGAACGTACACAGTCCATAATCACGGCATTAGCACTCAACTTCCGGATCTGTTTGATAGCCAGCAGGATCAGGCCCTGCATCACCGTGGAGTAATCTTCACCGCAAGGAGAAATGACCGGAGATGAAATGCCTCCGACAGAAGCCTGGGTGGCGCGCAGCATGGGCATGTGTTCCGCCAAGGCAGATCGCTCATTGTAGATCACGATACTCCCGAGGATGACCCCGTCGGAGGGCCGCTTGGCCCGAATGATCCCGCAGTTAGGCGCGCCACCCAGAGCCATGCGGTAGATATCGGCCACGCCCTGTCGCGCATATGTTTTAATGTGATCGAGGATCGCGGGCGCAAAGTCCCAGCCATACACGAGGTCGTATGTGACCTCGGCACTTTGCAGGGTCGCCGTAAGTCCTTCGGGCGGCACCCATGTCGACAGGTTGCGGAGGATCACGCTGCACACTGGTCGCGAAAGTCTGATGTTCCACCCCATGTTCGCGAACCATTGCCGTAGCCGCTTGCGCTCAACAGGGTTGACGGTCGGAATGCCAAGGTAGATCCCTGGTAATCGGGATCCTAGCTGGAAGCGTTTCATCCCGCTCCGTTGAAGTAAAGTCCGAATCGCGCGGCTGTGAAGAGAATGTCCGATTGATAGTTTCCTTCGGGAGGGGTCTACGATGAGACATGCAAGCACACCGGTGCCTGTTGATCGAAAGAAGTAGGTCGCACAGAACCCATAGAGGGCCTGCGTGCTACTGTTCCGGACAACGAAATGGGCTTCGTCAACATCCTCCTTTCGTAGCAAGAAGCTGCTAGCGGTAGCTCCAAGAAGTTCTGATGGCTGGCCTAGTGCACAGTCGGCACGGATAGTCTCGAGCAGAGCATCCAACGCGAAAGAGTCGCGATCCTCGTTCCAATTTTCGACAAGCCAGTGCTGTCGAGACTGATGAATCTTCTGCGTTCGACCAATGGAGCCAGGCAGGGCCGCTGAGGGTGTCAAGTCGCCATACAAGACCTTGACCAATGCTTGAAGGGCTGTTTCCGTGAAGTCATACGTGCATATATAAGTACCAATGGATGAATCCATGGCAAAATCATAGGGCGAGCTAACGGCCACCACAATCAATGGCCTCTCGCGGCGTTCACCGGATGAGGTATACTGCGATTGGCAGACCATGGAGACGTGTTTTGAGAACCCTTGCTGATATAGATTGCGATTTGCATCTGCCGTGACAACGACTACAGCACTCGCTCTTTGGATGAGGTCTTCGTGGATGGGACGCACGCCGTTGGAAGTATAGGAGGTGTGCAACACGCGCCCATTCCTCTGCCGCGAGAGTGATCGTCCAAGTTCTTTGAAGACCCCCTCGCCACTCAGAATCGAGGAGGTCCGTTCGGAAGATAATGGATCCAGTGACCCATGCGCAGACTCCGCGACCGAGAGAGAAACCGCGGACGTTGGGAGTGGCTTGACCAGCGGAGTCAGAAGCAAAAGTTCCTCGTCTGCCTCGATGACATTGGACAACGGAAGTAAATTATTCTTATCTCTCATCACTGTGATGGAAGAGTTGTAGGCTCGGGTGGAAAGGTTGGTATGCGAGGGTTGCATCTGTGTAAGTGAAGAAAGCCCCGGAGGGTTCAGTGCCTGTTCCCACGAAGTACACCGCGCCTTCAAATCTAAAACGCGGCGCAACGATTGTTCAATTCGCTGACGGCCGATGATACCGTTCTCCACGCCAAGTTTCAACCCATTGATGGCTTCTTGCTGGACGGGGAATGATCGACATAAAAGGATGATATCGCAGCCGGCGTTCTTGGCCATGACTGTGCCACCTCCTACTCCAATGTTATGTGTGAGCGCCTCCATTTCCAAGCATTCGGAAACGACCACCCCTTGAAACTGGAGATCTTTTCTCAAGAGCTCGTCGACCACCTGATCACTCAGGCAGGCGTGCATCACGTTCATCCCAGCAGATGATAATGAAACACCTCCGACCATCATAGCGTCCAAGCCTTGAGTTATAGCATTGCGAAAGGGCACAAGCGCGCTGAGACTGAGTTGCTCCAGAGATTCCCTAATAATTGGGACATCCGTCTGGGAGCCGAGAAATTCCAAATTACCATAGGATGGAAAGTGTTTTCCACAGGTTACTAAACCTGCTTCTTGATAACCCCTCATGAACTGGACACCGTATTGAGACGCCTCTTGGGGATCGTCGCCGGCGGTACGAACGCCTAATGGTTGATTTCGCACATTGGTCAAAACATCCAAAACAGGCCCTAAGATCCAATTGACCCCGACGGCCTTGAGTTCCTGTGCTGTCGCGACAGCCACCTCGTGGGCCAAAGATTTGGACCCAGTGGCTGCAATGCCCATGGTACTAGGGAATTGGCGAATATATATCTCATCATATAAACTGTTGACACCACCATTCTCCTGATCCAAGGCAATTAGTAATGGAACGAGATGGCCTGCATCACGCGCAATGGTCTGTAATTCCAGAACCAATCTGGTTGTATCCTCGGCCGCTGTAAATCCGTCAGTGACTGTCCAAATTTTACTGGCGATGGAGGGTCCTTTTGAAAAGATACATTTTAGATTTTTGGCAGATAGCAGCACGGCACCCAAGTGATAATTCTCAATGAGTGATCGAATCTGTGGATTGACTGAAGTTCCATCAAAGCCCATCATAAAGAGCTGACCCATCTGCCTGTGCCATGTCAGCGCGCCCGAGGTGTCATATTTCCTAAAGTGGAAATAATCTAAAATACCCTCCCCGGATTGATTGGCAACTACGTTCCACAGTGAAGGGGGATACCCCGACAGGTAGATTTGGGGGGAGGGGGGAGGGACGAGGATTAACGCCGATAGGGGATGAGCCAAGCGAAAAAGGAGATCGACATACCTATCTAGGTCCTCCCAACCTGGGGGCAGCATATCCTCTTTCCGGGCCATGGCCCGAGGAGGAATGCCTGCAGCGGCCCAGAAAGGTAGGATGCAGAGGGTGCAGTATCGAGAGATTCAAGATGTGGCCGCAAACGTCTGACAGGTAAGAAATATGAAGCCAGTGCACGCGTCAGGTGACAAGGGGTAAAAAGGTTGCAGGAGTCAAAATTTGGACCTCGGGAGCTTTGTCTTTTCCCCCAGAGCCGCAAATGTCGGGGAAAGGAACTGGGACTAAAGAGATAAGGGGAGATAGGAGCTTAGTTCCCCCGCTGAGGAGGGTCACGGGATATCTCTTGGCATATTCTACTATGTATTAGTTGTGTATATTAGTTATGTATATGATTATATGATTATAATATACATTATTATATACATATTACATATTACATATTTAACTATTACTATGTATATCCATCTGTACACCTGGGCATTATGTGTATGTACATAATGTATGTACAAAGTAGTAACCTTGGAACTACCTGGGTATCATATCCACAGTATGTCATCATGTGACCTGTATGTAACTGTAATCCGGATGTAATTCCATGGTCATGTGACATCTCCAATACCAATACCTTACAACAGCTACAATGCTACCACGATCGTACATATCCGTAGGGTTGCACTGAGCCACTCTATATGTCAATCTGTCCAGCTTTTTACCGACATCACCGGATGCAACTCCTACACTTCGCAAATGGAACCTTCAGACACACCATGCACAATATGGAGCTCCATACTCCAATCAGAATGCCTATTTCCTTTTTTTCCCCCGGTGTCACACTCTTTGGCTTGATTGTTGGACCACATGGAATACACCCGAGTGGACCTTGATAGAAACCGTGGAATCGGAATGAAGTCAATGGGCTATCTGAACACTTCCTTGTGCGGTAACCCGACGTCAGTTCCTATCTGAGGCATAGAGGGGATATTGCACGTGGCTCTCTCTCTATACGACCTTCTCATCTGTCACTGTCGTACACTCCACACTGTAACCCATATGGTCTCTGTTCCCTTAATGTTCTCTTTTCTTTCCCTTAGATAGAACTTCTCCTTCCCTTTCTTCTTCTTCTCCCATACTTCTTAGCCCTACAACCAATCCAAACACTGACGTAATTATGTTCGTGACATCTTCTATATATCGCATTCTGCCCTCGATACTAACCTGCTGGCTTCTCGGTATAGGCGTGTCATTATCAGAGAAGATCCTTGTGAGGTGTCTGTTTATATTGCAGACTACATCATCAGTAAGCTGAAATTCCGATCCTCGCCCTGATGCGCGTAACCCATGCTGAGACTAACTCTTCCATCTTAGGCCGTATCAAGGCGTTCAATCCGACACCCGAGCAGCCGTTCGTGCTTGGTGTGCCTACTGGTAGTAGCCCTGAGCTCATCTACAAGATCCTCGTGCAGCGTCATCGCGCCGGCGAGATCTCCTTCAAGAATGTCGTGACTTTCAACATGGTATGCGCAGCAAAGATCACGAGCAAAACACAACAACCCACTAACACCCAATATAGGATGAATACGTCGGTCTGCCTCGCGATCACCCCGAGTCCTACCACAGCTTCATGTACAAGCACTTCTTTTCCCACGTGGACATCCCACCGCAGAACATTAACATCCTGGACGGTACCGCGACCGATCTTGTAGCCGAGTGTGCATCTTTCGAGGCACGGATCGCCCACTATGGTGGCATCGAGCTCTTCTTGGGTGGAGTTGGACCAGACGGCCATATCGCCTTCAACGAGCCAGGCTCCTCGCTGAGCAGCCGCACGCGCGTCAAGACACTGGCCTACGACACCATCCTGGCAAACTCCCGCTTTTTTGGCGGCGATACGGACAAGGTGCCCCGCATGGCTATGACTGTTGGTATTCAGACTATCATGGATTCCCGGGAAGTGGTGATTGTGGCCACCGGAGCGCACAAGGCTTTTGCCGTGCAGAAGGGCCTCGAGGATGGCGTAAACCACATGTGGACCCTCTCCGCTCTGCAGCTGCACCAGCACCCGCTCGTCGTCTGCGATCGCGACGCCACTCTCGAACTCAAGGTCAAGACTGTGCGGTACTTCGAATCGATCGAGCAGGCCGGCACCGATGCTCGCACCCAGGGACCGGCTCTCGTTTACCGTCCTCGGACTTATGTCCCAGCCCCACTCCCAACTAAGACGCCCACGTCCCAGCAGCCTACTCCCGATGGCACCCCCGAGAAGGTGCCTAAGGATCTTCGTATCAACACTGAGCTGCAACGCCGCTCACTGGAGGATGATGAGCTCACCCCGGATAGCATGTCCTCGCGCCTGGTCGACTCGGCCATTGGCGGTATTGACGGTGCACTGAAGAGCGACCTTATCTTTGACCGCATGGGCACAAGAATTACTACACTCTGATGGTGAACACCTCTCAAACTCGTGGCATTTTCATTCGGGGTGTCTTTTTTTCTTTTCGATTTAAATTCTTTTTGCTTTGCTTTTTTTTTTTTTTTTTTACGGGAGAAAGGAAATATGGGTTCTGCCTTTGCAAATCATATCTGCATGGTCTCTTTTACTGCTTTGGCTTACGGGTTTCGCTGGTCATTTCGATTATTTGCGATAGATGCGGTGCCGTTTTTTTAGGAGTCAAGTGATCTTATCAAAAGATTTTAGCTATGGATAATTCAAGCTGTGTACAATTAATTGTGGGTTTCAAAATTTATACGTGCTTGTGTAGCGTGATGTCGTTCAGCATATCCTATATTTATGATCGTTAAGAGTGCTGAGATCTTGTCGGTGCCTTCAGTAGGGAAATATACATATGTAGATGCGCGAGTAACAGAATGAAGATGTAAAAAGAGCTAAAATACTTCCTTAAATTGGCGCTCAAATCGTTCTATATTCTGTACATTTTATGCTCCTTGCTTTTGAGTACATTGCATGATACATTAACATTATAGCTTGGCGAAGACACTGACCACGGCACCGCTCATATCAACCAGGGTGCTCTTGTTTTGCAGCCAAGCCTCAATACCGCGACGACCATTCTCCACACCCAGACCGCTCTTCTTCCAGCCACCGACGGCCATCTCAGCAGGGCTCTCGCCCCACGTGTTCACCCAGGTAATACCAGCCTGCAGCTGGTCAATGATGCGGTGAGCCTGGTTCAGATCCTTCGTGAAGACACCAGCAGCGAGACCGAGCTCAGTGGTGTTAGCGCGTCGCACGGCCTCCTCGACGGTGTCATAGTACAAGACGGACATAACGGGACCGAAGATCTCCTCCTTCACGATTCTCATGGAGTCAATGCAGTCAGTGAAGACGGTGGGCTTGACCCAGAAACCGGCCTGCAGGTCCTTGGGAACCGAGGGCTTCTCGACACCACCACAGAGTAGGGTGGCGCGATCAGACTCAATACCATGGCGAATGTATTCAACGACCTTGTCGTAGTGGGCTTTGGAGCTAAGGGGACCGAAATTGGTCTGCTCGTCAAAGAGCGGGCCAGCCCGCACATATTGAACCTTCTCGAGCAGGCTCTTCTCAAAAGCAGCCTTCATGGTGCGCGGGACGAAGACCCGGGTGCCATTGGTGCAGACCTGACCTGTGCTGTAGAAGTTGGCCATCATGGCACCATCAACGGCACTCTCCAGATCAGCATCCGGGCAGACAATCAAGGGGCTCTTGCCACCCAGCTCCATTGTTACGTATTTCATGCTGCCCGAAGCGGCGCCTGCGACCTTCATACCGGTTGCCACTTGGCCGGTGAAAGAGACCTTGGCGATGAGTGGGTGACCGGTCAGGTAGGCACCGACATCACCGGCACCGTTAATCACGTTGAAGACACCGTCGGGGAGGCCGGCCTCGGTGTAGATTTCTGCGAGGGTCTGACCGTGAAGCGGGGTGTATTCACTGGGTTTATAGATCATTGTGTTACCGGCGGCCAAACAGGCAGCAGATTTCCAGAGGGCACTAAGTATCTAGGTCAGCCTTTTTTTGGGGGGGGGGGGGGGGGGTTATTTTATTTCTCAGTCGAAAATGCAGGAAAGAGCTTACATCTGGATGGGGTAGTTCCAAGCACCAATGCCGGCACACACCCCCAGAGGGGACTTCTTAGTGTATACCCAGGCGTCCTCGCGGAGTTGAGTCGTCTCGCCGTTCAGACCACCACCACCAATGAAGTTGGCATAGTACTCCAAAACATCGGCACCCGTCGTGACGTCGACGGTACTAGTCTCCGTAAAGGCCTTGCCGGAATCCAAAGTCTCGATACGTGCAATTTCATCGTTCCGTTCCCGTAGCAGAGCAGCGGCCTTGTGAAGAATTCGGGCGCGAGCAATTAGTGGGGTCTGCGCCCACGAGGGGAATGCACGATCGGCAGCGGTAATGGCGGCATCGACGTCCGCATTGGAGGCAATTTCAATGTCGGCCAACGGAGTTGCAGTGGCGGGATTGATAGTTTGGAATGACTTCTCGGAGGTGGCAGCTTGGGCCTTACCGTTGTAATACAGTTGACGAGGTGGGAAGGGGAGAGACATGATTGAAAAAATGTGTATATATGAATTCCAAGCTTAGCTATAGGTAGAAGATTATAATCGGAACAAAAAGATAAGAGAAGTTGATACGGAATAATCCACACCGCCTTATAGTTTCTCCGACGTAAAACCCGAGTTTCCGAGGTTAGGCCCGGGGGAGATTAGGTACTCCGATGTACTCGGTACTCCGCTGCCACGCATAATTTATACGTAACGGCCAAGTACTAAATACGCCATCCGGTCAGCGGCTGACGGTGGCTGAAAAATGGCTGAACAAAGTTCTGCGCGGGGTTAGCTTTGGGATTTCTTCTTGCTCTCTATGGTTTGAATATCCCCCCCGGGAATTTCATACTAAGAATGGCATATCTTAGCCATGAAGCTCAAAGAGTTACGTACTCTCTATCTATCTCTCTCTCTCTCTATATATATATATATATTCTTGAAACTAGTATCGGACGGGAATTCCTATCCTGGCCTCTTCTCTTTTCTCCAGACCTCATATCAAGATTTAGATTGAAATTGGAATTATAGGGATGCCGATAAAGGGCTGATACTTCTGATACACTTCCCAGGTTGGCCGTTTAGAGTGGACAGTGGACAGTGGAGCACCTTATTATTTGGGCCAATTATCTGACTTCTCTCTCCACTTCTAATGATCGCCACCACTCAGAGTCCTTCAAAGGTTCAGTCTAACGGCAAAAAAAAAAAAAAAAAAAAAAAAAAGAGAGAATTGAAGGAAGCTGGGTAATCGCTAGAGATTGGGTCAAAAAAGGCCTTTCTCCCGATCAGACCACCCTCCCCTCCGAGCTACTTGGAAAATTCTCTTTTAGAAAAAGGCAGTCCCTTCTTCTCCAATCTTCTCCAATCCTCTCCAATCTTCTCCTCACTACACACTTTATCCATCCCCCGGTATTCAACATGGCCACCACTAACGAGCTCCCCGCCCTCGATGTTAACAGCTACGACTATATTGTCGTTGGCGGCGGTACCGCCGGCTGTGTGATTGCGGCACGCCTGGCTGAGTACCTCCCTAACAAGCGGACTCTGGTTATTGAGGGAGGTCCCAGTGATTTCATGGATGACCGCGTTCTGAACTTGAAGGAATGGCTCAGCCTGCTTGGAGGAGAGCTTGACTACGACTATGGTACCACCGAGCAGCCCATGGGTAAGGAGACGATTTCCTTAAATTCTAAATAAGCTTGTGCTGACTATCCTTAGGTAACAGTAATATCCGTCACTCCCGCGCAAAGGTCCTAGGTGGTTGCTCTAGCCACAACACGCTCATCTCTTTCCGTCCCTTCGAGTATGATTGTCGTCAATGGGTTTCCAAGGGTTGCAAGGGCTGGGACTTTGAGACCTTCACCCGCATCATTGATAACCTGCGCAACACTATCCAACCAGTGCATGCCCGCCACCGTAACCAGCTGTGCAAGGACTGGATCCAGGCCTGCTCTAGCGCCATGGAAATCCCTGTCATTGAGAACTTCAACGATGACATCCGCAAGACCGGTGAGCTGACCGAGGGTGTCGGCTTCTTCAACATCTCCTACAACCCCGATGACGGCCGCCGCAGCAGTGCCAGTGTCGCCTACATCCACCCCATTCTCCGTGGTGATGAGAAGCGTCCGAACTTGACCATTCTCACCAACGCTTGGGTTAACAAGGTCAACATCGAGGGTGATACCGTGACCGGTGTTGATGTTACTCTCCAGTCCGGTGTGAAGCACACTCTCCGTGCTAAGAAGGAGACCGTTCTGTGTGCCGGAGCTGTCGACACCCCTCGTCTGATGATGCTCTCTGGTCTTGGTCCCCGTGAGCAGCTGTCCGCACTTGGCATTCCCGTTGTGAAGGATCTCCCCGGTGTTGGTGAGAACCTGCTGGACCACCCCGAGAGTATCATCATGTGGGAGCTCAACAGCCCCGTGGATCATAACATGACCACCATGGACTCTGACGCCGGTATCTTCTTGCGCCGCGAGCTGCCTGACGCCGCTGGATTCGATGGCAAGATCGCCGACGTGATGATGCACTGCTACCAGATTCCGTTCACCCTTAACACCACTCGTCTCGGCTACGACGAGCCCGTGAACGCCTTCTGCATGACCCCCAACATCCCCCGCCCCCGCTCCCGCGGTCGTCTCTTCTTGACCTCCGCCGACCCCTCCGTGAAGCCTTCGCTGGACTTTCGCTACTTCACCGACCCCGAGGGCTACGACGCCGCCACCATCGTGGCAGGTCTCAAGGCCGCTCGTGAGATTGCCAAGCAGTCTCCCTTCAAGGAGTGGATCAAGCGCGAGGTTGCCCCCGGCCCCAAGGTGCAGACTGACGAGGAGCTGTCCGAGTACGGCCGTCGTGTCGCCCACACCGTGTACCACCCCGCTGGTACTACCAAGATGGGTAACGTTGCCACCGACCCCATGGCGGTTGTGGACCCCACCCTGAAGGTCCGCGGCCTGAAGGGCATCCGCATTGCCGATGCCGGTGTCTTCCCCGATATGCCTAGCATCAACCCTATGCTGACGGTCCTGACCATTGGTGAGCGTGCTGCTGAGCTGATCGCTGGCGAGGCCGGTTGGTCTCGCAACCAGCCCCGTCTGTAAAGCAGGGGCTTATTACGCGTCAAAGATCTGATATGCATGTAAAAGTTACTTCTTCATTTTGGTCTTATTTTGGTTTTATTATAGCATATGAGCGAGCGGCGCATAGCTCCGTCAGAGTCGCGGAGGGATCGCCTTTGAATGCGGGCATCTTTCCGAATTCTGGTTCTCCCAGTGTCTGCGAGACAGACCTGGATCTTTTATTTATCTTGACACATATACAATTGATCTTGGATAAACTTGATATCCGAGGATAAGGTTCTTTTGAATTTTAGTTTTTTTTTTTTTTTGAAACTGGAAATTGGAAATTGAAAATCTAAACAATAATTCGAACTGAAGATGGAGCTGGCACTGTGACCATGCGCTTGCATTCTATGCTCAATGCAAAACCATAACCTCAAAACGCCTGTAACCACAAGATGGAAGAGCTGTTGAACATATGGCCGAAAAAGGAAAAAAAAAAAACAACAATCGAAGAACACCCGAAAAGAAACAGATCGCATCCAAGATCGAAAACGACCTCATACCCCCATGGTGGCCGCCTTGTCAATATCATGGATCTTAGCACCTAGCTTCCACACTTGATCAACCGTCAAGGTCGGCCCAGTGAAGGGATCCTCACTCTCACCCAACACGATGAGATCGGCATCAGCACCACTTTGCAACGACCCCTTGACACCCTGCAAGCCAAGCAGACGCGCCGGGGTAGCGGTGACGGCATTGATAGCCGCAGCCGTCGACGCACCCGACCAACGACGGAAGTTGTTAACACACTCGATCAGGGTAGCTGAAGATCCAGCAATCTTGTCAGAGCCCTCCAGCGTCAACCGTGCACCGGTCTTGACAATCCGCTCCCCATTGGTCCACTCATAGACACCGTCAGGCAGACCACAGAGACGCATAGCATCGGTAACCAAGATCAACCCATCCGGGTGCGCATTGTACGCGATCTTGATGGAAGTGGGATGCAAATGGATGCCGTCGGCGATAACACCGTAAAACGGCCTGCGGCGCTCACTCTGTCCCAGCAGACCGAAAATACCTGGGTTGCGGTGGTAGAAGGGCCGCATGGCATTGAATAGGTGGGTGATCATACGGGCACCCTTGTGCGTGGCTGCAACACCCTGCTCGTAGGTTGAGTCGGAGTGGCCGATTGCGTAGATGATGTTACGCTTGGCGATTTCGGGAATGTGGGCCATCATGTTGCCGACTTCGGGGGCGGCTGTAATCATCTTGATTGGGCTGGCGCTGCCCATATTGTCGGCACCGTAGCAGTAGACGAGGTCGTCGAAGGTTTCCGCGGCGCGCAGTACTTCGGGCTTGTGGATACCGTTGCGGCCAGGGCTGATGAAAGGGCCTTCGGCGTGTGCACCCAGTGACTCGGCACCGTCTTCGGGGGTATGGGTTCCTGCTGTTGGGCCGAGGGAGGGGAGGACCTGAAAGAATACAGAATTAATATTTCTTTTCTTTTCTTTTCTTGTTTGGGGAGAAGTTCGAGTTGCTTAGAGCAGCTTGCGCTTTGCTTACCTTCCAGTATACCTCGGGAGTGGAGCTCACGAGTGTCGGCAGGTAGGAAGTAACACCGGTTCGGGCCAATCCACGGTTCACCACGCGCAAACCCTCGTCGTATTTCTCTTTTGTCTCACAGGGTACGGAGAAATCAAAGCCATGGGCACCATTCAACTGGACATCGATCATACCCGGGGCAATGATACGACCGCCGAGGTCGATGATATTGTCGGGAGTCAGGTGCAATCCATAGAAAGCCTCTTGATCCTTCAGGATCTTTCCGGTCAGAGAGTCAATCCAGAGATCTTGCTCGACCAAGTTCAAGCCGCACACCAGGCGACAGTTGGTGAACTTGGTAATGCGCGGGGTAGAAGTCTTGCCCGGCATTATGAATGTTGTTAGATCAGATCAGATCAGATGATGGGAAAGAAAATAGACCGAGGGAGAAGGGGAAAATCCAAGTACATAAAGATCCCATAATGATGTAACAGTAGACTGTGTGACATTCGGCATGCCGATGTGGTATAGACCATAGTATACATTGTATACATACCCACATACCCTTATAGTACTAGTATTTTAAAATTGTATAAAATTGTATAGCTCCGTACAGAGAAATACTCGGCCTGTAAATTACAGAACCCGTTGACAATACCGTATCATATCTTACATATCCCCGCATGCGACGTACCCGCATGCGGGTTCGATGCAACGCAACATCTCTCTTTCTCCGTCGCATTTGCAAAAGTGAACATCCTCAAAAGGTTCCCCCCTATGTTGTATAATATTAATATTCTCTTTACTGATTTGTCTCCAAATGATCAATGACTCCATCGTTTCTTATCCCTCAATCATCTGACATCAGTCATGTATGTCACATTGGAAAAAAAAAATGGATCCCCAAGATAAGCCCAAATCGTGACTCAGTTATATTAATTAGTCTACTCCGTACTGAAATAGCCTTAGCTTCCTTTTTTTAAGAAAAGGGAAGGAAAAAAAAGATACCCCCTTTCCTATTTCAGAACGTGCCTTGGCAAAGAGATCAATCTACATTCTTCACCATTCTTCAGCTTGTTTGTTCCACGTGGAGAACATTCCTCGAGCCCCTTGGCTCGCTTGTTGATTGCTATTATTTTCTTTTTCTTTTTCTTTTTTTTCTCTCCCCCTGTAGATCTTGTTTCCTACAACCATGACTGAACCAGAGAAGCAAGAAAAAGAGAAACAGGCCGAGAGGCCAACAGAAGAATATGCGACGATGGCTGCCTCGATGTCTGCTCCGGACCCCGAGTCAGGTGTGGACCAAGCGGTAAGAGGCCCCGCGTGGATGTACAAGCCACTATTCAAGATTGGCAAGTGGGAGGCTCCTTACTTTGCCTCACCGGAGATGCAACTATATCTGGTATCATTTGTCTGCTTTTTATGTCCTGGCATGTTCAACGCCGTCAGTGGTCTCGGTGGTGGCGGTCAGGTTAACACCCACGATGTGAACAACGCCAATACTGCACTATACAGTACCTTCGCAGTAGTCGGTTTCTTCGCCGGCTCCATTGCCAATCGCATTGGTCTGCGACTCACCCTCTCCCTGGGTGGCTTCGGATACTTCCTCTACGTGGCTGCGCTTCTCTCGTACAACATCAACCAAAATGCGGGCTTCCTCATTTCCGCCGGAGCCTTGCTAGGTGTCTGTGCTGGTCTGCTGTGGTGTGCCCAGGGTGCGGTCATGTTGAGTTATCCACATGAGCATGAGAAGGGAAAGTACATTGCTATCTTCTGGGTGATTTTCAACCTGGGGGGTGTCATTGGTAGCTTGGTATGTTGATTTGCACACCTTGAAACTCCCCCAAACTAACATATTGATATATCAACAGGTCCCTCTCGGCCAAAACATGCACTCGACTGCCGGCAATGTGAACAATGGCACCTACATTGCCTTCCTTGTTCTAATGGCCATTGGCTTCGTTCTCTGCTGGTGTCTCGTGGATTGCAAGCACGTCCAGCGCAAGGACGGCTCGCGCGTGATTGTGATCAAGAACCCAACCTGGAAGTCCGAGTTCTTGGGTCTTTGGGAGACACTTATCCACGATTCGTACATTATCATGATGTTTCCCATGTTTCTGGCCAGCAACTGGTTCTACGCGTACCACTTCAACGCAGTCAATCTCGCCTATTTCAATGTGCGCACTCGAGCCCTGAACAGTCTTCTGTACTGGCTGATGCAGATGGTGGGTGCGTTTGTCTTCGGCAAGTTGTTGGATTTGAAGGGTCTCTCGCGTCCGTGGCGCGCCAAGCTCAACTTTGGCGTTCTGCTCGCGATCACCATGGGCATCTGGGGTGGAGGATATGCATTCCAAAAGCGCTATACTAGGGAAACCAAGGATCTCGACACGGATTTCACCGACAGCGATTATATTGGACCCATGTTCCTGTACATGTTCTACGGCTTCTATGACGCTGCTTTCCAGACCTGCACTTATTGGTACATGGGTTCTCTCTCCAACAACAGCCGCAAGTTGGCCAATTTTGCTGGTTTCTACAAGGGCATCCAGTCTGCTGGCGCTGCTGGAATGTGGAGGTAAGCAACCCCTGCTTTTTTTTCCCCCTCTGCCCTTTCTATAGCTAACAACACGCCTAGCCTGGATGCACAGGAGACCGCATACATGACCGAATTCGCCTCTTGCTGGGGTATCCTCGTTGGTAGTATGCTTTTTGCCTCTCCTGTGATTTTCTTCAAGGTCAAGGATAGCACTGCCGTCGAGGACGATCTGCGATTCTCTGATGAAACCGCCGCCGAAGTCATGGGCCATACCAATGAAATGTCTGAGATGGATAAGCCTCATACCGAAACCCACACTCCTACCGAGACTCTCCGCGACCCTCATGAGGAGACTACCACCCAATAATGAATTGTCGAGGGACTCAATCCCCGCCGATGATATGTATCACCACGCGGTTAATATTTGATTTAATCACCTTCTTTATTCTCACTACATTGTGACGAAATACCTGCATTTACGAGGCGTGCTGGCTTCTTTTTTTTTTTTTTTTTTCATACTCGCGGAAATCCCGGTCCCCAACTGCACCACGGGTCGTGAGGACCATACTCGACGAATACTTAATGTCAGTCAATTCCGTTTTCTTTAATGATCTTGTACATTATTCGGGGTGGCTCTACTTTCAAGGCGCCAGTGGCTCTCATTCGGGAGGGTATGCTTTAGGTCTGCTATGGTTATGGTAAATGCGTACGTACATAATGTAAATCTCAAACCACAATGCTTTTGAATATTGATAGTATTCAATCAGGTCCAGCCATGGACCTCACTCAATGCAACTCGCCAAACCTAGAAGCCTTGGTCGCCGTAGGCAACGGTACTGAAGACTGGGTATGAGTCGCCGACTTGGGCCCAGATGAGCCAGCATTCTGCTTCAACTTCTTTTCTCCCTTGGGCAATTCCCACCCATTTAGAGTACGGTTAAACAGCTGCAATGCAGCCTCTGGCTGATAGTACGGCACCTCATGACCAGCCTCATAGACACGGGTGAAAGAGAAATTACCATATTCCCTCGTCTCGCCATACTCGACACCATCGACGAGGAAGGGCGCATAGCCCGCCTTCTGGAACTGCCTGCTGTGCTCGTATTTTGCCGCGAGGGAGATGGCCTCACCGCCGAACCAGTTGCAGATGTAATCTGCATCGCCGTAGATGAGGGCGACGCGGACGGGGCGGGAGAGGATGTCTTCCAGGTCTTCGAGGAAGTTGGGCCAGACAAAGTCGCCGGTTTGCTGGAAGGCGAAGTAGACTTCGTTGTTGGATTGCGTGTAGTTTACATCGACACCTAGGGCGTTCAATACCGAGTCTTTGGCGAGGTAGTTTTGGTAGTAGCTTTCTGGGGTTGGGTCGTTGCTCGGATGGCGGATGTCGTAGGTGCCTCGGCCGCTAAACACGTAGTATGGGCTCTCTGGGATTGGGGAATTTTGTCAGTTATTTTACGTAGATGTTATATGTAGGGGTATATAGGCACGGTCTACATACCGACGTTGTCTCGGCACATGTTGGCTGCCTCGGCGCAAAGTGCGAGGTCGGATACCGAAGTGCGGTTTGTGAGCTTGCAGGTTGCGATTTGGTCCTGGCAGCCGTTTGGCATTTCATTGGCAAATTTCATGTAGTTGTAAACTGTCTCATTGATCTATATATTCTTTGTTAGTGTGAGCCCATATCATGGTACCTTTTGAAGACTTACAGCCTTAATGCCATAGCTGTTGTTCACGGCAAATTCAGGGTAGTACTTGGCTTGAATTCCTTCATCGATGATACCATTGATGATCCCCAAGGTGTTGAAGTCGAGTTGAATACCATCCTGGGTGCCGTTGGCAATCTTAAGGTTCTCTTCATAGAAGTGATCGAAGAACTTGCTAATGTTAGAACTTGAGCGGACCTAATATGAGTTAGACAGGCGGTTGACTTACGGCAGGGCCATAATGTCTAAAAGAAGTCAGTAATCAGATACATCAACAGACATTTCAAAAAACAGAGCGAACTCACCCTCCATAGCTTTCGGTCCATAGATTGAAGCTCTTCGACTTGATTTTCGAGTCCAGCTTGGGGAGACCACCTAGGAATCCCTGCAGGACCTCCCAGGTAGCTTTGGCAGCAAGTACAGTTGTATCAATTGCGGTAGCGTTGATGACTGGATAGCGACCATCGATCCCTGCAAATGATGGGTCTTCATATGAACCGGTGATGGGGTTAAGGGTGCCGGCCGCTTTCTCAGCGTAGGAGAAACCTGTGATTATATTAGTTCGATGGTTAGAAAGAGAGTAGAAAATAATTGAAGGATATTCATACCAACACCCAGTGGCTGAGAGAGGAATAGCATATTTGAGACCTCATTCCACGAGTTCTTGTTGATATAAGATTCATTATTCTTGTTGACACCACAAGGACCCAATTCCTCGAACAATCCAATCAAAGAGTCACTACCCGGTCCACCATTTAGCCACAAGGTGATTGGCGCATTTTCAGGATCATGGCGAGCCTCGAAGAACCAGAAGAAAGTGTGCTCTGTGGGTGAGAGGTCCACATAACCCGCATAAGAGTTGACACCCGGGGTAGTTTCACACACACCCTCTTTGCCAGGCTCTTTATAGCGAATGGTGACATTATTAGCCGTCTTTATAGTCTTGACATCTGTTGGGTGCTCGGGCAGCTGACGACGGAAGAAGGCTTCTAAGCTATCATCCGATGGCACCGCGAGTGCCGCTACAGCCGGCAGTAATGGAATCCAGTGGGAGATACGCATAATGGGCTTATCTGGGGACCGTTACAAGTACAGATTTACCGGGGGCTTGCGGGGATACTTATAGTCCCAGAAGAGGGGGAAATAAACTAGTTAATCGCATATATATATGATAAGCAGTTCACGCAATGATTAGGGGAAAGGTCGGTGAAATGTCAAACGGAGCATTCGATCGATCTCCGTTGGAGCTCCGGGGGAAGGTAGCATCGTTTTTACGAGGGGAAAAGAGTAAAAGCTCCACCTAAAGTTGTTGGAGGCTCATTTATTCGACTGGGAGTTGGGGGGTTGAGGGGAAAGATCGACGGCGCTAGACTGTGCCTTGGTGCCAAGAGCTATAGCCTCTAACGAGACAAGGATTGTCGCCTTTGGCAAAGAAAACTAGGATGACGTGCTGTGTTGGTGTGTTTATGTTGTATGGACTTTTTGTTTTGGTTGGAAAAAGATTATACATATCTTTTATCCATAGGTGTTCTATGAAATGATCATTAATAGCGCTGATATCAACGTGGTGTTGCCTGCACTCCAATAGGAACAGGCCTCGAGTAGCAATAATATAGGTCAGACTGTAGATTGTCACAATAAGCGATATTTATATATTTATAGGGCTACATCGTTGTGGCTGTGATTCTTAAGTAGGAAGGGTCTTGGATATAAGCCCCAAACAGGCCAGTTGATGGACTTGAAAAAGGAATTGTACAGTCAACCAACCAAACGCTTATCAGGTCTTTCTACAAAGAAGTGCAGCCAATTCAAAATGAAGATGGGAAGAAGAGAAGTGAATAACCACGGACTACAACCTTGGAACATAGTAAACATGCAAACCAACCTTCCTTACAATATAGATGACTAAGCAAACACACAAAGCATGATAGTTACCTAGTTAGGTAGTATATGTACTAAATGCGTAACATGGAACTATATATAATTATATCATATGGTGTACTCCGTATGTGAGATGTTTCTATTTAAACTACTCCGTATATATGAGGACATATGTGTAGAAGCCTGAGGCACTTGAAAATCCCACAATCGTATTTATGTTGTACTCCGTACTCTGTATACTCCACTGGCATCGGATTTTCAAATCGACTGCTTCTACTCCGTAGAGTTGCCGATCTCACTTGAATGGTTAGAATTTCTGCCTATCATTTCCTATTTCCTATTTCCTCTTTTCTTTAAAAAACCAAAAATACTAAGAGGGTGATAGGTGATTACGAACTTCCCTAACGTCATCTCCGCCATATCGGCCAGATCATGCATATGTACCCAAGTCTCGTATTATCTTCGCCACGTTTTCACACCAACATTTAAAGGATGTGCCTACGTTGCAGGGAGCCCTTGAGGGCGAACATAGAGGGAGATTATAGGGCCCCTGGAACTAAAACCGGAACAACCATTGATCCGAAATTAGGTGCGGTCTCAGACTCCCCGATCGTCCCAGCCCCAGTTGATTGGATTCATTTCCACGATGCATTGATCGATGATGATTGGTTAGATTGGTGTGTCAAGTGGGAATAAGTGGAAAATATACCGAACAAAGACGGGCGTTGACCCCCTGGCTACACGTAATAACAGCCCCATAATAAGGACAAAGAAATTCAAATGATTGTAGTCATTTCCTCTCGCGGCATCTTCCCCCGATACACACGTTCTCGAGTTGAAAGGGGCTCCAATGCTCCCTGTTTACATGTAAATTGGGTGTTTCACTGGTGAAAAACCGTCTCCAGACTTCCCAAGGACATCAAACAGCAGACATCAGAGTATTCAAAGTAAGTCAGATCCACTTCTATTGATTTACTATCTCTTCTGATCCCATATCAAAAGTAATACCCTTGCATGATCCTGACACCAGCCATCCCCAGTCCAGCCCATCTTCACCATGACCAAAGCCACTTTAGGCTGGTTGCGATTGTGATTTTATAAATGGATAGGGGGGCCAACTATATCAAAGCCTCAAAAAAAAAATTTATTGTCTGATTGGCAACTGAGAAGTTCTTATATCTAAAGTGTGCAACCGTGACTTTGGAGACGGTCTACATATATGATATATACTTGGAAACGTCGACCGTGCACGTGTGATAGATCATGGGTTCTACGGAGACTCCCCTTCACACGCCCGAGGATGTTGAGAACGAGCAACCAGTTCCGAGAACATCCACTCCTTACCCATCCCATCCCATTCCCCAACTCCAGGGCGCGTTTGAAGAATCAATCGTGGAAACGACCGATGGTTCATTAACTAAATGGGTTGTCAACATTGACGCACAAACACGGCGGCGCGATCTATTAGAGAATGATGAATACGAGCGGCTGTGTGGGCGAAAATGGCGCCAAAGGGCCTCTGAAAAGTGAGAAAACTCATACTCCGTCGAGTATGAGACAAAAAACCCGAACTAACCCAAGCATCCAGATATCATCCGTTTTGGAAATTGGTTTCCCAAATGATCTTCGGAGTCCACCTCCTATCCAAGAACCTGGCAAAATCCGAAGTCTCGGTCATGAAGATTCTACAGAAACATGTGAATGAGTTGGATGGCGTGTTGGAAAGGACCACCGAAGACTTTTTGATCGTCCGACTAGACGTTCGCACTCGAATTCAGTATCTCGGTCTACCGCTGAGAAATCTCGATGTCTTCGATGAAATGTTGGAAGACCGCAATTTCCGGCTATCGGTTGTCGCCTATAACGATCAGATCGAACATTCCATTGATCGATTCACCCTTGCCATCACAGACTCACTCAAGGACCTGCAAAAGGCAAAGGAGGCCTTGGGTGCCCTGTGGTTTTACTTCCGCAAACTTACAGATGAGGGGTGCTTCAAGTCCGAGAGTCTCCAAGCTTTTCACCAGGCCATGGTGGATAACATGGAGGGCTGGATTGTCGCCCTCTCAAAACTTCGTCGACGGGGCACTGCTCTTCAAAAGGCCCTGGCCCAACTTGGCTTGGCGACTACAGAAATGCAGCGACGGGTGGGGATAGCGAGTAGAAAGGATGTGGTGAGGTCACCGGCCTTGATCTGGGAGGGTTCAATTCTAGCTAACTATCACACAGCGATCGTTTATTAAACAGAGCAGCAAGACTGCAAATCGAAACAAGTCAGTCAAACAAAGACTCTTTGATAGAGAACGGCCGGCATCAGAAAAACCTCTTCCTCGTGATCCATTGTTGAAACCAAAGAGGACACCAACCGCTTTCAAGCAGTTTCAGAGCCCCCCTGCTGCAGCTAAAGATCGAACTGACACCCCCGCCGACCAACCCATCCCGAGCGATGGCCTTCGGCGCAGGATCATGAGTCGGGCCAAATCATGCAGTGCTCTTATAGCAGAAGCCAGCGCAGGCGCCAGCAACGAACCACCACCTCCCCTTCCATCGACATCCGGAAGGCTCAAGCGCAGGCTCTCCAGGCCCTTCCTACTACCAAAACGATCTGCCAGCGAGAAAATCGACTTGGGCCAAGGTCGACCGAAAACAGCACCTTCCCAACCCTCACGACTCTCACGCAACATCTCCATAGAACAACTCCGGGCATTCTGCACCACCCCACGCCCTCGAACCGGACAATCCACCGTCAAATCACCCACACAAGCGCGACAGGAAGCCCACCACCAACTCACGAATGGCCGAGAAACCATGAAGGAACAGATATCCCAGTTCCTCAAGACGGATCGCGTGGTCGAGGCCTGGGATAACGTATCCAAGAACGCGTGCTGTACACTCCCGATCGCCAAGACGAAAGAGTGGCCCAGCAGCATCTTCCGAACCAAGTCTTCTACTACCCTGGAAAATCAGGGCAACGGCACCGTCTCCAGGCCGGACCTGGACAGGCAGATGTCCTGGGTACAGGAGACATTCGACGTATTACCTACCTATTCGTTCAAAACGAAACCTGACATGTCACCCCGGATCCATGTTCTCTCGGTGCATATGACACATGAGGACGCTAATGGGGTAGGTGAGAGAGAGGCGAGTTTGGATTTAAAAAGTGAACTCGGGTCGAGTATCACCGCGTTGCCGGCTGTGCCGCCATCCATTTCACCGGTTAGTTAATCAGATGGATTTTGGATATTTATAATTGCTGATTTTAGTATACAGATTGCATTGGAACATCGATCTACATTGATCGACTGTGCATAAGCTTGAGTAGGAGATCACCAACTTGGGATTCAATAGTAGTAGAGATATAGAGATATAGAGATATAAAATTATAGAGAATTACACCTAACATGCACAGCCATGTGCGTATTGAGTTGATATTTAATATTTAATATTTAATAGAAGAATAGAAGAATAGAAGAATAGAAGAATATAAGAATATAAGAATATAAGAATATAAGAATAAGAATATAAGACTATAAGAATACGGAGTATAAGAATACGTATACTCTCTCCTGCCGAGGTATGATAGCGTCAGCCCTGCGCCCCAACTGCGCCACCCCTGTCTCCCCATTTTCTTTCACTTTGCTTCTTCTTCTTTCTTTTTCTATTTTATTTAATAAAATCTTCCTCATTCTACTCTTTGCAGGAATTTGCTTTCTTCAACGGAATACAATTTTCTGGATTTCCAGTATCAAGTACCAGTACCAATCTCACCATACAAAATAGGGTGGACAGACAAGTCACAGTACCTTCTCCCCCGAAACTGCAGCCTAAAGTGCCAAGGGACCCACCGCTTTCATACCAGCCCCATTGACGTCGAACATCTCACATCTTTCGTTACATTCTTCTCTCTCGGATTTCGGATTCTTCACTTTTTATCTCTTCTCATAATTAGCCATGCCAGTCATATACCCTCGATACTGGTAAGTACTATGATAATATGATAACCTGGAGACATTTCACTGATCCCTCACAGCTCCGGTTACTATGGAAGTGATGACTGCTATTCTACCTGGGACTCTTGGGGTCGCTGGGTAGCATTCGCCGTCATCGTCGGTGTAGCCTTCCTACTTTTCTTCAGTTTCGCGTGAGTCTTACCCTTGCCTTCCATGCGATACCTCTCGATCCTAACTAAGCCTTGTTCTAGATGCTTCAACGCACGCCGCCGCCGAACTCATGGTCAACGCCCTCTCACAGGAACCGGGTGGATGGCTCCTCCCCCGGGTCCTCCTCCGCCAAATCAACCCATCTACCAGCAACCTCCCTATGGTGACCCTTACTACCAGCAAAATGCGCCCCCACAATACAGCCCGAACCCTCAGCATCATGGCTACTTTGGTGCGCAAAGTGCACCACCACAGCAGCAAGGCATCGAGTTGCAACAGCCTCCGAATGCGTACGGTGCTCACGGATATGCGCCGCCCCCTGGCCCGCCGCCCAATGGCAACAAGGACTAAACTTTACGCATCTTACCAAAGCTTAATCACCATGGCTTTGAAGGTCTTCCAATATTGCATGTCTCTCGATAAATGTGCCGGAAGTTAATGGTTTACGGCGTTGTCAACTGCGAAACATGGCCTCTTTTTGATTTGATCGCATACCCGCATGGGTGGATGTTTTATTCTTTTTTTTTATTCTTTTTTCTTTTACTACTTAATGCTTCCTTATGTTCCCCATGTCACATTTAACTGAAGTTCAGCTAAAATTCAAGCATTTGGTGTGCAGCCTGAGATCCCTGAAAGAATGGAACTCGGGGTTTATGAAGTTCTGAAGTTTCCCGTACATTGTTTCTCTCTTAATGATATATCTTGAACGGCCAAATGGATTTGAATGAAATGATCCTAATTAGAATTACACCATCTATCCAAACTTGACTAGCTCTAATTGATTCATATTGGGATATCGTGTAATTTGTCGCCCGGTTTTGATATAGCGGATCAGTGCCTCAGGCACCCCATCTCCGCCCTACATCCCGCTCCGCCCTGCATTTTCCTCAATGCGACAACCTCCAAATGGATATTGACGATATTCTTGCATCAGTGGACCGCGGTCCAGGCGCTAGTCCAGAGTCTGCAGCGCTGGACCACCAGCTCCTCACGCGCTTTTGGGTAGCCGAACGTGCTGTGTCGGAGGTACTACCATGGCCGGCGCCACTGATGGAGCGCATAATGGACCGCGTGCGGATACAGGTACACAGCAGCTACACAGCAATGCTCCCTAAAAAAAAAACAGATTGCTAATTACAATCCCGACATCTACAGATCGAAACAATCGAAGATCTGGCCGCATCGTCAGACACAACCCTCCCAACAACCGCAAACACGCACAACCCCAACCTCAACCTCCGCCTCTCAATCCTCCAAACCGACCTCGCCCGCAGCCAATACATAGTGCGCAGTCTTTTACGAGCCCGACTAGCCAAGATAACAAAATACAGCATGCACTACCTAGTCCTGCTCGCCTCGCGCAATAAAAACCCCCTCGCCTCGCAAACACAATCAACCGCTTCTTCGCAGAACCCAAACCAGCAGCCCGAGGACTCGGTACCGGATATATCAGAGTTGACAGATCTGGCCCCGCTGTCGGAACCGGAATCATCCTTCCTGCATGCACATCAGACGCTCCTAGCGGGCCACTACGCGGGGTCGTTTATGGGGGCGTTCCCGCGGCAGCTGAGGCGGTTAGATGATAATGCCGGTGGAACGAGTATGATCCAGGGGCCGGAATTGCGGGAGGTTGTTTTTGTTCGGTGTCTTGGGGCCGAGGTTCCTGTTGTTGTTGGTGGGGAGGAGGAGCAATATGAGACGGGGGTTACGATGCGGATGGGGGATGTTTGGGTTGTGAGATGGGAAGGGGTTAAGGGGGCTTGGGGGAGAGGGGAGGTGGAATTATTGTGATTTCTTTTCTTTTTTTTGAGTCCTTTTGGACTGGGTTTGATATTCGACTTCATCATAGCGGAGTGGCGTTATTGGGATGTTTCTTTTATGATATATTGTCTTATTTCTATGATCTAGGCAGTTGGTGGAGATATGAGACATACTATGCAAAGTCCTGCTAAGGTAGTGTCCATTGGCCTGGCTGTCAGTAGACATCAAATCATCAAATCAGATGGTCTTCGGTGAATTTCATTTCAATCCCTTAAAAGACGCCAATCGCTAAGCCCAGAGAAACGCACTGAAAAAAAAAAAAAAAAAAGAAAAGAAACACAAACACCGAGATGCGAGGACATCCCAGGTCATAAAATCATAAGAAACCAGAGCAAAGGAGTAGTCCAGATAGAAGGCAGCTTGCCATGATCACTGAGATGGTCTGACTTTATGCGACATACCCGTAGGTGGGCGGCTCTTCGGAGACTCGCTCCAGGTATTCGCGGTCAATCAGACTCTCGATACGACGCTTGATCATGTTCACATCTGGAACAAAGCGAGCGGAAAGTTGCGAAAGGGTTTCAGTCATTAGTTGAGAATGAGTAAGCGTTTTGCGTTGTCTGGCAGAGGTTAGTTGGTCAGATCATATACGAGGGAGATATGGAGAAAGAGACATACTTCATAATGCGGACGACGGCAGCTTCGATAGTACCATTGCGCTCGTCATTCATCTTCTTTTCAGTGACCTTGCGTTGATCTTGATTCTCGACCTTGTTCGCACCGCCGCTGACAACTCCGATACGCACTTTCACAAAGGGGCTGTGGAAATCATGGTTGAAAAGGAAGCGGTCGGTGGGTTTGACCTCCTTGCTCATAGGATCTTTCTTCAGAACCCGAGTCTTTGGGGCAACGGCGAGCGATTGCAAGTTGCGGATTAGGTCGTGGTCTTGGATCCGGGTGCGAGTTTTAATTTCGTCATATGTGAAAGCTTCGCCGTCTGCGATGTCGTTGAATAATAGCAGGATGACCATGGCATATGTTGACACGTTGAGTTCATAGCGCTGGACTTTTCCACTGGAGCGTACGAAAGTGGCCCGAAGATCGCCAGTGCCCATGCTGGCTTGCCACGACAGTTTGCGGCCGCTGTGCTTGTCGAGATAAAACCTCTCAAAGCTTTGCTTCAGTGTATCAATCTCCCGTGGGAAAATGCAAGGCAATTGGACTGTTCCCTCTTTGCTTGCCATTATCTCCATCGGCCACATGGTACTGGTGAGAACGTTGATCTCCAGGTCCACAGGTTTCTGGTCGGGATCACCATTGCGCGCAATGTGCTCCTTGTAATTGGTGGTAAGATCTTCGGAGATGGTCATGTCCTTGAACATGGACTCAATGCGTTGAGTGAACTGATTGCCGACCTCCAACTTCATTTTGGAAATCATTTGCCTCTCTGCATCCATGCTGACAGAGCGTTTCATCAAAAGACGGCGTGATAGATGCTTCTTATAATAGGTCTCAAATAGATCCTTGTCCTTGATGTAGCGCAGCAGTGTGATGCCGTTGTCAAGGAGAACATCTACCTCGCTTTCTGTCTTTCCCTTAATGCCCTTCTTCAAGTTTTCATCAAAAAAGAGAGACAGATATTCCGAGTTGCGCGAGTTCATGTTGATGAAGTTGGCGAAGCTAGCCCCAATTGAGCTCTGCATGCCCTGGTCGGAGGCGAAGGCATTCTCCCAAATGTCATCGAATTTCCGCTTCAGGCCGAGAATGTCATCGACCCAGCGGATTGCTGACACTGTTTGCTGATTCTGAGGCCTTTCTCTGTCCTTCCCCTTCTCGGGCTTTTTCTCTTTTTCGCCATCTTTCTCTGCCGATGGGGTTGGGGCCTGTGGTAAGAGTATAGACGAAGTATTGATCTCTTTGCCCATTTCCACAATCCGCTTGTTGACCATGTTTGTCAAAGCTTGCTTCTTTTTGTCCACTCTTTTATTGAGCATGTAAACATTCCGTAGCCCATCCAACTGATCGTGGTCTAGCATGCGCCGGACACCGGTTCCTTCGAGATTGACGACTTCTTCAATATTGTTCCGGATTAGCTGCTCGTCAAGCAACTCAAGGACCTTCGACTCCGTCGTGTCTGACAACATATAACGGCATCGTTCCTCCTCTTCAGTGATCCGCTGGGATGCGAGTCGGCAAAACGTGGCAGCATCCCCCATTTCTAACAGTCGTTGCCCTTCTGCCCGGTAGAACTCCTTACTCGTTTTGAGAAAAGCTGGTTCAAACTCAGTCAGATAAAGCTTTGAGCTCTCCTCCTCCGTGGCAGTTTCGTAGAGGCCCTCCAACATTTGGATGCAATGCCGAATGAGCGGCCGCTCAATAATGTGTCCAGAACGTTCCAGTTGGACCATAAATAGTATCGTGGATTCGAGCACATCCATAACAGTCAAAGCAGAGCCGGTACGGACGGGAGCTCGTAGAATATGGTCACGGAATAGAGCCATGCAGGCAACGTAGATGGGTGGATGGGTACGGCTTGCTACCATACGGTCCTGGGTAAGAAGTTAGAACATTGTAGCAATACCTTGGAGCGTAACAAACTCACCATATACATCAGAACGTCGGTAACCATGCCCATGCCTAATTGATGATCTTCCCAAGCATCCTTCAGGACTGTGAGAAACTTCTCCCCCGCTTCCCTTCTCTCACTCGACTGGTCCTGCGCATCGGTGGATTTTTGCGCACGCACTAGGCTCGAAGAAATTGAATCGACGACGAGGGTTCGGACATTGGTTTTCAGCCAGTCTTGCTCCAGTTGTTTGACTTGCTCGTAGAGATCGGAAGCTCGCATCATCAACACGATCTTGTAGGCATGGCGGTAGATCTCTTCGAATGCCAGGGTTGAGGCATTTTTAGTATTAATTTCAGTCAAGGACGATGAGAGGACTGTCCATATAGAATCGAAATCTTCAGTATTGGCATGGGAGACTCCCTAGAAGTATAGTTAGTTGGATAGCTTCATAGTTTTGACCCCGCGGTGTCAACGAACCCTTCGGGGAGCTCGAATCTTGTGACGAGCCCTCATTGCAGCCATCTTGAAGGCAACAGTAAAACCAAGAGAAAGTGAGGAAATAAGGATCTCAAGTTAAAAAAAAAAGGTGAAGGAGAACTGCGCTCTTCTCTCCGCGGAGGCCAACCCCGGAAATTCTAAAGTTCCGCCTGTCGCTGACCGAGCATCGTCATTTCACTGTTTCTTCTTTTTTTTCTCTTCTTCCCTGAGTTTCTCTTCGAGTTACAAATATCTCTACTATCTTTGATCTTCTTTCTCTGTCAGCTTCTAAATACCTTCACATACTATCATCATGCGCTCTTTCACCTCAGGTCTCCGTCCATTAAACGCCCTTGTGTCGCAAGCGCAGTCATACACTGCTGTTGCGCGCACACAATCCTCACGTTTCCTCTCAACACAATCCCTCTCTCTACACTCAGCTCGCCCATCATCTCTTCTCCCTCGCTCGCAACGAATCTTCGCTCAGACCCAACTCCGATACAACTCCCGTGCTCCTCGCCCTCTCACCGAATCACCCAAGAGCCAGGCCGAGCAAGAGGCTGAATGGGAAGCACAGAACCAGGAGCGTCGCAAGAATGAGGAAGCCTACCGCATTGAATTCACCTGCAAGCCGTGTGGTCATCGCTCAGCGCACCGCATGTCCAAGCAAGGCTACCACCGTGGAACTGTCCTCATTCAATGCCCCTCATGCACCTCGCGCCATGTTATGAGTGATCACCTTGGTGTCTTCTTTGAAGAGAAAACCACCCTGGAAGATATCCTGAAAGAGAAGGGTCAGACATTGACCCACGGCCACACCGAGGGTAACCTGGAATTCTGGGAGGATGGGTCTGTGAAGAGTTATGACTTGAAGGGTGAGGAGATCCTAGGAGCACCCAATGATGATAAGTCGACTTGAGTCCATTTGAAGTGAGGCTTCTGCATGGATTCTTGGTGGATTTGGTGCATACGAGATGTTTAGTTTGTCTCGTTGGGCGTGTATATTATGAAAGACTCTCTACTCTCAGCATGGCAGGATCCAAGCATCGACGAGAAAAAGGATATATTGGGGACTTTGTATATTAGAAATCACTTTGACTGAATTCTCAGTTAACCCCCTTAATTTCATGGAAAACTCGATATTTAAAAAGACTAAAAGAGAAGATAAGATCTGTACAGAAGACATCAAATTGTTCTGAAAAGGTATATACAATGCAAGTATAATATAGTCATCCATTCCACCAAAACGCCCAATTTTTTGTATGCCAATAACACCATTTCATGAGAAATGCAAATAGATGCCAAATCCTCTACCAACCGCGTCTCTTTCCACGGTGCTCCAAGCCCTTCTCACGGCGCTTGTCTCTCTTCCGCTCGTTCTTCTTCATCTTGTCACGTCCGTGCTTCTCGGGGTCAGCAACAGCGTCGATGCGACGCTTGGCCCGTCTTCCTTCACGACGTTCCTTGATAGCCGCCTGGACCCTAGAGATCTGCTCCACATACTCGGTGGTGCCGAGTTTCTTCTGGAGAAGATCCAAAACCTCGTGGCAGTTGGAGACGAGCGACTTGTATGTGTTTTGGAAGGTCTCATCCGAGGAGCGTGGGGCCGGGATCGAGGGATCCGTCAGATGCTGCAGGGGAATGAGAATGACGCGCAGAGAAGGACGGATCTGCTCAACCTCGATGTGGCGGATGAGCGCGGCAAGGAGTGTGATAGCGGCTGTCTTAGGGATGAGGGCGGTTGCTCGGCCGGAGATAGTTTCCCGCCGCAAAAGGGAGGAGACCTGCTTGAAGATGTAGTGGATGGCAGATCTGTTGTATTCCATCTTGGTTTCCTCCCTTGCTTCCCCTTCAGCTTCACTGCCAGCATCCTCATCCTCGTCTTCATCTTCGGATTCAACATCCTCGCTTGCCAGCTTTGGAAGTTCGAGCCCGTTCTGGGAACAGCAACGTGCGAGGAAGACTGTGTTGCGTACACTTTGCATGGCCAGTTCCTCGGCAATGCCCGGGGTGCGCAGACTGCGGAGACTGGCACGAAGAAGCTGCAGCATAGCCGGCTTGTCCATGGCGAGACCGGAACTTCCAGTCAAGGGAAGGGAAGCGTAACCAGTAGCGGCATTCGTCTTGGCCAGATCAGCCATCCACGAGCCTATGAGGTTTGCAGCACAAGTCTTGACCCATGCGTGGGGGAAGAACAAGCACTCTTGGACAGAAGTCCAGATAGAAGCGCATTCCGGGCTCAGAGCAAGTGTGGAAGCCGTCTTGCAAAGCTTTGTGAAAAGTTGCAGGGCGTAGTAAAGAGCCTCCCAATTGCCATTCTCATGGTCATTAAGAACGGGCTGCATTAAGCCGGGGAGGATGTCAATGACGAAACGAGCCTGTTTATCCTTCTCGGTCTGCTCGGCCTCGAAGTAGATCCGCATGGCCTGCAATCCAATACTGCATAGAGCCATGTTGTTGGTCTGCTCCAACCACGACCGAAGGGGAGTAAGGATAGTCTTCATCTGCTCCCGATCGGCACGGTTGAAGAACTCTCCTAGCAATGTACCCGCCAACTCGCGGCATTCCGGCGACTCGTCATTCGCCATAGCAAGAACGATAGGTAGGAAGAAGGTGCTGATGATATCCTGTGCTAATTCTGGGCCAGTCTTTGAAAGGAGCGCGTGCATCGCCTCCATGACTGATTGTCGTCCCGACTGATGCTTGTAGTCCAGGTTCTTTGCGAAGAAAGCGAGCTGTTTGGCCCAGCGACTCTTTGCCTGCGGGTACTCAATCAGGAAATGGACGTAGGTACCACGGGCAAGATCCCGGGCAGACCGAGTCTGGTTCGTCACCATCATGGTCGCGATGTTGTCCATAAGCTCATACATTTCGGGAACGACGAGCTTCCGGGACATGACGGCGCGGATGAAGTTGAAAGTCACACCTTGGCGATCCGGCTCCTCAATGTCGGAGGCCAGACGTTTGAGCAAGTATGCAAGATGTCCGTCGCGGAGCTTGGTGTCCTTTCGTTCACGCAGCATGGAGGAAATCAACTTTAGGGAGGCCTGTGCGGCTTCCGAGTTGGTGCTAGGAGACTCCTTAACAAGTTTGACTGCTTCGGTGAAATAAACGTGTGAGTTCTCGTCGATCTCTGGCAGCGGAAGCTTGATGATCGTGGAGAGCAAACGGAGAGCAGAAACCTTCACTTCCTCCTGAGCCTGAACAAGCGCGTCACCAATGATAGGAATGAAGCCCGACAAGTTAGAAGCTGTCAAGACCGAATTGAACTTGCTGAGGATAGCACGAAGCACATCCAGCGAGAATCGGGTCAACTTGTAGACATGAGAAGATGTTGTACCCCTGTGTTCGCCCCGCTTGGCTCCTTGCAATCGGATCAAGAACCGTTCCTCGTACCTGGTCTTGGGTGGAGCTGGACCCGCATCTGGGGCATTGTCCCGATAGGCCTCTTTGATGACCTCGTAACAGAAGACCAACATGTCGCGACTTTCGGCGTCAGGGTTTCTCAGAAGACCGATGCTGATTCTTCGCATGAGCTCATCAAGCTTGTTGACGAGCTTCGAATTGAGCTTTTCGCGTAGGAGTGCCTGCAGAGGCCTAACCAGGTTTGACAATTGGCTGATAGTGGAGACCTTAGCAAGAAGTTCCATGGAGTCGTAGCTCTTGCTGCTCTTGACCTCCTGCATTTTGCTGGTGTATCCTTCAGCGTCCTTTTCTTGGCCGACTGTGCCAAAGGTATCGTCCATCACAACCGCAACCAGTTCTTTCAAACAGTAATCCAAATCTCCTTGCTTGAAGTGATCAGTGGTTGTGACAAGCATGGAATGAACGGTGAATGATAGAACGTGAAGCTGGTAGCCTCGTGCGAGAACGTTTCGAAGTTCCTTGAGGATGTAGCCGAAATAGACAGGACCCAAAAGGAGAGCGAGCTCATTGAGTGTTTTACGTGCAGTGTCACGGGAATCCTGTGCTTTACTCTTGAGGGTTGTGCAGACATCCAGCAGGACCGGAGGAAGACGGATGGCCAGTTCTTCTTCGGGGAGAATCTTGAGAAGCTTGACAGTGGTAATCGAAGCTGGCAGACGCATACTCATCTCCTTCTCCTGCTTGTGGTGGATGTACTTGGTCAGGAAAGGAATGAAGTTGGTGGTCAATTCCGTTGAGACCTTTGCAAGAGAAGGAACAGTCTTGGCAAGCGTGCACATGGGCTGCTCGACAACATCCATCTTGTCAACTTCATCATCGGTCTGGTTTTCTGTCCCCTTCTTTCGGTTCATAGCACTAGACAGCGCATCGGACATGCGGCCGAGCAGTCTGAGGATGTTCTTCTCCTTTTCAGGCTTGCTTGTCATGTAGCTGCGGTATCTCCGGAAGTTTGCTCGGAACTGACCCCATTCCAGCCATTCGGAAAGAACACCAAGGGTAGCAACACCTTCGGCAATCAGGTTGTGGGCATTTTCATCAGCGGCATCCTCGAAGATGAAATGCTCAATGAGGGGAATGAAAATGGTGCCCAGATTCGTAGCCTGAATGCTGCCTTGAGCTGCGTCTCCAGCCAGACGTCGCAAAGCACGTTGCCGGCGATGCTGTTGGATGTGGAGAATGTTGGTGAAGAAAGAGGCCTCCTCATCATCACCGACGAGAAGAACGTGCATGTCCTGCACAGAGGGCCTAGTGGGATTGAGTTTGACGAAGTAGCCAATGACAGCGACAACTTCAGAGCGAATAAGTTCGGACTTCTGCCGAATGCCGTATTGCAAAGAGGGGAAGAGAACATCATTGATGAGTGCCTCAAAGTCTGTGTCTGGTTCCGTGGATGCCCTGTCGATGAATCGTCTCAAACCAAAGGAGGCGCTAGATCGGATAGCAAGCTCATCTTCATCCCTCAAATGGAAAAGCATGTTGTAGAGGAGAGGTTTCCACTGCTTCGCGCTCAAAGTTTGAGACAGCTCGTCGCTGACTATTCTGAAAGCCTGCAAACGTCTCGCATAATCGGGCTCGAGCCTTTTAGTTGAGCGAGAGTTTAGATCTGCGCACAAGTCGGCAACAATTTTGAGGTTCTCGTCGTGCGTAGCAAGAGCACCAAAAACCCGGGCCAGTACTTCTCTGTTCGCATCATCCTTAAAGTAGTCGAACATCGAGCACACCGCATCAAACACTTGTTGGGCAAGCTCGGGATCTTCCTTGGGGTCCCACAAGGGCAAAAAGTGCTCGAGAATTTTCAGCAAACCAGACTTGGTTCTGGGGCTGACACGATCTGCGGGCTGACGAAGCATATACGTCGTAATTCCGACAAGACTGGCAGTCTCTTTGGAGGATTCGACGCAGGGGGCGATCAGGGAAAGAGCATTGACTCCGGAGTAAAGAACGGGCTTCGAGGGACCTCTCTTGAGAAGACGGCCGAGATGGAAGAGGGCGTGCTCCAGGTAGGGGGAGAGTACTTCGGATTTAATTTGCTCAGCTGGGAAGTCAGGCATCTCTTCAGTTTCCTGCAACTTTTTGCCCGTAGACTGCTCAACCAGCGGTATGAGAACCTCATCCAAGATAAAGTTCTTCACTTCATCGCGGGCAGACTCGACCGCGAGACAGTCAATCACCTTAGTCAAGACCTTGTCATTGTGCTGCACCAAGTAGAACGTTGACCTTGGGGCAGCGGCCCAGGTGGAGAACAATCGTAGAAGGCCTGAAACACCCTGTGCTGTCTCAATAGGGAACTGGTCCAGTCTGCTGTCAATCATCTCCTTGAAGATGATACGGACGTAGGGGGTCCAATCGTGGTTGGGAACAATCGAGAAGACCAAATTGAGACAGCGAATACACGCAGAACGAATATTTTGGAGCACAGGCATGAGGCGTTCATCAGGGCGATCGCTACCCTCGTTGTAAATCGCCCGGCATGCTCGTACCAAACAGTAGACAACCACATCCATCGTCTGCGATGCAAATTCAGTCATCCGGGTTTGAAGTGTCTCGAAGACAGTATCAATCAGCTTAAGCAGACCCAGCTGTCTTCTTGGGGTGGTCAACTCTTCCTGGAAGGCAGTCTGATCGCACTCATCGTTGTCTTTGACAACGTGGACGCCTGCAAGAGGGCCAAAGGACAGCTGCATGAAAAGTCCAAAGTCGTGTTCTGAGAGGTGCGAGATAGTTCGCAGAATGGTCTTTCGTCTGCCGGCTTGGCCAGCGGCGGCCGAGCCAGCCTTAGAGATCATTCGACCATAGAGTAGCCGAAGGACCACGGGGAGGAGAACAGCGCGGTGCTCTTGTTGAATTAGACTTTCTTCGTTGCCAACATGCACGAACACGGCAAGTTCATCCTTGAATCTGGCCTCATCCAAGAGATTAAGTAGGTTTTCTTGATACGGGCGCACATTCGGATCTTTCCAAGTGAAAAGGACATTGAGCGCATGTTTCTGTAGGTCAGAGTTACCATGACACAGAAGTCCTAGGACTGCCGCATGAACCTCGGGGGCCTTGAACAACACAATGGGGTTGAGGAACCGCGCAAACAAAGCAAGCATGGACAATCGATCCCGGAATCCCCAACGCACTTGCACATCATCAGTCTCGATATCTTCGATTTTCGCCTCGCCAGTTGGGGGCGCGTCATCTTGGTCCTCACGCAATGCCCAGGACAAGAACAATGGTACAATCTGGCGCGAGCGTTTCTCGGCAACGCCCGGTGCAGCGTTCAAGACACGAAGTGCATGGGTTCGCGGGGAGGCTGGGAGGATGTTCGCGACTGTGTGGTCCTGGTTGAATTGTTGAGATAGGACATGATAAGGATCCTCTGTGCCCTTGGTATTTGCAGCGAGTACTTTTTCGACCTTTGCAACATTGTAACACTTGAAGTGGCTCTTGACGAAAGAGTTTTCGTCGTCTTCTGCTGGAGCGTCGCTGGGCGCTTCGGAATCCCGTTCTGACAGCCACTGGATGGACAAATCGGACACAATCTTCTCTCCCTGGGGATTTTCGCTAATAGTCTTCAATGCAGCAGCAGAGTCATCCCACAGTGGGGCCAACTTCTTTGAGAACAGTCCAAAGCAGAAGTAAGGGACCAGGGTGGCCATCCACCTGCGGGAAGCAATTTGGGGGTAGAGAATCGCAAGTTTGCGGATATGCATAGATATGGTTCTCACGGAGTCCATTGTCAGCGGACTCTCTTCGACTTCGATGGCCAATTCCACGGGCGAGGGGTCGTCTTTGGCAATGCGAACAATTAATTCCCGTAGAAGCTGAAGAGATACTAGCCTCAGCCTGTGCGACGGGCTTGCCAGGTTCACAATTAAATCTTGAGCAAAGTCTTCCAGGGTGGGATGTTCGAGGTCCGCGGACTCTGGGAGAGAGGAAATGAAAGCAAGTGCACCCTCCAAAAAGACAGGCAGGCGGGAGAATTTTGTAGCAGTGGCGATAATCGGTTTCAAGAGATTCGAGTCAAGCTCTCCAACTTTGTTAGCGAGTTCGACATACGTCTTGAATCCTTGACCAAGGAAAAACACCAGGCCCTTCGTCTGGCCGTTATTGCCTTCAGCTGCACCATCCTGGAACGCCGATAGGAGGTTACTGTGCAACTTAGAAACCATCTTGGTCAATGTAGCAGAATCTGCAAACAAAGAGATAGCGGTTGGAAGCTTCACCAGCGCATTCAAGAAGGCTTCATCTTTTGTGGGGTACTCCAATGAATCAGTGATGCGAGATTTGAAGGCATCTGGGCAGGAAATGTAACCAGGTTGCGAGGTCTCGGGGGTGATGCAACCAGCCTCATGCAGACGTAGCAGGGTGAAACAAGTCTCCCACTCTGACTTTTGCCATGATGAGTTGATAAACTTCTGGAAAGGCGAAAGAAGCAAGCTCTGGAATCGCTCTGATCCCCACTCCGAGAATGTTGCGCAGAAGAATAGGAAATATTTGGAAAGCTGGCCTGTGGACACCAGGTCCATAATAGAGCGAAGGAAAGGTAGCAACTCATCCATGGGGGACATTTGAAGGGCGTATGCGACGCTTGTAAGGATCTGTGATATCGTTTCTGACGATACATCAGACGCCGACACCTGCTGAAGCAGGGACACTTGAATCTGATGAACGATCTTCCAGTTTTGGATTCTGACACCCTTGCGAGTTGTCACAAGTAGGAACATTATACGGCAGCACTCCGAGAGATTGGGATTCGGGGTTGATTTTGAGCGATCTTCGATATAAGCCTTGACCGTGTCGAGGATGGGTCCGAAGGTATCGGGAGTCGTGGCGTGGACAAGACTGACGACCAGACCAAATATAACTTCTGCAGGATCATTGTGATTTTCACTAGTCGGCGGGATCTGACTTAGAACACAACTGAGGATATCCATGCCATTGGAGTGAAGCCCGTTGTTGACTCCCCTGATAGCATCGGAGAACATGGTCATCAGTCCTTCCCTGTAGTTCTCGGTATCCTTGTTGTCGTCGGCCGCTTTCGAGATATCGTCGAAGAGGAATGAGACAGCGGTCTCGAGGGGTGCTTTGTTTTTATAATAAACAAGGCCGGCCTTTCTGATAAGGAACGACATCGACTCCGCGGCAAACCTCGCCACAAATGGCTTTTGTCGTTCTTTTCCGAGATATGGAGTCATGATACTCAGCAGCTGTCGCAGGTCGGGCACTAACAGACGAGAAAGGAATTTGAAGATCCATGCAAGACAGGTGAAACTCCATTCAACGACCTCAATATCGGGATGTGTTGCCGCAACGGATGACACTAGTGTCACTGCCGTAGCAAAATGTTTTTCGAACTTGACGCCCAGATCCCGAGCAAACTGCGCAAGCAAGCTCAATAGCGGCTCCATGGAGAGCTGGTCTCTCTTCTCGATGAATTCCACCAATAGACCCATGATCTTCTCTTCATGATACAGAACTTGCGCAAAGCTCTCGGAAAGAGGGTTGACACGCCGTACGAATTGTGTAAAATTGTCTGAAAGGTTCATCTCGAACCAGTGATCGAGGGCCGCTCGGAAATAAGAGGATGTTTCGTCCTCATCTTCGCCGAAACTGGCGCGGCGCACGCGGTGGATCGGGTCGATTTTGAGCTTGGTGATTCGTGATGAAAAGCCCTCGAATCGATGGTTTTTTGTGGTTTCGGTGCCCGTTTTCAGGCGCCTAACAGGCTTTAGTTTTGAGCCTGTCCCCACCATCTTGACGGGTCTGACGAGCAGCACTGTTCGTGAGAAAGGTACTGGTCACTTTTTTTTTGGCTGATCCGCATGGAATACAAAAAAGTTCTTCGGGACGGGATTTCGTTATTCCGAAGCAGATATCTATGCACATCACGTGTTGATAAGGTGGCCCAAGCTCCTGCTTTCAAGAACCCGAGATGTTCTATCCTGCGTCTAGTCGCATGTAGTTGATCTCTGGTGGCACCTTTGGACAGTTTGGGTATTTGGAAAAAAAAAACCTCATCCCTTTTGGGGTCTCTCGCCTTCCTATTTTCAACCTTTCCACCATCTCCTTATCAATTTTCATCAAAAAATTCCATCTTTTCCCTTTGCCAACTCAACCTACCACCAAGATAGAGCCCAAAATGGCTCCCAAATGGTATGTATGTTCAGGTCTGCATATATTCCAGTCACTAACCCAATCCATACGTAGTATTGTCATTGGCAGCTTGAACGGCCAGATACGGCCCGTGTTCACTAAGCTAGCCAAGCTGCAGCCAAAGCAGGATTTCTCCTTTGCGATCATTCTTGGCGATCTCTTCGGTGATGGTTCGACTGAAGACGAGCTCCAAGATATTACCGCCTTGATACAGGGGAATATCACTGTGGCATGCCCAACCTACTTCACCCTTGGTAACCGACCACTCCCCCCTCAAGTGGTCGAAAAGATTGAAGCAACTGATGAAGTGTGCCCCAACTTGTTCTTCCTGGGAAAGCGAGGAACCTTGAAGACAACAGATGGTATCCGTATTGTCGCTCTCGGTGGAACCATGGGAGAGGCAGAGGGTAGGTCCAAACCCGAGAGCAATGCTAGCGGCAAGTTCCAGCCGACATACAGTGGATCCGATGCTCGTGCACTGTTCGGGATTCACAAAACCGACATTCTTATTACCAATCAATGGCCGAAGGATGTTCGTCTAGGATCTAGCTGCGAGGTTTCCGGGGATAAAGAGACCGTGCCGGCTGAATTGCAATGCGTTGCTGATGTCTGCGCGACCCTGAAACCCCGTTATCACTTTTCCCGGTCAGACGCTGCTTTCTTCGAGCGTGAACCCTTCTTTCACATGCCAACGGAGGAGGGTCAAGATGCCTACCCACTCACTCGGTTTATTTCATTGCCTACTTTCGGTTCGACGAAAAATGCTATTTATGCCTTTACCTTGGACCCAACAGCACCTTTCCCAAGCAGTATCCCCCCAGGCTCCACCATCTGCCCTTGGTCGGCGGCACAAAGCAGGCGAAAAATGCTTCCAAGCCAAAATGAATCATACCAGCGCTACGCCCCTTCCGACAGAGATAGAGACCCGGGCCACCAGCGCCGACACAAAGAACGTGCCCCTCCGCCAGGCCCAGAGAATTGTTTCTTCTGCCTCTCGAACCCCAACATCGCCACTCATCTCATCACCTCAATCGGCAATGACAGCTATATGACCACTGCCAAAGGACCTTTGCCCTCAAGCAACTTCTACCCCTCCCTAGGCTTCCCAGGCCATATGCTCATCATCCCCTTCGAACACTGCCCGACCATCGACCTAATTTTCGATCCGGCCACCCGAGCCTCGACCTTCACCGAGATGCAACGGTACCGCGAATCCCTGCACCAAATGCTGAACGAGCGATCAGGTGGCAAGCTTGGTGCTGTCACATGGGAAGTCAGCCGCTCAAACGGTATCCACACACATTGGCAATTCCTGCCGATGCCAGTGGAGAAAATCCGCTCCCGGCTTGTGGAAATGGCATTCAAGAAGGAAGCGTCGAACCTGGAATATTCGACGTTCAAGACCGTGCCGAATCCCGACGAAATGCACAATCACCATATGATTGATTATTTCCGAGTCTTCATTTGGACACCTACGCCTACGCCCAGCACTGAAACCGAAGCCGAACCCGATAATTGGTCTGCACCTGAGCACAAAGGCGTGTGGAAGACTGAATCTGGAGAAGAGAATGTTATCATTATGAAAATCCTGCCGGAGAACCGATTTGATTTGCAATTTGGTCGTCGGGTTATGGGTAAGGTGCTCTATCTGGATGATCGTATTAACTGGAAGGACTGTGTGCAAACGGACGAAGAGGAGACGGTGGACGCGGATGCTTTCAAGGAGGCTTTCAAGAAACATGATTTCGCCATGGAGACCGAGGAGTGAATTTGAGATCGACAAGTTTCTTCCTCTTTTTCAGATTCATACATGACAAATGTGCGGTGTGGTAGGTATGGTGATCAAGGGATCTTTTGACGGGGAGCGTCTTCGGAAAGCTCCCCCTTTGTGTAAAGTACGATGAAATGTGACAAATAAGTTCAAAATTGAAACCAAAATTCACAAATTTTACAGACTCCACACAGAACGCATATAAGAGATACTCATATTAACGTGTCTTCCCAAACTGTTTTGGCTGGAAATGGAAACATCAAGAAAGCTGTGCGACAATGCGCCGATGCCAATGTTGGGCTGTGCTCGGATGCTCGACGCTGACATGTCCAAAACCCTGCTGCCAGGTCTAGGACTGCTGGGCTATTGCTAAGATGCCTGGGCCTCCCATCGCAGCCTAACAGTGCTAAACCCAGATCGCGAACCTTTCGAAGCTTAACGCCAGATTCATACCAGCATGAAGCCAGTGAAGTGGTTTACCCTACTGGGTATACATAGTACAAACCCAACATACCCCAATCAACAATCTATAACCCATCATGACTCGGGGGATCATCCATTATATCAAGATGAATCAAAGGTGGGATATTTCCTGCTAGGCAAAACCGCGCATTGTCCTCAAAAGTCTGCCATACAGGGGTATCAAGCGAGTCTATCAAAGCCCACCTGAGGATGCAAAAGAGTGCAAGTGGCAAGTGAGTGAAATGGTGAAAGAAAAGAACCATTTTTATTTAAAGCCCAAATTTAGCCCGTGGTCATGGTATGTAAGTTTGTAAGATGAAGTAAGACAATACAGCCTCAGAATGGTATCAAAAAAAAAAAAAAAAAAAAAAGGCGGATGAAAAAGAAGGAAAAGAAAGAAAACGTCCTGTTCATGAAACCGCCTCGATCCACGAGGGTCATACTCAAAAGTTGCTAGAAGCATTGACGGTAGGTCTTTTCCCGCTCTGCAACAGACTCGGAGGTCTGGTATTGTCGGGTTCGGGAATGGGGGTGATGGCGTGGGGGTTATAGGTAGTGTACTCTGAAGGCGAAGGAGCCGAGAAAGCAGGAGGGGGCGAAGAAGGGGCACCGGGGGCGAAGCCGCGGTATGGAGGCTGGGACGTGTATGATGGGGGATACTGGCTAGAGCCGAAAGATGGCTGGCGCTGGAAGCCTGGTGTTGGGGCCGCGGCTGCGGAATGGTCTATCTCCGAGGAGGGGGAGAAGGCCATTGGCACGGGGCTATAGTTGGTGTGCGGCTTGTATGCAGCCACGGGCGAGGGTGCGGTCACAGCGTGGTAGCCATTGCCTGCGCCGTAAGAGTGGTCATTATAGGAGTCTTGGTATGGTTGCTGGTCGTAAGGGTTGTGGACTGCTCCGCCGGGAGACCGCGAACCATAGGGGTCGTGCGCTGCGGCACCATAGCCAGCTGCTGCGGCTGAAGGCGACATACCGGGCGAGCGACGCCCGTACGGATCTTGAGTCGCAGCCAACGCTGCTGCTGGGCCGGGGGAACGTCGTCCGTATGGATCCTGGACAGCACTGAGTGCCGCCGGGCCTGGGGACCTTCTCCCATAAGGATCAATCGTTGCTCCAGAGGAAGGCATGCCCGGCGAACGTCGGCCATAGGGGTCTTGAACGGGATTCAATGTTGCTCCCGGGCCGGGAGACCGTCGTGCCCGCGGATCTGTAGGTCCAAATCCTCTGTATCCCGCCGCGGCTGCGCCCATGGCTGGGTTGGGTGAATAGTCAGAGTAAGCGGCACCAGGTGTGCCAGCACCCTGCTTTCGGTCCGGGGGATTCAATGGCTCCATTTCGACATCGTCATGGTGATGCGGGTCTTCAACATGCTTGTCAACGGCACCAGCCCAGGTAGGCATCTCAGGCAGGGCGTCCTCATTGACATGAGCGGCCGGAGACTTGGGCGCGTCGAAATGCGCAGTCTGAGGCGCAGTCTGAGGCGCAGTCTGCTGCGCACCGCGGAATGAAGGTGGAGCTGGTGGCGCTTGATAGACCGGATTTGGAGCTGGTGGTGGAGGCTGATGGAACGGAGGGTCATCAAAGTGTTTAGGCGTTTTGTTTCTGCGCCTGCCTGATGGACAGCAACAGCTACAACAGCACTTGCAGCATTGATAGCCACAACAGAGACAATTGAAGATGCAACCTAATACGGCGAGTAGAACTACTGAGCCAATGATGATACCAACGATGACGGGCCACCTTGCGCCAATTAATTAGCATCGTGCCAGGTCATGCGCAAATGGGAAAGGAGGGCGCACATCGCTCAGGAAGAACTCACTTGCAGTAGGTTTTAGCCATACATTTGTCCCAGCTGGAAAAGGTGTCTGGAACCGACTCGAGATCACTCGCGGTGTCTCGAACCCATAGTGTAATATTTGCTGGACTCATCTTGGAAATGAATAGCGGGTGCACAAGACGAGAGAAAAGGAATCATCCGATTGCCAATGGCTGCGGAACAGCCTTCGACAAGAGCCTTCCAGTGTGAAAGTAGACTCTGTTCAGTGTGATTGAACTGTGTGTACAATCGTGCCCGGGCGCGGAGGTAGTGAGGGGGCGCGATACCGAGTGTAGCGATAGTAGAGATGATAGAGTACAAAGTAGATTTCAAGTCACAGCCGTGGACAGTATATTCAATATCAAGTGAAGATGTAGCAAAATAGATGCTAGCTCAAGGTGGATCGAACAGGCAGCAAGTTACCAAAATAGAACATTTGATAAAGACTGGAGATAGAGTGAGACCCTAGAGCGGGGATCCAAGGAACGAAACAATGCAGGGTCTCAGAACGAGAAGAGACCCAACACTTGAAAAGAGCGTCAAAAGAGCGTTGAAGGAGTCTTGAACGAGCCTTGAAGGAAAGTGAGGTGAAATTGCTGAAACAGCAGTTTCGAGGAGAGCAAAGGGAGAGACGGAGGGCTGACACGAACATTCCACTCGCCCCCATAGTTCTCCCCGCTTTCCACCTATCACGTTCATCAGAAGCACCTGAAACGACAATCCTCATTAACGCATTCTGTCGATCGTTTCTTTCTTCTACTTTTTATTTTTAAGGAGATGGAAATGAAGGTATTTTGAAATTGTTTTTTTTCATTCTCACAAAAGGAAAAATCAAACATTTGTGAACTGGTTGTCTCCTCCGATTACCCTTTCCAGACTCAATTAAAAGCGCCCAGGAAACACATCCAGAGAGAAATCGTCTGTAATACACAGGCAATTCTCGTTATGTACAGCTGTAAAATCACTCTTGATGCGATATTACATCAATATCCTCCTACCCCAATGACACAGTGCAAAGGGGAATATTAGCGGACATTGCATTGAAATACAAATGCTCCGGAAGAATTGAGCCAATATGACTGGCGTTGAAGCATCAAGATGCAAATTTGGTACAGCGTGGAATGACGATTGATCCACAGTAGAAAGTCTGTACAGAGAAGGACCAAATTGTGGATTAAAGGGCGATAATGGTGTCAAAAGAATGTTCGGGGAGAAATGGACATGCCAAAGTGTTGGCAGAATGTTTGAAGAAGATCGTCGTTGAGGGGGTATTGTTTTCGCGGAGACCCACGAGGTATGAGAAAATGGAAATCTGGCGAGGATAGGCCGTCTTCGTGCGCATTTCCGGGTTCGAAGTTGCGAGGTCGTTAAATAGACATATGAAAGGGGACACTCAGATCCAAATGGGTCATAAGAGTCAGTTGCCCAGGGAAGATCGTGGGCGATGGTCATAGAGAGGTGTGGCAACAGGCCACGCAAAGGAAATATTGGAGAGAGCAGGAACCCATGAGGGAAACAGGGTGAGCAAAGGAGAGGACGATACTGATAGCAGATATCAATGAGGTAGGGAAAGGGTGAAGAGCGCAGGTGATCCAGCACGCCAACACAAATCAGACCTCAGCAGGACGGAAATGGTCGAGAGAAGTTGAGCAAAAGAAAAGAAAAAAAAAAAAAAAGCCGCCATAAAGCATCTTGGAATGCATCAGCCGAACACCACGCTCCAAGGACAAGACGAACAAAAAAAAAGAAATATGAGATGCAAGAAAATGTAAAGCATCAAAATAGGAAAGGTACTGGCGAGTCGATTTAGTAGGAAAGCATCCGGCGGCCGGGGGTGCGGGCAGGGACTGGGCTTTGAGAAAATGGAGAGCTTAGGTAGCGGTTTCGCTCGTTGTCGCCAAGTCGGCAACGTCCAGTTGGGCTGTCCTCCATTTGAGGTGATTGTTCACCAAAGGCAAAAGTTTGGGCGCGGTTCAGCTTGGAGCGCTGCTTGACCTTGCCAAGTCCACGCTCGCAGGCAAATTCGTGCTCCTTGGCACTCATTTCGACATAGTTCTGAGGGAAACAGAAAGAGCGATGTTCAGCAAAGAATGAACTGTATCCACCATCTAGAATGTACATATCTGGGTATGACAGGTGAGGGTAAGTATCAACATTGATGGCGCGATCATGGTGACGCAGGTACTTGGCCATGATGGGAGCCCGGTGGGCAGAGTACTCGCAGTGCAAGACCAGCGCAGTGCGGGCCTGGGGGGCACTGAAGAGTTCACCGGCGAGACGCTCCTTGTCGTTATAGTTCAATGCGCCGGTGATGTGGCCCCCCTCATACTCGTACTCGAAGCGGCAGTCGATGATGAGAATGTTGTCGAATTGATCATTGAACTTGCCGTTAATGAGTTCCAGAAGAGTGCTCTTGTCGATGCGAGGCAGAGAGTCCGCGCGATCCTCAGGGATGAAGTGAGGCAGCTTCATGCTGGGCGGGCTCGAAATGTCACTAATGGACTGGACGGGTGTATTTGTCGCTACCTTGGCCTCTTTATCGGCAATAACATCTGCTGGGTTCTCAAACATACTCAATGATCGTCGGCATTGCTTGCGGGGACGCATCAAAGAATGAGAGGTTTTGCGGATTGAACTGGGAGCGGGCGAGCCGCTGCTACGGGCATGATGGAGTGCTGGCCGCATACGGGGCGGCGCCAGGTGAGTGGAAGAACTATTGCGAGAGATTGGACGCTCATGGGGAGGCGAGTCCCCAAACATATCTTCCAGAGAAGTAGACGTGCTGAGAGATGTCTTGGCTCCAGTGCCAAATCGGAAGGGTGGTGCTTTACTCTCCGGTGCAGGCCGGGTCAGTCCAAGTTGGAAAGACTGAGCCTTACTCCTGGCCAGACTAGGACGCAGGAAAGTGGGCCGCTTCCTCCTGTCAGATAGAAATTCATGTTAGCGGCGCTGATATGGTGGCTGGCTGAGTATCACGTGCACTTACTCAGGTGGGCATAGAGGAGACTCCATGGGAGACGCCTGCAGAGGGCTAGGTAGCGGAGATCCCATTGGTGATCCCATAGGACTACCCCCGGGCGTCGGAGACTGTATCTCGATCTCGGCAGTCACAAAAAACGCCGGCTTGTGAGGCAGTGGAGACATTTCCATCACGTCCATAGCCGGAGCTGGAGAAGATGATGGGAGCGGGGGGGTGGTCATCACATCGTCTATATAACGGATCAGTCACTACTCCACCCTTCCATTGTGGTCTTTACTTACCACGTCCATTGGTTTGACCGAGCATACTTGCCGTGAACAAAGACCGCCGGGGTGTGGCTAATTGAGGACTAAATATAGAGTTAGCCGGGCTTTGTCCCTTTGACGATGAAACGACCCATGGAAACCCTCCACATACCTCTGGTCAATATGGAAGTTCTGAGAAAGATCAGCAGCCAAGCTGGCTGTGGGGGAAGATCCTCGAATGGGTTTCATGTTGAAGTAGTCCGAACTAGACTTCTTCATAGACAATTCCTTGAAATTGAACGGGTTCCCACCGAACCCGGACATTGAACCCAGAGGATAAGAAGTTGATGCCTCTGAACGAAAGCAATGACCGAACATAACTGATGGAGGCTGCATAGCAGCGAGAGGTGAAGAGTGTTCCATGGTCGACGAATCGCAACTGGACCACAAAGCCGACGTGGTACAGTTTGTCTGGGAAAGCAACCGGAACAGATGGAACAGAGGCAATCAGGCCCTGACCACAGATGTCTACCCAGTACTAGGTCCTACAAACTGAGGTTCAAAAAAGAAAAAAAGTCTCAACGCAGGTCTCCACGTTTGCAATTTCAACGTTATGGGTCCCCACGATCGCCGTGACAACCAGTTCCGGAAAAAAAAATCCTAGGTCCCAGACCCTAACCACCAACGGCGAGAGTTGTATTTTGTCAAGTCACAGGATTTATCGGTCCATAGCAAGCATTCGGAGGTTTTTAGAGGGGGGGTGAATCTGGTGAATTTGGTGACTATGTTCGTGATTGGAGGGGTCGGGGGAAGCTCGTGGGTGCTGCAGGACTGAGGGGAAAGGCCCAGAATATGATATGGATTTGTCGACAATAGAAAACCAAGATTGAAGCTCCCCAATGTTGAGGGATGTCGAGAGTAGTTAACAAGAAGAAGAAGAAGTAGGAATAAAGCGGTTTGAAGAAAGAAACCGTGAAGCTGAAGGGATGGGCTTGTTGCAATGGGCAACGCAGGTGGGGAGGATCTCCGAATGTACAAAAGTAATTGAGTAAATTGGGTAAATTGAGTAATTGAATATTACTGCGGCTCCGATTTTCCAAGGTAATCGGGAAATTTTAATATTTAAATTTGGGTTAAATTGGGGTATGGTAATGATTAAAGGGTAATTCGAGGTAATGGGAGGTAATTTATAGTACATATCTAGTAATCCAAGGTATGTATACTCTGTAGAGAGACCTGTATAAGGAACCGGTATGGTAAATACCAAAATGAATTTAAATATATATATATACATATATATATACGTATACGTATAATATCTATGTTGTATGGGGAAATAGGTATGCAATACTATAGTAAATGGTAGTAACCAGACAGAGTAAAGGATAGACACTCCCCATGCTCTGGCTAGGGGTCAAATACTTTTTTTATCTTTTTGGTTGCCCGGGGCTCCCTTGCCGCAGCAACCCAGCGCCTATCAGAGCTCATCACCTATTTTCTTCCGGAGTACGGAGTACGGAGTACATGGTACTATACTAGGTATGTCTTGGGTTTAGCTTTCACTCCCCTGCTCTATGGAAGGAGGATTGTCTCTGTATTTATTACTTACCTTTCTGCGACGGAGTACGGAGTAAATATCTACTATTCTTCACTGAGTTACAAAAGAGTATCCACCAAAAAACTTTTTCTTTCCCGTGTGTGTCCGTCACCTGTGTGTGAACCACAGGTGAGCTGAAAAAAAAAAAAAAAAACGGAGCCCAAGAGATCGAGTCTAATGCAAAAAAAAAAAAAAAAGATATCCACTTTTCCTGGTCTTCGGGAGAAAAAAAAATTTTAAAGCTTCTGCAAGTGATGGGAAGCAAGTGATGAGGAAGCAAGGGCGCTTCGATTGAGAACGGCTTCTTTATTGCTTTGACATAACGTCATGATATACTTCAATTCATCCTAAATGCCCCGACTGGAAAAACTAGATCCATTCTCAATTATAGTGCTAATATCCTCTGTTACTATGCTAATATGCCTAGTGCTCGATCGACTCTACTAGCCCGATAAGAAGCCCTGTGATCATCTATCTTACCGAGGTATTGATTGGCCACACGGCAGAGGCGTGGAATCTCAAGATCTCCTCATCTCCGAAATGAACAAAAGAGTTCGCACTATCTAGCCCCCATTAGGCGATATCAAGAGCCGATCAGAGGTTGGAATCTCTATCGGTGGTGCGAAGTATGGAGTACAAAGTGGTATACAAAAGAATTAGAGATGGCCATTCAATCGCTTCACCATCGGAACGTACAACGTAGTATTGAGTAAGGAATGGTAGATAATCTCATTCTTCCTCTGGAAATTGAAGATGCTATAGTGCTCTACTCATACATACCCGTGCTGCCCTTGCTTGGGCATTCTTGTTGATCAAGGGTTCACGATGGTCTCCAATGTCGCGCATCCCTTCCATCCCCCTTGGTAGGATGTTTGACTTCAATATACATTAATTGCCTAAGGGTAGTTCTATTGAAACCTTCATCTCTGATGGCCTTTGGCGCGCGCTTTACCAACAACGAAAGCAATTGCATCTCAATTGCATCTCAATCCCATCTCAATTGCCGCTCTTGAGCTAGGGCTACTACTAATACCAGTAAGGATGACCCGGGGTCAAAACTCATGCGACGACCACGACAACCCTGGGAACCGACGTGAAAATCATGGTTCGTTCACACCTTGAACAAGTTTATCAACACAGATCTCTGTTCTGTCCCCTTTGGGTTATCAGATGCGATGTTCGCTACGGGGTACACAGCAAGATCTCAGATTTGCTACCTTAGTTTTTTTTTTTACTTTGTACAAAGCATGGCATATGAAACTACTAGCCGCTGGAGTCGGCTTTAGTGTGGCCCAGTCATAGTGGACACTCGGCTCATGATTCACCAATGTACGGAGTACCCCATGGTGTGCTACTCTAGACCATCTCGTGAACCTTCGCTGGGCCATCCTGGTATATCCGATCCGACATGCATCAATCCCTGGTCCTTTCGATTTGTTTACAACTGGTTGCCCTCTACGGAATATGTATATCCATCTCTCAAAGGCATTGTTACACAACTCTCCTCCGTGGCCGACGATGCGGTGTGCAACTCCCACGACGCGTTCGGGGGATTCTATTGGCCCGTCATGCTACGTCATATCTACTGAACATCAACCTATCTGTGCTCCGTGCACATTGCAAACCTGATGTGCTAATCATAGATATCCATTATTAGCCTTGGAAGTTGGCAGACTCCGTCTTGAAACCCTCGGGGGATGTCTCTGATCGCGTTGTTTTGATGTGTGTTGATGTGTTGACCATAACACTGGAACAGGCGTTCACGAATCAGCGTCCTCTTTCCAGGCGCTTGCAGATGCCAAACTCTCTGAAATGCTGACCGTATCAGCCCAATTGCCCCGATCTAACTATCTCACTGCGCCACGGCTGCAGAGTCGCAGCTAAGGTGGGGTCGGAGAGCACCCCGATGATGTGACCGGTCAATTGCATCACAACGCCATGTGCGATGGGGCCAGTCATGTCAGCTCTCCAGCCGACTTCTTCGCTGCGGGGTTCATCACATTCCTCGTGTTCCCGATATTCCCTGCATGGTTAGGGCCAGACCTTTCCCCTCTCTCAAGATTTTACCCTCTTATTGTCCAATGTGATGTCACGATGTTGTTGATATATCCATGGATGGGTCAAGCTTCAAATAAACAAAGCAAAGCTTCCAAGGACTTTTAATGCGTTATCCCGTGATCACGCATGACATCAACAGAGATATTCCAGAGATTTCCTCAAACTGGAAACCTCTCTCTCTGTACTCCGTATTTGGGGTATCATACCATTCCTTCAGTACTGGAAATACCCTTACCCCGATGTATTTCCCCTGATCTTTTCTATATTTGTCAAATTATTATTCTCCCGGCTCGGAGTCCCCGATCAGCGCCGCTATTGGTACCCCCGGTCATTTATGCGCGCCTCATCGGCTTCGTGCCTGTCAGCTCCCCTCTCTCAAGCGTGCTATCACGTATTAGCGACGCCCTACTCCATATTTGGAAGCTGATGACTCCCCACATTACACAGCTCCGATTGTGGTATCTCTGTCAAATACACCCGTGATAGGTCAAGAGGCTTACCTAGGCGCCGCTGGACTGGTATATTCTACAATCTTTTTTTACCGGTCTAGACTTTCTTTTGTCGCACAGAATACCTCTCTTGATCAATATAATATATATATATATATATATTTTTTTTTTTACTAAAAAAAAAATTCCAACCTGTATGCAGACCACCTTAAGCTAAACCTGTCGCCAACCCCGTCTTTACTTAAACACCGTGTACACTCCCCAATCCTAGTACTCAACCAAATTTCACTCCGAACCTCTGTACTCCGTACAACCTCCCAAGTCACGCAAAGCTGTCCAATACGGTGATAGTGGCATAATCAGGCAAGCCCCTGAAAACGTGTCAAAATCTGACACCCGACTCTACATCTATCACAACGGTTGCCAGGACTCCCAGGCCCACCAAGACGCTGGACTCCATATATTATTCACTCCGAGACCCATCCGCCTACATCAAAACCACCTGGGCAATTCCCACGAAATCCATTCCCACATGTTTGTTACCAGCACGACGACTACCTAAAACTAAAAACTACTTAAACCATGCAGATCCACGGCAGACGATCCCATCCGTTCCAACACATCAATTCTGATACAGAGGTAATTTTCTTCCAAGCTCCATAATATTGATTCTGTCAGATATCAAAATGGTCTCGCCCGCGCCAAATTGATAGTTCGATGCATGATTCCTACTTTTTGCTACCCACAACATACCAAGAAATGACGCTTTGTTCGGCCTACTCGTATACAGATCAGCCCCCCGGGCGGGTCGGTGCATCCGTGAAATCAGCGCAAGCGGAGCCCGGATCCTGAAGCTCGGATCCAGCGCAATTAGCGGATTATCCTCGGCGACATGCGATTGTATAAATGGATGTTGGTTTCCCGGTTGCCTTTGACAACAGGATAGTTCTGCGTCTGGTCTGGACTGGTGGTTTGAGGTTGAATGGTCTGGAACCTGATCTCGTTTTTGAGATTCGTCATTACCCCTGAATCAGTCCTTCTTTTGGATCCCGGTCTCTCTGACAGCTTCGAATACACCATGCTCTTCCGTCTATTGAAACATTGGTTGCATGTTGTCGCGCCCGATATGTTGCGTGGTTTTTGAGGTATCTTTGCTGTGGCTTCCAGGGGCTACGTTTGAGATACGGAGTATTCCGCGGAGTACTCCGTATACTTGGAGACAGTCTTGTGGCCTTGGGGCTGGATTCTTTTTTTTTTTTTTTTTTTTTCTTGGCTAGAATCGTAGGCTGGATACATAGCATTTGACTTAGTGATTTTGAATCTTCCTTCAGAATTGCTATGAGCAGATGAAAATTGGCTTTGTTGGAGGTCTTGAAGTTTTTGCGGAGAGTGGTCAGATCCTACAATATATATAGACGTCTTGAACCTATTGATATAACTTCACGCCACTACTCTTGATTTCTTAAGATGATCAATAAATCATGGGTTCCAGATATCCTCCTGAAGCCTCTAAGGAAAAAAAAATTTTCCATTTTTAAAGAGGTCATTTGGCCGTTCAACCCCGGTCTCTTGGAGCATCAAAATCCTTATCGGCTTATCGGACCACGCTAGCCCCAAATAGGCTAAAGCATGAATTTTTCTGAGCAACTTGAACGGCCGCAAGGAGTGTTGAACGTGCCTTTGGTTTGCAGATCTCCATTATCAAGGCCTAAGAACGAATAGTTTGATCGCTAATTGAACCTCACACCTATTCGCCGTATCAAAATCTCCCCAGTCTCAGCAATGGGCCCCCCCTTCGCCGGTTCAAAGAAGCGCCGCCGCGAACCTCACAATGTCGACGTGAAGCTGGTGGAACTCTACGAGGATCTCGCTAGTGAAAAAGATGATATCCGACTCAAGGCTGCTCAAGCCCTAGTGTCACAATTCACTCCAGACCAGAACCCTGCCGATGAACAGATCAAGAAGGTGCTATCGAGGCTCTTCCGCGGTCTCTGCAGTAGCCGCAAAGCTGCTCGAATCGGATTCTCAATTGCCTTGACAGAGATTCTGACACAGGTCTTCTCATCGCCGAGAGAGACATCACGCTTCACCTTCTCGGATGCACTGAACCTCTGGGAGTCTCAGTCCAGTTCCTATGGCAGCGAGTCGGGACAGGTTGGTGGCCACACATGATTTTAAAACGTCGCATGCGCTAACTGGGATATCCTTTCGTTTCATATAGGAACAACGCGACCACCTTTTCGGCCGTCTTTTCGGCGCTGAAGCGATCATCAAATCCTCCGTCCTGTTCCAACCCACCGTGCCCTTCGAGCAATGGACCCAGGTCGTCGATCTTGTTTTCGAGCTTGCACAGAAGAAGCCATGGATCCGCGAAGAGTGTGGGTGGATTATTTACCAGTGTGTCTACGACCTGGCCGTGCGTCAGATGGAACCTAAGTACATCCAGTCGGCGCTGGAACAGCTCTGCGTGCGCGACCTCGCCCGGTCGCCCGAGGGTGTTGCTATCTGGTTGGCGGCGAAGGATATGTTCCCCAATGCTACCTTCCCGAGCAAGGTCTGGAAGCATGATGATCCCCTGGATACGAAGGAGCGCAGCATCATGTCGAAGATCATGAAGGAATCGGGTGCTGCGGCCAGCGACGGTGAGACTAAGGTGAACACTGCGAAGTCCTCTGGCGTCTGGAACAACAAGCTTCACTTCGCCTGGGATGCGGTTCTGTCTCGGACCAGCGTTGAGGCTAAGGATAAGTCGAAGAAGTCTCGTATGACCTTCGCTGATTTCTGGACCGAGGTTGTGGACAGTGAGTACCTATCTAGCGATTGGATGATACATGATACATATGGAACTGACAAAAAATCTCTTTATAGATGGTTTGTTTGCTGCTGCGTCCTCGGACGAGCGCAAATACTGGGGCTTCCTTCTTTTCAACAGAATTCTGAACGATGGTGCTCCGCAGCAGGCCTCTCAGATTTTCACCAAGAATCTTATGCGATGCTTGACGAACCAGCTCGCCGTGGAGGACCGGTACTTGCACCGAATGGCCGTTAAAGTGGCCAAGGCAATCCAGACCCGCGTGTCCAAGGAACCCGAATTCGCAGCTGCGGCCATCCGTGGCTTGATGGGAACCAGCGGCACGCTGAACTTCGACCAGGCTACAAAGACCAAGACGGTTGAGAAGATTGTTGCCGAAGCCAACTTCGAGGCATTGGAAGAGATTGTCCCATTCTTCGAACAACTTATTCAAAACCCCAGCACAACCGAGGAGAAAACCGCCGCATCCAACCGTCAATTTGTCGCTGGACTCCTGTTGACAATTGTGCGCTCCAAGGCTTCTGCCAATGAAGACGACGCCGAAGACCTCCAAGCAAGCCTTGAGCAGATTCTGTCCATTTTCGTGCGCTTTGCGTACTTCATGGATACGGCCAAGGGCTCCACTGCCCCTGAGCCTCCTCTCTCATCGGCAACACAAGAACTCCTGCGCAATCGAATCAACTCCTGCTTAAACAGCCTTATTTCCAACCAAAAGTTTGCTGCTACGCTCCCATATGCTGTGGTGAAGCAGATTCGCGATGCAGCCAAGTCGGGCGAATTCGGCAAGTTCATCATTGCTATCGATGAGAAGCTGTCAGAATCAGTGAAGGCTGCTTTTAAATCTCTGAAGAAGCTGTCCAGCAGGGTATGATCCCCCCCTCGTCGGTCTTTTGGCCGCTTATACTGACTACCACATAGGAGAAGAAAGAGAAGGGCATGGCCGCATTTAAGCTGCTTTACTCTATGACTATCATGCAGGTGTACAACGGAGACGCAGACGCGGTATCCATGCTTGATGAGCTGGAGTTCTGCTATACCAAGTTCCTGGGCGACAAGGAGACCAAAACGGAAGACGCCGGCGATGCCTCGGATGCGTTGGTTGAGATCCTTCTCAGTTTCGCATCCAAGCAATCGCAGCTTTTCCGTCGTATGAGTGAGCAGGTGTTTGGCGCATTTGCCAACCAGATCACCGAGAACGGATTGGAATCTTTGACCTCGGTATGTAGCCTCAACTTTTTGGCAGACATGCATTTTCTAACTAGACCTAGATTCTTGAGGCCAAGGAGAGTCTTGCCGGACAACAAGAGATGTTTGAAGAGCAAGACGACGAAGGCGAGGAAGAAGGAGAAGATGACGATGAGGAGATGATGGATGTCGACGAGGATGAGCTTGACAGCGATGTCGAGGTCGTCGAAGCCGGCGGCTCCGGCTCCGGCTCCGACTCGGACGACGACGAGGAGGAGGAGGAAGAAGAAGACAACGAAGAAGACTCCCAGGAAGTCGCCGCCTTCGAAGCCAAACTAGCCGCAGCTCTCGGCTCCCACCGCGCAGACGAAGATGAGTCCGACTCCGATGCCGACATGAACGACGATGAGATGGACGAACTAGACGACAAACTGGTGCAAGTATTCCGTGCGCGTCGCCAAGAAACCTCCCACCGCAAAGACAAGAAAGACGCACGCGAGAACATGGTGAACTTCAAGAACCGCGTCCTAGACCTGCTAGAGATATTTGTAAAGAAGAGCCACACCCGCCCCCTCGCACTGGATATCCTCCTGCCGTTGCTCCGACTATCTCGCCGGACTAGCGTGAAGCAGATCGCCACCAAGGCCAACGGAGTGCTGCGCGAGTACACGAAGGTGTGCAAGGGCAATTCGCTCCCGAAGATCGAGGACGATGCACAGGCGGAGGCGCTCTGGGAGCTGCTCCGGTCTGTTCATAAGGAGGCTAGCCACAGTGGACCTATGGGCCATGCGACTGCTTGCAGCCAGGCTAGTTTGCTTGTTACCAAGGTTCTTGTTGCGCATGATAAGGATGCCATTGCGGGTGTTGTGGATGTTTATGCTGCTACTCGCAAGGATCAACTCATGAGCACCAAGTGTCATGTGCAGCCGTCGTTCTTTTCAGAGTGGAATAACTGGTGTGTTTCTGCGAGCAAGCAGTTGAAGTGAGGATGGGTTCTTTTGTATAGAGATTGCGAGTATGATATGTCGCTAGTTTTCAATGTCAATGTCATTATCATGTTTATTCAACGGTTTTATGTAGTCCACCATCTTATTTTTGAATCAGATCTATCGCATATATAGATATATGTGCAGTGTCATTCGTGCACTTGAGGACGGCATGTTCGTCCAGCCTATACTCAACGTTCTGCGGGATATGATGGATTCCGAGCGACAAGATCCCCAGGGTCACACACCATTTCTTGCTGCGTGTCGGAGTATAGTGGTCGCGGATGCTGCAACAAGTGGTATCTGTGGTCTTATATAATAGACTATGACACTGGAATCCACGAAAACCCCTACCCTCAACCAAACAACCCGTGGAGGGAATTTGAAGCCAAGAACTCGAAGACTTGCACTGGCCCAACCTTTCTCTCGTTTTCGATCTCACATGGAGCCAATCTACTGGTAGTTGAAAATTATGGGGGAAATGACCTTCGCCTGCTGTTCATCTATACCGATTGCGCTTGGACAAATTTACCACCGCCTATTGATACCACACTTACGCACCTAATCCGAAAGTGCCCTAGTCTTATAAATCAACCTGACAGGGCTGGTTTGTACCTTTTACATCTTGCTATCTGGCGAATGAACTCTATCATGCTCCCAGAGTGACAAAGTCCGGCATCTATCATTTCGAAACCGCAGTAGATTCCCTTCTCGCTGAAGATGTCAATATTACTGTTAGAGATGAGGACTTTTATAACCGATGTTATGCCATTGATCAAGCATCAGTTTGAAAGGTTGTGTTCAACCTTCTAGAAGGATAATATCAAGTTTGGAAAAGAGATGTCTATGTACATATTTCCAAAATATATCATGGAGAATGGAGAATGAGAAATATATGTAACTCTCTCTATATATATATTTTCACGCCATTCAACTTCTAATCTTACATTGCCATATTCTATTCAGATCACAATGAGTCATTGAATCCCCCCCTAGAAACCAGTAAGGTATCGATGCTTAGTCGTCTCCTCCAAAACCTCCAGCTTCATCCCAACCTCAATAGCGCCCTCATTACGCGGCGCACTCAACATCCCGAAACAAGGTTTGTACTTAATTCCCTCGTCGACCCTACGGTACGAAACAAGCGTATCCCACGGCTGCTTCTTGTTCTTGAGCGCCGTAGTTGGATCGACATTAGGCACCTGACAACGCGCACAGCGAGCCACAATATCTAGATCAAGCGGGGACTGGATAACAGCCTTGCCATAACCAGCAGAACCACCAGAAATACCGCTAGGCTCCCGACCAGTAATGCGAACCAACTTCCACGAATCCTCACTCCATGGCGCGCCTCCGCGTACAACGATATTCGGACGGAACCGCTCGACAGTAATCGGGTCCACACCCACCTTTCCCAGACGAACATTGAGCTCTGCCAGCGAAGATTCCGAAGCAATCAATATCGGGTGCACATCCGGAAAGCCGGTTGTCTGGACGCGGCCGAGACGACGCGGGGCGCCGTTACCCTTCAGCACGCGTGGGGTTGGGCCCTTGTAGACGAGGGCGACGTCACGTCGCAGGAAGGCAGAGAAGGGGGCATTGATTTCATCGCTGTACCTGTACCCGTCTGTCTCCGTGTCCCAGATGTGGGCGGGGCCCAGATTTGTATTTTCCGCTAGCCATTGTGGGGATGGATGGGAAGGGATGCGGATTGTGTGGAATTGATGGTCTTGGTCTTGGCTGGATTCATTTGCTTCGGGGTTTGGGATACTCACGACCAACTCGTCGCCGTCGACACTTAGGGCGGTGCGGATGCGTGTCATATCGGGGATTTGGCGGATTGTTAGGAAAGTATTTGAAGATGAGTCGATGAGCATCCAGCGGCGGTCAAGGTCAAGACCATGCTGTTTTAGGACTGTTGATTGGACTTCTAGGCCTCGACAAGATTTAATGGGGTACATGCGCAACGAGATGATCTCGCTGGATTGTTTGGGGCGGGGCCATATGCGGAGAAGTTTGGTTGGCGATTGGACTGAATTGGGCCATCCTGCGAAGCGAGTAATCAGGAGAATTGGAATTAGGAGTACGAGGCCTAATATTACTGCTGACGCCATGTTGTGCAACTGAAGCATGTTTGCTGTTTTGAGAAGATGTTCGGGTTATACAGTCCTGGAAGCCACCGATGTGATAAAGTCAGTTTTGCCACGGGGTGCCGCCTTTCATATGATGTTATGACTCTTAATTTTGAGGTGCTTAGAGTAAGAGGATGTGACACATTCAGTTTGCCATTATAGTGCTTTGTTGATATGCCGTGCCTTATCCTGTGATTTTATATATGGTAGCTGCCTTAGGTCCAATAATAGAAAAACCTAGAGGTATGAATTAGACACATGGTACACCACATGTAAACACCGTGCGCGTATAAAATCCACAAAATCCCAAGGGAAAGGAAACTAGAAATGCAGACAAGTCCAGGAAAAGCAATCCTTGAAGCCAAATACCGGATATAAAACAAAACCAACAACATGTACCTAGGTGGACCACCTGAAGGGGGTATATGCCCAAGATAAAGTTGACTCTGATGCGATCTGGTTATGCCGGATGCTTCTTATCAAGCCAACACGCGACCATTGCCTTAATTAGGGCGAGTGTGACAACCTGACCTTGCTCGATATTCGCATCCTTAGATGCCCCAGGGACATGGAGGAACAGAACATTGCGGTCTTGGCCCTGTAATTGGGCCAAAGACATGCTGGTGTAGAAAATGAAGTCACACAGGTAGTGGCCCGCATCTTGAGAGATCCGGAGATCCGACTCGGGAGCAAACGAACGCCACGTCTCCAGGAACTGGTCGTCGGGTTGGTAGGGCGAAGCAGAGGAGGGATCATCTGCAGCACGCCCTGGTGTTAGTATCGGTGGCAGACCCAGCTCTTTCCATCGCCTCTCGCCGTCCACATAACCGGGGCGACCATTGACATCGGTGATGTTATAGTCATCTCGGTGAGCTAAACTTTCGACGGAGTAATATTGCCGTGGAGCTGCAATGCCGATATGAATAATGAGATCAGGTCTGCGACCACCATGAGATGCCGCAAACTCCTCCAGAATTAATGGAAGAGCCTCTCGAACAGTGGCATATGCCACTGGGATCGGAGTGGGATGCACATGGAGTGAAACGCGACGTGGGTCCGAGTCGTGACCTTTAGGTGATGGGAAAAGGAAAGATGATGGAAGGGAGGAAGCGATCAGATATGACGCATTCACAAGGTTGGTCTTGAAGGGCTGGTTACACAGTTAGTTTCGGGTCGGATACTAACAGCATCCGAAAGTGCAGATCACTTACCCCAAAGCCTGTTATTAGGACGGATATCTCATTAGGCGAGGCCGAGGGTTGTAGCGGGCTGTTGCCGACAGGAGTGGAGAGTGTATATGGAGCAGTAGTCCCGAAATCACCCATATTCACAGTTATTCTTGAGGTGAAGTTGAGAAGAAGATGACTTGCAAGCGGGGAAAACGAACCTTGGAAGACACACAGACGAATGCGGGGTCTTGGCGGAATGCAACCCATGGATCTTACTAGCCTAATTCCGTTAAACTATATAAAGTGGTGACCAGTTACGGGCTTCATATTTGAGGCTTATGTATGATATCTAGTTAGTAGCTTGTTAGATTCTTAGATTCTTAGATATTAAATATTTTGTTAGTGCTACTTGCTAAGTCTTCATCTGGTCTTCCCCCCCCCCCCCCCCAAAAAAGAACCTTTCTGGTGCTAGGCTACCGAGACTTTCTTATTCTTGTACGACGGAGTACAGAGCTGGTTTCCCCTTCAATGATTCTACCGTTCAACTTGCAGAATTTGCAGGCCTCTATTATCATTGGAACGCTTATAGATTGGAAAACATCTGCATATGCAAGTGGGTCCAGGCGGAATAGAAACCCTCACTCAAGAATTGCCTGTTCGGGTAAGGATCGCTTAATTTGGCTCTCGTTCTCGCATTTCAGGCTAGGTGTACATCGATGTAGGCCAAGAATATTGTTGATCGGAGCTTTGACGTTCTGGGTCAAAAGAATTGGTCGCTTAGGATTTATTGGACCTGTAACTTTCCAATTGGCTTTGGCTCGGTTCGGTTCAACTGGACAGCATTTGATACCCTACGTGGGCCCCCCTGGTTTGAATATCCAGTCCAAGGTCGGTTGAGGGGAAAATGGAGTTTCCCTGACTGGCCAATGGCTCGGTAACTATTATAAATGAGTAGGTCCTCGGAGAATATCAGATCTTAGAAATTCAGGGTGTCGCTTCTATTGTCCCCTCTTCCCCTTTTCAGCCTTGACCTTGACCTTGACCATGGCAGTCATCACTGAATTACTCAACACTCCCTATGTTGTACAGAGTGTGTGCATCGCCCTAGTGGCGGTGTTCATAACAAGTGTATGGGCAGATATAGCAAACGGGATTCCACATAGGCACATTCCTTTGGTTGGAAAGACCTGGTGGGAGCTTACCAACAAAAAGGCCCGGCAACGCTTCACTCGGTCATGTCGTCAACTGATTACCGAAGGCTTTGCAAAGGTGAGTCTCAATAAAGATCAAAGCCAGCATTCTCTGCCCTCAAATATGCTAATAGGCCTTCCCAGGGAGTCAATGTTTTTCAGATCATCGGAGCCACAAGCCCGATAGTTGTATTGCACCCGAAGTTTGTCGATGAAATCAAGAGCAACCCAGATCTGAGTTTTGATGACTCGATCAAAAAGGCAGGCTATGAAGCCGGAAATAATTGGTGACCATGGCTAACTTGCGTATAGACATTTTTTAATGATCGCATTCCTGGATTTGGACCATTTCATAATGGTACTGCTTTAAAAGCTACTGTGGAGATCGTGCGGACCAGTTTGACCCAGGCGCTCGGTATGTCTTTACATATAGACACCTAGGATCTCACTTAACTGACAGGATTGACTTATCTTTCCCATTTACACAGGGTCCATTTCACTTCGGCTCTCAAAGGAGTCAGGTGCGATATTGAACGAACACTTGCCCCCCACCGATGGTATGCTAAAGCACCCCATTTGCATTGAATACTCCCACTGACGCTTCTGATTTTGCCAGAATGGAAGCCTTACCACATCGCGCACAAGATCCCGTACATGGTAGCCCGCCTCTCCTCTTTGATATTTGTTGGAGAAACCATCTCCCACGACGATGAGTGGATTGATGTCTCTGTAAATTATGCCATCGATGCGTTTATGGCTATGCGCGATCTACGAGAATGGCCGTCCATTCTTCATCCGATCGTCCACTGGTTCTTGCCCTCTACCCAGAAGCTACGCACACACTTGGAAATGGCCCGCTCCATCATTAGTCGCGAGATAGACAGGCGAGCGTTGATCCGCGCGGGCAAGCTCCTCGCAGATGATCCACCCCGTGAACCTGATGCTCTGGACTGGTATCGTGAAACCGCCGAAGCTCGAAATAACATGACTTTTGATCAGTCCTGTGCACAGGTTGGATTGGCACTGGCGGCTATCCATACTACGTCAAACTTGTTAACCAATGTCATATATGACCTCGCGGCGTACCCGGAGTATATCCAGCCGCTACGTGATGAGATTCGCGCGGTTGCTGCTGAGGATGGAGTTCTGAAGAAGACTAGTCTGCTCAAGTTGAAGTTGATGGACAGTGTGATGAAGGAATCGCAGCGTACTAACCCACTCTCCTTGAGTAAGTTATCCACTTTCTTTTGGTCCTCTTTTGATGTTCATTCGATTTTTTATTTATTCATTCAACCCACTTTCTTTTTTGTCTTTCTTGAAAGAATGACTTGTTGACACTCCACAACAGCCTCCATGAACCGCCTCGCCCTGAAGCAAATTGTACTCTCCGATGGAACTGTGATCCCCAAAGGCGCCAACATGTTCGTTTCAACGAAAATACTGGAAGATGACACTATCTACCCTAATGCTGCCACTTATGATGGTTACCGGTTTTGCAACAAACGCAAGCAGCCCGGCAACGAACACAAGCATCAATTTGTCGCGACGACAAGTGAGCACTTCGTCTTCGGCCATGGTGTCCATGCCTGCCCGGGCCGGTTCTTCGCTGCCAGTGAAACCAAAATCTTGCTCCTTCATTTGCTTCTGAAGTACGATTGGAAATTGCAGAGCGGCAGTCGACCTCCAAACATTGAAAATGGGGTTGAGTCTATCACCGACCCGCGAGTTCAGATTCTGTTCCGGTCGCGTAAGTCGGAGGTTGACCTAGGTTTCCTAGGAGAGTAGTGGATGGATGTAAGCAGCCCTTATCCCCCTTTGTGTGCTATACATATTGGATACTCGCTAGGTTTTGTGGGTTTTTTGTCACCACGGAAATATGATGTTATTTACAAGTTGTGGGATAAGCTGAATTTTCGAATATTATCGAATTTGAAAAAGGTCCAAGTCCAAGTCTTCGAGGTAGATATGACTTGGCTCCTCGAAAGTGGAGTTGATTGGCATCTGGCCCACAGTTCTGCGGGTATACTGTGGCTATCCATTGTAAGCGAGATGAGATCTGGGTACTAAATCTGTTGAGAATGGATCTCTGAATTGGATAATTCAGAAACTGAAATTCAATGTGGAATGTTTAACAGTGCATTAAGTCACCCATATACTTTGTAGTCTGTAGCATTCAGATATACATATACACCGGATTTTAGGCCGGGCAAGTTGGATTTCCCTTTCCGTTTTAGTGCTCACCCCTTGCCGCCCTTTGCTCACTGAGTAAAACTGAGCACGCCCCTGAGTATTATATAATCACTAGACCCGCTCACTGAGCATCACATGAATATTACATAAGCTCAAGGACTAGCTGGGCGTCACCTGAGCAGCCTGAGCAAAAGTGAGAGAGCAGCTAAGTCAGTAGGTCACCTTAATAAAATGCACCACGCTAGCACCATCCAAATGCAGTCGTTCACCTAGCACTCTTGAAAGTTGTCCCCTTAACGAAAGGCTGGTGTCATCAATTTGGCGGTCGATCCTGGTTGTTGTGCCTCCACCTGGAAGGCAAATACACAGTGGGGCCATATTATACGGCCTATCGGCCATTGACAGATATGAACGTGCCACACCAGATATATAGACTGGTATAACGGACAAAAATTAGATCCCAGGAGAACCCAGAAGACTAGTTCGTAGAGAAGCAAACGTCTCGGTCGAGTCTAGTCTAGGCGGGGCTATAAATCAATCGCGACCAGATCACCCTCATTCGAATTGGCTTAGTTAGACAGAAGGATCAAGATCCCGCAACTAAACCGTAGGAGGGTGGTTTATTCTCCCACGTCTAAAAAATTATATTGAATTCCGATGATACGACGGATCACATAGTTAAGATCTAGAACACGCTCTTCTAGCACGCATTATATACATCCAGCAAACGAATTTGATTTTTGACTCGATAGCACAGAAAGCCTTCGTGGTACAAGAAGTCGACGGCATAAGCCAGCACTGAAACAGAATATAGGGACGCAGTAGCAAACGCCTCATGAACATCGAACTGATATTTAATAGCCTAATAAAAGCCAGTCTAAGTGGCCCAAGCTGCTTGTCCTTCTTTACTATAAAGCATAGTATTCTAAGGTCATTTTCAGCACGGTACGTTGATCCATAGCGGGTAGAGAACTTTTGCTTCCTCATTCGTTATTACTCACCTTAACAGTAGCCCGTGCAATAATGGCATTTTTCATAGAGTTAAAAATTGAGCGGGTCGAGTAACTAAGATACACGTAGCCTTAAATATCGAGGTAGGATGCTATTTCACACTCTTTCGTTGTTCCCCGAACACTGAATGTTTGATATTAAAGATCTGTAGTGAAAAAGTTGATAAAAGAAGTGTCATTTGGGTTCTAGATCTACACCGTAGCAAGTATCGGTCCTTGAATATAATAGCAATTTGCAACTTAAAATTTGAGCCTTGTAGAAAATGGCTGCAGCCAATCTCTAGGGCCTCGTCTAGCTCTGTAGGGCCTGGCCACACGTTGACTATATTATCTTGGAAATTCGCTATCTAGACCGGGACGAGAAACTATTCCACCCACCTCTTATCGAGCAATTCTAGGCTATCGGTCCTAATGGAAAGCATAGATGTCTCGTCACTCTACCGGCACGAATGAGTCTTTTCGATGCGAAAGAGGCTTCGTCGTTCGGTCTTTTTCGACCGAAGGACGCGTAGTCAATTGTTGCCTAACTCATCCGTGGAGTCGCGTTTCTTTATAGTGAAGATATTGTACGCGGCGGTATGTGATGCATATAGATAATTGCAGCTGGATTGCATAATTGACTGCTTCAGACCTTTATCTAGGCAACATTCTAGTCCAGTTTCCCAAAGCAATTGATCGTTTTCCAACGTCAGACTTATACGAAAGATTCGGAGAGCCCAAGCTAGAGGCTGTTATTCGTATTGATGGAAATCTATTGTCGGAGGGCGTACCAGCTAATGTATACGTTCCCAGTTGGTTTGGCGCTTGTAGCGATGATATTATTTTAGGGGAGGAGAAGATCATCACTAACGACTTTGGAGAATATTTCAATCCGCACAAGACCCTCCCTATCCTCCAGCCACCTGAGGCCAGGTTCTCTGATGAGCTCCTCTCTTTTGCCTCCGACATTTGGACACTTGCCTGTACTATCTGGGAGATTTTTGGCCAACGGCCTTTGTTTGAGGCTTTTTACCCTATATATTGTACAGGATGGATCGAAATCAGATTCACCACCTACACATAAAGATTCTTTGTCGAACCCAACTTGAAGTGAAATTACATGCCTGGAGTGGTCTGGAAAGTATGGATAAAATTGACATCTTTTAACGCTATAATTGAAATTCCATTCCATATATTGATTTTAGGTCATTTTAGTGAATCGCCCGAGGAGATCGCTTAGCCTTGTAGCCTCTGGGATCCGTCCCTGCCACCACATTACAACGGCAGTGGTAATCCCGCCTAGAGTCACGGCGGTGATAGTCAAGTTGCGCAGACATTGAACGAGGCGCATTTTGACGAGTTCATCTGCGCGCTCCGTGTAACTTCCTGGAGTATTAGTTCGGGGGAAGGGCTCGTCGGGAACAGGCTTGTCGAGAAACTATCTCTGTCATCAGCCATAGTTTTGAGAAAAATCCAGATTCTTCCAAATCATACCTTGCAAAGCGGCTCCCAGCCATCCTCGACAGACCACTCAAGCAACTTATCCCTAGGCACCATACCACGAACCATGTTGCAGTGGTCGCGATAGACCCACTTGGCGTTTCGCTGGATACCATCTGTGGTGGTGACACTGTGAAATACGCCTGGATATCCATACCTTAAGTAAAGATTGTACAGCCAATGAAACTCCGCGGAGAACCACTGCATCCCCCACATAGTCCATGATTGATCGACCCCTTGGACGATGGTTTTGTCGATGCTGCGGTACCAGGCGTTTATATCGGGACGCACGTTGAGGATCACTTTGGCGTCTGGGTAGGCGGCGAGCAGCTCGGGAGCAAATAAAATGGACAAGGAGTCAACCACAGCCTGGTTATCACCGATGAGAATGTCGAACTCCTCGCTGGTAATCTGCACGTCGCCATCGCGAGCACCGTTGTATTTCCGCCGCACTAGATCTGTACAGTGTTGCAACTTGCTGCCATCTGGCTCGAAGACCAAGTCCCAGCCATGATATGCTGGCAGGCCCAGAGTTCGCAAGGCCACGCTTAATGACTCGGTTCCGGTGCGTGGTAAGCCTAAGCAAAGCACCTCGACGGGCTTGCTTCGTTTGTGTGGAGCCGGTTCGGGGAATCCGTAGAATAACCGTTGTAGGGCGTACATTGGGGCTTGAAAAAAGGGTAAAGCTTGCGTGAGCTTAGGAAGAAGGGTCTTTCATATAAGTAGTAGCTACAATCGGTCGCATGATTCTCAAAGCAGGCCGATTGGGGGCCTGGGTAAGAATGCTATTGGCCTGAGTACGAATGCGGCTGGGGGCCTGAAGTCATTTTCTGGGAATCAAGTTGCGGTTCTGAACTGCACTGTTTTAGGCAAGATTGACAAAGCGTACTGACGTGTATGCTTCGGAATGAGCAAGAACTGATCCGCGTGAACTCGCATAATGAACAAACGATGCTTTCCTGGTTGATGTTGCTCATTCTGTTTATATTTTTCTGTAGTTAGGGCGATCGCATTCCACAGGCCAATTAGCCCCGCCGCAGGGTCGAATGTACTGCCTTTCAATACAATTCAGCCCAGTGTAAATGATATCTACTACTACTACTACTACTACTACTACTACTACTACTACTACTTGCTGTAACACCTGGAGAGGTTACGATTACTCTTCAATTTCATTCGTATACTGTTTTGCGGCACCTGCGCTAACAAATCGCCGAGCGGCTCCTGCTTTCACGCATGTAACGTAACTTAACTCCGTAAGTATCCGTATTTATAAAAAACTGGAAAATTCCTATTTTTATTTCTTGCTTAAGAAGGTCTAGTGTATCTTGGCATCTATGGCTCGAGGAACATGTACATATCCACATCTACGGAGTATACAAAGTCGAGTTCCTTTTAGGGTTCACAGGTTAATACACCACGTGACTGGTAAATATACAGTCACTATACACTCAGTTTACAGTAATATTTCAACACGTGTGTTGGACGCGTCACGCGTCAGTGGAGAAAGATGAACGTGAAGCTTCTCCAACCGCAACGCCTCTACCACCCTCCACCACCCGTCCCAATGGGGTTATATGGGTCTTTCTTTGGCCCGGTCTCTTTGGGTAGCTCGGGCTCCAGGGCTCCAGAGATCCAGACCGCACAATGAGAAAATGTGACCGCTGATCTACGGTACCCAGGTACCCGTACCAAGCTGGTTTTCTGTTTCTTTGAACGCAACAAACCAATTCACTATGAAAGCTTTTACTTTTCAAGGCTTGGCTGCAACTATATGATTGGAAGTTGAAAAAAAAAAGGAAAAATGAGCTGAAGAATATCAGTGCAGACGACCATCTGCTGCACTTCTATACGCAGGCTGGCCGTTCTCCGTTCTGTTCTGTACAAGCCCTTGCAGCTATGAAGTGAACGGCTGGAGACAATGTCTTGAAGATGGAGACTCGATCTACCATACGTCCATACATAGGACTCTGAGTACTCCGTACTCCATACATGGTACCTGATCTCAAACACCAGCCCCCCTCATTTATGAGGTCTACAACACGGAGTACAGAGTAAGCTGTAAGCTGTACTCCGTACAGCCTATATAGTTATTAATACCTACAAACCCTAGAGCCAAAAAAACACCTTATTTGCTCAAGGTGTCCTTGCCTCCCAAGGTGGTTCCCTTCAAAGTCCTGTGGTTAAATTATTTGTCCACAGTGCATGCATCAAGCAAGGCCCGGATGTGTCCACAGCCATTCTATATAGGAAAGACTCGAGGAAAATCTAAACAAAAACATCTGTCAAGAAGAGAGAGAAATGAGAGAATCAATTGAAGACTTCATACTCTGTACTTGATGTTATAAGATATTTTTTTTTTAGTTAACAACGCATAAGATTTTCGCAGTGGGCCAAAGTCCACTAAGTACAGGGTACCAAGTTCAGTGGGCAGTTCACCACGGGGAGCACAGGTACCAAGTACCCCCCTCTCACTCCCGCCTCACCCTACGCCCAATCCCCCATCTTCTTCCTCTTCTTCCTTCTCTCTCTCTCCTCTCTCTCTACCAACCCTTTCCACCATTATCGCGAGATATTTTCTCGTACTCTTTCTCCGTTTGAGGAGGACGTTCTTTTCTTTTGTGTGTTATTTTTTTCCGGGTAATGACGAAATCCTTCATTCCCTACTACTCGAACGGGATGGAGCCGCAGATGTGATCTGGTGATCCCCGATTTCAAGTTGCCGCATTCCTCAGGAAGCACATCGCGACCGAGACCTCGGTTTTTTTTCCCCTTCTATTCTCACGTTACTCTTGCATCTCTTGCCCTCGTTGCAATTTTTTCCTTTTTCTCCCCTTCACGATTCACGACATTGACGCGACGCTGCGCGCTTCGACTCGAATTCGCGCCGTACTCATCTACTCTCAACTTCCCCCCCCCCGACACGTCCTCGAGTTCTTCCTAGCAGTCGCATTGACCCCATTCTGCGGTTCGCAAGACCGCAAGATCGCCAGTATGGCTCAACGTCAACTTTCGCGCACTCTGCCCAAGAACTTCACGTTCTCCCTCGGCGACAACGAACCCAAGACTCCCGAGCGCCCTCGCACCACTATGAATGTACCTCCACCACCCCGTCACTCGATATCTAGTGGCCGTCTACCTAGAGTTCGGGCTCGCGCGGGTACCAATGTTTGCGCTCGCATGGACATGGACATGTTCCAATTCCACGGCTCCGATGTTCCACTGCCTTCGATTGAATTGCCCCAATCGACTGAATTGGAGGCGCCTTCATTCCGTGATTTCGCCAATGACGAGGGATATCTTGCGCCTCCTCGCGCGCGAATGGATTTTAAGACGCCACCTGCGCAGATCCGCGGCACACCTTTTGATTCCTGCGACACGGGTAACCCGTGGCCATCGTGGGACCAGACACCTGGCCCAAACAGCATCAAGCGCCCAGACTCGGTCTGTTCGAATTTGTCAAATTCTTCAATTGAATCCATTGAAACTTTCGCATCGCGACCATCTGTAGGAAGTTTCACCAGTGTCGAGAGCGATTTGTTTGACTCATACTTCCCCTTGGAGATGTCTAAAGAACCTGAGATTGAGTCGCCTTCGCGACCTCAGAAACAGTCGGCGAATGTCAAAGTGTCCAAGAAGTCCTGGACTCGTGAGATGGATACCCACTTGTGGAATACCTATCAAATTTACCTCCAGGATCCTACTATGACCCCATTCAAGATGACCCCTGGCAGTATCCCCCCTCTGGGAGTTACCTCGCGTGTTGCGAGACGCGCCAAGAAGACATGGTCCCAAAAAAGCAGTCGCATTATTGAATCTGTCTCGATCAAGTCTGTTGAACCCATTGAAATTTCTACACCCAAGGCTATGGACGAAGAGTCGCAGCCAGCTTGGCCCAAGTCTGATTCCAAGACTCGACGACGCCTCAAAATGTTATGTCGACGCAAATTCTCAATTTCTCCCCACTATCAGCGGATCATGCAGTCTCGCACTCCCGAGCCTGCCACGGAGATGTTCGGCCCTCCTACGGATACCCGCGTTAAAGACTTCGCTGATAATTCGGCCTACACTACTCGTGACCTTGGCGTTTCTCTTGTCACACCCTCCGAACCGACTCCACTTTCTCAGGTTACACAAGACTTGCCGTTGACTACCGACTGGTTTAACAACCCCGTGTCTGCTCATGTCGAGCCACCAGTGGCCAAGACTCCTAGTCAGCATCTTCGTGTGGAATCTGCTCCTAGCATTCCTCGTCTGGGATCTCCATTCGTGTACAGCACTTGGGGCCCCGGTGGATCAAATCGCCAGGTTCATGATCCCACTGCCCGACGTGGGACCGTTCATGTTCCGGGTTATCGTCCTCGACGCAACACGTATTTCGACCAGTCTTTGCCTGATACTGATGATGTCTTCGCGAGCGTATCCAGGGAACAGAAGAATCCTTCCGACCAAGAAGTTGAACGTCGCTTGGAGGACTATGTTCGTGAAAACAAGTTCCAAGACATGGGCCATGGTCGGGTCCGCATTCGCAATCGTGGAGCTACCACTAGCGCTGTCAATCCCAGAGATATGGACCAACTCTTTTCTCCGCCCTCGTCCCTCAACTCAGGCCCAATTGAACCCGAAGAGACGACTCCCATTCTGAAACCCCCCATGAACCCATTGTTGGACCTTGGCGAGAACATCAAACGCCTTGGCTCACCCTTCCGGATCGAAGGAGGACACAAGCGTCGCGAAGCCCCGAAGCGAGTCATCAGACAAGCACCTGCACTGTCTGATCCATTCTCGAGCGGTGGTCCTTCATATGTCAGACCTCATGACAGTACTTCTCCCATGCAGGTTTCTCCGGCTCAAGTACAGGATAAAGCACCGGATACTTTGCCGTACAATGCCTCAGAGGACGGCCTTTCTGATGCTGAGCGCATCCGCCGGCAAATCTTGAATATGCCTTTTACACGCAACTAAGTTGCACCCCTTTTGCTGTCGAATTTCCAAGTATCCGTTTCATCGTGGCGTCGATTTCTGCGAGATTTTATCCCCTTTGCATTATGACTTGAACGAGATACCGACAGGGCCCTGGTACGGCCCTTGCATTTCCAGCCTTTTCTTTTTATGACAGCAACACTATCCACGACTGTAACGATACGTTTGAGATGTTTTCATCACGCTCAACCTTCAACATCGCAATATTGAAACCCCAATGACAAAAAAAAAACACAAAAAGAGAAAAAAAAAAAAAACAAAAACAAAGTGATGGGTCTTTCCATTTTCCATTTGGTCGAAACCCGCACACAGTACATCGGCACCTGGCTGTTGGTTATCTGCCTACGAACATTGACCTCGTTGGTCTTGTACCAACTACCACCTTGTGTGTGTGTGTGTGTGTGTGTGTGTGGTTCTGGCACATTTTACTCGGTGAAACCAGCACAGTTTCATCATTCATTCACTCACAACCTCATTTCCTTTTCTTCCAACGGGGTTTCACCTCGAACAAAACTCAAATACACCCAAAAAAAGTTGAAAACAACTCGAAACCCCATATCTGCTGTCACCAATCAGCAACCATTCGCTATTTTTTGCGACCCACGCTCCTTACATATTCTCTTTTATCTTCTTTTCCCAGACCTTGTCTAGTCGTTCATCCCCTGCATCTCCTACATGTGACAACATACCTTTCCCCCAATGTCATCCTGGAGATGCTACCCGACTTGATAATGGTCGCTTTTCGAATTACCCATCACACATGGAAACGACTCCCTGTCTCTATGTTGACCATCGTCAGTCAACATAGATGGCAACGCACCCCCCCCCCCAAAAAGCGAATGTGCAACGATACATATGCAAGTACATAGACGAACTGAAACGAAACGAACGCGCATGAATATTGCAGTTGACCAACGACATCCCTGATACGCAAGCGAGGTGTTTGGTTTTCTTTTGCCAGCGATCCCCATTTCTTCTTAATTTGCATCCATGATCTCAATCTTGAAGCTGATTTCCCCGGATATTTCCCCGGATATTTCCCCTTCTCGATTGGTGATCCACGATTTACCCCATGCTTCCGATTCTCCATTTGATTCAACTCGCGCTCCATGATTCCCCTTGTGGCGAGCCTTATTGGGTTTGCATCCGGATAATCGCGTGTCTTTTTTCTCCGGTCTTTTTTCCTGCCTCTTCTGCGTCTCATGGCGTATGGATGTCTATCTTTTTTTTTCAGAGCCTTTTTTGCTGGATCTTTGTGATCTTCCTCTGGAGCTTGTGAGAGTTTGGCCGTTTATCTATTTTTCTTCTGATTTATCTTTCTGCGTGGGTTGATCTTTTAGAGCAATGGCTTTGTTTGATCGAACTGATCCCGCCAATTGAATTATCACCTTTTCCATTTTTATCCCTTTTTTCGGTTGTAGGTCACCGATTGCTGGTAACTTCGTACCTGGATTCTGGAGCAGATCCCCTATACTCCTCGGTCCTGGAACACATGTTACGAATCGTGCCAGCTGTTTTATATTTTCCGCCCACCCTTGGTTTGCTATACTTGATGCCACAGTCCAACAAATGAGACAAGTGAGCAAGAGGAGCACAATATACTTGGATGGTCAATGAATAGCCGGCCTTAGTGTGATGAAGAATCAATATCAGATACTATCTACAGATCAGACAAGCATATTAACCAGAATCAAAATAAGAAGCAACAGGTAACAAGAATAAAATGGGGGTATAAGTTATAAAGATATCTGCAATGAGGCAATTCGACACAACAAAGAAGCGGGTGAAAGAAAATAATCATTTCTCCAATTTCTTCTTCCGCTCCGCAAGGAGAACCTCAATCTTCCGAATCTGAAGAGCAAGTCCCTTCTTCTCAGCATTGGCAAGGAGCCACTCCTCCATGCCGCGACGAACATGCCGCATGGAATGCAAGACAGGCAGAATAGGCGCGGAGGACAGACTCGCATCGACTCCGTTCTCGCGCTCGATGCGCTGCCAGCGCTCAGCGCCAGGGTTCAGCAAGAGATCGAAGACACCAGCCCAGAGTTCCCGGTCCCAGTATCGTTTTAGGGACTCGCGGATGCGATAGGTGCGAGATGATGGGTTGCCGTCGCTGCCATCGATGGCAGTTGATTCGACGTATTTGCCAAATAGCAGGACGTGAATCACGCCGGCAATACCGTACAGATCGATATGGTGGGTCCAGGGGCGCATCTCACGGATCTCGTTGCACTCATGCGTACCGGTTTCCCAGTCGGCGATGAATTGGACGGCTGGCGAGAAGGCTTGCATGTCGATGCTGCGGCCGAAGTCAATCAGAGCTAGGCCCCTATTTTGCCAGCCATGGGAGCCGCTTGGGGAGTAGTGGGTACTTTCGTGGGGATCAAAGGCGGTTTCATCGGCACCCAGGTCGAGCAGGGAGAGGGCCTTGGAGGGTGGTTCGTTGTGATTGTGGTCGTCTAGGCGGACGAGGCAGTTGTCGGCTTTGATGTCGCCGTGGAGGACACCGTTGGCGTGGAGTGCTTCTACAGTGCGGAACAGCTCGACAGAGAAGAACATTGCTAGGACTTCCTCGAGACCGCCTTCAGAGGTATGGTTGGAGTTGATGGCTTCATTGCGGACGATGTTGACAAGGTCGAGTATGGTGCCTTGTCCTCGATAGTCCTCCACTAGGAAACTTTCACGTTGGTGGACATGCAGTTCATGTGCGCGAACAATGCTATCGCTGGCGCGAGAATAATCCGTAGATTGTCGTAAGCGGCTATACGCTGTGCGAATCATGTAAAACTCCCACGCGCTTGATGGTCCGTTTTCGACCTTGACGGCTTCGAAGGGGAATCGGGGAGTCTCATAAGCGTTCGATTTCCTCAGTTGGGAAGTTTTGCCGTTAGGGCTTGTGCTATCGTCGGAGTCGGGGTCGTAGGATTCAAGACTGTCGACACTCTCGGCGAGATAGACGGGGGCATATGCACCAGCTCCTAGCTCACGTCTGATAATGTAGCTTCGTTCCGCTCCTGGGAATTCGAGGATAGGGGTGTCAAATGCATCATCCCCGCCACTCTTCGATCGCCTGGTGTTAGTTTTGACGAATTTCTGGATCATGGAAGCATAGTTGCTATCTTCAACATGACCGTGGTAACCCGTGTATGTTGCAAGTGGCTTTTCCAGGGAATTGAGAATCGTGTTGCGAATTCCCTTGTCAGTCGGATTGCACTGCGCATCCCTAATTATTGGTTCCCGTCTCCGAAGTTTGGGTGCGAGGGCCTTGAAGGCCATGGGACTGAATGGTACATCGACTGTAGACCCAACAGTATGATCTCCTTGGTACGGTGTGTTTGTTCCCAGTGGACTGGAAAGCAGAAGGTTACCGGCCGGTGATCGAGGTTTCGAAGGCGTTTTCGCGTTATAAATGCTGTTTCGAGCGGCCGTCAAAGAAGGAATGGATTCCGTTCGCTCCACGATAGGTGTCATAAAAGGAAGGCGGTTTTGGGCCATGATCGCAGGGTCACGGTAGGTCCCCCATGGAGGAGCATAGTCCTCGGGCATTTCTGGTATGAATCCTTTCCTCTCCGGTGTTCCTTGTGTCGAGCTACCTTCCACTCCATCACTGACGACAGAATGTGAAGTGATTTCAGAATTTTCAATATCCGGAATATCACGATCTGGATTGAACTCTGTCCAATCGCTGCCATCGCCATCGACGCTCTCAGCTCGTGTGGTGTTAGCATAGTCGGTGTCATCGTAGGATTTGTGGAACGTTTGGGTCTCGTCCCCAAAGTCGCTCGAGGCCGCTGATATGTGGCCTGTCCCTGTACTATCTCCAGCGCTGGCGCAGTCGTCATCTTCGTAATCGCTACCGCAGAAGCTATCTGCGTCTTCTTCAGTCTCTGCCTTCAATGGCTGATTGAAAATGCTATAGATCTCATCTGTCGCTGCACGAGTGTGCATGGTCATTGTCGGCTCCCGAGTACTCTTTCGCCGGACCTTTTTGTTATTGGACGGGGAGTCAAACTTCATTTTGACTGCACAGGTGTGAGCTTAACCTGCCCAAAGAAAAGAAAACTGGAGCTACCCACCTGTTTGTGTTTGTGTTGTTTCCCCTTTGATCTTGGTGCGACTCGCTTTGCCAGATTTGCCTCCATGGCCATCGTCTTGATATTGAGATTGAGCGTGACTAGCTGCGGTGAGATTTTGACCTAGATGCTCCGGCAATTCCTCTGACGAATGATATTTCCCCAGTAGGGACTCAGTACTGCCTGCGTTCCCAGAGATTTGTTGTAAGGGCTCCTTTTGTTGCCGCCAATTCTTGCCCATCCAACCACGCTTGATCGCCCTGAGCTCTTCAAAGCTCATCTCATGTGCAGGGTTGGTGCGGTCAGGGTATACAGATTCCAGGTCGACAAATACACGTTCGCGTCGGCCGGTCCGCGGGTTAATCGCTTCCCTTACGTGATGTTCGGGTACTTCTTTGGGTGGCATTGGTTCTTTGGAAGGAAGATCTGGATTGGACTGAATACATAATAAAACACCATAGGTTCATGCCAGCAATTAGTCCTGTGATCGTAAATATGTGGAGGTCTGAAGAGGGAAAGGGCATCCTGGAATGGGAACTCACCTCGTCCCGGAAGATGGCCATCTTTTGTGCTGGCGCTGCTTTCTTCCCAACCTTCAATGTTTCTCCTGCCCATGGCTTTGCCTCCACTTCGTTCTCCTTCTTGCGGTCCCGAATCGACCCAATGCTTTCCCATCCCTTTGTCGATCCTCCAGTTGCGGGGCCCGGCGCAGCAGAGTCAGCGTCCGAGAAAATGGCCATCTTAGGCTTTCCGGACTTGGTTTTTGCAGCACCGCCCGTCTGAGGCGGGGGCCGTGAAGCTTGTGGGTCAGCAGAGGCATCTGATGTTGCGAACGGGTTCATCTTGGCGGCCAGCGCGGGACGGACAGTTGGCAAAGCAGGCGACGAGGGCCCGGTATCTTGCGGACGCTGGTCGTATCGGAACTGAAACTCGCTGTACTTCCGTGCCAATCTCTCGACTGGTCGCGCCTCACGGTCCATACCGAGCCTGTATACCTCATCGGCTTGTGACCACCGACCAGCACCCTCTAGCCACCCGGCAAATTCCTCATAGAAAAGAGCCAGACTTTCACCGATTTGATGACGCGCAAGGAATGCAAAGGTTTCGCGTGGGGCATCGGAGAAGAGTCGAACATAATGAAGCCATAATCGTAGATACCGAGGGTCGTTCCTGTAGTGTGATGATGAAAGGAATGACTTCGTTGCCCGTTCCAATAAGGGGAGAAGGCCGGATTCTGCGGTCGCTTGTGCGGACGGATACGCGTTCAGGGTCCATTTGACATAACGGTCATAAACATCGAGCGGATCATCCGATTCTCCTATCGACTGCAATTCACTTTCGAATTCTTGGCGCATAGCATCGTTGATGGTCCTGGTGCCATTTGGTGATGGGGAGGGGATCTTGTCGCCATTGCTGCCGGCTGAAAATATCCGGGCGAGTTCTCTAGCTGATCGACCACCGGGGAGTGATTGGACGTTTTCCTTTTGTGCTTCGATGATATCGAAATCGACCAAGTCGTCAGAGGCTGCCATGTTAGCGACAACGACAGATGAGATGAGATCACACAGATCCCAGATTCTGTCGAAGACCAAAAGTTCAAATAGGGCAAATCATAACTCTGGCGGGGCTGCAAGGAGATTCTTTGGTTATCGATAAACATCACATGACTGTTGCCCGGGAGACAGTCACGTGGCTCTTACTTCTTCCTTGGGTTCCTTGCGTTATACTCTCATCGACAGCATCAGAGGATAGAATACTCAAGTTAAGCTATTCCACAAGCTCAATTTGATTTTATGACCACATACTTCATCCGTATTCCGGTCATTGTGAGTCTTCAGAGTGTGTAAGGTCCTATCTTGATCCACGAGGCTTGGCAATATCAACTTCTTCGGGTCTTCGATCAGGGTACCCACTCAGCTCAAGAGGCTCTACAGTGTGACACTTTGAGTGCTATGTGTTGCCAAGATTCTGAGTCGCCAGCGCGCGAAGACTCTGGATCCAAGGTCAACCATAAACGGAATCTCAGCAATGGAACATCTGAGCTCTCGCCACCGAGACGATCCAAACGACAAAAATCCACTACGAATTTGAAAGAACTCTCTTCTCCAGAAGCCTCAGAGTCGGAGGCCGAAGAATCTACTCCTGCAGTGAAAAAAGAGGCCGACGACAAACCTCTGGTTGATACTGCCAAGGAGAAAAAAAAGAAGGCTCCAGTTAAAAAGGCCCCAGTTAAGAAGGAGTCCAACGAAGACGTCAAACCTAAAAAGGCGAGAAAGTCTAAGAAAGACCAAGAACTTGAGAGTATGCCTTTGGCACCGCGGACTAAGGGTCTGCGTATGTTCGTCGGCGCTCACGTCAGTGCTGCAAAAGGTCAGTGTTCTCGGCATCTCATCGTCTCAATTCGATAATAACTTAATGCTTATCGAGCAGGTATCTTTAATTCCATACATAATAGTGAGAACATTGGGTAAGTTTGAGGGTCTTCCAAGTACATCTCAGTTTGAAATTGGGTCTAATCTTACAATTAGAGGAAATGCATTCGCCTTGTTCTTGAAGTCACAGCGCAAATGGGAAAATCCAGCTCTCCAGGACGACCATCGCGATCAATTCCGTAAACTTTGCGCAGAAAAGGGTTATGATGCAGCCAAGTGAATATTCCCCGATCTGATTGGACCCGAATGGATCACTGACAGCTACTGCCCAGACACGTTCTCCCTCATGGCTCATACCTTGTCAATCTGGCACAAGATGATAAAGCCAAATCCAAGCAAGCATACACCTCCTTCCTGGATGACCTCCGCCGGTGCGAGGCACTTGGAATTACGCTTTACAACTTCCAGTGAGTCGACTGTCTGCCAACCATCTCAGCCCATACTAACACCTCTAAGCCCCGGAAGTACCAATCAGACACCTCTTCCCGAAGCACTTGCCCGCCTGGCAGAGATGTTAGTCCAAGCTATCACCGAAACAACGACCGTAGTTCCCGTCCTGGAAACAATGTGCGGCCATGGCAACTCAATTGGCGGCGCACTGTCCGAATTCTGCGACTTGCTAGCTCTAATCCCGAAAGAGCACCACTCCCGTATCGGCATCTGCGTCGACACGTGCCACAGCTTCGCAGCCGGCTACGATTTGACATCCCCGGCCGGATTCAAAGCCTTCCTCGCCGAATTCGACGAGCTAATCGGAATCCAATTCCTCCGAGCGCTTCATCTCAATGACTCAAAGGCACCGCGCGGAAGCAAGCGCGACCTCCACGCCAATATCGGCACGGGATTCCTAGGTCTGCGCGCGTTCCACAATGTCATGAACGAGCCACGGTTTGAGGGGCTGCCTATGGTCCTTGAGACGCCTATTGACCGTGTCCCAGGACAGAATGTAGCTACTGGGGACGATGCAGCTGATGGCAGTGATAGCGACTCTGGGAAGAAGAAACAGCCAAAGAAGGGTCCCAAGAGACCCGCTGGTGCGGGTGCAGCTGCTGTTCCCGACCCGGGTGTATGGGCGGGCGAGATTAAACTACTTGAGTCGCTGATTGGTATGGACCCTGAGGGCGAAGAGTTCCGGGCTCTTGAGGCTCGCCTTTCAGAGGAGGGTCGTGCGGAGCGCGAGAAACACCAGGATCAGTATGAGCGTAAGCTCGAGGCGGACGAGAAAAAGAAAGCCAAGGGACCCGGAAAAGCCAAGGGACAGAAGAGTCTTATGGACATGATGAAGGGTGGTGCTACGAAGGAGTAGATGTGCATTCTTTCTTGAGCTCAGAGTAAAAGTTTGGCAGTACAATGAAAAATACTTGCTAGGTTTCTGTGTACTTCCTATATCATTTTTCAGACTGAATAATAATGAAGAACAAGATCGTAGCAACAACTCAAAGGTCTCAAAATACAAATCAGCAAAGATGAAACGTTTATATAGCCGTTGAAAGTAGGAAATTCAATTGATGGTATCAGTTAAGCCAAAGCCAAAATCCAAACAACCCCCCTTCATGCGAACAGAAATAGAAAATCGTGTTCTGGTCAATCCAGAGTTCGACCAATTCATATCTGTGAAGAGTAGACATGCGATTCTAAGAGCCACACTAGGTTCTCTTCGAGTAGGTCACAGACCCTCCAACATCAAAGAGAGTATAGGCGACATAAAAAGTATCACATGCATGTGCAATATAGGTAAAAGAAGATAAGAGAGGAGTAGTTAAGAATGAGTGTAAAATGCTAGTGCTGGGTGAAATTTTGGTTCCGAACGGGCGAAACAGACGAGCTCGAATGCACGCCCGGCGACGCTTCGCGGTCGGGGGCATGTAAGTGAGGGAACCCTGCCTCGGCCATTGTAGTGATAGTCGCAGGTGCTGATTTAAGAGGAGAAGGCGGGCCATCATCTTCCAGAATGATAGAAGTCGAGATTGAGAGACCGCGCCTGGCACCACTGGAGCGCACTCGGAATGAGCGCCGTTGGTCACCGGCTGATGATGATGATTGGTAATCATCGTTGAGGTAACCACCCGGTGCAGGGCTAATGATGCTGGAGTCCTGATGGGCAACTCGGCGATAATCCCCCGGATCGCCACTGCTATGCTCACCTTCGTCGGTGTCAGATGCAGGACTCGACTCGCGACTCGATGAATCATCTTCCGGTAGCTCGCTGCGCATCCCTGAAATCTTCATGTAGTTGTACGCTGCAATGCTGCTGATGGTGACGACCAAACCGGTCACATTAACCGTTGTGAGCTTATCGTGGAAGATAATGCCTGCGGCGCTAATTGTGACTACTTCCTTGAAGATACCGCAGATACTCAGTGTGACAACCGAGGAACGCTTCAGAAGCGCAAATTCAGAGGAAATCATGCAGAATGCAAGTACTCCAGGGAAAATCAGAAGGAACGAGCCAAATAGGTTCCCATGTTTGCTGGCGAGCGCGAGGTATCCTTGGTAAATCTCATGAGGACCCTCGATAGATAGCGCGATGGTGATAAGGGAAAGGAACATGATGGGAGTCAGGAGAAAGAGAGTTGAGAATGGATTTGAAGTAGCCGGGTGGCGAAGTAAGAGAATCTGTGTCAGACCCCATCGGAAGCCCGAGAAGAAGGCAGACGCAATGACGAGTGCGAAGCCAAGCGCATTGAAAGCTGTCTCTCCAGCGACCATCATCACAACACCTACTGTCATTGTGGCAATGATGATGATTAATTTTGTCGAAGGTGTCTCGAGACGGAAAAGGAAGGCGAATAACAGGACGAAGGCAAGTGCAGATGATTTGCACATGGTTAAAAAAGTAAGGGAGATGAACTTCAAGGACATATTCCCGAGACCAACATCAAGCGAGGTTGCTGCACCACACGGAACGAGGCGAGTGAAGTAGAATAACTTGGTCATGATGGGCTGTGGTTCATCGGGGCCATCGATGGGAGATGCAGCTGCAGACACTGTCGGTTGCCGCGGGCGAAGCGATGGGAAGATCCAGAGTATTATAACAGAGAGAGAGAATTGGACAGCCATGTGTAAGCTCGTGGTGAAAAGAGGGAAAGGAAAGACGATATCGTTCTCGGAGAACATCCATTTGTTGTACTGCAAACACGACAATTGTTAGTACATTTATCGATTTTCAATACGACTTGCAAATAACCACTCACTATTGAAATGGACAGGGAGAAGAAATACCACAGCAGGATTAGCCCGCCGTTGATTAGTAGCTTCTTGACAACGTTTCTGTCTGACAGAATCTCGCGAATGGAACCCTGGCCCTTGACATCTGCGATCCGAGCATCCAACTTGCGGCGCTGCTTTCGCCGTCGACGTCGCTGACGTTTTTGATGTGATGTGAGTCCGGTTTCCTCGTCATATTGGTCATCATCCGAACTCATCGGGTCTAACTCCAGAGTCTCTGCGGTGGATAAAACATCGGACGCATCAGTGTCATCTTCGGCGGTCAAAGGTTCTTGTTCTTCGCGTTTGTTATTCCCTCCATCTCCGTGCGACCAGAGTGTGTCATCTCTGCGCTCTGTCGAAATTGGTTGTGAGGCTCGCCCTGTCCCGGTAAGCATGGAGCTTCGCCGACGGTGATGGGCGCCGGCGGAGAGCCCCATTCTAATAACTGGGACAGTTACGAGGTAGAAAGTAAAAGAGCGGAAGTGAGATGTATCTCCATTAACGTGGATGGAACCAGTTCGTCACACAACAGTGCACGAGGGCAAAAGCCTCGGGGGGAAAGTTGACAGGGGAATACGCTGACAAAGAAATTAAAGAGGGGAGGGATCCGGTTGATAAGGGAAACCCCCTTTGGATGTGCCAAGGAATTGAAGGGTCAGAAACAAGAAAAAGAAATGAAAAAAAAGGAATGAAAATGAGAGTAAAAGGGTCAAATTGGAGTTCAAAGGAATTCAAATGGCAAAAATTGAAGAATTGAAGGGCGGTGATGTATGTTCATTTCCTCTTCACCTCTCTTCTCCTTTCTCACCTTTTCCCCCTTAACCCTTTCTCATTGGTTACACATTTTATATCGGATTCTCCACTGTCCGGTCGATCCGGGGTCAAGGGAAATTAATTTGGGATATTTGGATATTTGGATATTTCAATATTTCCCCGATATTTGAACTGGTTCGAGCGGTTTGACACGTCTGAGAGATCTTCCCTGGTTTTGATTCTCATTGGTGGACTGAAATCTCCGGCCTTGACTTGGAGTTGTATATGAAAGCCCAACTTCCATTGATCATTTTACTTACCTCGGCCTCAGATTTGACACGGCTTGTTGACAGAAAAGGCCAGGTATTCATTAGTCTCAATATGAGTCTATTGGTGAAACGACAATCTGTCTCTGGTCAAACTCGTCAAGGTTATCTATCTCCCATGAAGGAGCAGCCCTATACCCACCCAGCATAGCCATGACCTCAGATTTAACCATTCTCATCGTCATGTCGTGGTGTCTCCCACAAGTTCCGGGAATAATATATGTCGGAGGATGCGGATGACAAGTGACAATGGGAGGCATTGCGTCTATACCTCTTTTGCTTTCAATTTTTCCCTCTTCTCCTTCTTTATCATCTTCTGCTCTCCCATCTTCTTTAGGTCGATGCTTCAAAATAGCATTTGATCTTCATCAAAAGTTTCACCGATTTTCTTTAACTAGTTTACTCGCCTTGCCATCATGAGTGAACCTGCGTACAATGCCATTGAGGACTACGGCCTGATCGGAGACATGCACACCTGTGCCCTGATCAGCAAGGCCGGTAGTTTGGATTACATGTGCTGGCCAGTCTTTGACTCTCCTACCGTTTTCTGTCGCCTGCTAGACGACAAGAAAGGAGGGTTCTTCTCCGTGAAGCCCTACAAGACGGTGGTGGATGCCCACAGCAAGCAGCGGTATCTTCCATACTCGAACCTGCTTGAAACCAGGTGGACCAACGAGGATGGCGTTGCAACATTGCTGGACTACTTCCCCGTCACACCTAAAAAGGGTGCGCAGTCGTCCCGGTTGCTGTCAGGATACTGTCCTTGCAATGAACCGGGCACCAATCGCTTCAAGTCTGGACTGCAGCACTCGGGCCTGGTCAGAAAGTTGGAGTGTAGCCGTGGCTCCATGGAATTGCAAGTGCAGCTGTTCCCAGCTTTTAATTATGCGCGAGAATCGCACAACACCCGCGCAAAGCTGGAAGATGACATGTCCAAGCACCGGCTGCAGACCGTCCACTTTGAGAGTGAGACAGAGCGGCTGCAACTGGAGATCTTTGCCGATTCACGGGAGCCAGATAAGATTGGTTACCCCTCGGCGTCTTTGAAATTGGAAGAACGAGATGGCCTCCGTGGCCGCGGATTGGTAGCCTGGATCCGGCTGTCGGAGGGTCAGACCATTCATCTGGTGTTGCACAGTCCCGAGAAGGCTGTCCCCAGCTCGGCCACCATGGCTGCCTACCTCTTGAAAATGGAGGAGGAAACTTCCGACTATTGGACCGATTGGACACGCAAGTGTGCCTTCCGCGGTCATTACCGAGAGACAGTCGAGCGCAGTCTCCTCATTCTGAAGCTGTTAACCTACAAACCGACGGGTGCAATTATCGCGGCACCCACCTTCTCGCTTCCCGAAAATGTGGGAGGCGCCAGGAACTGGGATTATCGGTACTCCTGGGTGCGTGACACAGCCTTCACGCTGTATGTCTTTCTCAAAATGGGATACAGCCAAGAAGCGGAAGCGTATGTCAACTTCATCTTCGAGCGCGTCTTCCCGCATGCTTCCCAAGACCTTGATCCCAACAGCAAAAAGCCCTTCTTGCCACTGATGTTCACTATCCGGGGCGAGTATGACATCCCAGAGGTGGAACTGGACCACCTCGAAGGGTACAAAAGCAGCAAGCCTGTTCGCATTGGCAATGCTGCCGTCTTCCACACGCAGCTGGACATCTACGGTGAATTGTTGGACAGTATCTATCTGTACAACAAGCACGGCAACCCCATCACCTATGACCAATGGAACTCTATCCGTCGTATGATCAACTATGTCGTCGGTGTTCGGAACCAGAAGGATATGTCCATTTGGGAATCGCGTGGCCAGATCCAAAACTTTATCTATTCGAAGATCATGATGTGGGTGGCCCTGGATCGCGGAATCCGCCTTGCGGAGAAGCGTGCTAGCCTGCCATGCCCCGATCGCTTTGACTGGATCAGGGTCCGTGACGAGATGTACGATGAAATCATGACCAAGGGGTACAACGAAGAGCGTGGCCATTTCTGTCAGAGTTATGAGAGTCCCGAGGTCCTAGATGCATCTATCTTGATTGCACCTTTGGTCTTCTTCGTTGCGCCCAATGATCCGCGATTTATCAGCACGCTGAGGAGGATTTTGCAAAGCCCCGAGAAGGAGGGTTTGTCCAGCGCTAAGATGGTGTTCCGATATGACCACCAGAAAGCCAACGATGGTAGGCATCTCTTGTGCCATTTAGATTAAGTTATTAAGAATCTGGAACAAGTGCTGATACCTACGTTACACAGGTATGACAGGAGGCGAGGGTGCCTTTATCATGGTAACCTTCTGGCTTGTTGAAGCCATGGCTCGTGTAAGTTTTATGGGACTACCCCTAAAATGAACGAACAATGCTAATCAAGGCTGAAATTGGAACTTAAGGCTGCCAAATATGATGTGCCTATTCCAAATATCTGGAAACTCGCACTTTCGCACTTTGATAACATCCTGTCCTACGCGAATCACCTGGGAATGTTTTCTGAAGAAGTGGCCATTTCTGGTGAGCAGATGGGCAACTCCCCACAGGCTTTCAGTCACCTGGCCTGTATCAGTGCTGCAATTAATTTGGGAAGAATTGGACGAGTTGGTGACTAGAAGTCATCTCTCGCTCAATCGGTGACAGCTAACTATAGACTGACTATGATACTTGTTGTCTTTTTGGAAAAAAAAAATTGTTCGATGCACTTCTATAATTTTTGTTTACAGTTAGAAAACAGAATACAAATTTGTTTCTTTTTGTTATTTCAGTCATAATTTATAGTTAGTATAGTTAATATAACTAGTCAATATAGTAAATGTAGCCATCACTGATGATCCCTGGAGCGAACCTTGGGAGACAAATGCTTACATAACCAGATGATCACCCGGCAGCTCCCAGACGGCTACCCCAGATTCCCTTTATTATCATCTTTGTGCTGTCTTTGTGCAAAACAAACATATCTGAATAAAGGAACTGCCGGGGTGTGCTTCTCTTCAGCTTCTAGCTGGAGATGTTCTTCTCCAACCCATCGTGCCTTATTACCCCCGTGATCTTACAGGAATCCCCACTTGTCTAATGGCAGGCGCCAGCTTGGATTGGGCTGATAAGCCTAACGCCGATCTCGCCTTGTCATCGGATGAAGAGGACTTTGTTTCCAGCCCAAGTACTGTCTCTAAGGAGCTTGAAGGTGCTGCTAAGCAAAATCTGACACTGGCTTTGGGGAAGCTACGTTTGGAGCAAGAGGGCTTGGATCAATCCTCCGAACAGGACGCGACTCCAACAACTCCCCGCACCGAAGGCCCAAATCAACCCCCCCCAGAACTGGAAATGGCCAACAAACCTCTGCAGCTGCTGGACTTACCTTTGGACATTTTGAAAGAGATTATCAAAGAGGTAACACAGGTCTTCCCCGCAGAATCGTGAATAGATAGCTTACAGTTCTAATGTACAATATAGGTGACCCATACGACTGACCTGACCCAACTCGCTCTTACTTGCTCTGCTCTTCATTCCCTAGCTATTCCGCACATGTACTCCCGTTTCGATATCGTCTGGCCCGAGTCGCTGAATCCATCAACAGACGACTACTCGGGGGTGGATGCTCTGTCATATGGTCTTTCCACATTGGTCATGGGCGAGGATGTATTCAATCAGCTGCCGCTGTCTTCATCTGACCAAGTTAAAAATAGTTGTGTGAAGTGTGGTTGCGATAACCTCCACCATCAGCCGGACTCGGACCCTGGGAGCAACGGAGTTCGCTTCCGGTCGAGACGAGGCAATCACTATGCACAGTATACCCGCACATTCTCTATTGGAAATGGCCCGCTCAGCTGGGTACAAGAATACTCGGTGACCAAAGAAGTGGGTAAGATGCTAGGGACGCTGGTCGCTTTAGCAGTTGCACGAATGGTGAATCTTGAAGCCTTTATTTGGGATATGCCGACTGGAGTAGTCCGTGAAATTTGGCTGGCGCTTGCCTCATTGGCAGAGCGGCCAGGTCACGATTGTCGCCTGGAGCGCGTTTGGGTGCGGTGGCATGACAATTCAGAGAATGCTCTACGCAGTTCGTCAGCAGCGGCAACGAAGCTCTTCCAGAAATACAAACACGTGGAACATCCTTCTTTGTCGGTATTGCCTCCACTCAAGAGCGTGGCTGTTCTTGACATAGATGAACCCGCTTATGTGGAGGAGCTGGCACTTCTCATTGAGCGGTCTCGTCATCGTCTGTCTGAACTTCGAATTGGTATTGCCGAAAAGGCCCATATGAGTGCGTGGCTGCTGTGTGGGAAGGACTCTGATGGTTCAACGAGTTGGCCTAGAGCCAATGGCGTACTTGGGATCTTGACACAGCAGCATCTTGACAACAAGCAGGACAATGCTATCATCGCTTGCTCTGACGAGAAGTCGTTGCCATCTGATAATCCGATAAGCAAGTCACCAAACTCTACCGAGAGCTCACCTCCATTGACTACAAATGGCGAGCAACAGTCTCCCAGCACTAAGGACAAGAAGCCCCCACCAAGCTCTGGTTTACCCAACCGGAGTGCATGCTCACCGTCACCTTCCGATAGACCTGACTCTGAGATGCTTTATCTCAAAGTACTCGAGCTGGAACGTGTACCTCTTTCTGTGCCGACACTACTGCCGGCTGTTGACTGGACTGGACTGACCACCCTCACCATCATGCGATGCGAGGATCATGAAAAGCTGTGGAGGGCTCTCCGTCGCAAGTATGCTCCTCCTGCGTTGCCAACGAAACGCCCACAGGACGCAGAGCGTCGAGCGAGTGCCAGCTCAGGTGAATACTCACTAAACTTGAAACACATTCGCACGGACACCGTTTCGCCTTATCTTATACTGTTTATCAAGGATGCTCTGGCTCCGAATACCCTGGAAAGTGTTTATTTGCATGAAGCTCCAGGTCACGAATCTGCTGTGCAGATCGACGCTATCTATAGGCATATTCTGCGAAAGCACAGGCAGAGTCTGCGAAAGGTGCTGATTGATGCCACTGACCGTATCATTGGCACCGGATATTCAGGCACGCGGTGGCACAAGTGGATGTTCAACCACGACATGGTATTATTTGTCACGAGTGGAAAGATGCCGCAGTTGAAAGAGCTGGGAATGGCGATGCACTATCGCGATTGGGTAAGAGAAGCATTGAATATTTTGACCTCGGGGGCCTTGTGCTAATGATGACTCCGCAGCATTTCTTCCTCCAGAGATTGCCGAATATGCCCCAGCTTCGTGCTTTGTATCTACCTCACATTCACCACACCGTCCACCGCGACCTGAAAGAGCTTGCGCTGCAAGTTTTGGACATTGTCAGCATACGTCCAGACCTGAAGATTGCCTACATTGGTCTCCACCTCAAATGCTTTCAAATTCTTGAAGCAAGACACGACGATAACCCACTAGATTTTGACGACCACCCCACGATTGATCATTCTCCAGCGCATAGCGAAGATGAGGATGAAGGGTGGGCTAACCCCAACCACGCATCCAATGAAGGCAGTGATGATTCCGAGGAAGATGGCTCAGGGGCAGCTGACACAGATCTCCTCTCCAGTGACCCGGATGACTACGACACCGAACCCGACGAAGAACAGGGTGCTTCGCGGATTCGGTACCGGCTACAGGAGATTCTATTTTACGACGAAAAAGTATCCATTTTCAAGGCGCGCCATGGTGTTTTGTGATCTTATCTTGGCTTGCATTCTATATGCGCAGGTGTTGGACCATTTGCGGCGTTTTAAGGGGGAACAGAAAGTTAACGAGATACCATGGCTGTTTTAGCTTAGCACTAAGGCTATTTGTCAACCTCAGAATGGCACGTTTTTTGGGGGTTTCTAAGGTTGAATGGGTCACTGTCACTACGGTACATGCCTATCCATTGTAATCCTACATCCTACCGAGGGACACTCGAGAGCTTGCTTAACACCGAGAGCGGTACATTGTGCTACAGCTACTGGAATAATGGGTTGATGATCAATTACTTTGCTTTTCACTCATGTAAGTCATAATATCGTAGGATTGCCTTGTTTATGCTAAGTAAGGTGAAACAATGGGTATCTGATAGGGTACGCTAGTGTTCAATTGATATGTTCATGGAAAGGCAGATTAGTTCATGCGAACTCCTGGTGCACATTCTCATACTGGGCACGAATCAGCTCGGTCTCGATCACACGCCTCTTAGCCTTTTCTTCTTCGCTAGAATTGTCTTTGAACACATGGTCCATCTGCTCGAGGGTTCGGCCCTTGGTCTCTGGCACAAAGAAGTAAGTCCACACTCCGGCGAGCAAGCAAAAGACGGCAAAGAAGACGTAAGCACCGTATCCCGTGTCTTGGACAAGAGGCGGGGTGATGAGGCCCTTCAAAAATAATTAGTACGCTTGGCACATTGAGTGACCAGAGAATGGAAATGAGAAACTTACAATGATAAAGTTGTTGAGCCAGTTGGAGCAAGTTGAAAGAGCAACACCCTTGGCACGAAGGGAAGAAGGGAAGATTTCTAGATATGTCAGATTGATGCCTGGTGAACATGATGAAAGGATAAAGAAATACGTACCTGAAGGCATAGCCCACGGGATAGGACCCCAGGTAGCTCCAAAGGCAAGCATGTAGAATAGTAGGAATGCAACACTGGTCCACCCTTCTGCTTTGTGGGACGGCCAATCAACAGAATAAATCCCGACCAAAGCAGCAATGATAATGTGGGATATGGCCATGAGAGCTGCGCCACCTAGAAGCAACTTGCGACGACCGACAACGTCCATGGTCCAGATACTGGTAGTGACACCTACCAACTGTACAACGTTGAGAACGCCGGACATGATAAGTTGCATGCTCTTGTCGAGACCCATGGTCGCAAAGAGGGTTGGAGAGTAGTAAATAAGAGCGTTGATACCGATGAACTATCCATCTAGTTAGCATGTGTTGGTTCTATCTTGACATACAAAAAACCCACCTGTTGGAAGAATCCTAGTCCAATACCGATGTGAGTACGACGCCAGCAGCCCTTCCTGAAGCAATCGGCCCACGACGAAAGCTCCTGTAGAATGGAGCTCTTTGTATCACCACCTTGTAAATCTGGGTGATTTTCCCTGTTCATTTGCTGGTGGAAGCGCACTTCGGCCTGGATATCCATAAGCTCCTGGCGAATGCGTCTGTCGGAGGCTGGCAGGGAACGGAGTCTGCAAAGACTATCAAGAGCTTCCTCATCACGACCCTTTGAAGCCAACCAACGGGGCGAGAATGGAAGAGCGTATACACCGGCGGCGAGGACAAAACCCGGGATCAATTGGAGCAGGAAGGGGAGACGCCAGGCCCATTCACCAACCATGTATTGTGTGCCATAGGTAATCCAAAAGGCAATCACAATGCCGAGGACAATGCACCATTCTTCAAGAACCAAGAGGGTTCCACGGCATTCGGGGGGACCTAGTAAAAGAGACTGGAATCAGCATTTTATATCACATGTGTGAGGAAGGTTAAAAAAAAAAGAACCCTCCGAGTAGGAAGACATACTGATTTCGGAGATGTACAATGGTGCAACCATAGACAACATTCCGATTCCGACACCACCAATCAGCCGAGCCACCGTCAACATAGGATAACCATAGGCAGCCGTCTGGAGCACCGAGCCAAGAGTGAAGATAGCAACAGCGACGAGAATTGAATACCGTCGTGAGATCTTGTCCGCAATCCAGCCCTGGTTGAAAGCACCAATCAAAGCGCCTAGCTCAATCATTGCCGTCAACAATCCTTTTGCAAAGCCTGAGCCCGGATTACCCTCGTCTATCCTCGGGAATTCCGTCAAGAACTGATCCATGACCAGAATCACGGACACAACACCTTGATCATAACCAAAGAGCAAACCACCCAACGTCGAGCAGGCGGCACACAGGACCACGAACGGGTTAGCTGCGAGACCGCGCAGACCGGGTGGGCCATAAGGCTCGCGGTCTGAGGAAATGTCGTCGGCATGGTGAGAGAAGCCTTCTACCGTTGGATCATTGGATAGTTTTTTCGTAGCGGGGATATCATCAGCCATTTTGAATGGAGATTGAGAAGCAAGTTAAAGAAACTTGAAGATTAAAAGTTCTTGTATTCCTTGATTGAACCGGCAAACACTCTGATATTCAAACCCTACCTCCGGAGGCACTCCGGGGATATTTATACCCATTTTCCCATTTTCCCCCAGTTACCTTGCTGTGGGTGGTATACCGGGGTCTGTTCCCTCCGTAAATCGGGACCGATAGGAAGTCGGGGGGGGGTCCCCGGTCAGGCAAGCCAATGAGGACCAAGGTGTGTGATGGAAGTCGGGGTAAATGACGGAGTCGTAGACGGTTCGGCCAGCGGGTTTGGGGAAGATCGGCGCTATTGCGATTGTGGGGAAAACACGGAGAAGCGACATAATAGCACGTCGTCCATTGGCGCGGCTATTGGCATAGCTCATAGACGTTTCAACTTCCTCTTGGGTCTATACTCGGCCTTTGAGAAATAAGGCTTTCAGCCATATAACTCTATATCTAGCCAGACCGGGTATGTAGACGAAATAGGCATAGGTCAAATTATGTGGATGATGGACAGGCTCATTCCTGCAACATTGTAGGAAATATAGATCCGTTTTGGTTTGAATCATAGACATACCATTACAAGTACCTATCTATACAACTCCATTCAATGTTGATATAAACTGATCTTGTGTTTTCTATTTGTGCCTATATATATATATCTACTCCGTACTCCGTAATCCAAGTAGCAATGTCACCACAGACAGACCACCACACGGGATGCTCCAGACGAAACCTGCCAAGTTCTCCTCTGGGCACTTCGGGCCGGACATGCATTCGGAAAGTCAAGTGACTATAAGCCGATCTATCCCGTGATGGTGTAGTAAGACATGGGATTCATCTGACTGAATTAATAATAATAGATACAATATAGCAAAGAACAAAGCAGAATAGTACCTACCATTCTAGATAATATCATAATATCCACAACAGATTCCCCACGGGGGAGAACGAGAATTCCCAAATCCACCTTTTTGACCTGCTCCATCGGAATTCGTTGTCCACTTTTGCCTAAGCGGTGTCCCTCGGTGTCGTCCCCTTGGTGTCCATTCCGGTAACCATTTTCCCCCTCACGGATTCCAGTTCCCGACCCCTCCCCTCTGCAACCCTTCGGATTTCCCAAACTTCATTTTTTTGAAAATCATGGCTTCCTTCATGGAAGACCTGTGGTCTAGCATCTTTACCCCAGGACCCACCCCAACCCTCTTGATCGCGACCAACGTCACCTTCGCCGCACTCCAGCTTATCTTCCTCGCCCTCCTCCTAGCCACCTATAGCCTCCACTTCGTCGCCTTATCCATCATTAGTGCTGGACTATGGTGGTCGATCAACTGGTTCGCTGCTGAGGTGCGACTTGCCCAGCAGGCGCAGGAGGCTGAAAAAGAAAAACAAGAGTCTGAGAGGGGTGACGCGAAGACGCGGAAAAGTCCCGCTGTGGGAGAAAGCGCCGACAGCGATACGGAGACCGAAGCCCTCGATGTCAAGAAGACAGATGATAAGTCTAGTGCTGTCGCGACCGGGAGTGTAACGTCCGGGTTGCTGCCCACAGCTCGCGATCCGAAGAAGCGGCCCAGCACTGGTGGTGAGGGGTCCGGGTATGGAAGCACCGATAGCGAGTGGGAGAAGGTTGATGATACTAAGTCTTGAGGGACACTTGGCACTCAAGGATACACATATACCTTGCTTCGGAATATCTACACTCTCAGCTTGGTGGAACATGGTTGCACACTGCATGTTTACCAGGTCCCGGACCCCTCAACGAATGCGTAGGACGCGTTCATGGTGATACAAACTCTATGTCGACCTTTTGCATGCCTTGGCTAGGATCTGGCTTGGATTTTGGATTTGATTTTGGATTTGAACGCGTATATACGCATGCCCTCTTGTCTGTTTGTTTCGGAGCGATACCCCATACTATGTAGATGGTGCAATTTACAGTAGCTCGCGCTTGAATTTGATGTTGGCAGGAACCTAAGATCCTCCTTCTCTTTGAATACATCCATTAACAATAACATTTCAAACCTATTCTATCGACCGTACAAAGCAAAGTAACTAAACAGAATCGGAGTTGAAGCTTCAAAGCATCCACGTGACCACCATACAATCCAAACATTGAACTCCGTCGCAACATAACAGAAGACAACCATCGAACACGACCGGAGCAGCAACCAAAAACACCAGCTGCATCTCACAATGCCCGATGTCCCTTGATCAAAATGCTCTCAACCGTACCCCTCAATGTGGGACGTAGGCGCGTCTGCGGCTCCGTCTTCTCCCCCGCGTCTCTCGAAGCTCATCCACCGAAGTCAACCTCGGATTCCCAACGCGAGCGGACCCCAGTCGCGTCATTCGAAGAATCAGTCGACTCCTCGTCAACCTTTAAAGCAGACTCGCAATCAACCTCATTCGCGACGATTGGGGGATTGACGGACGCTGCATCCCCAGAGGAAGACACATTGAACCAGGCGCGGCAGACGGCGAAAGAGTTTCTATCTGTACCCAATCTGGGATTCGACTTGCTTTACAACTTCCGGAATACCGATGGAAGTCAAGTATTGAAAGAATGGAACCGGCTCAGCCCTCCGTCGAAGGAGACGGCCGAGGCGCTGGAGTATCTTATGCGAACTTCTCCGTGGACATTGTTTGAATGGTATGGGAATGATATTAGGAGGCATTTCTTGGTCAATCTTCGGACTGGGCTATCTAAGGTATGGACGCTGTGCGTCATTTGAATTTGGTGGGTCGGTCCGTGCTAACGGTCTTATAGTTGTTAAAGTCCCCGGGGGAAGAAGGTCTGCTCCGGACAATCGTGGACTGCTTACAGCTTGCGCGTCGAATTTATCTCGCTCCCGTCGTCCACTATCTGCTTCCTTTAATAGCTGCTCCCCACCAAGGAGGGTTCTTGGCTCAACTACAGCGTGCCTTTCATACGGTGGTTCAATACAGTCTACCCTGGAAAAAGATTTCACCACTTCTCGCCAGAGAGCTTACGCAAGATGCTGTGATTATCTTAGGCATTGATACCCTGGACGAGGATTCCGATGCGGACAGAATGAGTCTCGATGGAACGGAGATGGAACGCGCATACTCTGTCTCGTACAAAAATTGGAGACAAGAATCACCTGAAGCCCAGGCACATATGATGCTCAAGGGCGAAATTGGCTGCGTGACCATTGCCCGGGATCGACTTTTGGCGTTTCTCAACGGACTGCAGCTTGTCGGGCTCGGCGGAGACCAGGCCCAGAAGGTGTTCGCCAATGTGATGAATATCATGATGGGAGACTTCATTCGTGCCGCTTACGCCGGCGAATGGGAGTCGCCCTCAACCGCGCCGCAGCACCTGGAACAATGGGTTGAAAACGTTTATGCACGGCTCGCTGTGCAGGTTCTGGACATCATCCATTCTGACCCCGTTGGAACCCAATCTGGGGCAATGGAAGTGAGCTTGCGCGACGTGGAAAAGTGGCGAGCGATGGGTATTGCCCGGCTGGGAAAGCTTCGAGTCAGCGAGCTTTTCGATGTGGTTGTTGATTGGCCTGCAAGCAGCGGGGCGGTGGAGGATCTGCGACGTTTCACAAACAACTCGTCTGGAGCACGATTATACGTGACGCATTTCTTTTCTATTAACTTGCTCCAGCGATTGTTGCATCCCGGTGCTTCTACAGTCGAGATCCTGCAGGTTTACATCTCGATCATTCGAGCATTTCATATTTTGGACCCCAAAGGTGTTCTGCTAGATCGTATCGCTCGACCAATCCGGCGATACTTGAGGGACCGCGATGACACTGTCAAGGTGATTGTTAGTGGTCTATTGGCGGACCCCGCGACAGCCGACGGACCGACAGCTACCGGCGACACCTTGTCAGAGCTGGCGGCAGAGCTGACCAAGGTCCACCAGCATTCCATGCAAAATAATCGGAGTGAGCTAGACTATGACGATTTGTACTGGGTGCCTGATCCAGTTGATGCCGCTCCTGATTACAAAAAATCGAAGAGTGCAGATGTCATTGACAGTCTGGTTAGCTTGTTCGACTCGAAGGAGACCTTCGTGAAGGAAATGCAGACTCTTCTTGCAGACCGTCTTATCCAGAAACGCCAGAACTACGACCAAGAGATTACAGTACTGGAGCTTCTGAAGGTCCGATTCGGCGATTCGGCACTACAGGCATGCGAGGTGATGCTGAAAGATATCTCCGACTCACGACGTCTCGATCTCACCGTGCGGAATGACCAGATATTGTCCGGATATCGGAAGCAAGCAGGCGTCGGAAAACTTCACGCCAAGATTCTATCACGCTTCTTCTGGCCGGAGTTCCAAGAACAAGAATTCAAGGTCCCCGATGAAATCACCAAACTGCAAGAGCGGTACGCAACCTGCTTCGAAAGGCGCAAGGACTCGCGTAAGCTCATGTGGCGCAACGCCCTGGGCCAGGTCGCCGTCGAGCTGGAGTTAGAGAACCACACCTTTAAAGACGAAGTGACAACCTGGCAAGCAACCGTAATCTATGCCTTCCAGTCCGACTCAAGCGAACCCGCCACAAAATCAATCCCGGAACTCGCCGACGAGCTCGAGATGACACCTCCCCTTGTACGCAGCGCCTGTCTCTTCTGGGTCAGCAAGCGCATCCTCACCGAGGTCCACCGCGATACCTTCCGCGTGTTGGAAATTCTCCCCACAGAAGACGAGGAACACCATGCGCACGCAGCTGGCGACTTCAGCGATGCCTCGGATAGCGAAGCAGGCGACACGGCCAACGCAGCGGCTGCGGCTGAAGCGGCGGCGGCCGCAGCAGCAAAGGAATCCGCCGAGGCGGCTGCCATGGAGAAAATGAATGTACATTGGCAGTTCATCGTGGGCATGCTTACGAATCAAGGACCTATGGCTCTGACCCGTATTGTCATGATGTTGAAGATAGCCGTTCCAGGCGGATTCCCGTTCAGCAACGAAGAGTTGCGCGAGTTCTTGGGTGGTATGGTTTCAAAGGGCAAGTTAGAGATTGTTAACGGCGGTAATTACAAGATCCTGCATTAGCATCAGCCAGGCGTCTGTCGCGTGTGAGCTGTTTTTTTTCTTCTTTTGGCGTTGCTGGAACCGATGTATAAGAATACCCTTGAAAGAATATGATTTATGAATGATAGATGGGACCAATTAGGTAAATCCATACAACGGAGGGTCTTCGGCTTCCTCTTCGCATTTCTCTAACGCGCCCGCCTTCTTTCTATCTTCCTCATCCCTCTCATAAGCCATCTTTACTCACATTCTTCAGACACAATTTCCACTCTTCAAGCAATTTGACTTGCCAGTCCCCCACAATCCTTAAACCAAAACTAGGACCGAGCCCCCAACCTAGTTTCAGACTTAACTGGACCGCATCAATTATCCGATCAGTGCCCTCAGGCCTGGACAACAAGAACCAAGATGTGCAAGATCGGTGCAAAGTAAGAAAGAAGAGACAAACGGGAGGGGGAGAAGAGAGAAAGAGAGAGTTATACCCCGTAAGCTAAGACGGGGACTGTGATGGTGCTGGCAAGAAGGCAACCATGGCGATATTCCTATTCTCAGAAGGGTCTAACATGCAATGATACCTCTTTCCTTTCCTAACTTGGATAGCTCTCTCAGCCCCGTTCAGCTCCTGTCACCTCCGATTCCTCACGTCTTTCCTTTCTCCTCACAGCCCAATAGCCACTCAGAGGCTTCTTATCCTGATTCACCTTTCACTCATCTCATTCTCTACGCAACCTTGGATTCCTTCCATGTGGGATCAAAATCGGAGTTTACAACAAGTGATGAGGGCTTCTATAAGAGTATTTGGTCCCGGTTCTAGTCATTTCCGAGACACGCTCTGGCGATTCCTCTCCACGATCTCGCTTTGAATATGCACGGATTGTTGCTAAGCTTGGACCGCGGAAGATAAGCGCCAAAGCATAGTTGCACAGAGAATACCGGTGCGAAACATGTCTGCCAATCTGTCGAAACGGCTTGCCTTAGATGGTGAAAAAAACTCATAATGACCCTTAGACTCAGCAAAAAGGCCCCGAGCAATCTGTAAACGCCAATTCACCACATCCAGTCAACTCCGAGACTCTCTCCGCGGTTCAAGCAATGCCTCAAATGATCCTCAAGGTGATGGCCGCCTTCAAATCGGCATGCAATATACGCTGTGGACAAGAAGATGTGACCTGAGCCAGTCGTGCAGAACAGGGTATTCTCGCAGCAAGTTACTCATATGCTGCTCTGCCTGATGGACAGAATCACCGCAATGCCACTTTGTAAGAAGCGATTTCACTCTCTTTCTTCGTGCCATGGAGCCATGGAACAATCACAGAAGAGACGTAGGGCTGGCCCAAGTGAAGTGGCCTGCCACTCAGCCAGATGCATGTCTTGCTGTCACTTTGATCTTTATTTTCTTGCTTTTCCTAGATACAAAGGGACATCTGAGGACTTTCTCAAACACAGTGTCAAATATAACGTTTCGGATATCATCTTGAGTCAAAGGGATCTGCGTACACGGCCGACTATTCTTATAGTAGTGATAGGATAAGAGGTGTCACCAGAAAACAAAGAAAAACCAAGACTGGAGGCACGGTAGAGGCGTCAAATTATAATTACTTATTAGGAACGAAGGGATTCAGTTGTCTCCAAATGTCTCCAGGGGCACGATTAAATGTTATTGAAGCCACCGGTATACCGCGATGATATGGAAGAAGCTCACGGCCTTCCTATTTATGTATACAACAACCCTACTAAATGCCAACCCAGCCCCAAACAACCCAGAAAAGAAATGAAGAAGGAAGTAAAAAGGTATCATTTAAAATCTATAACCATAACCAAAGCAAATCAAATCTTACTCGGCATCCAAAAGAGCAACAGGAGCCTGGTCATCAACCTGAATTCCACCTCTCTTCTTCTCATTACTATCCCAGAAAGGCAACTTCCAGCCACCCTCATTCTCAGGCGTCGCCAACCAAAGACGCATAAGGTGGCGACGGGGGGCAGGGGGTGCATGATCCGTGTATGCGGTGCGGGCATGCAGAACGTGCGCATTCGACAAGAACTGAATATCACCGATATCGAGGATCATGTGCAGAGACAAGCGCACACAGGTTTCTTCCAGCACGCGCAGGGCTTCTTGCTGTGCGTCTGACAGCGGGGGGATAATTCCTGCGTCACTGAAGCGACCGAGGGAGCGGACGTAGTATGGGTCCCATCTGGTATTATTGTTAGATACTGATGATTGGAGATGGAGGGTGCTGATGGGGCTTACTTTGTGTAGACACGGGCGTTCTCGCCGCGCTCGAGGTAGATCACGCTGGTGCGGATGTAATCTTCCTGCCCCTTACTTGTCTCGCCCTTGCGGTCGAAGTACCAGATTGGTTCAGTGAGGGTCTTGAGGACGTCTGGGCGTTCTGTGGCGAGGGTGTTGTAGACGTGGTGGGAGGAGACGAGGTCTGATTCGCCGCCTTCGAGGGCCTTGGCGATGCAGAGGAGGCCGACGATGTCGGAGTCATCGGCGTGGAAGTATTGGCTGGGAAGGGGGTGTTAGTTGATTGTTCGTTTTTGTGTTTTGTGTATTTATTGGAGAGAGACGAAACTCACCGAGCATTGGTGCGGTAGATGCGCACTTTGTCAATCTGGGTCGAGTCCTCGCCGAGATCCTTGACGTGGCCGAGAACGTGGCCGCGGCTGTTCTGGCTGACGAAGTAGCCGAGATATGTGCCGAGACCCATGTATGCCACGGCGGACTTGTGGTTGCCCCATTTCTCGACGGGGAAGCCCTTGAAGAGGATGAAGCCCTTGCCGTCGATGAGGTCTGCGCGCAGGTCGTGCAGGTAGGCGGCTAGGTTGGGGAGTTTGAAGTTGGTCTATTGACAGGATGATTAGTTTCTGTTTTATAGATTTCTAGATATGAACTGTGATATTCTCTCTCACCTTTGAGATTCCGGTCAGCGGGGTCTTGGATGCGAGGAAAGCATCCGATGCTGTGCTCAGCTCATCGATCTGGTCCTGGGTGAAGACGTGCGTCCATTTTTCTGGGTTCTCGCGGTAGTCCTCGGCCTTCCAGACTGTTGGGCCGTCGATTTGTTTGGGAAACTTGTCGAAGGGGATGATGTGGTCGTATAGTGGGGGATGTTGGCCGGTGGTTTTTAGTCCATCGGGGAATCGATCCCATGAGATGGGCCCCACGAGGTCGTGAGGGGCAGTTGGGAGAGAGGATGTAGCAGCGGGAGCCATGGTGGACAGTTATTACCGAGGGGAATATGATGTACAGATTGAAGCACTAAAATGCAGGGTCGTTGGTTTATTTATATTTTATCCGATCTATGCAGGTGGTGAGCAATGTAGTGGATTATATGGCGTGACGAGATCCGATAATTTTACGCAAGAGGATTCTTAGTCTTTTCTTGGTCTTTTCTTTGGATTTTCTTGTATAGCGGAATGAGTGCCGCTACTAAACAAATGAAGCTGATTGGAGGTTCAAGGGCCGGGATGGCGCAATTTGCGGGGTTGGATGTTGTGATGACAGTGGGGGATCACGTATATTGGGAGAGATTGGGTGATAATGGGAGATATTTGAGATAGTTGAGATGAGATAGTTCATGAGTAGTCATTAGAGATAGGTATATAGTAAATTGATTAGTTGTAAAGTAGTGATATAGCTCTTCACGTTGAAATAAGGGCAAGGTAGAGGATTCTAGTAATGTATATATATTCACATACTATATGTTTAAAATATACATTGCACATCTCAAACATTCAACCAGTCACAGTCTCGGCCGATAGACTAAGGTTATCCATTATCCTCTAGCACAACCGTACCGGCAAGTCGTGTACGTCGTGCACGTCGTGCATGAACCGGCTAGTCGGGTTGATGAGATCCAAAAGAAGAAGTACTCTAGGCAGATCTCATCCGTCAATCTTAGACCTCTCATACATGTGAATAATCTATCGGGCGAGAGGTTTAAGTTTTCTTCACGTTCTACCTTAAATATGGGTTGGTCTTAGGGCTTGGAGGAGCTCATGGTAATCCTGTTCCCTTGGTTAACCACACAACTCTCTTCTGTCGCAATTGATAATTCACGCTATACCCATCGATATATCTCTAAGCACTTTTCTTCTTATATAGCTACCTTCGAATATTGTAAGTTGTTCTTGCTCTCTTGAACTTTTACTTTTTTTACTTCTTCAGGATCTTTGAATGCATTATTTCAACCTATTTTTCCCTTTCCTTCCCTTTTCACTGTCTCCATCAAGGCCTCCATTTAATCTAACTATTTCCATGACTCTGTCTCTTTTGATGTTCCTGATGTTCCTGATGTTATCCATGGATCCTCAGATCTTCTACAGACAAGGATTCGCTTTCCTCTTTGGGATGCCCCACCAGATTACTCAAATCCTTATCGGGAGTGGGGATGCGAACGCCCTTTGGCAACTTCAATTTTCATATTTGTAGACTCGCATATCATATTCTTTCGTTTAGAACTTTACATTCATTTGAATAGAGGATATCCAAGCCTATGGCTCAACACAAGATCCATGTGGCCGTGCTAGATGCCGACATCCCATGCCTCTCAGTATACAAAGCGCGAGGTTTATACAGCTCGCAATTCCGCGTCCTGCTACAAGCAGCCGCTCAGCGTCTGAACAAAATATCAGAAACCCTCAAAAAAGGACCTCTCGCCGTCCATGTAACGGCCTTTGATGCCGTAGGCGGGTCCCTACCTCCTCTGGAGACCCTACGGACCAACCCCCAGTCCCCAGCCGAGCTTCACGCCGGCGGGCCATTGAGTCCAATAGATGCAATCCTAATCACGGGTTCAGCATCCTCAGCCTATGAAGACAAACCCTGGATCCATGCAATGCAATCCTACATCCAAACAGTGCACGCCCATTACCCAAACATAAAGCTCTTCGGTTCCTGTTTCGGACATCAGATAATCGCCCAATCCCTCCTCAGCACCAAAGCAAACCCTAACAGTCCACCAACATCAACATTCCATGTCGCGCAGTCCCCCGCCGGCTTCGAAATGGGCATCCAGCCCATCACCCTCCAACCCGCCTTCGCTGCGCGCTTCCCGCCTCTTGCGCGCGCTACAGCTCAGAACCCATTCCGCATCCAGCTCATCCACGGCGATGTAGTTGTACCGACCCCCGAGATTGAAGCTGCCGCGGACCAGGTGGGGGTCTCGCTGCCGGCCCCGTGGTCTAGTATTGGGAGTAGTGCGCAGTGTGCTATCCAGGGTCTTTATAACCCCGGCCGGGTTCTGACGTACCAGGGTCACTTTGAATTTGATACCTTTGCCAATGGGGAGCTGATGCACGAATTTGGGCGTCGCGGGGGTTGGTCGGCGGCTGTTGTGGCAGAGTATCAGGAGCAGATTTATCGCTCGCGCATTCCTGGTTTGGAGGAGGAGGATGATGATGCTAAAGCTGCTGCTGAAGCGGTTTTGCTGTTCTTCGCTGGGGAGGATGGGAACTTGATGGAGTGTGGTGGTGGTACTGGTATTATGACGCCTCCGCTGGATTGATTGGGCCGGGGGGGGGTTTACGGTCGGGGTGAGATGGTACGATGCTTGGATGTGTATGGTCTTTAGCGGTATCGACTGGAGAACTACATGTACGTTTTTCGATCCGTTGTTGGGGACTTTGTGTGCAAGCTGGTTTCTGCATTCCCGTATTTTAGCATTCTGCAGTTGAGCGAGTTTGTTCAGGTTGAATCCCTTGCAAGGCAAACCGCGCGGCAAGGGTTTCGGATGATGCTAAGCATGGAACACGAATCGGATTTGCGTACAATTATAGTTCGTGCTCAGCTCTCAGCCACCCCTTAAGTGGCGACACACTGGGTTACCATGATGTTGGACCCTGCATGGCTGAGACGTGGTATGTTGGTCTGCAGGAAGGGATCAGTGCAGTACAAGGATGGAAATAGAATTAAGTACGGAGTACAATGATCATAGTTCTTGGATCTATACCATGCATGGAGTACTTATTATAGACTGCATGAAAGCTAGACTTTAGATGAATTCTAAGATCAGATATACTGTTAGTAGTTAGCCCATCGCCTACGGCAATGAAAGTCTCGACTTACAAGCTCTCCACCTTGGCAAATTAAGTGGAGTGTGACATGCTTGACATTTCCAGTGTACCCGTGGACGGATAGATAGTGTATAAGTCTGATAACAGCTATATTATAGGTACTATACATATATTACATATATTATTGTCAGATATTACTAGTTATATACGTACCTATGGAGTACAGAATACCAATACCAAAACCAAAACCCTCGAACTTGAAATCTCAGACTTTTCCGTTGATCCCCCCTGCACGGCCACCCAGAACCGGGATGGCGTGAAAGTTGCACCAATGAGGATGGAGGTAATTGGTGACTCGGTGGGGATTGGGGGCCAATCAGGCTGCTTTGGGATGCTCTTCATCGGTAGTTGGTTATACAGGGTATTAGGGGTATTTTGGGGTATTTTGGTATTTAGGCATTCAAGTAATCTGGAAAGCTGTGCCTTTATTCGATTAGAGTTAAGGGTAAACGGAGGAGATCGGAGCTGGGATAGGTACTTGAGAAATATTCGAGAGATGTACAACATATATAAGGGTGAATATGCTCAGGGCGTAAGTCACGCGCTTGCTTATACCTGAGCACTATCAGTGCTTGCGTACACCTCCCCGAGGCCCCTTCTTTGCTCTGCATTACTACTATGTATATACTTTATACGGGGTACTTATCGTATGTTCGATCTTAGAATAGGTACATACGGAGTACACACACAATATGTATACGTTCTATAAAATTAGAACAATTAACCAACCGTGGAAACCAATAATACTACACGTAATATTACACTGTAACGTGGCGCTAGTTCGCCACCCGGAGCTTCTCTCCCTTCTGGAATGAAGCTCAGGAGCTGGGGAGAGCTTCGGAGGGGCCGCTGATAGCGCCTATCGCGACATAATCTTTTTTTTTTTTTTTTTTCCTTTCGCCCGAAGCTGTGAATTATGTTTGTATGCTACCTAGGTTGATGTGTTTTAATGATCGTCTGAATAAAGCTTTAGAAGCATCTAAGGATGTCACATCAAAAATGAAAAAAGTAAAGGCAATGAAAATCGCTAGAAGCTCGGCGTTCCACCGGGGTTTCCGAAAAGCCGTGCTATTCGGTATTTAAATACCAGTACCGTACGGTTTCGTCTCTTTTTCTTTTTTCTTTTCCCCTCAATTTTTTTTTCTCTCCCTTTTTTTTAAAAAAAAGTATCAGTACGGAGTACGGACTAATAGTATCAGTAATACTATGTAGCGTGGAACATTCCAACAATGGGGATTTTTACAAGGGAAGCTCAAAGCTGCACGCCCCTCTTTTTGGTTATCGATACTCGATAGGGAACGATAGCCACGTATGCGAGCTCATAGTTAACTAGAGTAAAACTACAATATATAAAAGGTTAGAATAAAGCTGTTCCTGACTAGAATTCATAGAATTAATTCGAACTGTACCAGAACTAGAATTTAGCTATAGAAAAAAAAAATACAAAATAAAAAAAAAACCCAAGAACAAGAACGGGGCAAAAAATAGAATAAGGCGAAGTCTGCGTAATTACCCGTAATACCCCCAGTGTGCACTCTCCCACAAGCCCTTCCCCAAGTAACCTCTGAATGTATGAGCCGCCCTCTCATCCTTTTCCTCTTTTTTTTTACCATTTTCCAATTCTTCCCTTCTTCTCTTTTACCAGAGCATGTTGAACTGCATTTTTGTCTATTGTTCTCACATAAACCCTGTCTGTGCTTGGCTGACCTCTTTATTCGCCCCTCCTTTTTTTTATCTCTCGGATGAAACATATGCACCATGCCTCCTCGAAGCTCACTGACTAGCTCTTTCTCGGTAACCGATGCCAATAATGAGGTGGTCTGTCCCTTGAAGAACAACGATAATTCCAATTGTCGCAAACGATGCCTCGGTGTGAGTACTTGCCCTCGAACCCCCACCTATCATCTTGCTCGTGAAAGCTATACCCGTACAACTCTGGAGTTCGACTTGAAACTAATCCGGTTGGTGCTCTAGGAAAAACGCTATCGCTCCATGCAGGAGCACATTCGACGTGCGCATCCGAACCATTACATTCCGAAGCTCCCGGCTACCGAGGAGAGCTTCCTGATGATGGTGAACACCCCGCTCGAGCAACGGGTGCAGCTGTCACCTCCCGAACCCGCTCAACCCCGGCGACCCCACGGTGAGTTTCTTTCCTTGATTGCCCTGCTTTCTCGCTAAATATAACTGACCGCTACCCACAGATGTGGCACCGGAAAGGGACATCTATGTCGCTGACGGTTCCCCGGCTACCCCTCGAGCTCTGGATGAACCCCACCCAGCCGCGGCGACTGCGGCGGTTGCTCTGGCACAACTGCACCACCATCGACTAGCCTCGGACTGGGATACAGACATGGTTTGTCACTCCAGACTGTTGTGGGCTTCGAGGCCTGCGTCTCTCCACAGTGGCACTGACCCGCATTTCCCCAGGATACCCATTCGGATACCGACTTGAGTCATCCTCGCCTGCGTGGAGCTATTGAACTTCCCCCACTCCGCGACCATTTCAAGCAGGAATCTCTTCCACCGTTTACGCCTCGTCCCCGCGAGCTTCTTCCATCCATCCTCAATCACTCCCCACCCGGTCGCTCATCCACATTACCGCCAATCCAGCGGAGAGACAAGTTTTGCCGCCCGCGCAAATCCTCCATCACCCAATCTGCCCGTAAACCCAAGCAAGATCGCCCCAAGTCAAAAGAATTCGGGCGGCGACCAAGCCTCGGTGACCGTAAAGCCCTTTCAGCAGAGCCACAAACCGCGGCCTGGGCGCAAGGCAAGCGCTGGGAGGATTTGATTGAAGCCGCGACGTCAGCAACCGAAGTAGACGATGAGCCCTATTCAGAGGTGAGTTTGAATGCAATTTTGGACTCTCTTTTTTTTTCAGTGCTGATGCGCCAAATTTAGGCTGGTCGGTCTCCAACGATTGCCCCACTACTTTCCAATGTGACGTCTGCTCCCTCTGGAGTGAAAAATCGATCCTCGCTACCACCCGCTTTCCAATCTGCAGGATTGCCTCCTATCTCTTCACATCGGCCATTCCCACCGCATTCATATGCCGCCTCGCCTTTGCACAAATCATTGACCCCACCACCATACGAGAACCACCGCGGCCGTGAGAGCGACTTGGAACCATTCCCATCAATTGAATCATCGCTCGATTCTATGTCTTCAGCATCCGGCAGAAATTTTGCATCATCGGTTTCGGGAGTCGCGCCATCCATAAACTCTGATTCCAGCCCAGTTATGAATCTTATCCCGTCCATTTCCCAGCGCCAACAACACCGATTCTCCAATCCTACTCCGGCATCTTTCCGCAACAGAGAGGTTCAGGTGTTTTGCGCTCAGTGCAAACGACCCTCGGCACTGAACGAATGCTATGCCTGTACGGAGTGCATCTGTGGAGTCTGCCGCGATTGCGTGGGCATGTTCATCTCAAGTCCGCCCGCTTCATTCCGAACTCCGGGGAATGGCCCATTAAATAATGCCCCGTCACACGGACCAACAAGTTACCCTGGTCCTCGCGGATGTCCGCGATGTCGAACGGTCGGAGGCAAATGGAAGGCCTTCCAAATCGACATCAAGTGAACGACTTCAATAAGACAGCCTACATTTTTGGCTTTACGCATTTTACGATTGATGTTTGATCCACGTTCATTCTTACATTGTTATTTATTCTTCATCATTCCATCGGCTTTTCTGATTTTTTGGGGGGGATTTTTTTTTTTACTGCGATCTGGTAGGATCCATCATCCAGACGATATTGCGGGAGTTGCTTTTTCCAGGCCAGGTCTTTTCGGTGCAGGTTTCCGACAGTCAAAACTCCGAAGAAGCTGGTCTTCAACATTCAAGGTCTACATTTTCTTTTCTCTCCGCATTCCGGTTCATGTGGACATACTCTTTTGATCATGAGGTATATGCTTTTGATGCTTTTTCAAGTCTTTCATGTGATGCGAACTTGTACTGCAATGATTTCATTCCGCGCTGTTTATAGAAGAGAGCTGTGGCTGTGGGAGGCAGCCTGTCCTCTCCCGCCATCCAATTCTTGATTTATATAACTACCAATTCACTCATCCCAGATGACACTGCTGAGACCCTCCGCAGTCCCCACCTTTCCGGGCTCACCAACCTGTAGAGAAGCAACCTCCTCACCCAGATTTCCAGTCTCCGGATCCCGACGCACAATCGCAACCGTCGCAGAAGCCTGATTCCCAATGGCAACCAGATTCCCGGCCCGATTAATCACAAAAGTTCGCGGCACCTTCCCAAATGCGGAAAACGAGTCTCGCAACTCCACCGACCCATCCACCGGCGACCGATCAAGCACAACGATTGAATCATTGGGCTTGAACCCCTGATCAGTCCGAATCGAAACATAGACCTCATTCCCGATCCTACTAATCCCAGCCGGCGTCGCACCCTCGGGCATAACACCCCCGGGATACGGCACCATGGTTTGCGTCTTCTCGAAAGACAGACAGCCAGACCTCGAATACGAAACATCAAACACCATTATCGTACCCCCGATCTCGTTAGCAAGATACAACATCGTCTCGCCGACAGCCGCCACCTTCCGCGAATGCGTCGACCCAACCCCAGCCGACCGGTCAGTGCCATCTGTCCAGAAAACACCGTGCCGTGGGCCGCTACCGTAGGTAATGTTCAGGCTCGGACACTCCGAGAGCTTTCCCGACGGGCCATCTTGGATTGCGTACACGCGCAGCAGGTCCGCGCCCAGGTCCGGACTGAGGATGAACGAGCCCGTCGGGTCGAGGAAGACTTCGTGTGGGTGTGGGGAGTCCTGCTGGGCGACTTTGCCCGGTCTGGTCAAGTTGAAATGGAAGGCTTGTAGGGCCGGTTGGTTTTGTTTGATGGGCAAGGCGAAGGTTGAGATGGCCGATCCTCCGCTATTAGATTGTTAGCACAGGCCCACATTCACCATAATCATGACCAACGCAAGGCAAAACCTTAATCTCGGAAAGGAATGTAGGTAGGAAGTAAAGGAAAAACAAAAACAAAAAAAAACTTACTAATGCGCAATTGCAATAAACTTCTTTCCGTCATCCGACTCATAGATCACACTATTCACGCCCCCACCGACAGTCTTTGCGACAGCGCCTTCGCGCAGTGTGCCGTCTGGTTTGACATGCAAGGCCATCAGCGAGCCGTGCGTGGAAGCATCGGCCGTGCCATCCTCGTCGGAGCAGTAGACAGTGCGGGTGTGCGCATCTAGGGTAAGCCAACTTGGCATGTCACCGCAGGTGTTGAGGGTTTGTGATAGGGAAAGGTTATCGTTTTTCAGCGTTAGGCTGTAGACGTTGCCATTGTAGTGGGTTGCCCAGAGGTGGGCTGGTTTGGAGGCAATTGCTGCTGATGTTGTTCCTATGGCGGATAGGACGGGAAGGAGGGTTTGAAGGTGCATTTTGGCGGAATTGGTAAGTTGTTGCTACCTATGAGATTTGATGTGGGATGGGATTGTATGTAAATAGTCGATGTAGTAGATGTGCTCCGTACGATGGGGGGAATGTGAGAGACGCGATGATCGGCGGTCCCTGTGCAGGAATGGATCGAGGGGGAAGAGGGGAGAAAGGGTGACATTGTCTTTATGTTGTATTGCTTTAGTCTGTTTCGGTTGTGCATATTGTGCTTATATGCAGACTAGTTTCATATAGTAAGACGGAGATATAGCGGGAATTAATGAATTAATTAGGGCTAAGGGGGCAATTGGGTATGATCGGAGCTATTCTTCCCAGCCACATCGTCATAAAGCGAGAATACAGAGTACATGCATAATAATAATAATATTTCAAATGCAACTGCAACATACTATGCAATGTACTATTTCTGACTTTCTTAGCTTACATTCATCCCATGTTGCGTGGGGGTTTCTTCATTACTAGAATAGGGGGGTAGACCGAAAGGAAATCGATTCTGTACATAATTCACATAACTGTTTTTTTAAACAAGTGTCAACCCAGTATAGCAAGCATCATTGCGCACAAGCTCAGTCTTGACCCCATCATCTAATGACACTGAGTACAAGCTACCACCCAGGTCAGCCACATACACAATGTTGCTCGCCTTATCCAACTTCAAGCCAATAGGTTCATGAAAGTGACGTGCCAGAATAACCTTTTGGAAATCCATCTCCTCACCACCAACATACGCGCGGTTCAGCGTGCAGCCGAAAGGGTGTTCACCACGATCCGTCCAGTACAGAGTCCGACTCTCGCCATCCAACTCAATATCAATAGGCTCCGGGAGGTTATTCCACAGACACCGGATATCAGTCCGATTCTCGGCAGTCTCACCCTCAGAAATATCTAAGCCAGCGCAGAAGATCTGACCACGACCAGCCTTGCAAGGCCCCTTCTGCGTCCAGTACAAGAGACCGCGCTCAGCATCGACAGCAACACCCACACACCAAAGCGTCATCTGCTCCAACAAATTGGTACCAGGATCCACACGGCGTTGGACCAGGATAACATGGTTACTACCATCATAATCACAGCGATGGACGCTTGTGCCCTCACGGTCACAGAAGTAAATCTGTTTCCGCGACTCGATAACAGCGAGCTGCTTGGGGGTGTGTATCCCTCCAACGGGGACAATACACATCATATCGCCGCCCTCGAAATCAGCAGACCAGACGGAGCCATCACAGGCTGCCGGGTTGCGGCCCATACTCGACCAAAAGACGCGCTGCGTCTCCAATGACACGTCGATACCATCGGGCATGTTCAGACTGACAACGGCGGGGGTGAGTTTCTGTGTTGCGAGATTGAGACGCAGAATTTTGCCATTGGAGTGCACCTGCGAGACATCCTTGGCATTTCCACCGAGCCCGGAATCCAGCAGGTAGATGTCTTTCGCCGCGCTGTGCGGGTTTGCTGGGGTTGCTTCTGCGGAAGCGGATTTCGCGAGCGGGGGGTAGAGGCCACCCTTTTCGCTCTTCTTGCCGAGGCGGTTTTGTTCGATGTATTCCTTGCGTAGCCAGTCGACGGTTGAGACGGAGGGAAGACCTCTCTCTTGGATGTAGTTCTCTTCGATGAAGGCAACGGTGTCGAGGCCGACTTGGTCCATCAGTTGGCATGGGAGAGGGCCGTTCCTGAACATGTGTTCCCAGAGTAAGTCGATTTCGCTGGGGTCGCTGACGCCTTCGGAGAGAATTTGCATGATTTCGCGCTTGACTGCTGCCCAGATGCGGTTGAAGATGAATCTATATAAGGGTTGGGTCAGTCTGTGCTGATATATGGATTTTCTTTCTGTTTTGAGAAGAATAATGCATACCCCGTCGATTCGCGGCGAGCTGTCACTGGCAACATGCCACACTCACCCAAGACGGTCTCCAAGTAAGGGAAGATCTCGGGATCGGTCTTACCACAGGTCATCAGCTCGACCATGCGGATAGAAGGAGGCATAGCGAAGTGGATATTGAAGACCTTGCGCTGGCGCTTGGGAGAGACCTTAACAAGCATCAAGGTTGACTTCATCGAGGAGCTGTTGGAGCCGATGTAACAATCGGCCGGAGCATACTTATCCAATTCCCCCAAAACATGAATCTTCAACTGCAGCACCTCAGGCACAGCCTCGACAATCAACCAAGCATTGGAAATGGCGGGCTCGAGCTCGGTGAAAGTCTTGCAGTTACCGTAGGGCGCGGAAGTATACGACTCGAGATCAACCTGGGAAATGGCGGCCTCCTTCTTAGGTCCATCCGCCTTTCCCTCCTTATCTTCTTCGCGTGCCTTGTGAATGCGCGGCATCAACGAGAACTCGGCTTTATGGCGATCGATGTAATTTGCCGTGTCGCGGAGAGCCATCGGCGAGGGATCCCGGATGTGGACATGGTATCCAGCAGCGATGAAGACACAGGCGATGCGGCGGCCAAGGACGCCGCCGCCGATAACTGCGACGGGGCGGTCGGTTCTGGGTTTAACACCCATATTGAAGATATAGGTAGGAGAGGAGTATGAGGAGAGGGAGGTGGTAATGGATATTGTTGATATATAAAATGTATGTAGATATGACGTGGACGGCGGAAAAGGCGTGGACTTATTTAGGAAAATATCACCATGGCGAGAGTCGAGTATAGCCTTCTTTATATGTCTCTTCTTTTGATTTAGGATCGGAATTTACCATGATATTCATCAGTAAGTAGGTCTTCTACGTACTTGGATTGCACTATACCACCCCAAGGTCATTGGATATGTTAGGGTCCCGCCACTAGAAGCCGACATCATTGGTATGGGTTTTCAAGAGAAGAAAGACTTGTGGATATCATGACTGTATTTTAACGTTATCAAGGCCGATATAATGCCACTGAGAAGTAAATTCAGGATCTACTCTGCAACGGAGGGAGTTCGGGTGGTGGTGGAACGCCCTTGGGCTCGGATTCGCTACGGAATCGTTACGGAAACAGTTCGGAGGAACTCGCAGAACGTTTATTTCTATTTTTGACGTACGTGAAATAATTTCTTTAGGCTACTACGACTAAGTATGCCATTGGTTCATAACTCTCTCATTGGTTCATATTGCCAGGCATTGATTTAGACACTCACTTTACAAGTATGCAAAGGTATATCCCGGCCAGGGATCGGAGACTAATTATATAGTCTAAGGTTATATGTAGAAAAGTCTCTTATATAGAATATGATTTTTAACCGCCCTCGTATATATCTAAAAAAGATAGCTCAAAAGATATCTAAAAAGACATCCAAAAGGTATCCCAAAAGACAGCTCAAACGACAGCTCAAAAGACAACTAAGAAGAACCTAAGATGGCCTTATAAGGGGCCGATTACAGTTCTTGTCTTGTTGTATATGCCTCCGGCGATGAAAGTGGCGGTGAGGTAATATCTAATGAGAGAGTTATGAACCGGTGGCATACTCAGTCGCCCGTAGGCTGCTTTACTAGATTTCTAATAACGGCCGTCAGAATATATGGTTATTTAGCTAGTATTGCTTTTTGAGGGCTATCAGAAATTAGGGTGCTTATAGAATCCTATGATTAAACTGATATATACTTCAACCATTCGTTCACTCTATTATAGACCATATCATATAAAAAACGACATTATTTGACATTGAAAGTAGGGACACTCGTACACCTGTAAATAACAGTATTCTATCTGATTACTTTGCAGATTTTTGCAGCTAAAATAGGAAATCATTGGCAAAACTACATATGTGGATTACCTAGAAAGGCCCTAGGCCTTCTTGCCCTTTAGAAAGCTTGGGTTGCACGCCATCCATCGAATGATATCGTCCATACGTTCCTCGCTCTTGTTTTTGTTCTCGCCGGCAAGCTCTATTGCCTTCTCTAGCGTCACCGTGAGCTTAGGCTCCCCGTCTTTCTCCTTCTCTTCGTCCTTCCAATTTCCGTTAAAATAGAAGGCTTGAATAACACGTACTTGACGAGCGCCAAAAAAGGAGATTAACAAGGCAGCAATATTAGGAGTCCCCGAGAAGGTCGGCTGACGGGACCGGATGCCAATAATCTGCACTAACGCTGAAAGCTCGCTCGCGAGTATGCTATCCTCGTCAGGGGAGTCGAAGTTGAAAATGGTCACCTGTAGATGGGGATGGAGTGTTTCCTGGGAGTCGTGATCTCGAACGCAGAATCCTTCTAGGCTCAGCGGGTACCGTCCCCAGGTAAATGGATAACCAGGTGCGCGAATATCATCAACCTTGTAAAACTCATATTCTTCGCTTGGTAAGTGGATTATTAGCAAAAGCGTTTAAATCGCGAGGGGCGTCACATACTCAATCTTTAACCAGAGCCTAATCGTACTTAGCGATACTCCGGGATGCGTACGCGAAGAATCGGTAAGGTCCGAGTAACTGTAAGTGCGGTCCTGGATAGCATACCATGGATATATTCAGTGGAGCCAAGTCTGAAGTTGTGTACTTCAGCTTCTTCGGGGTGTCGCGGTTGACCACGAGTCAATTTCACTGGCCCTAGATTTTCGACCTTAGATTGCGGGGTGACATACTGGTAAGACGTTCCTAGTAAGTAAGAGACAGACAAAATAAAGGTGCGTGAAGCTGATAAAGTGGGATGAAGCTTATGAAGCTTCATAAGAGCCAGGGTGGGTGGGTCCATTTATGCTCCCGAGCGAATTTGCATGGTTTGTTTATTATTGCTGCCTGAGGCAACAACGACGAAGTGTCCAACCGGTTCATAACTCTCTTCCAAGGTTATTGGATATAGTGACACAAATCTGACTGTACGATCATATATCCATGGATTGTATTTTCGATGGCATGCAACCCTCTAACTGATATGACATGATGAAAACATGAATTTCAACGGGCAACAGTCTCGAGGCGTGTGTAATTTATAACGATCTACATAAATTAGGTGCCTACATAGTTTCGATTTTCAGATTGTTACACAGTAATGGTGTCTTGCGGGGAGAAGATAATGCTCGTACTGCAATAGGTCTATAGAATGGAAGTCATTATTTCTAGGGACCGTTATGATTGCGTCCAGCACCAATGAACAAATGGCCACGGGAAAGTGAAATCAGGAGGAACTCAAGTGACCTTCTTCAATTCCCAACCATGGTTCTACGAACCCATCTACTGGCCTATTAAACCTAATAGGCATATAAATACGAAACTCACTCCTAACCTCCGTGATAAAATTACTACGGAACACGAATTAGAACTCCTTTGGCACCGAGGTTGTCGCACGTCATGACCTCATCTACCGTTCAATATACCTAATAGCCATTATGAGTAATATAATGACAGAGTGATCATGAGATCTTCGTACTAATGGGGCCATATGACATCATTCGCCTTGCTATAACTTTAACTATATAGAGGGCTTGAGGGAACATAAATTCTTATCGTCATTTTCCTCCGGACGGATAAGAAGAAATATCGTCGAACCATATAACAAACATTATCACAAACGTTTATATCCACCATGTCGGACTTCATCCGTAGAGCATCTGACGCGTTCCGTCGTCGATCCTCAACCGACTCAGCGGATGTCCCTACATCTCCTGATGCCCCTAGCGCGGCAAAGCCTCCCGAGCAAGAGCCGCAGAATCAAAAGTCCGAGTCTGCTCAGCCTCAATCTCACGCTAATGAGGCTTTCGCTGGTGTAGCAAATGGTACAATATCACTTTGTTTTTCTTTATCTGCTATATAATAACAAGATCATACAGATAATGTTGCGACTCCGAAGAAGCACCACATTTGGGGATGGCCACACCACCAGGGAAAGCAACCCGGGACAAAGGAGCAACCTAGCCAGAAGCAACAAGATACTGACTGGGTTGTTGGCACGTAGAAGAATTACCGTGCTCGCCGGAGTGACCGGGTTGCTAACATTGAGTTTGTGAACACTCTTTTTCTACCTGCGACACATTCGTGTTAAATTACCTTGGTATTATCATTATTTAGCCCGTAATTTGATATCTGCTTCTCGGAAATTAATATGTTATATCTGTTACGATCTACATATCGCCTTACAATCAATCCAAAGCTAACAATGGATCTTAAAGTTATGTAAAGAATCCTAATGAAGGTCTTTTTTCTATTGGGCCCTTGATCTTCAGCCCTATCTAGACATGATCACATCGCCAAACGTCAGGGTTTCTCTTGTCGGATCCGCTAAGAAGCTGACTGGCACCGTTCTTGTATGGGAGGACTAGAGGGGGTCACCAATGACTCGCAAAGTCTTGAATGCCGCGTTGGAGATTGTATACATGGATTTAGATTAACTATACTATCAGTCGGCCGTCATCAATGAGGGCCTCGGACTCAGTCATGGTGCGTCTAGTCGCATGTCACGCATCGCAATGGAAGAGGAACTCGTCTACAAGCAACGGGTGATACTACGGGGCGTGAGTATACAATTTCCATGTCCGGTGCAGAATTACTAAAAAGGGATTACGATTAGACACGTGTTTGATAAATCTGAATTTCTAAACAACCATGACTTAAATGTTTAAACCACACTTGAGCAAATTTGGCAGCGAAAAGTTTCATTTGAAACGATAAATATATATGAATCAATATCAAACTCTCATTTGAAGTGATAATTCTTATTTAAAGCGACCACTCGTTCCGGGTGACCTATTTCCAAGCGGAGATGTTCTTCTTCACAAACTCCTCCCAGGTAGTAGGCTTGCCATCGAGAAGGCTGAGGCTGGGCTCGAGGGGCTCTCCAAGGTAGTAGCCAGGCTCCTCCACAAACAGCTGGTTGTCGAGGTACTCATCGGCCATAGCAGCAGGCAGGGAGGCCTTGTATTGCTCGGGAGAGACTTGGATAAAGACGGCCTTCTTTCCAGTAACCTTGGAGAAGGTGTCCACAATCTCATCAGGGGTGTAGTACTTGGCAGCGGCCAAAATTTGCTTGTTCTTCAGCTGGTCGCCGTGCTTGAGGGCAGCTCTCACGAAGAGACCTAGGGGATATGTGAGTTAATGTATATCAAAAAGTAGGAAGAATCAAGAAGAGGTCTTACCTGTATCCTGGGCAGCATCGAAGAGAGGGAACTTAGCTTGCTTTCCAACGGGGTAGAAGAGCTGGTATGAGCCATCCTCGGCACGGACGAGCATCTGGGTGAAGTTGCTCATATAGTAACCTGGAAGGACAAAGCTACATCCGACGCCCGAAGCACGAATGTACTTTTCGATATTGGCCTTGCTATCGAAGTGAGGAACATTGGTGAGACGGCCCTTAGTCTCCTCGGTGACATGGTGGAGAGATGAGAAGATCAAGTGAGAAACACCAACGGCCTTGGCGACATCGGTGACATTCTTGCCCTGAGAGTACTCGACGTCGGCATTCATAGTCTCCCAGTAGTTGGTGACGAGGAAGACAGTGTGGGATCCCTTCAGCGCCGCTGTGAGAGAGTCGACGGAGTCCAGATCAGCCTGTTGGAATGTTAGTCTCTACCCATGATGATTCTATGATTATTTCATGAGGAGCAAGGAAATGAAATGGAAAGCAATAAAAATAAAAATAAAAATGCAAGCTTACCGAGACAACATCGACACCACGCTTGACGAGGTCCTGTGCGGTTTTCTTGGTGGTGTCGCGGGTGATACCCCGGATCTTGAATTCCTTGGAGAGCTTGGGATCGGCGAGAATGGCGTCGATAACGGAACCACCCTGGTTACCGGTGGCACCGAAAACAGTAATGACCTTGGACATGGCGAAGGATTGATAAATTTGCTTTGAGAAGAGGGAAAAAATTGAGTGATCTGAGGCAGAGGAATGTAGTAATGAAGTCTGAGTTGATGATATATTCCAGATTGTCGAGGAATCGAGGAAGCTTTTATAATTTCAATGTTCAGCTCTGAATCTTAAATTTGGCCACAGGCGAATGAGGGCTCTCGAAGCAAAGACACAGTGAATAAGCTCGGCATCAGGTCAAAACCGACCACCTTAGTAAAATCATGCAGTAACCTTGAAGGCCGAAGAACTCGGGACCCCGGACACCCGAAAAGGTGGCAATACCTTAGTAAAAGCTCACTAGGCATCTAGCCTAAATTTCTGGTATAGTAATCATGTTGTCACCCCTTGTGAAGCAAGATCCACGGGAGATAAACTAGTTGTTCCGTCATCAACCCCGGGTTTGTGGTCAGTCCCGAGCACCGAGCGGACGCTCTGAGAATCAGCGATGACGTATTCATATATCATGCCTTAGGCCAAAAATTTACAGCCTTGGATCCTTGAATATAAGGCACTAAGGCAGGAAGATCTCTCACACCAATCAGGAGCAATCGGCTAGCACTTCGAGATTAGTTTGATAGGTAGACCTTTGATGACAGGAAAATTTGTTTATATCTTCGATGATATCTTCGTAAGCTAGATTTGGAGGCCAATTGAGGCCCGCGAAAATGTGAAATATCTACGGGATACAGAGTAGGAGCCTAGGACATAGAAGACATACATACATGTAGCTATCTTTATGAATTCAATGGCGTTATAGTGAGGAAAATGTATTTCAATTTAGTACAACATAGATGGGGGGACCTCGGAATTGGCCATAGATGTGGAGTGCAGTCGGGATTCTAAACAGCCCCGAGGCACCGGGCAAAAGCCAACCAGTTCCAGGTATTCATCTTTCCTTCGCTGTCATGATCCAGCCAGTGGATTTCCCACGGCTTCGTTATAGACCCAAATTTGTCACCGCGTCCCTAAAAAGGTCCAAAGATGCAGCATCCACAGCCATCAGATCCCCAGGTAGGTCCTCTAATTGGTCCATCATCGCTGAGTCCGCGATTTCCATGTCGGTCAGGTTGGACTCAATGGAAGGAGCCAGGTCCGACCCAATGAGCTGACGAGTCCGGCTCGCAGAAGCCCGTTTCATCAGACGTTCGAGTGATTGCATGATCAACCCATCCTTGTGAGTCCTTGTCGCATTCCACCGCTGCCAAACCCGGTCTACAGCCGCCCACGCACGATCGGACAACGAGGAGCCCGGGCGCACACAGAGTTCCGATAGAACAAACGCAAAGGCTTGCCATTGAACATATCCCTGGAACAGCCAGGACCATTTGGCGGTGTTCACATTGGTCTCAAGCAAATAGACGAACTCAAGGACCTCGATGGCCGTTAAGATGAGAACCTCGCATCGGTCGGGCCAATTGTTTGCTTCAAAGCCTTGCGCGGTTAGGAGTGAGAAATGGGAGACAAGCCATAGCCGTGCAAGTGCAACTCGTGCAATTGTTGCTGCGACCCAATGGATAGGGATGCTGAGGTCACAAAATTGGAGATATCTTTCCTCAAGGAGCCGTTTGGACTCATCTATTGCAAGATTGCGGTTCTTGAACAAGATGTTCGGGCTATCAGGCCCTAGGCATGTCATCTGCATAGACTTGCGACGGGAGATTAGAATCTCACAGCGGACTAGGGTTAGTGTCATTTCCGTAAAGCCGATCCGTTCTTCAGGAGTATCCACCGAATGCGGAGACAGGTCGTCATCGTTTATATTCAACGGCAATCGCGTATCGTAGTCCCCTTCCCGAATCTGAGGACTCGTTGCTTGGAACTCGCATGATTGAACATCCAATAGATAAATGTACCACCAGACTCGGCGCCGCATTTCGGTTTCGTAGGGACTGAGGCCGAAGTGGGTGCCGTCACGATGTAGCCCTAAACCAAGCCCAAGCCGGGTAACCACAGCTATCATGGTCCACACGAATTGAGTGTCCTTTGGATTACAAGCACAGGTCAAAAAGAGGACCGCTGCTTGCAACACAAGCAGTTTGTGGGTGTGGAATAAACCTGCGCGCGCTAGTGCCTGCTCGACAGCGAAGCGGTATCGTTTGACCACGACAGCATGGTCTTCCCCTAACTGGATGAGGCATTGTTCTGGCGTCATGCTCGAGACTGCAGCGAAGTACACAGAAAAGACCAATGCCTCGGAGCTTTTATCAAGCTCCTCGTGATTTGTCCATGATGTTTGGATAAGGCTCCTCAACGCTGGCTTGTGAATAATCATGATAATGGGTGCTATGTTCTCTTCGAAGACATTCAAAAGTAGATGGCTCATGGCGGGCGACGGATGGTATTCGTGTAGCGAAGAAAGCGAAGAACGGTAGCCGAATATGAAAGGGCTATGTGTTTCCGAGTATGCCGCGGTAGAACCTGGAGATAAAGTATCTTCATCCTCGGATGATGGTGTCGGCGATGATGGGCGCTCGAAAGCATCACGGAGTTCCTTGATCTTTAAAGACAAACACGAAAGGGATTCAGCAAGTTGTTTGTAAACCCTCAACCGGGTTAATCTGTAGTAAAAAAGAAGGGACACGATTTACCTGATCTCCCAGATCCGTCAGAACCCGATGGTCCACATACCGGCTTGTCCCATTGTTTCTGTCGATGACCAACCGCCCAAACTGGTGTCCCAGCGTACTTTCCGATGTGCTGGGGTCCAGCTCTGGTACAATCTGACTCCCATGAATCCCGGTTCCCTCCTCTTCAGCCTCCGCTTCTCCACGGGCAGGGGTCTTCGATGGCCGTGAAGGTGCAGTACGGCTGCTCTCCGGGCTCTTGTCGATGTCCTGATCTTCCAGGCTGTGCACAGGGATATCGGCCGTGACCTTTTGCGCGCCTAACCTCTGGACTTCCCGCTCCAATAGGCTTAATCGCGAGATCAACTCAGCCTTGGATGATTTTGTCGGCCTAGTCCGGGCCTTCCGCCCAGGTGGTGGGAAATCACATTCAAATCCGAGCCTCACGCAGTTATCGCACGGAGATTTCTTGTTGCATCTGACCTTCCTACGATTGCAGGCATTGCAACTGCGATTGGTTAAGGTCGATACTCCTTCACGAGGAAGATTGGAGTTCACAGGATTTGCCGGTTGAACCATTTGGTAATCATCATGATTTGAATCTTGGAATTCAGGAGGGTTCAAGATGTTTTGCAACGGCAAGCTATAATTCTTTCAATAATCTGTTTCATGACGTTTGTGCCCCCCGGTTTTTGATTATGTAATTATTCAGGGAGCCCTTCAGGGTTAGAGCCCGGGGATCTTCACCTCCGATTCCCTCAATAGGTTCAAAGGTTAGTTAGGTACATGTAGATATCACCTATAATCGAACTGAGATACTGATTACTACAAAAAGAAATAACATAGACACAAGAATTACCTCGATATTCTTATCTAATTTATATACCCTCGAGTATACACAACTAAGCCTGACCCATTCGATCCCCTATTCTTCCTGGTATTTTCTAATATATCCACGGTAACAAGCGGTAATGAACGCGTGTTTTGATATCGGTCCAAGGTTCTCCATACTAATAATTGGGTGGTAAGTAATTAAACAAGAGGATGCGGTAATAAAACCAAGGGGAAAGAACAAGCATACTCTCTGAGTGCAATACTCGTCAAGGACAGGGACTCCACGAGTCGCAAAATCGTAGAAGAAAAAGGAGAAGTTGAATAGTCCCCAGGCCCAGCCTCCAGTTGCTAATGCAAATCCAGCACGCCACAAGGTATAAGCACCGTAATTAACGTTTGTTGCGAGCGAGAACAGTCCGCCTCCATACGGCTTTCCTTTGTTATTCGGGTCTTTTTTGAAGCGACGGCGCTGTAGTTCCGATATCAATTCCGTCAAGATGCCGACAGTGTAAGCGCAAATACCGATGGCTACCGAAGCCGTGGGTTGGATACGAAGCGAAGCGTCGGAGGAAGCGTCGGAGGAAGGCGATTGGGAGGTGAGGGACCAGACGGAAAGAAGGATGTTTGTCGAGTTGAAGACAGTGTTAAAGAGCCCTATACCAAAGCCTAACCCACTAGAAAGCTCTTGCTCTGAGATCAAGGCCATATGAAATGCTTGCTTCAAACCACTGCCGAGGGCCATGACAACAAGGAGCTGGTAGTAAGGGTTCAGTCGGCCACTGGAGGCATGCAGAACCTGTAGAGACGTTCCACCAAGCCGTTGGACTAGCTGAGATGCCCAACCACGATGGAGAAAGGCATATTGCCAAACTGCATCCGTCAAACGAAGCCCAACAAAGATCGACTTGCCGAGAGGAGAGGGAGCTTTGACACGCGACAGGTTGTCCTTTAGCTTTTTGTCTGCCATTTTGAAAAAGAAAGAAACTTGGAGATCGTTTGGCTCATCGTTATTGACATTGATATATATCGAGACGAAAATAAAAATAGAAATAGTTTCTAGAGGAGTTTGGTGCTCGGCATAAACAGAATGCCGAAGAGCGGCGGCTGACAAAATATGGAGGCCACATCGTGAACACCTTCTCTGCTACACACGACACCTCATTATGTCTGATACGAGAGAGTCAAGACACAATCATGTCTGCTCACTGTGCTCTAAAGTGTTTTCCAAAAAGGAATTTGACCAGACATCTGCGATCTCACACCCGGGAGAAGCCGTTCGCTTGCGAAAGTTGTGGCAAGCTGTTTGGTCGCAAGTATGTGTTACCCAATGATCCCATTATTATTAACTGTGTGGCGAGCACTATAGCGATAGTCTCACTAGACACATTCGAGCGCGTCATGCTTCGATCAACGACATCGAAACACCTCGGCCCAGCTCAACAAGCATGGCCGAGGCCGTTTCTATACCCCCTACCTCCCGACCACCCATTCACTTTGCTTCAGGGCAAACCCTTTATGCTCAGCCCAGTGTGAGTGATTCATCTCAGTCACATCCAACCTATCCTCAAAGCTACACGCTCCATCAAACCCACTTGGAGGAGACAGTAGGGTTGTTCCATGGTAGCAAGACGATCCATCCTACCCTGACTACCTTCAACCCAAACCCGACCGACACGAGCCATATCTATGACGAGACGTTTTGCGATACAAGTTGGGATTCGGAATTCTCGACATGGCTCAGAGGAGCACTTCGCTTTTGAGTTTGACTCCGGCGCTCTTGATCCAGTGCTCTTGGTCTCTCCCGGCCAGTTCCAGGAGGAGCCCGGGACCAAATTTTGTTAACGAGGAGGACTATCCACTAGATCCTGTAGAGGTAGCTCCATTCCACAAAGAAGACTTCCTCCGAAACAATGGTTTAGTTTTGTGGCCTCAGATGTGACCGATTCCCCCACCCCCGATGTTGAATCCAAACGAAGTCAGATTGATGAAAGATTCAGAGAAGATCTGCACCAGCGACTCCATCCTCCAGTTCCAAGCACATCCCTCCCACCAACAGACTTCTTGGTACGTACGCTTGGCCTCTTCTACAGATGTCATCGGTGAACTCAGCAAACTCAAACCTTTTGTACGAACTAGAATCTTTGCGTCCGGATGTATTTCTCTCGATTACAGAGCTGCCCCAGCACTCTGTATTCGACACCGAGTACTCAGCGCTGGTAAATGTAGAGCTCTTTCTCAGACATTCTGTTTCCAAAGTGCCTTCGATGTGCTCTGTGGATTCCTAGAATGCAGCAACTGCCCAGGGATGGAGAATGACTACGAATGATACATCGTCGAGTGTAAATTCTATGAAAGACTTATCCCCTACTAACCCACCCAGCATTGTCTCGATCCGCGGAGATAGAGAGAAATGAGAGAGAGAGATTGCTGCATAATATTGCCTAGAACCAATATACGCCATCCTTGTCCATCTTTTCATCTTTTTCCAAACCTTGTAAGCACTTCACTAACTTCTTTGCAAGCTGCTCGCCATACTCAATCCCAGCTTTGGGCCTAGGTTGCCTTGGGTCAATCTCCTTGCTTATGTCGTGACGCAGCCACGGTATACTGCTTTTTCCCTCGCCAGCCTTTCGTAGCTGCTCGAAGTCTGCATCGTTGTATCCACCTCCAGCAACAACTGCTGCGGCTTTTTTTCCGTACTCCTGGGTTCCAAGGTTTGCCCACTCTTTGGACGGAGGCGCGAGTCCTTCCAAAAGGGATGGAATGTCCCTCACCCCAGCTTCCAAAGATTGAACGATATGAAGCGCTTGCGGTTGGTCAGCTATTTGCAGTAATTAAAACAACACTATCTGGAGCCAATATCTCACCCTCATATGCTGGTCTGATGCCTTCCTTCACGCCAACGGCGACGTGCGCAGACTTGCCGCACACTATAATGGGGATAGGCTTCATGATATTTTTGATCGGAAGTGACATGGAAATTTCCCCCTGAATCTACTTATGATTGTAGAGTGATATAAGATAGAACGGGGAGATGTTTGTCAATGGTGGTGGTACAGGTCTGGGTGAACCCTCCCTAAATATATCGGCCTCAAGGGCAATGCCGAGCCCCGACTATATGTAACGGCGGCTATGTAATATGATTACCATAGTTACAGACCCTCGCCACCAAAATTACTGTGAAAATTACGAGTGCCGGTATGTGCTGATCATATAGTATAAGATCGCGCACGGTGTGAACGAAAAGTTATCTTCTCGTAGATAATTAATGAGAAGCTAATGCAAAGATCTCTACTTAGGATAGTCCCTTTCGCATATTGTATGCCTTTGAAGACGGTTCTTATTAGTGCTGGAATACAATAATACAATAATACAATAATATAACCCATTTACATCGGCATTCTCATCATTTCCTCCTTTGACCAGTACTTCCGAGTCTGTTCAGCTCCCAGTTCCCTGACCTCATCGTCCAAATGGTTCCAGAGTGTCGTTCCAAACGAGTCCAAGATGTCTTTAATCTCATCCCATCGTAGATCAGCATTACCTCGCAGACAATTGCGAACATGCGACTCGAATCTTTCGAGACCTTTATGAATCACTTTATGCTGCTTAATCAACTCATCCTTGTTGGCAAAAGCAGGCATGCGCTGAGCGAGATATGGAAAGACGCGGACCTGCAAAATTGTTACTCAACTGAGTCAAGTATACTCAAGTGGGACTTGGTTCTATGAACTCTTACCTCTTCAATCTTGTGGTGTGTCTCGAGATTTTCACAAAATTCCAAACACATGTTGAGGTAGCTCTTGATAGACATACCGGCGGGGCGTCGTGATGATTCTGCCACGTCGTATATTATGTTCCATCGCATTCGAAACCATTGATGCTGTGGAGTTAATTAGCACCATATTTTTAAAGTATAAACGCTGCGGACCGGGTACGCACCAATCCCTGCATCTTATCTGCCATGCGGTTGTATAGCTTAAATTCATGGTCGCTTAGGGGCGGAAGATCGGAGGATTGACCGGTCATTGTGGAGTAGGAAAGTTGATAGATAGCCGGGATGATTCTTGTGGGTACTTTGGTTCTTGTATGCCTATTTTGTAATGTAATGCCAGGTCTTTGAATCCAGGTCCTGGGTACTTGATATAGGAACTGAGAACGGGATTGGTAAATCGGTAATCGCATAAAGGCGATAGGCCGAGTTGATATAATCAGATTCTGCATCGATTTCTATATTTTATCTTCCAAGAGATTTCTATTTATCAAGGTGCCCACTTCGGGTGCCCGGGGTTCATCTCAATCCCGAACCACCACCATGACTAACTTAACAGCGAGCCCCTTTGGAATTGATGAGAATTCAAAGGCAAATTTTGCGTCGCAATCGAGTAGCTTAGAATTATTGATAAAGATAAAAAAAAGCTCTTTCGCTCTTAGAATGCTTTCAATAATTCCCAGAAATATCTATCTCCCTTCTTACGCTTGATCATTACTTCGAAATTTATCGTACCTGGTCGAAGAGAAACAAAATGACTTCACCATTTGTCGCCGTCGCCGGTGCTGCTGGTGGTCTAGGCCAACTTGTTGCAATGGCACTGATCAAACGAGGCGTGGCTGTGAAAGCGCTCGTCCGCCCCAACACCGATCCCTCCCGTACCCAGAGGCTCCGCGACGCCGGCGTGACCATCGCCGCGGTGGATCTCTCCGCGGTCCCGGCTCTCACCCGCGAACTGGATGGAGCCATGTGTGTTGTGTCTACGCTCCAGGGGTTGAGGGATGTTATGCACGGTGTTCAGAGCAAGCTCCTCGAGGCTTCTGTAGCTGCCAAGGTGCCGAGATTCATCCCTTCGGACTTCTCCTTGGACTTCACCAAGACAAAGCCTGGATCCAACCGCAACCTTGATCTACGCCGTGAGTTTCATGCCCAGTTGAGAAAGTCCGGTATCAAATGGACGAGTATCCTCAACGGCGGGTTCATGGATCTCATGGTCGGCGACTCGCCGATGATCAACCACAAGAGCCGTAAGGTCGCCTATATCGGGAAGACTACTCAGCTACTTGATTTCACCACCATGGTGGACACGGCTGCGTATACCGCTGCTGTGGCCGCAGACCCCAACCCTACGCCCAATTTCCTTCGCATCGCTAGTGACACTGTCACTGTGAAGGATATCGCCCAGGCACAGAGCAATGTCGAAGGTGTGCCATACAAGCCCGGCTGGATGGGCACCGTGGGATCCATGGAGTTCATGATCCGGGTTATGCGTCTGTTTGGTGGCGAGAATGATGTGTTCCCTGCTTGGCAGGGCATGCAGTATATGGCGAACATGTTTTCTGGGGCCGGGAAACTCGACCCACTCGATAATAACCGATATCCCGACGTGACTTGGACAAAGGTCGAGGATTTCTTCCGAGAGCACAAGAACAAAGCGTGAGTGTTTGTCAACTTGCTGGGGGATGGGGGTAATTGGAATATGTCGATCGGTTGGGCATCTATCCAACTAGATACGGCATTATGTTAATTGTGGGGGATACTGTCGTTGGCGCTGGCTTGGGTTGATGATATGTCACTCGGGTTTCTCACTACTATAGATTTTATATTTATTTTTGTATTTTTATTTGAAATTTTAAATCCTAATTTGGCACAGAATAAATATATCAAGCTCTAGCTATATACGCTTTCCATTGATTGCTCTATGCCTATATCACTCTTAATCAAGAATAACCAATTGTAAAGAAAATCGTCCTATTCGATCTCTAGTCTACTACCAGGTCTCTACATACGGTCTGAGATCGATTTCGTGGGTAAACGAAGTCCTAGGCTGGGAGTGCAAAAACCAGTAAGATTCCGCAATCTGTGATTGTTGGTTAGTATGAGGATTGACGGCAGTGAGATCTAATTTCACTTACCCCTTCAGGATCAATTTTTCCATCTGGAACATCATCAAGATAACCCTTAGTCTTCTCGGTGTTAATGACGCCATCAATGATCGCATGTGAGACATGAACACCCTTGGGGCCGAATTCACGCGCAAGAGATTGGGACATAGCACGGATTCCAAACTTGCTCATCGCAAACCCGGAAAGCCCGGAGCCACCTTTCATTGCAGCCGTTGCGCCTATCCGAATCAGTAAGGAAATATTTTAATACACAAATTAGGAAAAAGGATCCGGTACCGGTGAAAATGAGAGTGGGTGGAGATTGTCCCTTTTCGGGATTGAGCATTAGGGGCAGTGTAGCTTGGGCAAAGTTGAAAGCACCCTTAACGGATGGCTCAAGACTGCCGAGGAAGTCTTCCTGGCTTTGTTCCAGGAAGGGCTTTCTCGTGAACTTGCTCGCCACGTTGTAAATGGCGGCGGCGATTGTCACATCAGAACCAAACTTGGCCTTGACTTGGTCCATTGTCGAAATCATGCTGGCGGAGTTGCTGACATCCGTAGGGACACCAATGGCAGAGCCACCGCTTTGCGTAATTTGAGCAATCAAAGGGTCAAGGGATGATTGCGATCGAGCAAGAAGTACTACTGGGTAGGCCTTGGCGAACCGGCGGGCAATGGCGCTACCGGTTCCTGGCCCTGCACCGGCAATGATTGCAATTGATCTTGGCATTCTGGAACACGTATCAGAAGTAAATAAAAATTGAGACTTTTGGGGGGGGGGGGGGAGCGAAATCCCTTTATATAAGGAAGATTTCCGGCCAAATGACATCATCACTACAGGTATCTATGCCACAATAAAAAAAGGAGCTCAGTAGTACGTGCATAATTTGTACTGCCACTATTTAATCTGACTATTCTAGAGGGCTTTTATTTCCCCGTTGCTGTTTATGTTTATGTGTGTGATGAACCCAATTGTACAACAGGATCTTAGGCGACGGCTGCGACGAACTCGGCCGTACTGTCGTAGCTTGTTGACTCCCACTTTTCTTCGCCAGAGCCCCAATATGAGAACTATAATCCCTTCGCATTCTACGAGTGGAAGAAAGTAGTGAAGAAAGTTTTCACGAAAATACCAATCAAGACGTAGACTCCTTGGAAGTTCTTGTTCTTTGGATATTCATGAACGTGCTTTATGGGGTCCTTCGCGGGAAGCTGTCCAAGCTCTAGCTTCATTAAGTCTACGCTATAGTCACTTGCCACATAACGACCGACTCCCTCGGGTTTCATGAGCATCGATTAGCGACTTTTGACCGTTAATCATGAGGTTGGGGTCACCGAGGTAACCACATTGTTCCCTTTGGCAAAAGTTTGCGGGGCCTTTTTATCTTCTAATTAACCTCGGGTGATGCTAATTCTGGGGAATGCAAGGAGGGTCGCGGGAAGTTTACTTGGGTCACGAAATAACCCTTGATGGTCACGCTGGGGTTCTTCAAAAGGTGACCAAAAACACAACGCATGCAATGTAGCACGAGTCGGAGAGTCGGGGCTTGCGAGCCCCGCCTCGCTGACAGATCGGTCCCATCGGGGCTGTAGCCAATGCCGAGATCAGTAGCGACCCTCAATGCCGACGGGTTCCACTTTTGCTTGTTGTAGTAGAGTAGGATGGAACTATCAAGATGTCTCATCAGAGATGAGTTTGTTAGTTTCTAACTTGAGTCAAGATCTAGTATATGGTTGACTATGTATCTACTACCTGCGTTTACATGTGACCACAGTGGAGAACAGTCAATGCCGAATTATAATTGATGCACTAGTATTAGTATCTAGTTAGTCTTACTACCTCGCAGGAAGTATATAACTATGTACTTCATAATCATCCAAGAGAACTCAATCCATGTATCATATGACAAACTTCAAAAACCAGATAAATACAACTTGTTGACTCTCAGATCTTCCCATTCTTGGCCAACTCCCGCAGAACAGTAATCGTCCCCTCCACAGCCATCCGGCTCATTTTCTTCTCCTTCTCCAAAAATGCCGCAAGTTCCTCCTTGGAGGCACCAGGATGTCTCCATTCAAAGGTATAGGTCATGTGGAGTTCCCCGTCAGCGTCCTCGCTAACCACATTGACAATGGTGCTACCATCAGGCTGGATGAAGACGGCCCTGGAAGGCTCATATGCTGTGACGGTCTCCTGGACTTTGCGCTGATCTTCGACAAAAACGACCTCGCGAACAGTGACTTCGTTCCCCGTGGTTGGATCTATTGAGTCGGAGATCACAGTGGTTGATTGGATGGCTTTCGGAACGAAGGTTTCTGCAGATCGGATTTTCAAGCGAAGCCCCGCCCAAATTTGGTCTTGATGGAGCGTTGGGCTCGCACCAGCAGGGTTAATGGGGGCGGTGAATGCGATGTTATTGGTAGACATGGTGATGTAGTCAATTTTCGGAGTAGATTTGTGAAATGTGTCACTTTGGAAATTTAAAAGGTGATATATATATGTAGAGGAGAAAAAAAAAATCCTAAGGCGTTGCCAAGATCGAATCACTTGGAAGGTCGTATTGCCAGAAACGGCCCCGAGAACCGAAGAGCGAAGAATGACACAGCGCGGCTCTGAACACTAATCCGCGAATAAGGTTTTGGGCTCCACTGGAAGGCAACTGGCCAATCTACTGACATCGCTCAATCGTACCACGGTTGAACCCAAGTTAGAATCAGCCAAGGTTCTTGTCAGCTTCGGTCCTTTGTATAATCCAACCCCGAGGGCGAGACCGAAGTATAGTATATAGAATGCGGGTTAAGAATAAATTAACCACATTGAATTGCTGAGACTGTCAAAACTCACCAACTTCAACCTACTACATCTACACAATTCCTACCAATTATCCTCCCCTACCAAACATGAAGTCTATCATCCTCTACGGCCACCACGCAGGCCCCAACCCTAAAAAGGTGGTGATGGTTCTCGAAGAACTCAACATTCCATACGAAATTAAGCTCCTCGAATTTCCGGAGATGAAACAGCCTGCCTATGAAAAGATCAACCCCAACGGAAGAGTCCCCGCGATTGAAGATCCTAACACAGGAATTACTCTGTGGGAATCTGGAGCAATTATCGAATATTTGGTCGAGAAATATGACAAGAACAAAGTGATCAGCTTCCAAGCCGATACCCCAGAGTTATACCATGCCAAACAATGGCTCCATCTCCAGGCATCGGGACAGGGCCCGTATTTCGGTCAGGCTGTGTGGTTCAAGATACATCATCAAGAACAGCTGCAGTCTGCCGTTGATCGTTACATCAATGAGATCCGCCGTGTGTCGGGTGTACTGAATGGAGTCTTGCAGGACCGCGAGTACCTGGTGGGTGATAAGTGCAGTTATGCGGATCTTGTTTTTGTTTCGTGGTTTGAAGTTGTGCCTTGGGCGGCAGGCGACAAGGTTGATTTGGAGAAGGACTTTTCCAATGTTCATGCATGGCTAAACAGGTTGAAATCGCGGCCTTCGGTGATCGCTGGGCTCGGTGTGAAGTCCGAGGCGCCCAAGAAGCTGTGATAGTTCATTCATGTATATATAAGTTTTCGCTTTTCAGAATAGCGATATTGCGAATCATGTAAGCAACCTCAGAGAGACTAGCCCATCACACTCTGCAACACGTTTGTTTAGCTTTGCCTGCAGCTCCTGTGCGTAATTCCATAGACCTCGATACTCATTGATATTATACCTGTTGAGATCTATAGTCAAGTAAATGAAGCCACAATGTACGTTGTATTGGGTGAAGATAGTTGTACAGAACATGGAGGAAAGAGAGTTCTAAGCTACTACTACCATGGGACCAGATCATGTAACAGGGAACGATATCAAACACCCCCCCCCCCCCCACGATCATTGGCACATAGATCGATTAAAAAACCACCCCCAATAGTACTTTCCTCCGAAAAATGAAGCTATTCAGAGCATAAAAATGCTGCAAAAATCACTTCTTGACATGTCGAGAATCAACTTTCTCCGGCCGTAGGCCTAATTGATTCACAAATCGACGAAAAATCGTAGATTAGGTGCAGAAGCAGGGCTAGTAAGATCCCGTAGACATTTCTCAACCCCAGTGAGCATTCCCCAGAATGTAAAATCCTTGCCATTCAAGGCAATCTCCAGCAGCTGCTTCCATTGGTCCCAGTTCGATTCTCTGACAAGGAGAGCGACAAAGTCGGTAAGCTTAGGGTTAGCGAGACCCCGCGATTTAGTCATTGCCGATATTGTAGAAGTCGACGGTCGATTTTCGACGGGTAGGCATAATGTGGAGAGGGTTATAGTCAATGCCGAGACTGTAAACGGCGGCAGCGATGCTAGGTAGTCAATAATGACTAAAAAGAAGCGGCAGCAATGCTAAGAAATGGGATATTGATAATCCCTAGCCATAAGGCTAAAAGATGGGATGAAGATCCCTCCTAGTAGGCACGGCCTAAACTAGTAAACGACGGCAACGTCGAAAGAAAGATAAAGAAAACTCAGTAATAATAAAAACTGTAGTTATGGGACGGGTGATAGAGGTGTAGAGAGAAGAAGAAAACCCTGCACGGGGTTGCTATATGACTAGCAAACAAATACCATCCGATGATGGTTCACCACCCCCCCCTCCCAGGTGGACTTAGACTTCCGCACGACCCATTTTGGGTCGAGGGTCTCGACCCAGAACCCAACCCAGACCCAGTGACTGGGGCCCCAGAAAACCCCTTGTAGGCCCAGTTCTACCCAGTTTGGACATAAAAGGGGGTCTTAGCAGTCATAATGGGTCGTGCGGAAGACTAGGTGGACTTGCCTGGCAGAAATCTCTGCGCAGTCCCCTATTTAGGAGAGGCGAGACACTGCGTACCACCTAAGCAGATCCTAGCCACGTGGCTATCGATCTATAGTTCAAGCTATTCACAGATCCTAAAAAGGTAATTCCCGAGGCTTGGCAGGATGTGACAGCTCAACTGATTTGAATGGGTTATCGTAGGCGAGACAGCCCCTGTACTTCGTAAAGTACAGAGCCGAGGATATTGACAGATTGTTAAATCTAATCAATAACGAGCTTCCCCGGGCTCGTAACCTGTTGAGATCTATGGGCAAGTAAATGAAGCCACAATAATACAATTTATGTTGTATATGTCACGAATAGAATGGAAGGGTATATGTATAACAGGCGACTTGAAATGCAAGATCTGTGATATGCAATCTGTGGAATTAGAGGGAATAATATGTCATAATTTGGATAGCCTATGGTGTTCTACAGTGACCTGCATATATAGGCAAGTGTAGGGTAGGTAGCCCTAATCGGTCTTTGCTGTTTGCTGGACTGTTTACACCGGATTTGATGGCACAAGGCACTATGTAAGGCACATGACTTGGCTTCTTCTCCATAATGTGTGCTTTATCGCTATTGAAAATAATTTCCTTAGATTTCCTATGTGATGTAGTTTCACGTTTTGAAAGAGGTGATGTGACTACAGCATAGAACAATGGTAAATAAAAGTATTTTATCAGGACCAATTAGCGGTTTTATGACTGCCAAGACCTGAACTTTGTGCAAAGTTGGGTTTCATAGGCCTAACGGGGCGAGCCCGCACAACGGGCCCTGGGTTCGTTGCTCGGTGGGGGTTTTCGACACATACAACATACGGGGTTTGTCACAGTCTAATAAATAGGCAACGCGGATTGGGAGTTCTCATACTCCGTACTATTTGCTAGGTTAGGCACTCGGGTACAGACTATGATTGAACTCCCTACTCTTATAATGAACCTACAAAACATGTACTCGTGGGCAGACTACTTCGTACTGTGCTTAACCGATAAGTACAATGTATTATTGAGAATTCTTAGATCGCCTACTGGCCCCACTACGTGTACATATAGGTGGGTACAGTCAACCCCACTTGTTTGTCAACCTCGATAATTTCAATGAATTTGTGCTCCTGAGTTGATTCGCTTAGATATTAGTGAATTTGAGTACATAGGAGAAACCCCAAAGCAAAATTATATAATGTTGGTCATTCGAGGATAACCCTAAATGCCAAGCTCACTAGTTTAGAACCCTTTTAGAAACCCAAAAGGTTTCGAAGCGTTTGCTCCCTGACGATCCTTTGATTTTAAGTGGATTTGATGTGCATACGCGTAGACTTCCTACGACGTACAACTTCATACCACTTACTCAATTGGTAATTCGCCGGGACCACGCTAGTGCACACATATACCTCCTTGATATAAGTAGTTAGTACCCGGTATAATCTACAGTATGTATTTATGTTGCCCCACTGTATATTACAACAATAATGTTCCCAAGTTAATTAGTATCCCCGAGCTGGAACCCGAATAATTATAATTTTTTTAAGTTTACCGGCACCCAGAAACCTTGGCAGATTCTCCACTTTTTGATAACAAAGAAAAAAAAGAAAACACCATTTTCCAAGTTTGGCTTTCCACAAAATGGAACCTCGTTTCACAGAGAGACAATTGGAAACATTTCCTCCAATAACATCGATATCAATATCAACAAAGTTCTTAATCAACATCCTGCTTGATCCTCCAATAGTTTCAAAATTCTATGCGGATGCCGAAGTGCTATGATAACAATGAGACTAGCCAAAATATCTGTGTGAGTCTCTGTTATTTCTACTCCGTACGCACCTTTGATATAAGAATAAAATATAAAATGTACCATTTCCATAGAGTGGGAATTTGTACCAGCCAGTGCCCACCTACACTGTTAGAAAATTTGAGTCTAAGAAAGTTTATACTCCCTCACCAACTTCTCGGCACAAATTGCGCCAGTGACATACGCAACGGCCTGCACATGCGCATTCACTAACACCGGCACAACTGACATATCCGCAACACGCAGATTCTTGATACCTTTCACCCTGAAATCGGGATCCACAACTGCATCCACATCGTGCTCCATGCCCATCTTCACGGTTCCAGTCATGTGCCAGCTCGATGAGATGTTCTGCCGCCAGTATTCGAGTAGATCCTCGTCTGACTCACCCTTAGGCATTGCTAGCTCCGCCACGTTGTCCTTTGTGTAGGATTCATGCTTGGCGACACGGAACGAGTCCCGCAAGGCCTCGATCGCCAGTCGGCGGTCGAACGGATGGGCCAGGAACTTAGGGTTAAAAGAGAGCGGAGAGTCAGGATCGGATGATTGCAATGTGACTTCTCCGCGAGTCTGTGCATTGAACAAAAAGACGAGCAGACAGGAGTAGTTCAATGCCTCGGTCGGGAAATCAGGAATCACCCAGTGAACGGGGAAATGGGTGAGGACCTCGTAGTGGGGCACGGTTTCCTGTAAAAGATACTTCTGTTCGTCTGCGGGGAGGGCCTTGAATTCCGGCGTAGAAACAAGCTGCTCGGTGAGCTTGAACCAGCCAATGCCCAACTCGCAGGCAAATTTGGCCCAAGGGCCTGTGCCGTCTTCTTCCCATTGCTTCTGCGCGGCATCCATGGCGGCTTTGTCGCCATAAAAGGCTTTTCGGTCTGTGCTGGTTGCTGTGCGAGTGTTAACCATCGGCACGAAGCAATGATCACGGAGCCCCTGGCCGATGGCGGGTACGTCATGGACGATGGGGATTTCATATTGTTGGAGTTGGGCGGCGGGGCCTATGCCTGAGTGCATCAGGATGCGGGGATCGTTTAGCGAGCCGGCGGATAGAATGACTTCCTTTGAGGCGTAGTCTGTTCGCAACTATTAGTATCTGGTTGACTCGCAGGAAGGGTAGGTCGCATCTTCACATTTATTCCCGTTCGACTCAATGCCCACAGCCATTTTGCCCTCCAGGAGGACACGCTGTACTGGGGCACCAGTAATAATAGTCAAATTATCCAGTTTCTCCTTGACCAAATCTCCTGCGGTTGAGCGCAATCCCTTATGCGCCGAGCTAATCAGCACCGACATACCAATCGGATTTCCTGAATTATGATCTGGATTCAACGGGAACCCAGCTTGCTCGAAGACATCCAAGACATCTGTTAAATCCCGTTCCCACTCCCGTGCAAAGCCCACATGCAAGGGGCCCTCAGTTCCGTGGTTTTCCATCTTCGGATCCACATATTTTCTATCTATGCCCTCGGGAATCTCCCGGTGGAACGTCTCCAGGTCCTTAAACTTTTGCTGAACACCTCCCCACGCAAAAGTCTCATCGCCAACAATTCTCGCCCACTCCTGGTAATCGTCGCGCGCGCCGACACTATACACGCCGAAATTGATGGAGCTCGAGCCGCCCATGCACCGGCCACGGCTGTAGTCGATCTCACGGTTGTTACAATCTGCCTGCGGAGTGGTCGTAAATCCCCAATTCATTGACTGATCCTGGAAGGTGAGCCATCGCTGGCCGTCGATGCGAAGATTGCGATCATCCTTGTTGTCACCTGCCTCGAGGAGGAGGACGCGGGGTTTGGCGGTCGAATTAGCGAGGCCAGCGGCGAGGGCACAACCCGACGGGCCAGCTGTGAGATTCGTTAGATGGGTTTGATTTTGTGGATTGGGTGGGTGGTTGGTTGCTTTGTTTTCGGAGAGGGGGATTAGGTATTATCATCAAGGTTGGATATTTCCATTTGCGATAATGAGGCCCGTGGTGGGGGTAAGGCCCAACGAAGTTAGGGCTCGATGAAGATCACTCACTCCCGACGACGATAAAGTCAAAGGTGGACATATTGCGCAATGACGTGGTGAGGCGGTGCAGATGTCGGATAGAGGTGAAATCAACCAAAAATACAAACAGCAATGAACCAACTTGAGTTTGAAAATCTTAGGATGGAGGGAAGAATAAATAAATACGTGATTTCCCATCGGAGAACAGCGGAGATGACAATAGGGGGGGAGGGGGGAGGGGGGATCTATTCCCAATGTGGTAGTCTAAAGTATTCTTGAAGCCGAATCCGAATAACGTCTTGAACAAGCTACTTCATGAATTGCCCAATGATAACCTTGGATATTGGCTCGTAACAGATCCCCACAACGTCTTGTAACGGTTTCGCAGCGACGACCGAGGGTCGGGACATGCCCGTAGGTGCCTCCCGTGTCGGGCACACGGATCGTCGGGCCCGCACCAATTATACAGTCCGCCCCTCCCATGGAGGTCTTAAGCGGGGTGGATCCGGTGGGGTCAGGGTGGAACTGACGCAAATTTACATGGATGATCTTCCAGGGGGTTGACTACCACGAGGTACTCGTGTACTCGTACTATGTACTTAGCCTGACAAACTAGTTGGATAACGTTACATGATACTTCGTACTAAACCTTTACGTTCTGAGAATTCCCAGTGGGCCGGTCTGGCTGGATCTTTTTCTTTTTAATTCCTTCCAACTCCCGCGTTCATCTTCCGTTATTTTGTGCTCTGTTTTGCTAAGGACTTGCAAGAATGGCCGGTAACGCCGAGGCATGGACATTGTTGTCCCTGGCTCTAGTTATAATCTTAGTGCGTGTCGGTGTACGGTGGAAGCTCGTTGGGCCGGCCAATTTCCAACTTGATGATTATCTTATGCCATTGGCAGGAGTACGTTGTTTCGACTGTCTTCTAACCACCATTGAAAGAAGTTACAATTAACATAATGTTCTTTCACAGGTCTTCTTTGTCCTCGAAACAGTAGCGGCGTACCTCGTCGGTGCCAAATTCGAGGGCCTGACCAACAGTTACATGACACCTGAGCAGCGGGCAACACTCGACCCCAATTCGACTGAGTGGTCCCACCGTGTTGCTGGGTCCAAAATCCAGATCATTGGATGGTCATTATACGTGGCTATTCTTTGGCTAGTCAAATTCAGCTTGGCAGTCTTCTACTCTCGATTGACGTGCGCTTCACACATCAACTTGAATATAATGAACCAATGCGCTAAGCATATTACAGGACTGGCCTCCAACACCTCCCCACGCGAGTTCGGGTGGGATATATTATCTTAGGTGTGACATATATCGCAACAGCATTGTCCCTCCTACTGTCATGCCAGCCATTCCATGCGTTTTGGCAGATTTATCCTGACCCCGGTAGTGAGTTCCACCGCTATCAGATATAATGGCATTCTTATCTTACTATATTTGCACAGATATATGTCAGCCAACTCACTCACGTGTTTATGTTTTCGTTGTCGTGATACTCAACATTCTCACGGACATCTACCTTCTCTCAATCCCGCTCCCCCTTCTCTGGACTGTTAACCTCAACCTGAAACGAAAGATCCCTCTTATGGTTCTCTTCTCTGGTGCTACCTTTGTCATGATAGCGGGTGTTATTCGGGCCGCTACGATTATGAGGGTATGTACCATGCAATAATAACATACCTATGCAGGAACACGCATACCTATCACTTGCCACATATCTGACATATATACTATAGGCCACCCCCGATGGCGCTGTATCTGGCTCTAAATGGGCCTGTCGTGAGACTTTCGTCTCAATTGTTGTCTCCAACCTGCCCATCATCCAACCACTTATCCGCAAGGGTTTCAGGAAGATTGGTCTCTCCCACGTCTTCAGTTCCTCGGGGAAGACATCAGGACATCCATACCAGCTCTCCAGTCGAGGTATAAAGACCTTGACAAACCGCGGCGAAGGCGATACCAAGAAGAGTAAGACGAACGCTGCTGCGCCAACTCATATGCAAACTTCCGCCTGGGGCAGTGATGAACATATTCTCGCCCAGTCTGAGCCTTCTTCGAGGGATATTACTGTGGTCTCAGAGACTGTCGTGCAAAGTGAGCCATGGACCCTCGAAGAGGGGTCCGGCGCGGGTGCCTCGACGACACCCCCGAAGGAATGGAGGAGTCGATTATCGCAGCGATAAGAACGGCATATAACATGAGATGTTGTACTTGTATAATCAGTTATTTTAGACCCTTGATGAATATGAAATATAGATATTGGCCAAGGTGTATATAATTATGGGATGGAATTTTGTGGATATTGGATGGCATGTGAGGACATTGGTATTAACGGCGTTTTCCACTTTTTCTGATTTCTTTCTGTGCATAGTAGTTTTCTTATAGAATTGGGCTAATTTTTAATGGCCAGAGTGAATGTTCATATTACATATTTTCCCTGATGTTACAAATATTGAAATAGAAATATTAAAATACACCCCATTTCATTAACACAAACTTAGCTTGTCACACGCGACATATATATCATCCCCAGTCTTCTATCACTGGTCCACAAAATCCGTCGTATGCTCCTTGTACAAAGTACTAGAATCCACGATCTCGCCAGTAGAAGACCTCACAAAGTCAACCTGCAAGTGCTGCTCATCCAAAAACCTAAGCGTGCTGTAGCTATAGTCATCGGCATAGGCAAACTCCGTATAATCAGGCTTGCTGCCAATGGAGCTCAGACCCTCAATATTACCCGGGCCACCAGCAACAATATACATGGGCGCCTTAGGGTCTTTCATGCCATTGGGATCCGCGGTACCGTTAACAACGGGCGCAAATCGCTGCGAGTTGTGTACATGGCCAAATACACCGAGGTCAACGCCGTATTTGTAAAACAAGCCTTCGAACGCCTCCTGGCAGGGACCGCAGATGTTCGACGATCCTCCTGTTGAGTACCACGGTCTGTGTCCAGCGACGATTAACCAGGGCGTGACAGAGCGGTCGACGGAGGCGAGATCAGCCTTGAGGAAATCGAGCTGCTGGTTCGGAGTGCCGAATGGCCCACCGTTCAGCTTGGCGGAGCCATCTTGGCCGCTTGGTGCATTGGGGAAATCTGTTTCGGTATCGATCATTACAACATGGGCCATGCCATATTCGAAGGAATACCAGAATGGCGGGTTTGAAAGGTTGCGGGCCGTTCGGGCCAGGGTTTGGGCTGTTGTGTTGGATGATGAGGAAACATAAGACTGCGGCATAGTTTTCTCGTAACGGTGCATGAATTCAGTGAAGTTGTTTTGGCCCTTGGGGCAGAGGCCGTTCAAGTATGGAATCTCGGAACAGTCTGCTTCGTGGTTTCCTGGACTGGCCATGTAGGGCTTGCGGCCTGCAATTGGTGCGAGTTGGTCGTAGAATTGTTCGATGATAGCCTCATAGGCTTCTTTGCCATCGAACAAGTTGGCGAATTTGAGATACCAGTCGTCGGCATAACCGAAGTCTCCTGGGTGGATGACAAGCTCGTAGTCGTCGATCGTTTTCGCGAGGCGACCGATTGTGGTGTGGTTTAGTTCTGGCTCGACCACTGGAATGGTGTCCTTCTTGGCACTTTTAGATGTGAAGCCGTTTTTGCCGTAGACACCTAGATCAATGACCACATCCATGTTGAACGCAGTTTTATCGCCAGGCGTGCGAGGGCTGAGGAAATGGCCTACGGTCGAGTTGGTGGACTCGATCTTATAGTAGTAGGTTGTTGCAGGTGTCAGGCCTGTTAGGACAGCGACATTGGACCACGTCCGGGAGGGGTCGTAGGTGGTAGACGAAGACGAGCAAGCTTTGGTGTTCAGGTTGCTCTCTGACAAGCCATAACTAACGCAACTCTGTTCCAGCTGACCATAGGTGTTCCAACCAACAGACACAGCTAAAGACGAGTATGTAAGCCCTCATTCAAATTCACTATATCTCGCAGCTTTTTTACCATCAGGTCCATAGACTGTCAATCGCTGTTGGAATGGTGTAGTCAAATCCGTCGGAATCTCGGGATATTTCACACCAGCAAAGGCGCAGCTAGCCACAAGGGGCAGCGATTTGAACGATGAAATTCCACCCATGACTGAATAATGTAGTTTATTTACAGAATTCAAGATCTCAGCATTCTGTCACAAAAGCTTCTTGATTCAGCTCTATATATATTTTTGTGCCTCGGCTCAGGTACCATAAACATCACGTATTCGCGTTCGATGGAATGCAATCAGGGCCAATCATGCCCGAAATGTAACGCACGTCGTTCATCCTGCAGATCGTTTTTATGCATTATCACCTTAATCTACGCGTTTCGTTCAGCACAAAAATCCACTACAGCAGTTTGGGTTTAGGGCAGATAAACTAGAGAGCGAAAATTCGGAGATGGATCAACTTTCGGCGACGGGTGGTTTGGATATCGGAGGTTATTTATTGGCCGACTCGGCTTAGTGTGCACGTGTAACAACATGACGGCTCGGTTGGGTTTCCAGAGAATATCGTTAAATTGGTTAATTTACACACTTGATTGCTGATTCTGAATTCCTGAAGGGATGTACGTTTCTTGCACTTAAAAAAAATAATGCACGTGGTGTCTACTGCAGTGCAGAGAGCAAGAAATAACAAGAGTCTCCATAGTCATATGAACAACGAGATTCGACTAAATTCGGGGCGAAAACGATATTAATCTAATTTTGATGCTTGTGCACTCGTCTTGTACAAAGTATAGCTGATATTTATAAGCCTTGCTAAACGGGAATTGATAGGGACACCCCAACTTTTGTTAAGAACACCCCAAATTATGTAATTTGAATTATTAGATAATATAAAATATCATGTGATCTGTATTAGAATTACCATAGCAACATCATTCTAAATGCCTATACCATAGTCTAGTATAAATCCCCTAGCTCCGCCCCCTAATTCTCTCAGCTCTTTAGATCTCTACCTCTCAGATTTATCAGATATGGAGCCCCCTAAAGAGCAGATCTTTGATAGTAGAGAGCTACTAATGGCCTCTGTACGTCAGCATGCTCTCTCCCACGGCTATGCTATCACTACTATACGATCAAATGCGAATCGAAATATATGCCTAGGTTGTGATCGTGGTGGCACCTACTATGATCGAATCAATGCGCCAGATGGGGCAAATCGACGATTAACAACTACACGTCGAATTAGTTGTCCATTTAGACTATATGGAAGAAGAATTCCAAATAGTGAGACGTGGGAATTGAAGGTACGTAACCCTAGTCATAATCATACCACTAATAATATGATAGGTCACCCTATAGCTCGCAAATTCACAGAGGAGCAGCTTCAAATTATCCTTCATATGTCTGAGGTTGGATCGAAGCCCCGTGATATCCTTGCTCTAATTAAAAGAGAGCATCCTAATACCCTAGTTACCCCTAGGGATATCTATAATGCACGAAGTGCTTTACGAAGACAAAAGCTTGGTAATAGTACTCCCCTTGAGCTTCTGATTAAAACTCTATAGGAAGATTATTGGAAATATGCTATTAAGCAGGATCACGAAGGCCATATCCTCTTTTTTATGTTTGCGTATCCAGAATCAATCAAGTATGCTAATAAGTATAATAGGGTTTTCGTACTAGATTGTACTTATAAAACGAATCGATATCAGATGCCTTTATTACATATCATTGGCATATCACCCTCAAATTCGACATTTAGTATTACATTCTGCTTTATGCAGAATAAGAAGAGAGCTATATTTGGGCTTTAAAGACCTTTTTCTCCTTCCTAAATACCCTACCCTTTAAACCAGTTCTTTATACTGATCGAGATCTCGCTCTATTAGGTGCACTTAGGGTTGTATGCCCTAGATATCCGTATTTACTTTGTATATAGCATATTAATAAAAATGTGACACAAAATACAAAGCAGTATTTCGATACGAATAATAAGCATCAAGAATTTCTCAAATCGTGGATTCAGCTAATCTATTCTAGTACCGAGGATATCTATAATATAAGGCTTTTAGAATTTGAAAAGCAATATCAATCCTCCCCCCTACCCCTTCGATATATTAAAGATACATAGCTAATTTATAAAGAGAAATTTATAGTTACGTGGACACAACAATACCTACACCTAGGTAATTCTGCGACATCCCGAGTTGAAGGCTCGCATACCTTTTTAAAAAAGCATATAGGAGCTTCAACAGGGGATATGTTACTTGTATTTAAAAGGATTTCACAAGCTTTACAAGCCCAACATACTACGCTTGAATATGACCTTATAAGAGATCAAATTGAAAAGGTAATAGTACCATCACAACAGCTTTATACTAATATCATGACTAGGACCTCTCGATATTCAATCCGACGAATTAGTGAGCAAGTTTCAAAGGCTAAAAGAGCTACAGAAATAGCTCCTATACCTCCCTGTACAAATACATTCTCAAGAACGATGGGTCTACCTTGCGCACATCAGATTGCTACTTTACTAGAGGGTAATGCAGCTATTCCATTATCAGATATCCACCCGTTCTGGCGAATTGGCCTTTGTGATACAGAGAACATATTAGAGCATCTTCCACTCTTAGAGCCCCTGGTTCCATTGCCGAAGCCTAAGAAGCGTAAGCGGGATGAGATAGAGCAAAAGAAAGTTGAAGAGCCTATACAGAAGAGGAAAAAAGCACCATCAAAATGTACTGCATGCGGTATAGTTGGGCATACACGAAGGTCGTGTACTGTGTAAATAATGGAGAGAATAAGGGTATTTCAGATACATATCACATGATATTTTATATTATCTAATAATTCAAATTACATAATATGGGGTGTCCTTAACAAAAGTTGGGGTGTCCCTATCAATTCCCTTGCTAAACCTCTAGTTTTGTAAGTCTATTCCCGACATAGAAGCTACGGGGATGCATAAAATGCGGGATCTTCACTCTATTCCCGACCGTATACATACTTGGCTGGTAGGATATATATAGACTTATGGGGCTAAAGTTTAGGTCCCTGGAATCACATGTCTGTCTATCAAGTAGAAAGAAAAAAAGAAGAGGAAAAGAAGTTTCCACCCTCATAAGCACGTGCAGAAATTGTTTTCTGGCCTGACAGATAAGGCAGCAATATCCATAACATCACGTGCTCTTGGTCGAGCCTTTTCTAGGCTCGCGGACAATAAACAACAAATATAATGTCTGAGATCAGACATTGGGAGGCTCCAGACATCTTAACTCAATGGACCCTTGAGGGTTGGTTGCATCAGAAGAAAGAAGAGTGTCTTGCAACACCCGAATCAGGCCGTTTAGTCACTCAATTTAGAAGCTTGTGTGCCCTGGCCCCTGAGCAACCGAAGAAGCATGTCGTATAGATTAAAGGGAGTCGGTCCTATCTCTACCTCTCGATCTCCTTGCCAGTTTTTCTCTTCATCAGTCAGGGTTAGGACCGTAACTCGATATCTCTGGTGCCTAGGGAGATGTGACCCCCCCCCCCCCCCCCCCACCCCACCCCACCCCCGGTATGATCTAAGAAAGATTTCTGTCATATTGATACAACTATTCCGTATATATGGCCGATCTAAAGGTGACCCAAAAGTGCGAAATATTTGAGCGAGATAAGCCTCTACTCAGCTCTCGCCAAGAGACTGGGATAAAGGGGTTGGTTTTTTGGTGAAGACCGGCCACTGGGCCCCATCTCTGGGCAGCTCTGGGCAGGGCCCCGGGTTGGCTGGCTTACTTTCTGAGGCAAACTTGGAAAGCTTGGAAACCTTAGAAACGGCCCAGGACAGGGATAAAAGGCAACTTCCTCGGTCTGCTGAATTCCCTAGTGATCTTGTTGAATCCTTCAGACCCATTTTATGGTATATCGGGTGGATCGCTTAATACTATGGTTTCCAGTTCATGTGACTATTGGAAGCACCCAAACGCCGAAGGGCTGATTCATATGCCGATCTCTGCCACCAATTTCTAAAAAGGTTCATTATGGATATTGTGGCTGCACGAAGCTATTGCTCGGCAATTATTCCCGGTCATTACATATTACCAATGCTCGGCAGCCCCCCACCTGGGGAATACCCCGACCCCCACGTTGCCTTTTCCGGCACAATTCCCCCATTCCCCCACAGATATATGTATATATTGCACCCGATCCACAATGGGAAACCTAAGAGGTCCTAACCGCATAGGCGCAGAATTCAGATCTTTGTATGTATCACATTGTGGCCGCCTATAGCAGCTCAAGGCCGCATATGCGCGTTTTCTACCTCCATATGCTATGAATATACTTACCGATAAACATACACCTATTCCGATATCTTTTAAATATCCTAGCTGGGCACATAGCTGTAATATGTACTCCATCGCCGGATAACCCCGGGAATGGGTATGAGGAGGAATGACATCGTCAGCTTTCGTATTATAACCATTTTTGGCATCAATACTCGGAGATTGTCCGACTTCGCTACAGCTTGAAAAGCTAGCGACAATAATTTATATTCTACTCTCATGATCACAAGTATTCGCCTTGAATAGCACAAGCACAAACTCAAAAAAATATATCAAACCTGCAAGCTGTCAAATCACTCCATGTTCCATACAGATAGTTCGTCACAGTGTACACAATCAAGCAGAGTCGCCCTAGTGACTTGACCCCAAATCTTGCGGTAATCCCACATCCCCGCGAAATTTATTCCACCAATGGCTGTGGAGCCCAACTTGCATTGCCGATTGCCGGCTTTTCAAGAAATGCCTTTATATTACGCTGGTCATCCTATATGTTGCTACTGGTAAATCGTCATTCTTTAATACCTCTTCCACTGATTACACCGATTGATACCGACCTTGAATAAGAAACCTGGCACTTCAGTATGGCGGACAAGAAGGAAACCCTCGAGCCGCAAAGCGGACATGATGTCCAACACATAGAGGAGAACCTCAAGGTATCGGTGGCAGACAAAATCAACCAAGGAGAGGATAGTGAATTATATCTTGAAGCAATTCAGAGATATCCTAATGATGAGGCCATCGACAAAGAGGCAGAAAAGAGGTTGAAACGAAAGCTCGACATGCACCTCATTCCACTTCTTGGTATATGCTACTTCTTCTACGTATGTTGGTCGTCTCAAGCTCGCTCTGTTTATGTCACAACTAACACCACTCGTTTCTAACAGTATGTCGACAAGACAACACTTTCGTACGCAGCAATCTTTGGCATCAAAGATGACCTGAATCTGTCCGGTTCAGAATACTCGTGGCTGTCAAGTATCTTCTACTTTGGATGGTTAGTTTGGGCAATCCCGTCTAACCTCCTCATGCAACGCAGCCGGATGGCTTGGTATCTCGCCTTTAACATCTTCATGTGGGGCGTGATTCTCATGTGCGAGGCTGCATCACATAACTTCGCCACACTTGCAGCACTCCGGATCATTTCCGGCGCGTTTGAGGCCATTGCTGACCCTGCATTCATGCTTGTCGTCTCTACATACTATACTCGTGCCGAGCAACCTTGGCGTATTTCGGCATACTATTTATGGAATGGAATTGGTATCGCCGGCGGCGGTCTTATTGGTAGGTGTCATTCATTGTTGCACTGGATTGAGTAGCAGATGCTTATTGTGCTATTTAGGTTACGGAATCGGCAATATCAAAGGTGGTCTTCAATCCTGGCGCTACGAGTTCCTCATCATCGGCGCTGTTTGCGCTGCCTGGGGAATTGCACTGGGTCTACTATTGCCTAACTCGCCAGCAACATTCTGGGGCTTCAGTCGTGATGAGAAGCTCATGATGATTGCGCGACTGCGATCCAATCAAACCGGTGTTGAAGGACGGAAAATTAACTGGGGTCAGGTCAAAGAGGCGTATCTCGATTATAAGACTTGGCTATTCACCATCTTGGGCTTCCTTGCCAACGTTCCAAACGGTGGAATCTCCAACTTCTCCACTTTGGTCATCCAAGGTCTCGGATTCGATACACTCAATACGGCACTTCTTGGTATACCCCAGGGAGTAATCGTGGTCATTTGGATTGTACTTGGAGGATACGCCAACCAATACATGCCGAAGAATAGCCGTACCCTAGTCTGCGCACTGTTCATGGTCCCGACTATTGCGGGCGCCCTCGGTTTCTTGCTTGCCCCCGACAATGCATACGTCGGCCGACTGATCTGCTTGTAAGTCTATCTAACTGATGTTTTTGATTAAAAGGCAGTAACTGATTAATCACCCAATATCCAGCTATCTCACTGGGTCATATCAAGCCTCCTTCGTGATATCCCTTTCCCTTGTTACCTCCAATACCGGTGGGCAGTCCAAGAAAATGATCGTATCCGGTATGATATGGTTTGGAGCATGCATTGGCAACATTGCTAGTCCCTTCTTTTACAAATCTGAGCAAGCGCCGGCATACCCCTTGGGAATTGGCTCTCTGCTGGTTGCCAACTGCCTTGAGCTCATGCTTTTCTTTGTGTTCCGCTACGCCTTTATCTGGGAGAACCGACGAAAGGAGAAGATGCGCGACGAATTACGGGAGAGAGGCGAGTCTGAGCTCATGGCCGATTCCACGGCCTTCGCTGATTTGACTGATAAACAAAACCCGAATTTTGAGTACGTATATTGAGGGGAAAGCATCACGGTGCAGCTATACGCTTTTATATGATGACTGCAGGTCTAGATTGGAGTGTTGGCGCGGACAATGTAAACCCAGGGGATAGATATACACATAGATTTATTCTAGACGGTCCATATCTTTTGTTTGGCATGTCTTTGCTCCTTGTACATGGTTCAAACAAGATCGCCTCACAAAGTATTAAGGATATAGGGAGCCACTGCAATTGGTCAAGCATTGAATGAATTATGATAACAGGTCAGTCAACCTAATCTTTCCTTCGACCCCGTCTCCTCCTACATGAAGTCACCAAAGATATACACAAAAAATGACAAAAACATACAACAGTGAGGATTCGCTGGTGGTCACCCACCCAACTACTAACTCACCGGCGTGTGGCTTAAGTACGGCTGAGCGGACGGGAAGCCCTGTTTTCCACACCCTATGGTCGTATGTGTCATCTTGTGTGTAGGAGAGGATGATAAAAGCAATCGATTAAAAATCAATTGGGAGTTTAGGATGAGAAAGGTGAGTACGCAACGGACAGAGTGAGAATCCGGGTGAGAATCACCTTAAGTCGGGCGACTACCGCACTAACCCTTTTAACCGACCAGGAGTGGAATATTATTGGGCAATATACATCTCTGGGTTAGTTTGCTGTTGTTATTCCCTGAATGTTACTCTTATATGACAGTGCATCTCAAACCAGACCTATAGAACCCCATGTATCTGGGAGAACCAACGAAAAGGGAAGATGCACGACAAATTGCGTTGAGGTAGAGGGAGAAAAAAAACCGTGACTAAGCGGAAGACTGTTCACAACTGCTTCCGGGAATCCGAATTTTGTGGCATGAACATGGTGCGCATTTTCAAAATAACCGCGAAAAGGAAATGTAGGCAGACTGAAGGTCGATAAGGTGGGATTAAGTGGGGGATGGCGGGGTGGAAGGTTTCAAGTTCGCAGGTTGCTGTATAGGTTGGGTGCACATATAAGATGAGGGAGCAATCAACTTGGACCTCTAATCTTGAATTCAACAGATCACATACCTTTCTCTGTCCTTTCTTGGTTTATTGAACGACAAACATATCTGGCCCTTATCATTTTTTTGCTACCCCCGTTCTTTCCTCTTGCTCTTGAACGATTTTCTTCGATATCATCCTCATGCCTACCAGACCCACGAACACATCTCTCCATGTCGATGAGAATCTTGCCTTGGGGGTCCATCGGGACATCGGAATGCACAGCCCAAGCAATGGAGAGCTTTTGATTGAGACAATTTTCTCAGGTGCAAACCCAGCAGACGTTAAACATGCCAACTTGCTGGGAATCTACCCTGTATGCCTTGGGTATGATTTTTGCGGGAAAGTCCTGCAGGCATCCGCTAATTCAGCTTTCAAAGTTGGAGAAACTGTAGCTGGCTGCACCCCGACAGGGTTAGGCCGACCGCTGAAGTACGGGTCACACCAAACCTACATGGTTTCTCCTGAGTGGATGACTTTCTCGGTTCCTTCAAGTCTCCCACTAGAGCATGCCGCCTGTCTATCTGTGGTGGCTATGACTGCAGCTGATGCATTATACAACTTTTTCAAGTTTACACTGCCTCAAGACGCATCAGACGAATCACCTCGAAATCAGAAAGCCATCAACCCACTTCTTATCTGGGGAGCTTCTAGTAGCGTCGGGATATGCGCTCTGCAGTTTGCTCGGGCTAGTGGGATTTTTCCTATTTTTGTCACGGCCTCGCCACAGAGGCATTCAGTTCTATCCAAATTAGGTGCAACCCACTGCTTTGACTACAAATCGCCTACCGTGATATCAGATATCAAGTCCACGTTGAAGAACTATCAGTGTGACGGAATATCTTATGGCTTTGATACTGTGGGAGGTTCTGCGCAACAAGTAGCAACATGTGCTTCGCAAGATGCGATACTGGCGTCGGTGGTTCATGAACAGGACTCTAAAATCCTGATGCCCTTTGCGACTACGGCAGAGGACGTTACACTTAAATTGCCCAGTGTTCCACACCCGATTACGATTCCAGCTCGGCCAGATGACCACTGGCGCTCATGGAGTGTGCTTCAATGGGCTGTTCAAAACTACGGGACTCGCTTTCACTTGGAGGTAGTGGATATTTATGCGGGTAAGGCCGAAGGTGCACTTGAAGAGCTACAAAGATTAGGAAGCCATGGCCGAGGTTTCGGAAAGTTGGCCCTGAAACATCCGCTGCAGTGATATATCCAAATACTGTGCCTAGCTAGAGATTAAGATTCGAAATGTTCTAGATGTTCCGGCAGCCCAGCACCTCACTTATGTTCTGTTCCCTTTCCCTGTACCAGGGTCTCCGAGTAGTCCTAAATGTGAGATACTCTGTCTTGGAAGTTCTTTTTAGAGGACCTTTCATGTGTACGAAGGTGGTAACAAGATACTTTATGTAAGAGACATTTTAATGTATAATTTAATGGTGTCTCGTTAACTTCTACATTTTCTTGATTTCGTACGTAATCGCACCTGAATCCCTTGCCTTCTTCTCACTTCTATCTTCTGGATTATCTGCATTGCCCGTGTCTTTAACTCAGATCGTACCAGATACTTGGAAGGGTTCCATCAAATCCTGCCAATAACGAAGTGGGGACCGAAGGTCCTATGCACACCCTCACTCACTATACTCAAGGCGCCCTTCAAGAGAGATCATAGACACTATGGGTGAGGTATAACTACACCTTATATCCTATATATAGCCAACGTCTCTAAGTAATATTTTCACGGTCCGACACCGGAGCAATACTACAAAAGCCATACAGAGTCAGAACATTGGTATTGGTCAGTCATTGTGGAACGACCTGAGACAATTGACAACGGGACACACCCGAGTCCCGCTTATTAATGCTCCTGTAAAGCTCCCCAAGGGCTTCTATTTCAGAAGATTGGGCGCGGGCTTTTCCGGATGAGTGATATATAGAGGATATCAATCTAAAATCGTCGTTATCCCACTTCGAATAACGTTGGTATTCTCAACACCCCGCGGTTCCCCACTACCATGACACTATGCCGCAAGAAAACTGCTTCCATGATATAGATCGTAGCATGACTCCTGATCAATATTGTTATATGTCGGACTTCTTGGTATATATATTTCACACGCATGGTGCAAATACAGGCCAAAGGTAATCCCTTTTCGTCAACCTAGATCATAACTTTAACTGTGCTCCTCAGTACTTTGATTATATCGTCCTATTGATTCCAATTTCTTCACTATGATTCCAACCCAGAATAACCGTCCGAAGTATTTAAGTACTCAGTCTGATGTGGAAGGATATACCCGCATCAAGCATGCTTACATTCCCATGCGGGACGGGATTGAATTATGTGCCGATCTTTTCTTGCCATTCTCTGCATCCCAGGATAGCACAAAAGTTCCTGTCATTTGCAGCATGGGTCCTTATGGCAAGGATAATCATGCTGCTACATTCGGGTTGCCGCAAACACCAATCTATGCCGAGATGTACAAACATATCAAACCGCTGGGCCCGGACGCCTGCTTCGAGTTGTGTGAGCCTACCATATGGGTGCGTAGCTAATTCGGCCTTTATATCAATTCATTTATTTACCAGGCTGATAATGTAACCAGTGCAGGGAGTACGGATACGCCCTTCTCCGGGTCGATTCGCGTGGTATTGGAGGCAGTCAAGGGAAGCTGGATCCCTTTGGTCTGGAAAGATCGCTGAAGATCCAAGCAGACGCTGAAGGGCAAGGTAATTCCTCTTTCCGGTGATGCCGAGGAAAGAAGAAAACTAACTTCTATGTGGCAAGATCTTTACGATGTAGTTGAATGGGCTGCTTCCCAGTCGTGGTCAACAGGCAAGGTTGCTTTTTCTGGCATCAGCTACTACGGAATGGTGGGATACTGGGCTGCAATGCAGAGGCCACCCCACTTGACTTGCATCGTGTCGTACGAATCTGCTTGCAGTATGTACCAAGCCGCCCGGCGAGGAGGCATCTACAGCAACAATTTCCAGTCTCATTGGTACAATAACCTTGTCGTCCCATTTCAGGCTGGGAAGCAAGATGGTTCACTTGAGGAAGAAGAACTTACCGCCAACCGTGTGGACTACCCCGAGTTGTTGACGACAACCGAATACCCCACGGAAGGAGTCTGGGCTATCTTTGACAAAGTCCGCAAACTATCTGATATCGAGGTACCTATATACCTTGCAGGTAACTGGAATGACCCGGAACTCCACCTGCCAGGGAATATTCGAGCCTACAACGGTGTCTCATCTAAGCACAAGTGGTTGGAAATGCACATTGGCAACCATCTGGCCGCCTTCTATGAACCAGAGCACATTAAATTGCAGAAGAAGTTCCTGGGCTTTTTCCTCTTCGAAAGGTCTGATAACGGAATGCTAAATGTTCCGCGGATCAGGCTTCTTCAGCACCACGGGAATGAAACGTTGTGGCGCGAAAATGAAATTGCTTTTCCTCCTCCAGATGCGGAAGATGTTAGCTTCTACTTGTGCCCTGAAAATCAACTTTGCTTGAGCAAACCTGAGTGCACAGACGGCCTTCACTTATCAGGGCCGCAAGGAAACTATAAGTTTCTCACTTGAATCAGCTTTTTCCGATTCATTTGAGATACTCGGATCACCGTATCTTGAGCTTGAGGTTAGCGCGAAAGCGAAGGACCTGGATCTTTTCATCTATCTCCGTGCAATTGACAGGAACGGAAACACAATTACTCTTCTTGGCAACCACGGTGAGCCGATGAACAATTTCGCAAGGGTTAATTTCCGTCTCTCCCACCGCGACGAAGCTGCGAATAAATTCAGATACGAGCGTGTTCTCAGTCAGGCTGCTGCTCCCAAATCAAGCATTGTTTCGGGCAAAGTCTACGATGTGCTCGTCCCCCTGTACCCGACAGCATATTTGTTTGACAAGAGGCAGACTCTCACTCTTGAGATTGGCTCTGTGAATACTGCCGGAACTATTCCCCCAATGCGCCATGAGGGTGGTGATAGGCTTTTACAGAGGTTTGACGGAGAGAATCGCATTCTCTCCCACGGAAGGTTAGTCCTTCCTCGAGTGAGACGGCAAACATCGGTGCGCTAAGAAAAGTCATCTGATAACATTTTTCTTTGAGATGGTTTCTTTGGTGACATTTAGTAGCATGTCACTATGTATCTTGTAATATACACTCTGCTACATATACATTGTCACCTAGCCTTTTGATTACCACCCCTTTACTGTTAGGAGTGCAAGAGTATATTTTTATTAGACTTCCGGTATATAGTGGCCTATATAGAGTTCAAGGCAGCTCGTGGTCATGAGTATCCTTAATTTGAAGCTACAGCAAAATTCTTTCCAAACGAGAATGCTCCTGTGATCTACCATTTTAAGATGCCGCATCAGTGGCATAAAAATCCTGAGGTATATCTTGTCTATCAATTGTAGTGTCTACTTTATTGTGACAAGCTCACTTTCGATCTAGGACCAGTCTCCTTCATCATGAACAGGGTTGCCACTCTCCGAAGCGTCCAGGAGCTCCCGCACAGTCCACGGCTTGTACTTGTAGCCAGGAACAGAATTCGTGTTCTCGAATGGTGCACCCCTGAGAAGGTGCTCCGCACATTTAGCGTAGTTTTCATTTGCATACTGCGCTGGGTCGTGGTGGACCAGCCAGTTTCCGACCATCCTGCCCATAACCTCCGGGTTCTTGGCAACTGCATCCCAATCAGTGTTATGAAATAACTCGCGGTTCTTGAATCCTAGCTTCTGAGCGCAAGAGACCCGTTCGAACCTATCATAGGAGCGTGTATGATCAGTCTCTGTAACACATAGCGTTCTTCTGCCTCTATTCAACCCAGGACTAGCTACCAATTCTTAGCTTCATGGGTTATTACATACCTCAAGTGGTTGTGCACCTTCGTTGCGAGGGACACATCGTTCTTCCCGGCTATTTGCAAGCATGCGGCCAGGGAGTACGCATCTTCCATGGCCATTGTTCCACCGCTAGCCGATGTTGGCAGAAATGGGTGTGCGGCATCACCAATTTGGACAATGCGGCCGCCGGGTGACGCCCACCGCGGTTGAGGGTTACGCCAAACCAGCTTCCATTCAAGAACGGTGTGATTTGGTGTCGCCTTGATAAGCTCAGTCATAAAGGGTTCCCAGCCCTCAATGGCCTTGAGAGCCTTGTCGATCGACGTGGTCTTGGCCCAATCTTCTTCGTCATCACCGCCGTCCTCCTGGGTGACATTAGTGTCATATCAGATAGCGGAGACTTGACGTGTGGGGGAACATACCCTACGAGTGAGCATCCAACAAATTTCGTTTTCCGACTTGCAAGTAACCACATGCGCCCCGGGACCAGCATGTAAGAATGCACGGTCCCTGAACCCTTCAAGTTCCTTCGCGATGACGGGGTTCTCGAGCGCCGGTGCCGCGGGGAAGGTGACTCGATACAGGATGAATCCCGAGCTAATGGGGGCGTCTTTGCTGCCGACCACCGATGCCCATGATTTGGTGCCAACTCCATCAGCAGCCACCACTACGTCTGCCGTGAGCCTGCGGCCGTCAGACATGATCACACCGCCATGGTCCTCTCCCTCGAAGAAATCCGCAGCCGCCGCGGAGAACTCGACCGGTATTCCGAGCTGCGAGACATACTCGTGGAGAACATTATGCAGCTTTAATCGGTAGATAGCTAGGGAAAGGTCCTTGGGGTCGCCAATTGGGAAGGTCCCGATCAGTGTGCCATCGAATTTCTTCATATTGAGCACTGGAGCAACCCCCTCTTGCCTCGCCCGCTCCATGAAGCCCGGCCATTTCTTTGGGGTGTGGAGAGCTGGAGTCGTAATTACGATCATTTCGCCTGCATCAAGAATCCATGCGTCACTTGGTCAGCCATACGTTCGATTTTGGGGGTTCCTGTCCAGTGGGAGGAAGTCCACTGCCAGCTCTCTTCTGTTCTGTGCTTACCGAAGGTCTCTCCGCGAGGTCGCCGTTCGATTACCCGGACATTGTGACCCTTGCGATGAGCCTCAATAGCGAATGATAGACCCGCAATGCCACCCCCAACGACGAGAATGGAGATTCCTGTGTCTTCTTCTCGCTTCATGGCTGATTTTGACAATGCTGACCTCTGGATCTTTGAAAAAACCCTGCTTGATTTGAATACTTACTTGCTTGGGGTCATTCTCAAATATATATGGCTCATGCGGAGACGTATTAAGCCGGATCTCAAGGGAATGGATGGATACGGAGCGGACGAGCCTGGCTCCGTACCCCGGTAGGCCTCTACCTACATAGATCATTAGCACTAACTAAGGCTCGCCAAGGGCCGGGACTGAAGATCTCCAGTTTCCGGTTGACTTAGCCAGGTACTCCAGCAACCTTGAAAGCAGTAGTTATACCCGCACGGACAACTGAGCAATCATATGAGAATCCAAGAGTATCTACTGCTATCCGCAGCTTGGGAATGGTAATTCAGATGTGATCAACCCAAGGGAGGTGTTAATACCGCAGCAGGCGAAAATAAATGACATGGCTCTCTCTGCAGACAAAATGTGCATGCTCTCAACAGGTACATCTACCTATGTAATATGCTATCGGCCCGCCCGCCCTATGGGCGGGCGCCTTGGTATTAGTAAGCGGCATTCGGAACACCGAGGTCACAGCAAGAACGATCAACTTCCTGTTACCTACCTAGGTAAGTCTTAGGAGAAACAATGTCGTCATGGAAGAAGCTTCCAGATGTTTTCTCGAAGCTAGGTAGCTCTGGAGTTATCCATGGAGTTAGCCTGCACACTCTAGGTCCAGTCCACGGGTGTCTTCCATGGTTACTAAGAGTCACTAGTGCCCTGGTGGATACCTTGCCACATTAGCGCCTTGTCAACTACCTCTGATTGGCCCAGTCAATGCCTCAACCTAGATCACTTCACGCCCTGTGGGTGATTTCTCCATATGGCTTGGCAGCTTATATTTGTTCAAATTGGCCCCCGAAAGCTTCCTACAAAATGTATGTTATAGTGGGCTGGAGGTTTACTAAATTTTATAGCCATCACACTATTTAAAAGCTTCATCTACTAGGGCAATATTTCCCTACTTATTCTTTCTTTACTCGTGGTCGACCTCGGCTCTGAGAATGGAGGAAGTTACGGGCTCACACTCGACAAACGAGCCTGAAAAGGGGCTACGGACTCCGGCCGAGGGAATAAGAGGCGGCACTGTTATGTCAAATGTTCACTATGAGACGCAACTCCCGCCCATGGATGGTGGAATGAATGCCTGGCTGTTCCTCGCTGCGTGCTTCGTTATGGAGGCTCTCGTCTGGGGGTTCGCCTTCACCTTCGGTGTCTTCCAAGCGTATTACAGCGATATACCCCAGTTCAAGGACTCCGGTAATATTGCCGTCGTTGGAACCTGCGCTATGGTAAAATTGAATATTTCATGTTACAACCCGACGCGAGCTAACTTCTATCCGCAGGGAATCATGTATCTCGACCTCCCTCTTGTGTTCGCCGCCTACAGACAATGGCCCAAATATCAACGCTTTGGCTGCGCCCTAGGTGTTCTACTAATGTGTGCGGCTCTCGGCCTGAGCTCCCTTGCCACAAACACCAATCACCTCATTGTAACTCAAGGGATATTCTATGCGCTCGGCGGCAGCATCGCCTACGCCCCATGTATCCTCCTAATGGAAGAGTGGTTTGACCGACGAAAGGGCCTCGCGTTGGTGTCATGTGGGCCGGCACTGGAATCGGCGGTGTTGTTCTCCCTATCGTCATGGAACAGCTGCTGGGCAAGTACGGGTTCCGGATTACCCTACGTGGCTTTGCAGTCGTGTTGTTTATTCTCACCGCACCGCTGGTCTACTTTGTCAAACCGCGTGTGCCTATCCCAAATAACCGACCCAGTCCGCCTGCCCCGAATTTCCGGTTCATGTTTACATCCACCTTTGCCATCTTCGAGTTTTGCAATACTGTAGAGGCGCTCGGTTTTTTCTTGCCGTCTATCTACCTCCCGACCTACGCAGGCATGATCGGTGCCTCGACCTCCCTCCAAGCACTGACTGTTATCCTCTTCAACTTGGCTTCCGTCGTCGGCTGCGTACTTATGGGCGCCATCATCGACAAACTCGATGTGACGCTTTGCATCCTCATTTCAACTGTCGGATCCTCTATCGGCATTTTTCTCATCTGGGGCTTCTCTATGTCCCTCGCTCCTCTGTTCATCTTCTCGATCGTATACGGTCTCTTCGCGGGCTCATACACCAGTACCTGGCCTGGTATTATGCGCGAGGTGGTCCACAACAAACCCTCCGCTGAGTCAAGCATGGTCTTTGCCTGTCTTGCGGCCGGAAGGGGCATCGGGAATTTGGTTTCCGGGCCCCTTAGTGAGGGTCTTATCAAGGGGTTGCCGTGGGAGGGGAACGCTGGGTACGGTTATGGGAGTGGATATGGAACCTTGATTGCTTTCACAGGCGTTACAGGCGTTGTGGGTGGTGGGAGTTACGCTGCGAGGCGTATGAAGTGGTTGTAAACCCTGCTAACCTACCCTTACAGCCTACAGACCTGGTGGATATTGGTAAATTATCGTGGATTATCCGACAGCAGTTGATATACGAGCGCTACTACCTTTTAGTGAGATTATAAATCGCATAACCAAAATTATCTGTTCTTCTCCGTGTGTCCAAGTAACAATTCTATGGACTTGATGATACGAGTAACAATTCTCAATGAACTTGAGTAATCATCCAGCCATCTCTGTTGAAATGCCATTTACAACAAATCACTTTGTATAGGCGGTGGATCGCAAATGGTGTACCAGACAGATAGACCTCTAACCTCTCTGGGACTCTTACGTTTATTGGTTGATATCTTCGCTCTTCTCTGGCGCAAACACATAACACAAGAATTACAAGCTAGTGGCGCTAGATTAAAATCCGGTATGAATATTGGATTTTCGTACATACACTAGATCGAATCCGAGACTCTAGTAATTATGAATGACCAACCGACAAAATGAGCAAGCAGTAATCAAAACAAAAACGCAAAAAACATACAACAGTGAGGATTCGCTGGTGGTCACCCACCCAACTACTAACTCACCGGCGTGTGGCTTAAGTACGGCTGAGCGGACGGGAAGCCCTGTTTTCCACACCCTATGGTCGTATGTATCATCTTACATGTGGCACAGAATAATAGAGTAAAATAAATTTAGGAATCTTGGAGAGTTTAACGTCGCGGGTGAGAGAGGTGAGTGGGCAATAGACAGGGTGGAAAATAAGGTGTCCTGCCAAATTTCAAATTTCCTGAGCATAGGGATCTATGCGCGCCCGGGATGGAGCGAGAGACCGAGGAAGGAAAATAATGATTGAATTTTGAGAGAAAATTGAGGCTGACTAGCGAATATATATAACCCAACCTGAGAAGGAACACAATGACTGTGGCCAAACACTTCTTTGTGATTATATGTCAGGAGCTTTCTAATTGATTGTCCTGACTGACATTCTCACATAGATATCTCCAATATTATCCCTCAGTAGGATACACAACTATCCGATCCAAATCCGCACCCTTGTAATCAAACCCGTTACATAGTCCCCCGACTGTGATGGTATTCTTCTTCCCCTTGTTTAGTGTCAGCTGCAGGGGAGTGGAGAGAATGACACCTTTGTGTGTATCTCGTTGGTATAGAGTCTGCACGCTCGAAGGGTCTCCGTTGACCACCACGCTACTAATTCGACGTAGCTGCCATGAACCACCGATTCTGTCCGGGGTACCTCCAGCTATTGAACGTATTAGAATATCAGAACCACAATTTAGCCCTAGGCAATATGTTGAAGTCTACTTACGTTGGTCGCCGAAACCCAAGTCGTCGGTGTCTAATCATAATGTTAGTATCGTGCAGGGAGACTGAAATTAAGAACAGTCGACGCACTTTGATAGTAGAATGACACCCATTGCGGCTTTCCAGATCCCTCGATATTTTCAAACGTAACAGTGCTGTCATTTCCGTATATTCCAGTGAGAATAACGCCATCGGTAGCAAAGTTCTTTCAGCAAATCATATTAGCCACAGATAGTCCAATGCCTAAAATGTTATAACTATACTCACAGCCTCCTGCTTATATGTATCACCGTGCGTCTTTGCTTCTTTCGCAGAGTAGGTTATTCCCTTGACAGGTTTCCAGTCCCCGGTTTTCCTAAATTCAGTTGGTATGGATCACATGGTAAAGGCAGAAGACAGCACACGTACACGTCAAGATCGTAAACATCGTGCCACTCCAACTCAAGAGTCTTCTTAGACTCATTATTCTGAATTGGCAACCAGATATAACGACTGTCCCAGACAGAATTGGAGTCCCATTGATCTCCGATGTATAGGTGCGTTGTCCTTTTTGTACCCTCGATTCTGAGCGTGTATCCAGACTGCGAGTTGAAAGTCCGCGTATTTAATGGTGCGACGATAAACGGCTGCGACCAGGGACCGCTGAGTGAGTCAGCCCGAAATGCCACCACGTCTGAAAGGTTAGCCAAACAATTCATACATCGCCATGAACCAGATATCTTACTATTTGGTCTATATCCAGTTTTGTGGCTCATAAGTGCCCAATAGCTCTTCTCTGTTTGCATGATAGTAGGAGCCTCAAGATCGAATTTTGGAAATCGGTACACGACCTTTTCGAGGGCCGTGAGGTTATTATTCATGCTTGAGATATACACATCTCGTCCATCTCGGCTATCTCCATTCGAGTAGAGGGCATATGATCGGCCGTCCTTGTAGTCAGTGAACAAGCCGAAATCCTGGGACCAGTTTCCAAGGGGCGCTGTTGCGTCAACGAAATTGTATGGCCCACCGATTGTGGAGGATACCGCGTGGCCTTGGAGAAGGAGCCCGTACGTCGAATTGTCTGCATGCCACCACATCTATTTAATTAGCCTTGGAAAGCAAAACATTGAGGGAGGTCTCCATGCACACATGATAATCCTCAGTCTCGGCGCTGTAAGCCACTTTAGGTCGTTGGATCACGCCACCAGGAGCGATATATGGGTGTCCTTTGATAGGAGCTGTACATGTTAGGTTATTGATTGATCTCCAGCACGGTGATGGAGAGTTACCTAGGGCCAGTCCCCCCGATCTCCAGGTACTCAGATCCTCCGAACTATAAACAGAGACGCCTCCGCCTTCTGGCTCCTCTTCTGTCTTATGCTCGCCGAACCACCAGAAAAGGCCGGACTTCTGGTCGAAGGTAATTCCGGCACCGTGTGCATTGATGAAGTTCCCATCTGTGTCACGCCATCTACCCCCAGGGACAATGTATTTACATTTTGCTGATACAGCCAAAAGGGTAGCCAGAAAAGCTGACAACAGTCGCATATTGATGGTGTTGTGCCAATTGTCTTTTGGGATGTTAGAAATTATGCCAACTCGTCAAACTGGAGTTGATTTATAGCCTCATCTAGTTGTCGGCCTCTATTGTACCGACATTGCGGGGTAAAAGGAAGACGTTATATTCTTCATCTTGGCAGGAATACTTTGTAGTTTGGCTTTTAAAACATTCCCTTTCGTGATTTTGTTATACCTTTTGTGCGTCTAGGAGGTATTCATTTAGTAGGTATTTAGTCCATTTGATCCACCTAGGTTCGCCATTTATGTATACTACTATCCTAGTTCTATGAAAATTATCATAACCAACACGGCCCTCAAACGCCAAGAACCTTGGTAATTTCATCTCACAACCCTGGAATAAACCGGAGAAGCAACAAAGTTCAAATAATGCCGACCGTTTATTGGATATTCCAAAGAGGCTGACGGGCGACGGAAGTTGATTCTCCGTCTATTCCATGACAATAGGGACTAAGGACTAGCCCACAAGTAAACGCTATCCTTTGAGACTAAGCAATCTCACAGTGGACAGTTCCACTTCTAGATGATTGCAGTATTCAACGGCGAAGCTAGTGAGAGAAGAGAGAATGATTCAATGACTGTGGAACAGAGAGAGCTCAGACTTCCTCAACGATGCATGCCTTGTATGTGGCGGCTTAGTCTGGAAATAACCGGACCTGGGAGTTCATCGAAGATGCAAGAGGTGCAAGAGGTACCATTAAAGATACATAAACATTTACGTCCATTTTCGTCTCAGTTTTGAGCCAAACTGTACGCCAATAATCTGACTAGATTGCAGGTATCTATGGTGTAGGAACGTCTCTAGTCCCTCCTATCTACTCTGAGGGATGGCCAGTCTAGTAGTGGCAGGATACTGCAAGGATGAACGAAAGTGAATTAAGAACATGAGCTTGCGTTGGCTTCACCAAAAGGCTACTAGTCAACAGCACCACGTAGAGGTCCAAGCTCGCGGCTGTTGGATCCCCTGGGACGCCCATTGCAGTCCCAAGAGACCCCGGTCTTCCGCGAAGACCGGTCGGGTTACTCCTCCTTGGAGCTAACCCGTTCGTCGTTGGATAATCTCAGTCAGGGTCAGGGTCAGGGTCATGGTCGGGGTCGGGATCGGGGTCGGGGTCGCTGCGAGTCGGGCATTGCAGACACACGTCTTGCAAGATCTCAGTTGGGGTTAGGGTCTCCGGTGGCCTCTGGGGCACTGGCCCTCTGCATTGCATCGTAGCAACGCAAGTCAAGCTTCACTGGAAGCCCAATGTCCGCAACAGGCTGGCGAACTTGTATGCTCGGTGTAATCAAGGTTCAGACTCGCTCGATGTCCATCACGTCTCCGTTGGCGATTCGAAGTTTTCACTCGGCCACTCGGCCGTCACCACCGCGTCGCTGCGGCCACTTCAAACCGATCTCTCGGTCGGCTCGATATCCATCACGTCACCGTCGACGATACAAAACTTTCACTCGGCCCTTTGGCCGTCACCACCGCATCTTTCCGGCCACCTCAAACTGACTCCTCGGACGGATACCTCGATGACCATCACGTCACCGTCGACGCTTCGAAGTTTGAACTCGGCCACTCGGTCGTCACCTCCGCATCATTGCGGTCATCCCAAACTGACCCTTGGTCGGATGGCTTGCGTGGTTAGATGTGTTGATCAAGCGCGTGCTGCCAAGGTGTGGTGAGACACTGGTGCCCACACACCGAAAACGCGACAAAAAGCACTCATAACTCATAACTGTCATAACTGTCATAACTCATAAGAATATACTTCCATCTAGATTCTGGTGAGTATACTTAATCTCCAAGGGAGACGGGGGACGATCTATCTGGAAAGGGGGTCGTCTGCCAAATACAGACGAGGTGCTCTTACCTGAAGGTTGCTAGTTTGCTTATGTAGGTTGGACCCCGATAGTATCAGACCCCGCTCAGGGTTGCCCTGAAATGTGCGTGCAATGAGCTCAAGGCAATGAGTGCCTTGCGTTCTTCATCCTAAAACTCAGTGGAAGGGGGCTTTTACCATCAAGTCGTAGAACAGTAATGATAAATGATAAAAAGGATGGGTGAAGGTGATGGGGGTATTGGATAGCAGATGGTTAGGGTAGTTGTAGGATGCAAAATTAATAGAAAGGAAGGGGAGGATGGCTGCCCATTATATGTTGCCCAAGGGATTGCTACTATGCCTTATTCAGTTGTCGAGTCAGGCCGACTTTCTCCTTCCTAAATTATACTAGTATGTCCTTCCAAAGGTTAAATCCACTGGAATTCACGGTTTATCGCGAGAGCCGTCGACTAAATTAGTGTAGGATAGATTCCCTTTGTTACTTTCCTACTTTACTCTTTTAAGAAGACAATTACTCGTAACTCAGATCAAAGCGGACTAGGTCAACACTGGAGGTGTGTACGTAGTTTCTAGCCTTCCTTCACCAATGGACGTACCGGAGGTATGATGTGATCTACATGCTGTTCCAATGTTTCTCCGAAGATATACTCGGATCGGGGTGGATATTTAGTTTGGGAATTTATTTACTTTCCCTATGGTGGACTCTTCTAGGCTACGACCTAAATTTCTATATACATATAGTGCCGTCCGTTATTGCCTTCCATGACGGAAGTATATAGTTTTCTCTGTGTATGTGACGATGTTCCGTATTCCCACAGGAAGTCGGACACTCATGCCACGACAAACTTTGGCAACCTACTTGTATAGCGCAGATTTCAAGTGATGCAGCGCTGCAATGACGTATAAATAGTCAGAGTCGACCATGTCTGCGCATACCTGAAGATCAGTCGAGACTCAAGGTCTACGGCCCAATGACATGTTACATCTAGGCACAGAATACATTGGAAGCTCCCCTACGGATGGCCATCTATTTCGCCGATAGACTAAACAAATTTGTGCCAGTGTAACCTTTCTCAGCCCTTGTCGTCTTTGTAGTCAGTTGATCTTCATCCTCTTACATCACAGGGAAATTCCCCGACGCCCAATATGGGCCGCTCTTCCGAGTTTAAGTTGACGAGGTGCTAGTAAAATAAATTGCTAACTTCAGAGTAACTAAGACAAATCCCGAGTATGATCAATTTTGACTGTCATACGGACTCACTGGCTACATAACAAGCGACAGCCCCAAGAAGAATATTATTGAATGCTCGAATGAAGTTTGGTTATAAGTTACTTGAAAAGGAGAGCCCACCAGCCAGAATTTGACACGTCATTGTCCTCATGGATGAACATTGGCCTTCTAAAGTTATGGGCAGGTGATTGCGTTGAGACAAGATCACGTAGATGGAAGGGACCGCTCCTCGCTTAGTGAACTTCCAAGATTCTCTTCCTTTCTCTCCCCCCACGACCAAATGCACAACCAAATGAAAGCTCTCCTTGTTTGCCTCCTTTCTTCTTTTCTCCTTATCGCCTTCCTTTTCAAAAGGAAAAAGATGAATGCTGTCCGCAATGGTTTCCCGCCTCGTCCCAATCCCCCTCCTGTTGGCTCTGGGTCTAGTACCAGCGGTCTCACAAAGCGCCAGTGTAGGCGGCGAAAGGAGAAGCGATACCGGCTAAGAAAGGCGAGTCCATATTTAGTCGTGCTTGTTGCATCGCACTATCTACTTCCTTGGACCTCGTTTGCTCTTGTGGATGCTGTGTATGTGTCTCACGGAGATCTTCGCAGGGGATTGTTACTGTTTCTGTCGATTCAGCAGTTGTTACACATCGCACAGTTGACGCACAGTCGACGATCGATTTTCTTTCCACAAAGCTTGACCTCCCAGACATTTGAGGACTGACACTCATATTGAATCTAGCAGGAAGCAGCGAAAGCCGCGGACGACTACGCCGCCCGTGTAGCGGAGCTTTCCACGCGCGCAGATTGATGTTAGATACCCCCCTGCTTTATTTATCCCTTGATCCAAACCGGTCTTCTTCTGGGATGGTGCAAGTGAACATAAGATCTGATGTGTATGACCTAACTAGCTCGTGGTTGCAATTTCTACTGGTACTGGGGGCGCTGGCCGTGAGAATAGTGGACGTGGTGTTCCCCGTGGTGGCCGCGGTGCTCTCCATGGTGCCGCCACGGGGGCACTTGGACTCGCTACTGCTCTCGCCGGCAACCCGGACGTCTCCTAGACCCCCCTGATGCTCGCAACACCCCACTGACACGGCGAGACCAGTCTCACAATGCCTTTGGTCCGGTTCACACGCCCGGGCTTCCGTCGCGCGAGGCCCCTCGTGGTAGGTTGGCTCATTTGGTAATGTTTTTCTCGAATCCTCTAGTTAATAGCTATCGAGTCCTTCCCAACAGCCATACACACATTATACAAGTGCATGACCTTCAATACAGCGAAGCTGACATTTCTTCGATTATAGCCAAGGTCATGCAGTCGCTGATCCGAATACACACCGTGTAAAGTTCGTCACGGGCCATGCTGTTTGTGTTGTTTGTGTTGCCAGGGGATCTTCTTCCTGTTTAAGGCCTAGGGTGACCATATTCCTTGGACAAAAAAACAATAGGAATGCTATACGAGATGTATTCACACATACCACAAAAATTCTAGAAATAATTAGTTTTAATTCTTCTCACAATCTACTAAATTCTCGTAAATAGAAAGCTGAAAGGATCGATTAGGTTCGGAAGGAATGATATAGTTGTTCCGATATCCTTGTCACATCCATTGTCACATGCTAAAACGGTTTTTTGTTTGCATTGTTTGCAGATGTGGGGTTTGCGACGTCCAGGGTTTTACCCTCCAGTTGTCCCTCCAGTTCTCATCCTTCTCTCCCCATCTCTAGTATCTTCGATTGACTGAACTCTTTTTGTTCAGATCTGAAACGCCACAGTATTGAACCTCCGAATCACAGGGATTATAGTGAACCTCGTTTACAGGGAACTCACCGCATTGCCTTGGCAAAGCGAACTGACACTCAAGCTTGATTCTGGAAAGGAGAAACCTCCGAAATAATGTGGATCCGTTTTAAGGATCAGCAGGGGTGTACATATGCAGTACATACCAAGTACAAATTAAACTACCGATGATCGTTCGGGAATTGTTCCTGGAAAAGTACTAGGCCCAACTGTCTGCGGGTAGATCGCCATGAACTAGTGACAGCCGCGGCACGCCGGCCTCGTCTTCAACGGCTTTTGTAAAAATAGAGAACAACGGGGACAATCCCCATTGTTCAGGGGGAAAACGGAGCATAAAAGCTGGCAGGATTTCTCTTTTGGAAGGCCAACTCACTCATAGTCATTCTTTGTCAATATGATTCTTTCTTATATCTTTGGCCTGCTGGTTGCCACGTCCGGCCTGGCCAAAGCCGTTAACATCACTGGTTATGAATATGTGGTTGTGGGTTCCGGTGCTGGTGGTGGTCCTCTGGCTGCCCGCCTCGCTCTGGCCGGCCACAAGACACTGCTCCTTGAGGCTGGTGATGATCAGGGTGAAAACTACAACTACACCATCCCTGCCTACTCCGCCAGAGCCTCTGAAGACGAGAAGCTTTCCTGGAATTTCTTCGTTCACCACTACGAAGATGAGGAGCGTCAGGCTCGGGATTGGAAGGCTAGCTACGACACGCCTGATGGCGGGATATACACCGGTCTGAACCCTCCAGAGGGCTCGACCTTGAAGGGAACCCTCTACCCTCGTACAGGTACCCTTGGTGGTTGCACTGCCCACAACGCCTTGATTGCAGTCTACCCACACCAGTCTGACTTTGAGTACATTGAGACTATCACCGGCGATAACTCTTGGACACCCGACAACATGCGCAAATACTTCACTAAGCTGGAGAACAATGGGTACTCCCTTCCTGCAGCCAAGGGCCACGGTTACGACGGCTGGTTGTCGACCGAAACCGCGCCCCTTAGCATTGTGTTGAAGGATACCCAGCTTCTGAGCATGCTCACCGGTGGTGCCTTTGCGCTTGGTAACTTGACCAACAGCATTATGAACATTGGCACCCTACTACTTGGCGATGCCAATGCTGATAAGAAGACCCGTGACACCAAGCCCGGCTACTACCAGATCCCTATTGCCACCGATGACGCCCACCGCAATGGTCCCCGCGAGTTTATCATTGCTGTGCGCGATGCCAAGAACGACGATGGCTCAAAGAAGTACCCTCTTGATGTCCGTATGAACACCCACGTCACTAAGGTGACCTTTGATGAGACCGAAACCCCTCCCCGCGCCACCGGTGTGGAGTTCCTCGACGGCGAGCACCTCTACAAAGCCAGCCCTATGTCCAAATCTGCCCTTCCCGGTACCCCCGGTTCCGCCACTGCTTCTCGTGAAGTCATCGTTGCCGGCGGAGTATACAACTCTCCTCAGATCCTTAAGCTGAGTGGTATCGGACCCGCCGAGGAACTCAAGAAGTTCGGTATCAAGGTCATCAAGGATCTCCCCGGTGTCGGCACCAACCTACAGGACCACTATGAAATCTCCGTCCAGGGCAAGATCGAGGAGGACTTCTCCTGCTTGGACAAGTGCACCTTTAGCATTCGCGACCAGGACGACCCTTGCATCAATGACTGGGAATCTCCTATCCTTGGTGACCGCGGCATCTACTCATCCCCCGGTCTTGCCGCCACTATGCTGTACAAAAGTTCCACAGCCGGCGATGACTTCGATATCTTCGAATTCGGTGGTCCGGTCAACTTCCGTGGTTACTTCCCCGATTACAGCATCAACGCGACTGACGAACACGACTGGTTCACCTGGGCTATTCTCAAGGCTCACCCCCGCAACTCCGCTGGTACCGTCGCTCTTCAGTCCGCTGATCCCCTTGACATGCCTAAGATCACCTTCAACTACTTCGACACCGGTGTCGGCGACTACGATGCCGATCTCACTGCTCTCTATGAAGCTATCGAGCTTGCCCGTGACGCGTTCAAGCGCCAGCTCGTCAACGTCACCGAGGTTCTCCCCGGCGCTGATGTCCAGTCCAAGGAGGATGTCAAGGATTACATCAAGGATGGCGCTTGGGGCCACCATGCCTCCTGCACTTGCCCCATTGGCGCTGATGATGACCCACGGGCTGTCTTGGACTCCAAATTCCGTGTCCGCGGTGTCTCTGGTCTTCGTGTTGTTGATGCTTCCGTTTACCCCAAGATCCCCGGTACCTTCACCGCTGTGTCTACTTACATGGTTGCCGAGAAGGCTGCTGATGAGATTCTGAGCGAGCTTGAGGCCAGCTCTTAATTGATTCAGATGTGCTTATATGTGTGAAGTTGGGAGCTTTCTGATTCCGTTGGATGGAAATGTGCTCGGTGCTCTTGCTGTGAAGCCATTCATTATTCTGTGCATATGTATATTTAATCGATTATTGATCAAATACAAAGATCTTGTATATAATTCTGCTGGATTAGTTTGTATCTCTTTACTCACTACACCTAGCTTACTAGAGGGTTGATTCATTCGCCATCTATATGAAGTCTACCAAAACATTTGCATAGTCCTCGATAGATCTCTTGAAGAAGTTCGAAGTTTTTATCAAAGCACTAGACTTCTCCGTCCCCCACTTTGGCCGTGTTGCTATCTGATGCGCCGTCGCAGATCGTGACAGTTGGACATGCTGCAACCCACCACCAGAATTAATCATTTCCAAATATCAAAAACTGGGGATTCTACTCTCTAGGCGTCATGTGTACTGTACTAGAAGACGCAGGTTCTGTAAATTTTATTCAAAAGCGAGCTTCTCAGTAAATGGAAGCCCTACACCAGGCTCAGGCCAGGGCCAACTCTCAGGTCAGCTACTGCTTACTGCACTATCCCAGATGCAACCGTCTATCTAAAAGGGGATTTGTGCATTTGTTTTATCAGGGTTTCAATTTGCTCAGGTATGTACGCTGATGAACATCACATATAACAGCAGCTCTATCTCTGATTAATCTGAAAAATAGGAAGTTCATTGGTCCGTGTGTAGTTCATTAAACGATAATTCATATCAAAGGCATCATTTCATAACGCAAAAACGGCATACCCATTCAGTGTTCCCAATTGCTCCTACATGTTGGACATGTGGAAGCGTGGTCTGTTTCTAGCCATTGGTCGATGCATTGTTTGTGGAAGTTAACTCCACAGCGCGCCTTGCACCAAACCAATTCTTTAAGGTGTTCATGATCATCCGCATCATTATTCTCAGCATCGTCATCGTCATCAGAATCAGAATCAGAATCATCATAATCATCCTCGTCATCGTGGTCGTCGTCACCACTGCTTTCGCTCTCCTCTTCTTCGTCCAAGTCCCCATCTTGGGAACCATGCAAATCGCACAAACATATACCACATTCTCCTTCAACCTCACGGCGAATTGACTGGGGTGTTTCATCCTGGCTGGTCGTGTTACCAATTCTACTGAAGGCGCGAGCCACAGTTGGTGTGTTCACTGGTCTTGGACTCGAAACAGAAATACCGCTTGTTTGAGGGCTGGCCTGGGCTTGGGCAGGCCGAGGTACTGTGATTGCTGACTGATTGGTAGAAGATTCCGTCGAGCCTCTTCTCAATGGTTCGTTAACATGATGCACTGGAGTATTCCCGGTCGATGCGCTTCCCCTGCTGCTGGAATTAACGACCGTGCTCGTGTTTCTTCCCTCGTGATGGCTAGTGTTTGTAGTACTCGGTAGGACGGATTGAGCAGCCTCAAGGCGTCTGACCTCTTCCTTGGCCTCACGGAGTCTTTGCTGAAGAACGGCAATTCTCTCCTCCATTTCTGCGGCAGCAGTCTCTGAGATCATTCGGGGTGATGTTCTCGCTGGCCGTGTATATGGCGTTGAAACAATCTGCGAATCGAGATATGTACGGACTTGTCTTTTCCAACGACGCACGAGATCCGAAGTTTGGTTCTGGTGGAACCTTGTGCATAAAACATGAGGAGCTAAATCCTCCAGCAGTATATCGATGTTCCGACCGGCTTGAAGGTTTTTGGTACCCTCGTTGAGAAGTATCATTGCCGAACGGCGACCGCGTGCATTTGTACGCATGTGACAACGACGACCCTGCGAAGGAGCGTAACCGGCACACCAAGGTTCTTCCTCCGGTTCGAGTTCGATGATCTCGGATAGAGGAGCCATGGGGAAAGTTGCGACATGAGAATATCGTGAAGGCATCATGAATTTATGGAATTTGGGGAATTTAAAAATAATCAATCGGAATATACTGTTAGGTATGGAGGGGTTCTGTTCGATTAATTTATAGCATCTGGAGCAGAGCCATTTGTATTAATTGCTTCAAGCTGCACATTGAGCCTTGCAAGTATCCCAGTAGACATGACAGGGTTCTCTGCCACAACAGCGTGGCGCAGCCCCCAGAATAGAAACTAGACAGCGCTAAGGTATTGAATGAGAGATGCCTGAGGACGGATACCAATGAACATTGACACTATGAGGCATAGTATAACACTATCTCGGGGCTGTGTTTGCGTCGGGATTAAAAGAGGGGTTATCAGACCCCTTTTGGTTCCCAGCGGCTTTTGATAGGCTCTGAGAGACAGATGCAAGGAACTTTTGTCATACGCAGTGACACTAAATTAAGTACCCTCTTCGTCATTGGCTACTGATATAGTTTTATGCCTATGGGAAGCACATGGGAATTCGGGCCGCGCCGCCAAAGCCAAATGGCGATTCTCGCCTTCTCCCCCTGTGAGTCCTGTCTGTAGCGCACTTATCCTTTTTATATGCCTATTTCAGCGTTGACTCTATTATTTTCTTCCACACGTAACACAATACATACGACCATAGGGTGTGGAAAACAGGGCTTCCCGTCCGCTCAGCCGTACTTAAGCCACACGCCGGTGAGTTAGTAGTTGGGTGGGTGACCACCAGCGAATCCTCACTGTTGTATGTTTTGTTTTTTTGCTCTTTCTTTTGATCCGTTCGGCAGGTCCTTGTTGTCGTCCCTGTACTTCTTCAGCCCATTCAGCCCCTGAACCTGGATGCCCTGAACACCACTATTTTAAACCTAAATATCCTGCACGCCCCTGGCGTGTCCTTTCTCTCCCAGCACGACAAACACAATCACAGCAGGCCTTAACTTTCCCTACACTCCTGCCTTTCAGATTATCTGAACTATACCAGTCATGGAACCAGTAGGCCTTACAGTCAGGGTCCTGGGTTTGGCTGGTCTATCCAATACCTGCTTGGACTTTGACTCGTGGAGGGACTTCGGAAACGGTTCTAGTTCTCTAACCGCTTAATTCAAAGCCCCCAAACCTCGCCTCAAACAATAGGGCCAGACTTTCGGATTCGAATAAGGGGGTTTTTATCGGATGAATACTAGTATTATAGGCTTAAATTCTAGGTGCTGGAGAAGTATCTAAGGATATGAATAGATATTCCTAATACTTGGGGCTACTATGTTCGGTAGATCGTCATCTAGAATTAAACATTATACAAACCCTCGCCCCGAAGACTGATCGCTAAGATTTATGTTTGATAAGGTCGTCTTCCGGCATAAATCGATATCGATCTGCTTTATTTGTATTCAGCCTTCCTCGGGCGGTGGCTATATCGATCGACGAGTAAAAACCAAGCTACCCAAAACGCTAAGGTCTTGATACTACGTAAAAACGAACGATTTAGGGTTAAAACGCATCTAACTGCTATCTATTCTATTCCAAACAAATCCCTTCGAGCCAAATATCACTATATGTTTCGGTATATCGCGCGGAGAGTTATATAACTGTGCGCCCCCGCTGGGTATATACACCTACTCTGATAATGGAGCATCTGATACACGCGGAATATTTCCACCTTTGATAACGAAACCAAGTGACTCTTGGCTCTTCAACCCAAATTCCACAATCTTTTCGTGTTTGTCATACGAAGCATAGATGATTCATATTGAGACAATCCCAGTGAAACAAATCCAGGTGCGGTGTGAAGTCTTGGGGCTTGAACTACTTCCACCGAGTAAGAAGGACCGTGAGGACTTGACTGTGAGATATATTTACGGAGCTCTAGCGGAACGGTAGAAAATTCACATTTGTCTGGCTTGCTGCTCCAGTTTTTTACATACGTATAGAAATTGTGGAGATATTTTGATATTTTGATACGAAACGTCTTTTAATATGAGATAAGAATAGCCGGCCACTTATGCGGTCTCAGCAAGTATTTTTTAGTAGCCCATATAGTAGCCTTCTCATAATGCATTTTTATAGGTCTTTTACAAGACTTTTTAGGTTATATTTATGGTAGTCTTTTTAGATCCCTGTTTTTGTAGATATTCCCGCCTCCTTTTAAGTTTTCTAGGTAGACAGCAGAAGAATACGGGAAAAGGCCAGAGCTAACTTATCTGCACTTCTGATTGTAAAGGATATTGAATGACCTTAAACAATTCAAAATGACGTCCAAAGTGCTATACAGGTGTATAAGATTAAAAGATTGACCCTATTACCACAAGTGTTGTATGCAACTGAATACAAGTATAATACACACTATCTTCTATACTTTCCAGGTTTTGTTCTTCGTACCTGTTGAACATGCAGGCATATATGTTTGCCTGACTGAGCGGTCTTCGGATGGTTTTTCATAGACAGGGTATTTAAACCCTGATTTACTAACTAGTTTGACAAATTAACAACTTCTTCTTTCTTTATCATCTCTCTATCTTGTAGTATTCCACTACAACAGTATCTATCTATGACATTCTATTCAATCCCCTAGGTAAGCTCGCTAGCTTCAAATAGCCTCCTGGTGCAGCAGTAGTTAGCGGTGTGGCTACGCCCTCGTTCGCTTTCTTGGGAGCCGCACCGTTCTTGAGAAGTAACTTGACCACCTCGAGATGGCCGCTAAGTGAGGCGCTATGTAGGGGCATTAGGCTTTTATTGTTCGCAGCTGCGATTTCCGTCCCTTTATCCGGAAGTAGCTTGACCACGTTTAACGTGATATAACCTGAAGGTGGGTTGCAATTAGATTTCCTCGACTCTACCAACCAAGAGCCGGCGCTTGACGCTGCACGGCTGTGAGAAGTATGCTTGCAAAGCTCTGTTAAAAATGACCATACAGCGCTTATTTCTGTAGGCAAATCTACCTACCTTTTGCTTTTAACCACTAGATATCCACCTCTGCTCCTGACTTACAGGCTGTTTCCATATAGGGAACGGATGTATTGTTAGTGTGACCAGAGTGAGGTACAATGATTTAGTCAAATCCCATTTAATATATAAACATCCATCGTCTTTGTCTAAGGTGCAGCCAAGCACACTGTTGTGTTGATAAATGTTTCCATCTTACTCTTTGTCTGTTGTCGCCTGTGCCATGCTATAACACTTGGCATTCGTCTTGTATCTGAGGAACGGTCATGCAATCGTCTTACAAGATGCTTCATATAACTGGATTGTGCCAAGATTGCACTTGCCGATACCGCCAGTCACATCCATACAATTGGCAAGTCATCCCCTCTCAGCCAAGCTCCAAGCTCCCCCTTTCCCCTCTCCATTTCCCCTCCCCACTTACCGCGTCTCGCATGTCCGAGTAATGCTGGAATTTTATGACTCCGTCCTTCGCGTGTTCAATTACTCTTCAACTCCGATACATCCGGTGCTAGCATTAATTACCTTCAAAGCACACCGTTTGAAAGTGATAAAGACGGCAGAGTCAATTTATCTATAATTAATCATTTCTTTTCGTATATCCACCCAAAACAACAAGCACCCAACTTTCTTGAAATGCGTCTCCAAACTCTTTTAGGCGTCTTGCTATACTGGCCTGCTCTCACGGCTACCGCGCCCTCTATTTGCGCAAGGATCCTCCCAAACATTGCCTCTCTCAGCTGGGCGTTGAGACTTGGCAAAAGTAAGAATACAGCGGGGAAATCGAGAGATGAGGGGATGCGGAAGGAAACAAGTAGAGTTTGGTAGGATTTATTACAAATTCCGGAAACAGAACTCCAATCTAACGGGTTGCGACGGCCGCAGTTGGCGCAGGGGAGTATATAAGAGATGAAGGATCTGCTCTGAAGCGTTCAAATCTTGTCCTCCCTCTTTTGTCGGGTCATTACTAGTGTCACGCGAAAACTTCTGCAGAAAGGGTCAAACGTTAAGATGAGAACAACCGCCTCTACAGGCCTTTTGCTTGGCCTCACCTCTGTGGTGAGCGCCGTTACGTATGGATATAATCATGTTCCTGTCATCAAAGACACTGAAATAGTTGCCGGTGCTTTTGAGGACGTCGATGATATTAAGCTCTTGTCCCCAGCTTTTCTGACACCCAATGTCCGGCTTCCTGGGTTCACTAATGGCACTCAAGGGTCGTCTTCTCAAGATGACATGGGTGAGTCTACCATTGAAGATGCGCATTAGGAAATTGAGACTGACATATGATCAGAGGCCTTCCTCGAGAAAGTTGCTGACCGGAATCATTACATGACATATCGCACCGCTAACTTCACCTCGGAAGAGTACCGCTCTCTCCCCTACGTCCATCTTTCTACCGGCCGCAGCAGCTCCCTCCATCGCGATGACTCCGCCTCCAAGGTGCGCGTGTGGATCCAGGGCGCTGTTCATGGCAACGAGGCCGCAGGCGATGAGACCACACAGGCCATCCTGGGCAAATTCAACGACGACCGGGAGTGGGCTGCCTCAATTCTCGACAAGCTCGAGCTCGTCATCTTGCCGAGGTATAATCCCGACGGCGTTTTCTACTTCCAGCGCACTCTAGCGACCAACTATGACCCCAACCGCGACCATATCAAGCTTGATTGCCAGCAGACGCGTGATATAAAACAGCTCATGAACGACTTTAACCCCCATGTTATAGTCGACATGCACGAGTATTCTGCTGGGACGCCTTTTGGCGAGGGGCAGTACGTCCACGGCTCCGACGGTTTGTACTCGGCCGCAAAGAACCTCAATATCAACGAGAGCATCCGCAAACTCTCTGAGGAGCTCTTCGCTAAAAATATTGCCGACGATATGGAAGCTGCTGGTCTCCGCGCTGAGCCATACGTTACCGGCTCCTCTGCTTCTGATTCCAAATTCGTCGCCGACTTCGCCGAGGCGGGCACTGACGGCAAGATTGGTCGTAATGCTATGGGCCTAACCCAAGCGATCGTCTTCCTTCTTGAGATGCGCGGCATTGGTATCGCCGACCAGGAGTTCCAGCGCCGAACTGCCGCCGGTCTGACCATGCTGGGCAGTATTGTCCAAACCGCTGCCGATAATGCCGACAAGGTTTTTAAGACCGTCGAGGACGGCGTTGAAGATTTTATAGAGTCGGACAGCGATATTATTATCACTGACTACAGCAAGACTGTAATCCGCCCCTTCACTATGGTCGACATTCAGAACGGCAGCGTGGTCCACCCCCCCGTACGCTTCGCATCAACGACCCCCTCCTTTGCCAACCTCACTCGATCCCGCCCTGAAGCCTACCTTATCCCTGTCGCATGGGCCGGCCTCGCCGAGCGTCTGAAAGTCGCCGGTTTGGAAGTAGAGACGCTGGACAAGCCGTTTGAGGGTACCGTTCAGGTGCTAACTATCTTATCGACCGAGGTGGACAAATCCTACTACGAGGGTGCATTTCGTGTGACCGCCACAACACAGACCAGCGAGCGCGAACTAAGACTACCGGAAGGTAGCTTTCTCGTGAGCACTAGACAGAAGAATGCGGCGCTGGCGATGGTGGCACTGGAGCCGGAGAACATTGACTCGTATGTTTCGTTCAACATTGTGCCAGCGAAGGAGTTAGATGAGTACCCAATCTTTAGGGTAATGTCCTAGATATTTTCCTTTTTGTTGAATGGTGATATATGGTGAAAACGGCACTTCAAGATCGACCCTCATCTCGGAAGTCAGTTGAGAAGGTGTATCAAAACATTTAAAAGGTTCGTACGTACTTACTAAGAAATTAAATGTAAGAGAGCGACTATTGTTATTAATTAACGATGTTTACACACTGCCGTTTTCCACCGGTAAAAAGGAAGTATCATTGAACTATGTGTAACACATGTGGTGGATCTTTATATGGAATTCTGGGTATTTAGTCTCCTCGTGGGGCTATCTAAGATTCGGTCGCTGGCTGAATGCAAAGGCCCATAAGAGCCCTGGAGTATATTTTGGCTTATTCATGAGCGCTTGGGAGTAGCCGTATTTAGTTCCGAGGATCAATAGAGTTCCTGGGCGCTTGCTTACCTATACCTACGTACTTGATTTCCTCTGCCACTTCTCAGCGTGCCCTTTCCGTTTTAGTGCTCAGCCCTTGCCGCTTTTTGCTCACTGAGTACAACGGATCCGCTTACTGAGCATTACACTAGCAATCTAACCTGCTTACTGGGCAATACCTGAGCCTAAGGGTGAGCGCCTGAGTAAGCTACATCAATAAAATGCAACACGCTAGTCCCATCACGTGCGACATTTCTCTCTAAATCACCCATCCCCATTGTCCCATAAGAAACAAGATTTGCGTCGTCAATGCGACCGTTCGCTCCAGGCCTGTCGACCTCTCCCTTCAGCTTTGCTTGCTCCCAGGATCTTTTTATTAATTTGCCTTATAATGACCCTTCGGGCTTGGACCTCTGGTACTGCGATGGAGAGTGCGAGCTTAATTGGGGAGTCTACAATATTGTCCTGTAACAGAACAGAACGAGGGAATTCATGTCCAATGCAGCAAAGACATGGATAAGTTCGATACTTCTTCTTTCTGATCAGCACACATATTCGAGGGCCTTTTCTGAGTGTATAGCGTCAATCCTTTCCGCCAGATGAGGTTGGTGGACCATCACGCGCTCCCAGGAGCCTACTAGACTACTAGAGCTCAGGATTACAGGCTAGTTTTTAGCCAAGCATGTACTTTGAGACAGAAGGAGAACTCTCATTACAGATTGAAACATGTCATATGAAAGGCCTCATCAATGTGTGAAGCAGGGACTCCAACGGGAGATTTCAGAACCTGTGATGACATCCTCAGCCACGTTCGTGAACAGCTTTATGCTGAGGATGACCCGCGACTTAGCAAGAGGAAAAATAGCTCAGATAAATCCACGACTGGCTCAATTTTCTCTGAATCAATGGTTTTCACCAGGCTGTATTAGTTCAACAATTGATGTCTATGCTTGTTACTAGAGAAGTTACGCCTAAACCAATGAGATCGTGAGAAAGGCAAACCTATGATGTAGTGCAAAACATCATATCAAACACACAAACATGCAAATGTGCAACATATGCGTAGCGCATAACAGGTTATATGTTATCGCGTGTCCCTTACATGTACTATATTTAGCCCTTGTAGGTATAGTTATCTCGCGAGGCCATGTACGTATTATACTGTCAGTAGTGGGAATCCCATTTATTTAAATGTGTATCTCTAGTCCCGCCATAAGCTTTGACCACCGCAATACTTAACACGAATATGAACATGCGGTATATTCGCATTCATTTATTCCTTTTGGGGCCCTAATCGCCAACTTCTCTGTACTTTCCTATCCATGACTGGCTCGTCCTCCGTTGTACAATTCTCTCATTGGCCTAACATACTGCTATTTACTTTCACGCTATGCGTCGGTGATCCGCGGACTTGCGGAGTCCTCACTGCGCTTAGCCTTCGCTCCTCCGCGCTTTTTTATGTCTTACCTTTCACGCCTCTAGTTTAACTTATATCGGCTAGCTTAGGTCTTGACAGACAAGGAAGCAGCAATAGCACGAAGTAATATTGATGAAGGAAGGACAGAGGAAGAAGAGGTTCTCTCCAGGTCCATCATTAAATCACATGATCTCGACATTAGGCAACAATCTTCACTTCCCACAGATATTGTCTTAACAGACTCAAAAGTACAGAGGACATACAGTACATGAAAAATATTTGGGCTCAACCTCTTCACCCTCATATTTTTCTCCGATCTCCTTCTATCTATAAATCCTCCAACTACACATTCTCTTACGCCTCATAATCCCGTCCCTGCCCAAAACCTTAACTAAGCCACCTCGCTCAAATGATCTTCTGTTCCCGTGAACGTATACCAACATGGTTCATTTTCTTCGGCTTTTTATGCATGCCAATAATTCTGGTTCAGAATATCTACCAGAAAATCACCACTCTAGTACGAAATTGGATGTCAAGTTTCAGAACTCTGTGATGATAGGCTGCCTCTTAGTCGGCCTCGAGATGGAAGATACGGTGATACCTAGGAGGATGCTACCGAGATAGGAGGTACCGGGTTGGAGGTGATATAAAAAAAACCTCCATTTAGATTGTTTTCTTCTTCTTTTCCCCAGACTTGATAATCCGCTGAATGCTACCATCTTGATTTGATATCTTCGTTGCGCATCGTAAGGATGATCTTCCCAGCTTAGTGCTTCTCCCAACACTTTCTCGACGACCAGTCGCTGTTTAGTATCCAAGGGAATACTTGCACAAACGAGTGAAGTTAGAGAGATAGGCGTGTAAATGCCGTCAACATAGCACCGATGGTCAGGCAGGGTAGCGATCGCTTCCGGACCACTAAGGATGGGCTCCAAGACTATCAACAATATCCAAATTGAAGTCATCCAGCTTATAAGCCAGTCCCATGACAGCATCTTGCACATGGCCATATTCAACAACCTTAGTAAGTTCCTTGAGATAAGTCTCCCATTCCTGCAACGTGGATAGCGGGAAGAAGCTAAGGCCAGATGACCTATACGTAAGATCATCAAAGAGATTGAGCGGCAGAAGATTTTGCAGTGGTGATCCTCGATTCTGATTTATCGCGCTTACCAATGAAGGGATGCGTCGCGCAGCGACGAGCATTTCGCGGTCCCAACACTTAGCGATAGAGTGATAGGCCGCGATTAGGGTCTCGATGCTAACACTATCATCCAGATTCATAAAGGAGTCGCCAGAGTCAGAATCAACATTGTGGATTTCGAGCTCATCAATGTCGCTTCCTATCCTAGAAGCTATCATCCTGATCTTTACATATAGAGCCAATTGAACTACCAAATCCTACCTCATAAGCTATCATTCATCGTTAACGCTGTACTTGCTATACGGGAATAATGGAACAACTTAATCAAATTGGTAAGTTGGGTTATCTTTGGTACTTGACGCCGGCGCTAATAACATGTTCAGACTAATAGCATTGTTGACTGGTGCTCTTTTTTAAAAACATAATGAAGATGTTTGTAAATCAGAATGCTTATCTAATGTCTGCTGCAACATTGGCCACACGCTTGTAGATGGTAAAAAGTGGCTCCTCCATCATCCAATGGTGCTATAGTAAAGTGGTCATTACGTCTGATTGTGGTTAACCACATTCAATAACTCAGGAGTCCTCGGTTCAATTTGGAGTAGTGCCAATCATTGAATTACTTTTTTGTCAAAAACAGTGAAGCAGTGGAGTGACTACTGCACGAGAAAATATGATCCATAACATGTGGATATTCATGTGGCTTTCTCTTGGCATTCTTTTGTTACCGTTTTACATACAAATACACGTATTGGCAATTGAGTCTCAACTCAAAGCTACTTACTACAAAGCGTATATACCTAGGGGGGCACCTACCTTATTCAAATGTTTCTCTACCAAACCTTGGAACTAGCTATTCTTTCCTTAGTTCAGAATAAACCAGAATAAATTAAGCTTCAAGATTATTAATTTGAAGATTTGAAGAATTCATGGTAACCGTCATGGGTAGGTATAGAAAATGTTTCGTATATTTTCGAGATTACATTAATATTAAGATATTAAAAATTTGAAACATAGTCATGTGCAGTAATTAATGGCTTTCATTTAGAGATACTAGTGCTAAAATAATGTAAACAACCTATTATCACATAAATTGATGGAAAACTCAGACTTACAAAAGACCAAGGTACATAGCAGTGATAGTTTACACTTAATTACAGGGAAAAGGCAAAACAGTGTATTGGCAACTGAAAATTACGACTAAAAGTCTGAGGGACCCGCTATTGTGTGCTTAGGTAAGAAGTCAGGTTGACCACGTTATCAACATTACTCAACTAGATGAGATCAACTGGCTTCCCCATCGAGGTAATATCGAACATCAATCTTATAATTCTGCTACCTAGGCACAATGCCTGCCCGAAAAAAGTCAAAACATCCATAGCATGATGTATATCCCAAACATGGCCTTCACTGGACTCAATATAACTCAATATAACAACGAAAACAACAACGAAAATGACATACGAAAGATCATACGAAAACAACACGCATTGTTTGAACATCCAAGGCCCTTAGCATGGGCTGGTTATCTTCGCCCCGCGTTTCCATCCAATGGACAGTCTCAAGAACATCTTTTTGACTGTTTGATTCGACCCAAGAATTCGAGTCTCGGTCGGGACAGCAGAAGACAGATTCAATTGCATCTGCGACAAAATTGAGTCCGCAAGCAACTGCAGGCTCTGCGGTTGATTCCCTGTCCGCACATCTACGAACGCCTGGTCCACCTGAGCACATCGCTCATCCTCGGTGGCTTGCGCTATCACCCTTTCGGGCCCCGGAAGTGCGGAGATTCGGTCTGCCTGTTCGCCGCGGTGAACTAGCTCTAGATATTGCAGATCGGAAAGAGAATAGGAGGTCACATTCACTAGGTATGACCGTCAGAAAATCAGTATTGGCGGCAAGCGCAATGTGGTACCTTTCGTTTGTTTTCTTCTTTTGTCAAAATCAATTGCAAAGAGAAAGACACGCTTATCGCCATCATCATAGTCGTCATCGCTGTCTATCAAATAATGATGGTATTCCGAGAACGCTTGGGTATCGAAGAGGAAAGTATCACTCAAGATAACATTCGCAGGGGCATTTTTCAAAATATGAAAGTCGAGCTCGTATGATACGCCTTGGTGATCATGGCCAAACCGCCATTCGACATTGTAGGCCATACCGGCCGTGTCCGCAATCGAACCATCAGCAAATCTCAGACTTGTTTGATGATCAAGCCCAGTTTGAATATGCGCACCAATGGATCTCGCATAGGCCTCATCCATGATCAAAACCTTTGACCCGGAGTCAGCGAGTGCAGACTGCACTCGACCATTGACGGAGCCCTCAAACATTGGAGCGGAATCCCCAAGATATAGTAAATGAAATTGCGAGATACCGCGGACTAGCCTCTCTTTCACGCGACGGCAAAAGTTCTCGGTTTTCGAAAAGGTTTTGGTGAGTTTCAGGAACTGTTTTCCAAGGATCACATTGTGAATGCAGTTAGGAAGGAGATGGAAGATAACGTTGTGCACGCTGCTTTCCTCACTGAACCGGAATCGCACAGTCGCGGTTCCCGCAGTCACCACTTGTTTCCCACTACCGATGGTGACTTTGCAAATGTTTTCCCGATGGACTGGTAGACCCAGACTAAGGGCATACTTCTCGTTGATAAAGTTGCGCTTCGCTGCATAATCACCAAGCGCGTTGGTAGAATGGTCTCCGACTTGACAAGGTATTTCAAAAATGCGCACCCCGCGACCATCTGGACATGTGTTTTGCGGCTCTAGCTCTGGTAGCTTACCGCTTTCTGGCAGAGAGCGCGAGAACCGATCATAGGAGGATCGGTTTATCATTTCTTGGTAAGACTGCCGGATTCTCCGAGACTTTTCGAGGTCTGCGTTCAATTTTTGGGTGAACCTAGTGAGCGTATAGTTCTTTTCGATATCTGCTTTTAGGTGTTCCTCGCGTAGACGCAATGATTCAATTTGGCCTTCCAGGATGCTTCTCATCGCTAGATCTGGCCGACTATGTTGTGAATGTTGCAGCGAATAATCGGAATCGTTATCTCGATGCTGGTCTATTCGTTGTTGGTAGATCCTGTTGGCAATTTGGTACCGACGGAAATCTGCGAACACTTCCTCGTGTGTATTCGATCTTGAATCATAGTCCTCAAGTATTTCCATCGAGTGCGATATTGATTTCAAACGCCTTACCTTATAATCATCGAGCACGTTGGTCAACCCTTTATGGTAGATCCTGTTAAGCATCCGGTATCGTTCGATGTCTGACTTCCGTGACACCTCGCGCAGACGCAATTTTTCGAGTTGATCATTGCGCTTTTGAAGCAGCCACAGATCCGGTGGAACAAGTTTGCCATTGTGCAACGGAAAGTTTGGGTCGAAATCCAGAAGCGTTTTGGTCGAGTCCGACGTTGATTCTACGTGTGGACTTGACGTCGTGGGTGTTGAATCGGTATTTATATCGGTTCGCTTTTCCCGTGCCCTATAGGAGAGAATGTCAGAAGATCGATGAGCCGTGGATGCAAGGCTTTATCGGGAACATGATACCAGGGAGGATACTCGTGGTTCGCCTCCATGGTGATGAATGGGGGTTTCCGCAACTCGATATTCTGAATGGCGCAACCCGAATCAGAGAATTTTCACTTTATTCGGATGATACAAAGATATGGAAGAAAGTAGAGAAATGCGGAAATCAGCAACGAGGAAGTCTAGCACAGCCACATTGGGCGTGCTGACAGGGAGGCAAGGTACATGTGGTTCTGGTGCCTGGACCGATGGCCCCGAGAGAACAAATGTGAAGCAAAAGGAGTTATTTGAAGAGAATTTATCGTTATATCACCACATCAAGTTAGCGATATGACCGCAGCTCTCAAAACAAACGGTATAGAGCTTGGGGATGTTCGCGACGGTTACCCCGCGCTTGCTGCCTGGATCGGACGAGACCCCGATGGCGAAACATTGGTATTTCGCAGATTCAGACGACTAAGCGCACGTAATCTACTTCATTTACAAAGCCAGCTTATCCAACTGGAGCTTGAAATAGACGAACTCGACCGCAAAGCACGGTGTACCGACCTCGACGCGCGACAGGCCTCACGACGATGGGAGACACTCACGCAGCTGGCTGCTGACCCCCAAAGGCCGGAAAAAGAACGTCTAGATAAAGTGAATGAGCTTTCGCTAAAGATAAAAGAGTATGGTAAGTTTTGAGCCCCTGGAAGTCATGGTGGAGCTAACCTTGAACCCCCAGAGGAAGCACTGCTGCGACAATCCAGAATTGCCGAACTAGCGGGGCCGAGCAATCGTGTTCTTTCCGCTTACCGCGAGTATATTCAAGGCGGCGGCTGGAAAGGCCCATCGTTACCACCAGCCCCGATCATAGGAGGGAGAGCTAAGGATATGCTGGAAGAGGCGGATGATCTAGTTGCCCTCCGAAAGCCCGAGGAAGATGTTCTCTCAACGCTTCTCCAGGATCACTGGCCTCTCAAAACGCACAAAGCAATTGATCCTCTTGATTATACGACAATCTACAAAGGACAGCATATTATAAATATTGTTGCGGCGATCAGTATGCTATCGGCTGCTATCCTGTTGGTTGCTGCCATTGTCAGTCTTTACGTTGTTCGTGATCCAGCTACGAAACTGGGGCTGGTAGTTGGCTACACATTTCTGTTTGCTTTGAGCATTGCGCTGTTGACGAATGCTAGGAGGGCGGAAGTGTATGGTGCTGCGGCAGCGTATGCGGCCGTATTAGTTGTGTTCATTTCGGGTAATCTGGGAGAGGCACCGGGATGATATGTAGTACAACCTTGGAATATGTAAAGAATTGTGATGAAATGACAGACCTACCTCAGTTCCTAGGTAGGTAGCAAAAAGTCAAGTTGGGAATTTCTCTTGCCTATGAGGCGAGAGATGAGCTTTAGCAAGAGGCTCTCATTATCGAATCGCGCCATCATATCCCACGCCAAGAACCGTAGGAATGTTCATTATCGATCCAGCCACACCGCGCTTGCGTCGTTTATTTACGAGTGACGTCATAAACTCATTGGCGGCTATGTAGTTACTTTGTCCACTCCACCCGATGACCGACGAGATACTGGAGGCGACGATGAAAAATTCGAGATCGGTTTTATGGAAAGCTTCATCAAGCAGTTGCGTTCCCAGAACCTTGGGTTTCGTCACCCGGGAAAACTACTCGAATAACATGTTCGCAAAGGGTTCGTCGTCCAAAACAATGGCTCCGTTTATAACACCAGCGATGGGCGGAAGTGCTGCGGCCATCGAAGTAAGCACGGACTGCAGCGATTCTGGAGAGGTGATGTCCAACGGAACCGTTTTGACAACGGCTTCGTATCGAGTAAACATATCGTTAACAAAGCGAGCGTTGACTGCAGGTCTGCGGCTTGTGAGAACGATGAAGCGGGCTCCGTGAGTGATCATCCACCTGGCGAGCGATTGGCCAAGTTCGCCAGTCATGCCGACAAAGAGATAGGATCGGTCGCTTCTGAAGATTGGCTGGGAGTCAATGGACTGCACCATAGCCAGCGCAGACTGAGAGTTCGCCCAGTCTACCACAGCTAAGGTCTCCCTAATTGCCTTGTGTGAAGTAACATCAGCTAGGTCAAACACTTCAACCGATGGAAGGTCAAGAGTATCGTCAGAGAATGATTCCTCGAGTACGTTTGCCAAATCGCCTAGAGATGACAGTGTATCGACCTTATGACTGACCAACACTCCTCGGTGATTTTGAGACAAGACGAAGACAGGTTTGCCACAATTAGATCACGTATAGCGTCGGAAGCCGCGCGGCGCGAGAAGTGCACAAACACGGAGCATTTTCCCACCAAAGATTGAACAACATGAACTGGCGAGCTAGGATCAAGGTATACACATTGATTGATTTGACTGTTGGTGGTACTGGACGTGACGCACACGACCTGGATAGTTTTGGCGGAGGCTTTCGCGCGAATCGCCGTCTGAACGATGAGATCGGGCTCGTTGATTATCAGCGTGCTTCCTCGGGAGGTGAGAGACAAAAGACGGTCAGCGATAAGTTGAGCGCCTGCAATCACGAGTTTAGAAGGGATCATATGTGTAGGTACGGGGATGAAAATGTCCTTTAGGACTTGAACAATGGACTGGCTCGAATCAGTCAGAGCCAGAACATGCTTCTGAGTTGCTAAATCAACACCAGCGCAAACACGAACAAAGCCTCCAGCTCCGACAGCGACGCTTTACAAAAGGGAGTGAGTGACTCGAAGCGTACGCGTTGCTGTTGCCGGCGAGTCGGTCACAGCTAAAGGTGAGACGTAACGAAGCTTAATAGACTGCTCGTTACTATGTCCAACGCCAACTAATTCGACGTTTCCATTAGATAGGTTAGCGGGAGTTAGGATATTACGTCGCTGGGAGTTATATCTGTCATTCCTCTCGCGGTCGGGAACAATGCGAGAGAACAGCTGACGTCCGTTCTGAAAGAGCAGGATGGGGACCGACCTCAATGGCAATATCGAAAGGACCATTGTTTTTCACTGCCTCCACTAGGGCATCAGCAAAAAGAACAGTCTGACACATATTGTCAACCCAATATTGGTTCGTCACACGAGATTGATATATGACCCCCCCGTTGTAAACGCTTGAATACCATATAGGTGCGGCCTCTGCTGATTGCGGCAAGGGCTGAATATTGCATTTCTGAAGCGAGTCGTAGTATAGGTCGGCGCAGGAAGCCATGTGAGCACTGTGGTAGGCTGTGTCAACTTTCAGATTGCGAGCAAACATGCCCTTCGCCTTCAAAAGGCTTTCAGCTGCGTCAATGGCATCTTCATCTCCACTTAGCGTGACACTGAAGCTGGAATTGATTGCTGCAAGCTGCAAGTGCCCCTGGAAATCATTGGCACAAATCACCCGAGCCGCATCTGGGGATTCGGCGACTGCTATCATAGCACCGCGGGGAGCATTGGGGCTGGGACTGGCAGCTAGTTTGGCATGCATACCCCGGAAGTATGCTATTCTGACCGCATCCTTCGCAGAGAGAATACCGGCAGCATAAGCAGCTCCAATCTCACCCGATGAGTGACCAACTACAGCTGTAAATGTGATTCCGGCTGCTCGAAGAATATCAACCAGGAGAATCTGCACAGCCGAGCAGAGGGGTTGCGACAGAGCTCCTTCCGCAAGCCGAGAACTTTCTTTCGATGCGAGAAGCTCCTCATGAATTGTCCAACTGGGTCGGTCTTCAGCGTAAGTGATGGTCTGGAGAGCATCGTCCAACTCGGCAATACGCGACGCAGCAAACGGAGACGACTCAATGAGGCGAGCTCCCATTCGCGGTCATTGTGCGCCTTGGCCAGTGAATATCCCCAACAGCTTTGTGGATCCGTTGAGGCTTTTGAATCGAGTGTTCATGCCTTCAGTTTCTGCATCGGTGGCACCCAAAGCTTCAAGTGCAACAATTGCATCCTTGACTGTTGGAGCAAAAATGTCCTTCCGGTATGGCAACGTTGAGCGACGGTCTTGCAGGGTGTAAGCAAAGTCCAGAATCGGAACATCTGGGTGATCTTTGAGATATTCGAGATGATCAGAAATCATTTGCCGCAACGCCAGTTCAGAGGCCGCTGAGAAGACTAGAGGAGCAAAAGTCTGATTGATCGAAGAGGTGACCTTTTCACGTCTTTGGGTGTATTCTTCCAGAATGCAGTGAGCATTTGTGTCACCGAAGCCGAAGCTGCAAGTAAAGGAATTGTCAATATGATGTTGATATAAGTGTTTAGCGAAGAACTAACCTGTTCACGCTTGCTCTTCGCGTCTGGCCATGATTGATAGCCCAGGGGGTTGGAGATGTAGGTATCTTCAAGTGATCGAAGAAGGGTACGACGCGATCACTCAAATTTTTGAAGTGCATGTTCGGTGGAATGACACCATTCCGCATGGCAAGTGATGTGCTGATAACGTTGGCGAGGCCGGCTGTGCTCTCGGTATGGCCGATAACCGTCTTGATTGAACCGACAAACAAGTTCTCCGCATCCTGGGCGGCAGGAGATCCGACAGGGAAGAGAGAATTTGAGATGGCCTCTGCTTCCTGTGGATCGCCGGCCTGGGTACCAGTGCCATGGGCGTGGAAGAATTGGGGTCTGTCTTGGAGGTTGTTGACGGGATCGAGTCCAGCCCGGGAATAGCAGTCGCGGATCAAGGCAGTCTGCGCCACGTTACAGGGCACCGTCAGGCCAGAGGTCTTACCATCCTGGTTGACGGCAACCTCACGAATAATACACTCGATCGGATCGTTGTCGGCAAGTGCCTGAGAAAGTGTTTTCACGATGACGGCAGCCACGCCCTCGCCACGAGCATATCCATCGGCTGCGGTATCCCACATAGCACAACGGCCGTTGGGGGAAAGCATACCAAGGTTACTTTCCGAGATGTACATTGCTGACAGGATCAATTTATTGTCGATCGTATAGGGATCGTACAATACTCACCAGGACTCAGAATCAGGTTTGTTCTTGCTGCGACGGCAACATTGGACTTGCCACTGCGCACAATTTGCACGGCCAGATCCAAAGCAACCAGACTACTTGATCACGCAGTGTCAAGAGTCATGCTCGGGCCATGCCAATCAAAGAAGTATGAGACACGGTTTGCCATGATGCCCCGTTCCAAACCCGTGGCGGTGTATCGGGGTAGGGTCTCCTAGTCACGGGTTACCATGGTGTTCCAGTCATCGGACATCATACCAACGTAAATGGCAGTATTAGATCCTTTGAGGTTCTCCATGGGTTGGCCTGCAGCACAAAGACTGTCATACACAACCTCCATGAGGACCCGTTGCTGTGGGTCCATCGCGTCAACTTCGCTTGGTTGGATGTTGAAAACCCCAGCATCGAACTTGGTAATACTTATGCGTTCTGTCTCCTCCACCCAGTAGGACTGGGTGGCGTTCGTGGTTCCATGATGGGCGCTAACTGGATGGTAGAACGGATCGATATTGAAACGCGATGCAGGCGGTGTGGTCCCGAGCAGAGCTTAGGGCCTAGTATATATACCACTGCAGTAACAATCAGATGTTCTGATTGTTGCTATGATCTTTTGGCCGAGTGGTAAAATGCATCTTATGTAATCACTTAGGAGTTGTGGCCTAAGTTGGTAGAAGAATTACACTCACTGAGTCTGAGCCCGGACTGAAATTTACTCAGTGAGCCTGACTCTGAGCGCCCTCGTAAAAGCGGCGGCAGCTAAGATAGGAAAGCCCCACCCGGCAGAGGAAAAATGGTACGTACAGCTACCTAGGTAACATCTCTAAACTCTTTCCTTCAAGTTTCGGGTGTGACGCTTCACATGGAGTTTTCTAAGTTTCCGAGGTAGGGCATATATGTATCGATATATATTATCCAAATAGGTATGAGTTTAGACCAAGTTTGAAGTACTGTCTCTGATGTCTCCCAGCCACTAGTCTATTTTAGGGTCTAGCAGTTGATTGAGAAGAACGGATATCATGAATCAAGCTCAATGGCGAAAGAGGGTATCAAAAATTATATCTTTTAAATCCTGTCAATAGATATATCTCCGTATTAACTTCCTTATATTTCCCGAAACTCCCTAAAGTGGCAAGGTATTATATAAAAACATTAGGCTATAAGAAAGAATTCGTACAGGCAAGTATTGTTGAGATATCTAGTTATAATTTATCGAATTTAATATGCGTATCGGACTGCGCAGGCAGTTCGCTCACCGAATACATTTATTCTAATATTATTCTATAGTCCGCTCGCAAACATGATCTGATACATACGACCATAGGGTGTGGAAAACAGGGCTTCCCGTCCGCTCAGCCGTACTTAAGCCACACGCCGGTGAGTTAGTAGTTGGGTGGGTGACCACCAGCGAATCCTCACTGTTGTATGTTTTTGTTCCTACTTTAGGGGTGAGTGGTATATATATATAGGTGAGAGGAGGTGAGAACGAAGTGAAAATTTGTCAGGATCCAAGTACTCACTTAGTAGGCATATCTGATTTGACCTTGAGGCTTCCGGTTTAGCCACTCGTGATACAATCTCGAAGCAGTATACCGGAAACATGTAGCATTAGCGCTACGTTTCTTTAAGGCACAGTTGCAAATCGTATTTTGGGGTTATCGACACTTTCAAGCAATTACACCATCTGGAATTTCTATGATGGTATTTATGCAGTCATTTCATACGACCCGCTTCGATCATTCATCCTCGAGACAGCATCCGCATCCATATCCCCTTCAGGTGCCGTGTATACTGAAGATATCGAGTCCGAATCCGAGTCTAAGGGATCACCAACGGTATCTTGAGTACGTTCAGACGGCTCTTCGGGCTTCGGAGTCGGAAAGTCACTTTCACGCCGAGGAAGAATTGTTCTAGGAATGCGACTCTCTTGAATATGCTTATGTGACTGTACTGGCGTATTTCCAGCGGCAGAGCCTCCAGCCCTCGAGGCGCGAGACGGTATCCCCGAAGATCCCTGGGGGATTTGAGAGGAAAAGACAGGGATTGGTCGAGGAATGAAGGTGGCCGACACCGGTGATTCTTCTCTGGCTGGAGGCCGACTAAGAATCCTCCTAGTAGGATCCTGTTCGGGTTGACGTATAGGAGATACCCCACGAGAGTCATTGCGAACGGAAGCAATTTGCGCGTTTACTAGCGGTGAAATTTGCTCCCCGGGTCGCATACGAATATGCAACAAGGGGTCGATGGACTGTGGAGGGTCAGCCCGGTAACCACGCTCAGGAGTTGTTGAACGACTGCTAGGCAGACCATGCTCTAGAGTTGCAGGTAGCTCCTGAGGCAAAAAGCTTTCGCGGTCTCGTGAATTGGATGAGATGGAGGACTGTGAATATTGAGCGGGATAATTCCCCTGATTCACATTCTGGAGCATACTTGGGGTATGACTTGGAGGCATCAGACCAGAGTCCGCCAAAGCCTGGTTGAGAAGTTCTCCCACCCGAGCCTTGCAGCCCTCAGAGATAGTGGCATCTGGCGAGAACCCAATTGTCTCCGGCATGCGAATGATATCTGGCACATCCATGTCGGGTATCCTAGTGCGAGCCAAGAGCGCCTGAAGAACATCCAGATGGCCATGATATGCCGCGTAGCGGAAAGGCTGCCAGCCGCCCTCGTCCTTTTTGGATGCCGAGGCCCCACGCTCTAACAGCAGTGAGACCACGGGTAGGTGGCCTGCCATAGCAGCCAAGCATAGAGGAGAGTCATTGCGTGACGTAGCTTGGTGCTTCTGGTAGAGAGGAGATCCTCGATCCAACAGCTTTTGTACTGCAGCCACATGTCCACAGCGACATGCTACACTTAACGGCCGGTCTCCGACGCTGTCCCGGGCATCTAAAGAAGCTCCTTTGTCACAAAGAAGATCCAGAAGGTGTATTGAGCTCCGCGCTGCTGCGATATGCAAAGGTCTTTGCTGGTGCTGATATTCCGGCGCTTCAATGTCAGCGCCTTCTAAGAGTAACAGCGTCGCTATCTCAATACTGTCTGCCATACAGGCATAATGAAGCGGAGTAAGACCTGTTGCGCATTGGCTGTTGAGGTCGGCACCCTTGCGTAGTAATGGCTCAACGACAGCAAATTGGGTCCGAATAACGGATAAGTGCAAAGCTGTTCGTCCCATTGCATTAACCTTAGCCAGAGATCCTTTCTTCTGACTGAGAATTCCCACTGTTTCTTCGTGGCCATTGTACGCAGCCCAATGCAGGGCAGTCATCCCGGTGTCATCCGTACCACTTGACGAAGCCTTTGGTTTAGATTTCAATAGGAAGTCGACAGCCTGTGACCGGCCTGCTTCGGCAGCACATATCAATGGTGTCTTGCGATCACGACCGGCAGCTTCTATATTAGCTTTGTGGACCAGAAGCACTGCAATGGTTTCGACATGGCCTGCTTCGCATGCATAGTGTAATGCCGACATCATAATAGCGTCCTTGGCCTCGATATCAGCGCCATTCGACACAAGCATGTGCACAATTTCAGCATCGCCCTGCTTTGCTGCAGTGTGCAAAGTAGTCATTTGATTCTCAGCACGAGTGTTGACCTTTGCATTATGCATAAGCAGCATTTTCAGGGCTTCGTGCTGACTTCGGTCAACGGCAATTCGCAGTGCTGTACGGCCTTGATAGTTTGGAACTTCAGCAATGTTGCTCTCCTCCATGAGTAAGCTTATGACACCGCAATGACCACGCGAAGCTGCAAGATGAAGTGCGGTCCAGCCAGACCCATCGGTCACATCTAGTCGAGTATGATATCGAATCAAAAGCTCAACAACGTCATCTTTTCCGCAGTGCGCAGCAACAAGCAATGCATTTCGACCTGATGCTTTATGTCGCTCTTCAATGTTAACGCCATATTCGATGAGCCGTGCTACCTCACCTTGGGAACCGGCTTGGGCGGCCTTCACAATCTGTGGAATAGACGCAGCATCCGCGCCGGTTAGATCAATGCTGATATGGGGATTTTGCTCTCGTCTAGGCTTCACTCTTGTAAAAGCTGTGCCATTGCCTATTTTCGGTGAGCCCTTGGAAGACAAAGAGGCAAGATTTAGACGACTAGAGGTATTCAAGCGAAGTAGAGAAGATATCCTTTCAAGGTTAGAGGCAGATCTCTCAGGTGTCTTCGATGTCTTAGTATCTGACTTGCTCCGGGGAATATTTTGCAAGCTTGGACGCGGTGCATCTTGGTAGGATGTTGCCCTCTTGTGAGCTGGATGTACTGGCGCCGATGGACTAGTAGGCAAGAGAAGATGATATTGGCGGGGTGGAGTAGCATCAACTGATGGCCTTGGAACGCTGCTATTGCGCGTAGGGGTGTCTGCATAGCCTTCATCCGTGAATGCACTTCGGCCACTATTGCTGTCGGTCTGGCTAATAGAGGCCCTGATTGATGGTACGAGTTGCTGGGTTGAACTGCGATATACCGGCAAATCTGCGAGAGCATCATTGAAATCGAAAACTCGGTCACTGGCTGTGAAACTGCTGTTCTGCGAGATGCTTGCCGCGCTGGATGTAGCCTGACTCCGTGCGGATACTAGTGTTTCGGTGTCGTCGCGAACCCTGCGCATGATGCGACGAGTCGTTGCCTGTCTCAACAAGCGGACCTGTTCTTGTGATGTATGACTTGAAGGTTTATAAGCTTCTGTGTAGTTTCCAGACATGAGGAGATATTCTCACCACTGGCAGACTTGGAGTAATAGCTGCAATGCCATCACTTGCGCATGTAGTTTCTCCTGGTGTCCTTTCATAATATCTTCTTTCCAAATGACTCTAATGCGCAATCTAAATCCAACTGTACCGTCATTGCGACTGCCACGAACCAAATTCATCACATCTTCAGACAGAACCTCCATGATGATTCGGCAGCCACCCATGGCTGTAACGAGCTGTTCATTGAATTCCTCCGATACCATCACATCGGAAGAACTGAGCCGATGCCATTCCTTCAGACTCGTGAGTGCTGTCTGGATACAGCTCAGCTCCTGAATAAGCGAGTGGATTGTAAAGTCGGCATCGCTGAACTTCCCATGTAGTTCATAGAGGCCATGAATAGTTGAAGTAAGTGCGCCTAGAATTTGAACAATTGCCGAAGCAAACCCGATTGCAGATATCGGGTCCATGGGGGACTTGAGACATGAAGGACCGACATTAGACATTGCGGGGGCTGAGCCACTGAGGGGGGCTGAGATGATTAGCGCCAAATCACATGGGGGGCTGATACATGCACATTGGGAAATACAGGCACAGACGGGAAATGGCGGCAAAATAGTCAGTTCTAGGTTATCTAAGCCTCTTCAGCAACCATCCATGGAACTGCCATGCTAATTTATTCTACAAGATATAGTTTCTATCGATGACAGTGTATAGCGACAGGCCTATGCATACCAACCCGAATAGCTACAAACACAGCGCTGTATTCATACACAACCAGAAAGAAAAAGCAAAAGAACAGACAACAATAACACCAAAAATAACATACAACAGTAGGGACTTAGTGGTCACCCACCTAACTACTAGGTTAAGCTATGCTCGTCAGCGTTTCGGGATAGCCCGCGCTAAGTTTATCAAAGGGTTTCACAGATTTGGTATAGCTAGGATGGCTGTATGCAGCTGCCAAGCAATTAAGTGTTTCAGATCGAACGCTGCTATTCAACCTACGTTCAATGTCCCTTAGCAGACCCCGGACATGGAGGGTCAGTGCATCGGTCGTGCCACCCCCAAGGATTGTCACCCCTAACAAAAAGTCCTATATCATTCTATTCTACACATATCATAACACATACGACCATAGGGTGTGGAAAACAGGGCTTCCCGTCCGCTCAGCCGTACTTAAGCCACACGCCGGTGAGTTAGTAGTTGGGTGGGTGACCACCAGCGAATCCTCACTGTTGTATGTTTTTTTTTTTAATTTTCTGATTCGTCGAGGAAAATCCCCTTGCCGCCTCCTCAACATCATAGATCAAAGCTGCGGCTTAAGTCCGTTGCAAAATGTAGTGGTCTAGCTCCGAATTGCTGAGGTTGGAAGACTTTAATAGCAACCTAAGCCATTCTTCGGGCTATTAGGCGCTCGTGGCTTTTCCCCGGAACTGATAGGAGAGAGATTAGTCTGTATGCTCGGGGGGTAGCTTCGGTCTCTCTTTCCTGGTTTTGGTAAGGCAACGAGTGAGGCATCCCGGAAGGGAGTAGAACAAGTGCTTGAGTATTTAACTAAATGTGCGCACACGCTGACCTATATAAGAATCCCCTGGCCTCGGTAATTGGGCTGGTTATTAGTGAATTCCCGCGATTTAGGCTTGATATCGCGCTGTGATGCCATTCATTCCTTTGAGCCACCGACTCAGAGTTACATGAAGTAGATATTTGCGGTAGCTCAGGCACTTAGATTTGGGTCGTTTTGGGTCAGCTTAGAAAGGCAAGATTACTTAGGTTTCTTTTCTTGACAATTCCATTTTTGTTGTTGGGGGAAAACGCGGTTAAATGTTGGTGATCGCGACATGAGTGTGCTCCATAGGTTTATTTCATGACATTTGGCAAGTCACAAATAAATCAAGAATCAATATCTCTTCATTTAACAATCTTCAACTCACATAATCATGGTTGCCCATTTTAAAAGCTCATTCACTCCCTCCACCACTCCTTCTGCGCTCCTTATTATTGGCAAGTTTGGTGCCACAATCCATGTTCTTCATCTGCGACCCGAGAACGACACCATCGAACGCTTCAGCCTCACAACCCCAGCTTCCACCACCACCTTCCGATACGGCGGAGCCACAGAGCAGGCGCGCGAGCAGATCGGCGCGGTCACACTTCACGTTGGAGATGGCGAGACTGCCCACAGCTTCCTCGACGACGTTGAGACACGAATCCGTAAGCTACGGAATGATTCCCTAAGCTCGAGCCCGACACAGCTACAGATAGGCAGTGTTGAGGTAACTCAGCTAGTGCAAGACTTCCTTCAACCCGCGGCGCTCGATGCGATTCACGAAAGAGAGGGGCGAGCTCGCTCTATACACGCGACGCAGACGTACCCTGTTTTTATTGTTTACATCATGCGCTCGAGGGCAAGGATGATCCCGACTGAGCCGACGAGCTTTCCTTAATGAGTTGCCATTAGTTCTTGCGAGCTATCCGTATTATGAGAAGAACCACAATTCGATAAATTATAGATGCCTGAGGTTATGGGTGGATGACTCAGAAATTCCCAACCAAATGTCAGTGATTACATACAATTCTATACCTATTTAGGACTAGTGCTACTCTTATTGATGATGGATAATGATTCCATAATCCCGATGAGATGGATTTCCAAGGTTCTTGAGCCGTCTAGACGACTTGATCTTAAGCTATATAAACCCTCGGACCCACGTCTGATTTTTTTTTCTAATCACAAAAAAGAATAACCTCAATCACATTTCAATTGTGCTATTATTTGACCGACCTAAAACTAAAACAATGTCGAACCCACTTGCCCACGCCAAGATTGCTCTCCGCCGATCCAGTGAACGTGGATACGCTGAACATGGCGGCTGGCTCAAATCTTTCCATACTTTCAGCTTCGCCAGCTATTACGATCACCGATTCCAGAATTTTGGAAGTCTGCGCGTTCTAAATGAGGACCGGGTTGCAGCACGCAATGGATTCCCAACGCACCCGCATCGCGATGCAGAAATCTTCAGCTACATCCTCAATGGTGAGCTCACGCACCGGGATAGCATGATTAAGAAGGGCTCCGAGGGGGAGCAAGGGAAACAATTTTACCGAATGAAGCGGGGAGACGTACAGTTCACCACGGGCGGAACGGGTAAGTCTCTCGAACCTCCAATTTACCCAATAGTCAATTGAAGCTGATATGAGATAGGAATCGCACACTCGGAGCAGAACGAATCCAATAAGTCGGTTCACTTCCTTCAAATTTGGGCACTTCCCTGGAAGCAGAGCCTTAAGCCACAGTACCATACTATGACATTTGGCGAGGAAGCAAAGCGCAAAGCATTTGTTCCTATTTTATCCCCGCTTGCTGCGGGACCCGAAGCTACCCCAGCACAGGAAGATGCTGCCGTGCCCAAAATTCCCGGTACTATCCCCATTCATGCTGATTTCGTCATGGGGGCTGGAATTATTGAGCCGGCCTCGACATTTAAGTGGACTATTGGCGCCGGAGAAGCTGTCGAGTCTAGGAAGAAGCGGAATGTTTACATTCACCTACCCATGACTAAACAGGGCAAGTCTAAGGTTATGATCGATGGTAGGGAGGATGCCGTTCTTGAGGAGGGCGATGGGGCCTTTGTTACAATGGTAAATGCTGGAGATGCGCTCCGCGTGGAGAGTGTCGGGGAAGTAGAGGCGGAGGTTATTGTGTTGGATAGCAACTGAGAATCACCTCTTTTGAACTCAGCTTTCGTTGGTAACCTTTTATGTATAGTAGGAACTCAAAGACAAATATGAAGTATCTGTGCTCGTTTTATCAGCTTTTTACATTGTTCATGTTCTCGTGCATTGTTTCGCACTTCTTTGTGACAAGGCCTCCAAACCCTTGCGCTTAGCAGTGACTTTATCTGCAGAGTGTGTCATTCTTTCATGTGATAGCAGCAGAAATCAACGTGTTTGATATTTTTCACGGTCACATTATCTGGTCCCATGGTAGTAGTAGTTTAGATCTCTCTTTCCTCCATGTTCTCTACAATTATCTTCATACAAAATAATACATCTATTGTGACTTCATTTACTAGCCTGTAGATCTCAACAGGTTATGAGCCCGGGGAGCTCTTTATTGATTTAATTTAACAATCTGTCAATATCCTCGGTTTCTTCTGTACAACACGAAGTACAGGGGTTGTCTCGCCTACGACAACCCATTCAAATCAGTTGAGCTGTCACACCCTGCCAAGCCCCAGGAATTGCCTTTTTAGGACCTGGGAATAGCCTCAACTGCAGATCAATAGCTACGTGGCTAGGATCTACCCAGGTGGTAAGCAGTGTCTCGTCGGTATCTCCTACGTAGGAGACTGCGCAGAGATTTCTGCCAAGGAAAGTCCACCTTGGGGGGGGGGGGGGGGGTTGAACCATCATCAGATGGTATTTGTTTGTTTGCTAGTCATCTACTAGCAACCCCACGCAGAGTTTTCTTCTTACAACATCTCTCTGCATCTCTCTCACTCATCCAACAACCGCAGTTTTCATCATTACTGTGGTCTCTTCATCTCTTGCTGGTTGGAGGTGATGGCAACATCAAAATCGTCATTATCATCAAATGGTCGAGGCTCACTGGAAATCGTATTTCCGGTGTTGCAGAAGTCTACCAGTACGCGAACAACGTGAGGTATTCGCAGGACCCCACAGAATGGCCTGTATTTCTCACAAGCTCCCTGTGAAGGGCCAAAGGACCGTTAGACACTTTATCAATGTCGCTAAGAAGGTTAACTTGACTCCCTGTGACTTTTACTCCGTGTGTTTGGATACCGTCGGATGTAGAGACTTCACGTAAGTCTCTCAAATTCTTTTATTGTGGGTATATGCTAACAATTTCGATAGATCGCAGTTCATCTACCACCTTGCTCGGTACAATGTCCTCCTCCTTCCGAACGATAAGGCCGCTAGTGTCTATGACATTTTTAATTGGAAGTACAAAATCGGTGGTGGATCGAAGATTCGACAAGCGTTAAAGATATTCGATTTATATTTCACTTATTAAAAATTCATCATTTCTCATCAAGAATAGTACCTCTTACCACTAGATCTTGCTCTCACTTCTCACTTTTACTTCTCTCACTTTGAACTCACTTTGATTTCATTTTGGGCTCACTTACTTACTTCTTGGTTCATAGGTCATTTTCCACTCTGATTCTACGACCGTCGACCAACAACTCGTCATCAAACGACGTGATCTTCTTGGGTCAGGGTGTGATAATCCTAACGGCCCCCTGTTCCTCGATCTTGATACTTTACGAGACTTTGCAATTCGTGCACTTGAGCGTATGGACCTTATACACGCAACTTGAAGAGGTTTCGGCTTCGCTGGCTAGGAATAAATGAGGCATACCATGAACCTTCTTGTCGCTTTGTGATAGCTTAGTGATCATCCACAGAATAATATGGATTAAACCCTCTAGCTTGATAATGTCTGTATGGAATATTTCCTGGTATTATTAATCTTGCTGGTATCCATGCAGGCTTCAAAAAAAGAATTCAATGCCACTATCTAAGCGGAATTGTCGGCGCAAGACCAGGCAGCTGAACCTCCGGACTTCTCGTAGCTTTTGATAATGCTGACAACAGATCCATAAGTACCTCCGATCATCAAGAAAGTTCCAGCTATTATGATGAAGAAGCACCATCCGACCATGAACATCCATCTGGGCGACCGGCGACCCTCTTTACGGCTCCAGTTGTCATACAGCCACATACCACCCATTGGCTGGAAGCACATGGGAGTACCCAGTAAAGCGCCCACAAGCGAGACGAGATCACTGAACACGGGAATAGCGCTAGCAATGATATAAGCGACCAAAGCAGTACCGATAGTGCAGCTAAGCCAGACCACCCAGTGAGTGATAGTGTTGGATGCCAAATGGCGGGAACCATGTAGGATGCGGACGAAGACATATTTTCCAGTGATCTAGATAGCTGTTAGCTTAGGTAGACGATTTCTGTTATCAATAGAAAATCATACGTGAATGAATAGCAATGTGCTGACCAACAGGCCTGGCAGAGCAAACCCATAGCTCACTTTCTTGACAACTGGACCAGCAGAGCCAAGAGCAGGGGATGAAACGTATGATCCACAGTAGTAGTAGATAACAATACCGATCACAAGATAGAACACCGTGACAACTCCCTGGCAGAGGAACAGCGATCGGTTGAAATGACGGGGCTCCCGCATCTCTGCTGCAATAGAGAAGAATGCTGGAGTACCGGCGTACGCAAACACGATGGTAGATATAGCTGTCATGGCTTCGGTGAAGTCTGGATTGTTGACAATTTTGAAGTCAGAAACCCAGACAGCGTCTGTTGGTGCGGCTGTTGGGCGAGGTTGAATACCAACGGCGACAGTGACGATCATGACTAGGACGATCAGGTTAGATTAGGCGTAAAGGAGCACGAGAGAAATACTTACTTGAAGTCAAGATAGAGAACAGACCAATCCAGGCGAGCCAAGAGAGACGACCTAATGTCTGAATACTACCGAGTATGCATGCTATAATAGCAGCAATGGCAACATAGACCGCCGTGCAAACGGCGTGGTCGGAGACAGCATTGAGACCGATAGAGAGTCCTAGCATTCCCGAGCCGGCGACGAAAACCCACCCTATCGTGGGTCAGTAATTGACTCTTATGACTTCGCGTATTGTTTTTTTTTTAGGATTCAACTCACAGAGAACGAATGCACCTCCGAGTAGGATTCTTCCCGTGGGGCCGAGTAACAGCTCGCCCACATCGTCAATACCGTAAACCTCGCGATGTCGAAGTTTGAAGACACCGATTATGTAGTCGGACCATGTTGTGATGGCTGCAATAGCACATAGGCATATTACGCCAGGAACTATGCCTAATGAATCGAAGGCGACGGGGATTGAAAGGACACCGAGACCAATTTGGGTTTTCATCATCAAGACGGTTGTTCCTAGCCATCCTACCTACATTGTATAGAGTGATTAGTACACGGCACCGAAAAGGGTTACAAGGTTAGGCAACATACATCGCGATAATTCGGACCTTCTTCGGTGATTTCTCCAAAAACGGCATCATGTTGAGCCTCAAGGACCTCCCCTTCACGTGAAGGGACAGGACTTAATTGTTTCTCTTGCTGCTTCTCTGCCATAGTGGAATAATTGCAAAATGCAGATAATGGTAATTAGGGCGGGGATGAGGCCCTTTAAACCTTCTATCCCGGTTAAGTTTAGATTTCCCGGTCTGCCCGGTCTGCCCAGACCGGTGCGGTGTTTATCGCCATCAGCCAAGGTTTCAGGCATCAGGGGCGCTCAGGGGGATCTTGAGATCGGGTGAGCCGTTCCGACACGCCACCCATGCAGAGATAAAAGGCTTGACTGTTTATCTTTGGCTTGTAATTAGTTTCATCTTTTTTTTTTCTTTAGTCAATCATCTGTTTATCTTGATCTATGAAATATTTATCTGAATTACGATGAAGTGTGAGATAGTAGTATTTCCGGATTTGGGATCATCATGGACATTTTCCCCACAACACGTTTTAGTCCAACCTCCCGAGGTCTACCCACTTTTTCTTAATGCGGGGAAACTCACTACGTCGCTTTGCCTCTCAAATCCCTCATCTTCTCGGGGATATCTCCACTAATTATCTGGGGGTGGGGGCTTTTCAATCTCTTTCGGAAGGTGGTTCCATACTTGGCCAATTGAACTTCTCGAGACTTACCGCTCAAATTTGGAGTACGTGTCATTGACCCCATTTTACGCCCCATTGTGAGACCCTTTCCTCGGACAAACCTAGGGCCGCATATGGAGACTAACCCATAGGATAATCTACCATTACCTAAAAGTTTGAGGGAAGAAATACGTTAGTGGTGGCGGAAACCAGTGACTTCCAATGTGGCTTGAGGTATTTCCTTGTTTAATGTGCTTATTCCGCGAAAAGGTTGGAGTTCCGCATTTTTTAATCCTTTTAGGTGAGACGACCGGGTATGTGTTAACTTTACAAGATTCTCGGCCTTCAAGCTGATATGAAATTCATTTTATCAAATGTAAGGGAAACAATTGAACTTTCTACATCATTTAGGGGTCTGTTCGCTTCTGGTTAATCTATTTCGCAAGCGAGCCGCCGCCCCAAGCGAGCCACCATCCCCAATACCCAAATAACAACCCACATCCCAGGGAGACTTCGTTTCTCAACACACTGATGCATACATACTGTTCGCGGTCACCAGGCATCTATTGTTCTGCCTTCACATTTTCTTATTTGCGTAAACATTTTCTTTCGTAGTTTTTTTCTTCTCGCTTCAGTAGCAACCGTTCTGTAGGGTTTGCCCAGTTTGGGTATTAGGTATACCTCGCCGAAGCTGAACTATACATTTATAACTGTAAGTACAAAGTAATAAGGCTGACGCCAATCAAGAGGGGTTACGGGCGGCGGTTTGGGCCCATCTTTCCCGATCTATGCATTTCGAGCCAGTTGAGTGCTCTCGACTCCACAGTACTTTCAACAGTACTACCCACAATCTCCAATATTATACACTCCAAGTTGCGATACGTTTGGGTGGTCAATGGGTACTTTGTTAGTCAAACTATCCTTCAGCCTATGTTCGGTCAAATTTCGAATATCTTCGGCTAGAGATGGCCTATCATCATTTCCGTGGCCCTTTTTGCTTTGGGAGATGGTCTTGTAGGAGGGGCAAACAACACAGAAATGATTATCATAGCTCGATTCATCCAAGGTCTACATCCAGTCGAGAACGGGACGTATCACATCCATGGATGTATGCACCTTTCGGTGCCTGGCCTGGGAAATTCAGTTTCTGGTCCGTCTCATTGAAATATCCCTTGTCCGGGGCCATCAATGATCAAAACATCATATCGACATCGACGTGCTCTAGCTGAGACATATAACTATAGCTCCTCCTGGGTAGAATCAAAGCCGCCGCTATTGACACTGACGGGGACTGACTCTGTCGACCCTAGGTCACAAAAATGCATGACGAGATATGCCGGAGCGTAAGTCCATGCTCGCGTGGGATTTGGAGGGAAATGACCTTGCTGCCATGACCTACTGGGTCTGTGAGCATTACAAACCAACTCCTAATAATATTACCACTTGGGCAGGAAGGATCACTCGGCGCTGAAATCGATCGGCATCGGTGGCCTATGATCAATTGGGGCCATGGATGTGTTAGGTAAATCGGGGCGAATTATCTTCCTTTATCTCCATGTTTCGATTAAATCCGACCGAATAGGCATCTTTGCCTATAGAGTGTGCTAGAACTTGAACAAACTGTACCTATTGGAGGACTACTACGGAGGGAAGAAAGCAGAAGAAGAATCATGATCTATTGTAACTAGCACACCAGGGTTAATACCAGGGGATCTGGGATTGGGCGCTTGGCACGGTTATCACTCAAACTATTTGAAGCTTGAACATAATACCTGTAAATTGAAAGGTATCTAAAGTGAGAGAAAAAATATATTGAGAGCGAAACGATAGCACACAAAACGCGATTGATTGAGAGCCCGGTGACTTGGGCGTTAGGCTAGGAATATCCCCCCACATAGCTTTTTTTCGGTGCAGCAGTCAAATCTCGACCTCATCGGTCATCACGTCATCACGTCATCACGGCATCTTATGCTGCCAATTTCTGACTTCCACGCTGCTCTACAGCGCTGAATGTCACAGATCATACCATCCAACCCCGCTCGAACCTTTTGCTCGACGCACACTAAAACATCCGATAGGCCGTCAAGTCTCCGCATCACATACCACTATGCGCACTAACTTGAAGAGAGAATACATACTCCATCGGCGCAGGGAGCGTGGGGTGGTTTGAAGACAAAATAGGCACTATTATCAAGAAGACCGAAAGAAAATGTAGAAAGGAAATTTGATTGATAGTGTGCAATTTTATGAGAACCCTTTAGGTGTCCCAATGACAGACCTAGAGGCTTGATATCTCGTATAGTGCAAGCGACCATCCTGCGACTGATCATTCAACGACTCTCCATCCGCCGATCCAGGTCTCTGGTCCAATTGCGTGAGCGGAAACTCACTATCCATCTCATCTATTCCATGCACCCGTTTCGCCGTACTATTCTTGCTCAGGACGGGTCCCGTCGACGGCTGTGTCGAGTATGGAACACGGACACTAGAGAACAAGGACGGGAAAGCGGCCTTAAGAATCGGTCGGAGCATGGGCGCGCAGGAATTTGAAATGGCAAGAGCGGGCTCCGTGACACTCCAGAAGGCAGCCCAGATCATCGAGTAGGACAAATCGGTGAAATCGACCGAGGTGAGGACACGGATTCGGATGATGGTGATGGAGGAAATACTGTGTGATATTGATTAAAATTTTGGGATGGGGACCCTGGGGGAAAAAGGAGAGCGAAAAACGTACAAGATACCCAGTCCAAAGATTCCAATCACTGCCAGCTTAGTCGCAAGAGACATTTGCAATTTCCAGACAAAGCGAATTGGTAATGCCATGATCATCACATCGGTGAGAAGGTTAAAAGCTCCAATTGTCGAAAATGCCACATTCTGACTTGCACAATGACCAGGCAGTGTCGGGTTCCAATTCCTTTCGAAGGGTGTGCAGATTAGGAAAATCTGGAGCATACTCCCCGTCCAGTACGCACCCGCACAGCCCATACAGACCCACGTCAGGATGCGGAATTCCCTCGACACAAAGATCCGCAGGTAGAAGGCGAGATAGGAGAATTTAGCCAGGACCATGGCGTTGTAGTAGACGATTTGGTAGACCATGAGCATTTTGGCAATCAACACGGCATTCTCGGGGGGATAGTCGTGATGTGGTGTCGCATCCCGACACGAGCATAGTGGAAATGCATTGCGAGCATTCCATATGTGTGAAACAGCCCTGCGACGCAGCATGCATCGTCCCATCCTATATGGTTTTTTCGAATTCGTCGGGAGACGCCACGCAATATTACCAGGATAGTGGCAAGTGCGACGAAGATTGTGTTGGCGATGAGCTGGTCGCGCACGATGGGGAAGGCGAAGACATTATAGAATTGCATTTTCCCATTCGTCAAGTCTGAATTTTTGGTACTCTGTATATATACTTTGTAAAATATAAAAGGTGAAGAAACTTTAAGAGCCGTGAATAGCTGTCAGTGCCCGGGTAACAAACCCGCTTGTGTCCATCTACTCCGTACTATACAAAGTACTGCACATTAGAGTTTCAGACTAACTGTTAATTGACCAGATAAAAAGATCAGCAGGAGATTATGGATCTTCATAGCGGGCCGTTTTTTTTTAGGCCGAAACTAATTTACCGGACTAAGACTTGAAGGCTGAAGAAATCGACTGTCATTGGAAAGAGTATCAACTAGTTCAACTAGTCGAAGCCAAGTCAAACTTGCAAATCCCATTTCCTCTTTTGTATCCATTGGCTCGCTTATGAACAAATAATACTTCGTATACCACCTCACTTGTCTCTAGGGTGGATACTAACCTCACTAAGGGGTGGGTATAAGCGATTTTTTGAGCAAATTACTAAGTGTGAAGCTAGCAACGTATGTAACAGCTAACTTGAAACTAACAACATTTAGGAATATCGTACTCCGTAAGTGCCGCGTATCCGCCGTCAGTCAATCAGTAGTCAGTCCACTCTAGATCCTCCCAAAATATTTCTATCATCATCACTTCCCCTCCATAGTAATTAAAGATTGTTAAGCTGCAAGATGGATGACTACGACTACATTATCATCGGCGCAGGAATCGGCGGTCTTGTTTTGGCAAATCGTCTAAGCCAAGATGTCTCCATCAAGGTTCTCCTCATTGAAGCTGGCGCCAATCGGATGGGCGATCCTCGCATCGAGACCCCTGGATTTTTAGGCACGATGTATGGCAACCCAGACTTTGATTGGGATTACATGAGTGTTCCGCAAGTATGTCCGCCCTCGACATCGTCTTCTCGTATCTGAAGCTAATTCATGAATAGATCCACGCAAAAAACCGCCAGATCGGCCAGCCACGCGGTCGCGTCGTCGGCGGATCCTCCGCATTGAATTTCTCTGCAGTTGTATACCCTACCGCATCAAATTTTGCTGCATGGCAGGCGCTGGGAAATGATGGGTGGGGCGCCGAGGATATGGCCCCCTATCTTCGCAAATTCCACTCGTACGCCGCGCCCAGCGAGGCGACGGCAGAACTACTCGGCACAAGCCGGTACATGAAAGTCGATAACCAAGGATGTGATGGTCCTGTCCCCGTATCTCTACCAGATGTGTATGGGCCGTTCAACAAAGCCTGGAACGAGACATTTGCGCAATTGGGCTGGGAAACAGAGGCCGATCCTCTTGATGGCGACAAACTGGGCGCTTTTACTTCTCCGCTAAGCGTCGATGCCGAGACGGGGAGAAGAGGGTACGCAGCAGCATACTACTCCCCCGAGGTCGCGGCGCGGCCGAACCTGCGACTTCTTGCAGAGACAATGGTTGAGCGAATCCTCCTCACTCAACAAGATGGAGAGGTTATCGCCACAGGTGTGCAGGTCAAGACTAAAGACAGTTCATACGAGATCAAGGCAAAGAAAGAAGTGATTCTCTGCGCAGGCAGCCTGAATTCCCCTCAATTGCTCGAGCTCTCGGGCATCGGCCGTGCAGATCTTCTCCAAACCCATGGCATCCCGGTAATTATTGACAACCCGGCCGTGGGCGAGAATCTTCAAGACCATGCCATCACGAGCATCAACTTTGAGGTCGCCGATGACCAGGTCTCGGGCGATATCCTACGCGATGCAAACGTCGTTCAGGCACTCATCAAGCTCTACGAGGAGACACACGGAGGCCCGCTGGCAGGCATGCCCCTCAGCATGGCCTATCTCCCCTTGATGGATGGAACTGGTGCCGTGCCGAAAGAACAAATCGAGGCCTTGCTCTCCAAATACCTCGACAACGAGAACACCCCAGCCAACCTGCAAGGGCAGTATTCTCATATCCGCAAGATGCTCCTCCAAAGCGATGACCCATCCTCGCACTACCTCTTCCTCCCTGCCCAACTCCACATGAACCCAGGCAAAACAACACTCGCCGACGTGCTGGTCAAATCTCTCCCGGAGAACTACATCGCCGTCATGGTGCTGCACAACCACCCATTCTCGCGCGGTTCGGTCCATATTTCCTCCGGAAATAGTGAAGATAAGCCCACTTACGACCCCAACCTGCTCTCACACCCGCTCGATCTAGAGATCATGGCTCGGCAGTTGCAGTTCGTGGGCCGTATTGCTGAGACTGCGCCATTCTCTACTCTGCTCAAGGCCGGGAAACGCATGCCTGAGAGTACGACCGATTTGAGTGATCTGGACCACGTGAAGGATGTCGTTAAGGATCGCTTGTATACGTGTTTCCACCCCGCGGGCTCGTGTGCTATGTTGCCGAGGGAGATTGGGGGCGTTGTTGATTCTGAGTTGAAGGTTTATGGAACGAATAATTTGAGGGTTGTCGATGCTAGTATCTTCCCGCTTGAGCCTAGTGGCAATATTCAGGCTACTGTTTATGCGGTTGCAGAGCGGGCGGCAGATTTGATTAATCCTTGAAGTCAAAGTGGGGCTTGAGGTTTTATATTACATGGCGGGTGGATGTGGGTCATGACCTCTGGTTGTGAATACCTCCCTCATAGGACATAGTTATTTCGCTAGACTGTATAGTTATAGGCAAATTGGAGCTATTGTTTTACAGCGAGACGGTCCAGAAAAGTGACATACTACCTAGATGGCGCGCTGGGGACGGAAACCCCTCATCCGAGGCTGCTCCGCCACATGGCGTTGCGGAATAAAGAATAAAAGGGGTCCACAGGTCAAAGGATATTGGTTGACTGAACGAGGATAGGTGGTTGTCTTCGTGGAGAGTATTGACTGACTAGGTGGGTGTCTTTCATAGACAGCCACAATACCGCCTTCCAGATCCGTCACAATAGCAGAAGCTTTCCATGGTTCAACACTGTCGGCTCGGGCCGACAATCCAACCAACAATTCTAAATTGTTTAGTCCAGAAATCGGGAGAGCGGGGTCATAGAACCATGACATCTTCCACATAGCCTTAGTTTCAATGCTGAGACCTGCATAACACTATTCCCTACTACATAAGCCCTAGATCGGAGCAACGCTAAAGCCCCCCACTTCTTCGCTGCATATGATTATTTTAATATTTGCAAATTTCCCCCTTTTTTGGCAGCTTTCTATAAGAATGCCCTCCAATGTTTCTACTCCTGAGTATTTGTCTGCTCGCGCAGTCTTCGCAAGCCAGCACGAACACTAACCTCGAAGGCTGGCAATTTGATGACAACTCCCGATCAACATGGACGATAGTGTGGACATGCTTTTCTACGATCCTCGCCTGCACGTGGACTGTTCTCCGCGTCAATGTCCCACCCCGTAGTTGGAATGGAGTCCAGCGCAACGCCGTCAAAATCTTCCTATGGCTGCTAACCGTCCTCTGTCCCGAAGTGATAGCTTGGGGCACAGTAGTGGAGATGTTTGCGGCGAGGAGTATAGCTACTTCTTGCAATTCTGCTCAGTCTTTGGTGAATGAGCCAAAGGACGAGGTCCAAAGACAGCCGGTGCCCTCTTGGGGTATCACTCAGGGGTATTGTGTCAAAATGGGGGGTTTGGCTTTACAGACGCAGGACGACTGGGTGTATACCGTCACACCGAGGAATATACTGGTGTTTATCCGAGCTGGGATGATTACTTGCTCTGATTTTCATGATGAGGATATCCAAGACTGAGCGAAGGTTGATGCCCTAGGTATGGTGTTTACGGTTTTACAAAGCCTCTGGGCGATGTGCAATATTGTAACACGGGCGGCTTAATCGCTGTCCATATCGCCGCTTGAGCTTGGGACGGTCGCGTATGTCGCCTGTGGATTGTTTCTTTATGGCTTCTTGTGGAACAAGCCCAAGGATATGGCTACCACAATCAACATACCCTTGCGATATAGTCGAGACAATATCCCGGAGGAAGTCCGGAGAGCTGGGTTCACCTACGAGGTCTTCTTTCTGAGAGTACACCTCCGCCCGCCCCAAGGGATAGCTCGGGGCGTTTCACTTTTTTCTTTGCCGATGGACCGGCGCGGTTTCCTTCTCCTAGTGAAGATAGTGCAATCCGATTATCTCATGGCGGGAAAGCTTTAACTGCTGTCTTTGCCACGTTCATTGCTATTTATTTTAGTGGGATTCATGTTGCTGGGTAAATGATATATATATCTATACCTCGGTCTGGCCAGGGCAGATACTCAAAATTTATAGATGGAATTTCACCTTCCCTACAGAAGCTGAAAAGATAGCGTGGCGAGTTTTCACTTTAATTGCAATTTCATCATCCTTCATCCCACTGGTTGTTGCTCAAGGGCCTCTGATCGCTGTGTGGCTTGCGGGAAAGAAACTGCTCCCTTCGTGCATGACGAGCCTGGGGGATCCGAATTCTCCCGTCACAATCCTTGAGATTGTGCTTGCCAATGGATCATTGTATCTGTATTTTATCGCACGTTTTGGGACCCTTGCGCTTATGCTCTCATCGTTGAGGGCGCTTCCAGCTGATTCTTACATTACCCCGGATTGGTTGTCTAGTCCCGCATACATAGATTTGGAGTTGTGCCTATGTATGACGGAAGGAAAAAAAAAGAAAAAAGAAGAATTGGAATTAGAGAGTGTATTAATCTACAAAGACCTTTAATAAAAATTATAATCAATCCTCGTTCGTATAGGAAAAGAAAATAAGCACAAAACCAAGAACCAAAAAACAAAAACAAAAAAGACATGATAAGAGTGGGATTCGAACCCACGCCTCTTGCGAGACCAGGAAACTATTGCTAGTTGTAGAGTCAAGGTATACCTTAACCTGGCGCCTTAGACCAACTCGGCCATCTTACCAGTGAAGATGAAAGGAGGTGGCTGGTATTGACTTAGATCCGATCCCTTCATTCCAAATTCAAAAAAATCAAAAGTGGCAACTCCATACCGGATTGTCTCGGGTGGGGCTTTCCCATTTCAGCTATGATCTCACAGATGGGATCTGTATATTGAGACTGTACTTTTCAGTCCGTCAGAGTTTTCATTCTTCAGCTCTACTCCGTACAGGGAAACCCCATGCCATGTCTTTCAAGGTCGTCTTAACCTTTCAAAACATTCCCGAGAGACTAACAAAATTCCCGAAAGGGGCCAGTGCCATCGGTAAAAGAACGTTCTCGGCCCCGAGATCGGAAGCGGATAGCTCTGACGCAAGGCGCTTTTTATTATTAGACGGTCACAACTTTCCAAAGCTGGGAACAGACTGGTCCACTACCAAAAACAAACTAATCAGATGGCAAAAGGATTATTCCATATGGCTCTTTGCAGTCGCAGGAAGGTGGACACCTTCAGGGGTGGCGGTTTGAGTCCACATGATGTAATATTCGCCCAGCACATTTTCCAGGATCAGCGGTCAAAACCAGCGGTCACCCTCGCATGCTGGTCGATTTAGCCGCAAACCTTTCATCTTTTTTTCAAGCTCACTCCTTTTTTTCCAATTCCTCTGATCACAATGGCAGCCCTAAAGCTCAGCACCAAGAACCTGGCAGCCATTGGGAAGCTAGGCAAAGGAAAGATCCAAATCCCAATCCACCGTGAGGTCAATCGCACTCGCAATGTCCCAGTTAAGGAGGGAATCGTCCACGTCGGTGTCGGCGGCTTCCACAGAGCTCACCTGGCCGTCTACGTCGACCAATTGATGGAGAAGCATGACGAGACTGACTACGCAATCTGCGGCGTTGGCTTGCAACCCTTCGATGCTAGCATGCGTGATGTCCTGAGAGAGCAGGACAACCTCTACACCGTCATGGAACGCTCTGACAAAGGAAGCTTTGCCCACGTTGTTGGATGCATTAATTCCTACCTCTTTGCTCCGGACAACCGCAAAGCCGTCATCGACAAGATGGCTCACCCTGACACCCGTATTGTGTCGCTCACCATCACCGAGAGCGGTTACTACTACAACGAAAACACACACGAGCTGATAAGTGACCACCCCGATATCGAGGCCGACCTCAAAAACGTGAACGCCCCGTCCACAACCTTCGGCTTCCTCTACGCTGCCCTGGCAAAACGCTACGATGAACAACGCGACCCCTTCACCGTCATGTCGTGCGATAACATGCAGAAGAATGGCTCCATCACACGCAACATGCTAGTGTCATTCGCGCGCTTGCACAACCCCAAGATCGCGGATTGGATTGCCGAGAAAGGCGCCTTCCCCAACGCCATGGTCGACCGCATCACCCCTCAGACATCACAGAATGACAAAGATACACTAGCAACGGACTTTGGAATTCAGGACGCATGGCCCGTCGTCACAGAGCCCTTCATGCAATGGGTTATCGAGGACCAGTTCTCCAACGGCCGTCCAGACTTCGAGAAGGTTGGTGTCCAGGTTGTCAAGAACGTCCACGATGTAGAGCAGTTCGAGAAGCACAAGCTCCGTCTGCTTAATGGCAGCCACTCGGCCATCGGATACCCGGGTCAACTGGCAGGCTTCAAATACGTCCACGAAGTCATGAACAACCCACAGCTGCGCAAGTTGGTGTGGGAGATGATGCAGGAGGAGGTGAAGCCGCACTTGCCCGATATTCCCGGCGTCAACATCGACGACTATTGCAAAACGCTCATGAAGCGCTTCTCCAACTCCACAATCATGGACCAGCTGCCTCGCGTCTGCCTCAATGCCTCCGGCAAGATCCCACAGTTCATCATGCCATCGATTGCCGAGGCGATCATGGCGAGCAAGGAAGAGAAACGTGATTACCCCTTCCGCCGCCTGTGTTTCGTCGCGGCCTCTTGGTTCATATATATCCGAGGTGTTGATGACCACGGCGCGAAATTCACGGTCGTTGACCCCATGCTTGATGAGCTCCTGGCTGCAGCTGGGGATGACACGGGCCCCCACGGGCTGCTCCAAATCAAGAGTCTCTTCGGTGACGACTTGCGCGGATACAAGCGCTTCACCGATGAGATGGAGAAGGCCATGAAAGACATCTCTGAAAAGGGTGTCCTCGAAACCCTCAAGGAGTACTTCCCTGAGGACGCCAACTAATCGCTGTTGATTTTGGCGAAAAAGTTACATGTTGCGTCTTGTGAGCGTTGTTTTACATTTTCTTTACATGCGTCCTGAGGAGTGGATATACCTAGGAGAAAATACGGCATAAAGATAGCTGGTAGATAAAATTTACCTCACTATATGTATGTACTTGTATATTGGAATGGATCTCACTCTTTGGAGAGGCCTGTCAGATTTGGTTGGGATGAGTTGTTTTTTTTTGGGTGTGTTTATTTGAGCTACAATTTTCGTGGGGGGGGGAATATAGCCATGGAGGTCTATGATGTTTAGATAGACCACCGTGAATCTTAATAATTACATTGACATAAGGTTCGATATACTTCGGGAGCAACTTTCCAATCGTTGGTATGTGGAGTAGACACCTTGTGGTCCCGGGGATCACCTTCTCTCGATGAGCGTGCTCAATTTTACATGGAAAAGAGAGATGCTCGAGCGCTTCAAAAAAAAAAAAAAAAAGCAAAGTGAGACCCAGGAAAATTGGAGGACGTCACCTGGACATGTTCAAGCCAATCGTCTTATTCTCTGAGCTATCAACATGGCTCAATGACAACACGAAATCCATAGCCAATCAAGTAGTTGATAGTTATCGCTTTGTATTTTAATAGAATTCATATATAAAGTGGCCAATTCATACCAACAACTATGTAGTAGTTACCAATACAAAGCTAGAAAAGGAAGATTTGTTTGAAATATTTCATCAGTGGATTTTGAAGTAGTATCCGGGATAATAGAACACCCGCTAGCAGTTTAAATAAAGAGTATGTATAAACAATGTTACAGAAAAAAAAAGCAAATCCCACAATTCCAATTTGGAGGGGGCTATGTAAGAAAGTCCAAAAAAAAAACAACCAAAAAAACCAAGTCTAAATCATGAATATGCAAATAAATCAACCAATTTACAGCATGATCATGAAGGCACCAGAGGCAACAGCAGCGACGGCATAAGCACCGGCCTGCCAGACACCAATGTGCACAGCCTGGGGGACAGTACCAGCAGCAATACCAGAGGAGGTAGCACCACCAGCAGAGGCAGAGCCAGAAGCAGCAGCACCAGTGCTAGCAGCAAGACCACCACTGACGGCACCAGTACCAGCCGAGCCAGCAGCACTCATCTGAGTAGCACAGGAGCCAGAGGCAGAGGTAGACTTCTTGGTCTTAGCGACACCATTGAAGCCACAAGCCTCGCTACCAGCCTTGCCCTTGTTCTTCTGGTAGTAGACGTTCATAGCCCAGGCCAGACGCTGCTTAGCCGAGCACATGGAGTAAGCACCGTAGGTACCGGAAGTACCATTGGACGCGACTCCGTTCATGACACCGGCCTCGCCACCGAGATAGCTGAAGGTAGTTCCGACCTGCTTGTCGGTGATATCGGAGTTGGGGGCACACTCGAGGGAGTTGTACATGCACTCGCAGAGGTCAGCGTTGGGCGAAGGAGGCAGCTTGCTAGCGGCGTTCCAGTCCGAGCCGATGGTGGGACAGCTACGGCCGACAGTGGTGGAGACGCTGTACTTGTCAGATTGCACGCCGGTCGGGGTGGCCGAGGCCATTTGCTTGGAGAGGTTGCTGAAGTCAGGAAGGGTTTTGACGTTGTCGCCGGAGGCGGAGACGAGACCGTATTTGTTGGCTTCTTCGTAGTACATGTAGACGATACCGCCGGACCAGACGTCGGTCATCTTGTCGCTGTACAGGACGGGGACGTCGGTGAACTTGCGGGGACGGACTTCGTTGCAGCCGTACTCGGAGAAGAAGGCGGGGACGGGGTAGTCTGCGAATTCCTTGGTACGCTCTTCGTAGCCGGACTCCTTGAAGGAGGAGTCGCCGCACCACTCGTAGATGTTGTAGCCGAAGAAGTCGATGGAGTCGGCGGCTTCGTCGCAGATCAGGTAGTTGGAGACGGCTTCGCGGACGGTGGCATCGTCATCGGTGGCATAACCGACGGCGAGGGAGGTGCGGTACTTCTTCTGCTTGATGTAGGACTTCATGTCGCGGACGGCGGCCTTGACGTATGCCATGGAGTTGGTGTTGTTGACCTTGTTGGCGACTTCGTTTCCGGCGAAGAAGCCGATGACGTTGGGGTACTTGGCGAAGGCATCGACGACCTGGGAGTAGCGAGTGAAGAGATCCGAGTTCCAGGTAGGGTCGTCGGATACGATGGATTCGCCGGGCGAGGACAGATCGGTGATGAGGTAGATACCGGCATTGGCGAGGGCGGTCATACACTCATCGTGGTCCTTGCTGGGGTCGACGGCGTAGGTACGTACAACGTTAGTGCGCAGTTGGGTCAGGTAGGGAATATCGCGCTTGCAGCTGTCGATGGCCAGCGGGTCGGTGTATGAGTCGGTGCCGGAAGCACCGTTGCGACCAGTGAAGTTGGGCTGGTAGGCAACACCACGGATGAAAAATTCGGTGCCGTTGTTGGAGTAGAAGAACTTCTTGCCCTTAATCTCAATAGAGGGGACATCGGCAGCCATGGCCGCTCCCAGAAGGGAGAGACCAGCGATGATAGAGGCCTTCATTGTGCAAGGAAAATGAAATCCTAAAGAATGTCTGACGGGTACACACCGTCTGTAAGGATAGCGAATGTAAATAAGAAAAAGAAAGAGAAAAATGTACGTTAGGTGGTAGGAAAGGGAGAAGAAAAGAGACCCTAGAAGGGGGAAGTGGAGGACCCAAGGGGTTGTGTACGCGCATTCATGTGGGTATACCGGGTTGCATATCATCATATTATATTATTATTCTATATTTGTTTTCAGTAAATCAAATGAAAGATATGATTGGCAATATAAAGAGAAACAAAGTGGAAGAAGTTGATATTCCCCCAGCCATTGGCCCTGATACTCCACCTCTCTCCCACATCTCCCCACTGTCCCTGCGCTGGTCCTCCACTAATCCTCCACTCTCCCTCCACTCTCCTCCACTATTCCCTTCTTTCAAGCCTTTTCCGTTACATCCTTTGCTTATTTGCCACTGCCCCTGAAACAAGCGTATGCGCTAGTAAACCCGTGGACGGCCGATGCTGCACTAAGGACCCTGGTGAACCCTGACTGGAGGGTATGGAATCTCACATTCATTTTTTGGTATTAATCGACTCCGTATGTATCTTGTTGCTCCTTCAAACACGGCTCGCAAGGTGTAACAACATACAATGTTGTATAATGGACAAGATATTCAACATGAAAGCTTGTTCGTTGCCAAGGGCGATCAATGCTATGACGTCGTTCGGTATGAATTCTGGGCATCCTTGGCTAAGGCTTGTCAATTGTGTCAGTTAAAACAGAAATACAGGCCTCATGGTAGGATCGGTATCAAAATATTCGCCCTAAAGAGTTTGTGCTCCGAGTAGGCACTACTTCTGGGACATTTTGGCCCAATGTCTCACTTTACGAGTGGTATCTATGATTTGTGACAAAAATAGCCGGCTGTTGTGCGGCCTTATTATTATATCTTATCCGTAGTTAGTTTTTTTTTTTTATATGAATTTTTCTTAGATATCTTCTTTCCCTTTTCAATATGCATATGTAGGCCGTAAAAAAAGGCGGGAAAAGGCTTAGAGGGTGCGGACAACTGTTCAACATTGAATATATAACCTTAGGTATTCTTGGATCCCTCAATGCTATGATTAGCCATTGTACGAAGTATGTTACGTATATTGTACAATCCAGTAACTTTCTATTCATCTCATCTTCACCCAGGACAAAAACTATCGATATCCATCACATCCTCAAATTTACAGGGACGATCAGACGGCAGAGTACTCCGTAGGCACCGATATTTCCACCCGTTAGGCTATCATAGCCCTCTTCTCTATGTTGTAAACTATGTAGGGATAATTGCATAACCCGGGTATTTTTCTAAAAAAGAAGAAAGAAAAAAAAGACAACCTACGGAGGACAGCATAGAGCCAAACGCAGACCATCCCATTCGAGGCCAGGACCAGGCAGTGCAGCTCAGGGGTAGCTGCACCCCTGAATATCATAGATCACGTCAAAAGCGGGTCCGGTTTGAGCATCTGTATACGGGGTACGAGAAAGTCAGTCCCTTCCCATTCGGGGCTTCATCGTACATATTTTGCTCTACCAAGCTTTGTGGCGACTGAATAACCCGCTTGGTATGGAGTCCGGGTGGATTCTTTGCTCCATTATCAGGATGTTGTATGAGATATTTTCTGGCCATTGGGGCTGAGACAAAACTCTTTTTTTACATGGTACAGGGTAGATGCTTACTTTTTTCTCGACGGTCCAATAGAGACTGATCTCCCTTTCCCGTTTAAACCAGGGTACACATTGAACATGGCCGTTAAATACATATATACAGCACGTACTTTGTACAGGGCCTCTATCCCGTACATTGATTGATACTGTGATCTACGCCCTTGTAATGGACCGATCGAGCGCAGCAAAATATACGTCATGCCCAAAGTCCAGAATAGGTTTATTCGACTCGGTGCCGTTATAGCCGGAAGTGGGATCAAACCAGTATGCCTGGGCATATTATTGTGTGTGATGCTCGCACCCACACCGTTGGAGATGGTAGATAGGCATTTGATAAGTGTCTTGTAAACGATGCTCGTTCGTGCTATCAGACGGGGAGCAAGAGCTACGGGCTAATCAATGACCAAAACTGGTTAGTGTATAAGACCTCCGAGATTCGCAACATCATATCATCCTAGGAGCAGATTCCATCCATTTGGCTGCGAAAATTTTCTTGCAATGCTCGATTCCAGGAGAAAAAAGCCCCCTTTCACCCCGCGTCATCAGCCAAAGCTTGGGGCGTCGTAGTTTCGCAGCCTAATTCAATTAGGGATGGGCAATACGGAAAGATGGAGACATACTTACCTAGGTAACTAGGTGTCTAGGTAGTCTGTGAGCATAAGCCTAAGCGCTTTCATCCACGCATATTACTAGCTGGCAGGTATGGGGGGGCTCTCCACAAGTTCCAATAAGCAAAGATTCAAGAAGTGAGATTTATCCTCTATTTCAAAGATAATGCGAACAATCTGAACCAGAGAGATTTCAAATGAAGTTCATAGACACAAAGCCCTCCAGCCCTGTTTAGCCCTGCCCAAGTGGAGAGCTCAGGATGACTCGAAGCGGCTAGCGCGAGGTAGGCAACAACTATTTTCGGGGCTCTTTAACATTCCCCCAAATCCATAGGGCTGAACTTTTCTTTTCCTTTTTGGTGAAATTCTTAACACATTGGTCACTCTTGAGGCTTTTGACTTTCTTTTTACTCTGCCTCCTCACTCTGCCTCGTTCTACACTTCGCTTCAGCAACTACCCGACCGCAGACCTTATGGCACAGGCACCAACGCAACAGAACTGGGAAGATGACAACCAACTACGTCGGCAGTGCAGCTGAGTGAACCGAGTGTTCATGGATATATATCTCCTCGGGAATGATGACGGCCATTTACTTTGGTAGGGTCAAAGAGCGAGTGCAAGCCACTGAAGCCCACACTATCTGCCCGAGGCCTATTTGATCATTGATCATGATCTCATCACGAAGAGTCAGCCTATAACAAGTGTCAATATTGACCTCGGGATGTCTTACGATAGGATTACAATCCCTTGTTGGGGGGAGCGTGTCCCCTCCCATAACACCCTAAGGGCTCCCCAGGGCCGAGGGCACCTGCTTAGGTGACCACGGGAGGCCTGGCGCTGCCCAGCGCTTCCACGGGCACCAACCAACAACCGACACCTTGAAAATCAACACGTGATTGTTTCATCATGCATCTGGCTTGGGGAAGCAACACCGTGACAAAAAGGAATAGGGGGTTGTGGCGTTTAAAGCGTGTTGTGGAAATCGATATTCGAGATTTGATTGATCCAAACACTGCCAAGAGCGGGTCAAAACCCCCTACACAATTTGCGTTGGATGAAATTTGCTCCCAATAAACGGAAGACCCATATTTGTGGCCTGGTCTCCGTGCCACGATTGCACCGCTACATCGTATGTCAACATCTGCAGGAATGCCCGAAGGAATTCAACAGATGCGGTGTGACCATGCTATTTGAAGACTGCAGAATGGCCGATCTCAAAGAAACAAGTTTATGCCAAGTCACCCAAGCATAGAGAACAAAGCTTCCACTGACGAAGCTTTCGGTTCCAAGGTTTTGAGTGGCGCTGGAGTTTCATGGATCCAGCGCATCAACATTCACGATTTCACGATATCTGACGCAGTCTGCGCAAGGATTTATAAAATTGGGCTTGAAACAAATACTTATTCTGAACGGTTCTTTGCCAACTACCAACTACACCTTATACCAACAAGTCTCGCGACCCGAGCTTTGTTTTTTTTTTCTTTTTCTCTAGACGCCAAGCTTATATAGTATTTACTCCACTATACACACTATACCATTACCTAGGTACGCACCATCAGTGTGGCTGTGTTTTTCAAGTCTTCTCGAAGTTTGTTTCCTGAAAACACCCAGGAAATTGTTACCAGGCAATTTCTATCCCTTCATTTTCGAGTCACTCCTTTTGCTCTCTTCTTCACCGTCGTTTCATAATTGTCACTCGTTAAGTCTTTGTTGACTTCCAGCCTACCCCTTGCTTTGCGCGTGGTTCTCACCGTTCCCCTGTGCGCGTTCCATTTTTGGATCCCCTTTGAACATCACGGATCCGCCATTCATCATTCTGCTGTGGCTGTATTTTGAGGCAAATCCACATCTAGCGCTTAAACTGCCGTAATCGCCTCAGCCTGTGAACCAGCTGAGCTACCCACATCTCGAACTTGTTAGTAAGTACGTGTTCCCTCAGCTCGTCTCGATAGGCATCCGTCCTAGGCGTCGCAGATCCAAGCCACGCTCTGTGGCGCGTGTTATTTTGAGCCAAATATAACCTCCAAGGCTCACTACTGCTCTGGTTTCACCCAATCGCTGTGGCTTTGCCCTTTCATTTGATATTTAAATACATCCCGCAAGACCACGCTTACTCACAACCCTATTTATCCACAGAAACTCATATCAATCCACCACCGTCATGCGTAAGTCCAACATCTATGAATCCTCAACCTCTCAACTGGCCAGCCATACTAAGAATACAACTAGATAAAATTCGCCACGCGGCCCGCACATCAGCATGGTACGGCCCCTCCTTCAACCCATTCCAAAAGCGCATGCAAAACAGGCCCACTCGATCGAACTCCATGCAGCTCGAGGATGGACTATCCCACGCCCAAACCTTGGACGACCTCCCAGCAGACCAGCAACGTCGACAGGAAATGAACGACGGCATCACCGTCCCAGAGTACTCGAACACATTCCCGCCGGAGTTCGCCGGCGGCGAGCATGAAACACACAAGTCTCCGCCTGAACCATCCATGGCTAGCCAGGATCCAATCAATGTCTCATCGGTGCGCGGGGTTGACTCCGACACTGTTGGATCGGCGCAAGCGCAGGCGCGTCAGCGGAAGGGTGGTATTTTGGGCAAGTTTAAGCATCGTCATGATGATGATGAGTGGGAGGATAAGAAGTCGCTTTCGAGTAATAAGAGCTTCACTTTTGCATCGCAGTTAAGGGCTACTATCTTGAACTCGTGGATCAATGTGCTTTTGATTGCTGCGCCTGTTGGAAGTATGTTTTGCTCTTCTTGTTGGCTGTTCATATATGGAAAGTGCATGTGCTAATTCTATTTTTGTGCAGTTGCGCTTTATGCCGTTGGAGCCAATCCGATTGCGGTCTTCGTGGTTAACTTCATTGCTATCATGTAAGCGATTCATACCGTCGGCAATTGTCGAGGATGTTATGACTAACGGGCATCTACTAGTCCCCTTGCTGCCATGCTCAGTTTCGCAACTGAAGAGATTGCCATTCGGTATGCTGCAATGTATCTGATTTTCTTTGACCTATACTTATATATATTCTAGCACGAGTGAAACAATCGGTGGTCTGCTGAATGCCTCATTCGGGTATGCTTCACACTCCCGTTATCCCCTTCCATAGCAACATTTCTAACCCATATAGTAACGCCGTCGAACTGATCGTCGCAATCATCGCACTGGTCCAGGGCAAGACCCTCATCGTGCAGACCTCACTAATCGGAAGTATTTTGTCCAACCTGCTCCTGGTGATGGGCATGTGCTTTTTCCTCGGCGGTATCCCTCGCATAGAGCAAAATTTCAACGTAACAGTTGCCCAGACAGCCGCGAGTATGCTCGCATTAGCTGTTAGCAGTTTGATCATCCCCACTGCCTACCACAAGTGGTCTGACAGTCAGTTATGACTCCATCCCAGGACCCTCGACACGACAGCTAACAAGAATATTAATTATAGTTGAGAAAGTAGACGGAACAGCTGCTCTGTCGCGAGGTACGTTCTATCCTGTCTGTGTCTATCGCGTTGCCTATTTTCTTACTCACACCACACCACAGGCACCAGTGTCCTGCTTCTAATCGTGTACGGCTGCTACCTCTTCTTCCAGCTGAAGTCGCACGCCGAGATTTACAACCGACCCAGTGAGAAGGTCGAACGGCGACACGCGAAGATTGGCGAAGGCGATGCCAGTCGGGGTATTGCCCAGATCGGTAAAATGACCGCCGCGCCATTGGTCGGGCAGAGTCCCGACCACATGCAGATGGAGGAAGTCGAGGAGGAAACTGAAGAGCCGCAGCTGTCTGTTATGACTGCCATTCTTACGCTGATTATCTCGACTGCGTTTGTTGCTGTGTGTGCTGAGTTCATGGTATGTATTTGTAGTTTTCTCTCCGATCTGTTCTAGGTCTTCTTTTTGTGTGTTGCAACATGCTCATTTTTCTATGCAGGTTGAATCCATCGATGCTTTGACCGCTACCGGTGACATTCGCGAGACGTTTGTTGGGTTGATCCTTCTGCCTATCGTTGGTAATGCGGCTGAGCACGCTACGGCGGTGACAGTGGCATGCAAGGATAAGATGGATCTTGCGATTGGTGTTGCTGTCGGATCTAGCATGCAGATTGCGCTGCTTGTGTTGCCGCTGATTGTTGTTCTTGGGTGGATTATTGGTGAGGACGGCATGGTATGGATGAGCCCTATAAAAACGCAATTTGAATTAGACGCTAGTACTGACTGCGACTACGACAGACTCTCAACTTCGATGGATTCCAGGTGGTTGTGCTATTCATGTCTGTTCTTTTGGTAAGTGGATTTTGTTTAGGGCGAGGAGGGGATCTCATTTATACTGACTGTTGTTTCATAGGTAAACTACCTCATCGGCGACGGAAAGTCTCACTGGCTCGAGGGTGTCTTGTTGATGATGATGTATCTGATAATCGCTCTTGCAGCTTGGTATGTGGTTCTTCCCGATGGTTGACAAGTGTCCACATCCCTTACTGATTGCGTCTCTAGGTTCTTCGTTTAAACCCTTACACTCATTATAGTCATCGGGCTGGGTCCTCGTTGACGATACGATATCGATCTTCTAATTTACCATCCTGTGGACTCTTTTTGGTTATTCTTCTTCTCTATATCATGTTTATTTGGTTTTGGTTTGTTTTGGGTGGTTTGGATTTTATTATGATCGCTCATAATATACCCACTACGGCGGTGCATTTCATGTTCGACGCATTTTATTTCGTTTCTCCGACCCTTTATAGATAAAATTGACTTGTGGTTCCATAATATCATAATATCATTCCACAATAATCCATATTAAAAAATGCGGACCAGATCGATTCAGATTAGGCTAAAAAGCAAATCTGACTAACCCGGTAAGTTACCCCCGAGTAGGGGCTTGGCCTCTCGGGATTGAATCCCCGACAAACTCAGAAACCGTGGGAAGTCAGCAGATGCGCACGAGTAAGCAGGGCGCAATTATGCTAATTATCACAGTATATTAAGGCACAGTTCTCCGCCATTTAGCCATCGGGGAATTACCGGGCAAAAAGTCCCATGCACCGGTAGGCTATCCAAATCCGGACTCGGGAGACTCGGTATCCCACCGATGTTCGATGTTCTAACCGAGCCGATGTGGGGAGGTTGGGTTCCTGGCCTGTTCTTTTCGAATCCTTTTCGTTTTTACTACGGAGACTCCGGACGGAATCGTAAAATCCGGGATCTCCCCGGGTTTGGGATTCCTTTTCTGGAAGCATTTAGCTTGGAAGAAAAAAAAATTAAGAAACTAAGAAATTTGGGCTAGTATCCAACACTAAAATATCATGTTTTGTGTGTGGTGATATCATCAAATTAGTATGAACCACGTGCCGAATTAGCTGTCGGCAACTGCTCCGCGCCGAGATGGGACAGGGGAAAATAAGAAGATTTGATCCCGTCAGGTCGATTTTTGGGAACGAAATATTATTTAAAGACACTATGGCGCTGGAGGCTTAGTATTATGAATTGGATTGGACTAATTTCTTTCTTGCTTTTTTTTTTTTACAAAATCGAACGGGAATCCGGTGCGCGGCACGGGATGTCTCGGATAATATCAAGTTTGGAAAGGTGAGAAGAAAAAGATGGACAAGGAAGTTTCCTTTATTAATTTTTGTCACCTGAGAGGTTACTCCATATGTGGGGTAAAAGCCAAGAATGTGAAAGGACTGTACTCCGTATGCACAGAGAGTACGGAGTGCTCCGTACAGAGTACCAATGAGTACGGGGTATGCAATGTTAATCAAGTGTCATGAAAACTGTTCAATTTCCTTTTTAAGCTTCCCCACTATTATCCACCGGGGTACAAAATATAAAAGAGGTCGGAGATTTACACTCTGTGGCAAGGGAAATATTGGGCACATGACCATTGGTGCCCTCTTCTAAGGTTACTACCTAGGTATATAATATAAAATACTACTCTAGTCTCGCTTACTAGATAATATATATATTCGATCGAATACTACTCCATACTTTATAAACCCCCCCCCCCCCCCCCAAAAAATAAACTCGAACTTCTTACCTAATATAAAGTAAATGCGGGGTTATCCGGGGTCCAATCGCTTGTGCCTCGGAGGCCGCGGTCCAATCGCTGAATCGGACGGGGCCGAAATGTGACCGGGAGGAAAAACTCGGTGTATGAACTTTTCCGATGTGTGACATTCCTGAGCATGTGTATAACCTCGGAACTACACCAGGTTTGGATTCCCATGGATTCCGTAAGGGATGAAACCAAAAAAAAAAAAAAAAAAAAAACACCTCTGGATCATGCAGTCGGCCTCGGCCTGTTTGTACTTCTACAAGGATACAAATTGTGAAAATAAGAATATACGGATGGCAGCAGAAGCACGGAGGTAAGGGCTGGGTCGAGTCAGTCCAATTCCCCATCCCGTGAAATATGCGTGTTCTTCCGAAGGGATGGCAACTCATTCAACCCTCTGCCGAGCGACCTGATCCCTTTCCCGACTCTTCCACCTGTGACGGGTGGCAAGCGGGGGAAACACAACCACCAGCCCCCATTGTAGGAACGTCACACGGAGTCCGTCGAATACGGGGGTGGTAGATGAGAAGGTTCATAGCCGACACCAATCAGAAGGGTAACTTTTTCAATGTAACTCCTGTGAAGATCCTAGATCTCGCTTTCTTTGCGGGGAGCCCCCGACCAGGGTTGGTCCTGGAAATCGGTGATTGGATGCTATACCCCCTTCTCCCCCAGATTGATAGGCTGCGTGGATGGGCAGGTTATCCATGTTCTGGGGACGAGGCTATACCCGAGGGATCCAAATGGGCCGAGATACCCCTCTTAGGGGAAAAAAAAGAAAAGAAAATACCATGTGGGAAGAAAAAGCCTTATGGTCCGGTCCACTGGTATTTCTGGGCAATCCTGTGGAGTTCGGATTTCCGTTCTTTTTTTTCTTATGACTCCCCAATTCTGGATTTCTCGCTGTACTCTCCGAGAATGTTCCCCCCCCTCTGTGCACTCTTTTCTCGCTTGCCTATTCTGGCGTTCCCGACGCGGGAAGAGACGGTGTATGGATTCCCGCCCAGACAAATGCCGATCGGACATCAGCTGCCACGGGGAAGATCTGGTCAATAGCCTAGGTAGAGAGGTGAAGGGTACTTTTGTACCCTTGTCGGCATAGAGTTCTAGGCGGGTATGGAACTAGGGTGTACGACAGTGTACGTATGATGTCCCAAATCCACCGATCCCCCAGATTTCATCCTCACGGCCCAATATGGAGGAGAAATTCCGGAAAGTGGCCGGAAAACAATCGGCCGGCGAGTGGACGGGTATTGTTATTCCAGCCAGTTGGTGTACTTTAAATCTGGATTTGGTCCAGTAGTGAAGACACTGTCCTACTTGACAGACCATATTGCTTTTTTTCTTTTTTTCTTTTCTTATTTTCGGACCGTGACCTGAGCCCGAGTCGGGTAGAGATGCGAAATGACGATCATGAGATCAGAGGGTCAGAATTTGGGGTATGTTCTCTGCTCTCTATGTAGGCCGCTCAGGCCTCAAGAGTATTTCCCGTGCCGAGATGGTATACATGGTGTATATTAGAAAAATGAGGGATTGGAACCTGAGATATGTATTTGTATCTAGTTATATTTTTATATATTTTTATATATATTTTATATATTTTGTATTTCTATACATAATAAGTGTGGTATAAGTATAAGTCCAATACGGAACTAAATCGGCAGGAAAACTGGGGGGCTCCACCTCCACGAAAAAGCGCGTCCTTGCATACTTTGGGCCCTCCGCAATTTCAGCGGCTCTCATAATTTTCTTTTTTTCTCCATTTTCTCCATTTTCTTTTTTTTATTTTTTATTTTTTATTATTATTTTCCCCATTTTTCCCTTCTTCTGTTTTTGACTTCGTTTTTTTATTTCCCTTCTCTCTCTATTTCCCCGGTCGAGAAACATTCCCCGTTCCCTCCCGACTTGTGTTTCTCCCGGTCCGGTGCCCCGACTCTTTGAGTTTCCCCCACACTCCGCCAACTCCGTTATTCTTCTCCCTTGGCCCTTTCCCTCTTTCGTTCTCTTTACTTCCTTTTCCTTTCACCTAGCCTTGGATATCTAGTAAGTATCCCCCCAAACTAGTTCCAAGCATATGCAATGCTGACCGTTGAGAAAGAGAACCTCCCTTGGCTTAAATCCCCGAGATTCTTCCCCCGCAAAAGATAACTTACGTTTGACCCTAATACCGACGGTAAATGGGAGAATTGCGATTGGCACAAATCGACTTGTCGGGTATCTGCAGACCTCGGGTCTATCCAATACATCATGCGGTCCAGTATCGCTTGCGCTCGATGCCGGCGCAGTAAAATCAAGTGCGTCAATGCCGGTATCGATACAACCTGCCGCGCGTGTGAATCATCCGGGCGCGAATGTGTCTACCCAACCCCGGCAATCGGAGTGAGCAATGCCAAACGAGATCTGGCTACCCTGGCGGAAGGTGAAGATCGAAATGGAGACTGGGATGGTCCGAAACGACATCGTTCACGCAAGGTGGTAGGCATGTCCGGCTCATCGGCTGGTTCCAAGCTTGGTGTGGATGCGCTTGATTCCTCGATACTTACAACAAAAGTTTGGGAGGCTGTCTTCGATCTCTTCCAATCGCATTTTGCGACTCTTCTACCTTTCCTACATCCCGCGACCTTTCTCAGCCAGATTCGACAGCTCTCGTCTCCCGCTCCTCCTCCCGCGACCTTCGATGGACAAGATCCCCGGAATCCCATATACAAGGCAGACCCGTCTTCGTCACTGATCCCGCTCGGTGTACTGGCCCTGACTGCTCGCTTTCACCCTCCGTTGGCCGCAGCTCACTCACCAGCCTCGCCTAGTCATTCTTCGAACCCACTTGCCGCATCGGAATACTATGCCGCAGCCCTACGCAGCCGGCTGGCCGGCTTAGATGGTGCTTGCCTCGCTCAACCAGATCTTGCGCGTGTACAGGCGCTATTGATGTTAGCCTTGCACGAGTGGGGGATGTGCCGAGGTAAGAGTGCCTGGGTCTACGTGGGTATGGCCATCCGGCTTGCACAGGCCATGGGTCTGCCCTTTGAACTTGAGAATGAATTCCCGGCACGAGATCCTTCGCGCTCATCCCCCGGCTTCAAAACCGAGACAGATCATTTTGGTCTGCCCCGGCGTGTAGAGCTCAGGGAGCCGACCTCCGATGATATCATTGCGCAAGAGACCAAACGCCGGACATTTTGGGCCTGTTTTATCCTCGACCGATGCCTCAGCAGTGGAAAGTACCGGCCTCGGATGGTCCGAGTTAAGGAACTCGGAATTCAGCTTCCGAGTGACAATGCTTTTGCTTTCGGCGAGCGGGTTCGAACGGCCCGACTTAACGAACCGACTGTTCGGCGCCCGCAGAGCTTTGGTTCCCAAAGCATGCAAATCCCCAGCATCCGCCAAAGTATAGGAGGCTTTGGCGAAGAAAAGCTTCCAGGACCTAATGGAACTCCAGATAACAAGCCCTGGTCACCTATCTCTCGCCGCAAGGACTCGAGCGAGGAGGAGGTTGATCGATGGGAGGTTGGAGCCGAGGAGTCGGTCCTCAGCCGAGTTATTCGCATCATTCGTATCTGGGGAAGTATCGCCAAGTGGTCTTGCGCCGGCGGTCGACGCACAGAGCAATATCCCCCCTGGCATCCTGAATCCCGCTTCGCCTCCCTCCGTCTGCAGTTGAACGAGTTCCAGGATAGTCTTTCTCGCAACCTGCAATATTCCTTGCGAAATACCGACACACATATCATGTACAAGACCACTCTGGCTTCATATACCGTGATGCATGTTGTCTACTTCCTATCAGTCATTGTCCTCCACCGTGCCTATATCCCATTCCTACCTATCCGCTGCAATGAGCCTTCTGGTCCCCTGGACGAGCCATTGTTCGCTGTCGACAAGGTCAATGGCCCACCTGACGGTTTCTGGCGGGATAGTGCTCGTGAACTCTTCAAGGCAGCGCGTCAGATGATCGACCTTGTGGCCACCTGTCAAGCCCGCGGTGCTCTTGTTGAGAACCCGTTGGTCGGATTTGCTGTCTACAATGCCGCTTTTGTCGGTGTTTATGGAACACATTTCCCACACATGGATCCGGATGGATTGATGGGAACTAAGCCGCCCCCTGCTAGCCATGATAGCCACCAGCTCGGTGTAGCACAAGCACGCAAAGCCTTGGATATCATTCGGGAGATGCGGCCTCGTTTGAAGATGGCGATGGGCTGGTTCCGCACCCTGAACCGCCTTCACAGCTACTTCTCCAAAGTCAAGCGTGATTTCCGCCGGGTTTCACGGAATCGCCTGGATAGCATGTCGGATGCCTCTGACCACGGCCTCAATGGGATTCGCCCCCTTCGCGAAGGCGGCGCTGGTGGTGGCCTTGAGGAATTCAAGTTGCTCGAAAAGCTTTTCCTCGACTTTGGAAGCATCGAGGACCAGTTGACAGAGCCTGGGATGGACGATGACGGTATCGCAGTGCCCGCAGCCAGCGAGTCTATGTACGAGCGCACCAACATGAGTGACGCTGGAAGCAACGCCGTCAGGAGTGAAACCGGTGATCCCGGTGACCAGATGCTCGACGGTGCCGGTGGCCGTCGCGAGTCATGGGTTCCGGTTAATAGCCCCGGTCTGTCGCTACCTGGACACGAAGGTGATCGCCGTCCTAGCCTACCACTTCCCAACAGCCGCCAAATGCCATCCGGATCCCCGTACTCTCTCCCATCTCTTCAGCAACATCACCCAGACGGCCCGATGTACACCACTTCGTCTCCCAGCTTCCCCTCTCTATCCGCACCTACACAGCCCCCCTCCCAGTATTTGACGGCAACAGGCAACCGCCTGAATCCTATCAACACCTGGCTCCCGGCCCGCCCACAGGCCCCTCCCCCGCCGTACTCTCAATCCCTCCCTCCCATCAACGCAGCCGCCCCACACGCCATCCCTGTGCTCCCCCCACCGGGATCCGTCACCCAATTGGCCCCCTCCCCGCCTCTGACCTCAACCGAATTCCCAGACTCAAACTTACTATCAACGAGTCTCGGCGGAGACGATGTCCTCGCCTTCCTAGATGGGTCTGAATGGGGTCAGCTGTCCATGCTCGCGCCTTCTGAGATCGGTATTCCCGCCGGTTGGCTGAGCACGGTCTGGTCCCCATTCAGCCGCTAGAGTTCCCACCAGAGAGCCATTATCTCTGTTGCACCTCTTCGGCCGGCGCCCATCGAAGCAATGGCACCAATCGCCGTGCTTCATTGTATTATTACTCTTTACGACTTATCTCGTCCGTTACGTGTTACGTACTGTACGATCATCTCTTTGTCTCTCTCTTTTATCTATGATCGCCGGCGACTCAAAAAATGGGATATCCAAGTCTGCGAAAAATGCCCCGAGTAACCGAAGGGAGGCGAATTGAACTCCAAATCCAATCATTTCCTTTCCTGGTCTGGCCATCCCATGTATTGGCCCAGACCGGGAACCGAAAACGGGATCACGAAGATTGATTTTCACCTATACCCAGTGCGCGCGACCTCGTGTTTCTTCTTGTTTTTGATTTCTTGATATTGTTTACTTGCAACATGCTTTTTTTTTTCTTTGTTTGGGTTATGCTGTTCAAAATGCGTGCAAGGCGTTGCCCGAGGTTTCCAGCCAAGGTGGCCGTGAAACTCGGGTTTGATTATTTATTTATCGTCAAACGGTTTTCATTTTCTTTCTATTGGTTTTTGGTTTGTTTCGAGCGAAATTTGGGATGGCACGGAAACCTGGCAGTGTGCCCGGGTTTTTTCGACTTTGATCTATTTTCTCCGTGTCGGTTCTTATGTTTTTATGTATCCTCTTCCGACCTTTCAAAAGTCGAGGTATGGTCTTTTTGGAGATGCGTTATGATAACCTAGGCGTTGAACTTGTCTGTCTTGCACACTGCAATTCTTTTGGGTCAATTTATCTGCCTTCATGGCTGTTTTTGTTACTCTTCATTTGGGTTCTTCTCAACGTAAACCTAATCTAAATTACTCGGTAGGCGTCACTACTGTAGCCCTGAGCAAATACCGACGGATACTAGTATCCACATGTGCAGTCGTCGGTTATGCGCGGACCGCGGGTGTTTTTGACGGACTTTATGCCGTTCCTCGGGTATGCCATGAGGGTTGCGGCTAAATGTTTTTCGCCCGGAGGATGGGATAAATATATTAGACCGATGTTATATTAATATCTTGATATCGGCGCCAAGTTTTAAGCGTTAGACTTTCTACGGTTGTTGCCGGACTATGTACTAATCTCCGAGGTCGGATTCTTGATATTAAATACACGTCATACATCGTCACTGTCAAGGACCAGAAGTGACAAAATTAGCTAGCCGACTATTTTCAAAAGTTATACATACAACATAGAAAAGTATGTTGCACGGAGTATGCTTTTTTTGGCCGCCTTTATATACACTTAAAAGACATCTAAAAAGACCACCAAAAAGACAAAAGGCCGCATAGGCCGCCGACTATTCTTGTTATACTATAACCTCCAACACCTCCCTCCCCACCAAATTTCGAGACCAAAATAGATTGAATGTAACAAAAACAAAAACATACAACAGTGAGGATTCGCTGGTGGTCACCCACCCAACTACTAACTCACCGGCGTGTGGCTTAAGTACGGCTGAGCGGACGGGAAGCCCTGTTTTCCACACCCTATGGTCGTATGTATCATTTTATGTGTAGGTGAGGATAACAGAATACGAGTATTTGAGCTGTATAAATGGTTCTTCTAAGACCCGATTGAAGTGCATATATGCTCATTGCAATGTCCCTACTAGGGATTGATTTTCAAATGTACCCAACCCCTTCGGCTTCCTCCACGATAGCCTTTACCAGACCACGCTTTTCAGTAATGATATCATCAAGAGCTTCATCCCTGCTTCAACTTCTTTCACTCGAGGTCGTAAAGGTCGCTCATCTCTTCAAGCATGGCTTCGAGGCCTCGCTTCCTTAGGATCGATTTGCTGCCTTCCTTTGCGTCCTCTGCGAAGCTGCACCTGAAGCCCTACTGGAAGTAGTGGCAACCCGGTCAGGCTGCCATTCCGGGCACCCGGACACAGTTGGCAAACTTGCCATCCAGCTTGGCGTAGCTATCGCAGCAGTTATTCTCGTCCACCAATTCCCCAATGGCTTGTCCTACCAGCGAGCGCCTCGATATTTGTTTTGTGGGCCCCGATTTTGCGGTCAAACTGGCTGCTGTTTGGGTGGCTCCTCTTGAGGTTCTTGATGAGAAACGAGGAGAAGAGAGAGTAGGTAATCTGACTGCATTGAAGCTACTAACTGCCGAAGGGGGAAATAAGAAGAAGAGGGAGAGGAAGCTATTTGTAGCTGCCAGTCCTGACAAATAGGATCAGGTGATCCCAATAGTTCTTACTGTTGAGTTGTAAGACTGGCTCTCTTCGAAGCGGCATTCTGACAAGGCGGTATAAGCTGTCAACCTCCACTTCCATTCGCACTCAATTGCACGCCTTGCCTAGAAGCCTGGCCTAGAAGCCTGACGTTTCTTCTGTTGTACCAACGGCACCAAATCTTGGAGCACGGTATTGACTAATTGGTGCTTGTTGGTTGGGGACGCCATCATGGACGTTTGGTTTGTCAGCTATCTATTTGTCAGTATCTATGAACCTTGGAATATGCTAACTTGTCACTTAGTGCAGAGTTATCGTACCTAGGTCTGTTGCCTGTATTTTATTCCTTTGGGTAAATATATTTCTCGAACGATGGAAGGTGGGAAGACGAAATCCCAATATTAGAGGTATAAAATGTTTAAATTATACAGTCACACGCTAGCAGCCTATTTGGCTGGTTTACACTATATCGGGGCCCCAATGGGTTCCCAATAGGTTTTGGGTTGGGTTGGGTTGTGCCGAAGTCTACTCGTGCGCCTTTCGCAAGCGGGGGTCCTGCATACCTACTCCTGGAGAAAGGATAATGAGGACCTAAGATAGGAATATAATTGGCTTGCCGTTGCTCCTTTCCGCACCACAAAGCAACAAAGCCCTAGATTTAGCAAAACCTAATGACAACGAACTAATTTGAGACAGCAAATGTAATTCCCATAGCATCTATCTAGCAGAATTAGACAATGATGTGTACAAATAGGTATCTAATTACTGTTGTTATTCAAGATCTCAGTGACCATCCAATCCGGGAGTACAACGCCCTTGCTCTCACCAATCTGGCAGTCAAGATCGATGGCTGGATGATGCAGTCAGTTAGCGAGTTGCATGTCATGATGGGGCAGGGGAATAAAGCAAAACTCACCACCAGCGTAGAGGTTGTAGGTGTCGGCGTTCAGGACAGCTTGCTCCTTGGGAAGCTCGACGAGGTCGTTGTACTTGTACGCGAAGTCTTGGGTGGGCGGGCTGTAGACGTCGTTTATATGCGAGAGCTCGTGGACCATGGCGAGGCCCTGATCAGTGCCACCGCAGTTGTCGATCACGGGTACAATCTTATACCAGTCCGGGCAGTTGACGATCCTGTTCTGGGCAGAGACAGCGTAGGCGAGGGGACCGCTGCCGCCACACTCGCTCTGTGTTGTGCCATTGCCGCAGTTGTAGGTCACCTTGCCGCTGCTGAGGTTAGAGGCCTCGTTGGCGATGGCCTCGTAGCGGGCGGCGACCTCCTGGCGGGATGCGGTGTCGGTAGTGCGGAAGTACTCTTCGAAGATGCTAGCGTCGCCATTGATAGCGGCGTCAGCGGCGGCCTTGGCGAGAGAGGCGGCGCGTTGAATGGCGGCTTCGACTATGGCCTGTTGGCTGGTAGTGCATGATTCGAGCTTGAGGCCAGTCTCGCGGCGGCTCATCGGGGTGATTTCATTGGAATAGACAGGGGTCAGCAGCGCAGCTGCGGTGAAAAGGGCGAAAGTAAATTGCATTGTAAAGAGCGACTATGGTATCGTGTAAAGAGTGACTGAAAAAAGGACAAATGGACGTACTGATGAGTGGAAGAGAGAAAGAGGTTACTTAGATATTTATACGCCTAACAGATCCATTATCCATGAGGGCTTGGAGTTAATTAGTTCATCTTTTTTCATTCCATCGGCAAGCCTTGTCGTAGGTCTGAAAAGATGAAATTAAATGAACCTATGGAGTAACTAACTAAATCTAAAGTTAATCTAAATGAATCCATCCTACAAGCGAGGTAATATATAGCCCGAGATGCAGTGGCCAATCAGCATAGTGCTACCCTGTTTCCGAATACGCGACTTTTCTTAGCATTTCACAGGAAGAGTTTTTTTTTTCCCACAGATCTCAGAGATCCAACAAGTCGCACACGAATCCACATTAGTCATGGCGTACAGCATAATAGGAGTATCGAGACTAAACTAGCGGCCCACCGGGCAGCGAGATCCAGGGACGCAAAAGATTTTGATTCCACTACTATATACACTATTGAGCACCAGCCTCCTACGTCGACTGAAAGCCCATTTGAAGTGGAGACGTGATCGGCGTTCGCCAAGAGATTCAGGGGTACTCTCGGCAATGGACCCCTCCTAGTGTCATCGGTAATACTACAACGATGTATCGCAACGTCCTCGGCCCTAAATATATGTTAAATGTGATACTAGTGTACAGTGAGTGACTGTTCATAAGTTTTAACACCCCGGCCCCACACCATCTTGATTATATAATATTCTGGCGGTCAAAATATTTTCTGTAATATCGTTGTACATTAAGATCTCTGGCTTTTAATGATTGTCTACACACGGATACGCATCATACTAAGAAAATATATCAAAATATCCAGGAATGTGAGTTGAACTCGAGAGATATGAGGTCTATTAGTTCATCTTAAATAGGCGGTATAGGCGATAACGGAAGGCGGTATATGGGTGGGGCTAAAAGGGGTGTTAAAACTTATGAACAGTCATTGTATGCTCCCAAATTGTTCAATGATCTTCGTTTCCGGTATAAGTCTTGCCATTCCGGCGAAGTTAGCGCGTGAGTCTCGGCTAGGTGAAACTCACCTAGAGACTCATCGCCAGGGTTTCTCACAGACAATATCGCTGATACAGGCCCCGGCATAAGACCGTTTCAAGAGGCAGCCGACGGAGGAACCTAAGGGAGATCAAAGAGAAATATACTGGAGACAAAAACAACATGAAATTACAGCAATGCGATGGTTCAGCGCAATGGTCAACGTGATATAAACTGGCGGTGAAACTGTGACCGCCCTCATATTCTTGCAATTGCTGCCTCGCATAACTAATCAGTCTACTGGGATGTTTTCAGGTGTAGCCCTGGATTAGACATAGGCTTAGGCTGCTATGGTTTGAACAGTTAAATTATACTCAGGTTTTTGATTCTGAGAATACTAAGCGAGCAGTTAGATACTGCCTCCATAAGCAGTAAGCATTCCGCTAGGGCCTTCTAGTGTTGCTAATAGGTTCGTTTTTGTGTCTACGATATCCTTACTGGGCAAACCCAGAAGTCAACTTGACACCCGATTGATTCGGCTCAAAATTAGCATTTGAGAAGGTTCCCAACTTTACATTGATCGTACTCCCCTCGCTTATCAATTCACGAGCTCGACCCCGGAGACATATTATTCAGTCGGATGAATCATTGATAGAATGCATTTAAAATCTGCACTTCTTTCTCAGTGCGATAATAATTTAAATTCTTCTTTCTAAAATTGTGAACAAGGGTGTCCACATGGCTCTAGCTACAATGAAACAAGAGTAATCGGCCGCGAATACGGCATCTTCACCTCTCGACATCTTCACCACTGATACACTACCACTGATACACAATGACCGTCTTTGAGTTCATCCGTTGACCTCTTCCCACTCATCCCATTCTTGATGCTTAGCCTGATGCTAGTTGCTTCATAGTAAGTCCTTGTTCTTGTTAGTCATCTTTTGACGCTTTCCTCGCAATGACATTACTCTTGATGGATTTAATTAGACCAAGCACAAACCCTTAAGAAACATTCTTCGTCCTCAAATTCAGTTAACACGTTCCAACATTCGAGATGCCGATTTCTTTCCCCCATCGTGAAAGGAAGCCGAACCATGATCGAGCACACAGAAAAGCACTCGGGGCACTAAGGGGTGATAAAAACTATTGGGAAGTCGGCCTTGAACGATCTGGCGATATAAATATTCTCCAAAGATATCGCTTGTGTCAATACTTTGACCAAGTCAAAAGAGACAATCTTGGGCCCCCTTTTATCTCGTATAAGCTTCTCTTTATAGAGGAAGATGCCCGGGAAGTTGTTCAAGAAGAGATATCTATCAAAGACGGACTTGCCTTGAACAAAGATACTAAAGAGAGACTTAGTATTTTGAATGCTAAATACTGGCTTCTAGAGCAAAAGTGGTAGCATTATTATCCCTGTCTAGAAGAAAGGTATCAAAGAAGAGCGTTTGATCTATGGATATTGTTGTATCTTGCTCACCATACTATTGCTATATATTGACGAATGTACCTACCCGATTAAGCTCTTACATCACATTGCAGGCTCCTTCCCTACGAACAATTACAATCTCGTACCTTCCTTGTAAGCTATTGCCCCCCTCCCCCGTGTACAAAACGGTTTCGGAGTCCACGTAGGAACTTCACGTTCGCATCATTTCAAAAACATTAGTAATGTCAACAACATGACTCTGTTAATCGTTTTTTTTTAAATCTTCTTTTGTGGCTCTGCCTTGGCTGGTAAGTTTGGTGTTTTTCCTGGTGTTTTCCCAGACCCCTTTCTGACACGTCTCTTTTTAGCCCCAATTCCCCTCACCCATAGGGGGAACGATAACTCTGTTGTCGTGAAACTTCTGCGCCTAGCCATTGAGAAGGGCGCAGTAACCGCCCTCAAAATCGGCGGCTTTGGTCTATTGTTCCCTTTTTTGAGGGACTTATTTATTTTTTTCTTTTAGTGGGGGCGTTTGGGGGTCTCGCGGTATGTTTCTTGGTCTCTATATTGGCTCTGTATCAATAACGTTCTGACCGTTGAATATATGGTATAATGCCCGTGGAAATGACACTACTTCCCCTGCCAATAGTTGAACCGGGAGGAGTTCTGTCTTAGGAAAGGGGGCCGGGCCCAATTACAATTATGATATAAATATGGATGGGAAGGGAGGGCAAGACATGTATGTATGCGTTGAACAAAATGCATGAAGGTATACGTCGAACGAATGCCATCCGGGATCAGTGATGGCGTATGGCATGTAGTCAAGTAGGGCGGTGTGAGCTGGAAAGGAAGGTGACTCAAGAGGCCCTTAGCGAAACTCTGTATGATAGTAACTGTGATAGCAAGGAGCCGTAAGGCGGAGTGATTCAATGGAGCCGCATTGGATGAAGGAAGTCGGGAAACCTTCGAAGTTGAATATAACCACAGAACGTGGAGGCTGAATGAGACCTGGGTGGCTGGGGAAAAATGAGAATGATGAGAATGATGAAAATGGGCTGAATGAGGACTGAAGATAGATGGAAAGAGATAGAAAGGATGAAGAGGGAAAATATTTTACTGGGCGGAGTGGAAGGCCACGAGGCGAAGAAAAAAACACATCAAGTAGGAGATAAAGCCGAAGGATAGACGATAAGGAAATAACCTGTCAGGTAGGGCTTATGAAAAAGAAGTATGTTGAAGTGAAGAGTTGTAGATGTTAGGATGTAATCTTCAATGAAAAGCGGCCATGTTCGAACAGCTTAGTGGGAATTTGTTTATGGATTTGACGGATAGGGAGAATGATGAGTTTGTATACATTTGCTAAACTTAGTCGGGGAACGTACCGAGGTACTCAATGGGCCTAGACGAGCTATATCAGGTATTCAGATGGAAGAAGAATGGCGAGATACAGGTGAAATATATTGTAGCTACACTTTAGTGTCGCTTTTCTTTTCAAGCCTTATTCAAATCGAATCCGTGTTGTAAATCTGCTGCTCTACGATTCTCGCATTAACCTGTAAGATAATCGTTAGCCCTAAGAACATGTGTGACCAAGGACGACTTAGACTTACATGGCGTATTCCCAGATCTGCGACTCTCCGCGCACCTAACAAGCTCATGCAAGTTCTCGTTTCCTGTGCTAGAACTTTTGAAAAAGAAAAATCAGCACCACTAAACACTGCCTACAATAGGCGCGGAAATGAAGCACTCACTCTGGAGCGTCCTCTCAACCCCAGCGATACCACCGGCACCAAGACCCCAGAACGCTGGTCGGCCAATACCCACTGCCCTCGCACCCAGACACAGCGCTTTCACAACATCTGTCCCGCGTCGAATACCCCCATCGACCATCACATCCAGCTTCTCCAGAACCCCTGGGCAGTATTTGCGGATTTCGAGTAGGGTGTGAATAGCTGGCGGCGCAGTATCAAGGACACGTCCCCCGTGGTTCGACAAGACGATGCCTTTTACGTGAGCATACGTAGCAGCAACCTCAGCATCCTCGTAGGTCTGAATGCCTTTTATGATTATCGGTAGCGAGGTGTGCTTCGCGAGCCATTGTAGCGTAATCTCCCATTCAGCATCAGAAGCCGGTCCGGAGACTGATGTGATGGCCACTTTAACATCTGTGCTTGGTTGGGATAACTCTTCTGGTTGAATTGGAACCTCGGTCTGCGCATCGTCGTATAGTTCCAATCCTCTTGGCCCGAGCTCATGCTTCCCTTGGACGGGCTCGTCGACGGTGAGGACAATGCACTTAATCGCGGGCAGCTTATTGATCCTCGCCAGGACAGCCTCGCTCTCGGTGCGATCTGTCTGGACATAAAGCTGGAACCCAAAGACCTGCTCAGGTGCGGCTCCCGCGACAATCTCCTCGGGAGTCATCGACGCATTATTCGAGATCATATGCATGGCACGGAACACTCCACATGCGGCTGAAATGCCAGCTTCGCCTGTCGGATGCGCTAACCGGGCCATTGCCATAGGCGATACGAAAATAGGTAGACCGACTCTCTCGCCGATGATTGTCGTCGACAGGTCGCATTCTTTGACGTTGACGAGGACGCGTGGCCGGAGGAGGATTGAACGGTAGACTTCTTGGTCCAAACTTTTGGAGATCAGGTCTCCAGCGCCCGCGTAGTTGAAGGACCAAGCTCTTTTGCTTATTTGTTTTGTGGCGAGGGATTCGAACTCGTCAAGGCTTTTGAGTGATTCCATTGAGAGTGCCTCCTCGTTCTGGGACTTGTTAGCCCGGGTAGGGCGTTCATCTGCGTTGGATATTCTGGTCATTGTGAACGTGAACGATAGTAGAGGTAAGGAAGGTAATGTTGCTCGCCACCCTCGAGAATATAAGGGTTGTCGGTTAATGGGAATAAACGAGGGGTCACTTCGGCTTTAGTCGGCATACCGTATCTTCCCGATTTGGAAACTTGTCCGGTTGTAGATGGTGACCCCAAACCACGCCATGCCGTCACATTGGAAAACTAGGTTTTCGATATCCTGCCGGCTCTGGCAAGGCTAAATACAAGATACATATAGAGCCATACAAACATGAAGAATATTCACCAACGAAACGAGAAACATCAACCTCATGATACAGCTACTAACTACAATGTCGAGAAAGTGCAAGAAAATCAAGCCAGGCTTTCGTCGAGGCTAGTACTCCGTACTGGTCTCCGCTTCGATAACGGGGGGTCTGATAAGGTTTGGAAGTACCCCCACACCCCACACCCCCACGTTCTTACACCCCCACACTCCCTACTTAATCTGTACTATGGCGTCGTTGTCGTGCGCGGCAGCCTGACCGACGAAACCCACCTTGAGGTCAAAAACAGAAGCTAAAAGATAAGGCCAATTTACCAGCAAGCGTAAGGGTTGAAAGGATGTTTTGCAACAAGACACCATTTTGTCATAATCTCCTACACGACAAAGCAGGTAGGACACCGAGTTATCGTAGGCATTCCCTATATTTCAGTTCCCTCTCAGTTCCCTCTCAGTTCCCTCTCAGTTCAATATCAGTTCAATAACAGCCCAATCACAGTCAACTGCCACTATCTACAAGGAGGTATCTAAATCTCTTCTTTATATCTGCCTTATCCAGAGAAGCCAATCGGTGGCTATACGAGATCAAGCACCCTCCGGTTGCTACGAAATCATCTTGATTGGTGAGCTTACATGACTATATCGGCTATACATATACGTATGTGGACGTTTGCATAATGATGGGAGTTTTGGGCCCCTGTTTAATATTTACAAATGGCCGGGCTGGCTATTTACAGGTGGAGGCCGGATTCCCTCCCAGTCATAATTATAATGGAGGCCCAGTCTTCTTGCCCAAGACAGAGTCCCCCCCCCGCGGGTTCAATCAGTGACAGCGGCAAATCCGCGGGCACTATACCACAGATTCAACGGTCAGAACGTTGTTGATACAGAGCCAATATAGAAACCAAGTGACATACCGTATGACCTCCACGCGGCCCCACCTAAAGAAAAAGGTGAACAGGTCCCTCAAAAAATGGAACAGTAGGACAACGCTGCCGATTTTGAGGGCGGTATCTACGCCCTTCTCAGCGGCCAGGCGCAGAATCTCTACGATGACGGAGTCGTCGTTGCCCCTGTGGGCGAGGGGAACTGGGGCTAAAAGCAAACGTGTCAGAAAGAGCGCAAAACAAAAAAGGGGATCGAACTTACAAGCCAGATTTGGCAATAAGAGACGGTACGGTGTATGTATGCTTGTGGAATGATGTGAAGGTCAACTTCTATCCGCCATCCAGCTCTTCTCCAATTTGCTTTTCTTGAGAGTGGAAAATTGCCTCGCATCTAGAAAATATGTCAGAAGACGGAGAGAGAGAGATCAAACCTCCCCTGTCCCCCATTCTGCTGTCCCCCGTTCTGCTGACCCCATTATGTTGACCACCTTTCTCCTGCTGGCCGCCCCACCGTCGCCTACATCATATGTCAACGTGCTATTCCAACTAATCTCACATAGCGACCAGGTAGCATACCTCGAAATCTCCTGCCGGACAGCCCAACAAAACAGGGAGAGGAGCTGCCGCCCAAATTGGCACAGCAGCATCCCTCCCACCACTGTAAGCATGATGGAGGCCATGGTTTGTGGGCTTTTCTTAGAGGCCAAACGAATGAGCTCGCCGACCCAACTTTCATTGTCGTTGCCGGCGCCTTTTCGTATCGGCGCTATAAAACATGTCAGAAAGAGTTCCCAAAAGAAGCCCCAAAAGGATTCCAAACTTACCGGCCAGCACGCGGGAGAAAAAAAGGAGATAGAAAAACGGTATAAAAAGACATTTTGATTATGTAGTATGTTTCAGAATTATTTGAATGTGAAGTTCCTACATGCGCCACGGAAGTGTTTTGTAGACTACATGGAAAGCAATGGTAGGGAAGGTGCGAGGCTATAATGTGATGTCAGAGCTTCATCGAGTCAAGCAATAGCAATTCATATGTATACTTACATAGGCAGTGATTAGGATACAGCAATATCCATATATTGAACCCAATCAGCCGTTTTATCCTTCCTCTTTTGTGACAGCCTTGTCTTTGGCGTCATAACTTGGTGGCGCATCAATCAGATCAAACGGGCTATCATAGCTACCGCCGACAAGTCCCCATATTGCTACTCGCGTGAGCCGATGCCTAGTAATATTGGTTATTTCCTCACGGCATCGTTCTTTCAATAATCTCTTGTCTTCTTCAAAAAAGTTAAAGCCTCGAGCTCTACGACAGCACCCACATTCAACTGTAAAATGTCCAACTCCAAGTGTACGCGTGGTCTTACGATTAAGACAGCAGCCACATTCACGAGCACAGCATCCTTGTCGGCCAGCACAATCTTCAACAAGCACACGGTGCATATACCATTTAGGATGGGACCGCCATAGCTGAAACACTCTTAATTGAAATCCGTCTTCTAGACAGGACCGATGATGCCACCAAATTTGCTCCAAGAGCCAGTATTTGACATTCAAGGCATCGAGCCCCTCTTTGATAGAAATCTCTTCTTGAACAACTTCTCGGAGGTCTTCCTCCACAAAGAGGAGTTTGCGCGAGAAAGAAGGAGGGCGAGTCCTGTAATTGTTCCAGTGAAGAACGAAACGATATCTTTGGAGAGCATTTATATCCCCACTTTGTTCGAGATCGACTTCCTCAGACGTCTTGTCGCCAATCAAGCTCCTGCCCATTTTTCTTTTTTTATGATCACCGCTTGATGTACGACGATGGAAAGAAAATGGCATCTCTGATGTTTGAACTCATTGTCGGAGGCTTCGGTGATTTGATCGAGGACTTTCAACTGACCCGAATGTAAAACAATATCTATTACATGATCTCGTGTGTATTTCACTTTGGCGAAGACGAGAGAAATACTGATCTGTATTGCATCAAGCCCGATCACTGGTCGGAATGCAAGAGTAAATGAATAGAGTTAGAGGCCTTTCTGTGATAATGTCATTCAAATGGCTGATTATTATAGCGTCGAAGCATATTTGCGAGCATTGTCGCTAATGTTTGGAGCACTTAGGGTCAGCCTTGAAATCGTTTACATCGTAGCGTAGCTATGTGTCCTTTGAACAAAGAATTCCCCAATATTTCTAGTATTTGTGGTATGTGTGCAAACAACTCACTCGTCTTTGCTTTCAAGGGATGATCCTAATGCGAATTCTTCTGTATCACCTAAACTTTACTTCATCTCGCTTAAGCAGGGTGGGTGACGCGATAGCATGCAGCGGGAAATATTCTCCGACAAATAGGGTACAGGATAATTGGTAAGAGTATGAGCATATTCGTGTTAAAGGTCTTTAGTAAGCTAAGCTACTATATCTGGCAGATGTCATATAGTAAGTAGGATTAATTGATAGTCTGATTAATCGTGACAATCTAACCCTGATAATTCATGCTTTTGCTTTTTTTTTAAATGACACTACAGAGTATCTATGTCCATATTTAAAAAGTCTATTACATATAGAAAAGTAAATTTCTATCATATTATGCGCCAAATAACGTATTTGGTTAGGACCGCAGTTCACTCCTCATGGTTGCCAGTTAAAACCCGAGAGACAACAGCCTAAAAGGTAGAATCCAGAATGGCTTTATGCAGAACAATCTGTCACCAGTAAGATCGTAGCTAGGCAGTATTTGAGAGCACCCTTTGTACTACAACAGAAACTTAAAATCTAGGAAGGGCTCTGCAATCGGTACTGAGGCTAAATTATGCCATCCACAGATTTGGAACAGATAAGAATCGGGGGAATCCCATCAATACTTCTGTCCAGTTCATCCCGCAAGCTGGCTGATGCTACGATCCAATCTATCGATATTTTAGACTCATTCCTTCAAGTTACCATGTCGATCTTCATACCTGATATGTTCGTGTCATTTATGGCTTCTTCCGCCAAAGTCAATCCTCACATTGACAAGGTCCGAGAGGAATCAGAGTCATGGCTCTCAAGGTATGTGCCTCTAGTGTACTTATAACCTACCGACAGTTGGAATAACTAGGCACAGAGTCTGCGGGTTTAGCCCGAGCCAGTCGAATACTCTTCATAGTCTAGATTTCGGATTTTTCTGTGCAGTGGTCATTCCTTTTGCAGATGAAACCAAGCTGCGTCTCTTATGTGACTGGGGTAATTGGGTACATTATAAATCTTTTCCTTTTTTGCTCCAGCATGTGCTGACTTTGCATATGCAGATATTTCCTTTTGATGATGGTAAGGACCAATAAGCTATAATAATAGATATCCAATCAATGAGTGACTGACATATCAATAGCCTTTGATAATGGTGCATTGAAAAATGATTCAGTCATGGCCCAAAGAATGATTGATGGCCTGATCTCTGTTATGGAAGGGGGTCTGGAAGAGCCCGAAGAGCCTCTACTCAAGGCATTCCAACTGATATGGCAACAGGTATCAGAGGTGAGCATTGATCTATCCAGCTGTTCCAAATCCCGTTTTAACTAATGGCAAAAAAGGTACCCAAAGGTACAATAGTTATTTTCCTTTCTATCTCCAATCTCCACCCGCTTACATTGAGTTAAGGTGTTCAGAAGCGGTTTGCAAAATATATGAATGAATTTTGCCAGGCCAATCTAAAGCAGGTCAATCTTCAACCATCTGGCAACATAGCAGATGTCGACGAACTGACCAACATGCGACGAGGACTGATATGCACAACCCCCATCTTTGCGTTGGTTGAGTGGGTTATACTACACTCTCGCTAGGCCTTAGGAGATCTACAAGCTTACAAATGAATGATAGATATGCATCTGACCTTGACTTGCCGGACGAGGTGATTGGTCACCCTGTTATAGAAGAGCTTCGGGTTATCATCACCGACATTGTTTGGATGTACGAATCCCTTTATTTCCAGTGTCCATCCCTTTTCTAACCCAATCATATAGCCAGAATGACATTGTCTCGTATTTCAAGGAGCAGGTCGGTTGATATACGAATTTTTCAGAAGGAAATATCTAATAACACTAAAGGACCTTGACGAACAACACAACCTTGTGACTGCATACTTGCTACAGGGATATCCGCTCCAAGTCGCATTTGAAAAATCCGGAGATTTACTTCAGTCGCGTTATCGTGACTGGTATCGCAATTTTGCTAAGCTTCCCTTCTGGGAGGAGCATATTGACCGTCAAGTACAGTTGTATCTTTCAGGAGTCCAGAATGTGGCTTTGGCAAATTTGAATTGGAGGTTTGTTGTGCTACGCTTCTTATACTTTCCCTTTATGCTAACCCAATGACGGGTTTCTACATTCTAGTTTCCGAACCGATCGATACTGGTATGGCCAAAATGACAAAGTGAGAACGACTAGAGAGGTCACCATCCCAGTACAGCCCGCATTGTTAGAGGTTTAGAGAACCAAGACACTGTCCTCATCGAGGAGTGGATATAGATTACTAGAGGGGGGGGGTGTTTCCAGGGTTGATCTCCTTCTCGTGGGAAATATCGTAGGAGGAAATTTGTCGATTTTCCGTTTCATCTCATAGTTTCATGACGTCCAAAGCCCAAACTGGGGGCTATAGTCCATAGATAGCGAGGAATCGAATGGCCATACATCGTCAGTTCAACCATTAACCAATTATAACCAATTAGTATTTATTCTCACGCTAAACATGTCTATCGCGTTTCTTAAGATCAAAGTCTGGGAAGAAAATGATCTTCCTACCTGATGTGGTACTTTGCACTGAACCCTGGATTATTTCCATTTACTATTACGACAGCTGGTCTTCTCACGATTCTCAAGAGTTTTTCATTTTGTATCGGACATGCTAGCCATTTTCAACTGCCGATTTAAGGTCAATCGGGCAAAGGTCAAAAGACCTTACAATTCAGACTTCAATTCACAAATCTGTTCCACCTAGTCAACAGAAACCCTTAGGCATCAGCAACTCTGATAGCAGACAAGATATGAGCCACAGTCTCCACATCCTTGTCCCCCCGTCCGCTAAGGCAAATAACAACATTGTGCCCAGGCCCCAACTCCTTCGCAGCACGCACACCCGCAGCAACAGCATGAGAACTCTCAAGCGCAAGCATGACTCCCTCATGCTGACTGAGCACCGAAAAAGCTATCAGGACCTCCGCATCAGTTGTCGGAGCAATGACAGCCCGACCAGACTCCCTCCAACTCGCCAACTCAGGTCCAATACCAGGATAATCAAGCCCAGCAGAGACAAAATGTGTTTTGCCATTCTCCCCATCATCCTCGTTCCAAGCTAAAGAAGTCGACAAACCGTGCACGATACCAATGGACTCCTCAACCGGACCCGCCATGAACCCACGACCCCCCTCAACGCCAATAAGAGCAACAGATGAATCATCAAGGAAGGGGTAGAACAGACCAACAGCATTCGATCCACCACCAACACAAGCAACAACCGCATCAGGCAGTCTACCACCATTCATCGCGGTAAACTGGGCTCGAGTCTCTGTGCCAATGACAGTCTGAAACGTGCGCACGATAGTCGGATACGGGTGCGGGCCAAACGTCGAGCCGATAACAAAATGCGTGGTCTGCAGCTCCTCCCTCCAGACAAGGAAGGCCGCATTGACTGCGTCGCGGACGGTACCCTTTCCGCCGCCGTACATGGCATCAACGGTGACAATCGCCGCGCCGAGGATGCGCATTTGCATAACAGCCAAAGTTTCGCTTTCGAAGTCCTCGGAGCCCATAAAGATGGTGCATTTCATGCCGAATTGCGCGCATAGAGTTGCTGTCGCGATGCCGTGTTCGCCAACGCCTGTTTCGGCGATTATGGAGGTTTTGCCGAGTCGTCGCGCCAGAAGGATTTGGCCTAGCGCGTTGGTAATCTTGTGACTGCCTGTGTGGTTCAGGTCTTCGCGTTTCAGCCAGATGTTTGCTCCGCCTGCGTACGCTGATAGGCGTGAGGCTAGGTGGAGGGGGGAGGGTCGGTTGGCGTATGCGGCGTAGGAGTCGATTTCGGCCCCGAAGGCTGGGTCTGCGTTTGCTGCGTTGAAGCCGTTTTCTAGCTCTGTGAGGCCTTCCGTGAGGGATCCTGGGATGTATTGAACGCCGGAGTCTCTCAAGCTAGTGTGTGTGTCTCTGAAATTGGGGACCGTGTCGGTTTCTGCGGGTTTATCACCTGCGCCATCATAGGAAAGGTAGATGGTAGTGGAAGACATGGGTTGGTTAGCTTGCTTTCTTTCTGGTATGACAATTTGATCCTCAGTGCGTCCAGCAACTCGAAGACAATACTCCTTGACCTTCTGAGCACCAGTTCCAGGAGCCGCATTTCCCAGTACGTAGACGATTGGGCAGCCGATGACGACTCCTTCAGCGACACGAGCAATATCAATAAAATCTTGTCGGGTGTTGATACCGAATCCGACAGCTACTGGGACTGAGTTCCCAGTGCAATCATGCACACGCTGGAGCAGATATCCCGTACGCCCATACGGGTTCTCATGAGTTCCGCTAACTCCCATACTAGATACGATACAAACAAATGAGTTAGCGATGTTGCAAAGCATCTCCCTATGAGCATTCTGGGTAGAAGGAGCAACAAGGGGGATGTACGATAGTCTGGGATCTGGATTAGCCGAATGCAAATATAAGCCTGAAAGATGGATATACAGACCCTTTGGATTTGCACAGGCCATGGAACCGCACCGCGTCCTCGGGAGAAAGATCGACAATGATGAGCCCGTCTACACCAGCAGCCTTGCAGTCTCGAAGTAGCTTATCCTCTCCGTACGGATATTCACGCACGGGGTTGTAGTACCCCACTAGCAGCACGGGGACAGCCAGACCTCGTTTACGGGCTGACTTGACCATCTGCAGGATTTGTGAGAGTTGCACACCGTTCTCGAGGGCCTTGTCATTGGCCTGCTGGATGGTTGGACTTTCAGTCATGGGGTGGGCGGCGAAGGGAATTCCAAGTTCGATGATGTCTAATCAGGGGTTATAATTAGCTGGTGTCAAATATGGGATGGTACATGTCTCACAAAAGAGACGGGAGTAAATAATACATACCTGCACCTCCGGCTTGCAGGGACATCATGATGTCCGGTGTTTCGCTAACGGTGGGATAGCCAGCTGTCACGTAGGTGATCAAGGCAACGCGGTTTTTGGCCTTGCATTTTGCAAAGGCTTCTTTGATGACTTCCATGTTGTGGTAGACTAAGAAGATAACAAAGGTACCCTACCGAGGAAGAGGTGCTGTCGCACTGTCACAGTGTGGTGGATGGAAGAGACGAAAGAGGGAAAGAGAGGAAGAGAGGTGAGAGGTGAGAGGTAACTTAACAATTATTTGATCTTACAGTCTCAACTTCTCACTTCGATGTCCTGTGGTGGAGGCATTATTGTCTAATGTCCTCTCTTCTGGTCAGATACATTTTCCCCTCACCTGTAACCATTTATTCAAGATATTTTCTCCCAACGGCTTTTATTTTAGTAGTATATTTGCAAGGCTCTGAGTTTTGCGTATAGATTGTTGATTATATGCGCCACGGCGAATCAACAATCGCACCACCAAGTGAAGCATAATGGCCTGTTTCCCCAGCCCACCTGGTAGTTCAGCTATTTACCTACTAACTGTTCGCCTTCCTCGCTAGATCCAAGGCTCGAAAATTGAATCTTGCGAATAGCATGTCCCTTCCACATGAGCAACATAACAAACATGTAGGAGAACACCGCAAAGAAAGCCATCATACCATAAACCCAGCCAACATCAACAGCCTCAACCCAAGGATTGATATAGAAACTAATGGTCAATCCATAGACAATGCGATAAGCACCAATAACAATACCTGCCTCAGCTGGATACCGCGTAAAGCACTCGACAACATAATTCACTGTGACGGGAACACTGGCCAGCGACCCAACAGTCACAATAAAAACAGCCAGCGCGAGAACCATGTAGTGCAAATGATATTGCAAAGCGGCACCAAAGATCCCTAGGCCAATAGGGTTGATCACAAGACTAGGAAGCCATAGGACATGCAGTCGATACTCGGGCTTCCAGACACCGCCGTTGTACCGTCGTGCTAGTGCCAGAGGCAGCCGGTCGTTCAGATAGTGACCATAGAATTGGACGACGATGATACCAATCCAATGGCAGAATGTGAATGCCGCATTTTGCTCCAATGAGAACCCGTAGCCACCTTCGGAGATGGGTTTCTGGAGCCATACCGGCGTGAGTGCGTTGACGCCCACGTAAAATCCAAAGGAGATTAGTGTGAATATTCCCATGATGATCGTCACAGGGCACATTCCAATTAAAAAGGGGGTGATTCCGACTTTGGCCTGTTCGATCGATGTTAAATCGAACTTAGTTCTCATGATATGGCATGCAGCATCGGGCTTTCCCTGTACATACCGTTTCTTTCCAGGTAGTCGGCAAGACAACCCTCTGCCCGAAGAAGAAAGTAGCGAGTCTATTAGCCAGAATTCCAGCTGGAACATCCGGGTTCCTTTCAAAGCATTCACGATCGAATCCAGTTTCCTCGAGGAAACAGAAACAACAGACAAGCGTGAACCCCAGCAGACCGACCGTCCACCAGAACTCAACGGGAAAAAACGAGTGCGCAGAAACAAAACCCGAGAATGTCGGACCGGCAATCGTTCCGAATAAAAACGCCATATGCAGAGCAGTAAAAGCACGGCCACGCTGATGCAAGAAAAACATATCGGTCACGATGCGAGGGCCGAGCACTGTAGGCACGGCACCGAAGAAGCCAGCAAAGAGCCGGGAGATCACATATGGGACATAGTTCCCAGGGTCGGTCATGACGGCGCCCCAGATCTGGCATACTAGCGTAAATAGCACACACCAGAAGATCACGGAGCTGCGACCGAGCATGTGAGATATCGGGGCAAAGAAAAATGGGCCCGCGGCCATGCCAGCTAGGGCGGCTGAATTCTAGGGGATGTTAGATGGGTGCTACTCGATTTAATAACCGTGCGGATTTCAAAGTTCCGAAGAAAGTGGAGTTGTAGACTTACCGCATAGGACTCTTCCAGCTTCGTCTTGTTGTACAGTTTCTCCTGATCAGCCAGATTAAGCTGTCCCGATAAAGGCGCGATGGCACCGGAGAAAGATGCGAGACATAACACGGCCAGTAATACATATTTGCGAGTGATAGGCCAGTTCTGGAAGGATTTGATCAGTTCAGTTTCAATGAAAATGATGTTCGAGGGTCTACTGCCATACCAGAGGGTCCCGGGGGTCAGCACTAGGCCGGGGGACCAAGACAAGGTGAGCTGCATGGTGCTTTTCCACTGGGGGTAAAAAGGAAGGGGATGCATCGGCTTCTTTTGCTTCTTGGTGGTCCATAGCTGACTTATATTATGTCGTTATAGACCAAGTGCCTTTCCCAAGAGTTGGGGTGTGTCTTTCGCTATCCCTTGCGTTTTTGTGTTAATGTCTCCCCTTTTTTTTTTACAGCCCTGCGATACAAGATATCTTGGCGGGCTAGATTGCAAGCTTTAATTTTGCCAAGCTCGTCGCCGATCTTCTTGTACGAGCAGGGTAAAGCTTGCGTGGGGACGCGTCAGCTTGGCCCTCGGGTCAGTTGTGGGCTGTTTGGTGCGTAACATGGAGCAAGTCTATAAAGCACGAGAATCATCCCCAACATATTCTGCATCTAGAACAGACTATGAGCAATTATATTGAAGACTATCTTGGATTTGTGTGCTGTCGAATCGGTGCTGAGGTGGACGGGATAAAAATAAACACCTGATATTTCAGGGAACCAACCCAGAAATAGCACATAAACTTCAACCTCACATAGTCACAATCATTGGCATTACTACTGCTATCCTGTTATCCCGTTATCCCCGATCGATTTGACGTGACTCACATCTTCATATGCAAAATGCAGATGTCGGCCAGCGATGCCGATTGCCCTATCCGATCGATCCACATCGGAGGAAAAAGCTCCACGCGCGAAAAACCCAGGCTTCGGCGACAACCTCAACACGCCGAGGGGTCTTTTCATACAAAATGTCCACCGAATCCTGTTAAATTATTTTCTGTGTACATCATTTCACTACTTTAGACATGAGGAAATCATCAATCAACCTTTTACATCCGCTATATACCATCTAATCCCCCTCAACACCCAATCATGAAATCCAGACCAGACCTTGAGTCCCAAAAACCAACCCCACAGGTCGATTCTCCCCACGACTCGGAATCAGAAGACGACCTGGCCCTAAAACCGCAGCTCTCAAACGCCTATGGTATCCCGACATGGCGCAAATGCCTCATCCTTTTTGTCGTTAGCTGGATGACACTGGCTGTCACATTCTCCAGTACCTCACTATTGCCCGCAACCCCGGAGATCGCTACCGAGTTTTCTACTACATCGGAGATTCTCAATGTTACCAATGCCGGTGTTCTAATTGCCATGGGCTTTTCGTCTTTTATTTGGGGTCCTATCACCAACCTATTCGGGCGTCGCAATGCCTATAATGCAGCTATCCTTGTGCTTTGTGCATGCTCGGCCGGTACCGCCGCGGCGATCAATTTGCATATGTTTATTGCAATGCGCATTTTGGGAGGCTTTACAGGTACCTTCTTCATGGTTGCTGGGCAGACTATTCTTGCAGATATCTTTGAACCGGTATGTTAGTTTTATTCCGATGGTCTGCTGGTTACTGACGGGGGTTGATAGACTGTGCGTGGAACGGCTGTCGGCTGCTTTATGGTTGGATCTGTTAGTGGGCCTGCAATTGGTATGTTTAAACTATCACTATTTCTATGAGTGTCGTCGGATCTAAGTGGTTAATTGTTCAATTAGGTCCCTGTATCGGCGGCATCATCGTCACATTTGCGCAATGGCGCATTATTTACTGGCTTCAGTTCGCGATGACTTTACTCGGCCTCGTCTTGTCTCTTCTTTTTGTGCCAAGTATCCAGGAAAAGAAACGGGACTCCGAGAAACCCTTGAAGTTTTGCACTGTTATGGGCATGTTCAACCCAATGCGCGTCTTCCGTCACTTCGTGTATCCCAATGTCTTTTTTGCAGTAAGCATCATCTTCCAGTACTGAAGTTGTTTGCACCTTGTCCAGTGATTGACTAACAGGCAACAGTGCCTCACATGTGGTCTCCTTGCCACGTTCCAATACACGATTCTCACCTCAGCCCGCTCAATCTTCAATCCACGGTTCAACCTGACATCTCCCCTCATCAGCGGCCTATTCTATCTCTCCCCAGGAATAGGCTTTCTGGTCGGTAGTGTGGTCGGTGGGAAGCTGTCCGACCACGCCGTGAAGAAATGGATTATCAAACGAGACGGGGTACGCCTACCTCAGGACCGATTGAACAGTGGTATTGCCACCCTTTTTGGGGTCCTCCCAGTTGCAACATTAATCTACGGCTGGACCTTAGAGGAAGAAGTAGGTGGTATGGTTGTGCCAATTATCGCCGCTTTCTTTGCAGGCGTAGGGCTTATGGGTTCTTTCAATGGACTGAATACATATACGGCTGGTGAGTGCTATCTATTTCATATACAAGTATCCCGAGCTAACCATATATCTGGCAGAGGCTATACCGCATGTTCGTTCGGAGGTCATCAGCGCAAAGTATGTAGTGCAGTATATCTTTGCTGCCGGAGCGACGGCGGTCGTCGAGCCGTTAATCAGCGCGATCGGGGTAGGATGGACATTTACAATCTGTGAGTTCTCTCGATGAGATTATGAAGGGGACATATCTAACGATTTATTCAGGTGTATTCTTCGCTATAATAGGTGGCTTCCTTGTGCTTGCTATCACAAAATGGGGCATTGATATGCAGCGATGGTCTGAAAGGAAGTTCAACCTCGATGCGAAGTCTTGACCACAACAAAACGACGCTTTTTTTCCAACTTTGATTTATGTTGTTGCATACGAGGCGATATGAAATGCCTGCATGATAGAGTTGGTTTATATAGATCGCGATAGACAGACATGACTCAATGATTTCCTGAAATATAATACATAGACTTAACCATATAGAGACTCAAAAATAATTTTCAAGACATTCAAACACACTTTCTTCATTCCTACTTATGCCGGCCGGTATACAACATATTAGGCCCACACTTTCAAGGTTGGGCCATCAAGGTTGCTGCCCGGGTGTGGACCAGCAAATTGATTAGTCAGCCATACCTCGGCCAGAGCCCAATATTGCCGAATGATCGGCAAAGACCTTCAAATCTCCGACCGCATCCGGCGATTTTCATTTTTTGCACAATCTAAAAAGCCCGAGAATAACGAAAAGGGGGGGAATTATCAGATGGCGCGAAAAAGACGTGCTCTTACAGAAGAGCAAGAGCAGGAAGGTCGGGAGTCCCAAAAAAGGAAATTTGTTGCGTGCGCATTCCACCTGCATATACCTCACGCCGAAGCCACCGAGCACTGACGTATGGTATCAACAGCTGTCGAAGATGCCACTCGCATAAAATCAAGTGCTCTGGGGATCAACCGTGTAGCAAATGTTGCACCGTTGGACTCGCTGATGAATGTACTTATGCTACTCGGGATCGCCAGGTGAAAGTTAGCGAGAAGTATGCAATCAAGCCGCATCCTATTATTAGACCAAGCCTTTCAAAAAGCTTGTCTATTACACGTGTCAGGCCAGAAGCTAAAACATTGTTCTCCAATTAGCTATTTAGATCAGATCCTCGCCGAGAATCAGCGGCTCAAGGAACGGTCGATCACCTCGGCTCAGGTTGCCGAGACCAATGACCCGGTGCAGAGGTGGACATCCCTTGACTTCCTAAAGATGACCTGCAACATGCTGATATGTAGAACAGAGGCCCTTCCAGAACAGCAGATGCCCCTGATGGAACAGGAATTCAAAATCCATTGATTGGAGATCGTGCTTGGTTCCACCGGTATGATCCCTCTTCGCCGCCCATCTACATCGGCGAGGCAGCATGTTCAGCATTCGCAACACGCTTTCGGCGTTTCTTGTCGGGGAATAGTGCAATGCCACATATTCCCCGAACACAGTATGAGCGCGAAGAGACAATAGCCGCAGCAAACGAATCCGATATCCAGTGGCCGAGTCTCCACCATGCTCGGTTGTTGGTCCGAATAGCAATCCACCAGATTGGGCATCTGTACCACCTCATGATGCGCAAGTCGACGTTAGATAAACTGGAGGAGATCTACAGGACACAAGACTTTGACTGCGCGGCTAGCAAGTGTAAATTCTTCGCCTTGTTCGCTTTTGGCCAGGCGTATTCAATCCGGTCTGAGCCAAATTCCGGCTCTAGGGTACCGGGCACGTCGTACTTTGCTCGATCAATGGGGTTAGTCCAGATCCTACCGGAGAGAACCAGTGTTACACACTTGGAAACCCTGCTATTGTTGGTATGTGGCTCAGCATGTACTATTGTTGGACATCACAGTACTTACCATATCCTAAGTCTCTTTTTTCATACTATCTCAACCGGCGTCATTCGGCGTACGTGCTGATCGGAAATGCCATGCGGATGGGGTTGACCATCGGCTTGAATCACAATATCCTAGAATCACAGGTCATCGACCCAGTGGAGCGCCAACACCGCATCCAAATATGGTGGACAATCTACATCTTCGACCGGATGTGGGGATCCAAAATGGGTCTCCCAATGCAAATCCTCGACGAGGATATCCATGTCGACATGCCCTCAACCATCTCCCCGCGCTGGCGACACGAAGAAGAACTCTCCGACTCAGACTACATGACCGCCAACATCAAGCTGGCACGCATAGTCGGTGAGACAATCACCAAACTTTACAGCCGGCGAAAATACCAAGAGACCTTCCTACAGCGCGTTCAGAAAATCCTCAAAGCCCTGAAACACTGGGTAGAAACACTCCCCGAATCCCTCAGACTGAACATGGAAGACCTGGAATCGAGCAAAAAACCCATCGTCTCCCTCCATATGTCCTTCAACCAATGTGTGATCCTAACTACGCGCCCAACGCTACTGCACCTCCTAATGACACTAAGCAAAAAAAGCAAACCCCGGCCCGATACCACGAATAATATCGGTGGGACCGAGGCTGAAAGCGGCGAAGAAGTGTCCGTTTCCCAGCCCGTTCTGACCCTAAGCGAAGCATGTATCCATGCAGCGCGGCACTCCCATTCCATGATCTTGACACGGTGGATCAACGGATCCATGCCGACCTTCGGTTATTTCCACGCCCACTACCTCTTTTCCTCCGCGTTGATCTTGGCAATGTCCAGCTTTGTCCCGATCGGCAGTCCGACTGATATGACGGGATTTGACTCCGCGCTAGATCTACTACGCTCCATGACCGAGAATGGGAATCTGGCTGCGGCGGAATTCTATCATAACCTCGAGCAGGTGAAGGTTTGCCTGGCTGCGTATCGGGGTTTGAGGCGGGGCGAGGGGAGTGCTGATCTGGCTGCTGGTGGAGGAGTGGTTGCTAATACCAACGCTAATGCTAATCGCTCCGGGGCTGGTGCGCTAGCTTTGTCTGGGCCTTCGTCTGATTTGGCAACGGCTACTACTCCTTTTTTGGACGCTTTGCCGCTGAACCCACCCACATCTACATCGGCATCGGTGTCGGCATCTATACCTCCACCGTCGTTAATACCCACAACACATGATATCCTTGCTTCTGCCACCCAGCCTGTCCACAGCCATGGCATCGATGCATATACATATCCCTTGAGGGATACCGTCAGCGGGTACACGACCGAAATGGCGTTTCTAGAGCCGACCATGCAAGATTTCCTGGCGCAGTCAGATATCGACCTTGGGCTGTTGCACCCTGTTGATACATTCTTCAACGAGGCAGAGAATCTATATACATGCCATGAGTTTTGACCGGGGTTAATCAGGGCAAATGAGTCATCAATAATGATATGCACGTTTTAGACCTGGTTGCTTTGCTCTGAGCTGAGCGACTCGACGCTCTAATGCTTAAAGATGGTATTCTTGTGAGCAAATGCAAGACACAATACTATGACACGACAGAAGACTGTTATAATAAAACACAGCCAACTTAGCGAAACGTATTGATGGAAACGTATTGATGAAGATAAACCGAAATCATAATTGAGACGTCAGGTGAACAAGCATTTCCAGCATGGCAAGGGACGCATGATGGATATAATAAGTTGCATCGTATATGTCGTTAAAGACATCAGGCAAGGGCAAATGCATCGCTCAAGGCCACCTCCCCCACCAATCAAGTCAGGGTATAAATCAAATTTCCATAACTACATGAGACATGAGACACGTTGGAGAATGCGAGTGCTTAGAATTCGGTGTCAACATCGAACCCAAACTTCGATCCATGTCGTGAAAGAAGGTCCATGCAGACAAGCCAGGCTCGCTTGGAAGAAAGGTCTTTGGCCGACATCTCTTTCAAGAAGCGAGTTGCTTTGTTGATCTTCTTAGTGATATCAACAGCCTTGGCGGTGCCTACATGGGTGCGAGTGAGGAGCTCGGTGAGGAGAATGGTAGTCGACTGCATGATATTATGCAGGATACACCACCATGGAGCGACGACATACAGCCAAGTCGAGTCTGGGTCCTCAGGCAACAGTTCGAGCATTTGACCTGCCATCTGAACACACAAGGCTGCCATCTGATCACACACTGTTCCCGGGGAGCTTGCTTCAGATTGCTGGAATAGACGGCGGATACAGGGTTGCAAGATTATCAGCTTGGTGGCGTAGAATCGAAAAGCAAGACCAACACGCTGCTGTAGAAATTGATGGGTTGTGTCTGGCGTTGTGAAATTAAACTCCGCCGGGAGACGAGACAACCAGTTGTCAGCATGGTTGTTTAGCGTGGGAATGGCGGTTTCGATATCATGCCATGACTGCCGCATTGTCCTAGGAGCATACAGAGTATTAATAGCCTCCCGTAAGAGATGAGCTAAGTCCACTGCATACAAAAAGTACAGAGAGGAGTTGGGTGTCAGATTCTCTGTGTCCGTCTGACTGGCCCTGTCTTCTTGTTTCCCCTTGCCTAGCCCATTCTGTTCCGGTGTCCTTAGAGTCGCACTCTCTTCTGGTGAAGCTGCCATGGTATCGGAGATTAAAGAGGCGAAAAGGGCATTTCGAGTCCTTTGATCGGTAATAACTTGCGCATGTTTATCCCAGAAATCCTCCTCTGCGAAGGGTACAGGGAGGGGCGTAGAGCAAAAAATATCCCCGGTGCCAGGTGGACGGCCTGTCATCTCACATAACACAATATCCAACATAAAAAGCGCCCACCAAACCCGATATCGAAGTTCTTTCGAAAAGTGGGCGATGCTCTCGCTCTCGCTTCGAATATTGAGACCCATGGTCACCGCCGATCGAATCGCAATTCCAATGAGTCTCCATGACCTAGATGAAGAAGTCCGACAGGTCAGATGTAAATCACAAAGAAATAGAGATAGATAAGGGATGAAAAGGAAAGACCAACCTGTTAACTTGGCCCACCGATAGGAGGTAAAAAGCAGCCAAGCCCTCCACCTGTGCCTGTTGCAAGTCGGGATGATGGTGCAACACGCTACCTACATTCAGCTTCCATGCCCTTGCAAAATAAGTCCGATGGTCTTCGCAATGCGGTTGGGGTTGATCGGCAAGGAAGGTATGTCTGGTCGCAATGGCAAACACCAGGTTCAACACTATAATCCATCGTTTCCCAGGTCGCACGTTCGGATTCGCATAGAAGGATCGGTACTGGTTTAGAAATATTGCTTTTCCAATAATCGGAAAAGTAGGATGAACGACGTGAAAGTAGGTCTCAACGAGCCTGTTAGAGATTTGTTGTGGAGGCCGGCGTGCGAGGTCGATATCGTCCTGAAACAACATTTCCGAGTCATCTTGGAAGTAGTTCACGGAAGAGATCGAAGGGCGTTTGGTGGTCTTTTTGATTCCTTTCAAACTTTTATGGTCAAGGTCGCGTTTGAGTCTGTACAACCATACCATCTCCGAATGTTCGCCCACAAATCCCGTCGCCTGTACTTTCTCATCACGGTTGAAGTCCTCTTCAGTGTAGTCTACAGTCCCCGAGGAAATAGATATGGAACTATCATCTGCACGGGAAGAAAGCACTGATTGGTTGATGTGGCTTGATGGGTTGGTGAATAAGGCAGGGATAGGGGTAGAGTGATTGGCTTGGGTGAGCGGAGTGCGTGCATTTAGCTCCCTCAATGTTTGATCGACCTGTTGGGCCAACGAGGCATCGAGTTTGGGATAAAGACCGCGGAGCAAAGCATCAAAGGTTTCAACTCGTGTGGTTAGATCGTTCAGCTGCCTATCACATGTTAGAGAAAAAAAGCATTGAAAACTAAGCGAAAAGGTTACCAACTTCACCATCCTCTCCTTTTTACGATCGCCATAGGAGCACGGGACACCGGCATCTAGGCATCGATGACAGGTTGGACGATGGCCACTACATTTGGCCTTTTGTTCACGGCAATTTTCACAAGCCCGACTGACTCGACCACTGCTAGTCCAACTACTGGGTTGTGCGTTTCGGGGGATAGCCACCTTAGCATTCACGCGGTCGCTTGTAGGATAATCACGGATATCACGGTTATCATGGAGAGGGATAGTGTCGGGATTGAACTCGAAGGGAGAAGGTTGCGGGTACCCAGGCACGGTCCAGTCATAATTGATTTCATTTTCCACGTTCGGATATTCGGAATATGGGGTACCAAAGTTCTCACTCATATCGTTGATATCGTTGATATAATCTTCGAAGGGATCTGATCAGGAAGGGTTTGATCATAGAAAGGGTTTTGCGCCAGACGCGAGACGCTAGAGCCCTAGCGGAACATCAACTCATAAGCCACACTGTCAGAACTGAGGAACAATTATCCCCCTTGCACAAGAGTTCAATAATAAAAACCAAAAAGTCAAAAAAAAAAAATACAAAGTACAACATACAACAAACAACATACAACATACAACATAGTAGATCCCCCTGCTGTGGGTATATTCACAAGTGGGGTTTCAACCGAAATGGGGCTCTCTGGTATGCTGGAGGTCTTTGCCGGGTTTCCACTAAGAGCAGCGCTAAAGCCAATAAGCGCTTTGCTCTGCACTTTGGTATTTTTAAACACGAGAATGGTCATTGTCAACCCTTCCTGTGAATATGGATATGCTGTATCGCAGGAACATTGGCGTATGTGGTCTGTACAAGCCTTTCTCTCGGGGTTTCCCTTGTGTTTGAAGCACCCAGGATACGATTTTCCGTATGAAGCCTGCTCGATGATATGCCACGAGAGACTGACTCTCTCCCTGTACTAGGGACAGGTCAGTCGTGACGTGGGACGTTCCGAGTCGTATCGCCCTCTTTCGGTCCGAGGATCACCCGTATTCCAAATATCGATGATAGCTTGGCATTCAAACGACCATCTTTGCTCGAGGACCTAGCAGGATACACCATGAATCCATTTCATAAGACAACATTGTCTTGGTGATCAGAACCAGATACCACATGCAGCAGGACTATCCATCGGATTTCCTCTACCTTCAAGGCTCTTGGGAAAGTTTGCAAGAGAATCGTTGCTGTTTCAGGCCCCGGAAAAACTGATGCTTGTAACAAGGCATGACTAATGTAAAATGTCGATGCTTTTTCTCTCAATCAAATCGTTTTCTTGCCCTTCCGACTTGCCTCGGTTTCGGTGGGTTGGTACTCGTTCTCCAGCAAAACAGAAAATCCACCAATGCCGACACGCTCATCCATACCCCAGAGGCAAACAAGACGACAAATAATCATGACCTTATTGATGGAAGTGGCTTTTGTTGGATTTCCGGAACTCTTGTATACCAGCGAGTCGACGGGTCATATGTGATTGCGCGATCCTGCGGTAGACAATCAGCGGCCGGATGTCTGCGGCATTGCAGCGAAGAGAGCAATCCAAGCACACGATAGACCTTCGAGGGAAGAGCAGAGGGCACTGATTCCAACTCTGGTGGCAAAATTACGGCACGGACCCAAAGGACCGGACCTCTGTATAGTTGGACAATGCTCATCAAGAAGTCTTCGCCCAACCATACTCTTTTTTCTGGCTCCAATGCTCGAGCTTCTAGTAATGCGCGATAGGCAGCACTGCTAGCACTGCCTGTGACCTGCCAGGCATTTTGAGAACTGAAACTCTGAAATGAGCATTTAGACCAGGCAAGAGAGATGACACAAACGAACGAAAGCATCGGTCTTGGCGTTTACACCCCACTGCAAGCTGTGCTATACAGTTTTGATGAGCCACGAGGCTATGAGAGTGACCTCAAGCCTTATTGGAGGCATGTTGGAGGTATGTTGAAAGCATGGGCGATTCTGTGACACTGTCGAACCAAGGTTGACCCACCACCTGACTAGATCACACCGTGAGAGCTCTGATGCAAGAAAATGGCCATCATCATCATGACCGGCGACATCAAACCAGAACGAAAAACAGGCTTTCTCACTTCCATGAGAGAGGTTTCAATCGCGCCTCGTGATTTCGGTTAATTTCGAGGCGCTAAGCTTTGATCGCCAGGGTTTCACGGTACGGTCAGCTCCCGTGACAATGCATCGGTGCATGAACTAAGCCTCAACGACCAACTTTGACCATCGAGTATGAAATATACACGAGACATTCTCGGCAGGTAGTAGCAGTTATAATTTCGGCTCCGCAGGGTGTTTTAGGATGTGAGGACAGGGATGGACTTGGGAGCAATGCGCCCGTTGCTCTTGCTTTTCCTGTGAGTGCAACACGTGCAAATCCACTGGCCATCGTTCAGAGTCATTCTTTTAGGGAAATCCTAGAGACGAATTGAAAAAAAAAATCTCCCTCAAGCTCTGCGTTAGGGGTAACAAAGAAGTGTCGTTCAAATTGGGCGGAGGCGATAAACAAAGACTCGGGGGCAACCCGGAAATCAACTCCGAATGTCATCCGAACCAATTAGGCTCCTATCAAAGAGATCAATATCGCCTGGGCAGCTTCTCCGCCCCTGTGATTCAGGCAAAATTCGAATTGTCGATCCCAGCCTATCAATTGCGCCAATTGCGCCATGGAAAATCAAGCGGATTGCGGAAATCAAGCCATGTCTTACCCTGCTCAAGGGAATCACGACCAAGTACGGAGTACACGTGAACTCACAAGACAATCTTTCCATTCCTCTTTGGCGCAGGCGGAGAGCCATGCCAAACATCAAAAAAGGAGATTGGGGGCTTAGATTTGCCTCTTGCATCAAGCTGGCACTAAGTGGGGTATCATGCTGGGTATTCCACTTCCAGGGGGTTTGGTGTGCGTGTCTATGTGATTACAACACCAAGGACTTGATTTGTTATACAATTACCGATTCCAAAAGGCATAGCATAGCATATGAGTCTACAATCGGTGGGTTCAATCGCACCTACAGTAATCACAAACTGCGCCGTGCGCGACGCAATCATACTTTTTGCTACTGGCATGTGCTACTATACACTATTTAGTATGTACGATGCTCGCTGGACTTTCTTCTTTCCAGGGATCTTCTTCTACTTCTATGACTTTTGTCGGTTCATTGCCGCCCGGGCATACACTTGACCGGATTATGATGATGTTATGTTGAGTCTACAAGGCGAGGGGCCAGAGAGAGGAGAGAGTTGTATTGGAGGAGATAAGCTTCCAAAACTATCTGCTAACGATCTGCTCTCCATCCTGGGTTGTGGCCTGATCTGCCAGGCGCCCCTCCCAAGCTCTGTCCTGACATGTAAGCCGGCACTCGTCTTAACATATTATGGTCGAATTTGTCAAATTTCCCCAACGCAAAAGCCGCCGGTACAAAAGGGCATAGAAAGATCTTGAAACGTCATAGGCACAGGGTTTTTCTTTGATGACTTTATCGGTCTCAACGAATTGTTCGGTTCTACAACTGACCATTGTTATGAATCCAGCCCAACCCGAGAGATAATCTACCCATCATAGTGTAGGCTATAAAATCAAGTTTCAATTTTTTTGTGTCTACAGTCAGGAAACAAAATATGTGCCACCCTATCGGCTGGAATAGTCGTGCATCCATGTTTGCTTTACTCCGTACACTCAGGGCTAGCTCTAGAAACATGCGGTTTAGGGCTCAGAACTAGTTTTCCACCAGAATTCAACCATTTTCGTTATTGTTTCCTAATGGGTTCTCGGGAGAGCAAAGAACTTATTGTTCATCGAATTAATTGATTTAATTTATATGATACCTGGAAATTAACGGCTGTTATTGTATGCTCCATGGATTGAGGTGTATAGTTTGCCTCAGGCATAAATATCATGTGATCAAGTCAGTTCACGTGATCTTGGTATCTCCCCTTTGCAAAGGTTATCTCTCGCAAGAACTCATGAACGTATTCTGATATTTGAATTAACTAATTGCAGTGAAATGCAAGCATAAAGGGATACAGAAATGTCTTTGCGCGGGCCCATGCGGCGGTCGCACTTGAGGCAAGTGAGCGCGGCGAGCTTGGAGAGCAGCTCCACCCACTCACTGGAGACTTCGAACCGTGACCACGACCACGACCAAGCCACAGATGATCGGACTGTCAGGTTATCCTCGGCAAGCTGGATACGACATCAATGCACGCTTTGGGTGCATGATGAGACGTTTTCACGTGAAGAAATCTTGTTGAATCCATCGGCTTTCGGCGAAACTGAGGTGCAAGTTGGGGATGTTGTCGAGATCCTGCCTATGCGGGTATCTGGCGATGCTGGATATTCCACCTTAAAGCCCGATGCAGCTTCGAAAGCTGGTCGCGAGAGTCATGCCGAACTCAACGCGGCGTCTCAAGCGGATAGCACGTCGAAATTCAAGACTCCACTTCAGAGCCGTTGTCTATTTGTGGTGAAGGCCTTACCACCAGAAACCAAGGCTCGGAATCCTCAATTAGAAATTTCAGTGACAAACAACATTGCCAACATCTTTGGTTTCAAAAATAGAACACAGGTTCTATTGTCGATTGTGGATCGAGAGCAATGTGCGGCATCTCATGTCGACATCGCCTTTCGCGATCAATACATGGTCCGATCGGACATGTGGAGACTAGTCATGTCGGAATTATCAGATAAAATCATATACAAAGGGCAAAAGATCATGTTTATGGGGAGCATCAAAGCCACTGTCAAGAACATCTTTATCCGAGAGAAGAAATCCCTTTCTGGATATTTCTCGCCAAAAACGATCCCTATTTTCCGAAGCGAGTCCGCCAAATATGTCCTATTCATCCAAATGTCGAAGGAAATGTGGAACTTCGACTCGGAGGGGACTGGTGACATCCTCTTCAGTCGAGTTATCAATGGTTTCCTACCGGAGCTCTTCAAGAGATGGGCTAGTTCGGATGCAAAACATTTGGTGACCATTGTGCTGTTCACCCGAGTCGAATATGATAAACCCACCCATTCAAGTCAACCTAAACTCAGCGCCGGGAACTTCAACAGCAAGTCTGGGCCAAACAAAGTTCCGACTCGAGATTTCTACCGTGTGGTAGTGAATGATATGGCAAGCGGCTATTGGACAACCATCCTAGACGAGCTGAAAAGGGAATTCAGGACCTTTTTGCGAGATGTGTCAATCTTGAAACCAGACGACATTGATGCTGTATCTAGCAGTGGTATCAGGAGCTCTTCCAAGCCAAACATGGCCACCATTGCCGGGCACCCAAGTTCAGCTCTACGAGGAAATATTCTAGAGGCCATTCATCTCGCTTCTGCTCACCTAGCTTTCGATCATATCGATCGAGACATGGTCCACACTGGGACCTCGATCATTGTCATCACCCCCGGTAGCGGCGTTTTTGAGGTCTCCTACGAGTCCTTAGCTTCTACAACAGAAGCCCTTGCGAACCGAGGCATAGCAATTGACTTGGTCTGTTTGAGTCCGATGCCTCTTCATTCTGTGCCACTCTTCAAATACCGGGAGCCAGTGGAACAACATCCTGGGGATTCGGGAGGGCCTGGATCCAGTGGAGTTAACAGGGATATGATGTCTTCTGAGATCCATCATTCCCTTTCAAGCGTTGTGAGCAGATCATCATATCTTTCTCCAAGCTCATACCTGTCTGCAACTAGAATGAGGGAACGGGCAACACCTCAAGCCAAAGACTGGAGCTTTGGTATTCCTCATTGGCTTGACATCTCCTATTGGAACCCTGAAACATACCGAGAGGCCCGGCGAATCTTGAAAAAAGACCCCAATGCGCCTATCTCTCTTACTGTCACTCGGCCATCAAAGGCGTTTACGCCACGAGTGCGTATGTATGAGATCCAAATGATGGGGGTCATGGAAAGTGAACAAGCAAACATCACAATCCCCTACCTTACTGAAGGCCGCGGTGGAACAAGACCTCGTGGATCTTGGCCCGGTTACAGTTCAGGTAGTCGTGCTCCTCCTAAAACTCGTTTCGCGAATCCTTCATCTTTCAAAGGACAACTTAGCGATAGTCTTCGCCCGGGATCGTTTATTCAAAACGCGGCGGGCCAAAATGAGTCGCAAACTCGAGATACGCAGAGTTCACGCAAGGCAGTGATGTCTTGGATGGACCAATACGATGAAAACATTTTCACCGTCTCTCCGAAACGACGCCAGGCCACCAAAGCGCCCAAGGCAAAGCGACCCAGTGAATCAGAAGTTCAGGCTGCTGGGGGCGGAGTACATGAACGGTTATCTGCTCGCTCCATCACGCGCCTCCGCCATCATGAAACGAATCCAGCAGACGAGAATGATTCTTTGCACTCTGGGCCTCGAAGAATTGACTCGAATATGACTACACCAAGAAGCCCAAGCTCGGGCAATAGCATGTCCCCCATCAAACCCGCGTTGAAAAAGACGCCGGCGCCAATGGCCTCACGGATTTCCCGGACGATTAGCTTTGCGCTTCGAGGCTTAAGCGCTACTCCACCGAGAGCCGTGGCAAGCACAGGGGTCAATGTGGAACATGCCAGTGCCATGCCCATGACAAACCAAAGAACTCCTGCCGCGTCAATTTCCGATGCAAGGAGCATTGCTTCTTTGAGCCCGTCAGAAACAGCATCGACCACGTCAGTCCTCGGGGTACTTTCGCCGTCTTCAACACCCTCCAAGCCTTCCCAGACTCCAGCTAAGCCGATTTCCATCAAAATGCCTCCCAAAAATCCATCAAAGGAATCCGAAACGCCAGAGCAGGTGGGCCCCCATGGATCACTGTTGGTAGAAACGCCAGCGCATGAAGTCGGTCGGGACCATGGTGAAGATCATCCGAACGATCACAAGATCGAAATCACTCTGAACCATAGTCCACGAGAGCTACATGTGCGCAACTCCCCGAGCAAAGCCTTGTCTCCATGGGTCCGATCTGTCAATCCTTGCAACACCCCTAAAGATGTGCTGCGGGATACTAGTTGGTTTGGCCGTTGGCAACATGCGTATCCTCGCCCTCCGCATGTGGCGGTTGTAAAGTGGAAGAGCTTAAAGTCTCCGGCAGTGCTTCCATTGACGACGGAGGAATTCCCAACAGCCAGTGAGCTTGCTTCGGACTATCTACAGACACCATATCGTGTCTTTCCAAATGAAGATTCTGAAGGCATTGACGCACCAAAGACACGTGGAGTACTTTTACGAGAAATGATCTCGCTGCGGCTTTCTCATGGCTTCCAAATCATTATTGGAAAGCACGTAGCCGAAGTGTCCGCGCAGCCCGCCCTTGAATCCTTGAACGTCTTCGACTTCCGAGGTCTAGAGCGCGATGGGCTCACAATGTTTCTATCCAAGGGTAACACGATCCACCGCCTTGTCTGCATCCAAGGGGGAGAAGTTGAAGTGACCCGCTTTACGCATCAAAACTCTGCGGTGGTCACTTCTCCCAAGAAACCTACCTTTACTCTCTATCAACCGGCGATGAAAACAATATTGAGCGCGGAATATGAAGTGAAAGATATCAAGCTGGATCCAACCTCAGAAGAGTACAACTGGAACTATGCCGATAATTATGTGGCTGGTCATCGAGATCATCTCCAAAACCCGACCCAGCAGCTGCATTTCTGGCGAGTCCGTTACGTCTTAATTCCGCTCCAACTTCATGCCAATTCTCGGCGAAATTTGCAGAATTCCCATGAGGATAACGAGGAAGAAATCCATTTGCTTGGGATCAGCCAACTAACCCATATCTGGCAACGGTACAAATACGTCTCGCCCGAGGAAAAGCTTTTCGAGAAGTCAAATCCCAAGCGAGATCAGAATCCTTTGAACATCATGTACCAAACGCGCAATCCATCTGAGATCGTTACCGCAGAGCTGGACCGTTTGCTGCTCACAGATCCAGGGCTCGACAATGCCCCTGCTCAGCTCCTACCCGAGTCAGAACTGTTGGACAGATCCAGCATCAGTCTTATGTCATTGGCGCAAATTATCCAAGGCGAAAAGGGTGTCCGGATGATGGACCGACGGTGGCATTGGAGGTTGCACTACAATTGCTTTATCGGATTTGAATTCACAACCTGGTTGTTGCAAAACATACGTGATATCGATACCCGTGAACAAGCAGTCAAATTTGGCAACGAGTTAATCGATCATGGGTTGTTCCAACACGTAGAGAAGAGACACAATTTCCGAGATGGCAATTATTTCTATCAAGTCTGTGCCGATTATCGTGTCACTCGTCCAGAGTCCCGGGGAAGCTGGTTCCCTCAGCTGAGACCAGACAAATCGATGCCGTCAACACCCGCCATCGGGACTGCCAAGGACTCTCCCGCCAGTCTCAAAGCTCGATCAGACAGCATCGACGAGCGTATACCACAGACCCCCAACACTCCCTCCAAGGCGAAGAACAAGGTCGCGATCATGCTGTCCAAATCTATGAAATTCGACGTTGATCCACGCAAGCGGTCGAATCGGCCGGAAGTGATTGATCTTCACTGGGACCGGCTACATAACCCCGAGAATTGCTTCCATATCGAACTCAACTGGATGAGCACAACACCCAAGTTGATTGAAGATACCGTGCTTTCTTGGGCCTCGACTGCCGACAAATTCGGGCTGAAATTAGTACAGGTGCCGATCGCCGAAGCATGTGCTATCGACAAAACGCAGCCATTCCGAAAACCCTACGAAATCAAACTCAAGGTCCCACCACCCAAGGGACCACTGCACACAGTGTTCAACAATGCGTCGTTTGCGCAACCGGGTCCACCGGATCGCCTGTACTACCAGAAGGCCATATTGCGGAAGTTTGATTTTGTACTGGACTTCGAAGCCTCCTCTGCATTCCCCGCAGACGTTGAAGTATCCTACTCCTGGGGAAAGCCCGATTACATTTACCCACAATTTATTCACCGAACCGGAAGCATTCTCGCGCAGATCACCGACGAAGGCGATTTCCTCCTCCTTGCCAATCGGCTGGTGAGTACCCGCAGCACCGCGACTCGAGACGCAGGCCGTTTTGAGAACCACAATCGGTCCGACTTCCGGGGCCGTGCAGCAAATCACGATGGGCTTGACCGTGTCTCACCCCGGCTTTCTCCAATTACTCGGCCCGTTCATGACATTGGCAGCATCGGCAGCCCACTTACCCCATCCGGATCAGCAAGCATCGACTCGGCTAACCTGTACCGCGCACCGGAAAACATTCTTAACGGCCTGGCTGAGTTCTGCGGCGATGCAGCCCAACTAGAGCAGTTCTACTCGGAGTCACATGCTCGGCCGTTATCTACGAAGGTGGAATCGACTACCACAAATCTAATGGATGCATCGATCCCGTCGCTTGAGCTTCCTGCCAGCGTAGTCAGTCATCATATCTCACCGCCGCCAGGATTACCATCCCGGATCACCCGCGAGTCGCGTGAGGGACTGATGTCACCGGAAGTTACACGGGCCAGGGCTCGAGGGGAAAGTCTCAGCTACAATGCAAGCCCTAGGAGTGGCAGCTTACGACCCTTGATCTAACCATTCGAAGATACCCATTTGACGCTCTGATGATTTTGTACCCAAGTGAAATGCGATATTAGCTATGTTCTTGTTTTTTTTGTGTGAAACACAAGTGGCCGTGAAACAAAGGACTTTATTTTATTCGAAACCCACGTACTTCCGTACAGATTTTACAATTTCGATATTGATTTGGGGGGAATAGAAACCCATCCAGTCTTCATATTAATACAGCCCCTCATCCAGGCTAAAGCAAGCCACCAAGCATTTTAGCCTGATATCAACCATTCAGCCGACACGCTCTGGTTGGTCAATATCCCGATCTTACGGTATCCCCAAATCCCCGAGGTTTTGCCCCGCCTTATGTGCTACCCCGAGCTCTAGAAAATAGCGGAGCTCTACTGCTAGCGAATGCGCTATCCAGAATCAGGCCGTCGCGGAGGATACACCGTGCCAAATGAAGCAGGTCTAGCTTTCCCCATGGCATGGCGTAAAACAAAAGGAGCTTGACTGCCCTCTCTGTCATTCACTTCCTTCTTCTATTCTACTTTTCTCTTCTATCCAAAGCTGAAAAATAACCACCAGATATCTCTGGGGTAGCTTATACAGAACTGATTCCAAGGACAAGGAACTCGATTGGGATTTACCTGCCTTTTCCTCTGAAGATGAAGTTCACCGAGGGGATGTGGCTCCTACGGGTAATTCAAATCGCGTCTAATTGATGAAGTTGGCACGGAATGAATACTGACACACAATCGGATCATATAGGACGGCGTGAGCATCGACTGGATGAGCAACGTGGAGCGATTTTCAATTGAAGACGACTCGGTCAATCTACTGTTGAACAAGTTCCAGGCACACCGAGGACACACTCTCAATTCGCGTGCGTTTTCAATCATCCCTTGATATAGAAACTCAAAATTTAACAAAAGTATACAGCAACTGTCTCCGCAATGCTCACCTCGCCAGTGGAGGGAATCATCGGCGTGAAGCTTGTTCACTGGTAACTACCCCAAGGGCTCCAGCGTGTTTGCAACCACTAACAGCATCCAGGGCGGGCCAAAATGACAACGGTCCTCACTACCACCTGAACAAGACCACCGGACACACCAAGATCCAGCACGACAAGACCGAAAAGAAACTTAACTACACAAGCGGGTCACTCAACCTGGCTCTGAACACCTCCGCCAATGAACTGGCCCTAGAATTTCAGTCTCCAGCCGGTAAGAAACTGACAGGCCAATCCTTCCGCTCTATCGGATATGTGCGCGACCAGCGCACTGAGAAACATCGCTATGAGGACGGCATGTTCGCCGAGCGCCAGGGATATATGCTCGCAGGACTTGACCTCGGCGTTGGCGAAAAGGTCTACGGCCTTGGAGAGCGGTTCGGGCCTCTGGCCAAGAACGGACAGACGGTCGATATCTGGAACGAGGATGGCGGTACCTCTTCCGAGTTGGCCTACAAGAATATCCCCTTCTATATCAGCTCCAAGGGATATGGTGTTTTCGTCAATCATCCTGGCAAGGTTAGTCTGGAGGTACAGTCTGAGCGCACTACTCGCGTCAATATCTCTGTGCCTGGCGAGGAGATTGAGTACTTTGTTGTGTATGGAGCTACGCCAAAGGACATTCTGAATCGGTACACTGCTTTGACCGGCAGGCCGGCCTTGGTTCCATCATGGAGTTATAACCTCTGGCTTACTACTAGTGAGTTCGGGATATAATTTGCTTTGCAATGAATAAAAGAAACTGACAGTGTTTTAAAGGTTTCACGACCAACTACGACGAAGAAACCGTCACTGGATTCCTTGATGGGTTCCGTGACCGCGATATCCCCCTGGGCGTCTTCCATTTCGATTGCTTCTGGATGAAGTCCTATCAGTGGTGTGACTTCGACTTCGACTCAGAGATGTTCCCGGACGCGCTTGGATACCTCAAGCGTCTCAAGGAGCGCGGTCTCCGCATCAGTGTCTGGATCAACCCGTACATCGCCCAGGCATCGCCACTGTTTGAAGAGGGCAAGAAGAACGGATACTTTATCAAGGTATGTTGGCACACAATAGAATGATACCAGAAGGGAAAAAAACCCCCCTAATAATTCATAGCGCACCGACGGCTCAGTGTGGCAATGGGACTTGTGGCAAGCCGGTATGGCAGTGGTGGACTTCACGAATCCCGCCGCCAGCAAGTGGTACAACGCACACCTGGAGCGACTAGCGGAGATGGGCGTCGACAGCTTCAAGACCGACTTTGCCGAGCGCATCCCAGTCAAAGGCGTCCAATACCACAACGGCGCCGACCCCGAGCGCATGCACAACTACTACGCCCTTCTCTACAACAAGATCGTGTATGAGACACTCAGCAACCGCGTCGGACGCAATCAGGGTCTCCTCTTCGCGCGCAGTACCGCACCAGGCGGACAAGCATACCCAGTTCACTGGGGCGGCGACTGCGAGAGCACATTCGAGGCTATGGCTGAGTCGCTTCGCGGTGGACTTAGCCTGATGCTGTCTGGATATATCTTCTGGGCGTCTGATATCGGTGGTTTCGAGGGTACACCGCCACCAGCGCTGTATAAGCGGTGGGTGCAATTTGGTCTGCTGTCTACGCACTCGCGTCTGCATGGATCGTCTTCGTTCCGTGTGCCGTGGATCTATGGAGAGGATTGCTCCGATGTGCTGCGGGACTGCGTTAAACGCAAGATCTTGCTTACTCCTTATATTCTGCAGGAGGCGCTGAAGGGCCATGGAAACGGCACGCCGCTTATGAGGCCGCTTTTCTTGGAGTTCCCTGAGGATCTTAACACATATGCTATTGATACGCAGTATCTGTTTGGCCCCAATTTGCTGGTTGCACCGGTGTTTACCGAGGAGGGTGAGGTTACTTTCTATGTGCCTCGGTCTCCGGATGATGAGGCTGGAAAATGGATCTCGTGGTTTGACCATTCCAAGTCTTATGAGTCCGGTCGTTGGTACACGGAGACTCATGGCTTTGATACCATGCCCATTTTGATCCGTCCCGGCTCTGTTACTGTCACCAATCCTACGATCAAGGCCCCTGACGATGATGCCTTGGAGGGGGTTGAGTTGCTGATCAATGGGCGTCTGCGGGCTGAGACTACGGTCGAAATTGTCAACTCGGCTCAGTCAGATGAGATATTGAAGACTGTCCGAGTTACTCCTACTGAAGATGGAAAGGTTGAAGCGAGTGGTCACAGTGTGAAATTAGTTTACCTTGCCTAGATTCGTATTAAATAGAGAATGAACTTCATGGAACTTATGTCATTTGGTGTCGGATTGGTCAAAACTCATATTAAAAACGTAGGGGAAGAGCCCCCACAGGCAGAACTAAACTTCAGTATGAAGTGGGTGGGTATCATATTCAAAACAGGTCGCAATGCAAGAGGCAAAGCCGAAAAAAAAAAAAAAAAAAAACCAAGAAAAGGCAAAGAAGAGAAAGATAATCAAAAACTCGAAGCTCAGGTCTGCTGCCATATGAGGCGAGACCAAATCACGAACTATTGGGCAGGGGAATGAAAAAAGAACAATGCATGAGTGTAATATGCATGGATATGCAATCAGCAAACGTAAAGAAATCAAAGCTTGGTAAAGTGGAATCACCAAACTTCTTCGACGTCAAGGAGCCACTTTCGGATTCCTTCACGCAATGTATTATCAGCACCTGCTAGTGCTCTTCTCCGCTCGCGGTCAGCAATCCCTAGTGTGCTGTCCACATCTTCACGGCAGTGCTCGGCGGTGACAAGGCGGACAACTTCTTCGAGGGCCCCGAGCACCATCTTGCGGCATTCACCACGAGGCACCTCAGGGGGAGGGGCTTCATCGCCTCTAGAAGAGGGGCCTTTGTCTTCAGCTCTACGAGCACGGTTAGGCGAAGGGGCACGTGACTGTGCCATTGATGAGTAACCGCTCTGTCCCAAGACACGCTCGACAGCATCAACTAGAACTCCGTCAAGGTCCATCACAGGCTCTTCGACGAACCGCTCTTCCACGAAGCTCTGGTCCCGCTCATCGGCGGAGGGGCAGTGAGGGGGTTTCTCATGTCCAGAAAAGAAGTTTGTGAATTGCGAGGCCGAGGCACCTCCAGTAGATCCACGGGGGGTAGCGCTGGCAGGCGAAGGAGGTGTATGAGGAGCCCCAGAGCTGTGACCCACTATAATCTTGCGTCGCAAGCGGAGTCGTTTCACTGTAGAAGCCTTAGTATCTGCAATCAAAGTCGTTGCAACATCTACCCATTTCTCTGATCCGTCAACATCAGATGTAGAGGGGATGTATGGGGAGGGTTCAGCCCGCATTGCCTGTTTGATTTCTGCTTCAAGAGAAGCATAAGGTCGGACCGCTTGGAGCGAGAAATCTTGATGGAAAGATTTCAACCAACCAGCCACATGGGAAGTCGGTCCATCGCTATCCTTCATAGTACCGGGAAATCCGGAGCCACTGCTGTGCGTAGAAGCAACTGCATCCATGCTGGTGATGGACGTTCGAGTCTTTTTTGGCGAGGCAATAGTCGAATCGCCGGACGAAGAAAGTGACATGAAACCAGGAAGTGGAAGGTCAACATCCACCACGCCTTCCTCTGCTCGGACTGACAACTTCAAAGGCGACTCCCGAACTTGGCTGGTGAGCGATGATGGCTCTGGCGAGGCAGCCTCAGTGTTGTGAGGAGCGGTAGCAGAAGCACTTGGAATTGAGATGTTTCCACTGGGAGCTGTTTCGGGCCGGTGCTCATCCTCATGTTCTGTGACTTCCTTGACCATTTGAGTCAAAGTGGTTGACCCGCGCCTAGCAGGACCAGATATCGCAGAGGTGGACCTTCTGCGAGCTTCAGATGAGGAATATGGCTCGCTGCTTTCGGTAGATGAGCCTTGACGGGAGCTCCAAAGACCGGAGAAAAGACCTCCCCAGCGGCCTCCAGCCGAGGAAAGACTGCCGTTTGTGCTCACTGTAGAGCTGTCACTTCGTTGGAGGCTCTTCAGTAGAGTCTCTGATGCCAGACTATCGTTGCCTTCGGCTGTGCTGCGCTCTGTTCCAGCCTGGGTAGAATGGCTCGGCTGAGAAGTAAAATGGGGAACAGGAACAGTGCTGCTCTGAGTGGTCATAGAAGTAGTTGCTCCGCTCGTATTCATAACCCGAGCATCCTTTGGGTGGATGTTTGCGCCAGGGGGTTTAATGGAGCGAGCATCAGATCCTCTGCGGGCCGAGGCCGGATGTTCGGCCGGCGGGGTTATTTCAACTCCATCTATTGACCGCTGGGCCGTCTCCTGAGACGAAACGCTCACTGATCTCTGGTGGTGATCGCTATCTCCCATGATCATTCGTTGAGCACGAGCTCGTCGTTCGATCGCTCTCCGAAGAGACTCCTGGCGGAGGACAGGCACAGTCGGTGGGCTTTGAGAGACAGCACGCATTGAGGCCGATGTACCAGGTCTAAGAGGGGAAGGTAACGGCTCCAAGCGTTGTTTGGAGGGCAAGAAAGCGGCTAGTAAGAACACGAGCCGACGAGCAGTCATCTTATCTGGGCATATAATGACTGTTCTGTTTGCAAGAACGAGTTCGCCATCCTGCTGAGCTTTGTGTTGCTGGTTATGGCGACGACGATACCACTCCGGGCCAAGGCTATTGAGCCACTCGGTGTGATTTCCCAAAAATGCTGTGAGAACCACTAAGAAAAAGAAGTTTTGCTCTTTGTCGCCCAGACCACGGACAATCGAGCGTCCTTCCTCCCGCCAAACGCCCCAACGACTTTGTCCAGTGACCACATATGGGGTTTGAAGAGCAAGGCTTATCCGGCGGGAGCTGCGAATGGCTTCTTCTTTGAGCTTTGAATTAACCGATAGAATGTTGGCAGGTAAATGCACAATGGTCTGGTTGGTCCGCTGCATATTGGGAGGCTTCGCAGGCTTTGGGTGTGGCCCGGATAAAGAGTCCACCTTCTTCAGAAGAAAGAGAATTTCGTTGCGAACAAGTCTTTCGAGGTGGGAGAGTGTACGAGTAATGACGTCCCAATGATCAACTAACAAGTCCAAACGCTCATCCAGGCTAGCCGGGGGCGAGGCAGAAGATAGGCTATCATCAAAAAATGCACCCGGCCAACGGTGATCAGAATCCAACGAGCTTGAAAACCCTGGCCGAGGAGAGTCTGGGCCTGGAGTACTAAATCTTGATACAGGACGTCCGGTGTTGCGTGGCAGCAAGGGGATCTGAATCGTAATTGCAACCGCGTACATGGGTGTTTTCTTCTCCTTGATTTTCTTGCGTTTAGAAACATCCGGGAATGGGAACTCCATCTCGGGCAATGACTCTTGGTAGAGAGCACTGGCATAGTCATGTCGCTCGGCTGATGCTTCCGCTCCTTCGGGAAGATTCACGCTAAACATGCGAGTCAAGAGAACTGTGACTTTGGCAGGTGGCTTGTCATCCACTCCTCGAGCTACTCCTATCGGCGCCGATGGACTCCCTGTGGTATAGGCCCGGGAAAGTGGACTGCGGGCAGCAGGTGATGCACTCACCCCAGTTGCCGGGCTTTCATCGGCGGAAATTATGTGCATTTTTGTAGACGACCCCCGGTAACTGAAGGCGCTGCTACCGAAGATGCAGTTCAGAAGGCCGGTATCATTGGAATCAGAGGAGTGTCGCGATAGGCCAGGATCATGCCATGTTCCCGGTGGTGCCAGTGTAGAGCTACGGCCTCGGGCCCGGGAAAAAGCACCCGGGCCGACTGGTGACGACCTGCGTGCATCTGCAGCGGCGGAGAGGGGACTCGATTCGACGAGGGAGGATTGGGTGAGAAGAGTGCGACGTGTTCCACGAGAAAGACTTGAGGCCGCCCGAGTATGTCTAAGACCGGGCTGGTCGTTGCCTTGTGGGTCGATTCCAAGACCGGCGGGGGAAGAATCGGACGCACGAGTGTCAAGTAAGACACATGCATCTCGGTCACCCAATGCATTTTGTGCAACAATCACACGAAAATCTTTCATTGCGTCCAATTCCATTCCCCCACGATCATCGTATGCACCAGCGGTCGAGGCATTCGGGGAATTGAAGGTTGTCTGCAATGGGAAGGCATGGGTATTGGAACGTCGAAGGAGGCTGGCGTCGGGGAAAAGAAGACCGGAGGTATGTTCCTCTTCAGTCACAGACTCAAGAGGCGTTCCATTGCTTCGTCCAGAGTATGCCGCCGGGTTCAGAGTCGACGCAGCGGTACTCAAGAGTCGGCCAAGCATGGTGAATGAGAACGGGGGAAACCCGCAGAGAGAACAGGTACTTGGGGATGCAGGGAAAATAAAACGGGCCGGTCGAATTCACGCAGTGTAACGATGGGTATCAAGCAGCTAGGAATATCTAGGCTGCATCCACCCATAGCTTAATTCAACGAAGCAAGAATCATCATCAAACTAGGAAGGGAATTGAGAATATCCAGAGTTATGAGGGGAGGAAGTGGAAGGTGGGATGAGGTGCAGCAGTGGGGCTTGGATCAGCAATTAGGAGTCAGGAGTTGGCTTTGCACCCACGAGGACTCCACAGTCTGATCAGAATTGTGTAGAAAACCAGGAAGTCAAATGAAATAATCCCAGAGCTTCTTAAGGGACCCAGTTCCTTGAACAGAGAAACCACCCGGGGGGGCAGTGGAGAGGGAACGCGAAAGGGCGGTGAATAAAGTCACATGATCTCAGCCTCATGATCTACGGTAAGGGATAGTGACATTTTGGTCTTCTCTCACAGATCTAATGCTCTGACTCTGATGGATGCAGCCCTGGAAATCATCACGCGGTACACGGTTCGGACCTAGGAATAGCCTAACTTGACCAAGTACTGCCGAATATCGGAACTGCGTCCAATGATACGTATACCAATCACTACTACAAGCCATCATGTCGCTATTCTCTACCGTCCTCGTGTCACCGCATAGTCGGGTTTGCAAGGAATCGTGTTACTCGAGGGGCGCTGATTTGTGTGATTTGAGACGGATATGAATTTTGGATTGGAGGGAAATGGGTTATCTCCCAAATATTACTCATGATGGGCACATGCCATCTCTACACCGTCACTCACACCTCGTGTGATACAAGCATCATGCCTGCAACCCCGGATACCACGCCTCTCGATAGGCCCCTGTAATCATGTTTGTAAATACCCCGACCCTAGCGGAAAGGGATCCTCTTCAGGCTGAAGTTGTTCTGTCCACGTGGTTTTGCCCTTCAACTGGTCCTTTCCCGTGTTTCCGCTTCCGTTTCCCATCATAGTAAGTTGACACGAGACGTCACATTGACAGTCAGTTATTCTAGACAGAATGTTACTAGTATCTAGTTTCATATTGCCAATGTACATGTGTAAAAGAGATCATATTTCGCAGTTCAATTCCTTTCATTGAACTCCAGTGTACATTAACTTCCAAATCATTTCAGCACTATACTCTCAATGAGAACGCTTGACTTTTGCCACCAATCGCTTCAACTCTTCGGAACTAGACTCCTTGGAGGACTTCTTCTGCTTCTTCTTGACATCCCGGCTCTCTGCTGGAGCCTCAGTCTCCGCGTCATCACCGGTACGTCGGCGCTTACGGCCCTCGTCCAACAAGGCCTTCATACCGGAAGTCGACTTGAACCGGGGGTTGGTAGGATCGATGGCGAAATCATGAGTGTCGTACAGACGTGAGAAACGGGGGTCGCTGACGTTGACTTGGAAGTCATCTGCCTGAGCAGATTCCACCTTCTTGCTCTTCTTGCCCTTGCCCTTCTTCCGGGCCTGTTTCTCGGCCTTTTCAATCTCGTTCATGTCGAAGTGTTTGATGTTGACCTTTTCGTCATCTACCATCAGCAGCTCCAACTCGGCCCGTTGGGCAGCTGACGCGGCTTCCTCGGCAGCACGCTCCTCACGCTTCTTGCGCCTCTCCTCCTTGCGTCGAGAACCCGCTGTAGCCTTTCCATCAGGGTCATCAAAGAAGGGATCATTGAATCCCATTTCTTCTTCCTCTTGCTGTGGCACCTCGGCTGGAGCAGCTTCGCTGTCTTCGCTGTCCGCTGCAGCGCCCTCCTCTCCAGATGGCTTGGGGGCCTTGAGTTTCTCCTTTCGGCGCTTTTTACGCTCACGCTCCTTCCGCACGTACTTGTCAATTGTGCTTTCTTCGATCTCCGGTTCATTTTCGAAGATGGTATCCTTGCCATGGCCACCAGCCAAGCCCGATGTGAAAGTAACCTCCATCTCGCCGACGGGGCGTTCCGCTTTGGTGCGGGTAGGCTCGGCGCTCAGACCCAGCAACGCACGCATGCGCTGTCTCTCGGCCTCTTTTTTGGACAGCTTGGTGGTCGTAGCTTCTCCTGCAGTATTATCGACAACTTCGACGCCTCCGTCCTCGTCATCTGAATCTTCGTTCTCAGAACTATCGCTACCGAGGTAGGCTTTCAGGTCGTTCTCGTCAATGTCCTGTCGTGAGCCTCGGAAGGCACGTGCCTGGGCTTCTTTTCTTGTTTTGTCATCCGCGTCCCATGTCAATTTGACCTTGCTGTGCTGCAAAGCATCCGTCACAAACTCGGTAGGTTTGTAGCCATCAGGAATCCGGGAACACTCGTCCCGAGACTTGTCATCGGAGAAGTCAGTGTCCTCAGGTACGAAGCGCAGATCGAAGAAGTTGGCACTAGAAAGGTATTCGGCACCATCCACCAAATCGTAGACATGCTTGGCAACCTCTTTTGAAGAAAATTGGACAATGGCGTAGTAATACCGCAGTCGGTCGAGCTGGTAACGCCGTAGCTGTGTAGAGTTGAATTCTTCGCCGTCATCAGCCTTCAGCATGGACTTCTTAATTTCCTCCTCCTCCTCATCAGAGTCAAGTTCCTCCTCTTCGGAATCCTCGCTGGTGTTCTTTTTCTTCCCAGAAGCAAAAATCTCTTTCGGGGGACCTTCAACCTCCTCCCTCTCCATGCGCTCCTTTCCGAATTCGCTGGGGTAGACTGTGACGTTCAACACCCGCCCTCCAGACGGAAGGAAACTGGAAAAGACTGCCATCAAGTCCTCTGCACGAATGTTTTCCCAATCGAGGTTGACGACAGCTATCCGATTCGTCACTTCGCCAATCGGCACGTCGGACCGTTGCTGGTCAGGGAACTCGATCACATCGTCTTCCGCCTCGTCTTCCTCTTCGCTGGAGCTTTCTTCTTCAGATGACGAGGACTCGAAGCCACCATCACGGGCAGGGTCATAGGAGGCAGCGTTGACCCGTTTCAATTCTTTCTGGACTTCTTCGTCGTCGTCGGCACTGTCGTCATCCTCTTCCTCGTCCTCGTCCTCGTCCACCTGGTAAAATTGCTTCAATTTTTCCTTGGTGTCATCTTTTCTGAGTTTTCGTCCATAGCGATCGACAGGAGCGTTGCTAGAGAAATCCTTATCGTCAAGCACATGCGCAAAGCGCTTATCGAGTTTGACATGAGTCTGGCGTTTGCTAGGAAGGCGGTAGCGGGGATCGGTCTGGATGTTGGCGAATCGAGGATCCGCTACAGCGACACAAAGAGTCAGTAATCATGGTCATGGGGTTTCCTGAAAATAAGCGTTAAGCTTCCACTGCACGTACTGATCGCTGGACCGACTTCGCCTTTGGGCTTGCCGGCCTTAGACTTTTTCTTGTCTGAGCCTGCCATTGTGAGCGCTAAGAAATTTCACTTTGCACACTACAAGCACACAAGAAAATATTTCTAATGCCTGAGTATCAATAGAGATCGTCGGATCCCGCAAGTGAAAATAGTCGAGACCGATAAATTATTTCTTTTTTCTGCCCGCCGAAGTCAGGGCGGTCAGGTATATGCATTCTCAAAACGGCCAAGTCTATTTCTTTTACTTTCTCGGGGCCACTGTCATGCAAGACAACTTGACAACATAAATTGTAATGATATTTGCTTATATTTCAGTAAATATGCAAGGTCTGTGTAGACATGTCCTTGCTAAGTGTCAATCATGGTAATGCAATGCTTGGTCTCAGAAATAAATCATAGTGAGCAGATCAATATATATACTTAAGAGGAACAACAAGTGAGGAAACATTTCAACATCCAAAGTACCGCTTTTCTATCCACCGCGGTTCTCCCTCTTCTTCGATGCGCCCAACAATCACATTGATCCTGGGGTACACGGCAGTAAGCCTCTTGAGGCCCCGTTCACCTGCCGCGCAAGTTACGAAAACGATCCTCCCTTGTTCCACCCCATGATCAATCAAGACGCGAACAGCCATAAGTGCAGCACCTCCACTGGACATTTGAGAGTCAATTAGTATGACAGTCGCATGCTCCTCAATCTGCGAGGGAAGTTTCAAGTAATGCAACTCTGGCTCCTCATTGCTCTCGTTAGTTTGGATGAGCACACGACCAGTAAGACAGTCGGGAATAGATCGCTTAAGTGCGGTCTCCATACAAGAGCCTCCCCGCAAGATAGCCACGGCTGATACGGTACCCTTGGGATGCAAACCGAGGTATGTGCTCCCTTGTGGTGTTTCCACATTTGCGGATACATACGATGTCATATCCAAGGCCCTGGGATAGTGATGTCAGTGAAGTAATGATAGGGTCCATATTGAGAGGGAGCACAGTACTTTTCAATCAAGATCGAAACCAGTCGATCAAAGTAGAAAATGAAATCCTCTTGCTCAGTTTCTGGGCTCTGCAGAATAGTGTTCATACCAACAAACTGCGGTGTCGAGGGCAAGACATGCACATTTGAAGGCAGCTCAACTGCTGCTGCAACCAACCCCAGTTTGCGAAGCGCTTCGGTGTGATTATCGGATTTCTCCTGCAGCTTGCGTTGAATGTGTTTGACCACCATGTCTAAGTCAATCAGTGTACAGCTCTCAAAACCAGCAGATCCAGGGGACTGCATACCGATAGCGGTCGTGTTCTCAATACCACGCGGGATAATGATGTCTAAGATTTAAAGTTAACAAAAAAGTCTCTAACGCTTCGCAAACTCATATACCAACCTGAAATAGGGCGTTGAGGCTCCACAAATCGAGTATAAGAAGGCTTCACAAATTCAAACCATTGTTTGATGATTCCTTCAATGTCACGCCCTCGCTCACGGACGTCGCGCAAGACTATATATTGTCAGTGGGATTAAGGTAGCACGATCGAGGCAACTGACTCCTGCGACCTAAGCACACATCCATATCTGCTTCAACGAAGATCTAGGGCATCGAATTAGCACCGATAAGCAAAGGATAGCGAAGTAGCTATAATACCTTCACATCCAACATCTCGACGATTCTAGGATCATGGAGCGCCAAGATTCCCTCGAGAATAATCACACGAGGGGAGTAGAGGGTGGTCGTATTGGGCTGCCGCTGGTGGTCAGAAAATGAGTAAACTGGGATGTTCGCTTTCTTTCTGTGGCATCCAGTCAGGTCAAAAAAATAAGGACTCCTGGAAGAACAATAAATTTACCCTTTCTTCAGATCACGGAGGGTCTCCACCAGAATATCAAAGTCAATCGATTCCGGGCAGTCGAAGTCATACTCATTTGCATGGGCCTTGTGATGTTGCTCGGGAGTCAAGGTCTTGTAGAAAGAGTCCTGCAGGGAATATATTAGAACAACAAGGTCTCGATTTAGATGTACCACAGTCCACAAGCAGTACCATTACAAGGATCACCACCCACGGCAAGTTCAAAGACCTGACAATCTCCATTGCCACAGAACTCTTACCGGAGCCAGAGCTGCCAGCAATGCCAATAATGCTCAAGTCCTGCCATGGGGGAGAGTACCGCACTTCGGTGGGCAAAGAATATAAAGGTGAAATTGATTCCATGGCTATGTATGCGACATACAACGCTGTAGGTAGTTTCCCCTCTCCACCCCTCTGATATCGATTGTGATAACCTTGAAAGCTGCCCAGGCGGGGGCCCACAATAATTACCTAAGCTCTAGTCCCAAAGCGGGTTAGTAGAGGTTCATTTCCTGGAAGGTTCCAAGATTGTTGTGGCTGCTCACGTGCTTCATAAGCGGGTATTATATAAGCACCCGTTTGGGGCTAGCGTATTACTTTCGCTTAAGCTACTTCTTCCGCCGCGAGCTTTTCAATTCCTTTTCTCTTCCTCATCCAACCCGGTCTTCTCCCACAAAGCGATTTGCCTTTCCCCATGGCCGTCGTCTCTTGGGTTGACTTCCAGCTTTACGGATAGCTTCAGATCAGATTCAAGACTGGCTATCCAGCTCATAATGTCTGCTAATCTTGTATGCTTCTCGGCTTGACACCCGTGGTTGCTGGCATTTTAACACTATGCAGATGTCTCGCACTCCCTCGACTGCGACGCCTACTTGGCATCACTTCGAGCGGAAGCTCGAGGATGTTAAGCCGTCCAAAACGTGAGTTATCTCTCTCATCCACCCCCACCTGCCCACTGCCGTGACATGATGTTCTTGAAATTAAGTTGGGAATCTCTCTGAAAACATGTGAGGAGAAACAAATTTGACTTATCCTTCTGATTCACGTCACCACTGCAAAATTTTCACTCATCCGTTGAATCAATGGTTACTGACAATTATAATGCAGTGATATCAACTATTTGGTCATGGATTACCTCATCACCAACGGCTATCCCGCTGCTGCGAAGAAATTCGCAGTGGAGGCCAACATTCAACTCAGAACGGATCTTGAAGCCATCCAAGAGCGGGTTGAAATTCGCACTGCGATTCACTCTGGTGATATCCAGGCGGCAGTTGAAAAGATCAACGAGCTAAATCCTCAGGTAAGAATTTTCCCCCACTAGTCTACTTCACACCCCTTGGCCCCACTTGCTATGATTATACCAAGTTTCATGCACCACTCTTAAACTCCCTTCCGGGACATTTGCAGAAAAACAAACATCTTCAGTCCTCAGTATGAGCAACTGCCAAATATTGAATCTTACCAGCATATCACACATTTCATGTCAAGTGCCATGGCTAACAAGACTTCAATAGGTCCTTGACGAAGACCCATCCTTGCATTTCGCCCTCCTGCGTCTGCAGCTGGTTGAGTTGATCCGTACCTGCATGGACACCCCCGGTAGCGATATTACTCCTGCCTTGGATTTTGCGACGGCTCAACTTGCACCACGCGCTCCTACAAACCCTCAGTTCTTGGCCGATCTCGAGCGGACCCTTGCCCTTCTGATTTTCCCCAGTGATAAACTGGCCCCTTCGCTTGCGTCGCTCCTGGACCCTGCACTTCGTAAAGAAATCGCCACCCGAGTCAACGAGGCCATTCTGCAGAATCAGGGTGCTCGTAAAGAGGCCCGGCTGCGCAATCTTGTGAAAACTCGGGCATACGCCGAGCAAAAGGCACGAGAGGCCAAAAAAGACATTCCAGATACCCTGGACATTGGCTTGGTCGGCGATTCTCACGACAACAGTAACAGTAATGACCTTGCTACTAACATTCGTGACACTTTGATGTCGAACAACAGTGACATTGATCCAATGATCTCTTGATCCCACTTTTCTCTCAAGCTGGCCTTGATTGTCAGTCAGATTTCTCCTGTGCTGTCACGGCAGATTTATCTTTTTTTTTTTCTTCTTTGCTCTTCTAGCGCGGCGTCTTGGATCCATATTTGTAGGTGTTCAGGCGATGGTATTTCGCTAGCTCCAATATGGGCGTTTCGGCCCCTTTCCAATACAAATGGCTTTTTAATTTTGAATCATGGTCACGTACCTTCATCCTAAACACGGTAGTTCTATAGCATAATAACCGTGCGAAGCGCCCAATACACCTACCGGGTATTGGTGCGCCCGGCAGATGCAATATCTAGAGGTTAAGTATATTTTGTATGACTTACCCATACAAAGGTACTTAGGCGCCCGTTAGGTATAGAACACTTTTTCCCGGCCCTCGAACTAGTTAGGGCAGATGTAAGAAGATATATATAGTGTGAAGTTAATATTATTTAACCAAATTCTGGTAAGGAATATTAAGTGTACTGAAATAAAGAAATTATCTAGGCATCTAACCATTATATAACTATAGTGTGATTTCTAAATAATTACTCTTATTCCATATTAGATACCAAGAATTAGTACTACCATTAAATTAATTAAGATATAATAGCACTAGTTATACATTCGTACACTTTCTATTACTTTAGCTAGTTCGAGGGCCGAGAAAAAGTGTGCTATACCTAACGGGTACATAAGTACCTTTTGTATGGGTAAGTCATACAAAAGATAACTACTTAACCTCTAGATATTGCATCTGCTGGGCGCACCAATACCCGGTAGGTGTATTGGGCATTTGGCACAGTTATCACTTGATTATACTATTTGAAAAAGGTATTGGTATAATGGACACGAACAATACCATGTATGCAGTATCAGCCAGTGGAGGGAGAAAGACAGTTGTTCAACACCATAAAATCCAACCACAAATATAAATCAAGCGTGGCTATGAAAACTGATAAAGAAGCAACAAAAGAAAGATCTATAAGCGAGTTTTAAAAACAAACAAAATGGCTCCGGACTCACGCCTGCCGAATATCGAAAATAAAGATCAATCACAAAGGTCTCTAGCAAATGTCTCTAGTTAGATGAACTAATGACAGAACACAACTGAAAAGTAACATTGGCTTCCTTAGAAGCTCATGAGATCTGGAGAATGAAGTATTAGCAAAACACAAACATTGATAGAGAAGTAATAAGGAAATAAAAGACATACCTCTTCCAAAGAACGCTCTCTTAGCCCAATCCATGGCCAGCATACACCGCGTGCGGAAGCTAACACTCTCAGCGAAGTAGATACTACGCCAAAGGTACATAGCAATGACACCGCCACTAAAGCTCATACCACCAAAGTCAAAGACAGCGGCGTTGCTGATGTACGCCAAGCTTCCGAGGTGTCTATACTTGAATGCCTTGTAGACAGCCTCGTCAAGGTCACCGTAGTCGATTTCGTTGGCCTTGAGACCGGGAAGCGCGGCGGCAATCTTGGTCAGTTTACGGCCCAGGTACACGCCCTGCTGGTTGGCGCGTTGGGCAGTGGCAGGCAGGGACGTGAGCTTGGTGTCAATTTGGTGCAGGAGCTCGGACAGCTCGCCGTAGTCGAGAGTGCCGGAGTGGTCCTTGTCGTACTGCTCGAAGAGCAGATCCAGGCGACGGAGGTGGTTCGAGGCTTGCGGGAAGCGTCTCTTAACACGAGTAGCAAATTCGGTCCATTCGGAGAAAGTGAGGTGCACTTTCTCAGGGTCGCGGCCTTTCTCCCAGGCAACGGTGCGGAGGAACCTGATGATGTTGTCTGCGATATTGTTCTGGACTGTTGAGCAGTCGCCGATTGCGTAGACGTCACCTAAGGGAGCGCCAATCACGCGGAGATGGGAGTCGGTTTCGAGAGCGTGCTTGTTGTTTTGGCCTTCCAGGTTGTTAGAGAGTGTTTCCGAGATCTCGGCTCGGGCTAAAGGGATGTTAGTGGCTGTTAAGAGCTGGTATATTAGGCGATGGCGTTAGTGCACTAACCGACTCCAGTAGACCACAAGCAGAATCCAGTTGGAATTTCTTTTACAACGGTCTTGCCGTCTTCCACCTGGGAGAAAAGAACCCGATCGCCACGCACTTCCTTGACACGGGCGTTGGTCAACACCTCAACGCCATCGCGAGTGAATCGACCCTACAATGCGTTAGTACCAGAACCAAGGGAACTTTCGATGTGGAGAAAACATACCTCGGCATATTTAGAGAGTGCTTCGTCATAAGTGTTCAGGATGTGAGTTCGGCTTTGGATAATGTGGACAGACATCTCGTTTCGTACAATGCGAGGGAAAGAATGAAGCAGATCTTCATTTAAGAGATCGAACAGCTCGGCAGCAAATTCAACACCCGTTGGCCCACCTCCACATATGACAAAGGATAGAAGGCGTCTGCGCTCTTCATCAGAGGTGGTGGGGAGACACGCTAACTCCATATTCTCTAGAACCTTGTTCTTGATTTGACGAGCATCATCAATGGTCTTCAAAAAGTTACAGTTTTCAAGGCCCTTCACACCGTGTGGGTTTGTTACACAACCTAGTACACAGAAACGTCAATACTTTTGAACTTGAACCTGCTTATTCTTTGGCACAACATACCGACTCCGACAACAAGCTTGTCGTATGGCAGATAGAAGTTCTTTGTCTGACCATCTTGACCAACCTGGGATACCTCCACCAGCTTCGCAGAGAAATCGACATCGACCGCGGAAGCCTTGAGGAAGTGACCATTAACCCGGTCAATAATGCGCCGGACAGGCTCAACCAGCGACCGAAGACCCAAAGTTCCAACCGTAGCAGAAGGTAGCATGGGAGTAAACAGGAAATAGTTAGTAGGGGAAACCACAGTAACATGGTAATCGGCAGGGTTCAAGTTCTTGAGGAGGGCGATGCTACCCCAACCCGTTCCCAGGATAACCAGACGAGGCTTATCCTTCTGTTGAAGCATAGCCTCCGAGTCATAGTCGCCAACGAGCACATCGGCGATAGGCAAGTTCTTCGGGCCTCCGAGTCGAGGATTAAGAGCTAATTCCGAGACTGGGATATCCATTCCGCTGCCACCTTCGTGGTATGTACTAGCATCGTAGATAAAGAAAGCGACGACCACAGCGCTGGTGGTGACGATGAAGAACCCGCAGAATGTAAAGACCTTGCGTATAGCAATGATAGCACGGGATTGTTTCAAAGGTGCGACCTTAGCTGCGAGTTCTGATTTGAATCGGATCGGCATGGAGACCGGCGCCAAGGCTCGCCATTGGGGGGCTGGTCGGCGACGAGCAGTGTGTATGGAACGGGACAGAGGTTGGCGGGATGTAAATAATGCCTTCGAGACATTAATTCGGCCTGGTAATGACCCCATAGACTTCAGTGCGGCGCCGTCCGCACGGGTCCGGCGCAACATCGCGTTTAGCATTGTCATAACAGGGAGGGGAGCTTGTGTAGAGGATGTTCAGGGATGGAAACAAGAGACGAAGCAGCTCATGATCCGTTCCCGTGCACTCAAATAACGAGCGACCTTGAAGCAATCTAAGCCAAAAAGAGTCTATCTCACAAAAGTCAGGAACCCAGGACAGGATACGACGCCAACTATCACCGGCGACGTCATCTTAAGGATAGTCACGTGACAGGAGCTACTCGGGAACCCGGCATCAAAACTTTGAACTCATACGACAGCTCCGTGCTCCATTTGTAGATTCACCGACAACTATATCTAGATAAGTCTCTCTTTTTGTGTACCAATGGAAATGAATCCGTGGAATTCTATTATATACCCATAATTAATGGGAGTGGATATCGGGCCGAGCTTGAGGAAAGCCTCAAAAGCTCAGAGTATGTATGAAAAAGAGTGTAAACATAACCACCCATTTCGGTCTCGGAAATAAAAATAAAAAGGTCATTCCCCGTGGAATGCTTCATGTGCAGAGGAAAATAAATAAACGCCGACCTCGCTTGACATGCAAATAAAAAAAAAAATCTCCTGTATGATGATGGATGACGTGGATACGTGAAATCAGTCCCAATCCAGATCCTCGTCCGGCTCAGCGCTGGACTTCTTCCTTCCAGTTGAACTCTTCCGGCTCTTAGGGCGCTTGCTGAGGTTTGAGCTAGAGACGGAGCTCTTGCGCTTCATGGGCCGAGCCACCGTTTCATCGACATCTCCGGTAGCGTCTAGGCTGTCCCCTTCCGCGTCCTCGTCTCCATCCACCCTGAACTCTTCGTCGATGGAGAGTAGAGTGGCAAATTCTCGACATTTTTGATGCATCGCTTCCTCGCTGTCTAGAGCTGTCATATTTCTGGCAATGGCTTCCCAGAACTTGTCACCGGTCACACCATGTACCTTCGTGGCAGTTTTATTGAGCTCTTTCGTTACAGGTTTCCCTTCTTTGTTCTTGTTGTGGGCATTGACTCCGTAGAGACGACGAAGGTGGGTTCGAGCTTCCCAAAGCATTGACAATGATGCAGCAGCAGTTGCCAACAATCTCAATGTCGCAGGGTTGGCTTGCCGCGGTATAATTGTTGATTGAGGCATCTCAGGCGCAAACCCTAGCATCATGTCGTTTGAAGCATCTAACTGGGGCGGACCAATCGGGGTGGAGGGTATGTCCGTCTCAATCGCGTGCGCAATGATAGTGCCAGTCGAAGAAACGATACGCTCCATACACGCAATGGTTGGCACCACTTCAGCCAATTGACCGTAGTCAAAGAAGGCCAGGTTTTGGGAGATGAAGCGTGCTAGGAGAAGATGTTCTGGGGGGTTGCCAGTTATATCCAATTTCTTCGGTTCGAAGTTGATCTTGGAGCAAAGGTTTGCGAGGAACTTCTTCTGGTAACGGCTGTTGCTGATTTTGACAATCTCGAACAACGGTGCGAGCTTCGAGACGTAAGGCCGAGCAGTAGCGCCATTGGAGTCGCCAACAATATCACGCTGGTAATAGAACGCCTCTTGCACAGCCCGCATGTATTCGCGCTCAAACATGGATTCGTATTGTTGGTGGAGCATTTTGTGCGTGTCGAACGCGATTTTCGCAATTGCAGGAACGGTAGAAGTCTCTAGGGAGACGAGAACACCCGCACATTCCTTTGGATGCACCAAGCCCTGCCTATTAATACTCGCAATGAGTTCAATGGCAGTCAGTGAATAAGTATCCTGGCGCGATTGTGCCACCTGAAGCATGTTTGAGAGGAAGTGTTGGGCGATCAAAGCAGCAGCACCATCATTGTCGCTAGCTCTCAAAGAACCACCCAATCTGGTGGTGTCTTCCTGGGCGGCGGCTTCTGCAGTTGGCATGACGGCCTTTTCGGACTTGCCTTCATGGATGGCAAAGAAGTCTGCAAATGATCGGAGAACGATGTTTTGTAGGCTTGGGGCATCTTCTTTGAAAGCCTGAGCGAAAGTCTGCCGTGTGCGTTCTCTGCCGAATTGGCCAGGCCAAGACTGGCATATAGATCCCAGGCTTTCGAGGGCCATGACTCTCAACTCAAAGGGCGAGTTTGATGCAGTGAAGGGAATAATGGAGTCAACCATCAGCCCTGCAACCGAGCCACCGCCCCAGGTGGGGAATTCACCCTTGAAATGAGATGCATACTTTTCAAGATCGCAATGCCGCCCAACACAACCTGCAATACGAATATAACTCTTGGCACGGGCCAGGATTGCAGCATGTGCAGTTGAGGAGAGATCAACACTCTTATACTGTTGCAATGGCTTTAGTACAGAAACTGTCAATTTCACCAGTCTGTTCGTATTTTGCAGGACACCGTTGATGGTCCACAAACAAGCCATGACTTCGTTCAACTCTGAACGGGCGAGCTTGGCAACACTCTTGAAAAGGTCATTCTGAACTTCCTTCAGAAGAGTGTTGTGGGACGAGGATAAGAATGGCAGGACGCAACGATAGATAACCACAACCGATCGGAATATGAAAAGGTCATCTGCCGTAGAAAGGTGTCCGATGTAAGGATGTAGAGCTTCCAGCTGATCCGGGGTAAACAACTTCGCATTCGACTTGGCAAAGACGGTGATCGTCTGTAAAAGAGCTTGCTGGAATTCCTTGCTGGATCCATCTGAATCCTCCACCAGTCTCTGGAACATAGTAGAGACCATCGCCTTGCAAACTTTGAAGTTCAATGCCGCGGACTTGGATTTGTCCGAAAGGACAGCTTTCAAACAGACGCTAAGGGACTCCAAAGCAGCTTCACTACGCTCGGTCAGGCCAACGATGAGGCCTACCTGCTCTCCGAGAGCCATTTTCAATTTTGGCCCCTCGGACGAGGAGTCAATGGATTCATGGAATGGAACGAGCCATATTTCTTCGAAGGTTTGGCGAGCCAAGGATGCCACACTCTCCTCAAGATCGCCTGTGCGTTGGAGGAAACTGTCAAGAATAGCCAGCTTCAATTCCTTTCGAGACGTTTTGTGGTAAAGTTCCTTCAAAAGCCCAATGCAACGTTTCCGGACACCGGCTGTTTGATCGGCTGCACAGGCCAAAATGCTTCGGCATCCTTCTTCTTCGAGCTTAGGCTTCAGCCCAATGCATTGTCCGATCAGCTGTAATGCAGAGTCTCGAACCATGGGCGAGGCGTCTGTCGTACACCGGTGTATTACGCGCAAAACGGAAGGATCTCTATCAAGAAGGTTCGGGTCTTTTTCGAGCATGTAGATGACACTTTTCAAGCTGCGGCTGCGAACCTTGGCCGAGTCACCAAGGAAAGAGGCCAAAAGAACTTTGAGAATGGTGTCGAATGCTTTGCCGAAGTTGGAATTCAAGACTGTGAGGATATAGGCAAATTTGCCATGCACGTTGGGAATTTTGTCGAATTCTTTGTGGGTCTCTAACCAACGCGGGTCTGAGAAGGATCTTGTTAAAAGAGTAACCAAATCATCAGTCACCTCGTCATGTGTGATTTCTTCCTGGTCTTCGGGGTTGTAATATAGGGCACAGGCTGTTTTGGCCCATTGAGCCAAGTAGTAGCCCCGTGCGCTGGTCAATTGCCAATTGTCGGAATTCTTGTCTTGCAAAAGGTGCTCGAGTGCAATCCTATACGGACCTGTCGGTGTGATGATGTCTTGGTGATGCAGTGCACCAGAAGAAAATTCTTCAAATTGTTGCTTGAGATAATCAGTCAATTCACTGTCGGAATCTTCCAGAGCTGGGAGCATGTGCTGAGCGGTTGCTATCAGATCTGAGATAGCAGAACCCATCCAGCCAAGAAGCTCAAGTGCCATGCTCTTCGCAGTAGCCGCGCTTTTATCTTGTTCGGTGATTTGAATCATGCGCAAGGTCAAGATCCGGAGAAGCAGCTCTGCAGCAGGCCAATCAGCCGAGCCCAGTACATTGATTAAATCCTGGGTAAAAAGGTCCAGAATATTGCGGTATGGCTGGTCACCAGTTTTCGTCGAGTTCATAGCACGCTGAACAATGAAGTTCACGATGTATTGTGCGGAGCGCATAGCATTATCGTAGAGTCGGTTGGCCTTGTTCGCTAGGCGTTCCAACGATTCGTCTGACTCGTCGTCATCAGACTCACCGTTGGCATGGTTCTCGCCATCGCCCATAAGGTCGTCGTCATCGTCATTGTCTTGTTCTTTGATTCGACGTTTGGTCTTTGATCGCGAAGGTGTCTCCAACGCAGTTGTCTGAACAAGCTGCAGGACTAGTGCGGTGAGTAGCTGGATATTTTTTCCATCTGCAACTTTGAACTGTCGAGCATTCTGCCGTGTGGTGGGAAGTTTCTCCAATGAGACCAGAATCTCATCCAGAATGAAGGGTCGCTGCTCAGGGTATTTGGAAAACACCTTTGCAAGCACATCCATTGCACCACGTCTCGCAGGCTCATACTTCTGATATCCTAAAGCGGAGTCTTTGTCATTGTGTGCATTTTCCACAAATATTAGCTTTGCAGCAAAGAATTCCGCGGCCGTGATCGTCCCTTCGGAGACATCGATGCGAGACAAAAATTCTGCAAAAAGAGTGAGAACTTTCTTGCTCTGGTGAACAAGAGTGCCAATGATCCGCTTCTGGGCCGAGAAGAAGTGAAAATGCTGGCCGTCTTTACCACCAGGACGCGATTCCACCGCGGGAATAATGCAATGATCAAATAGTTGATTGAGAACGGTGGGAATGGCCTCGATGAGATCTTCTGGACAAAGATCTCGCTCAGTCTGACGCCCAGACATCGTCTGCAGCAGCGTTCCGATTGCAAATAGTGCATTCAACTCATCCTCGATCTTACTCAGCCACTCCTGGGACTCAAGCTCACTGGGTGAATCGCCTAAACCTATGTCGAGAGACTGTGCAGCAATGATTGGCTTTTCGCACAGTTTTTGAATGCGGTTGAGATAATCAGACGGTATGTCCTGGAGTCGATCAAACCCTGCAACTTTCCGGAGCGCTTTCTGGAGGCGAGTATGAGCATCAGATGATAGTATCAACCCATGCACCTCTAGAGATGTTGGGTTTACGAAAATGGGATTTGGTGTATCAGAAGTTGGGGGAGTCGAAGTATCGGGTTCAATTTGGTCTTCTGCTTCAAAAACCTCGTGAAGAAGATCTTGAAGCTTTTGCAAAGCTGCATCTGCTTCCTCTTTTTGGTCCCTGAGTCGCACCGCCGCCATAGTGTCTTGGTCATGGGATTTCAATTGAAGCTTCTGCGCATTTGCGTAATCGCTATGTTGAGGTACGGTTTTGATTGGAATAACGACGGATAGTTGGCTCGATGAAGGAGGACGATTCTGCTCAAAAGAGGCTGAAAAAGACGCCGAGTTCGATTTGTTCGCAGCGTATGCGCGCTGATTCAATGAAGCAGCCGTCTTCGGGATGGGGTCTTTATTTTCGGGTTTTGTCTTTGGGGGTGCTTCGGGATCTGTGATCGGTCAGTCAATTAACCAGGTACAGACTTCTGTGACATCTTAGGGCTTACATCTGAATGCAATGTCTGTAGAGTTAAGCATCATCCGTGCGAAGGAACCAAGGCTATTGCGACCGGAAGTAGCACTATCAGGATCATTTGGGCGTAGCTGTTGACTTCGCGAAGGAACCCGAGGAAGCTTGAATTTGCTATGAAATCCAAATGAGTTAACTGCGCTTGAGAGACTTCGGTTTTCCTTACAATTCTGTCAGCTGGTCTCCATCCAGCAACTGTTGAATATATTCTCGAGACGTTTCTAAGCGACTAGAATCATCCTGTCCAGATTGCATTTCCGTGTCAAGTTCACCCAGTGTTTTGCGGCCTTCTTGGAGGACATGGTTTATAGAAGTGGTATTTGAAGGTCGACCAACATCGGGGCGTAGGATACAGTCTGTGCATACAAGCCATCAGTAAATTGAGTAGAATTGAAGAGATAAAGAAAACAGACGAACCGAGACCAAAGACAGGCGCGCTGGACATGGATGAGTACTGCAGCGCTTCATCCACAGATAGCGGCCTTTGATTCTGAAACTGCATATTGGAGCCATATGGTGGCATCTGATCATGGCCGTTGATGACCACCTGCACGGCGGGTTGTCCATTATGGTCCATGGTCAAGGTTAAGTCAAAAGAAGTAGGCGCGAGTCATAAAGTTGACATGCTCTTGGTAGAGACATGGCAAAGAAGGCAGGCGCCTTATGACATCCCTAGATCATTTAAGTAATGAAAAGACCAGAATCTGAAAGAAAATGAACTGAACTACGATCAAATGCGTTCATGAATTCCGTATGGGTGACGGCACCCCTACTGCCGCCTGTGACCGCTTATCTAGAGGCTCGTGCGTCAAAAAAAAGTTGCATAGATTATTCGCTGCATAAGGTCCGATTCGTTGTCACTCTGCTTACACCGTTGGTCTTCTGCAGCTTTCAGACCGTCAAGTTCATTTTACACTCCATCAACATGTCTGTCATCGGTTCCTTAATTTTCTGCACGGATTGCGGTAATCTCCTACGAGAATCTACTGGCAATGCGGATGCGATTCTGCACTGTGATGTCTGCGGCACTCGGAATAAAGGTGGGTGAATACAAACCTTTCTAATCTCTTACCAGGCTACTAGAGAATTCATTTCTAACCTTCGATTTGCAGATACAATCCCCCAAACAACCGTGTCCGAGTCCAAGCCCTCCGCATTCCCCTCAGCACTGAGAGCCAAACGATCGGCAGTCCAGACCCTGTCAGCAGAGGACCGGAAGACTGAGGCTATCATTGATCGTACATGTAACGAATGTGGGAGGAAGGAGATGTTCTACACTACAGTGCAACTGCGCAGTGCCGATGAAGGAAGTACCGTGTTCTACAGATGTGTCTGCGGATTCAAGTATGCCCACCCACCTCGAAAGCACATAATTATGCATGCCCGACAATTACTGATTACTTCGACAGGGAAACCTCCAACAATTAATCTTGGAAACACAGATTGTACAAAAGATGTGGGGAAAAGTCTATTTTTGGAGAAAGGCTGTATAACTAGCGGGACAAGAGTATTAAAATCACGACCGTCACGAGACAATTTTTTTTTTTTTTTTTTGCAAGACATCCATCATGCAGCAACGGGTGCAGCGCTATCCGGGATCAGCGCATATTGGGTTTCGCCATTCTTCTCGAACTCTGCCATGTCAAGAGCAACAATGACACTGTCCCTGACCACCTGGTCGGGGTCATTCAAGAATTTCTTCAAGGTCTCCTCTACACCATCCTCCTCGCCCAGGCTGCCGAGGGCCTCAGCCGCTTCGTGTCGCACCATTCCTACTTCCGACAGGTCACTCAGCGAGGCTGTGAGACTAGGGATTGAGGCAGGGTGGCAGAGTTGTCCGAACACAAAGGCAACCTCGTGGCGGAAGAGAGCAGAGGGGTCCTTGAGGCCCTTGGCCAACGCATTGACGGCGTCGACTGCTGCTGGAAGATCTGGGGGCGAGGCAAGGTCGCGCAGACCGAACATCGCACGGTATCTTTGGAACAGAGGGAGCTTTGTGTCAAGCAGTGTCTTTTCCAGGTCTGGGATGCAGGGTTCGGCGCTGGCCTCTAGGGGCATAGGTGGAGCAGGGTCGATAGAAGTGAAATCACTGTAAATCAGAAGATCTCAATGTCAGCATTTCTCTTTGTGGTATATAATCTCCTGCGCAGATCGTACCTAGGCTTCAATTTCTCGGCCTTGCGCTCTTCTGAGTTCTCCCACTGGATTCGGTCCACAGCGATGTCGCAAGTCTCGCGAATGATATCCAGTTCATTTGTATCATCCCTCAGTCTCTTGAGGATGTCCAAGCTATCCGCGTATCCAAGAGCACCCAGCGCCTCGGCGGCCTCATGGCGACACATCGCATCCTCCTCGGTATCCTTCACCACATGCTGCAGGTATGCGACGGATTCGAAGTTTTTAGTTTGGCCGAGGCAGTAGGCAAGCTCATGCTTAAGCAGAGCTGAAGGTGACGCGAAACCCGCGGCGATCGCTTCGATGGCGGGGAGGGTCTGGTCTGTGGTGGGCTGTAGACAGGCCAGATGTTTAAGGGAGAAAAGAGCGCGGAAGCGGCGAGCAAGTGGCTCAGATTCGGAGACCAGCACCTTGCGGAGAGTAGGAACGGTATTATCGGTTTCAGAGGCCATTTTGAGGGGTGTAGTTGGACAGGGGAGTATAGAGGTGAAAAAGAAAAGTTGTTAATCTTTTTGATCTTATCAATTTTTAGAGTGGGGGGTGGCGGGGCCCATTCAGGCTTTAGTTACGCAGGGGTTTTTTTTTGCTCGTACGTTATTGTCTTCAATGCTTCCGGTGTAAGCCCAAGCCATAATTTATTGCTAATTGCGGGTTAAACTACCCTTACATTTAAATAATCATGTATCGTTGTATGTTTAAGGGTTGAGTATGTGGGGTCTCGTAGATGGGAGCGCTGATCTTAGTATATATAGTTAGTTGGTTTTCTCTACTTGTGTATTCTAGTGAGACCCTTGGGCTTTAAAATAAAAACTGACTAAAAAAACTAAATATATGCCTGCACACTTGCTATACACATATTGCGAGAAATCTACGTCCTAATATATACAGTTAATATTGAAATAGAAGCTTGAATGGATCAGTTCGAAGCGCCACAGAACTAAAACTAGCCCTACTTTATAGCCTTTAGCAATTGTTGCTTGTAGAACCATGCTGATGCAACAAACCCAGTGGCTGTATGATTCTATAAAGAGCACATCGAGATCCGAGCATAGCTGTTTCGAGCAATATCGGACGGTTGGAGCTACAAGCATTGGTTGATAGAATTTCCTAAGCAACTTTTGTTCAATACTATAAACTAAAAATAAAAATTGAGCAAGCCAAGTAATAATGTTGCGCTATGCCTACAGGTAGACCCTCACTCATCTATGCTCATCTCACAGTACAATGCCACTGGACTAGAACTCGATTTCTTGACTGGAAGCCTTATATTACACATCTAGAGACTTCCCATTCTGGGCTTATACTCTCGCAGAGACGATGCTATTTAAATGAAGCTTGAATATGCTGTCTAATTGATATAATGAACATAGAGGGTCGTGATGCCGTAGTTACATTAAAGGTGGACACATTAATTTGAACATGGATTTTACAAACGCAACATGAGGGATATACATCTGCAGACCTTTCAAAAAAATCATATTATTATGTCACCACACAGAAGTATAATTGACATCGTTCCCTTCTGCTCCCGGTGGTTGAATGGTAGTTGACTCGTAGTTGTTAGCCCTAACCCATGAAGTCTAGAGATGACCTATATTAGAACGCGACATCTGGAAGTGCTTGAAATTGAGTTCGAGTGGTAAACTGGCAAATATGTACATAATACAGCGCGAAGTCAAATCATTTGGTCTTGATATGTCTGATCTTCTTGGGCTCGTGGACGAAGTTGTTGGCATAGGACTTGGGCACGAAGCGGCGCTCGTTCGGCTCCTGGACAAAGTATTCGTAACCCTGCTTCTGGGCAAAAGCGATAGCGTCTTCCTTCGACTTGAACTTCAGGTTGGTGCCCTGCATGCTATCGGCAGACGATTGCCAGCCCATGAGGGAGTTCTCCCAACGGTGACCCCGCTGCAAGATATCCCAATCCATGCGCCAGTGGTGCTGGTGCCAGGTACCGGACTGTGTTGCGGCCTTGGTAGGACGGTAGATACTGTGAGAGTCATGGGTTAGTATGTGAGAGCTAGGTGATACTGCTCGAAATTTGTCTAACGTACCGGACATTGCGGGCCTGGAGATCGGTAGGGGCTCCGGAGAGGACGGCCGCGGGGAGAGTGTCGCCGGGCTCGCTACCATCCATCACACGCTTGGGCACCGGGGAAAATTGCCTTAATTGAAGCCGAAGGGTTAGTGAAAAGATCTGCGACGGAACCAGAGGGGGATGTCGTACGAGGTGCCGTGGTCAATTGTGGCCTCATAATCCGGCTGGTGACGGGTCATAGCCTCGGAGGGAGTCTCCTTGGTGATCAGGGAGCTGTCCTTGGGAGGCGTGGTGGGAGCATCCGCGGTGGTGGTCTTCACGGAAGGAACTCCCTTGGGGGCGTTGGAGAGGAAACGGGCGTTGACAGGCACAGAAAGTCGGTTGACCCGAAGGCCAGCAGCACCCCCGATTCTGAAGAGCGACATTGTGTCTTTTTGGATGCGGGGAATGGTCGTTGCCAGTGAGGACTCCCTTCAAGTGTGGTTTGGTTGCGAATTACAGGCAGGTCACGACACCACCGAATCGGGTTTAGCCGGGCTTGGCAAGCCGAACACCCGCAGGGCTCGGTTTGTTCCTCCTTCCTCCTCCATCAGCTTTCTTTGGTTCACTTGCGTCGCGAATCAACGTAAGTCCACGTCTCTACCACCCTACGAATGCTCATTGAGAGCCGCTCTATTTAGTGCGACCAATTTCTGACCCCATTCAGCCTAGACAAGATGAGCTACATTGCCCGCCGAGGTCTCTCGACCTTGATCCCCCCCAAGGTAAGAGCACCCCCATTGATGACTATCCGTAGTCCTCCGACTCCTGAAATGATGCTAATTGTTCCTCCAGGTCGCCTCCCCTAACGTGAGTTACCTACGCGCTGCCATCTTCGACTGAGTGCATCCCTTCCGCACCCGTCCCGCCCCGAAGCCTTTTTCGTGAAGCCCGCGATTTGATTAAAATGTTGTCTTTCTTCCGCCTTCATAACTGACATATTCTCAATTAAGGCCATCGGTGCCGCCCAGGATGCCGCCCGCATGGAGCGTGTTGTGACCTTCTACGCTGGCCTTCCCCGTGGCCCTGCCGCTGCTGTCAAGCCTACCGGCCTCATCGGTCGCTACCAGGCCCGCTACTTCAACGGCAAGAACGCCTCCGGTGTTCGTACGTATTCTTCACTTGTCCCCTTGTATTGATACAGGTACTAATGTTGATACAGCCCTCATCCACGCTATTGGCGGTATCCTGATCCTGGGTTACAGCATGGAGTACTACTTCCACCTGCGTATGTGTTTTCCGGCAATTAAACTGCTTATGTACCGTCTTTATAGTTGGGACATCACTGACTTTATCTTCTTTTTGACTAGGTCACCACAAGAACCACCCCCACTAAGCTTTCCCTTTCAATCAAATAGGTGGAGGATTGATGTATATACTGGATCCTCTGTCCTAGTTCCAGGGAAAAACTGTGGTTTAAGGGAGAATCTTAGAATCTCACTGTGTTTCAATATTCATATTTACTATACTTTGTCATTCTGTCGTAGTTGTAGCAGATTTGGAAGTATAACACATAACATAGAAGCTTGAGTGACGGGCTCTTTCCATAGTTTTTTATCACATACAAACTTCACACCAAAATAAACGACGTCCGGACAATTTACCATTTACAAGTAACGACAGCACCCAACGAAATCATCGTTTAAACTGATCAAAACGTCAAAAAACCAGCGCTTTCGAAGAGATAGATCTCAAGGTGTGTGGGCAGACTTCACAACTTTCGGACGGGCCACGCTAAACCGAAAGCAGCGACCCTCAGCTTCAACCCGAGTTGACTCTTGAATCTCGTATCATCCTCCCTATCTTTGTATCATCAACCGTCCTTACGCATACTCCCTCCCTCTTTGCCCTAATCCCATCCTGGGACCTCTTGGGCTGCGGATTTCCCAAGACACACGCGCCTATCGATTCCGCGGTCGTTCGCTCCACATCGAGCCCAACCTCACACGGGCTTTCTCATCAACATCCGAGAGAGTTGGTCGATACTATCGCTGGTTGTGATATCCCATATATTCAGGGTGCAACCAGTCAAGGAACCAGTGCAACTGTGGCGATCCTTGGTATCTGACGATAGGTATGTCTTCTTTGGAATCTGGCATGTTCGATCTGCAACTACCGATTACGTCCCCGGAACTATCTCCCCACTGTCAGGGCACTTGGCTTACATGGTCGCAATTATTGTATGGAACAGAATCAAGTATTGTTATGGCAGAGCAGATCAACCGCGATGTGGTAGATCAGACCCTGTCGGGCGGCGAGCCTTCGCCTTCCGACGTTCCTGCGAGCACCAACGACAATCTATCTGCTGGAGGGGACGCAGGGAAGACCGAACATATCGCAATGACCACTACATCGAACAACTCAAACTTGAATGATCAGCAAAACCATGAGAGAACGAACACTCTTGACTCGCGGGGAGAAAAAGCCGCCGGTGACAAGGACGCTGGAGGCTCGACGACGGTGAGCATCGCTTCTGGACGCGCTCCAAGGCACTTGCTAATATAGACGCAGGATAATTCTAAGCAGGGCGCCGGAGTTGTTGCGACTCGAGTTCTTGAACTTAATGGATTGGCCTCGGCATCGGATGGCGGAGAAGATACAGCATCACAAGGTGGTTCGGAATCGGATGCGAGCCGATCAGATGGCAAGAACCCAACTCACAGTGGTTCAGTCAAAAAATCAGCAGGATTCAAGCCAGTCTCATTTGCCAAGTTTTCGGTAAATAAGGTCCCGGGGGCTCCAGCACCGCCTAAGGTGCCCGAGAAAGGTATGTTCTTTGTTAAACATTTATCATAGTTGGTTCTGACTTGTTTAGCGCCTACCTCTACAACACCACTCGGTACCCCACAGCCAAGCTCTCGACCGCGCTTGGTTGCGAAGACTACACTCGGCATGCGTGATTCGTTTTCGAAGACTGGAGCAGCTGGAGGCAAGCCTGGTGGATCAGGGCCTGATCCAAATCAAGTGTGGAATAAGAACAGACGTATGTATTGGTTATTCTTTTACAGTGGAATCACTTAAACTGACTTTGATATCTGTATAGCTGTTGTGCCCGCTCCTCCGAAGCACTTGACCGACGAAGAACTGAAACAACAATACGGAATTCATATGACTTCTCGTATCCAAGAAGACGGGGCTGTTAGCTCTGAAGCAAAGTGGGCGGATATTGATGACGATGAAGATGATTGGGCCCCTGAGACGATTGAGTGGACAGATGGAACTAAGGTCAATCTTACTCAACCTCACACTGAACCCCCGCCGGCTCCTAGTCATCGGGAGCCCAAAGAGAAAGAGCTACCGCCCGTAGAGCCGAGCATCGTGAAGGAGCCTGTCAAGGTTGCGCCGAAGCCGGCTATATCAATGGGATCCCGGGCTATGGTACTCAAGGTTGGAGCGAACGCTGAACGGCAAGCGAGAACTGCGAGTGCTTCTTCTAACGGTACAAATGACAACGTTCCATCTAGCTCTACAAGCCCAGCACCGCCATCCAAGTCTCCTTGGGCCGCTCTACCTCCTGTCGAAAGAGTGTCTCCGGTGAATGCCCCGGTTCAGCCTCACCAGCAACGCATGCCCGTGAGGTACCCCCAGAGAGATGACGGTCACCATGCCCCAATGGCACCACCCAAGGAGATTGCAGCTGATGATTTCAACCGTGCATGGAAAGATCAGTCAGACTTGCCTCAGCTTTTCAATCCTCGATCTTCCCAGTACGAGCCGGTAGCAGAAACCAGGAGAGGATCCTGGCGTCATGACCAACACCCCCGTGCTCCTGCGGTTTTGCAGAGACCAAACGATCATCCCAGTGGACCGGCAGAGCCATCTGCTGCATTCCAGACGCACAGGTCTAGCCATCAGGATGGCATGGGCTGGGGTGGTCGTCGTCGCACATCATCAAACGTGAGCGGAGGAAGCGGAGGATTTGGCCGTAAGATGTCAGTCGGTCGATTTGATCCCCCCCGAGATATAATGATGCCCGAAGAGGCTCTCAAGTGAACGGCCTAGGTGATTCAGCAATAATGGGTCACGAGCAGCACCATGGCAAAGACGAGACTGCTCCGTCTGGTCCAAATGGTACAGCACGTCCAGCTGTTGAGGTAGTTATGTCTCCTGTGGAAACACAGCCAGCGGTTCCTCAAGCTCCTCAAGTTTCGCAAGAACCTCAGGAGGACCCTGTTGCTCTGCAAGAGCGGATTATGAAAGAGAAACGTCTAGAGGCGCGGCAACGAAGAATCGAACAGGAGGAGAAAGAGGAAGCGGCTAAAAAGGAGAGGATTAGGCAACGTCTCGCCGCAATGGGTCCTGCGCCAGAGAAGAAAGCTCCCGAAACGCGCAACCCCCCCTCTCTTCAACCTCAACCTCAACCCCAACCTCACTCCCACCCTCTTCATCCTCCCCACACCCCTTCCCAAATTCCTATCCAACCCATCCACTCTATTTCTTCACCACCCAAACCTCCTGTTCCAGAACCCAATCGGGAACCAAAACAGTATGGTATGATGAAAGTGCATCATCCCGACTCTGTCAAGAAACTCGTTGGTGCGCATGACCGGACATCTGAGAGCAAACATCTCAACCGACGTGTCTCATCGCCCCACCAAGAACCCCATCGTGACTCTGCACCTTCATCTACCTCACACCTCAAACCTGAACCTCACTCACCTGTCCAAACCAAGGCATCTGATCCAAAACTCGACGAGCACGGTACTCAGTGGCAAGGCAATTTAACTTCTACATCGCCGTGGTCTCATCCTAATATTGCTGTGCCATCTACATCCGCGAAAAATCTGTGGAAACCGTTTGGCAGTGACCGCACTCCAACTCTCGGTAACGGCATCTTCGACCAACCTTTAGGGACTTTTACATCACGTGAAAACCCTCTAGGCCAACTCGGCTTAGATTCATCAAATATGCCTACAGCTCCCAAGTTTTCTACTCCTAAGGAGACAGCTGATTCTCTGCCGTCACCTGAGGCACGTCACCCCTCATTTGAAACCCTCAATCCAATTGGACGCCCCAGCCCAATCGGACCGCCGAGCACACGGAATGCTCGTGCCATCAACGACTGGAATAACTTCCACGAGAACGCCTTGGAGAAAGAATCTCAGAACGCGAAGGAGTTCCTCAAGCGACTTAATGAAAGACAGAAGGGAGCCCCAGCCCCTCCACCTGCGCCCGTGGCTTTCAGTGAGACTTGGAAGAAGACCCGTGCTACTGAAGACGGCAGACGAGTCGTCACCCGGGTCACCGAAAGAGTAGTTAATAACGAGGATGATATCGCGAAGGCCAAGGCGGCCGTCAACCAGCAATCCAACCCTCTCACAACTCTCGATACTCCCATGGACAGTCTCAACGTGTCTGACATCGGCGTTCGTCCAGCTGGTAACGTTTCTACCAGGAGCTCCCGGTTCTTCCCCCCGGCATCTGAACAGTCGAAGCGCCAGGTCGCTGAGAAGGAGCGCAGCAGTCCTTCGCCTCCTCCCCCCGAGGAAGTTAGCCACCCTGCCTATTACGGAGACGCGAAGCGACCCCACGTTAATCTTCCGGCCCCTAAGCCTCCCAAGCCCGTTGTTAAGCTGCCCCCAAAGGCCATTGGTGCCCCGGCGCCCCCGCCAACATTTGCATCTATGGCAGCTGCGCCACCGCGTAACGTGGTGCCTCCTTCTTCCTCAGCACTGTCGTGGCAGGATAAGATCAATGGACTTTTCGGCAAGACCACCCCTACGCAGAAGAAGAGTGTCTTAGCTGTGACATCAGCTACCAAGGAACCTCTTCCTGTCCATGCTACTGCCGTATCTGTTTCTATTCCCCAGACCAAGATTAGCTCACAGGCTGGCGATGGCGATTTCGCCGTTCGACAAGTCAATGAACAGGATGAGATGTTTGAAGACCGCGAACCAGGCTCGCTGCCTGCCGTTCGTGTGCCGAATATGGCGCCCCAGAATGCTTGGAGCGCAACTCGTCCGTCAGAGCGAACCCGTGGAAAGAACTTCAAGCCGGTCCAAGCGCAGACCATTCAGCCGTTCCTGGTTGGTCACAATGATCGGGACAATCATGGGAATACTCGCGCGTCGGTTCTACTCCCAGGCGGCTCTGAGCCCAAAGCTGTGCTCATCCAACGCAAGTCTGGCCCGCCTCGAGGCCGCAATTCTAACGCCAACCTCCGACCCCGCAAGGGAATCAACAAGTCTGGCGAAATTTCTGGTAATGGCAACAAGAAGCCTACCTCTAACACCGTCCCACGGCAGCAACCCCGTCAGCGGTCGGGCTGGAGCCCAGAACCGCCCACTTCTCGTTAAGAAGTTTCGGTCTTGCAATCAAATGGTTTATCTTGAAGCGTTTCCGGCATCTTCTTTCTGGTTCATATTGTCTCGGAGGCGAGAACCTGGGGGTCATTCTCGCCAACTCCTAATCAACATTTGTTTTCGACTCTTGTTGCCGCCCACCCCGTTACTCTTTTCTGGAGCCGGGCCCACAATTCAGATCCTTCCTCTACCCCCCTTCACGCATTTGCGTTTCTCATGTACTTGTGATTTTCGATTTCTCGCATATTGTGTCCCCTCCCCCGACGCATTCAGGACTGCGGCCTTTCTTTTGGCTTTCTATGTGTGGATGACCATCGTCTGCCGATTAAACGTCCTGTTTGCGCGATCATTTCCCGAGTGGTGCATGCTTGTTCCGACCTAGCAGTATCACATTGCCCCATGTTGCCGAGTATTCAGCAAATCCGCACCGATACTTACGAAGAGAATTCCATTGTTACACAATTCCATGTTCTTTGACCAGTGTAGATGTAGTCTCCAGCTCTTAACATAGGTAAAGAAGCCTGTCTTGCTGCAGTGTGCCTTCATCCCCCGAATCAGTATTCCCCGTCAATGTACTACTTCCACAGAGTGCTCAATGAGAATTTCTTAGGACATCAGAATCGCTAGGCACGTACATCTTGGCCCTGGGAGCTCTCTTGTTCCCGGGAGCTTTGACCAGGTTTGTCAGGGATATACATTGTGCAGCAAGAATGGAGAATATGATCTTGACGATTTGATATTCGAGTAATGAAAGGCTTTTAATTAAGAAAAAACTTAGAATAAGTAGAAGAGAGTCAAATAATTTACACAAATGATAGGTATCAACCGAGGAAAGCCCTTCTAAGGCCCAAGAAAAAAAACGCCTTGTCTCTCGAATACGCCGCCCAGATCAACCGCAATGTCAAAACAACCGAGTCAACAGGCATGGTGGCATCTGTGATACCACACGTCCGAAGATGAACTTCGTTTCAACGTCCATAACGCCCCAAAACCAAGCCCGAATATCCATTAGATAACCACGCATATTTAAATCAGCTCGCAGGAAATTTAACAAAAGGAAAGTAAGCACAAAAATCCCCTCTCACCAGTTCCAGGTCCGGCTGGAAGCAGCGAAGACAGGAGGCTTCCACTGAAGACGGGCAGGGTCGATTTTGCGCGCGCCCTTGATCTCCTCCTTCTTGAGACGCTTTTCGTGTTCTTCCACGACGTGATCCGTGAGTACAATGACCCAATTACCCTTCTGCAAAGAGAGTTAGCAAATCTATGTGCTGTAGTTTAGTAAACACGTGGAAAATCAAACTTACGTGGTATCGGAGCATGTTGAATACAACCAGAGTCTCGTGAACATCCTTCTCAGTCATGGAAGTGAGCACCGCAAGCTCGTTCTCACTTATAGCTTCTCGGTTTGGCTCGATCAGTAACTCAACTAGCGTCTCGCGCCAGTACTGTCGATAACCAAGTAGACCCAGATCACTGAGTGGCTTCTCAGGGGAGCCGAGCTTGCCTTCGCGCTTGCTAAGCTCGTAACTGAACGAGATGAGCAGACGACCGAAGCCGCGGCGCTGGTATTGTGGCAAAGTCATAATACACGCCAAGTTATACCCTTCAGCAGAATCCTTCTCCTTGGAGAAGTAGCCGACGAAGTGGCAACCTGTCTCATCGCGCGTGGTCATGCAGTAGAACAGGAACGGGTCGACATCGTAGTAAAGTGTCTTGTGGTCGAGGAAGAGCTTACTCAGGAGACACAGATTCCGGCACCAGGTACGCTGGCGACGGCCATCGACTTCAAAGAAGGAGATATAGTCGTCGCGGTAGATCTCATTACCAGGTGGGTGGGTCAACGTGCATTTTGCGCGATGACGCTCGAATGCACGCTTATTGTCGAAGTAGCTGAGGCAAAACTCGTCGATGTAGACAAGGTCGACGTCCGAGAAGGAATCCGGGTACGGTGAGAAGTACCACGGCTCGACGTCGTACTTGCCCATCTGGAGACGGGTCAAGTTTCGCACGCGATGGATCTCCGTCGGGTTCTGTGTCATACTACCACCTGTGCGGAGTCGCTCGATTTCCTCCCCGCGTGTTATAACCTCGCCCGTTGCCGTTTGGACTTGATCTTCTTTTACTGATTTGCTTTCCGCTGCAGCATCTGCCATCTCGAAGTCTTCTGACTCAGTGGCCTTTGGCGTGCCGACTGTGGACACAGCCTCAGATGGGAACAACGAGGTGTCTCCCCCAGGTGTATCAACACCGAGGTTTTCTTTCCCTCCAGCCTTCGAGGGCCGTGATATCTTGCCGACATTCACGTTCTTGCCAGACAATATGTCGGGTGTTTGTGACAAGTCGCGGCTGTCAGCCCGGGCACGCTTATTCGCACCCACATTCTTGCTAGGCGCTGCTTTGCTGGCAGCAGCGGTCTTCTTCTTATCAGCCTTGTCTGGCTGGGGCCATTCAACTTCTTGAGAGAGATCGATGCGAGCAGCCGCAACCCATTCTAGAAAGAGAAGTCAGAGAAAATTCAACGCGAGTCAGTGCACTTGCTGGAGTGGGAACTTACCATCAAGACGCTTGTTGAAATCGACATAGTGTACGCTGGGATCTATATCAGTACCAATTCAAAAAGCACATACATGATATCAACAGAGGCAAACTTACTAAAAGGAAGGGCCATCCTTCCGCTGTCGAATGGACAGAATTTCAGCTTTTCGCAGTTCTCCGTCCTATATAGAATAGTCAGTATCAAAGCCTAAGTTGGAGGATGGCCACTCTGATTGATAATCACGTGACACGATCACCAAAATCTGCGACACGGTCAAAACGAACCTTCTGCACCATGGCCTTCACACCGATTCTATGAGGCTAGTTAGCATTTGCGACCGATAAAAGTAGACATAAAAACCCCAAGGCTAATTATTCCAGGCATAAATAGCGACATACCTGATGGTGTTGAGTGTGGCGAACCCTTTGTCAACGGGGTCGGGCGTCCCCGTCGTCTCCCCGTGGGAATCTCGGACGCCCATCTTGTTGGACTGGCAGTAGGGACTGAAGCAATATCAGAGATGGGAATGATGGAATCGAGCAGATACCGTGGTCATTTGATGATGGGGGAAATGATGCGGGAAAGGGAGCAAACTGGGAGGTTGTTATGTAAGCTGTTCCGCATCGGGCATTCCGAATCTATACAGGACTTGCTATACAAATATTTTTGCTGAAGATTTAAGTAGATTACGAGAGAGAGGGAGTAAATATTTTTCATTGCTTGATCCAATCCAAATGATAATGCCATAAACACCGTCTCCTGTTTTCGGGATTTGCATCCCCTTCCATGTTGCCATGCCATGATCTTGTAGATAAAATACAAAGCCCAAACCAACGCCAAGCGCCTTGCAATGAATCGGAGATGAAGAGAAGCCGAGAAAGAAGTCATATGTAACCAGAAGGCTACACACCTCTTTCTCATCACCCTTCAAATTTCCGTTTGACACCATTCGGATTCGCCGACGGTGGCATAGCCTGGGCTCTCCGTTTTTTCTCCTCATCCCCGGCAGCCATGTTTTGCTGACGCTGCTTCCAAGCTGTTTTGATAACGGGAGCAAGACGGATGAGATCGTCTTCAGTGACCCGGTCCTCGATACTCTCAAGAACCTTTTCAACAGTGGAGATGTGGTTTGCATCGTTCTTGTCATCACGAATACGATAGAAGCGCCAGCGTCCTTCCGTATCTTTGGCACACTCAACAATAGTATCATCAAGAGGAATGCGCATGGCTTTGAGATCTTCCCATTCCTTCGGCTCAAGGAACATCTCTCCAAAAAGACGGTACTCGCCAGCACTGAGCATGACGAACAGGTGGCAGGTCGGGATAGCGTCGTAGTCCACGTAGGGTTGGGTGATACCCTCAGCCTCATCCTCGGTATCTGGCTCGAGCGTGGGAAACTCGAGGCGCATGCGGAAATCAACGGTGTTCTCTTGGGGTGGCTTCCATTTGAGAATGTGCTCGTCGGTGCCGATGCGGTACGGAGTACTGCGGCAAGTGAAGATGAGACCATCGTTGCCGTGGATGCGCTTGACCTTGGGGATAATTTCGCGGAACATCATCTCGATACCGTAACTGAATTGTGTGGATTTGTCCTCGACTGCGAAGGGGCGGTGGTTTTTCTCCTCCGGGAATTTGCGGTACATGGCGTTGTATGGCCTGAGCACCTTTTCCTTGAAGTACGCCAGCCGCTTGTCCAGGGTACGATGCATCAAGCTTTGTCCATCCAGCACCAGACAGTCAAAGACCAGATATTTCAACTGCGTGGTCCCATCCTCGTAGGTGTCGTTGACAAGCTCGCCGTCAACCAGGGTGTCGACGTGGTATCCCTGGAAACTTTCGTCGTTCGGTAGGGGGAAGTGTAGGCCGGGTACATAACGGTAGTCGTTCTTGCGATCGATCAGATAGTGAATCTCTGGCATGTCTGAGTCGGGATCTCCGCGCGCAAAGTACATCAAGCAGCGGATGCCGTCGGTCTTTTCGCAGACAAAGTAGTCCTCCCGTTGCAGCTCGCCGAGGTGTCGCGACGAGAAGCTGACCGGTTGTGCTCCAGGGAAGTTGAGATTGTTGCGCCCGAGGAGTTTGGCGACTTCGCGGCGAAACTGATCAGCTAGATCATGCTCGGCTTTGATGCCTATCGCGTCTAGATCGGGGACAGCGTGGCCCATTGTGAAGGATCGAAGGTTCAGAGGGGTGGGACTAATGGTATAAGAAACTCAAGAATGAGTTTGAAAGGTTCAGACTTCCCTCAAGAGGTGAGAGGGGGGTTGAGTTGCGGTCAATAAGACTCGGAGAGCTTGGTGGAGTGATAGCGAATGCGAAGGGCGCTCGCCCGCAATCGCGACAATATAAACCAGATGCTTTTCAGCTGCAGGTGGCTTTGAAGTGAATGAATAAAGAAGCTCACCCAAGGGTTATATTAGTATGGCTCGCTTTGCTCATGCTGTTAGGTTTCAAAGACAATGCATGATCGGCGAACGGAATGGCCTAAGAGATGTCCTGATGCCTCAGGCACATATCACGTAATCTGAATAGCTTCACTGCCTGGGGTATAGAGCTAGGTGATCCTACATAGCGCATTCATTAGAATGTCCTAGATGACTACATATAGTATGTATGCTTACAGACATACCAGACAGAACTCAATAAAGTGGAAAGTATTCAATTGCAACTGCTCTCGAAACTTCAAATATACATATCACGCCAGCCGGGGTATCATATCGTGACCTTTCAAAGCAGACAGAACCAGCCTGTACCCATGGCCTATCCAGGGAAATCGAAGAACGAAAAAGATGCGAAGAAATCGAAGAAGAATGGTGCGATGGTCAGTAGTCCTGCACCCATGAACGCCAACATCCAGTATCCAGTACAGGCAGTTAAAGCTCAAACCCAACCATAAACGAAAAGAGAGTCGTCATAAATCATCGCCTGATATGCGGAAGTCGACCGAGATGTCAATCAAGAGGCCCCAGTGACCGGAGTTTTGCGGTTACCGGAAATAGAGGATCTCTTGCCTGCGTCCATTCCACCAGCGGAGACATCAGCCTCTCCATTGGCGTCAACAGACGAGGAGTCCAAATCAGCTGCGACAGTCGAGAAAAGAATCCCACCAAAAAGGGGTTGGCTGTCGTCGTTGGAGAAAAGTCCACCGCCGTTCCGAACTCCCATGGCATGAGACATCTGCTCCTTGATGCGGACATATCGGTACTTCGACTTGGTGGTGATGATGGGGTGACGAACGAGGGGTTGGGGTGCAGAACGGGCAATGGCGGCCATGACGGCATCTCTTTCTTCGTCTGAGTCAATAGGACCGGTGTTCTCGATATCTTCCTGGAGAGGAGCGTTGGCATCGATAGCAGCCTCTGTAGTTCGAACGGGTTAGTCATCTCGTGATCTATACGGAGCATAAACAAGATAATAGTGAACTTACTCTGCTGGCGAGCCTGGTTCTTCTTCTGATACTGCTGGAGAAGCATATCATACGGCAGTGTCCGGCCAGGAACCGAGCGCTTAGCACCCATCGAATGGCTCTTGCAGGTCAGGGAACGCGCGCACTGCGCGCCGTTGGGGAGAGTAACACCACACTGTTTTTCCACATCGACAGGACCCTTCGGCTTGGCCGTCTTTTGTTTGGGCTCGTCCTTCTTCTTCTTTTTCTTTGACTCCTTGCTGTCGTCCTCGTCAGCCTTGCGCTTTTTGCCCTTCTTGTTGCCATCCTCGGTGCCCTTAGTAGCGCTCTTCTTGGCGCTCTTCTGGCCCATGTTGTGAGTTTCTCCGTCGGCCTTGTCGGGGCCGTCGTCGTCTCTATCATCGCCGGCCTTCAGGCGATTGGCCGCATCGCGGGCTTCCTTCTTCTTGCGCGCCTTCTCCTGCTTAGCCTTCAAGCAGCCGCGGACATGATCCGCTGCGGTTTGCTTGAGAGTGGGTCGTTTGCAATGCTTGCAGATTACGGTTTCGAGGAGGTCATCTTCACGCGGCTTGCCGGTCGGGAACACGGAGACGACTTTGCTGTCGAGGGTGGGGAGGGGAGATGCGGTAGGGGAGGTATCGATGGGGCCATCTTTGGCCTCTGTGTGTTTGTTAGTATCTTCAATGCCTGTGGAAGCATGTCCAAGGAGCTGTACCATCTGCCTTTTTCTTGGTGGACGCCTTGGATGTCTTCTTCACCTTGATCTTGCCGGGTTTGGTATCCTTGTCCGTGAAGGTGTACCCGGATGCATCAACCAGACTTCCCCGTCCTGTCAACAAACATAGAATTAGCTCAGACCATTCATAGATTTTAGATGCGCCGAGCTTGATGTCAAAATATTCCAGGTGTTTTGCGCTTTTGACAGGAGCCAGGTATTGCGTACCTTGACCGGGGTCACCATTATTCGCCATGGTGAGCGCAAACTGAGAGAGTACCGAGAGACAGAACGCTTTCTTGTCACTCGGAAAGCCTTTGAAATGGCGTGGGGGTTGGTTATCAAGGAATGAATTCGGTCTCCGGAGTCAAGGTCGGGCTGGGGCTCCGCATTAGGATCGGTCACGTGCCATCTATTGATCTATTGAATAAGCATTTTGGCCTCTATTATGCTTTGGGCATAACATTTTCAGTTTAGTGTTGAGAATGGCCAATGGGTGGGAGTATTGATGTCCTTTCAACCTATATCTTAATATAGTACATTGTTGGTCAATGAGATCAATCAGGCAGCGATTGTTTTGGGCAAATCAGTACATGCCAAGCTTCTGGCCCTAAAAATACATAGCTATGTTGTAGCTGAAACATAAATATTGTACATCGTATGCTAGAAACAAGATTATGAATACTGTGCAAAGCAAAGGCTACTGTTTGTACCACCGAAGCCAAAGCTATTTGTCAAGACAACATCAATCTGTCGTGACTGGGGATCTTTTGGCGCATAGTTGCAATCAAACCCATCAGCCAAGCGGTCTAGGTTGATAGTAGGTGGCATGGTATTCTGTTCTTTGTTAGTACAAACTCTAGGACAGTATGTGCAGTGCACAGCTGCAACTCACCTCGTGGATTGCAAGTACACTGATCAAAGCTTCTATAGCACCAGCACCACCAAGCAGATGACCGAGGGCACCCTTTGTGCTGCTAACGTTCACATCAGCAGCCTTATCTTTGCCATCAGGGCCAAGTAGAAGTGCTTTTATAGCAGCGTTCTCAGCAGCGTCGCCAACAATGGTCGAAGTTGCATGTGCATTGACATAGTCAACTGCAGCAGGGCGTAACTGAGCCTGCTTAAGCGCCTTTTTCATAGCCATAAACGCGCCTTCGCCATTTTCCTTAGGCGAGGTCATATGGTATGCATCGCTGGAGCAGCCATATCCTTTGAGTTCTGCATAGATCCGCGCCCCTCTCGCGAGGGCATGTTCTAGCTCCTATATTTGAGACATCAGTATCGAGTAGCAGTATGTGCACAAAAGGCAGGAGACATACCTCTAGAATCATCACAGCTGCGCCTTCGCCAACCACAAAGCCTGCACGGTCGGCATCGAACGGGCGCGACGCTTTCTCTGGAGTGTCATTGAATCCTGTCGATAGACTTCTTGCACGCCCAAAGCCACCAATGGCCAAAGGATGGATACATGACTCGGCACCACCGGCGACCATCACATCAGCATCACCGCAGGCAATGAACCGGGCTGCATCGCCAATGGAATGGGCACCAGTCGTGCAAGCTGTCGTTGCGGAATGGCTCGGACCCATGAACCCATACTTCATAGATATATGGCCAGCGCCGAGGTTGATCAGCAGCTTTGGCACGAACAGCGGATTGACCTTCTTGTAGCCCTGTGAAACAAGTTAGTTGTAGGTTTCCCCAAGTCCATGTACGATGGAAGAACATTACCCCCTTATCGTAGGCAATAACTGTGTTGTAGATCTCATCAAAATTGCCAATGCCTGACCCTAGGCAGACTCCCTATCAAGATGGTTAGTATAGCCGTCAAACAAGCACATATCCCCACACATACCGTCGCCTCCCTATGCTCAAAAGGCTCGGGTTTCCACTCTGCATCTTGAAGCGCCTCTTCTGTCGCCGCCATGGCATATTGCGCAAACGTGGCCATCTTCCGCTCCTCCTATCCACCCAAATTATCAGCATTGCAAACATAAAACAAATCAAAAATTGAAGTTAGTTGAAAAAGACGTACAACTCGATTCAACCATTCTGAGGCAGTCCACCCCCCATTCTTGCGACTGCCCTCTGGCACAACAGCAGCCACCTGACAGGGCTGCTCAGCATAGCGCTCATCGCGATCTTTTACATTAACAATGCCACAATGGCCATCTAGCAGACGTTTCCATGTACGCCGAACGCCTGCAACCAAGCACAGTGTTAGTCACAGTAGCATTCACAGATACCAAACAAAGTACAATCAAGCACGTAAAGTGAAACCCAGTATACAGCGGGTACTGTCTCTTATCGTCAAGTGTCCCGCACTGGTCTGTATGCCCTCCGTCATTGGCTGTCACAACCTTCCCCTTCCGGAACGAGAAGTGGGGAATGTAGAGGGAGCTCGAGAGCCCAGAGCCCAGAGCCCAGAGTCCGGGGATATCGGATATCACGCATAGACTCCCGGACAATCAGACATGGGTAGAGCACACTCGCAGGGATTTGCTTGGCTGACAGATGGAATTGTGGAATTGCGTAATTGCATGCATTGTACCCGATAACATGTCCAGATGAGCTCCAAGAACGACCTTGGAGCTATGAATGCTAACAGAACAACAAGAACAACCAAAAAATAAAGAAAGTAACTCACCTACACCTAGCGGTGTCACCGCTCCAAGACCGGTTACAACAACTCGCCGCATTGCATTGTAGCTTTGTATCAAAGCTGAGGAGTTGTCAAAAGAAAGAAAACCGAAAAGCGGGCCACAGCCAAGAAGGGAAAGTCTGCACGATCGGGGACCCTATCTGTTCGTCTTTCCCTTTACAACACTACTGCTTCAGGAAACTTGACGAGACAAGAGACATGTAGAAAAAACAATAAATATCTTCATTTCAAACTTTTCCTTTTTACTTCCCAAATAACTTCAGCCATGCCTGCTTGGAAAACCTTCCTTACACTGGCCTTGGCCGGTTCTGCGGCCTCTTGCGCGCACCACGATAACGGCGAGGTAGTCCCCGAACATGAGCGGGCGGAATTACTCAAGAAGTGGGATCAGGAGGTATGATAATACTGCAGTACTGCAATATGCAAGAAATGAGATTCGAACAATTACTAACATATAACTATCCAGTGGTCCTTCTCTGGCATTGCCAGCTTTGCCCACCTGAAGCCCGTCAAGTGTCTTATCGAGCCCGATGAGCACTACGACATCGCCATCATTGGCGCACCGTTCGATACAGCCGTCAGCTACCGACCAGGTACGAAAGCAATCCCCATCCAAATGCCAGTCAAAACGCAATACTAACAAAACCCCTCACAGGAGCCCGCTTTGGACCCCGCGCAATCCGCGCCGCCAGCGCGCGCCAGATGGCCCCAACAAGCTACAACACGCGCGCCGGACTAAACCCCTACCAATCATGGGCTAAGATCACGGACTGCGGCGACATCCCCATTACCCCCTTCGACAACGGGCTAGCCGAGCGCCAGATGTACGAAGCCTTCCTTGAGCTTGGCTCACGCAGCATCGTGAACAAAGCACCCAAGTCGAACGGGATCGGCGCGAAGCACCCGAAGCTCGTAACGCTTGGTGGCGACCACAGTGTTGCATTGCCAGCTCTACGCGCTCTGCACAAGATCTACCAGAAACCCATCACAGTTGTGCACTTCGATGCGCACCTCGACACCTGGAACCCCGTGCGATACAGCGCGTACTGGCAATCGGAGCAGACGCAGTTTAACCACGGTTCATTTTTCCACAAGGCGAGTCGGGAGGGACTTATTTGTAATTCTACTTCTGCGCATGCTGGACTCCGGACTCGTCTTACTGGTGTTGATGCTGGGGATTACACGAACCCGGGTCCTGAGCAGGGATTTATTCGGATTCATGCTGATGATATTGATGAGCTTGGGCCTATGGGTATTGTTGAGACTATTCTTGCTCGTACGGGGATTGATCCCGAGCAGCCTGTTTATCTTTCGGTTGATATTGATGTTTTGGATCCGTCGACCGCGCCGGGAACTGGAACTCCTGAGCCTGGTGGTTGGACTACGCGTGAGTTTATTCGGATTCTGCGTGGACTTGAGAAGTTGAATATTGTGGGTGCGGATATTGTGGAGGTTTCGCCGGCTTATGATAATAAGGGGGAGACTACTGCTCTTGCGGCGGCGCAGGTTGCTTTTGAGATTATTACTAGTCTTGTTAAGTCTGGTGTTGACGAGGAGCTTGGTGGATGGTATGGGTGGATGGAGAAGGAGGGAGCTCAGGAGAAGGAGGGCAAGGATGAGCTTTGAGTTTTTGGATAAGGTCTACGAGATGCATGTGGAATGAAGTGAAGAATGAATGACCATATAATTCCTTGAATGATGTCTTGATGTTTGTAAACTGGAGTGATGTCATGACACAGTCGACCTTAGGCCTAGGTGAACTCAGCCTATGATATCAGAGACTTGGAGCTCAGAAATACAATATCAAAATACTACAAGCTTAGTAACAAATATACTCTCAATCCCAAAATAACTTGATAGAACTGATTGAATTGGAGTCCATTATCTGCGACTGTCTAAGAACCAGAAATAACGTAGCTCTTCAGTGAGACATAACTCGAAAGACTGCAAAAGATCGCAGAAAGAACATGAACGGATATGCTTGTATCGAGAGCGCGCGCATAGAGAGTAATGGCGAAAGTAGATCAGATTGGAACAGGCGAAATCACATAGAGACGGGGGAAAAAAACGAAGAGAAGCCGGATCTGCAAGAGAAGGGTACAGCAAGCTCAATATCATAGTCCGGGTTGTTCGCAAAGCTGGGGGGGTACATAAATAGCACGTGAAAAAGAAAAAGGACAGGGCATAGGGGGATATGGGGGGAGTGATCACAGTGACGGAAACCGTCCACCAGCCAAAAGCCAAAACACGACGCCCTGACGTCCAACGCCGAGAGAGACGGTCAAAGAGGTGAAAGAGCCGGGTGCGGAGAAGGTAATAGGTAGGATGCGGGGAGTGTAGTCGACGCGACAAAAAGGGGAGAAGAAGGTCAAAATTGCTGTCGCTATAGTTCGTGAAGGAGAGGAATGAGGGTGGAGGATCGGGGAAATTGAAAGGTGAGAAGGAGACGAGTACCAATAGTAACTCAAGACCAGGTCGTTGAAGACGGCAGATAGACGCAGCCAGGCGAAGCAAGAAGAAAAGAAGAAGCAGAACCAAAAGACAAGGGACACAGCAAATTAGAGAGGCTAGAGCTCGAACTGGGATATGCGAACAGAAACAAAAATAAGAGAAAAAAGGGGATCAAGAAAAAGCACAGAAGCCATTTTCAACTGGAAAACGTAGATATGGAACGCTTCAGATAGCATCGCTAGCCATAATACAAGACCACACTCCCCCTCCCCTTTTTTTGTCGCTGAATTTGGATATCCCAGAAAACAAAGTCCAGCCAGAAATATTTGCCGCCCAATAGAACGTGAAAGAGTAGAAAAAAGAGAAATAAACAGGTTCATTCCATCGTAGCTTCGAGGCGCGCGTCAACTAGGCATCAACCCAAGTGCAACATATCCGTCGCACTCGGACCAACCTGTTGCGGTAAGTCCGTGAAGGATAAGTTCACAGCAAGCGGCAGCCCCTTGACTTCTTCTTAGGCGCGGGTTCGAGTGCCGCGACAATAGCCTAGAAAGTAGAAAGAATAACGTGTCAGTAGCGGTGTGGAGATATCGGGCAGCAAAAAAAAAAGGTGGAAGATTCGGTGTACCTCATCAAAGACATCCTTGAGCTTATACTGTGTCAGGGCAGAACACTCGACGTATTTAACAGCGCCAAGTTCCTTCGCCATCCGGTCACCGTCTTCCTTGCGGATGGGGGACATCTTCTGACGGGCGAGCTTATCCCGGACTCCAGCATCGTCGCGCAAATCGGTCTGGGTACCGACGATCAGGCAGGGAACACCGGGGCAGTGGTGGTGGACTTCGGGGAACCACTTTTCGCGGACGTTCTCGAATGAGGCAGGTGAGGTGACGGAGAAGCAGACCAAGAACACGTCAGTCTGTGGGTAAGAGAGCGGGCGCAGGCGGTCGTAATCCTCTTGACCGGCGGTATCGAACAGTCCCAGGGTGTAAGGCTCATCGCCGATCCTGAATTTGGAGATCGATCGGTCAGAAGTGTTTCTTTGAGGTTGGACTGACATATAATTTTTTTTCTCGGGGGAGGGGGTTTTTCGGAGGATGACTTACATCACGGTCACGGCGTAGTTGTCAAAGACGGTGGGGACATATTCCGAAGGGAACTTGTTCGTTGTGTATGAGATGAGCAGACAGGTCTTTCCTACTGCACCGTCCCCCACCACGACACATCTGGGTTGGGGTTAGCCATGAGATCTGGAGGGGGGGGGTTTTCGCCTCGGCAAGGAGGGATGAAGCGAAATGGGGATAGCGTACTTGATGGTAGCGACGACCATTTTGAATTAATGAGAAGTATTGATGTAAGAGTGATAGAGAAGAAGAGTGTGGGAGACAAAAAGGGAGGAAGAAGCTGTGGTCTGGATTGAATGGGGCAACCCGCAGAGTATGGAGTCTAGACACGGTGCTAGTCTCGATACACGGTCTGTACAGCTCTTCGCTTGATTAACAGTCTCGATGGTATTTATTAGGAATATTTTAGATATATAAAAGAAATAGATCTTTTTATACTATTTTTTTAAAAACGGAGTACAATTATATATGATCATCATCTCCATGGATTAATATGATCTCTCTTGTGTCATTCATTTACTGCCAAGAGAACGGTATCATTATCTCTCCTCATCTCCTCATCTCTCCCTCGACCTCCCATAAAAAAAAATACTATAAATACTATAAAATACTATAAATACTCTATAATCAACGGCCAACCGCTGTCGGCTAAGCGCTGTGATCTCTAGACTCGAACCTGATCTCTCTATAGGAGGATCACATTCTTAAACTAAAACCCAACATGTCTACCAATCTATCTAGTTACATCCATGGATATGTACTCCGTACGGAAGTACTAAACACCTATTACCCCAATAATACCAAGTATAAGTCTTATAAGATAAGCGTCTAAAATGCCGTCGAGGAACAAAAGGAGAGATTACCGGAGTATTTACCCCCTTTTCTCTTCGAGTCAACTCATTTCTTTCACCCTTTTCCCTTTTCCCGTGACACAGAAAAAAAAAAAAAAGAGAAAAAAAGCAAGTTAATAAAAAAAAGTCCCCAATTTCAATCCCGTTTCACCATTTACGGGTTCCCGGTCTCCCGTCTCCCCTCGGCCCTAAATCTCCCCTTTTGCAACCCGCCGTTTTACGTCTGAGATCTAGGACCTAGTTGGATACCATAATAATCCATAATACTCTCAGTACACTCCGTACACTCCATACACTCCAAATCCAATCCAGAACACTCTAATTCTTACCTACCCCGTTATTCGTAAGTGGCTTGTTCCCGTCAGCCAGATCCAGATCCAATCTCTCCACAACTTTCGCCTTCACAGCGTGGCTGAGGTCATTGCCCAGCTAGGTGACTCACATTACTAACCAAGTATACACAGTGCTGATGGTTGATGGCCGACAGCTGACGGTCTGACTTTATATCCGGATATTGCAGTCTGCGCGTCCTCCATACGGAGTATACATTTACAGTAAGCACATGCACATGCCAGGGGGGCCAAGCAGGGTCAATTCGTATCTCATGTATCCCTAAGCCCTTCCGTTGCGGTATCTGGTATGCATGCATGCATATATATGCAGGTACATGCATGGGTAATATACGTGGTATACGAGCTGAATAAGGACTGGGGTTTGGATAAGGGGAGAGAGGAGGGGGGTTAGTAAAATGAAAAGAAAAAAGGAAAGACAAAATTCAATATTTACAAATCTAGTTGGGTTTTGGAGATTTCAAATAGAGTCAAATTCAAATCCAAATCCAAATCCTTCCCGCATTGACGGATAGGCGGTGGATATAAGGCCGCGATGCGTGAAGTTTGAACTGGACTAGACTGGGATATGAGCTGGTATAAGCAATGCAAAGTACCTTGTCTAGTGTGGAAAACAGGGGCTACTAACTCTATTCCTGACCGTTGCAGGGAAATGAAACCCACTAGGCTGTAACCGTAGGAGAGAAACATGTTACAGCTCGAGGGTCTTAGAGCGGCAAGCCGGCCGGATCGGAATAATCGCTTCGTTTTGGTGGAAGTTTGATGTAAGGTGGGTTGAGCCCGGCAGAGTACGTTGGGTATGGATTATGCTTGACCGGGTTATGGGTTATGGCCCGGAGTCGGTAAGGTTTCATATATTTGTCGACGATACAAAGTACTACGATGTTCAGTGCAGTGTAGTAGGGCAGGTCTTTCTCTACCGCTTGGGTATTCAAATTTTCGGGATTGATACCTATCTAGGTCTATTGAACTGTCACAGTCTTGGAAAGATAGATACATCCAACCCCATGAATACATAAATAATAACGCCGAATGCAGATGATGGACTGGCGCGTCAACCAGTCCGGATGAACAGAATATACCGAGGATGTATTGTACCTTGCTCAAACAACCGAAAACGCCGCTTGATGGTTTGTGTCGAGATGCAATAGAAAAAAAAATTAAGTCATAAAAAAGCCACACAAAAAGGTTCAGTTCGTAAGATCGTAATTGTCGTGCGCGGTGAATGCACACAGGGATACTGGGGTTTATGTTCGTTTGGAGTGTCCGTCAACCAAGTTGGGCTCTGCCTCTCTCTCAACTGGAGCCGGGTCGCTCTGATGTTTGGGGCTACCGTAGCCCATCTATAATGAAGTCAGAAGAGATCACCGGAAAGCACTATTTGGCGACTTACCTTGTCAAGTTTGTAGTTGACCATAAGAAGACTCAACGGAATGAGAGGGAGGGTGGCAATGACAGCCAGCGTCAGCAGCCGGTTCATGGTCTCTTGGTACGCACGGTTGATAGCAATGCGAGTTGGAGATCCCATTGGATACGACAGAGCGGTGGTCAGCTTGCCGAAGATTTCAGCAGCTTGGCCCTTACTTTCCTCGGGAAGGTATTGAAGAAGCTTGTGTGGGATGGCAGAGGACCAAACAGCCCCTGAGATAGCGGCGCCGACTGCACCACCCATTTCCATGGAGGTTAGGAACATCGCAGTGGCTGCTGCGACTTCCTGGTGGCTGGCAGATGCTTGAACGCCCAGTTGGACGGGCACATTGATCAGACCGCCACCGATGCCGACTATGATCTGTGTGCCGAGGACTTGGAAGTGCGAAGCTGATTGTCCTCGACACAGAAGCATCAGGACTAGGCCGGTCATGTACACAACACATCCGATCGTAATATAGATGCGGTATCGTCGGGTATACTTGATAAGAAGTGATACGCTGAATGCGGCAATGGTTGAGGTGAAAGAAAATGTCTGGGTTATGCGGCCCGCAGTGGCGACTTCGTACCCATGTACCACCTGTAGGTAGGAATAGAGATAAGGCTGAACAGAAAAGTAGAAGGCCACTAGTTTAGGTTAGCAACGGCACCTGGGATGTCGAGAGAATTTATCAACTTACTAAAATACCAGAACGCCAATGCACACCCCGCAAGAGCAGTTCTCTGCTTGAGGAGGTGTAAAGATAATAGAGGTTTGGGAGCCAATTTCCGTGAAGACTCCCAGAACGGTAGCAGACACAGGCAAACAACACCAAGCGCGATCATGACCAAAATACTGACATTCTTCCATCCGTTCTTTGCGCTGGCTGCAAGAGTCAAAGGCACCAAAATTAATGTGACGGCAGCAGACAAAAGGCCTAGTCCGCCCACGTCCAAATCGTACCAGGTCCGACGTATGACGCTAACCAAGTTCGTCCGTCTTCTAGTCCGCTTTTTGATCAAATTCAATCTCTGGGCCTTGCGTTGGTTGGAGAGCAGCGTGAGGGCGAGTGGCAGGAAGGATGCAGGCAGGATAATAGCCCACATTCCATAACCCCATCGCCATGAACTAGTGCGCAGCACCGCATCCGCAATGGTCGGTCCGAGCCAGACCGTAACCAAGAATGGGAATTGGGGCAGAAGGGTGAGGAAGGCACGGTTCAGCAAGTCACTACTGTCGGCAATGAAGACTTGTTGGAGGATCTGCAAGCCGGTCGAGCCGGCGGAGTAGAAGATTTGGGCAGAGGCGTAGGTCTGGACGTTGGTGGAGCCGGCCATTTGGATATATCCCAGAATGTATATAAGGATGCTCAAACAGAAAGCCTCGAAGCGACCGAATACGTCGGCGATCTTAGCCATAGGGGGTTTAATGACGGCTAGAGATCGATGAACGATTAGCAGCCGCTCATTGCTTTGAAGCGGGGTAGTAAACTCTCACCATTGACCACATTTTGGATAACGAGGACGGTCGAGATCAACGCATGTTTACTGAATGCACTCGTCGCATATGCAGACAGCGACATCACAGTTTGACCTTCCAGCGATGTGCAGAATGCCATGAGGAATATACTTCGCGCCAAGTCAGCAAGAGTTCAGCAAAAGCACGGGACTGCAAGCCACACGAACCTAACGTAGGCTACCATTAAAGACTTGGTTGTCCAAGTCAGATTGATGGCCTCAATCTTTTGAACTCCCTCCTGCACTTCATCGGGTGTAGACAGTCCACTGGACTGGCCCTCAATCTCGTAGTCTTCCTGCAACAGTTGATCCCTTTCATGCTCCATTCCGGCGTTTTCGTGTTCGATAGTGCCGTAGGACGGTCCTGAGCGTGGATCGAGAAGTGGCATCTCGTGACCGATGCACGGTTACCACGAAGATCGTATACGTTTTGAACGGGAGTATTCTCTAATGGACAGCGTCCATATAAGAATAACCGGTAAGAGAGTTCGGCCTGGGATTGGTAGAAACCATATACAAAAGACGGTGATCTTAAAAGCGGCGATAAAGCGGAAAATAGGTCATCAAAAAAAAAAAAAGAGTTCATGCGACATCAGACGTAAGTAGCGGCAGGCGTATCACATAAAAGGGATGAAAGCCTGCTCTAATAAGTAAGTACTTTCGGCGCTCTTCAGGTAACCCGAGCCAGTCAGGTCCACCGGGAAAAAGAAACGACAACACGAGATGTCAACAGCGAATCAGAGACCGGGTTAGGCCACGACAAGAAGGAAATAAATATGGGGCGCGATATGTAAAAAAAAGGTGAAGCGCGCTTGCCTCGTGGGTCAACCCATGAAGGGCTATTGTAAGTAGTAAGAAGGATCCAGTAGGCAGATATGGGGCAGATTGGCGGATGGGTAGATCCGCCGTGCTTCGGAGGGAGACGCCCAAATGTAAGGGGAAAGCAGACCTTGAAGATTTTAGGTCTGCAAGTCTTGGGTTTTCTGCGCAAAATGACACCAATCCCGATCGTCGGTCGCACTTATGCACGTTGATGGGGTCTGTGGTGGTAGAGAGGTGAGGTGAGAGGCTGAGGTCCGATCTCAGGTCATCTCTTGCATTCCAGGATGATGCACCAAGACAGTTTAAGAAACAGTGTCACAGTCATAACCCAGTCATCATTCTGGGATGTTGGAAATGCCCAGGTGCTTCCCAGTATATATTTTTCCCCGAAAGGTAAAGATGTGTCAAAGAAGAAAATTAAAAAAAAAAATAGAAGGTGGAGTTTCGGGGGACACGGGGATACAAATCAGAGGGGCTACCCGCGGAATACATATGTTCACTTGGTGGCATGAGCTGAGTCTTTGGTACTGCCAAGTCACTTTTACCCTGGTTCACCTCATCAGATAAGATGGAAATTTGATCTTCCTTATTTTTTGATCTTCGGTTCTATGTAATTATTTATGTAATTATGGGAGTTCACTCTTTTCAATTTTTTAATCAAGGGAACTAACTGCATAGCTACATAATATATTAAAAATGTCTCCACTATCTGGCAGCAACATGCATTGCTACCCTGTCAGTTGACTTCGATCTAAGGAAAACCCATCAGATCACTGCCGGAATGACGGACCCGGTCACTTGACCAGGGTTATATCATTTTCCGTTCTCCATTTAATGAACAATATCTGATATCCTTTGTAGTGGAAAGGGGAATTTGGAAAAGGAACGGAAGAACGGAAGCAATGGAAGGAATCTCTAATTTACTTTTTCTCCACTTGTGTCATATTAACACGCGACTGGTGTGACCTCGGCATCCGAAATAGGTCTTGTGCGGCGCATTCACCCGATTGTCGGGATTACACCGCACTAGGTACTCCGTATAATAGGATCAGATAACTCCGGTTAGGAAGGTGTAGGCTTATGGTCTCTAACGGGGGTATAAATCTAGGACAACATTGCATTGATATCAAAATAAGAACATGGACAGAAAGAGGATCCTAAAGTCTACGTATATAGCCACATATAACTAAGTAGAGGTCCTGAAGTACAAGGTAGGTAGACACCCGACACAGTACTTATGTTGTAAGTCCCATCTGATAAAGCTAAACTCACAAGTAATTTAACTAATACGCACAATGTACTAACTAACTAGTTACTTGTAAAGCCTAACATTTGTCCTCATGTGTAAATCAACATTAATTGCTGCGATAATGCACCTAGTAACCACAAGTGCGCCAGCATGGCTAATCATCTATCATGACAAAGATCGAACAATAAATCTGAAAAGTAATCAAATTTATTGGAACCTATTCGCACATCGACTGATCTGCACCATGTCAGTCATCTTTGGCGCAGAGGTGGACCTGAAACTCTGTGGAGCCGTAGTATGTCTGCAGCAAGCCGGTATCTTTATTTCTACCTGAATAGATTGTGAATGTTCTACTGTGCTCCATTGCAATGTATGGTCAAAAGCAGTCTTACTTTTACTTCATTCCAGTTATCCTATTCATCATATATCGTCATTGTTCGCAGTGGCCATCGCCATCTACTTATTGGGGGCATATAACTAACAACATCCCACTAATCTACTCCTCTATAATCAAATGACCAAAATTGACAAGCAACTCCCCACCCTCGTTTGATGGCCGGGCAGCATAGACACCAACCCAGAAGTCCTTCACATTCTCCTCCGCAAAGACCCAAGTGACCTCCCGGATAGGGGACTTCTGCAAACCCTCAACAAGATAGATCCACAGACTATTGTCCTTTTCCTTGACCAACTCAAGAGTTGCTGCACCACCGCGCGAGGGTACCGGAAGCAAGCTCCAGTCCGCCCAGTTGTCTTTGGCGACAACGCTGAGGTGAGGTCTGCCGTGAGTGAGTTCAATACCGCTCTTCACCCACTTCTGACCACCATCGGCGGTATTCAGGACAAGGATTATGCCGCCCTGGTCATAGTTCTTCTCCCAAAGGGCATTGAAGGCGACACGGATCCGCTTGAATGACTTCAGCGACACAGACTTGTACAAGATCGGGGCTGAGAAGCGGGTTGTGGAGGGCGGCTTGGCCCATATATCTGTGGAAGCTGGCGCGTTGATGGTAAACTCTGGGGGAGGACTACCACTGCCTGGGACTTCGGCATCTGAGTTGACGAATTTGAATTGCGATTGCGACATGGTGGGCTGTGGAATGCGGGGAAACAGTATGATCACAGATGAAGTATGTTCAGTCACACGCCGCAGATATTCGAACAAGTGAGTAGATTAAGTGTGGAATTGGGCAGTTCGAAGTAAGTGAACACAGAGACTGAATGGAAAGATAAATGATTTCATCTGGGCGCGAACAGAACTGGCTGTCCACGGGTGCCCCGACTACAGCTACGTCACTACATATCGGAACCTCCATCGGAAAATCACGTTACACATTTGTTTCTACTGGAGTCATCCAAATGATGAGATATACAAGGAGGGTCTCCGTCTAAACCTGTTGTTCGGTGTTTTATCTCCCTATCTACTATCATATTCATTTAAGCCCAGAAATATTTGATCTTCGTGTTGTACATCTATCATATACTTGTTAGTATCACGTGATTATATTGATGATGTAAGGTCTCTATGGGGCCAGCGCGGGCGAAATCACCAAACAGGTTGCTCTTCATTATCACCAATAATGGCTGCAACGGGCCATCTTATTGGATCAATTTGCAGTTGAAGATAGTCCCAAGGGTGTTTGCCTATTTGGTGACACGATCCACCATGACTGCGCGACTACTCCATCCCGATGAATGGGAGCTTGCCTCACGGTCCTCAGTTGACTCGCAGGGGACGTTCAACCTCGACGAGGCCGATTTTGAAGCCCAAGTCCCTTCTTCAACCAAATTTGGCAAACGCCAACTGCCCTGGCTGTCCCGTTTTCTCTCTTCGGCATCAGCAGGTTATCGCCGCCTGAACAATCCTTCCAGACCGGCCCTCGCAGGCACACCACGACCGAGCTGTTCTCGACGTTTCTGTATTCGCCGCTGTTGCTACCTCCCCGTTGTCGCCGGCATCGTCTTTGTACTCGCGCTTTTCACCTCGGTGCTTTTCCCATCATATACCCACCTGCCCGCGCATTACTCTACTCTCCGCAAATCAGTACTCGAAAGCTCATATCCCGGACGAGGCAATCCCCGCCAAGAGAAGGTCTTTATTGCAGCAAGTCTGTATGATGGTGGTGGCAAGCTTGCCCAGGGCCAATGGGGAACACAACTCCTGGAGTTGATTGATTTGCTTGGACCTGATAATGTGTTCCTGAGTATCTACGAGAACGACAGCGGTGAGGAGGGAGAGCGCGCATTGCGCGCGTTAGAGGAGAAAGTGCAGTGCCAGAAATCAATTGTGTCTGAAAAACACCTGGACCTGAAGAGTATGCCGACTGTGACCATTCCCGGTGGATCAAAGCGAATCAAGCGCATCGAATATCTGGCCCAGGCTCGGAACCGAGCACTACAGCCATTGACCGACCACCCGGAGCTGAAATTCGATAAGCTACTATATCTGAACGATATCCTCTTCCACCCCTCCGAGGTCCCTCAGCTCTTATTCTCAACAAACGCCAACGAAGAGGGTGTTGCCCAATACCGTGCAGCCTGCGCTGTAGACTTCGACAACCCCATCAAATTCTACGACACATATGCCACCCGCGATCTTGAAGGTTACAGCATGGGTCTCCCCTTCTACCCCTGGTTCACTACATCCGGCAAAGGCGAGAGCCGAAGCGATGTCCTGGCCGGCAAAGACGCAGTGCGTGTTCGCAGCTGCTGGGGCGGAATGGTGGCATTTGATGCCAAACACTTCCAAAAGGACTCACCGCCGCCTACAACCCCCAACCCAGCTCGTTTCCGCTCCGGACACGATCTCTTCTGGGAGGCGTCCGAATGCTGCCTCATCCACGCGGACATCCAAGACCCGCCAACCAACGTCGACGAGATAACCGATACGGGCATCTACATGAACCCCTTCGTGCGAACTGCTTATGACCACCGCACCCTCTCTTGGCTGGGAATCACCCGCCGCTTCGAGGGGCTGTACGCGTTCCTCCATAACCTTGGAAACCACCTTGTCGGTCTGCCTTGGCACAATCCCCGTCGCACGGAAGTCCCCGGCCAAACTGTGCAGGAGAATGTGTGGGTTCCGAATGCTGCACACGACGGTGGCGGCTCTTTCCAAGTTGTTGATCGAGTTGCGGGCAATGACGGCTTTTGTGGTCGCCGCGGTCTTCAAGTTATTGTTGAAAACCGTAAGCCCGGACAGAAAGGATTCGAGAGTATTCCTGTCCCGCCGATGAAGCTTTAATGTTCTGGAATCAAATACCCACTCTACCCATTCTTGTTATATAGATTTACTTATCCTTTGGTGTCTTTGGTGTATTGATAGTTTTGTTGGAGAGAGCTTTAGGAGCGTTAGATAAATGAATAATATGTGGACCAATGTTTATATCTCTGAGCACCTGTGGCGTTGACAAAAATGGCCGCTTTTGGAGCCACCAGCCTGTACCACCACTATTCCGGATCCGCTCACCTGGGCAACATTGCTACATGCAGTCATCCTCTGGTACCACCTACATATGAAGATACATATCCATGTAGGTACGCTCCTAAGTTACTACGGCTATACTCTTTAGGCGAGGCTCATTCCGCGGGTACCTAGGTAGCTACAAGAGCGGAATTCTCCCATTTCCCCGCATTTCCCCGCATTTCACCAATCGAAGGTGTATACATAAACAGTATGCCTAGTAATTAGGTATACTAACACACTAGCAGGCAATACCTGTGGACTTCACCATGGCTATCATCTCAGAAGCATTGATCTCAATCTGGTCACATCTACCAGCCATCCTTGTCACTCTTACCTTATTTCACTTCACTCGCAATTATCTCAAACCAGGAGTAACGTCAATCCCCGGACCATTACTGGCTAAGTTAACAAACCTCTGGAGGTTCATCGATGTGGCGAATGGTCGCGCAGAAGTGACCCTTTACAACCTTCACCAAAAACATGGGGACTATGTTCGACTAGGACCCAACGTGGTCAGCGTGCGGAATTTGGATGCTTTGAAAACCATATATGGGATTAATAAGGGATACCAAAAAGTGAGTTCAATTACAAGAAGCTAATTGACCCTTTTGCTAACATTCGCAAGACAAATTTCTACTCTGTTCAGCAGCAGCTTGCCAAAGGCAGACCGACGCCTACACTATTTACTACAACCGATGAAGTTTTCCATGCTGCTATTAAAAGGCCTATCTCATCAGCTTACTCAATGAGTACCCTGACTGAGTTCGAGCCTTTTGTGGATAAGACCATTCATACCTTATTTGGGAAACTGGATGAGGTTGTAGCTGAAGCAAAAGTCTGCGATATTGCTGCGTGGCTACAATACTGTAAGTAGTCTCTTTCTTCCCATGAGACATGAGAATAGGAGCTAACATGGCTCAAAAAGATGCATTTGATGTCATCGGAGAATTGACTTTCAGTAAGCCACTTGGGTTCCTCGAGAAAGGGAAAGATATCGACGGAATCATCGTCGCGTTGGAGCATATGCTCGACTATTCCGGAAAGGTTGGCATTGTGGTGCATCAGATAATTGACTTCACAGCTAATGAGATTGAGGGATAGATTGGGCAGATGCCATGGCTCGACTACCTTTTCATCAAGAACCCTCTCAAAAGTCTTTTCGGAGGGGGTTCAACTGGAGCTGTGGCTCGCTTTGCTCGGGCAAGACTGGACGAACGATTGAACCAGAAAAGCACATCACCAGTGGCCAACAAGCAAAAGGACTTTCTAGATCGCTTTTTGGAAGCGAGAAATGAGCACCCGAATATTGTGAGCGATAACCAAGTCTTCTCATACACGATCAGCAACATGAATGCTGGCTCCGACACAACGGCGATTTCTCTCCGAGCCATTCTTTATTACACCCTTAAGAACCCGCGAGCAAGTACAAAACTGCAGCAGGAGCTCACCACCGCCTTGGAAGAAAATCGGATCTCTTTACCTGTCTCGTGGAAACAAAGCCAAGAGCAACTCCCTTACCTCGATGCAGTCATTAAAGAAGCATTACGCCTTCACCCGGCTGTGGGATTGATGCTTGAGCGGGTCGTTCCCGCCGAGGGACTTCAGCTTCCTGGTGGTGGACCATTTCTGCCGGCTGGGACGATAGTTGGTGCCAATCCATGGATAGTACATCGGAGCCACATCTTTGGGGAGGGTGTTGAGTCGTTTGTCCCAGAGCGGTGGCTTAAGATGGATACTGAGTCTGAGACCAGTTTCCAAGACAGGAAACAGAAGATGATGCGTGCGACATTTACTTTCGGGGCTGGACCGAGGACTTGCATTGGCAAGAATATCAGTTTGCTTGAGATATATAAGTTGATTCCGTCGCTATTTCTAAGATACAAGGTGAGACCACGGCTTTTGAACCGAGATTTGGGATCTGACACTAACTGGGACTCCTTTAGATTGAATTCAATGATCCTAGTGCAGAATGGGAGATTGTTAATGCGTGGTTTGTGAGGCAAAAGAACATGGACGTGAGATTGACACATAACAGCGAGGCTATAGCAAGATCATGAGGTAAGATAGTGGCGCGAAGAGGGAATGTTAGGGATATAAAACTAACTCGGGAGGGCAATAAAATCTCCGTTGATATTTACCTACAAGGTTTTATATTGCAGATAAGAGTAGCTGAAGCTACATGCGCGCTCAAAAGGTATCACAACCATTCTTCTGGTGTTTGGTAGCCTGATGAACAAGATTCATCTAAAACACAGCGAGACAGGCCGATGAAAGCACAAGTAGTCTCCAGAAGATTGCAATCAAGAGTAGTGTTTGTTCACACTGGGTGATTTCTTTGTTAGATATCGTGAGAACAGTGTGTCTTTCTAGAGACCTGTTCTAATTGAACATGTTAAGAGTATATGATATATACCTGGGCGATTATATCTTGATGTCCATGTCTGGATCTTCAGACTTGGTCTTGGAGGAATGAGAAATATAGTAACATTCATAGTATTCCACAGTAGTAGGACTAGTTATACTAGTTATACTAGTATAGATGAAGTTGACTGCTCCTTCCCCCCGAGGCAACAGTCGTGCCTTCCCAAGTCAAAGACACAACCATCCCAAAACATTCTACGCGCGTCCAACTTCCCAAAATAAATTGTTTTGTTTTCCTCCTCTTCTTCTCTTCCTCTTCTCCACCTCATCCTGATTTCTTTTTTCGTTGCATCATGGAGAAACCTAAGGTTATTGGACCTAACGGTCTTGCTCCAATCACTCTCGACAGACAGGCTGATATTCATATCACCACCAAGGTCATCTACGACGTGATCTCCAACTGCGACATGATCAGCCTGGAGGAAAGCATGCATGCCCCTGCTGCTATTCGCAAGCAGGCTCGCGCCGATCGCCTTGCTGGCGTACAGACAGTGTCAGCTCGCCTCAAGGCTCATCGTTCCACCCAGCCGGAGATGGACAACCCCACCAAGCTCTATCATGCCTCGAAGGATATTGAGAATGCCATAAAGCTCAACAGGGTATGTCGCACTCTTCCCTCCATCCACACCCCATCCACACTCCGTCCACACCTCGATCTTCCCCACTATATGTTCATGTGCTTCTTTGTTTGACTCGCTTCCTTTTTTTTCCATCGACCCCTTCAACTCCCACCACCCTCGAGAATAACATTCATGTCTCTTTGTTACTTTTGTCTCACACTGATCTTTCATAGGACAAGAAAGCTCTTGCTTCTCGTGTGCCTGACTCGTGTGCCCCCGTTGCCACTCTGAAGGATGCCCCTTCTCGTGTCACCACTTTGCGTACCCCCGACGCTCAGAAGTCTTCTGGTATTGATCCTCGCGCTAAGCCATTTGTTCCTGCCAAGGCCCCTGGGCCCAAGGGTGAAGTCGCTCATGCGCCTGTGAAGAGTACTCCTCGCAAGGCGACTACTGGACCTAAGAAGGCAACTCCTGCCAAAGCTGGCACCGAAAGCAAGGATGCAGACAACGACTCTACTGCTAGTTCCAAGGCATCCCAGAAACTCGAGTCCACCGGAGACAAGGGGTCCACTGGCTCTCCCAAGCAGACCAGAGGTCTTACTGCCCCCGCTGATTTCATGAAGCAATTCCGTTTTCTTCAATTGCAGAAGCAAATGGCGTCCAAGGTTGCACCTGCTGGACCTCCTCGTCGAATCGTTTTCGGAAATCTTCCTGAGTGGGCGAATATCTCTAGCATCCTACAGCTTGTCTACGGTGGTGCTATCGAGCGCGCTTGGAGTGAGAACGGCGAAGTCATTGTGCAGTTTGTTGAGCAAGACGACTGCGTCAAATACCATGAGAACCACTCCGACGGCATCAAGTTGAAGGATGGTGACGACGACCTCATTATTTCCGTTACCATGCCAGAGGAGGGTCTGCCGGACAACGCTGAGCTTTCGATCCGCGTCGAAGAGGGAGCGTCCCGCGTCGTTTGTCTCTCTGGTCTTCCAGCTGGATTTAATACCAGCGACAACGAGAACATCTTGGGCATTGCCGCTAGCCCTGTCTGGGGCAGCAAAAGCTTTGATCATATTATGATCAAGCAGGCTGAGGTAAGTTTAGATGCCAGTATCTCTATGTTTTTTGATCCTACTAACTTGTCTTTTTAAGGCTGGTGTTGATGTTCACGTCTTCTTCTATGACCTCCACGACGGTTGGGACTTCTTGCAAAGCATCAAGGAGGGAGCGTACGACTGCATTGCCAGCTTCGAAGTTGACCCGTAGGTTACCGGTTTACAGTCCCACCACGTGAGTTCTTTACTGACTAATTATTCCACCAGATGCGCTCTTTCTGAGGGATTCCACTTCATGGATGAGCCCAACTTGATGTTCTCTGCAATATTCGCCGTGGAGTAGTTGGATATGAACTCCATATCCATCGACAGCCCCGACGGCGTCGATAGTCATTATGGCTATTTGATTTGATCACAGTGAAGGAGATATGGAGCTAAAAGCGAACACTTCTGAATTCAGATCTTGCTATTTGTTTTCGATGGGTCTTCAGTTAGTGATTCTTCCTTTTGTTGGGACATAATTCTATCTAGCGTAGTCCAATCATTGAAATACAAGTTAACATCCAATTGAGGATTTGATGGGAACACAGGAGCCACCAAAGATTGTAGAAACTCCCATATACGGTGTACAGCAGCTGCTACAGTAGGAGCAATCCAACATCGACATGCAGGTCAACCATGACGATGCCCGACATACACCTGTGGACACAACCTTAGCCGTACAACCTAGATCCCTACGCAGTACACCCGCGCACAACCTCAATGCCGTCTCAAGAAAATATCCGACACCAAAGAACACAATTACGCCAAAGAAGCATATACATAATAAATAAGCCCTACTTAATTGGCCGATTGTAAGATTAGTCACAAAGCATATCGGCATTTGTAGTGCCCCTCTTGCCCTTTCCATATTAGTGCTGATGAAATTCGACAGTGCGAAAGAGGGATAGTGGTCGATTGGAGCTTATTGTGGAGTTTTGGGAATTTAGTGCGAATTGTAGTGCCGGGGATGTCGAACCGAGGTGGATAGCTTTTGAATTGTCTAAATTTTAATTTTCTTCTGGGATGAATTGGTATTGTAGTATATTCGTATGTACTCCGTATACAGAGTACAATAACAATAACAATATACATTATACATACATTATACACCACTTTGCTGTACTAGAATGCCAATCCAGGCCAGTCCAACCTTTGAAACATACATGCAAATTGCCCCATATGCAGTATTATTCCGTTCGAATTGGTTCCTGTGTCGCAGCACTGTCACACAATAGGCTGTGTCACTTCTATATTGCAGAGCCCAGTCTTTTTTGGTTCTACACTTCTACACTTCATGTTACCTATATCGTACACCGAGTATAGAAATGGTGCAATAGTAGAATAGAAATATGAAAATCTCCATAAATCCACAATTCGCTTGATACAGCTAGATCGTATTATACAAAACATACAATGGCCAAAATACATTTCCGCCTGAATTTTCCCCTGGGAAGCCACCAATCACCTATATATCACCCGTACTACAACATACTATCATACTATCATACTATCTAAATAACAAAGCCTCGGCAGTTGATAGATTCTTCTTCGTTATAGACTACTATTACACATAATAACATATTTTTGCATTTCATATGGGTACAGTAACAACGTACTCAACACACCTCCCTTCCATATCGGCCCCCTTATTACGTTCGTAGCCCCACAGCCCGGAATAACAACCATCCAACAATGTCTAAAAATAATGAGGCTGAGACATCAGATCGGAATTTATCTTTCTGTCAGAGAAAAAAAAAAAAGAACTCATGGAGCCCACGGGTGAATCCCTGAAACTGGACACGCTAGGAATTGGCAGGATTGGCCCCATTTACATTCATGTTTTCTTTTTTCGTTTTTCGACGATCTCTATTTTACAATCCATAGTTATCGAACTAGGACAATAAGGAGATAAGATCAAAAAGGAGACAATAGCCAAAAAACAAAAGCAAAGAAAGCAAATGCCGAAGCGCGACATGTCAATTCTGTTTTGGTCTGTCTATTATTGTCAGACTTGTCGCTGAGAATATCAACTATTAGTACATATATAGATTGTAGAATCCAAAATGATTATCCTTAATACACATCTATATATTGGTTAACTATGGAGTAACTAATCACTCTATATCAAACGACACCATTGATTACCCGATTGAAAGCATGGCAACTGGCCCCCAAGACATATATTGAATTGTACCTAAGTATCAAGGAACAATGAACTAACAATACGATCTTTTCGCCTAAGCCCCTAGCATGCCTGTAGCCTCGGTCTTGGAAAGCTCCAATGGGAAGTACTAATCCATACAGGTACATTGCTCCGCCGTTCTTGCGTTTTTGCATACACTGTAGACCGAAGAATGGAAGATAGGAAAGAGAATACGAGGGTGTTGCAAAAATAAAATAAAAGTACCCACCCCCCTTAATGTAGCAGAAATGGCCAAGCCCGTACAGAGTAGAGAATCCACAGAACCTGATCTTCATACTTAGTACTTAGTACGGATATGGAGTACTTAGACGAAATATGGCGTGAAGGATCAGGACCCCCACGATCGACAGATCTGATGGATTGGCCGAGCTGTGGATAACTAAGTTCTTTTCTTAGCACGGTCCGGCCGGCTGTGCTGATTAGCGGGTTGTATACTCCGTACGGAGAACGGAGTTCGGAATCCCAAGTAAAATATTCTTTTGGTCTAGTGGGGATCACACAACGGCTGTGGGTGGTTGGTGCTGCATATGTAACAAATACCAAGCAGATGCGATGCTTGGGTGCTTGGTATGATATGTATAATCTAATGATCTATGATCTATGATCTCAACGGGTTGAATTCAACGGTTATTCCGGCTATCCTTCCTGGGTTGGAAGGTCAGATGAGGCCCGGGCTGAGTCGAATATCGAAGGTGAGGAAGGACCATGTGCGTTGGGATTTGGAATGCATAAATGCATACCTCAAGGACAAAAAAGCAAGGGTTATTATCTGGGGATGTGGATGTGGTTGAACAATAATGCAGAGAGGGTAATCTTAGATATGCAAGAGATTATGTGTGATTCGTCATACCGAATAACTGACTAGAAAGGAAAAGATTTTAATTCGAATTCAACGAGTCTTTATAGAAATATCATAATATAATATCTAGATCTAAATCTGAAGTGTGATTCTCACAGTTAGTATGGATTGCTCCATACGACGTATTGTAGATATTATACCCAAGAAACAAACTTCCAAGGTTGAAAGGGTGTAGGAAGTGAGAGTGTCGAAAGACAAAAAAACGAAAAGACAGGAACCCTGGTGGAAGATTTGAACAACGAGAGAACATCAAAAAGACAAGTAGACCTCCCACGCTGAACAGAAGGTATCTTAAATAAAGACGAAGACCGACCCACGCAAAAACAAAGACAGTAGAACACAAATTGACCTCCCAAGAAAGAAAAAAACAAAGAAAATCACCGTCGCAACGCAACATCCCCCTCCTTCCTCATCCAAGGATACCAAACATTAGTATATTCCCTAACCCCAAACTTGGGCGCCGCCCCATGATCCCCAGCAAGCGCAGTGGTAGCCCCCTCTCTCAGGAACTCCCCATCCCGCATCCGCCTCTGCTCCCGCAGAGTCGGACACTTCTTCTCCTTAATGAAGCGATAAAACTTGCACTGGATACCCTGGAATCCACGTCTCTGACGGTCCGGGAACTGACGATTGAAAGCCTCCCGGACCTCCTTCCACTCCTGACACAGATCGACACGGTGGTACCAGATGAAGTACATTTCCTCTTCCTCGTACTTTGGACGGGGAGGACGACGACGGTCGCCGTTCGTCGAGGACGAGCTCGAGACGCTTGAGTAGCGCTCGCGGGAATGGTAAGGGTCCGGCGAAGAAGGCGCGGACAACGAGCTTTGGTTTGTGCTTGCGCTTGCGCGGTGTGCGTTTGCGCTGTTTGCTGAGGGGCGGTAGGTGAAGAACATCTGGTGGGATTGAGAGGGGTTTACGCTGTGGTGACTGGCGTTTGTGCTGGTGCTCTGGGTTGTTGCCGTTGTTGTGCTTGAGAGTGCGCCTGGGCTGGTGTCGTGGTAGGAGCGGTTGTACCAGTAGTTTGGGCTTGGGGGGAAGCTTGGTGAAGGTTGTTGTTGGTGGTAGCTGTGACGGTGGGATGGTGGGATTGAGGCGTGTTGAGTTCGTGGAGAGATTTCTCCATCGCCTGGGTTGAGTAAGGCGTCGATTTTCATTTTGCTTTGACGAGCTGATGGCAGTGTTGAGTATGATTCTGTGTGTGTTGCCATTTTGGGGATCGTTTTTTTTTTTTGGGTGTTGCCAGTACGTATGAAGTTTTGGCTGAAGATGAAATTTATAGAGACCAAGCTTTGGAACCCCCAGTATGCTCAGACCAGGTCTGATAATAGATGTGGGGATATAGAGGTTCTATATCAGAGAGCCAATGGATGATGTGAAGTACAGAAAGTAAGGAAGTATAATATGCCTTTGGGGTAACGGGCAAGGTTTATAGATCTCGGAACTCTAAAAAAAAAAAAAAGAAAAGACACTGGAATACAACTTGGTCTTAAATGAGAGCGAAAAAAAAGGATTCGGAAATTCCCCCCCCCAAAAATAAATAAAATAGTTCTCAGACTAACAGCGCTGTTGGGTGCACTGAACCGACTGCCTGGGTCTGGTTGTGTTCCTTTGGCCCCCCTGTATAGTTGTGTACCGCGGATACACAAGGCTCCTTGGGCTAACAGGGGTCCTTTTTTTTTTTGGAGGTTCGGTTCCACCCCCAGAGAGACTGCTATTCGAAATAATAAAAATATAATATATATAATATGTAATGTATAATGTATAAATATTAAAATAATAATAAAGGGAATTAAATGGACCGGTGAACCGGACTGTTGCTCCGTGTTCGGTGTTAGTGGAGAGACCGTATGGAAGTTGATTAATATTATTATTTTCGCCACGAATTTAATGTGATATCTTTTGATGTGGCAATGGCTTCGGTCTACTCCGATTCCTACCCTTTTTCTCTTTTTTTTCGAGTCCTTCTTTTTCTTTGTATAGCAAAGTTTGGCGGCAATTTTGGCTATACCGTTTGATAGCTCCTCTAGCTTTATGACACAATCTGGTCGATCTTCGAATTTTTCTTTTCTTTTTTTTTTTTTCTTTTTCCTTTTTTTCTTTTCTCTGTATTGTATATATGCAAGTTACAAAAAAAACGGGGGCCACGCGGTAACCAAAATTACAATTTACCTTTAGCCTTTCGCAATCTTAGCGCCAAGGCGAAGTTTATGAATGACAAATCCCGGATTTGGTTTGCTGTCGAACCGATATCAAAAAGTAGTTATCCGAGAACATTCGAGGGTAATTGAACGATTTCCCAGCGATAAATTCATTATCTCTGTACAGGATGCAGCCTTGCTACTGCATGAGCGGTTAGGTGATAGGCTCGATTGAGATTCAACTTTGGGGACACATGTGAGTTAATATAAAAATCGAAATCGAAATAGAAATAGATATAAACAGATGAAGAGATGAAGAAACGAAGAAATGAAATCGTGTGTGCATTATCTGTTTTGGTGACAGTGTTTCATTTGCGCTGTCCAACGCTACTAAGTACCCGTTCATGTGTGTGAGAAGTGGATAGACTAATTGATACAGTCAGGTGTTGACTGTGTTTTTTTGTTTTTTTTTTTCTCGAGGGTCATGGATGTGGGAGGGGGGAGGGGGAAGAGTGCAGAAATTAAAGAGGGAAAGAAAAAAAAAACCAACACAAACGCGCGGCGTCTATTGGTAGACGCAAAAGTCATCTGTTGCGACGTACGCCATGGCCCTGGGATGCCGGGACGAATGAGCGTGAGGAGCTAATGCAAGCTCAATTTGGCACTGCCAACACATCTGTCTTTCCCAGGTTGCCAGGCGCATTATGAGGTAAGAGGGATGAGATCCTTGACCGTGGCACATAGTTTTCCTCTCCTCTATCCTCTTCAGGGCTTTTTACGGCGCTTCCGAGATTCCTATATTCCTATATTCCTATACATAATTACTTGGGGGTACTTGTACTCATCATAAATTTTGACTGAGATATACCGAACCATGGTTTGTTTTTTTGTTCCAAACACCGGACGCGGGGGGAATTGGGGAAATCCAATAATGAGCTCCAGCGTCAACTCGGCAGCAGCCGATACAGAAAAGCGGATTTCCCGCGCAGTCAACTTGCATTACCTCAAACAGAATATCAAATCCGTACCGATACATGCCCACTTCTGGACCCGCCCCTGTTTACTACATATGATGTTACTCGCGTGATAATATTTTTCCTCTGCGCCATTTTTGCCCTCGATCTGCGCCTTGACCAGGCCGATCGTCAGTCATCTGCAGCCGCCAACGGTTTCCTTGGATTTTCTTCACGGTTTTACCGTTTAGACTATTCTATTTGAGAAAAAAAAAGTAAAAAAAAGTAAAAAAAAGTAAAAAAAGGTAAAAGTATATGATATAGGGTAGATGTAGGTATTCATAGGTATTCCTAGGTATTCCTAGGTATAATCATTGTATCAGGTATATAAATATGTTCTAATCACTCGAAGACATTGATCCACGCAATCTCTTCAAATTGACCAGAAACGAACAAAACAGGAAAAAGAAAGACAACAAGAAAAGGCAGAAGCGTTGTGATCGTATCTCTGCGGCGCAGTCAACTTGCGCAAGCGTGAAATCCATACTCAATTAGGGCGTCATCCATCCGTTCTGTATGGCCCGTTACTTCCGAGACCCCCCTTGGCAAGCCTCTCCTCACAGGCAATCCTAGTCCCTGAAGCCCCCGATTCCGTGCAGATCGGATCAACATGGCTCCCCCCGGGGCTAAAACCAGCCTTTCCCCCTCGTCCCCCACTCTGGCTTCTTTGTCTGCCGCTCTCCACCAAGTCCAATCACAATACTTCTGGCGTTCGTCAGTCGCGTAGCCGCAGCCCGTTTCAATCACGTGAGGTTATAGTGGTAATATAAATGGTTTTAGTACATTTAGTACAATACTAGTCCCGAGTGGTTACATTTTCCCTCATATTCACTTTTTGGAACCCCATCAGACAACGTCGCAAAGTGGTACACTAAAACCGTATATGCAGATAGTATGCATCGCGCTTGACCCCCCGCCTGCGACCCATTGATCATCTCCTTCCTGAATAGTGATATATCGCCGGTGCTCAATCCACGGTTGCAGCAAAAGAACATGGTAATTTTCAAGTTTAATTATCGTCACATTCGCGCGAGTCATGTTGTGCATGATTGGCATGCCCTGGCACTCTAACGGCCAACCATCAGCTAGGGCGTCCAAACTAAAATAATAATAAAATAAAAACAAATTGATATATTTAAATTTAAATTTCATTTAAATTTCATAACGTGGGCAGATTGGTCCAAAATTCATATGTATCTAACCAATTATCTTCTCCTATCGTTAAATATCTAATGATTTCATATTTTCTTTTTCTTTGTCTGAGCCGCGTAGATCAGATGTGTCGAAACTCCCCTTTTTTTGTACTTTTTCTCTCTTTGTTATTTTTTTTTTTTTTTCTTTTTGGTTTTCTTTGTTTCTAGCTTCTCAATTATGAGAATCTAGTATATGCAGAGTTTGTGAAATTCCAAATTCTTGTCTGTTTCTCCAGGTCTTTCTGCACCCGGCCCAAGTGAGCAACCTAAGAACGCTATGTCCTGGTGCTAAACGTTAGCGATAGCCGCCGACTGCCCCACGACCAAAGCACGCAATTAATTGGGTAATATCGGGTCCCAGTTTCTTAGTATGTTATCCGAGAATGCTTGTGCATGTTGCAAGGTTGTTAGATATGAGCCATTGTAGTTTAATTGGGGGCCTTTTCCGACCTCGATCTAGAATCCATTTAGTTCTGGACTCTCCTCTCGAGCTCATTTCCTGAAAGTCTCCAATTCCCACATTTGAAACGGGGTAACCCCGACAAGGGTAAAAATGACTCGTTTGATGCGCAAATTTCCGAAAAATGCACCATGGATGCTGCATGGTAGGGATATCAGGATCCAACATGTCTTGGATGGGCCCTGGACCGGAGACGCGCAGTGACTGCGCAACACTCGGGGGAACCCACAATCTTAGAGCGGGCTTAGAGCGGGAAGAATCGTTGCCTAGAGAGGAAGAGGGGATAGCTAGATTTCCTCTTCCCCCACAACGGACCAGACAAAATGTTCTCCAATCTGTAATTCTATCTGTACTCTGTATAAGTAGGTACTCCCCCTTGACGCATGTAGAAGCCGGTTTACAATGATACCTATATTGCCTGGTACATTCCCGAGGAGATTCCAAATATTTTCCAGCTAGGGATAATTCCTACTTCAGAGGTCTCAAAACCCCTCATTGTCCAACCATGGATCGGGCTTATTGAGGCTCAGATAGTTCTCGAGGCGAACCAAGGATCGGAGTCGATCCTCCGAACTACGCCGAACTGTCAGATCTAAGAACGCGTGGCATGATACTTTTACTGGACTTGAGCGTTTAAGACCGCAGAATGGTGCTTAATTTGGATTAGTGAAGCATGCACGTTGCACTCTGTATATTGGTTACATTGCTGGCCACATACCTATACAGCTAACCAACTAACCGACTAGCCAACTAGCCAACAAGTTACCGATTGAACTAAAAACAAGTGCTGAGCACATTGAGAATCCTGCATTGGCGCGAGAACACCTGACAGTGACCTCCTGCATGCAAGAGCGACCATCCCGAAACCCCCGGTAATGCCGCAAAGTGTTGGCTGTTGTTGGCTGTGCGCTGTTGGCTGTTGGCAGTTGGGGCCCGCTAAAGGCGTAAAAGCCGGACGCCAGTGTTGCAACATCAGATCATGGGTCTCTCGGGTAATCTCCAACGAACTATCTCTTGGCTATTCTACTTCAAACCTTAGAATCCATTAAGGTGAGAATTTGTCAGGGAAAAATATGAATTAATAAGCAACTAAATCCCATCTGAGCGCACCCCGTAACTCCTCTCGGCCTTCCGATTCGGATCCGAGGCCGCCTATCTAACTACATACGGGGAGGGGGGGGGGGGGGGGGGGGGGGGCAACTTCAGCTTCTACCTTTTCACCCACGCAGATTCGGTGTATATCTCAGCCGCATGGTACCAATGCAGGATTTCTCTCGCGCTAGACACGACGCCTACATTAGTATAAGCATTAGCTGTATATCCCATACATAACTAAGTGTTTTTACTACATGTACGGAGTAGTAGTTAACTAGTTATAACTAGAGTATACATACTCGTGTCCGCAATACACTTCCACATTTAATACAATAGATGCAGATAGACTAGACTATGGTTGATGTGCAATACATATTAGTGGAAGGTCTTAAATCCGCATATCTCCGCTTCTTGGACCCCACGCCATCCTTCCCACTAAAAACGATTAAACGGGGGTCGGCCCAATCCTGCACGGTTCGATCCATCGTTGCTCACCCGCAATGAAATTGGACTCGATCATGTTCCTGTTTTTGGTTGTGTCTGTGCTAGCTCGGCACTCGGGGTTAGATATTCAATATCGTCATGTTAGCATCATACTAATTTAATATATCCCTGCAACATTGTATTATTGGACCAGGTACGGGATGTCCGCCTCACGAATCATAAATAGAGAAAATGACATGCCAAGCTAGCTCAATATCCTGTATCCGTACTAGTGCTTCCAGCTCCTTTTTCCATATCCAGTTTAGGGTGAGGTGGGTATGGAGTACTCCGTACTCTGTCACTTTCTGTCACCTTTGTCTGAAGGAGATCTAACTTTTCGGCAAGTCATGAAGAGGGTCTGGAGGGTTTGCGGAAAATGCAAGGACAAAGAGAGAAGGCGGAATGCGGAATTATGGCGGAATTTTTTTCCAATTTTCTGAGTCTGAAAAAATAAATTACCAGTTCAGTTCAAAGGACCGTACTCCATAAACGGATTAGACTCCGGATTACGCTTTTAGAATCGATCAACGCGCAAATCATAAAAAATGATAAGCGAAGCAGCGAATGAGAATCTCCGGCCGAAAATACTAAAATACAAGGTTAGCTTTTTTGTTGTACATACATAAGCTGTCTTAGATGTCACTGTATTTTATATTTCCATTACGTTAATTACGCCTTACTGATCAAATAGTGGATCACGCTAGTACACATTAGGATAATGATGGTAAGGCTACGGAGTATGAATATGTGTGATATTACCTATCAACCAGCTTGACTCTAAACCGTACTCCGTACTTCGTACTCCTTATGTATATGGCACATTGTTCCGCGTGGGTAACATCAGTCATGATATTGACATTAATATACAAGAATTGTCAAAACGCACCAATCCGCTACGCGGGATATCCACAAGAAACTCTCTATTGAATTCTAGAATCAAAAGGAAAAAAATATCTATTGCATGATGTCTTCCCGTCCTTCAATAATACTATAATCCCCAGTCCACTATTGGATGTCTATTTTTCCCTTGCCGATCTTCTTCACGACGGGGAATAGTGGGTATAACTCCAGTTTATGTGCCAAGGTTATTTGTTTCTCGCCTACCTTTCCCTTCCTGGGGGTTAGTAGCTATCAAGATGGAGTACAATGTACTCCGTATATTGCGCGGCATAATTTTGGAGTGTATAATCCCGATCCTAGGTGTCATAGTCACCATTGTCCGCCCCCTAAGCCAAGAAGCCACTTGATCCTGGCTGTGGAGAGGTGAGGAGTACATACTCATAAGCACTAGTGACACGTGGGATTTCGTCACGAACTCACGGAGGCTGTGCTTATTTTTCCTTTTTGGATGATCTATTTCTTCTTTTCGTCTTACGTTATCGTTAGCTTGGTCCTGGTTATTGTTCTAGAATCTCGTGATTGTGTAGGGGGGAGGTTTGCCTTATCTTAGGCCTCCCAGGTGTGCATAATTTACCCGGAGATCCACGGGTATATATGTAGTAGATGGTTACACATACAATATATTGTACAATATACGAACCCGATTTTTATTTTTATTTTTATTTTTGTTTTTGTTTTTTCCATTTCTGATTTGCAGACAACTCTTCAGCCCTAGAGAACACGATCTGTCTGGTTCAACTTTGGTCTGTGCAGTACGGTCGTATGAGCATACATAGTTATATACATATTGTACAGAGTAGCGTAGACCAGTCTCTAGACCTTAAATTAAATCGGCTCACAAACTGCCGGTTAAACATAGCCGTATCGCATTGTGATTTGATAGGGCGTATATGCAAAGTTCACCCATCATGTGGAGAACAATGTCAATGTCAGATCCAGATAGGATAATTCTGGCCGATCGTCTCTTTTTCTCTGGAAGATTACTATGGGATAATGTATTGCAAAAGGCACCCTGGTTCCTGTGAATACACACTAGATCCCGTAGAATATCAAATTTCCCACAGTGGGTTCCAATCAGCACTGGCGGCCTGATCTGGCACGGAATCTGTTACATAGCACCCGATCGAAGGATATACAGTGAAACGATGGGATGTCGCCATATCTACGATGTACTACAGCCTATGATTTAACGAGAAAGAGATTTTCACTGCAAGGTGTTCTGAACACTGCTTGGATTGGATGTGATGTGGGTTTGGGTTAGGAAAGAAGGGGGTGACCAGGGTGTGTGTATGTGTGTGTCTCTGTGGATGGCGTATGGGCAGATGTGACATGGAGGATCCTTCGAAAAGCAAAAAAAAAAAAAATAAGCCCCAAAAAACAAGAAAAGTGGAAAAAAAAAGTCCAAGAAACCAACAGTTAGAATCATCTCCCATTCGTCAGAATGAACAAGAGTACTAACAACAATAGCATCACCTTCCACGACTTATGATCATGAGCGACCGCGGCGATCATGGGTTGAATGCACGCGCGTTGACATTCGGACATTGTACACCCCCTTTGGGATTCCCTAAAGCAGTAAACAGTCAAATGCACGGCGTCCTTTATAAACCATCGGTGAGTACACCGATCAAGTCAATGCCCGCACGTGCGTAGTACTTCTTGCCCCAGCCACACCAATCAGCCCCCGGGCATGGACGACAAGGCGAAGCACTAATGCTGCCATCATCACACCGAAGCCAGAGACCCGGGTCATTAGCTCCGGGATCGGGCCTTCTGGCGTGAGCTATTTCTGCACTTCGATGTTTCAGCTGATGGATTGAATTCGCGAGCCTGTTGGGTGTCGGATATTGGTCTTCGGAATGTGTCGCTTCGGGATTCGTCTGAGTGGTGAGTGGTTCGAAAGGAAGGGGGTGGGGAGAGGGGGCGCACTATGGTCTTTGGTGTGTAGTATTTCGTCTCAGCTTTGAGGTTTGATGTCGTATTTGTTTTTGAAGGAGACAGACATCAGACACTGATTGCCACTGATTGCATCAAGGAACTATACCTAGTTTAGCAGGTCGTTAGATAGCCTTTTTTTCCCTTCATGATTTCATGAATTTCTCCGAGTTCCGGGTCAAATTCAGAACGAGTAATAATAAGCTTGAAGTATAATCATCATACTATATGTACTCCCGTACAGAGTACGAAGTACCAAACTACAGAGGATCCATTCGACTCCATACACACCCACTTTGGCAGGTCCATTTACCCTTCGAATATTATTAGCACCTGCCAAAGTATAATCGGGCACTATCGTATAGCAGACTTGGCATTGATCGTCAGGTTAATTCAGTGCAACTATAGATATGAGTCTTCAAGGATCGCTTCAAAGACTGCAACATCACATAGATACCAAGTGTATCCTAGTTAATGGGTCAAATTATCCTCTCCGATGTTCCTCCGACCGCTGCAGGATATTCAAGCCCAACTAATAGCGGATACCTCAAGAGTCCCCGAGCACATGAACCTGACGACAACTCGCATATCTTGACTCTGTTTGGCAACAGCCTTCGATAGTTAATGTTCCCATTGGACCATTGCAGCCGGGGGGCAAAGATTTGAATAAAGCGGATTCTCTTCGGGAGTGACGTCGGTCTTTCTCACAAATTCTTTTGCGAGTCAGGACGTTGCACGGTTGATTTCATGTTTGGAGACGTGCAGACGGAGTACGGAGTACACAGGGAGTACATCAGTGAATCAACGAAAGGGCTGAAGGATTTCGGGGTAAAATGATCCGTACTTGTATTTTACTTTGTAGTTTGTACTATGTAATGGCATTACAGGTAATATCTTTTTCGTGGATTAGTAAATTACCTTTAGCGTGACAGTTTTTTATTTTTATTTTTTATTTTTGAATTTCCTTTTGCAGAGCCTCACATCTTCACAAAGAGTCTCGCCTGTTATATCCGCCCAACCAGAATTGAGATATTAGATTGCAATATATGAAAGTGAACCATGGAACAAGTCCGAGCTATAACATAGTTTTGTTTCAACCCATGGAAATACTTCGGGGTAGCCGAAACGTGAATAATATCAATGTGGGTTTATTGAAACCGGAGAACACGGAGAAGTACCTAAGTATTCTTCAGTCGATCTTTCCGGTCGTCTGAAGGTACATAAAAGGTAAATGCGTGAAGATTACGAGACATCTGGCATCGTGCACCGGGATCTTCCCGGTTTCGTGCCGAATTTTATCTTTCTTTTTATGATCTTCGACACTTTGCATGTGTTAGGCCGCGTTTCCCGGTAGGCATGGGGCTATTTCTGCAGGTGGTAGTGGGGTTTGGTAGCCTTGTCTTAAATGTTTTGAGTGTCCGCATGTAGACTGATATGCAGCCTTGCCTGAAAGGCTATTATACATTTCTCAAGCGCCGTTGGAACGCGCGTGCACGTGAAAGTGCAACTATAAAAACTATTTATTGAATTCTATTTCATGTCAAATAGAAGTTGTTTGTCGTTTGTTGGGTTGGCTACTAGGTTATTGCGCCCAACAACTTATAGCGCGCTACACTAGTGACCGCTATAGGATAGATCTCCTGCAGCATGCAGAGTTCACTGTTTCGGGGTATGCAGGTAGACTGATTCGTACAGCGAAGAATATCTCGGTCTTTAGCTACGCCAAACTCCGGTCTGGACGGAGTACTCCGTAGCAAGATGTACACTACATGGATGTATACAAGGATGTATACAATAACTATAGTTAATATAGATGATCACTGTAAATCGTCATAAAACCAGCCAACTGGAGAAATAACCTTCGAAATGACCAACAGTAAATATATTCTCTAGCCAATGAACTCTATAGCTATCAAGCACTAGATACAAGATCGACACACCGACATGTATATCTGAACACCTGACTCAACAACAATCATCATCACCAACGCAATCATCAAAGCAATAACCATCTCTCAACAAACCAACAACACCAACACCTCTCTACCCGCCCAGTACACCCTCCAAATGACTTCATCTGCATATCTACCCCGCAATACGCCGGCCCCCGGCCCATCCCTAAATCTCATCACATCTTAGGATGACTGCATCGCACCAAAAAACCTAACCCACGTGGCACGATAACTAACTCCTTCCTATCTCGACATTAAACAAACGAAAAGCCGCACCGCCCCCCCCCCCCCCCAACACAACCCGTGCCCCCTGGTTGGTTCCCCCGGGGTAGATCGGAGAATTGAACGTTGGCCCACACACACACCCTCTTCGTGCGGTTTTAACTTCGATTGCCTGACACACTTTCCATGCAGGGAGTTATTCCGACGACACCCCTTGAACGAGGTTCATTTACGGAGAGTGCTTTTGGATATACTTTTTTTGCGGTTTTGGTGGGAGGGGGCGGGATTTGGGTGGAATGGTGCTCGGGGATAGGTATGGAATTGGTAAATGGGGGGTGTGGTTGTAGTGGGGAGACATGGGTTAAGTTAGGGTTGTTTTTTTGACGCTGTTGGATGGGGCTTTTGGTGCTACTGGTTGCCAAGGCCTATCTTGTATGTATGCATCCCTTCGCGGCTGGGGATACTGGATAGAAAGGTGGTACTTTGAATAGGTTGTAGTTAGTGGCTTCGTTTCATGTTTCAATTTCAATGCAGGGTCGGCGGTGGGGGGAGGGGGCTTTCTTTCATCTTGGTTCTTTGTTTCGGGGATATTGTTCGGTTCGGGGATAATTCTTTATTTCACCGACACTACATGGGTGTTGGATATGGTAGGTTAATGGTTTAGGAAGGAGACAGGTATACGACATGTCTAATCTGGGGATCATATACCGTTAAACATCTATGCAGCGCTCGTTTACCCCTACTTGATATACCAGTTTCCTCTTTCAGTTGCGGGCATGTAGACACTGTGGGTAGCATATAGATATCTTGAGCTAGGCGTTTCAATATTAGTCCCAGCCACCTTTTCCCCGTCTCTAGCTGGTGCTCCCAATGTATTATTTTAGTTACTTGATCAAGTCTTGACTCTTAGTAGCCGCAGCAGGTAAGAAAGTACGAACGAAGCTTGGTTTATTTGATGGAAATATTAACTTGAGGTATCCGAGGTAAATCAAAGCAAACGCCCGATCAACGGAGCTCTGCTAAAGCAAGAACAAAGATAGAGAGGTGGGAAAAGGGCAGTGTCGCATAGCGGGCTAGTTTGATGCTAGCCATAAACAACCAAATCAGGAATCAGTAGTCTTCATCCGAGTCTACGTGCCCACGGTAGCGAGACATGTACCCAGTCCCGCCATCCTCGCTCGCTGAATCGTCAAAGTCAAAGTCTTCGTCTTCATCAGACGACACTTCTTCATCTGGGTAATCATTGCCGGGGTGGTTTTCAGCTGTAGTCGAAGAGTGTTAGCGGACGTCTATGGGTTGGGAATGAATAGGGCAAGTAAAGGGCAAAGAGGAGGCAAAGGGAGGGAAAGCATCACATACCATTAGAGTCCGCATCCTCACTATCCCACTCCTCCTCGTCATCTTCGATAAAATCGTCCCAGTACTCCTCGTCCTCAGCGGTAATGACAATAACACCGACTCCAGGCTGAGCCTTGGCGATATCCTTTTGCTGCTGGTCGGACTCGTATTCAGCGAGTGGATTCTTCAGCATCTCAGCTTCCGATAGTGGACGCCGGACGTATACATCGTAAACATAGTCACCTTCGTCATCTTCCTCTACAGCCTGTTCAATTTGCTCCGCAGGCTGCGGTGGCGTAGGTGCGACTCTCGGTCCCTTGGGCTGCCGGGGCTGATGTTTCAACGGGGGCTTAGGAGCTGCGCTGAAAGCATGCTGTAAAGATGCAGGCGGAGGAGGGGCCGGTTTGCCAGGGACATCGATGTCCATGCCATGGTCTTGGTTAGTCTCGCGCTCGAGCTCCAGCGCGACCTGCTCCAAATCATGGGCCAGGCGTTCAGACTCCTGATCCCAGCTCCTCTGCTGTGTCTGAGCAGATTTCTCCAAGGTATCTGATAGATGCTGCTTCGCAGCCGAGATGGCACCCTTGCGCTCCTCGCGCCACCGTTTCTCGGCCTGGTTAACGACAGGGCGTTTGCGTGGCTTAACTGGTGACGGGGGTCTGGCGTCGATGTCCTGGACAAGTTCCTTGGGCTTTAACGAGAGAGACCGTGCCTCCGCAACCAGATCCGAGACCATTGATGCCTTGCGCGAGTGCGCATTCCGCTGCAGCTGCTCGACGAGCACAGCCACACCTGGAGCAGGACCAGTGCGTCGCTTCTGGATTCCACCAGGGGAACTTCTTAGTGAGTCGAGATTTGAGCGCGAGATCTGGAAGCGACGCAGGGCCTGCGCGCGGCTGGAGGATGTCTCCACTGATGCTGGGCTGCTGTCACGCACCACGGGTTGGTGGGAGACATCAGAGCTGGGCAGTAGATCAGTGAAAGGAGAAGGCCCCCCGTAAACAGCACGTCGGTGCTTTTCTTCCGCTTCTTTGCGTGCATTTGCAACGCGCTGCGCTTCGCGGAATTCCGCTCCTGGTGAGGTGGCCCGCACCATGGGCACGCCCATCGAGGATGCTGGCGCGCGCCGGTTTACATGAAGACTGCTTACTGAGCGCGGGCTCCGCAGGAGCCGCTGCACAGCTGGCGTTGTTGGTGGACTTGGGGATGCATCTCCACTCGCGCTCTCGCTGGCTTTCAGAGTGACTCTGTGGAAGACGAAGTCTGTGAAGCGCCGCTTGGTTTGGTGGAGTGCGGATTGAATGACTGCGGAGCAAGTCAGTGTCTGTTGTTAATGTGCCGGTCAAATTTTCATCTCGAGTGATAACCACTTCCATGGTATTATGTATCTCTTTAAAGGGGTATATATTGCGGGGCAAAAAACAAGGGGATTGTTCTCTTACATAGGGTCTCGACCGGCTCTTCCTCGCGCCGACGCTTGATGTTGATTTGCTCTGGTGGAAGCGCCATAATGCAAAGATAACGCAGATTTTGCAATGGCTTTCTTGGGGTTGTGGAGGAGAGACGAATGGATGAGGTGGTTTGAAGCATCCAATTTGATGTGTCCGATCTTTACCCGATTTGGTTTTATCAGTCACGTGGTCTGAATATTGAAGATGTCAGCGGCAGATATCTATCTACATGAGCAAAATGAGGGAAAACAAATCAAAAATAAGAGACTGGTTGTATCTACATGTAATATGAATCCAATAAGACAATACAATAGAAAGACATGTGTCTTGATCCATCGTTTTCATGTGTAAAATCTAGCTGATTTCTATTATGGATAGATGATCATTTACATTTCTAACTAATGTTTCAAGTGTGGTGGGAAGATGGCCATTTTTCTGCTAGCAATAAAAGCCAATAGGACCAAAATCGAAAGTAGTCGCTATGCAACGTGGTAATCGCCGCCACGCTCGTCCCTCTCCATGGTCATCATCCAGTGAAACATGCAGCGTACTCACAGCCCCCAATCAAAATAAAGAGATAGAAAAAAGTCAAAGATGAAAGAAGGAAGAGACTCAAGGCCAGCTAGCAATACAAGGTGGTAAAAGAAGCAAAGGTGGCGTGAAAAGGATTAATAGGGGAATATAAAATCATTGCGAACGGAATATGTCCGGACGAAGGGGGAAAATCCAAAAAATCCAAAAAAAAAAGTAAAGAAAAGACAAGGGTTGAAAGTGAATGGCAAAGAGTCCAAAGTGGAAAAGAGATTATGACCAATACAAGAAACGAATCAAATCAAAATGGGGGGAGGAAAGACATGACAATCAAGAAGGGACTATATGTAAGAAGAGAGAATAATGTGGCATTAGGTTCACCGAGGACAATGAGTCCAAGGCTGAATCCTTTGGAGTGTGCGCAGATAATTATTTGGCTCCGATCTCCTCTTCAGCCCAGCCGGGCAGAGAGTTTTCGTTTTGAATGGCCAGGCCAAATCCTGAGTGGTTCAGTCCACCAAGGGCAGAGAAGCTGGAGAAGCTGCTTTGAGGCTGGTGGGCCGCACCTGCGCGAGTGTGGCTGGGTTGACCAGAGACAGGTCCAAAGGGCTCCTGGGAGAATGAGGGCAAGCTGACAGCCCGTGAGTGCGAAGCACGGGGCACGCTAAGGCTGCTAGTGCTTGCGTGGTGACCGTGTCCTGATCCATTTGCCACACTCAGGTAGCTGTTGGTGGACTTGTGCTGGTGCATAGGTGGGTCCATGTGTCCATTTGACATGTCGCCGTTGCTGACGCTGTTGTACAGCGACTGCTGTGACTGGGACTGCAAGCTAGAGAGGGCCATAGAGTCGTTGAGTTGGTTCTCTTGATCCTGTGCCTGATGAGCAGACATCTGGTTCAGGTACATGGTCAGGGGATTGCTCGAGCCGACATTCAAAACTCCAGAGGGAGAGGTCACGTTCTGCAGCGGGTGGCGGTGCTGTCCATTTTGGGAGCCGGTAGATCCCGATGCTGGGGAAAGGGCAGGGCGAGTCGGGCTGGACTGGGAGCCAGACTGGCTGAGGTTCTGCTGGAATCCGTTGAGAACGGATGGTGGTGACTGGCCTTCCATGCCGGTTCCGTTGCGGTTCTGCTGTCCGTTCTGGGTGTTTCCGGCTTGACGCGGTGGGTTTCCGCAGCGGTCCTTGCCGAAGTTGATCTTGAATCGCCGGTAGTCCTCCCGATTGCGCATTCCCTCAATAGCCTTGATGGCATTGGCGATGTTTGTGAAGTTGACAAATGCACAGCTCTTCTCGCGCAGTGTGTTCACCAACTCGATCTCACCGTACTCCGAGAAGTCCTGGCGAAGGCGTTCCTCCGTCCAGGCCTCGTCCAAGTTACCAATATAGACATTGCGTGATGCACCACCGCTGACTGCTAACGCAATGGCGGGTGGGAGAGGGCCGGAGTGTTTGCCCCATCCAATCTTCAGGCGTCGGTTGTGGATCATCAGCCCCTGCAGATTGCTCAGGGCGTAGAAGGAGGCGGCCGAGGTGGGATCGATAAATGTAACGAAGCAGATGTGCTTATCTGGGATATATCGGACATGGTGCAGCAAGCCTCCGCGCACGACGTTGCAGATCTCTTCGATAGTAGTTTCGGGGTGAATATTTCCAAGGTAGATGGTGCGGTTGCCCAGATTGTTAACACCGCCGGCTGTCGTTGCGACGGCGGCCGCGGCAACAGACTGCTGCGCAAGCGCATTAGAAATCAGATCACGATCTGCGGTGTTCAGAACGTGCGCATATCCGGGTGCGATTCCAAGGAACTGCGCAGCATTTTGCTGCTGAGTCTTGGACACATACGCACAACGGTCCTTGCCGTAGAACACCCGCTTTGGCGCTTGCCATTGCTGCTCCTGGGGGAGCTGGGTGACGGCCTTCATGGCATTACTGATCGACAGGAAATGGACGAATCCAATCGCCTTCTCCTTCACGATCTTCACGGTATCAATGGGCCCAAATTTGCCCAGATCCTCCCGCAGATCATCCTCGGATGTCTCCTCGGGCAAGTTTCCAAGGTAAACATTACGCGACGCGCCCGACTGTTGCACAGCCAGGGCGACTGAGGTGGGGACCTGTGAAGGCTTGCCCCAACCGACCTTGATATCATTTCCTTTGATGGCCAACTTCTTCAAGATGGCATCTGAATGGAAATGAGTGGCGGAGCTGCTATCCAAAAAGGAGATAAAGGCACAGTTCTTATCAGGGAGCAGGCGCACCGACTCAATTTGACCACTACGCACGTGATTTAAAATCTCCTCGGCAGATGTTTCAGCCGGGATATTTCCAAGATACACGGTACGGCTAGTGCCTGACAACATGCCCGGGGCCACGGAAGCTTGGGGGCTACCCAGAGCCGCATTGCCCATACCTCCAAGACCATTGATTGGCGATTGAGGTCCCATCATTTGTGAGGCACCCATGCCATCAGGTGACATCATTCCATACAAACCGTGGTTCTGCATTCCTTGCGTTGGGCTGTGCATATGGTTCTGGTTGTTTTGGGCGTGTCCATTGCCATTCGCTTGCGGGAAGCCACCAAAATTGGCAAACTGAGGCGAAGCAAAAGCCGAGGGAGTTCCTGGTTGGAAAGGACTGCCTACTAGCAGCTGGGAGGGAAGAAGGGGGGTATAGTTCATATCGAAGCCGGATGCCATATCGGAGTGTTGGCCGGCGGCAGTGTTTATAGCGGGGATATTGGCGCGACGAGCGTTTCGATCCGAGAATCCTTGGATAGGGTTGGGGTGGTTGTTGTTGTAAGCTCCGTGGGAAAATCCAGTGTCACCGTTCAACGCGTATTTAGACCCAGGAGGGATTAGACGCGAATTATTCGGGATGTTCGATACATCCGAGGCTTGCATGGCGAGATAGATCCAACACTTGTCCAAAGACAAGAACCTAGTCTTAGTCGGGGATAAGAGGCCCTGACTACCAGACTGAGAGGCTCTGAGGAGGAGAAAGGGAAAAAAAATAAAAAAATAAAAAATAAAGGGAGGAGTATCAGATCACCATTCAGGAGATGACTCCACAGCCAAGAGGGAAAAATAGGGAGGAGTCGGGTGGAGAAGAAGGAATATTATCAAAAAAAAAAAAAAGACGAAGCTCTTCAAATGGAGACGTGTCTAAATGAAGTTCCCAAAGTCAATTGGAATGTTTCATTCAATCAGGGTGAAATTGGGGAATGGGGATAGAAGACAAACCTGTCCTTTTCTTTCTCTTCTCTTAGAGAATGCCACTTATATATATGTCAATCCCCCATGCAAAACCAGTATATCCAGCTTCCTGAGAGAGGAGAGAGAACAAGAATCCAAGTTCAAGATCCAAGACTACAAACAAAAATCATTAGCTCAAAGAGGCTAGGAAATCCAAAAGGGAAAAAAAAAACACCTGAAGAAAAAAAAAAAAGGGGGTAAGACTGGGGGGAAATTGGGGGAAGAGTTTACAGTTGACAGGCTTGGACTAGTTTTTTTTTTTTACCAAAAAAAATTAGAAAATAATCCTTAAAAAAATAAATAGAAGAAACAGAAATAAAAAGGGTTAAAAAAAGAGCGTAGAGAAAAGGAATGAAAGGCAAGGAAGTGAATCCAGGTAAGGTATGGAAAGGAAAAAAAAAACATTAAAAAGGGGAAGAGAGATAATAGGAGGAGAGTGGGTTAAGGGGGGCGGGACTAACTTCAGTATATTCTTGATATTGGATTTATAGGAGATAGATATGCAGTTGTCCTCTATTGGATTGTATATTTATGTTACATATTCAATATAAAATATAATGATCAATATAACATATATAACATATATATACCCCGTATAAGAATATAAGAATATAAAATATAAAACTGTTTGGGTTCCCCAAACTTCGAGTTCCCGTGGCTCCTGCAGAACTGGATCAGGACTCAATCCCCTACCCCTGACATGTTCATGAGATTAATAGAAATTGTATGGAGTACCAGATGGTACTACCGAGAGGACGTCTTTTAAATACTCTTCTTTTAATCTCCGTAGCCTCTCCGGGGACATACTAGGAGTCCATGTCCCGTGACCTCCTTTATATATCGATCCAATGACTACCTTGAAACTGCAATATCCCATGTCAGCTCTGTCATGAGCACAATAGGGGAAATCTGCCTAGGTAAGGTTCTGACTCAACTCGCGAATGAGTTTAAAATGTTGATCTGTTTCAATTAAGTGGGATATCCCTTGGTATACTATATACTATAAGCATATATATATATATATATATACTCTACATCTTGTGGGCGAGAGCAATAGAATAATATAGATGAATACATTCAAATCAGATTGGAATCCGTGTTTGATATTAGATACTTTTGAATAAATCAAGTCTGCCTTGGATCACAACCCAAAAAATATATACACTCCGAACCATATCCGAGATATACAGTTTGATGAATGCCTCAGGCACCCGTGGGGAATCCCGCATCTATCGGAAATTTACCCCTCTACCTCAATGTGCGATTCCTCCCTTGGACAACTTGCAATTGGGAAGAGATAAGAGTTCCATTCTCTGCGTTATCAGGTAAGGTCGGCTCTTTGTCACATTCTAATCTGTCCTACCTGGATTCTTTTAGCCTTGCAGTGTATGACTCACAGATTCGACCCTATATTAATTATCGCTCCCACAGAACTCTTCCGCAACTCGATTACAGCCTCGGTCTACAAGGACTAGACCAAACACCATGGCGTCCACCAACATCTACATCGACGAAGACGTCGGTAGAGACGAGTCCCCCGCCACCGGCACCGAGACCGCTCCCTACAAGACCCTCGTCCACGCCTACGTGGAACACCCCCCCACCACCGAAGGCATTCAGTACCTCACACGCAAGTCCCAGACCGATGCCGCCGGTGAGGATGTCGACCCCGCAGCCAAGTTGGAGTGGAAGCCCGCTACCAAGTCGGCAATGAAGAAGGCCAACAACCTCTGGGAGCAGCGCAAGAAGAAGGCCGCCAAGGAACAGGAACTGGCCATCCGCGAGAAGGCCGAGGCCGACAAGCGCCAGAAGGTCCTTGAGGACGCCAAGAAGGTCGTGATCAAGGAGGACACCTCGCTTCCCAAGCCCGTGCGCGTTCGTCTGGACGTCACTGACCCGGCCATCATCAAGCTGCGCACCCCCGAGTCCGAGGAGGCTGGCACCCGAGTCCGCGTTCTGGGCCGAGTTCACCGTGCCCGCGCCCAGAAGGATGTCGTTTTCATCACTCTCACCGACGGCTACGGGTACCTGCAGTGTGTCCTGACCGGCGACATGGTCAAGACCTACGACATCATGACCCTCACCCTCGAAACCTCCATGTCCATCCACGGTGAGATGCGCGCCGTGCCCCCCAAGCAGCACGCGCCCAACGACCGCGAGCTGCACGCCGACTTCTTCGAGATCATCGGCAAGGCCGCTGGTGACAAGGAGGCTATTACCACGCGTGTGGCGCCGGACGCCGACCCGCAGACTCTCTACGACAACCGCCACTTGGTTCTGCGCGGTGAGACCTCCTCCTCCGTCATGAAGGTGCGCGCCGCTACTCTGCGTGCTTTCCGCAAGGCCTTCGAGGAGACCCGCATGCTGGAGGTGACCCCTCCCGCCATGGTGCAGACCCAGGTCGAGGGTGGCAGCACTTTGTTCGGATTCGATTACTACGGCGAGAACGCCTACCTGACCCAGTCCTCGCAGCTGTACCTCGAGACATGTCTCCCCTCCCTGGGTGATGTGTACTGTGTGTGCCCATCTTTCCGTGCCGAGAAGTCCCTGACCCGTCGCCACTTGTCTGAGTACACGCACATCGAAGCCGAGTTGGACTTCATCACTTTCACTGATCTGCTCGACCACCTCGAGGATGTCATCTGCCGCGTGATTGACTACACTCTGGCTGAGCCCGAGATCGCTGGATATATCAAGCAGCTCAACCCGGACTTCAAGCCCCCGTCCCGTCCTTTCCGTCGCATGAAGTACGACGATGCTATCCAGTGGTTGATCGAGCACGAAATCCCCAACGAGGAGGGCCAGCCCCACCAGTTCGGTGATGATATTGCCGAGGCTGCTGAGCGTCGCATGACCGATATCATCAACCAGCCCATCTTCCTGACTCACTTCCCCGCCGATATCAAGGCCTTCTACATGAAGAAGGCTCCCGAGGACCGCCGTGTCACTGAGAGTGTCGATGTGCTCATGCCCGGTGTTGGCGAGATTGTTGGAGGCAGTATGAGAATGGACAACTGGGATGAGCTGATGGCCGCCTACAAGCACGAGGGCATGGACCCCTCGCCATACTACTGGTACACTGACCAGCGCAAGTAAGTTTTGATATCTTGCCTTTGTTTTTCTTACATCGTCTATTCGTCCATACTAACATTCGAACAATAGGTATGGTACCTCCCCTCACGGTGGCTACGGTCTTGGTCTCGAGCGTTTCTTGGCCTGGCTGTGCGCTCGTTATACCGTCCGTGACTGCTCACTGTACCCCCGGTACACTGGCCGTTGCACTCCTTAGATATGTCCAAAACAAAAGTTATATGTAAGCATGATCACGATAGGTACGGGAATGTGGCATGGGTGCTACATTGGATGAAGAATGAGATTTCCTCCAGATCAATAAGAATGATTCTGTTTCTATTTTCTATGTTACGTACCCAGGTACGCAGTATTCACGTAGATTTGACCTGTCTCCTTGAAAATATGGATACCGACCTAGGCCTGCCACTGCAAGATTCTTTAACCCGTGGACCTGATATACCCCACTGTACACTAACACACTACAGCCCTTGAACAATACCAAGTCCTGAGGTCTTCTATTCCCTCCTCTGACATATGTATAGTCCACCCATGAGCAGTCTTCGACTTATAAGATTTCCCAGAATATAGTTTCCAACCCCAAGGATCCCAGCTCCCAAATCCGTTGCCGTTGCCGTTGCCGTTGAAGCCCAGCCCAAGACTCTGTCACCTGGGATTCCAAAACCATCCAAAACGGGAGCATGCATGCGCATACAGCCTCAAACCGAGTCCCGTCTGCATAGATGTTTAGCTAGATTCACAACATGACTGTTCACGCGCGGCGTGACACGATCTGTTGTGCGTTCTGCCTCTCCCATCGCCCCCTGATCGGTGAAGGAAGGGAAGGTGAAGGTGAAGGTGAATTTGATATTGATGTTGAATTTGGTGTTCGTGTTGGATTTGACGTTCTTTGGCTTGGGCATTGCCGTTGGCTTTAGTGTTGGCGTTGGCGTTGGCTTGGGCGTTGACGTCGAGTTTGGCGTCGGCGTCGGCGTCGGCGTCGGGTTTGGTGTTAGATTGACGCTGGCGTTGCATTTGGCTTTTTTTGCATTTGTCTTCCAGCTACAACAACTAAACCCATCGATGGAATCCAGTTGTCTGATCTGATGATGCTGGTGATGCTAGCCTGCTGCGAACCAGGGTTGCGATCAGTAGGGGACGGGTATTGTTACGGCATGGCAGTGATCGAGGATAGGGGATGGGATTGTCATTTTGTGTATAGAAAAAGATCGGAATCGAGTTCGAATTCGACGAAGTCTGGTTATGGTCACGGGGTATCGAATCGGCGCGGTGTCGTCCTACTGTAGGCGTCTCGGGTCGCGGGAAACCCTCTCCCTGGTTCACCTCTTCTCATCATCTCCCACAGTCAACAATGGAAGATGGGTTAGTATGGACTTTCCATTCAAAAGAAAAGGACAGAGACTTGAAGACTCTTGGAACTATTGTCACTCTTGCCTCTAGGAGAGGGAGTGAGAGACGAAGAGAGGTCTGGGTCTCTCCCCGTCTACTCCGTACAGGTAACAGAAACGGACAGAGCAAGGCTGAACCTCAATTCGATCTCTGAGATGGGGTTAGTACCTCTTTTCAAAACAGACCAAAGCCTTGAGAGGACATCTCTAGCAATGCGTAAGAGAGAAGATGAGGCGTCTACAGAAAAAGAAGCGCGCAAGGGTGATCCACTACATCCTGTGCTTCCATTGCTCGAAACCGCACGGAGATAGAATCCGTAAGCCCACAAGCGTTGCCATTCCACTCGAGGCCCTTCCAAGAAACCACTAAGCAGCCCTAGGTCTCTATAGGATATTTCCGTTTCCAATGTCCAAGGGAGCAGAGAATCGATCGGTGTTCCCGTTTTTTTTTGTTTTTTTGGACGGGGGGAGGTGGTTCATGTTCATCGTATAGACGAGCGCAACGTCGACTTACCTCTCCCCTCCGCTTTCTTTTCGTTTTGACCGCAACTCTCGCCCCCATAGAGACAGATACTCAATTTCGGCACAATCCACACCACCCCGGGACACGTCCCTATCGCGTTCTTTGAGGTAAGGTGTCGAACTTGATGTTCGCATCATTTTTCATCCTCGTTCCGATGTTCTTTCGTCCCATTGACGGGGATGACAATTTGTCGTGTACTGGTTGATTGGCTTGCATCGGGTCCCACACAAGTTTGGGTTAGTGGCAAGCTGTGCTGTCACTGGTCGTTTCTCACTTCTGATACCGGGGTATGGTATGTATTTTGCAGCTTGACATCCTGGACGTCTTGAGGCATATCAACGTTCCCATATCAACGAGATGATAGCTGTTGGTTCAGCATCGCCTCCTGTCATTGTCACTGAGTACAAGTACAAGTGCTTTTCTTTTTCTTTTTCTTTTTCTTTCTTGCTCGTTTTGAGTCGGGCACATCGTCATTTTTCTTCTCCTCTTCAATAACCCTATTCATGCATACCCCCCGGATAATACTAGGGCGATATGACATGTGACAGAACACGACACACCATATAATCAAATCACATAGGGCAAACTACCCCAGAAACGAACATAGATGGCCCAGAAAAACCAAAGCGTGGGGGAGCTAGCTATATCGATTACCACCGGACTTGCAGGATTTGATTTGTCTTATGTCTTCCCAAGACCTAGGCCAAAAAAAAAAAAAAAACAAACAAAGAAGGGCACTCTCATGATTGTTCGTTTAGAAGTCATCAACATGCATGAATAGTTCACGATTATGCCGACCCCCCATTCCCAAGGTTCAATTCACTGGGCCACGCTCCAAGAAATCAACAAAGCAAATCACCCAAAGCCACGAACCACGGCGCAGGTTCTCATTGCAAAGTCGAATACCGAAGAGTGTGACGTTCAGCTCCATCCAGCTCTGTTCAGCTGTCATCCTGGACGCGTTGAAGGGTGTTGTGGATCTCCTCCTTCGACGCCCCGGAGCGAATAAGCGAAACAAGCTGAGCGACAGAATCGCTATGAGCCTCACGCATGACGGCGACCAAATCTTCCAGGAACTTCCGGTAGTAGTTCAAGTCGAGTTCCTGCTGGAGGATCTGCTGGCGGCGCTCATGTGAGTCGTTGTTGTGTTCGCTGTTCAGGCTGGGTGGGGAGGTCACTAGATCTCAGCTTTCGATCATTTAAGGGTTGTCGGAAGGGTGTTTTTTTGTTTACGAGGGGGAGATGCGTTTGGGGGAAAAGAGAAAGAGAGAGATAGAATGGAGGGAAGGTCTCTTTTGCAATTCGGGGTGGATCGGGGAAAGATGACTACTCACCGTGCTGCATTCTCGCTTGTCGACTCAGTCTGCCGGACTTCGTTGCGGTCTCCTTGGCCTCCTTGGCCATTGATGGAGTTTGCTGCGTTGAGATTTGGCATCTTGGGGTTTGGGACTGGGTCAGGGTTGTGCTGTCAGAGGGAAGGGTTCTGTTCCTATGTGGGAAATGACTTTGGGGATGGTCTGGGCTATCGTTGCTCGAAGCTGATCAAGAAGGATTCCTGGTATCCGACCTGTGTCTACCTATAGAATATCACAACCTCTTAGCAGTTAGCAACCGGACTACTGGCCATTTGGAGTGGGGGATAAATCGACAGGTTCTAAAGGATGAAAGGGCTTAAGAGGGCGAAGTATGAGTATTGACAAGATATGAGGGGTGGGGGGACAGAGCGGTCGGCCATACGTGTTTATAGGCAAGTGTCACCCAACTTGGAGGAAGATAGTCTTATACATAGAATTTGTAGAAAGGCCGGGGAGATGGGATTCGAAGATGGAACTCGAGATCAAAAAGAGAAAGCTGGGACCTTTTAAAGGGCAGGCAGTTGAAGGTACCTAAAGGCCCGGGAGGGGATACCTTAGGTACTAAGCCGAACCCCAAACAGGGATAGGAAACGAAATATAAATGGTATACTTCCAAGTTAGAGCTCTCCAGGTTGTATCGGTTTAACAATCACTGGATAATTTCCAGAGTTAGAATAAAGAAAAGATATCTCCAAAAAAAAAATCAAAGAAGAATTGCATTGTAGTTGTTCACGATTGTGACGACCTTCGAATCAGCCGGAGAAAAGTGCCAGCCAATCGTCAATCGTAGTTTTCTCCATAGAGAAACATTCAAGCATCATATTTGGCCCAACCTAAGCTCATGTCTTTTGATCATTTTTTTTTTTCGCTGGGTTTTTGAACTTTGAGCTTTGGTCCTGGTCGGTGGTTTTCTGGAAAAATGATGCGAATTTGGAGGCCATGTATTCGGATTTGTGTACTCGCATGTGTATTTGGATTGCCGATATCTCCCTCCGGATAGATCCTTGATTCCAAAGAGGCGAAAGATATTCGTTTCTTGCATCCGTGGCAACTTTGGGCTTTCTGTTCAAAGTAGTTTGTTTGTCGAGTGCAGTGACAACGCTTTGCACCACTTCTGTTCCACTATTCCAGATAGACCCCGGGACACGGGAGCCAATTGGGACGGCTGGACTCTCCAAGTGGACTCGAACTATTTGCGATTAAACTAACTGCAAGTGTCTTTAGTAAAGATGAAATTCGACCCTCCATCTCTCGATAACTCGCTCAGACGAACCTTCCACTATATCTCGAAGCCGAAGCTGTGAATACTGGTTGTGGACGATCTGCAGAAACGTTGTCTCGTCAACTCGCGCAACCCGAACAGGTTTATTGGGTATCCCTGGGACTGGGTTCTGTTTTCTTTCACCCCCAAGGAAACATATTGAAGAGGTGAAGTTCTTTCGGTCTTGTCTAAACAGCATTCAGCTTTCACAGAAACCGCATACTGACTCGCTCTTTCCGTTTAGGACCCTTTGTTAGCGCCGCATTCCCTTTCTCCAACGTCGAGATACTTCAAGCCCCCTGCTCCCTCTCCTTGTCTTTTTGACAATCGAATCCTCCATATTCACACTGTATACATTGCCGTATCCTCGACCGCGACTTATAAAGAGCACGACTGGCTCTTCGCCCCAGGCATCGATTGCATGATCCTGAAGATTTCGTTCCCGGTACCACGACCTCCGAAGGCTTTGAAACTTGAGAATCACGCCTTGAATGTCTTGTGAGACTGTCTAGGCATCGATTGCTGGCCGTTTAAACCAGAGCAAGGGTTATAATGACATGGCCGTCCGGCTATGAGGGTCGTGGACGCGGGTAGATGGAAGGACCGATTCACCAACACTTCATGATAATATTCAGTTGGCAGTGGTGCCTGGGTATTGGATTGAATACCACAACTCGGGGAGGTTGACATGGAACCACCATTTGATGCAGAGTCTGCCGTTGGTTTTGGTATTATATACCAACCCAACCCAACCCCTGGCTCCTATGTCCTTCTCTGCGAGCATGATGTGGCACCAGTTCTTCACACCAACGCCTTCGATTATTGGCCATACGAAACACGTCCTTAATGCCGCAGTATAGCGTGTCTTGAGTCCGGTGGAACATCTCACTTTCCATCACCTCCAGGATATTTGCGGGGTATTTATGGGGCATGTGGGCTTGATGGAGGCGTTTCGCGGAACTGAACGGGAACGGGTATGGGGATGGGAACGAAAGTAAGTGACCGGTAGTGCAGTACGGGGCCATGGGCACCGTCACCAAACTCTTCTTCGCGGACGGTGTCGTGGGTCATCTTTGTACATCAGCGATGAAGCATATGTGGTTTCAGGTCGGTTCAGGCCAAGGGGCATGATGTCTATTGATCTTGCAAGACACGGAAAAGTCCATGTTTGATGACCGTCTTCGGGTCGGATGTTAACTTGAGCATGGGGTCTCATCGTCACGGAATACAAGAACGCCGTGATCATCTGAGCCATACGCAATAATGGGAGCATCGATCGGTGATTCGAGGCCGTTTCATCCGGGCCAAGTCGAAGGTTGCTTTGGTGTTGGGCTTTCGACGGGGGTCGTGATCGGGGTCGACGGTGGCTCTGTGCACAGCACAAAAAAACGTGTCGTCGTGTTTTTCAGGAACCCTGAGAACAAGCAACGCTGTCACCATCCGCTGTAGCTTGTGGGTGACATCCGATCTGTCCAGGTCAGTCAGTACACAACACGGTCGGTAACCTTGGAACCTTCCAAGGTAGGCAGTTGCCCCATTTGGTCAGATGCATGACCGGGGCAGTTTCCTGTGGTCGTTTTCTCGTCAATATGAGGCTTTCTTGTCGGTAACAGTGATGTATCATGGACAGGATAGATATGAGACTTGAGTGAGAAAGCAGGTGCGAGGTCTACCGGCTTCGAAGCCGAAGGCTTGACCCCTTCGACATCACTTGGAGGTAATATTGGAAGGATCCCTGTCACCCAGCGATGTCATCGTCTCGAGACTTTAGTTGCCACTTCTCCCTGACAGGACACGAGCGGCCACCATAAGAAAGGTACGAAGTCTGCTTTCCCAAGGAAATGGAAGGACAACTTGGAAGGGAAAGCCCTATCATTCACCCCGTCCAATTGGATCCACCCACAACGAGGAAAATAGTTCCCGGCGAGGCTATTGGAGGGGCTCCACCAACACCAACATTGGAATACGCAATGAGCGTCAGACTTGCGTTCTATAATGTATATTGATGGCTAACGAGGGGTTTGGAGTCCGGACCGTGCTCCGCGGATATGCGAAGGTGGAAGGGTGTGTTAAGAAGTTCTTATGGATGTGAAGCGTCGAGAGAATATCCTGTGATCGGGCCATGACCGGTCTTCTTCAGCGTCGGAGTCTCACTACTGGCCACCAATGCAGTGGCGGAACTAACACGAACAGCAGGATATGGAGGCTCTTGATATTGCTCTTGGTATGGGAACCCCGTTTCTATGTGCAGTGGAACCTCCAAAGAATATGGCGGTAAATGCTTGATGAGTAACCATGCGTCAGTGGCACCTAATGTTCCGTGGACTAGTTGGTCTACCTAGGTGGTTTCCAATGTTGTCTCTTTGCATGGTGTTTTCTGTTTTCTGTTTTCTGTTTTCTTTGGGCGAATTTGTTCTTCAGATCCACAGCTCGATCAAGGGGAAATAGACAGGCTAGTATCCATGGATACCTAATATCCTCTTGCTGACAAAACATAGAACATAACCCAGCAAGAGTCTACGCTACCTAGGTACCTACATCGATGAGGGGAAGACTGTGAGTCAGTAGCTCATCATAACCCTGAGTTACCCAACTTTCCAGCCTCATGTCAGCCTCTGAGAGCATCAACCCTGCTGCAACCTGATGCAACAACCTGTGGGAAACTTGGAAACAAGGTTGGAAACCTGGATGCCTTACGTAAAATCCTTACGTGAACATGACAGGTCCCGATGTCCCAGGGCTCCCAGGGCTGCCACTGGGCAGATGACCTGACGATTTGACATGGATTTTAGGTTAAGTTTATTGTACCATGGTCTCTAATAACCTTACTACCTTACCAACATATCATAACACGGCTACCTAGGTACACGGATGTGGACTTTATTTCCAACATACAATCTCCGATATATATTGTGTCAATCTACGCACGTGTCTTAAATCCTAGTGATACTAATCAAGGGACCCCCGGTTGTCCTATTTATCAACCCACTTCCGCGAATGTTGATATGCAGCTATCATGAGCCAAGTCCATACCCCTGGCCAGGTCAGAATCAAATACAAGAACAATAATTAACTACTAGCTACACAAACCAATAGACTAATTACTCAATTCGACAACCTCACCTTACCTAATTTATACACTATACATATCATATAAGAGTTATGCTGTGCATGCCAATGTAGACAAATTCCACATTCCACAGCCACCCAAAAATGCCACCAGCGCAACACCTAAAAACAACCCTCCATTCCCCATGTACGCGTGAAATACTAATAACTAGCCCTGATCCCGCGCGTTGATTGTACCTTCGCCTCCGACATCCGACAACCAACGCCAACCAACGCCAACAATCGACAACCAGCCGCAATCTATATACCTAAAAACACAGAGAAAAGAAACAAAATACAGCAGCAACAAAGAAAACAGAAGACCTATTTAAACATGCATCTTTCCACCCTTCTCCTGCTCAGCGCCTCTCTCGCTTCGGCACAATACGGCCCAAGCCCAGAGGAGTTAGAATACCTCAAAAGCCTCAATGGCGCGAACAACGGCCAAAGCCAAAACCAGAACCAGGGCCAGAACTACAGCCCCGACTACAATGGCAACTACGGCAACTACGACGCCAACCACGACGACTATGAAAACCCCGTCCCGAGTCCTCACACCCCAATCCAAGCCCCAGCATCATCGCCAACTCCGATCCACAGTACATTCGTCGTGCGCCCTTCCCAGGCATTCGTTGCCCCGTATCAGGCCCCAGAACCTTCATACGAATACAACTACCCAACCCCAGCTGTCTCCAAACCACTTGCTACACAGCCAGTCCAGCAGGCTCCTGCTCGTGCTCCTGCTCCTCAGCACCCGGAATCCAACCAAGACCAGTCCCGGGACTCATCTCGGTTCCAGGTACCCCCCTTCGGTTCAGAGGACGAGGATGACTCGGCCGGAGCATCGGGCGATGTTGCACCGATCAACTCGCTGAAACCTGGTTCGCAGGTTGCGCCGCCTCCGCTGTTCACGAACTCGAAGTTTGGGAAGGATGAGGGGAATACTTTCTGTGTTGGGAGGTGTTTTGAGGAGGAGAGTCAGGCGAAGTGTGCGAAGCCTTATGTGAGTTTTTTTTTTCTCTTTCTTTTTCTTTCTTTTCCTGTGTATATCTTGGTTTACTAATACTTTTATTCCTAGTCTTCGGCTGTCTATAAGCCGGCTAAGGGGTGCTATATGTGCTGCTTTACTTCTGATTTCTAGGGTTTGGGCCTAGATATTCGATTGTGAGAGATGGGTTTATTTATCAGAGAGATGATAGATGAGATGGATTTCGAAGGTTTCAGGACGTTCCTCTATTGTTTCGATTCTTATGCTTCTTTGTGAGGTTCTTGGTCGGTATTTTAGTATTGCCCGCCTTTCTTAGAAGATATTTATTTCTTTTTGTTGTGCCTTGATTCATTAGATGTAGTAGGATAGGAGTGTGTAGTCTAGCATATGAAACCTTCACCGGTGCTGAGATTGACTAGCCCTAATTTACGCCACCGGCCTATCAGCCTGAACCCAACTACATAGTACATTACGTGCATATAGTACATCTGTACAGTAGATAAGCACCTTAGATCTGGTAGATGTATCCACAAATAAATAAGCTTGAATTAAAGAACTAGACTAACATTGCTTAATTTACTGAATCTTGGTGGAGAGAGAGAGATGAAAATAATTTCAAAAGGTTCATTTGATCTAGATACCAGAGATATCCGCATTAAGAAAGTCTATATTCGCTCGGATAGATAGTAGGGAATAAATAAATAAGAAGCAAAATCCATCAGATCATATCATTTTCGACGCTGAAGAGCCACACCTCGCTCAGACCCAGAATTCAAAGAAAAAAAGAAAAGAAACGGACACGGGGGCGCGAGAAATAAACCGAAAAAGAAACAAAAGCTCATCTGATTTTACGAGACAGCAAAGAAGTCCATTTTTTCTTTGTTCAATTCAGTTCTTCACGCAAGTCTCGACGGGCCGGCCGCCAATACCCCGCGCCATGCAAATAGGAGCAGAGCGTTTCTCATACGAACTATCTTCCCACACAGCACTGCTGGCCGGGAAGATAGAGCCACTGTCCGAAACACCGATCGGGCCGAGATCCTCATGCGCAGAAGCGATGTGCGGAACGACCAGCTCGACGCCCTTGGTCACGCTCGTACCGGAGAAGTACGGGTTGTGACGAGGGGGCAGAGGACGAGCCTCGTACATGCTACCCAGGTAGTCGGAGGCGGTGCTGCTGAAAGACGAAGCCACGGTCGACGGGGTGTTCGTCAGACTGGGCACGTGACTGTGGCTGTGAGCCACACCTCCGGCCAGGGCGGGGAGGCTGGAGCTGCTGCGTTGGACGGTGGGTCGGGAGAGCATGGGCTCGCCGTTGCCGCGGTGGAACTGGGAGAGATAGTTCCATGCGTCGGAGGAGGCCAGGGATGAGGCGTTGCGCGTTAATACGGGCTTCCATTCGGTGGGGTCAAGATCTGACTTGGCATCATGCACGTGGCTGGGTATCCGCATGGTAGGGATGGAGTGGCTTGGCACCCTGGTTGGGGTCAATGGGGCCACGATTGTGCGTGGAGAGAGAGGGGGAGATGTGGGAGGTGTAGTGTTGGAAGACATTGAGGACATGGATGGGAGTGATGCTGAGAGTGGTTTGCAGGAGTCTTTGCGGCGGCAACTATATAGATGAAAGGAAATGATAAGTATTCGAGTACCAAGATATGTAATGAATGCAGGTCCCAAACAAAGAATTGGGAGAGAGGAAAGAGAGGAAAGAAGAGGATATCAATGGCTCTAAATATAGGCCGAGGGAGGAATTGTTACATACCTTTCGCTACAATATAACAAAGTGTTGTTGGGAACGGTAATTTGGTTCTCACACATGGCACTGGAATTGGGTCAGCTTTATGTCCATTGAACAAAAGACCGGTGTATGGAACACAAATGACGGCAACAGGCATGTGAGGGAAATGATCCCTGCAGGATTCAAAGATAAGAGCTTTGGGTTGATCACATACCAAAAGTTCAAGAAACTGGCCATGTCAAATTCGATATCGTCCGTAGACGTTGGTGGTTTGCTCGCTCCCTTTTGTCCCGAGCCCAATTTGGAGATTGAGACGTTGGCACCGGATGTCCCCCGTCGATGTAAAGCTGGACGAGTAGACTTGGACTTGGAGGCATGAGGAGAGGAAGGGGAGCGGCGTTGAAAGGGGGCTGTTTGAGTCATGGGTGGCGGTGAAGGCTTTCAAATGCCTCACTATCTTATCAAGAAGATTCTATCGCCGAGACTGGAGCCACTTGGGCAGTGTGGAGCACAAGGACCCCTGGGGGAGCACAGACTGAGGGATTTGTGTCCAAAGTATTGATTTCAACTGGAATGTGCCGAGTCGGTGCAATTGGGAATACAAAATGCTTTTGAGAAAATAGAAGAAATCCCGGAGTATGTATAATTGAGAAACGTGGGGTGAAGAAAAGTAGATGCTGATAAGGTGTTAGCATCTGACACACACACGAGCATTTGATGCAACGGGCTATCTTTAGCCTGTGAGTGGGGAGAGATAAGGTGGATTATAGAGATAAGGCGTGACATACCAAAGGGGAAATGTCTGTAAAGTCTATAAAGTTGCACTTGAGACCGAAGAAAGTGAAGAGTGTCACAGAAGGAAGTAATTTAAAAAAAAGAGGGGAATGGATTGGAATATATATATAAACATAAAAATATAAAGTGGATGGGTGGAAAAACAACCCTGAAGAGAAGAAGAAGAGAAAGAGAAACGTGCTGTTGCGGTAGGATGAGACGATCACGTCTAGACTCTCTGAAACATAATTCGACACCAAGTACCCGGTAAGTCACTCCCGACTGTGTTTATAGGTATATTCCCAGCACAAGAGAACTGCTCGGGTACTTCCCGGGTACTTACCAGGTACTCCCAGGGTACTTGCCCCTCGACACGCAATCCCCCGATCTAGACCAGCTGAGTCACTTGTGACGAGCACCTTTAGGGCTGTCCATAAATAGTCGGTCTTTGTATTTGGGTATTTTTGTTCTATGGCATGTTTCCATTTCTTGGGATCTGATCTGTCATGATCAATTCTCCACTACTTCTTCACTTCATTAGGGATGTTGCATTTTCTCAGATAGTCCTCAACGCACAGATGTACACTTTCCAAGTATATGCATGCAGTAGCGCAGGGACCATATCTCCGGAGGGGATCGGATCTGGCGTGATCGATAGACATTCCTCACAATCTACAACCTAATAACTTGTATACATGTTGTACATACCATATATCATATACCATGGAAGAAAAACTACATTCTATAAAATGACGCCATAACTGCCTCGACGACTTTAAATTTCATATAAAGACCCAGATGGCGTGAACTGGTGGGTATGAAATACATCATCGCCCATTATTTACATAAAACATACCTTAATTTTTTTTTTAACCCTTGTACAAAGTATAGTCAAAGATAATACTCCATACATGGTAAAGAATAACTGCCGGCTACGGCGACAACCAAAATCGATCGAACAATCGAGAATCTCTGTGGGGATAGTATATTAAGTGCCACATACACTGACACACACCCTGGACACGTCTACCTATTACGATATAGTGAGGCAGGGGCCTCGTCAGAGATATGTGGGACTGCCTAGGCATCACTCCAGACCTCGAGGGCTGCTAATCGTCGATCTTCCGTGTTTCGGGTCTATGGAGAAAACCGGGGCTTTCGAGAACAATTCCCGGAAGATATTCTTCAACTTGTTTACATCTGAAGATAACCTTCTTATATTAGGAGTTTGTTTGTGGTCTTTTTTCCTCTTTCCCGTTTGCTTTCCGCCGGATCCCGAATTCGTTCCTTGGATGAGCCAGATCGGGGTATAAAATACCACAGGGCGAATTCGAGATTGATTTTTTTTTACAGTGGGGCCGGTGACATCTGTCAACATAGAATACATCATAGGAGAGTGAACCTTTGACGTGGAAAAGTCTGTAGGGTCTTAGACAAAGTCCATTAATGTGGAGTAGAGGTGATGCTGACGTTTGGGGCCATTAGGTCTCGATTCTATCTGGGTATCTACTAAATATCGTACAAATAATCACTCATGCTTTATCAATCTCCATTGGCTCTGGAGGCGCTGCGCGAGTCGCGGCCGGGGTAGGCGTCGAGGGAACCTCGCTGTTGAGAGCCATTCTGTCTATGCTTTTCCCTGTAATAGACCCGGCCTGGCCCTCAGCCTTATCGGTCTGCAGTTGTACTGTACCTGGACCCGGCTTGCCTGTAAAACGCTCAGGCACTCCGCGGGCAGCCTCGGCCGGGCCGACAAAGCATCCAAGCATCGAACTCCAGATATACCCTTCCGACAGCAGACGGCGGATTTGGCCATATGCGTATGAATTGGCGTAAGGAAGAGCGGTGTCTGGATCGCGGTAACGCGAAGGCAATGAGGTGATGACACAAAGCGATGACGAGATTTCTGTTGTGTAAGGTTAGCCTTAACAGATTCCTAAGAATGAAGCGAAATGATACGTACTGGTCAAACGAGCAGGTTTCTTGGCGTTGAAGTACATGCTGTATTTGCGATGGTTGGCGGTCGCATAATCAAAGTTTTCCAAGATCGTGAGACAGCGCCCCGTATGCTCGATCACTGGAGGGGGTTCTGGAATCTCGGGTTGTGGTGTTTGTGTGGGTTCCTTCACCATTCCATTTGATAATTGTGATTCGGACTGTAATGTGGAGGGTTGGTTTAGGCTCTGGACTGGGGCGTTTTCGGGCACCGTGGCTTGACCAGGCGCTGCGGTGGCCGGCGAGGCTTTAAGGGCCAGTGCAATCCCAGGGCTGATAGCAGTGGTGGATTCAACTGGCCGAGACTCGTCCACTGGCGGTTCTCGTACAACCGTCCCCGCTGCATGTGATGTAGGCGTCTCTATGGAAGTCGGTTGGGCACCAGCAACCTGCGGAGTGGCCAAGCTTGCCTGGTCTGCTGATTCTGGAATCTTTTGATCAATCTTGGTAGAATCTGCAGCCGCTGCAGCCGCTGGAGGTTGATCAATATCCATAGCATCGTCATTCTTGGTGGGGGACGGTTCAGGTAATTTTTGAGTAGGGCCATTGCCCGCAGAATCTAATCCATGACGAGACGCTGGAATTTCCACAGCAAACATATTTCTGTCCGATTGTTTAGACGACTCTGAGGACTGCCTTTCGGTGGCGATGGATTGATCTTGCTCAGAGGGTGGTACTGGTGTATTTGCGTCAACCTCTGGAGCTTTGCTTTCCGCAGCATTGTCCTTGCTCTGCTCGGCAGGAGGTGTCGTGATGGTCTTCGTCTCTGAAGAGTTTAAATCTGGTTGGCTGACGATCGCCCCAGAAGACACCACGGGAATTTCTGTATTCTCTGCAGCCGGAGCAGCGGCATTTTCGGGTGGCTTGTTTTCAGGCGTCTTTTGGTCTAATGTGGAGGTGAGAGGAGGTAGAGCGGGATTTGTTGGATTCGTGGGAGCAGAAACTGCATGGAAGTCTGGTGGCGGTTGTGATGTACCTGTGGTAGAGACAGAGGCGGGTCTAACAATGGTTGCAGATCCCAAGGCCTTTGCCTCTGCCGCAGCCTTCTCCTTGTCTTCCTTCTCTTTCTTTTTCTTCCTCGATTCCTCCTTATCTGCCCTTGGTTTGATGTCGATCTTGCCCACTCTTGTGAGACGTCCGTTCGTCCATGTAGCCACACCACTCCAGTAGGAAATCACCGGACCATCTAGACGGCGATTTTGTAGTGCTTCGATCCTCGCTCGTCTTTCGTCCGCCTTTCTTTTTTCCGATAGCTCCCAGCGGTTCAAACTTTTGCTATTCAGCCGTTCCACTCTTGCAGCCTCCGCAAGATGATCTTCCTGGGTCATCTCCTTCGGTTTCAGATGGGCCTTCCGCTTCTCTGCCTCCTTCATTGTAGCGATGATGCGAACTCGTTTCTCCTGGCTGTCCTTGAGACGAGCATGCGTAAGCTCCTTGTTGACCATGGTCTGTCGACGCGATGATTGCCGAGTAGGCCCATCCTCCACAGTAGGAATCCACGAGATACGCTCCGACTTTTTCTTCGGACGAGGAGCGGCGGACATGGCGGATGGGGCGGTCGGATCGATCTTGACTCGTTTGCGCAAGGTCTGGAATCGGAGGTCATTCTGGGCTCTGCGCTTCTTGCGCTCGTCTTTTTGTAGTTTCTGTTCGCCCTCGTAGTCGTTCTGTGCATTTGGCCCTTGGTCTTCATCCTCATCCGACGATTCAAGCAACTCATCCTCTGCGTCGGGGTCTAACACATCCGCAAACTCATTATCGTCTTCGACTTCTTCAAAGAGAAGCGCCAAGTCGTCATCCGCAGCGGCCTCAAGAAGGGCAGACATGTGCAGTCCTGCGGTACTTCGTTTCGCGCGCCCTTTGACCAATGACTCCACGGGCATCTCCTCTTCCTCCGACGATTGAAGCCCAGACGATGGGTCTTCTTCCATAATACCGGTCATGGTGTTACTGGGGTGGCAGGTGCCTTAAAGTGGACGATTAAGCATCGGACGCGAGAGGGGGACGCGCGCGCGACAAACTAGGCTTGAATCGCGTATGAATGATCAGCACAAAATTGGATAACTATAACATATAGAATGTGGACTCTGCCACACGTTTAAATATGAGCAGTTGAAGAGATGAAAAGATACCGTTGCGGGCAAGTTGTAAGGAGAGTGGCTTGAACAGGTAGTGGCGCGAAAGAAAAGTTGGTGCCTCAGGCGCGCAGAAATGGTCTGACCAATGGTCTTGACTAACGTGTTTACAAAGTACATCGACCTTGAAGCAACGACACAAGGTTTCTCTGATAGTTCATTTGGTCCTACCTCCATTGCATAGTGACTGATACTACTTCAACTAGTATGCTAGAAGTGACAATCCATCTTATTACGTATCACGATGCCATGAACCTCCCGGTTCTTCCGCCATACCGAATCCCTCTGGAAGCTTGGCGAACACCTTGAAGATCCAGAAAGCTCCCTGGAGGTCTTCAAGCTAGCTAGCAGTCGACAGATCAAGCCTGGCCTAGTTACGTCTCCTAACACAGCCACTATTGACCAGCCCGAAAGGGCTCTAGGCCTGACGCCTCTGGTAGGAAACAAGAACGAGGACACGTACCTGACCCATATCCCTTGCGCGCACCCAAAACACAGTGTTTTGTGGTCTCATGGTTTCAACCCCTCAGTCAATTCAATGTTCTCCTTACATGACCAATTGTGTCATATCCCATACTCCAGGACGATATCTTTGCATTCGCGATGAGCCTGCTTTGTCTATATCCTGTCAAGGACTCAAGCGTCGAGACATGACGCACTGGAATGCGGGGCTTTTTTTTCGTTTCCACTCTTGTCTCTCTTTTCGTGGTCATGCCATGAACGCTTTTCTTCCGACAGAACCTTGAATTGAACTTTCTGGAGGGAATGCTGGGGTTATAAACGTCTTGTATCTGTACTAAACATCCATGGATATATACCTCTTTTTAGATTTGTTGATACATCCCCATGTCTAACCAGAATGGAGTCTGCCTGAAATCAATGACATCGATGGGGCTGTGCCATTGCCAAACGCCTGGAGGATGCCGATTCCCGATATTTATTCCCGTTTGGATGTTCGGATGTTTGAATGTACGCAAGACGCATTATGGGAGTACTTCTGGATATCCGTCTAGGTACTTATGTACCTTGAATATGCCAGAAATCAATAGAAAATGAAACCAACCATAAGAGTCATAGCGTAAATGGATCCAATTACATTCAATCATTCAGTCATCCATATTTGAACCCAAAGTTCATCTGAATCAACAATCAAATTGTGGGTGAAGCTGAAGGAGGGCCCTCCACCAACCACAGCCATCTTCCTCGGGCATCCGGCCAGCTCCCCAACATCTCTTCTCCTTCTTTTCATCTCCCCTTCTCATCCTCCCTTTGACTTCTTTCTCACCTCTCTTTTTTTTTTTCCTTTGGCTTTCTGCATTCTTAGGGTGAATTCAACTCTCGGTTAGTGTTGAATGACACTCTCGCGAGCGCAACACTAACTCAACTTCCAGCCACCTCGATCCCTTTGGACCCGGATCATCCTTTCCATCCTTTATTTCTCACTTGACGCACTTTGTGCCAGACCATCCTTGTGAATTCGCCGTGTTTTTGAGCCTTTGACGACCATAGAAAAGGACTTGTCTTTTTTTTTTTTTTCTTTAGCTCAACTCGATTGTTTTGGGGCACCCGCAGATTGTCATACACCCCAAGCAAACGGTGAGATTATCATCAAAGACTCTCGACACTACACAGTGGTGGTTGCACTTGGAAAGCATCGGACTCGGTACGAAATATTCCCATAATCCATCTCAACTGTGTGGAATTGCTTTGTCGACCCCTCCCACTTTGCGACCTCCCGATAGCAACACACATATTTCGAACATCAACTAATTTCGAGTTCGGTTTCTAGTGTCCTCGATCTTTCACTCCATTTTTATCCCATGATTACTGTCCCACACTTCTGAACGATCGAGCTACATTTAATTTCCGACTTTACTCCGTTTTGGCATTCGCGCGGAGGTCATACTTTCGAAGAGATTCGGGCACTGCCTCGCTGAAGGCATAAAGTGATAATCCATAATGTTGCCGGTTTCGCGACCTGACGGTCAGATGAATTTCAATTACATCCCAACCACCCAACCCATGTCGGGTACCTCGACGGGGCGCAGCTCTCCCAGTGAACTGGCCGGGTCTGGGAACCCAAGAATGCCGTTTGGACCTTCCCCGGGGTCCATTGGCAGTTCGAGGCCGGGGGCTGGCTCCCCTTCTCATGATTTAGCATCACGTCTATACACGAAGCGGTAGGTTTGCTTCCTATGGGACATGAAAACGCGACAATTGGCTGACATCTTGACTCTTCTCGCAGAGCCCGTGAAATTCAAGCCCAAGAAGGCATCTCTCCTAGTATTTGGGGACCTCCTACTAGCGGCCATTCAACCCCGCTCCGCGAGAATATTCCCGAATCGCCGAGTCAAGATAGCTTTCCCGATTTGATGCCTACGACCAATGGCTCAATGGACAGCCCTGGTCGCCGGGCTCGCGCTGGCACAGTTCCATCTCGTTTCCCTCCAATGGGCACACTGAATGAGATGGATCTCCAGCAGCCTTATATGCCGCAGACTTCACGGCCAACACCCTCAACTAGTCCCTTTAGGCCTCCCGGCGTTTCCGGCATAGATACAAGTTCCAAGATCGCGAGTACAACCAGTGTGCCCAACCCGGCGTCGCTATCTCGCCTTCGAGCTGGTTCGATGCCACAAAGAAGCAACTTCTTGGGAGGTGGCGGCCCCTTCGGCCCATCGTTGTTTTCAACCAACTGGTCGACGGGTCGTGAGAGGGCCACAACTTTAACCAGCATTCGATCTTCGGAGGGGCCGACTTCGCCCAGCCACTCTGCTTTCTCGAGGGATGGACTTGCGGACACCGATGTGAAGACCTTGGATTACTTGGGGCTTGCTGAGACCCCCCAACAGGGAATGTCCTCTCTTGCACGTCCCTCGATGGAAGCTTTGATGCAGCAGCAGCAGCAGCAGCAACAGCAAGCTTCTGCGCTGCCGCCACTCCTGGCTGAGTTGGCGATGATGAAGAACAATAATCGATTCCGATCATACTCCGTCAATGCTAAGGAGAAGTACGCGGATGACGAGGATCTTGAATATGAGAGCCGTTACTCCCAACTTCCCTCCGGCAATATGACGCCAACCGCTGCTGCAACTGCGGCGCAACTTGCCGCCACACAGGCCCAGATTCACCAGCATAATCTCGCTGTCCAGGCTTTCGCCAGCCATGCCTCTGTTAGCAGACCCCGGGCGCGAACTGCTGGCATTTTGGAGGCACCTCCCCAGCGATCATCCATCCGCAACTACCTTGCCACACCTTCCCGCCTCGACAACAGCTTCAGTGCTGCTGACCTGCAGATCCCCGAGAACGGTGAATATGACGAATTGTCCGAGGCAGTTCAACTGATGCATCTTGGCGGTAACGGTATTCCAGCCATGGGTGGCCGACAGGCCGGCGAAATGGCAGATGAGAACAACCAGGATGGGCCTACCCGGGCACTTTGGATTGGTAGCATTCCCGTCTCCACTACTGTCACGTCACTAGAGGCCATCTTTGGCATGTATGGAAAGATCGAGTCTACTCGTGTTCTAACCCACAAGAACTGCGGATTTGTCAACTTTGATCGCCTTGACAGCGCCGTGCAAGCCAAGTCGCTGCTCAATGGCAAAGAGATTTTCCCAGGCGCAGGCCCCGTTAGAATTGGTTATGCCAAGGTTCCCGGTGCATCAGCCACCGGTACTCCTGGTGCAAATGGCATCCAGTCGTCTCCAACTCCTGACCAAAACTTCAGATCAAATCTTGCAACGGCAGATGGGGCGGATCGAGCGGACAACGCTAACGTTATCCCTCAGATTCCAGCTCTGGCTGATCTGTTGCCTGAGATGGTTCAAATCGTGCAAGAATTCGGCGCAAGTGAAGATGACTTGAAGAACATCACGGCAAGCATCCAGACTTCCATCGCGTTCAAGGCTTTCGAGGATGAGATCCCCTCGGTCCAGGAAACGAGCCAGTCCCGGATGTTCGACGCCCCTCGTCTCCGTGACATCCGGAAGCGCATTGATAATGGCGCATGCTCGATCCAAGAGATTGAGGAGACTGCCGAGGCCATGCTTCCTGAAGTTGCAGAGCTAGCCTCCGATTACTTGGGCAACACCGTGGTTCAGAAACTGTTTGAATTCTGCTCCGAATCTACCAAGGAGCAGATGCTGTCTCACATTGCACCCCATCTCTCCGAAATTGGTGTTCATAAGAATGGAACTTGGGCTGCACAGAAGATCATTGATGTCGCGAAGACTCCTGGGCAGATGCAGTTGATTGTTGATGCTCTCCGTCCTTACACTGTTCCTCTTTTCTTGGATCAGTATGGAAACTATGTCTTGCAGTGCTGCCTGCGATTTGCCAACCCCTTCAATAGCTTTATCTTTGAGTCTATGCTCAGCCGCATGTGGGAAATCGCCCAGGGACGTTTCGGCGCCCGAGCGATGCGAGCCTGTCTCGAAAGCCACCATGCCACCAAGGATCAGCAGCGGATGCTTGCATCTGCTATCGCTCTCCACAGTGTGCAGTTGGCTACTAATGCCAACGGAGCTCTTTTGCTGACTTGGTTCCTTGATACGTGCACTTTCCCTCACCGCCGAACAGTGTTGGCCCCGAGACTCGTGCCTCACCTTGTTCACCTCTGCACCCACAAGGTTGCCTACTTGACTGTTCTCAAGGTGATCAACCAGCGCAACGAGCCGGATGCTCGCGACATTGTTCTGAAGGCACTCTTCTTCAGTCCCGGCGATGAAGTTTTGGAGAAGATCCTGAGCGACCAGACATCTGGTGCGACTCTGATCTTCAAGGTCTTGACCACCCCGTTCTTTGACGAGTCTATGCGGACTGAAGTCGTGAAGAACGTGTCCAAGGTTCTCACAAAGCTCAAAGCTTCCCCAAGCCAAGGCTATAAGCGTCTGATGGATGAAGTCGGCCTCTCCTCGCGAGGTAGCGGTCGGGAGCATCACCACGGACGTGAGCACCCCACCCCGGAGAAACCGCAACACCGCCAATCCTCTCGCCACGGAAGCACAGGCTACCCAGCCCAACCTGCCATGGACAGACAGTATAATGGGCAATTTACTCCCAACGCGTTTGGACAGAACCCCGACAACCGTCCTATCTCCGCCGACCAGTCCAACCCCCCGCCCCTCGATCCATACTCTAGCAACGGACTCGGAAACCACTTGAACGGTCTTGGCGGTGCAGGCGGATACAGCCAGGAACCGCTGAGCCAGCAACAACTGCAATACCAAGCCTTCCTCGCGGCACAGGCTCGCGGCGTTTCCACGGGCTATCCTGGCATGCCAGGCGCCAACTATGGCTACCCAGCTGGCTCGCCTGCCGTGGATAACCTGCGATCTATGCAACCGCAGCAGGCTCCCCCGCTGTCCACCGGACCGAACCAGATGCTTCCCCAGAACAACTACCAACAGTTCAGCCCCGTTGGCAACCCTGCCCAGATGTATCAATACCCTCCGCAATACTACCCCCAGGCGCAGCCTGTGCAGGGGCAGTCGGGCGGAGGCCGACGTGGACGGGTGAGTTCATTCTCGGATCGACCCTAAACCGTGTAATGCGGCAATACTAACGTACATGCCTTTTTGCGCCCAGCGTTGATGCCATCTTCGCGTATGATTTCTAATCGATCTGCCTTCCCATCTACATGTATAAATTTTCTTGATCATCTTATCTTCTATTTTTTTCTCATATTTGAAGTTTCTCATGGAGACCAAGCGGGTTTATCTAGCTATGTGTTGTGATTTCACTGTCCTATCTCTTCGCCCTGATCGGACGCTGGATCGCCGGCAGGGGAGAATCGGACCGGGGAGAGGAACTGGATGCATGGGGAATCGGTGGTGAAAAAGTCTTGTGTCTCTTCTGGGTGGAGGCCCAGTTTTGTATCTTCAGCGTTTTTGAATGACCTTGTATCTTTGTGATCTTACGGTAGGCCTTTTTTTCTCTTCTGTCTATTGTTTTAAGATCGAGGTTTTGGCTGCCTAGTGGAGCATAGTGAATTGATGCAGATGTGGAAAGAGATTGTATCGTGCTGAATGTAAATAAATCGAATTCAATCGAAATGAAAAGAATCAATTTTATATCAAAATCCCTCCGATGTTGAATTTATATGAGGCTGAGAGCTGAAACCTCCACAACTACCCGGTGCAATCCGTCGCTCATTTCCACATCACCAACAAGAGAGATACAAGATCAGAAATGAGCAATAGTACCCAAGAGGAGACTGCCCTTCTCTTCCAGGATACAAATATATACCTACTCGACATCCCACATTCAATTGCGCTCGCGCAAGAAGGGAGACCAACACCACGCCAACAACCAGCCCCAGAATCCGGTTCAGGAACAGAAAAGAGCATACACAGAAAGACACTGAACCTCCTTTCATGCTCACCTATAAAAGAGCCATTCCCCTCTACTGAGCCTAAAAAGCCCGCTGCTCTCGCCAGGCTCCTCGACACCATTCCTATCTCTGAGAGGCGGTTCCACTCGGAACTGATACTGCCACTCGTAAGGGATTCCCTCGAAGCTATCAAGGCTGGATTTTCCCATTATCGCCGATGGTGCGAGGCTCGAGCTGTACCTAGTGAATCTGAACTTCATGACAGCACAGCCCCGAATCAGCATCCACGGAAGCGCCGGAGGGGAAACGATTATACGCCCTTGGATTCTGTGTCAAATGGCCATGTCTCGACCAAAAATGAACCGCCAATGATTCTATCGACTACCTCACCGAATGACTTTGAGGCCTTATCAGATCTTGCCATTACCAAAAATCCATCACCAGAGCCCGCAATAATCAGGGTTGGAAGCGGGCACGGTGATGAAACAAATCCTCCTTGTGAATATATCGTCCCACCGGAGTCGAGCTTTGTGCTTTGCACACTACCTCTATTTGAAGCCGAAGTCGACCGTCCATCTACATCTAATAACTACCCCATCCCCGGACTGCCCCATCACCAGAAATTCAATTTCATCCTCATGGACCCGCCCTGGCCAAACAAATCCGTGCGACGCAGTAAGCACTACCAAACACATCACTATTCCGAGATGGATGTGCTTACCGAAGGGTTACGGGATATACTCTGTGTACACTCGCACGACCCGAAAACAAAGCAGCGGCTACATCCATCTGAACCCTACTCGGAACCCCCGATCCAAAGCGAACAGTCTATAGCGGCGATATGGATCACGAATGCAGAAAAGGCCCGGCGAGCAGCATACGGGGCCTTGGCCGGCGCGGGCTTTTCTATCTGCGAGGAGTGGATCTGGGTCAAGACCACGTGGGACGGACAACCGATTTCAGCACTGGATGGTCTTTGGCGAAAACCGTATGAGATCCTTGTCATTGGCCGCAAGAGTGGTCATGATGCCAATGTCAACGGTAACGGTAACGCTGACAATACACCGCCCTTGTCTCAGATTGATGATCTGACACGGGTGAGTGAGGCCATTACGATGAGACGGGTCATCGCTGCGGTTCCGGACTTGCATTCTCGAAAACCGAACTTAAAATCCATTTTTGAGGATGTGTTTTTCACGGAGAATGGTCAACTCCAGGAGTATTCTGCTCTCGAGGTATTTGCGCGCAACTTGACGGCTGGTTGGTGGGCTGCTGGTAATGAGGTTCTCCGGTTCAACGCTCGTGAGTGCTGGGTTGATCCTGGGGGTGAGAGGGATGCAGACCTACATGAATGTGCATAACCATGCAAATCATGTTTTTAGGTCGGCCAGATGCGTTACGTTGGGTGATTTCCGATGCTGTCTATTGAATAAGCGGGGTTTGCCTATTGACTCAGCACTTATGTGTACGAGGTCATCCATGGATGATACATACTTGGTGCAGGTTGTATATGATGTATGTGGTGCTTGCATATTTGTACATACATGCCCAGGTGTATACATCGGAGCAGTCCTATGAGCTAGCACACCGCTTCCTTATTCCTTCCAGGGGGCCAAATCCCACGATCAGCGCGGCGGCCTTCCGCGCTGACAAAAGATTTTCATATTTTTTGATTCGAATTGCGAATGCAACACTCAATAAGTAATAAAATGGCTCCAATTTCTATTGCAATATATATCTTCTTTCAGAAAACGTGGGAAAACGTCTCTCGCTTAGATTGACGTGTGTAACCCCCTAAACCTGCCGAACGAATTCAGCCTCATTGAAATAGACAGAATTTTCCAAATTCCGTGGAAGATCTTCCAGAAATGGCGAAAGATCAAGAAAACGGTGCCAATGATGCAGCGGTCGATATTTCGGAACGTCCAAAATGTTTCAACAGCACATTTCAAGAAGTTCTCTTCGTCTTAACTGCCACGATGGCCATTGGCCAGCAATCATTCTTCCAGGGCTGTATTGTGGGAGTAACCGCATCAATTGGCAAGGATTTACATATGAATTCTGCTGAAATCACTTGGATCAATGCCGGTGCTTCGTACGTTCTCCCCACATTTTTCTACTTAATTTGAGTTTCCCTCGATCTGATCTGATCTGATCTTGATCTTTATCTCTTCCCATCCCCATATATGTCATACATCATACAACATACCCGTGGACGTCACACACCATGTATATTATACACCAACTAACCATGCACTCAACCACAACAGCCTCACAAGCGGTGCCTTCTTACTCACCTTTGGAAAGCTAGCCGACATGTTCGGACGCAAAGTCCTCTTCATAATCGGTATGGGCGGTTTCACCATCTCCCTACTAATCGCCGGCTTCGCAACAAACGCCATCTACATGGATGTCTTCTCTGGGGTTTTAGGTTTATTCGCAGCCGCAGTCGTCCCACCCGCGGTCGGCGCTCTAGGCGCTACTTACGAGAAACCCTCAAAACGCAAGAACCTTGCCTTTGCTTGCTTCAGCGCGGGAAATCCGCTGGGCTTTGTCGGCGGCATGATCATCTCTGGTGTCGCGGCGCATTTGTATAACTGGCGTGCTTCCTTTTGGGCTCTTGCCGTTGTTTATGCTATCTTTACCGTTTTGACTGTCTGGACGGTGCCGGCTGATGGGTTTGCTAGGACGCCTTTGAGTGTTCAGGCTTTGAAGCAGTTTGATCTTCTTGGGATGGGGTTGGTTGTTGTTGGGTTTGCGTTCTTTTCGAGTTCGCTTTCGTATGTTTTCTTTTTCCCTGGTGAATTGTATACATGTCTTCTTGGGATATCCGCTGACTTGACTATTTTTTATATATAGGCTGGCTGGAGATGCTCCAGATGGTTGGAAAACGGGATACGTCCTTGCTCTGTTTATTGTGGGATTTTTCCTGCTCGTGGTGTTTCTGTATTGGCAATCTGTTGCTACAAACCCTCTCATGCCTCTCTGGGTCTGGCGAGATCGTAACTTCTCTCTTGTATGTGTGCTCACTTTCCAAGATATATATCGAAACTAACTGTTCAGCTCATTGGAACTTGCTCCCTTGGCTTCATGGGGTTCTCGGCCGTCAGCTTTTTCCTTTCCCTCTACCTTCAAAACCTGAAACATCTGTCTGCCCTTGAGATTACCGTCCAGCTACTCCCAATGGTTGTCAGCGGAGTGTTGGTCAACGTTGTCTGCGGTCTGGTATTGCACCGCATAAGCAACAAAATATTAACCGGCATCGGAGCACTGGCGTATACAGCCGCGTTCCTTATCCTAAGCTTCATGAAGCAGGAATCTAGCTATTGGGCATTTATTTTTCCAGGGCTAGTTCTTGTCGTTGTTGGTGCTGACATCCAATTCAACGTCACAAATGTACATTTAACACCCCGCGTCATTCCCATTCCTTGTCTTTGGGAGTATGGACTAACTTCATCTAGATGTACGTCATGTCCACCCTCCCGCCATCCCAGCAATCCGTCGCCGGCGGTATCTTCAACACCGTCATCAAGTTGTGTAGCAACCTGGGCGTTGGTATTGCTACTTCTGTGCAGAGCTCGGTCGCTCTTAGTATGACCGCCTCCACGCCTGCGATTCGGCCTTATCTCTCGGTTTATTGGTTTGCGGCTGCAGCTTCGGGAGCATCTTTGCTTTTGGTGCCATTCTTGACAATTGGTAAACAGGGCAACTCTGTCCCGCAAAATGAGCAGTTGGTCCCCGAAGAGGAGATCGGCGAGAAGACAGCCGATACTCCTAATACGGATTCTGTTATTTCTTCTACTGTTGATATCACCGAGCATGAGAAGAGGTAGCCTACTGGGTTGACCTTTTTAGTCTCGAAGAGAGTCGGCATTGGGATTGAAAAGCAAAAATGTGTGCAATATTTGAAATATCACAGTTCGGATATATCATAACTATTCTTTCGGCGGAATGTCAGACACAGACACATATTATTAAATGTACTTGATAACATACTATTGCCTTCAAGGCACAGCTCAAAAAGACATCCCATGTATCCGAATACCAGATCCAGAAACACCCCCGAAAAGAACAAATTCATCCCCAATTCCTCCTACTCTAATCAAACAAAGGCCCCAAACTAACCAAACTAAACCTCAAATCCGGATTCCCACCCTGTGCCTCCATCTTCAAAAACCTCCGAACCCCCAACTCCAACGCCGCCTCACTAAGCGCATCCTCCCCCTCCTCAAGAACCCCCCTCGCCAAAGGCCCCTTCCTCCTCCCATCCAACTCCCAAAGCGTCCCATCAACCCCCCTAACAAAAGCAACAAAATGCAAATCGACATTATCCTCCGCCGCCGGCGCCGCCGTATCCCCCAGTTTCGCCGCACCAGCATGCGCACTCTCCAGCGCCTTACTATCATACAGCAGATCCGCACGCTGGATCGGCTCCAGTCCCTCAGCTTCACGGAGCAAGGTATCCAAATCCGAGCCGGGGATGACATGTTTCCGGGCCTCGCCGTTTGAAACCGCGTGCAGAAGTCCGATCAGTCCACATGCGTTCCGGATTGTCTGCTTGAACCACATTACGGGCTCGGAGGGCCCGGAGCCTGTGTATGTTGGTTTGGAGGAGTCTTCGCTTTCGCGGGAGGCTTCGTAGGTTTGCGAGACGGGGAAGACGAGGAGGAGGGCTTGGGAGGGGCGTGGGACGAAGGCTAGGAGGTCTGGCTCGTCGATGGAGAATACATCGGTGAAGCCTAGGGTTGGGGCTAGGCCTAGTTGGTGGACTAGGTGGGACATTACTTCTGGGTTGTTTTCTGGTGAGGGGTTAGTTTGGGGTTTGGGGATGGGGGATGGGGGATGAGGTGAGGGCGGACCTAGTGGCACGAAGGCCTTTTGGGTGGTTGGGACATCGACGTGTGCCATGGTGTTGTGATTATTTGGTGGTTTGGGTGATTATGGTTATGGTTATGGTTATGGTGATGTTGTATGTCTTTGGGCTAAGGTGAGGTTTGAGAGGGGGGAAGGATCGAAGGATTGCGGGGTCCGTTTCCACGTTTTCTATGGGGGCCGATATTAATTGCTTTAATTGCTGCTTAAATTGGATTTGATCGTACTTTAATTGCACTTTGATAGTTGGATATACTCCGTAGTCCTCTTATGTTTGAGTTGAAAAAGAGATAGATGAACTGAATTAATATGAAACATGAGAATTATGTATCTGTCTTGGGTTGTACTTGCAATTGGAGTAACTAAGCAATAACTTTGGAAACCTGAGAAATAAGGTTGTTTCAGGCAGAACATTGTTTGCAGTTTGTCGTTTGCCATTTTCACGTGGGCCATACGTTCATCCCTACCTACTCCGTATGTAACGTATTAATAGCAACAGAAACCTCCTATGTAAGTTAAAATTTGACACTTCCGCATTGACCTGCTATAAAATCAAGATTTACCTCGCTCAACGTCCCAAAAGGAGAACTTTAATTACCGAGGCACTGCTAGTCCCCGCTGTTGGGGAAATGTGAACAAGTAAGAGTGGGCGATAACAGGGCCATGACAAAGCCACACGCTAAATGCCTAGTTAGGCGGATACCTGAGGATACCTGAGGATACCGGAGAAAGCCATTGTTTCCTTGAAGACACTAGTGGAGGCCGTTAGCGTCGGACTGATCATGATCGCCATTTTGCTTGCTTTAACAGACCGGATAAAAGAGTGGCCAGTCTTTCTGAAAACATCTAGTGTCCACTAGTAGTAACTGGATTGGCACACTAAGTTCCCGTGTCAATTCCGGAGCTCGTAAAAAAAAACAAAAAATTATGGGAACGGGGGGGAAGTCAAAAATCAAGCTACACTGTCTAGAACCCAACGGCATGGTAGCTTTGACGACTCTGCCGAAAACTGCCCAAATCGGCCCTCCTGAAACCCTAGTGGAATTCCTTATGCCGAATGTCCGTTTTCTTGTCTCACTCCCACATGGCATGGGGTACTTTTAATATTTAAAACACTTTACAATCATATATTGTTAATTAATATATCCTAGATGTTTTGCATGACTTGATGGGGGAATACATTCTAGCTCCTATTCAAATCCAATTGATCCTGGATAAACCTCTTGAGGTGTGCCGTGTCGTCGATCATCTCAGGGCTAGCTTAGCGTTGATTTCTTGGGTCAACCAAAGACTCCATTTTGGGCCGGTCAAGGGCTAAAAGGCTCTAGTTCTTCGATGTTTGCCCCTGTGTTTTGTAGGTTTTAGCGGGTCGTGACAGGAGAACGTACTTATTAAGAATCCTTCTCCCCCACACATATGAATCCTTCTCGGCATGTCAAACCTCTGCCGATATGACCGATGAACAGCAAAGAAAGACGGCGGTTCAGACCGTCGCCGCGGTCTTCCTGCCTATCGCCACCATCACGGTGATGCTGCGCATCTATGTGCGCGGTTGGATCGTAAAGGCATTTGGATGGGATGATGGGGTTATGGTAATAGCATTGGTATGTTCAATCTTGAATCCTTCCCGATCTTCCCGAACCTGTTCTTGTGGAGTTTATAACCAGAAATCTAACAAACTCAATCTACCACAGCTATGGTATGCCATGTTCTGTGGAACCATGATCGGAGGCTCGATTTATGGTACAGGTCATAAGCTGGAAAACCTCACTGTCGAAAATCGCCTCACCGCAATGAAATACTGGTGGCTTTGCGAAATCGCCTACTGCTTCGCCTCGGTTGGATGCAAGATCTCCGTCTGCATCTTCTTAATGCGCATCACTATCAGACCCCTCCACATCTGGACCCTCTATACCGTCATGGCCTTGACTGTCATCGCCGGCCTGGTTTTCATGTTCCTCATGCTCCTCCAGTGCAGGCCACTGGAATACTTCTGGACAAAGCTGGCCCACGATCCTACTATTATAGGGAAATGTATGGATATGAAGATCATCGTTATCATGACCTACATTTACAGTGGATTTGCCGCATTGTGTGATTTCACCGTCGGCATCTTGCCCATCTTCCTCGTCCGCAAACTTCACATGAAGCGCCAGACCAAGATCGCCGTTATGGGAATCTTAAGCATGGCTTGCATGTATGTTTTTTTTTTTTTTCATCTCGGGGTTTCCATTCTTCCAGATCACTAACAAGAGATTCCATAGTGCTTCATCCGCGGTTATCGTCCGTGTCCCCTTCGTCGCAACATTCTATGACCCCGACTTCCTCTGTATGTCCCTTACCCTCTCCAAATAATACACCAAGACATGAAGAAATCTAACCAACCCCGTCATTATAGACGCAACATACCAGATCGCCATCTGGTCCAACGTCGAAGCAGGCCTAGGCATCACAGCCGGTAGTCTCGCAACCCTCCGACCCCTCCTCCGCATCTGGACCGGCTCCCACTCAGACCCATACTACTCATCTGGATTTCCCGGCGGACGCTCACGGTCTGCCTCGCGCCCGTTGGGAGGACCTGAAAACCGACCTTTTCCTTTAGGCTCGCTGGACGACAGCGGGCAGTCTCGCTTGAGACCGGATAAGCTTGCCGTCACTGTCACGACTATCCAGAGTCAGAGAGATCCTCAAGACACCACCTATTCCACGAGCCCGAGTAGCAGTGAGGAGAGGTTGACTATTGATCGGCCTTCGCCTCGATTGCCTGATCTGGGGTTGGGGATTCATCGCACATTTGAGGTTACGCAGACTTCCACGGAAAGGGATGACGCTGAACGGATCATTGTGCGGGAACATGTATGATTGAACAACGTGTAGATATGACTTTAAAATGTATATACTAATACCTTATTTCCATTAACTTTTTCGTTGTTTTCAGGATTTGTATACTGTAATGCTTTCTGGTTAGATCTATAGCGTTGCAGGTGTTGTATTTGATTCATTCAGTCATTAGAGCCTTTTTGGTCAATATGTATCTGATATAGCCTCAAAAACAACTCCCCCTCTATCGACCAGGCTGCTTTCCCTGCTTCAAAGGCAGGAAAATATCCGTCCACAGCTCACTAGCCTCACCCAGGGAGTATGTCAAATCAACATCAGCCAGACTAGGATCCCCATCTCCAGACAAAGTCTCAAGCTGCGAGATCAAGTTCTCCAATCCAAAAGCCTTACCCGTTGCCTGCGTTGCACCAGCTTCGAGCATAACATTGACAACATGGATATGGAAATGGTAGTAAGTCGGTTGGTCTGTGGTATTCAAAGTCAGCAAAAAACACTCCCCTCACCGAATATCCAGTGCAACACAATGCAACACAATGTAATCCCCCAAACAACTCACAATGAACATAAAGCTTAATCTGATCCTCCTCCAAACCAGGATACATAGAAACCGTAGCCTCAAGCACCCTCTCCCTCAAATACTTCAACCAAGGCACAAAACTCCTCTTCAAATCCCTCAAACTCCAAATATCCCTCCTCTCCACCAAAGCCAACAAATGCAACGACCCCAAACTCTTCCGATCCCAATTCAAATCAGGCAACATCAAAAACCCATCTTCAGGCCCGTGTCCCTCATCCCGCAAAATCACATCTTCCTGCTCCGTCCTTCCTTCCAGAATATTAAACACCCAGCCCAGCTGTCCCTCCTCGCGCTTCGCGTGCATGTACGGCCGCACGTGCGTGCGGTATATCTCCGCCGTCTCGGTTACCATGCGCAGCTGCTGGTCCGAGTATTTCTTGATGTGTCGGGCGGTGCAGGGCCAGATGAGGTTGAGTTTCAGGTCTTGTTGTGGGTTGGCTGCTTCGGCGGGTGTTGGGTCGTTGTTGTGGCCGCCTGAGGAGGCGAGGTACCATCGGTAGATGTCGTTGTCGCCTAGGTTGTTGATTCGAGTGATTGCGGCGTGGAAGGCTTGGAGGATTGCTAGGGATTCGGTTGCGAAGGCGGCTCGTTCGGCTACTAGGATGCCTTGTGTGTTGTCGATTGTGCCTAGGAGGGCGATTCTTCGGCCGTTTTGGTCTGGAGGGGGGTTTTTTTTAGTCTTTTGGTTGCGGGGTGAGGGGTGGGTGAGGCGGACCTTGTTTGAGGAGCTTGGTCACTTGGAATTTGGTGATTAGGGCCTCTGGGGCGAGGTCCGAGGTTTCTGGGGAGTCGGCCATGTTTAGAGGCTTAATGCTGGGTTGTAGGGAGGTTCAAGATGTTTTTTTGTATGATTTATCCAGCTTTATCGGGTGGGGCGGTCAGGCTTATCGTTTTGGTGTAGATCTATGAGATGGTGTTGTTGCAATGCCTTGATACTTCAGTTTATTGTTAGAACTTATCTATATAATACTGTAGCTTTGATATTCTGGTACATTGAGCCCTAAGTGTATCCATTGAGCCATAGACAGTTGCTCTCAAGCCTTCTTCAACACATAGTTCTTATTTGATAAAGATTATAAGGAGTTTTCAGTACTCAGTTTCAAGCAAAATTAAGTATATATCACAAAATTATGCTATTAGATGCATTGATATACAACCTAGATTCCACAAAAAGCCTCCATCAACTCCATCCTAACCCAACAAGCCTTCCTCAAGCAGCAGCAGACTCCTTTCCATTCGTTACTGATGTTGGGGTTGTATGCATCTAATAGACAATTAGAAACGAACCAAGAAAAAAGAATCCCCCAGATAGATTAGGATTAGAGGGGAAAAACATACCGCGTCCGCAAACTGCAGCCACTCCTCCACTCCCTTGACAAAAGTGTCATCTGCCGCAGGAAGAGCCTCATGTCCCCATACTACAAACTCATCAAAGGTTGACTGCATCTCCATAATCTTCACCGGTTCCTCGGGCTCAGTCTCTGCATCCTCAACGCCGTCACTGTCTGCCCGTTGAGTTGCGGGTAACACGCGGTCTGTGGGTGTTGCGACTACACCTATATATATCCAATGGTATAGAGTTAGCCAATCATAATTCAATTGCAGTTTGCATACTTTTGGGGAGCTTATTTGGGCGTTCTCTCGTACCTTGATAGCCATCAGGAAGGGCGACGCGCCGACCTCGAAGTTTGCGTCCGCGGAAATGCGCCGTTAGTGTATTATCTGGATATAAAAGAGATGTTAGCTTTTGTGTGTACATTGGTCCATCTGGATTTCTCTAGCCAGAGCTGTTTGTCTTGCATACCCTTTTCGTCTTTCACTGTCCAATACCGATCCAAGGAATCAATTGGCCCGTCGTGGTGAATCCGGCATGGAATGATATTAGGTGTGCATTGCAGAGTCGAGACTTTCTTTTCGGATTGTGAGCTCGCTGGCTGGATGGCGTACATGTCGGGCATTGTGTCGGTTGCTCTTCGTAGAGGACGGGTCTGAAGGCTAGCGGGGCAGTAACGGTGTAATCCGGGATATTTGGTAGGATTAATTGGTTGCCAGTCTTTTCTTATGTTGTTGAACTTTGTAACCGGAGAGGTATTGCCTTGGTTCTGCGGTCTGGGTGGTTGCGCTGATTCTTGCAAAAGATTGGAGGTGAGGCGCGACGCGTTCTTCCGTTCTCCGCGTTAAGTGGAAATTCGACGACTACAAATATCTACTTAACTAGTTATCTCTACAAGTACATTATAGATGTTTCAATGCATTTGAAGTCGTGAAAGTAAAATAAAAAAATAGAAACTTCTAAATTCTCGTGATAATGCAAAACTTCAATTGGCAATGATCGGGGTATACATGTACAGAGTATCTAAGCATGTCTCTTCGAAAGCTATATCGAATATTCAACCACATCAGCGCTTGCGTGTGGTCTTCTTCTTCTTCTTCTTTTTCTGGCCCTCGCCCTTCTCCCCTAGTGTCGGCAATCATGCGAGCGGGCCACTTCTTCAAGTGCTCCCGCTCAAACGCATCCTTCTCCCGACGATACAAAGCCATCGTAGCCCGAGCATCTTCCACACTAGAATGCGATCCTTCCTGGATCGTGATTCCCAAGAACTCCTCAGCCAACATCTTCAACCGTGGTGATCCACCACCCGCGATCCTCCGATATGGCGCGTGCTTGCTCGTGTCTCGGATATCGCGCTTGGGATGACTGAGGAGGAGAGCGTCCAAATCATTGCTGACGGCATGACCGACGAGAATACGGTCCTTCATGATATCTGCAATTTCTTTTTGGACGTGCTCAAGGGTTCGTGCCTCCACCATGTGCTTCGGGGCAATCCCGCTCACATGCGTGCGCCAGTCCGTGACCATCTCCTTCGGGCGCACGTAGGAGTCGTATATTTGGTCGCCGTTGAAGTTCACCACACTGACGCGGGCAAGTGCAGAGTCGCTGTCGGGGTTTGGTCCGACGCCCACCATTTCACAATCCATTGCGACATATTTTCCTAGATCGGCGCTGGAGGTGGATAGTTAGTAGCTGATAGTAAAGGGACAGTCCAAAGAATATGGCTGTATGATCGGTGATCTAGCACTTACGTTGATGAACGGCCTTCATTTTCCTTGTGACGCGAACTCGTCTCGACCTTAGCGGGTACAGCGGCTGAATCGCCAGTCTCTTTCTTATCAGACATTCTCTTGCGCTTGAGGGTTGGTTTGGCGTCTTGGTTATATGGCTTTTGCTTCTCTGTCAACTTGCGTTTCTTCACGATGCCATCTCCGGATTCGCGGTCGGAGGGCTTGCGCTTGACAGTAGGATCTTTCTTCAACGTCGCCTGCAGCTTCTTCCAATTACTGGAAAGCGCTGTCTTGTCCATTCTGTGTTCTGGTGGTGAGAGAGAAGATGGGAAAGATAAAAAAAGACGATAAGCAAGTAAATTTTCGGGACCCACTTTTTTATTTTGGGGTTGATAGTTGACCAGGTAGCGACTGGACTTTATACTTGGACTATGTTGTCGATAGGTCAATACTATGTACAATTTATATACGATATATATACAATTATTACAAATAGAATGATTACTCTGGTTTAAGTGCTTGAAAAGTATTGAAATGAAACCTGATCCTAACTCATCTAACCTTAGGACCACATTATATGTCCAGATAACAAAATGCACGCGCTTTTAGAGGGAATATGCAAAATCATTCGTACCCAGTCTTGAAATCCTTCGCAGCCCACTTCTCCGTGATCTGTCGTCTGGCCTTGCGTGCCTGGGTAATTGGTGTGCGGGACTCGAGCTTACCCTGAACGATCAATGTTCGGAATCGGTCATCCAAGAGATTGCCTTCCGGCTTCAAGAGACGTAGAGAATCCTGCAGCTCATCAGGAAGCACCAGCTCCAATGGCTGCTCGGGTACACTGCAATAACTTGTTAGCCGCAACATCGATATATGAAAATGAACAAAAACGTACGCTTTCTTGCCACCGAAGGTCTTCCTGCGGAGGGCAATGTCATCACCGTCTTCAGAATCATCCGCATCTGACTGATTCTCACCCTCGAGCTCCCGTTGCTGGATTTGCTCGGTGATCTTGAGAATATGCTGGGCCTGTTCATCTCTCTTTATCCGCGCTGCCTCCCACTTCGCTTTCCCCTCTGCTGCCTTGCGTCGGATGACCTTGTTGCGCTGTGTCTTGGACTTCCGCTCGGGACGCTTCTTGTTCAGCCACTCGGACTTCTCGTACTCGCTTTCGAAGCCCTCCCAGGCACTCTCGTCATCCGACTTCACCTCGCCGTTGTCGTTCTGGGCCTCCTCAATCAGACGCTGCTTCTCAGCTTCCTTGGCCTCTTCTTCTAACCGCAGCTTCTCAGCCTCGACTGCCTTGGCACCATGTGTTTCCAATAGTTTGTCCCACTCTTCGAACACAGGGTTGTAACTGGTTCCGGCGTGAGGCATCTTAACAGAGGGGATGGGCTTTCCGTTGGCAGCAAGTGAGATCGGTGCATGTTTTAATGTGACCGGCTCAACCTTGGGCTTGGGCTTCTGCAGGAAATCAAAGCGAGGGTCGTCGTACGTGAGCGTGGGTTCGGCATCCTCCGCCCACGGATCGTAGAAGTCATTTTCGGTCTTCTTGCCCAGAGGGTTTCCCTCCTTTGCTACTTGCTTCAAGCGGAGATATTCCTTTTTGCTAACCCAGTCGCTCTTGGGCTTCTTCGTCTTCGGCTCAATGACTCCGTCGGTGACGTTCGGGTTTACACGCTTCCGGCCGTCCAGGGCGGGGATCATTGACCGCTGGGCAAGGATCTCGTCTGACTTGAGGGGCTTCTTTTGCTTTTTGGCGATAGACTTGCGCACATCTTCATTACCGACAGTATCGAGAACAAAAAGCTCGTCGGAAGGCTTTTCCGAGACAAGACCACTAGCAGGCAAAGAGTATTAGAATCTCAGTTTGAAAGTAAGGAGCCAAAAAAAAAAAAAAAGAAAAAGGAGCAAAGATAGGCCTACCCTGTGATCTCGGCGTCCTTCAGATCGCGCAAACCCTCCTGCACGGCGGTGATATCGACATTCTTGCGCCACGCCTTCTTGCCCTTACGGGAAGCTTGCTTGAATTGCTTGGGGGCATCCACTGAGGTCGACATTGTGGAAAACAACAGAGACAGACAGTCAACGATGATAGTACGAAAATATTGGCTTATCTTTTTTTCCGGTCCAAAAAATTTCTGGATCTGCTTATCTCAGCACGCGCGGGGGCGGTGGATCGCGGCTACCACGTTTACCGCGCTTGGTTGCGAACTCGCTTTTCTTCCGCTTCAAGCTGTCATCACTTACGGCGCGTGAACTCCCTATACGCCAGTGGGTTGTCATTCTCCATCTTTCTGGTGGCACCCTTGATCTTTTACTATCGATTTTTGAAGGTTTGATACTGCGCTCAGCGCGATCACACGCCATGCCTGTCGTCAAAGGAGGTGTCTGGTAAGTGTCACTGTTGGAATCCGCCCACGAGGTTTGGTCGCTAACATTCTATTAGGACCAACATTGAGGATGAAGTGCTTCGGGCAGCTGTACGTTATTTTTGACTCACCGGGAACCCCCATAGCCAACGTTTGATAAAGCAAAAACTGACTCGATCGCAGGTATCCAAATATGGTCTCAACCAGTGGGCTCGAGTCTCCTCTCTGCTCGCACGGAAAACCCCAAAGCAATGCAAGGCGCGCTGGATTGAATGGTTGGACCCGGGTATTCGCAAGGTCGAATGGTCGCGGGAAGAGGATGAGAAACTGCTCCACCTTGCAAAGCTGATGCCCACGCAATGGCGCACAATTGCTCCCATCGTCGGGCGCACTGCCACACAATGTCTCGAACGCTACCAGAAACTTTTGGACGAGGCCGAATCTCGCGAAAATGACGAGCTCGGTCTGGGAGGACCTGGCGAGGAGAGCGCCGCCCCCAGTGCGGACGATGTTCGCCGCCTACGGTACGTGAACTTTTTTGTGAAAGGCCATGATGTTCGTGTTGCTGATTCTTTTTAGACCCGGTGAACTCGATCCCGACCCTGAGTCCAAGCCTGCCCGTCCCGATACGATCGATCTGGATGAAGACGAGAAAGAAATGCTGAGCGAAGCGCGTGCTCGTCTTGCCAACACACAGGGTAAAAAGGCCAAACGTAAGGCCCGAGAGCGTCAATTAGAAGAGTCACGTCGACTGGCCGTTCTCCAGAAGCGTCGCGAACTCAAGAATGCTGGTATCAACGTCAAGGTCGTCACGCGGAAGCCCGGCCAGATGGATTACAATGCAGACATTCCATTCGAAAAGCCAGCCGCCCCTGGATTCTACGATACAATTGAAGAGAAAGATCAGAATGAACGCCAACGAGAAGCATTTGATCCTCGGAAGCAGCAACTCGCAAATAAAAGAAAGGGTGACCAAGACGATGATGCGGAGCGCAAGAAGCGCAAGAACGATAAAGGCAGCACCTCGGCCGCCTCTGCTGCAGCTGCACGAGCAGGACAAATGCAGAAGATTCGCGAGGCTGAACAGAGCAACAAGCGACGGGGATTGAACTTGCCAGCACCGCAGGTCAGCGAAAGCGAACTGGAACATGTTGTCAAGATGGGAATGGCTGGGGAGAAAGCTAGTCGAATGGGCTACGATGACGCAGGCACCCGGGAACTCCTTGGAGATTACTCGACTATGATTGGAGGGACTCCCATCAGAACCCCGCGAGCTGCCCCCGAGGAGGATCGCATTGCAAACGAAATCAAGAACATTCGAGCTTTGACTGAAACTCAGTCTTCCCTCCTGGGAGGGGATAACACACCTCTCCACGAGGGCAGCTCATCAACTGGATTTGATGGGATTGCTCCTCGGCGGCAAGCGATTGTCACCCCCAACCCCATGGCCACGCCATTCCGCCAGGCGAATGGCATGGGTGCAACACCTATGCCTGGAATTGGAGCCGGTGCTACGCCCTTGCACACCCCACGAGACCATCTGTCTTTGAACCGGGAGGGAGAGGGTAGTCAGCTCATTGGCAGCACACCCCGAGACATTAAAATGCACGAGAAGTTCGTTCGCGAACAGATGCGCAGCAAGCTGGCCTCGCTTCCCAAGCCCAAAGAATCCGAGTGGGAATTTGATGCTCCATCTGAGACCACTGAGCCCACCATATCTGAGGAGATCAGCGAAGAGGATGCGGCTGAGCGTGATCGCCGTAACAACGAGGCACGAGAGAAGGCCGCCAAGGCTGAATTCAAGCGTCAATCACAAGTTTACCAGCGAGGCCTGCCTCGTCCCGCTGTTCTTGATCTAAACGCTTTGTTGCAACGTGCCTCCCAGGCCACCGGCACCATCGAAGGCCTGATCGCCAACGAAGCTGCCATCCTGATTGCACATGACTCTCGCAAATTCCCCGTCCCCGACGCGCAGATCAAGGGCCAAGCACCAAAGTTGAGTCAGTTGGATGACCGGTTATTGGACGCAGCACGAGCGTCTATTGCCGCAGAGATTGCCTCTGCTGAAGCACAGCAGTCGGAATGGCAAGAGAAATTCGACGACGGCTGGTCATCAGCTCGCGCCAGGTCTCTGCCCGGTCTTGAGAATTACGAGGATGATGAGCAGGATGCCTTCCAGGAAGAACAACGCATGGTTGCGGCCTTTGACACTGTTCAAACATCCCTCTTTGCTACTGCTGAGCGTGGAAACAAGCTCGAAAAGAAGCTGTCGTTGCACTACGGCGGATACCAGAACCGTGCCAAGACGCTGCGGTCAAAGATTCTGGAGGCTGGTGCTGCTTTGCCCGCAGCTGAAAATGAGCTAGACGCTTTCCGCACACTCCAGATCTCTGAGGAAACAGCTGTGACCCGGCGACTTGAGAGACTCCGCGAAGCGGTATCGTTCGTTATGCGGCGTGAGCGGGAGGCTCAGGATTTGTACAAGAGCCGAAAAGATGAGCTTGATGAACTTCTTGCTGGGACGGGTACGGTCAATGGATGGCATTAGGCATTAGGTAGTTTGCTTTTTTTTTCTTCTGCGTCATGACCACAATATCTTGCTCTTCTGTACAATTACTACCTCAGTCTAATTTGACAAACCGTACGCGGTCATTTACTGGAAGATTACCTGACATACATATGTACCCAAATTATCGTGTGCAATAAAGAGTTTGATAAAGATTTCGTATTGGACTAGCTGCTTGCTAATTGATGGCCTCCGACTTGTTAACATCCCAGAGCCTCTCCAACCTCGCTTCCATGAATCAATGTCATCCTTCCTAGATCCTTCTGGAAAGTATCAAGCTACACGAGAAGAATAAAGTCAAAATCCATTGGTAAAGACAAACCGGGTATTATTGTTCGTACTTACCGATGCCATATTAAACGCCGGGCCTTGGTGTCTCGGGCTTTGCACCTTCAACCTTTGGACGATCCTCGTATTCATCATGCTCGTAAATCCCAGAAATCCGCTTATCGTACTTGGCAAGGGTATCCTTTTCCGCATCCGAAACAACAGGGTAGTACTTCTCATAATTCAAGCGAGGCAGAACCTCCAGCATGCGAATGAAAAGCGCGGTCGAACGATCACCAACAATAGCCGGATCATCGGCAGCAACCCTGTGTTTGATGTACGCATTGACCTTGTGACCGTTAACTTCAAAGAACTCACGAGGCGTGCCGCGGTTGGCATAAACATGGATGGAGAAAGGGACGTCGCGGAATGGCTCGCACAGGTCAGTGATGGTCGCCTTGTCGGTTGTCCAGCCATCCCAGCCATGCAGGACGAAGATGCACTCAGTCTTGGACTCGCGGGCTTCTTCGAGGGCCATTGCGAGAAACTTGCCGATTCGACTGATGCCTGGGATTCGGTTCGGGGCGGGTTGGATGATTGTCTGCACCTTGTGGGGACGGAGACCTAGGACACCAAATCGCTTGCGGTGCTCGGCGACGGTGATCACCAGAAGTGAGCGGAGGTATTCGTGCATTTGTTTGGTGGTCACGGTTGCGTTTGGGTAGCTGTGGTCGGTCAGGTTCGAGGCTCGGGCGATGAAGAGCATCACTGGGCCGAGGCGGTCGCGCGTGCCAGTCAGGTTTGCTTTGGATGGCGAGTCTTGCGTGGTGTTGTCGTCCACGGGAGGTGGACGAGGTTTACCCGGTGATTCTTTTATTTGAAGCATGGTTGCAGAGGATGGGACGCGCAGGGAGTGAAGGAAAGAGGATGATAAATCGCAGAGGAGCGAGCACGAGGTAATACCTGAGTCAATATGGAGGTTTGTTTACAATTGCGATCTGATAGTGTATGCCCAAGTAGGCAAGTACGTTCAGAGGAAGGAGCGACCCTAACTTCAAGATTACATGGACTTTGGAAGGAACGTTGGAAGGAAAGCTGAAAACATTGTAAACATACAAGTCGATTGGTGAGATCTCTTGGACACGACTATAGAAAAGTGACAATATGATATCAATATGAATCCATTTCACGCAGTTCACCGCTTCTTGATGCTGACATCAATCTTTCCAATGCCCCAGGCAGCGACAAAGACTGTGAGCAGCCCCGCGAAGATAGTCAAAGGCTTGCGTAGGGCATCAATCATGGAGTGATCGTATGTAACCTAATGGCAAGTTAGCATAAGTGCGAAATAAACAAGTGACAATACAAATCAATACGTACCACGAACTTGGAGTCACGCGCTTCGTCGGTCAGATTATCAACCTCCAGGGTCAAGGTGGTCCGGCCCAGGGTATCCATATAAGTCTTGAGAGAGCTCACGTGAGCGTGAATGTGGTTCGCACCAGGAAGGCCATTGCTGTTGGCTCCCTCGAGGATCTCGAAGCGGACATTGTGAGCACCTTCGGGGAGAACAACACGCACAATCACGCGCTCATACTGGATACCTTCGGCCATCTTAGGTCCCTCAATGAGCGGGGCCTTGAGGACATAGGAGTCGGAGTCGACACCCGCGGCACGGCGCAGGAACGAAGCAAGGTCGTTGTTCCATCCAATGCGGAAGCTATAGTTCCAGCCTCCGAAGATAGGGTAGCGGGGCTTCAGCTCCAAGCTACCCGCGCTCTTACCAACGCTTGGACGGTAGCGGCTGGTCGAGACATTGCCGATATCATCAATGAAGTAAGGGTCGACAGAGCCGGGAAGAAGCGGATATGTCAGCTCACGGACCGCAGAAGTAGGCGCTTTCTGGTAGCTGGTGAAAGTCCACTCGACACGTGAGAACTGCTTGGTCAGCTCTGAGCCGTTGTTGCGGAGCCAGTACCGTTCCTCGGTTGCAAGGTTGCCGCCCCAGTGTGAGACTTCCAAGTCACGCTCCAAAAGATTCACGGTGATTACGGGCTTAGTGAACTCGTAACGGACAGTAATTGGGTGATCGGTGCCCGGGGCCACCTTGGCTGTGTTATATGGGCCGTAGGTGTATGTCGCGCCCTTGCGCTCGGGGTCCGAGCCGGGCTTGAGACCATCAGTGGTTGTGTAATCCGGCACATTGGTGCTGGGGAACTTCAACTTGGTCTTTTGGGTATCCGTCGTGTAGGCGGATGGCATGTAGGCGGAGAAGGAGTAGGTGAGGTATTGCTTGTCCGCCTGTCCAATGGTCGCGGGAAGCGGGCTGAGAGAGGAAAGCACCGAGTACGAGATTCCAAGGGTAATCTGCGACTTCGGGGCTAGAGGCTCGGGAAGGTGAATGACGAAGTATTGGTTGCCGCTGTTTCAATCGATGTTAGAATTGGTGTCACATTGTATGTGCCTCGCCGAGTACAAGGCTAGACCCCTGGCATGGCCATTGGCTTCCCAATTGATACTCACTCGGATGATACAGCTTCAGTATAGTCCACGTCGAAACGTCCCTTCTCGGGGGCCTTCTTATCCCTCACTTCGAAGCCTCCAATACGGTCGAACACCTCAGCAGAGAAGGGGATGTAGTAGTCGTTCTGAGGCTTGTTGTCGACATTCTCCACAACAACATTGACTGTTTCCCGCACATAGCTCTTTTCCAAATTGGTATTCCGAACCAGATTTGTGTTTCTGAAAACCTGCGGTGGTTTGAAGCCGGACGGAAGATCCAATCGACTAGGCGTAGTAAGGTTGGTTGCGGCGCACAGGCTGGGCGCGAGCAGCCCGAGCACCGTGGCGGTGAAAAACCTCATTATGAATACCTGGAGGACACAATTTCTCCAAGATTCAAAAGGTTCAAGAATCCAAGTTGTGAATGTGTCTGGTCGATGAACCTTGGGAAGCTTGCGAAGCTGATGATACGTGGTCCCCATTGTATAATAGGGTCGCCGAAGCGGCCACATCGCGCACTCCGGCTTATCACTGATAAGGGCCTAGTTGATCTCGGGAGCTTCTCCTCATCTTGCTTCTTTATTTCTTGCATACTTGACGTGCAGGTTCAAATTGGCTGGAGGTATAGCTGAATCTTCTTTTCAGCTATCATCATGTTGTCACGCACGATGTTCGCATCTCGAGCTGCTCTAAAGTCTGGCTGTTTGAAGGGAACGCAACTGTCGTCTGCTCGTCGTTATCATGGTCTTGCCCAGAGCAAGTTCTTTAAGGTGTCAGAAGAGGTGCGTGATGCAGTTGCTACAGGGAAACCAGTCGTCTCACTCGAGACGACAATCTATACACACGGTGAGTCTTTCCCTGTTCATTCCTGGGATTGAAGAGCTTCGCTCAAAAGCGGGGAAGCCAAGACTGATCGGCTGTAGGTTTCCCTTATCCCGATAATATTGCTCTCGCCGCCTTGTTGGAGTCTGTTGTGAGAGCCAATGGTGGAGTTCCTGCGACTATAGGAATCCTTGGTGGTGTGGCCAAAGTTGGCCTGAGTACGGAAGAGCTTATCGAGCTGGCCTCGACAGCTCAAGATAAGAGCGCTCTGAAAGTGTCTCGTAGAGATCTCGGGTATATCTGTGGCATGGTGAGTTGTTTTTGCAATGGCTCAGAGGACTGAAACTGATATATAATAGGGCATGGTTGGTAAGCCTATGTATGGCGGTACTACAATCTCGGGCACTATGATCCTGTCAGAACTAGCTGGTATCAAGATCTTTGGTACTGGTGGACTAGGTAAATCCAACGATCAAAGTTCAATCGAAAATGTAGCCCATCTGACTTGCTCTAGGTGGTGTGCATCGCGGAGGAGAAAACTCAATGGATATCTCTGGTAGGGAAGCCTGTGGAAACAAACCCAGAATCCCCAGGTATTAACAAATGATTATAGCCGATCTTACTGAGCTTGGAAGAACCCCGGTGACGGTGATCAGCTCTGGATGCAAGAGTTTCTTGGACATTCCTCGAACGCTCGAATACCTGGAGACCGAAGGTGTCTGCGTGGGTACATTTGCTGATGGCCGAGATGGCCCCGTTGACTTCCCTGCTTTCTTTACACGAGAGAGCGGCATCCGCAGTCCCCGAGTTATTCAAAATGAAGCTGAAGCTGCTGCCATAGTTTGTAAGTTTACCCCATGCGTTGAAAGCTACACTCCCGTTGACAGAATCTCCAGATGCGCAATCAAAGCTTCCAGTAGCCTCCGGAATCCACTTCGCCAACCCCGTCCCCCTGGAGCACTCAATCCCTAAAGCCGAGATGGATCTTGTCATTGAAGAAGCTATCCGCCTTTCCCATGTAGAGGGTTATAACGGCAGTGACAACACGCCATTTGTGCTTGCTAAGATCAAGGAACTAAGCGGTGGAAAGAGCGTAGTCGCTAACCGGGCGTTGGTTGAATCCAATGTCAAGCGTGCAACCCTAGTAGCTGTGGAACTTGCCAAGCTTGAACAAGCTGACCTAGGAACAGGGTCTCGGTGAGTTTTGTTTCTAGATACGAGATACGAGATTCAATCAATGCTAAGTTCGGAGATCTCCTTCCCTCTAGACACATGCCATCAATCCCAGGTGTAGCTTTGCCAAGTCAAGTTGAAGATATCCCGAAACCAGCCATCACCGAGGCACCCATTACCCCGACCCTAAAGGCAGATGTCGTGGTAGCCGGCTCACTAGCCATCGATCTATCCTGCGACTACACTCCATTCGGAGACGAACCCACACAGGTTGCACCAGTACCGCACACCTCCAACCCAGCAGTTATCGGCCAAAGCCTAGGCGGCGTTGGCCACAACGTTGCCGTTGCCGCCAACTACGTCGGTAGCGATGTGCTCTTCTGCAGCGTCGTTGCAGACGATCTCAGCGGCCGCGCCGCACTATCAACCCTTGAAAAAGAAGGCCTCAGCACCGCAGGCATTCAAGTCCTCCCAGCGACGCCATCCACCCGCACAGCACAATACATCGCAATCAACGACGTCAAAAAGGACCTCCTAGTAGCCATGGCCGACATGGGCATCGTCGAGCTACCCGAATCTCAACTCGACTTCGACGGCTTCTGGGAACCTCTCCTCGAACGCACAAAGCCAAACTGGGTCGTTATCGATGCCAACTGGCGGCCCGAAGTAATGGCCAAGTGGAGTGCTGTAGCACGCAAACACGGCGCACGCGTAGCCTTCGAACCCGTTTCAACAGCCAAATCCCGACGTCTGTTCGGCAGCGGTGCAAACAGCACCGGCGCAACTATCGGTACCAATCAGACTGTGCCAGATAATGCTATCAGTCTTGCGTGTCCGAACCGTCTCGAGCTGGCGGCTATGTACACTGCTGCGCGGGAATCTTCTCTTTTCGAGTCTGCGGAATGGTGGCATATCATTAACACGATGAATATGTCTCCGGCAGGCTCGCGTGAGCGTCTCATTGCAGTCACTTCGCTGTCTCTCGTCGATGAGGGCCTTCCGCAGCAGACTGTTCAGCTGCTTCCTTTCATTCCCTGTATCGTTACCAAGCTTGGTGGTGCGGGTGCTCTACTCACTCAGCTTCTGCCACCTGGAGATCCCCGTCTTACGGATCCGGAGTCTGCGCCGTATATTCTTTCCCGCGCGTCGCCTGCGTCGGATGTGCCTTTCGGTGGTGTTTACATGCGTCTGTTCCCGCCTGCTGCTATTCTAGGTGCTGATGACATTGTCAGTGTCAATGCGGCAGGTGATACGCTGCTAGGTGTCGTGGTGGCTGGATTGGCTAAGGACTCTTCCGTGCGCGTTGAGGATGTCATTCCTATTGCTCAGGAGGCGAGCCGTAAAACATTGGCTAGCGCTGGAGGTGTGAGCAAGGAATTGGTTGAGCTGCGGGGCCTATTGGGGCTGTAATTGTGTAGCTGTGACAGGACCCTAGGACTAATAACGTTGATATCTGAAGTAAGGCTCTTCGGACTACTGTACAAATACATCGAATTTCAGGTATACCTTTACCTTTCCGTTTTAGTCTTCACTCCTGGCCACTTTTTAATGAGTAAAATCGAGCAGGCGTCGCTGTTTTGGCTGATTAATTGCAACAGTTCCTTCAACCCATAGGGCTGAGGTCCACTGTAGGGTAATAGCTCTTCATTTATAGTCGTAATATGCCGACCTCAGAGCTTATTAGGCGATACAGCTGGGTTACCTGAAAGCCCAACAAAATGGAACCTGTTTATGATAATGCTCCTTTCTATACTGTAGGAACGGCTCCTCGATAAACAATCGTATTTTTGCGATAAAGTTGCAGAAAGTGATATGACCAGACGAGTGTAAGAAGTGAAATCTCCAGAGGAGCTAAGTCAAATGTGTCCCTTGTCACCCTAACCTGAGGGGGGCAGGGAATGTTATGCTTTCTCAGGCACCCTAAATGGCCTGGACATCAACCCAGAACCGAGTATCATCAGACTGATACTTCTCATCGCTCTCAATCTGCTGTTGAATCCATGCCACAGCATCGATGTACGCTATCCACGATGTGAGAATAAGTCAAGCGATTCATGGAATAGGAAAACTCACCATTGATATCAGCCGTGCCGGGGTTGTTGACACCACTTTCTCCGTTGCGGTGGCCACTGAACCAGGTTTCATATCCGTAGTGTTCCTCACCCTCGTGGCGGGCTTGGATATCTTTGCCCAGATCGGAGCTAGCGAGTATCAGCCAACATGATCGTGGTAGTCTATAAGCCAGAGAACTTACTTGAGGATTGCGCCATTATCAACATCGGCAACAGTCTGTCCGAGGAATTCGGATGCAGAGTGTCGCAAGATGTACCAATTCTGCTTGAAGACACCGAAGTTGGTGGCATCACCACTCTTTCCGTCACCTGTAGGTATGATTGTTAACACCCTACTCGTTTCACAATCTGGTTACTACCTGTACATACCATAGGTGTAATCGGTGGTCATTGTCGTCGTCTCCAGCATTGCAATCGCGAGGTCACGGGTGTTGCCGCCAGCGTCAACCACCGCCTGCTTGCGGGCTCCCAGGCCAGCAATGGTTTCGGTGCCCCGATCATCAGCTCGGACCGCGATATTCTTGAATTCGGTCACTGGAGATGAGAACACTGCCGGCACAAGTGCCATGAGACTGACGAGAGAGAGGAGCTGCATCTTGCAATATAATGGATAAGAAGGCTTTGTGGTTTGACTGTTTTTGATGAGACAGACGGCTTTGATTTTGATGGAGGAAGAAAGTGGAGGACAGCAGCTCCTTCTTATATCCAGATATTTTATATAGCTTAAGCAACAGGAATGGGGGTGATCGGGATGCTCTTTCACGACCGTGTGGGAATAGGAAAAGATCACGTCACTTGGAGGCACCCCATAAGGGTACTGTGAGAATATCGCTTATTCTCCTTGTTGACTTGGAATACGCGACATTGCGTTTCCTGTCTATGCCCGGATCATTTCCTGATCTGGAATCGAGTGCTCATCCCAGTTCACGTAAATCTTTCCTCAATGAAACCGGGCCGTTTCAAGTAGGATCTTGGCTCCGAGATATCTGACAATAGCTCAAAGGAGTAAACATGAGGCGGTATTACAATTGGACTCGAAAGTAGATAGTACAAGTCAATATTTGACCGGAGAAGGATATTGACAAAGTTATCTAAATAACAAAGATATCATGGGGTAGTCCATAGGGTAAAAACAACTATACACTATAATAATGTGGGGGGTAAAAAGGAGCTCAACTCGGTACTTGATTAAATGGGTCCTTAATTAAATCGGATCTCTGCGGAGCTCCTACATCCTTCAGCCCCGCCCACTATTGGCCCAAATAGGAAATTGGATAGGCGCAATGGGAGACTCCGTGACATTCTCGGTATAAAACAATCACACCTCCGGAGATGAGACTGATGTTGGAGTTATTGATGTAGGTGAAGTATAACACCGTTTCCCGTTGAGCACCTTGTTGCGTCTCCAGCGTTTGGTTCTGGGTAACTGCTAGGCGTCGTATCCCAACTAAAACATTTTCAACGGCGATATGTGACCGTCGGCCATGCGTCATGTGCGAGACCATTAGGTTTGGGAGTGAGACTATGTTATAATGGCAGCTGGGATTCGGAGTTGACGTGAGCTTGAAGGTGTATTCTGCTAGACTAGCAGATTTTTAGCCCCGGATAGAGTATTTCACTGTTTCCCATGCTCTTATTATATGTGTTTACGAAGACATTTCATTACTTCCCGCCTTGGTGATTGAGCGGGAATCATCAATGCTAAATTCGTCACTGAATATAATCTTATGCGAGTGAGCAACGTCCCAGTTTCGCTGCTCGAAAAGCCTGTTAAAGACCGCGATTCTAGCGTGTCTTTCAAGTAATGGAAGCCTCCTTTTAGCACCCCATTTGTATCATAGAGTCAACAATGTTTCGGAGCGAACTTCTCAATAAGTAATAAAGGGATTGGATTGAATCAAGCGCCGAAAATTCCCCGGTCTCTGCTAGTTAGAATAGGAAATCTGCCAACCTGTGGCTTCAATTGGTAAGTTTTCCATTTAGTCAAGTCGAGGAAGGATCAAGTTTGAAAGTGTTGGGCAGTTCTCAATACCTCGAGTCACAGGAGAAAGCGAAAGTAGTTCTGTTAAAATAGGAAGACAGAAGAAACACAGAAGAAACACAGAAGAATACGACGCTAACTACCTTAGGCACGGGACACCCGTTCATTCCGGAGGGGAACTCTGGGGAAAACTTAGAACCTTCACATGGGTTTACTCCACAAAGACCAGACTTTAGCGAGGACTAGGGAGGTCTCTAGTGAGGTCTAAAGATGTCTAGCCCCGGTCGATAAACCCTCTTCCTCAGAGAACCGGGGAAGACGAAGACTCCCCACTCATATCATATCCAATTATCACGCTTTCGCTGATCAAACCGTGTTACCCGGAGAGTCAACAACGTGTGCCAGCCCTGATACCAAGTGACCATTGGGGAAAAATCCCAAATCTTTCCCCCTTTCCATTTCCAATGAACTTCCGCCCCTTCAATTCAATAATGATACCAACAATTCTTGAATAAAGGCCAAACCGGATATTTTGGAATCATCCTTTCACAAACCCTCCTCTGTGCCACCAGATGGCATCCAAAGCTCGCCATGACCTAACGGAAATCTCCTTTGATAAGATTCCCCTGGAACGGGGGTCAAATTCCCACGATGAGGACATCTTTTCCGATCTGTCGGCCCGCATCCCCAGCCTACAACCGCTGTCATCGGGTGCCAGAGCAGCCACTAGAGCGGAGCGAAAGATGTCACTGCTCACCGGTTGTCAACTTTACCCAAAGGCAATATTATGGTCAATTGTCCTCTCGTCAACGATCATTATGGAAGGCTACGACACGACACTTCTCGTCAGTTTCTTTACATTCCCGGTCTTCAATCAGAAATATGGAGCCCCAGACCCATCCCAACCGGGAAACTTTGAAATTTCCTCCAAGTGGCAATCGGGCCTGACCTCTGCGGCTGTGGTAGGCCAAATCATCGGGTTATTTATGAACGGCTTCCTCGCAGACCGGTTCGGCTATCGCCGGACAATACTGACGGCCTTGGTCTCTTTGTGTTGTTTTATATTCTTGCCTTTCTTCGCCGTGAATGTCCAGATGTTCTTAGCCGGCCAGGTTCTATGTGGGATTCCGTGGGGAATCTTTCAGACCTTAGCCACAACGTATGCGGCAGAGGTGATGCCAGTTGCACTTCGGGCATATATTCTGAGCAGTATGAACATTTGTTGGTTGATGGGACAGCTCTGTGCTGTTGGAGTAGTTCGCAGCCAAGCAGGAAATGAAACGGAGTGGGCATATCGCATGCCACTTGCCTTACAGTGGGTCTTGGCCGTTCCGATTATAATCGGAGTTTATTTCGCACCCGAGTCCCCAGGTATGAGGTGTTCCCCTAACTCAATTCTTCTATCAAATATTTGAATCTTACGCTGCCATTAGGGTGGCTGATTCGCAAGGAGCGGCCTGAGGAGGCCAGAAGGACGTTACTACGCCTTACCACAGCACACGACGCTTTCAACGTGGACGAGGTGGTAGCGATGATGACACATACCAATGAGACGGAAAAACATCTGGGCAACGGTCAAATTACATACTTGGACTGCTTTAAGGGGATTAATCTCCGGCGCACGGAGATCGCCTGCATGATCTGGATTACACAGCAAGCTTCCTTCTCCAGCTCGGGGACTTACGCAGCGTATTTCTATCAACAAGCCGGTCTCAGCGTTCAAAATTCATTCACCCTTGCTATCGGTATGTACGGCATAGCTATAATTGGCGCGATCCTGTCGTGGTTCTGGATGAGGCGAGCCGGGCGCCGTAGGATCTACCTCATTGGCCTCGCGGTCTCAATGGCTATTCTCACGGTTGCAGGTGGTATCGGGTGTCTACCTACAACAAATGCCCAGTCATGGGCTCTTGGGGGTCTCATTACCCTCCTCGCGTTCATATACAACACCAGCATTGGGCCTATATGTTATGTGCTCGTTGCGGAGATCCCTTGCACCCGGCTGCGCATCAAGAGTGTTATCCTCGCCCGTATCGTTTATAATGTGGCTTCTATCGTGACCAATGTCATTACCCCACGAATGCTGAATCCCACAGCATGGGATTGGAAGGGCAAATCGTGCTTCTTCTTTCTGGGATTTAGCGCCGTGTGTTTCATTTGGTGCTACCTGCGACTCCCGGAGACATTTGGGTTAAGTTACTTGGAGATTGATATCCTGTTTGAAAAGAGGGCTAAAACCAGCAAGTTTCGGGAACTTCAGCGGCACCTGGCAAATAGAGGGTATTTCAGCGTGCCGGATGAGGGTCAAAAGCTGCCCGCCATGTGGTGATGAGTGTTGTTTAGTTTCCTTGATATATATGTAAATTATGATATGATGATTTGTTTAGCACCTGTACTTACATTGTTAAGTCACCTAGATCTTACCCATTATAGGATGTAAAAGAGTGATGTAGGCCTGTTAAGTAACGTAGAAACCCATTGCCCTAATATTCTTATCAAGTCTGGCAGATGGAAACTTGGCCACCCTGCTCTTGGTGCCAAAATCTTCGGATGACGTTGATGCCTTCCGAGGGACTTGATCTGACCAGCGCAGTGACTCGGAGACAATTGCAAGATAAATTTGATAAGAGGGTAACTGGATAGAAAAGTAATCTCAACAGCGTTTGACGTCCCGTTAGGCGGAACTTCCTATCTATCCATCCCGCTGCTTCCATTTCGTCTGGCAGATCATCAAATCCCCGAATCGCTTCTCACTCATCTTTAATATCTTGGTCCGAGCGAGGCTCCCATCCCGCTTCAGCCATCTCAAACGACTCAAATAAGAAGGCCGGTGCAACCGTGCAACCAACTAGTGTCCAAGGCCCTAGGCTTCGAGCATGCTGCCACTCTTGGCGTTCAACAACCTTTTGAGGCTGCTGGCCCTGTATAGAAATTAAGCATTGTCAAGTGGCCGTGATACACATAATAGAGAAATATACAATAGAAAAATAACTTACCGCTGCAAAATCAATCCCTAGAATCGTGTCCCGGATGGGTGTTCCATCATTCCAGGATAGTGAGAGTTGCATAGGGGCGCCAGCGTAGTAATGCCATACCTCGGCGCCATCGAGAACACGGTGCCATTGCGAGAGGCCACTTTTTCCCTCGAGAAGGTAATAAATGCAGGTGCTATGTGAGCGATTGTTTGATGAATTGCGGTCGCGAAAGGTCTCAACGTAGTATCCCTTTTCTGGGTGTGGGGAGAGATTCAATAGCTTGATAATCTCTTCTGCGGATTGGTTGTTCGCCATGTTGGGGAAAAGGGTGGAGTGAAGATGTGCTTGAGGTTAAGTTAAAAGCGGGAAAAAGATGACCAAATATAGTTACCCTCTACCCTGGATGAGTCACTAAGTTACGATACGGAGTATTGATAGTCTACATTGCTTCTACCAGCAAATCATATCTCGGCGTGGGGATACATCAGCTTACTTTCCATCCACGCCAAGATGTCAGTCAGACTTTAGTTTCGATAGCTCGCTATCTTGAACCAATTTTTAACAACCTTTGCCTACGCCTGCGTACAGCACTAGGTAAAATAATTTCTTTGTCAGACACTCAACATCACGTATGGGCAACATATATATCATGGACATCTATAAAGTTGACCGTCATTGATCCACTGGAAGAATATTTTCATCAATTGAACAACAAATTGTGAATTCAAAAAATCACAATATTAAGGATGTAATTTGCAGCCAACACAAGGAGCAGGTGGCTCTTCGCTTTGGTATATATCAGTCCTTGGTTCCCCGGCTACATTCATATATCCCACAGCACCTTTCTCAAGACGAAATATGGCATGGTCCACAAGCGTATACGTCCCAGGAACCTGCATTTTCATATCAACGACCGTAGAACCGCCCGGGGGAACACTAACGGTCGAAGCAAACTGTCCAGGGGGGCTAACAACGTCGCCATCGCGATAGACCTTCTCAAAGTTACTCCCAATGACATGAAACGAACTCGTAAGGTTTGGCCCTGCATTCCCAAAAAATATGCGAACTCTCTCATCCACAGAAGCTTTGAGGGGCTTATCTCTTGTCAACGCGGACTCATGTCCATTGAAGACAACGACACTTGGCTCCTCTCGAATCGCATTGGGATACGAAAACTCCACTGTCGACGACGGTTTTCCGTTGTCCTCGATTTCCGGCGCCTCGTGATAAAACTCGCTCTGCATCACATAGTACTCGCGATCTACCGGAGCGAGATCCCCTTCGGCTGGTTGCACATACATGAGCCCATACATGCCGTTGGCAATATGCACTGGTACCGGTGCTGCTGCACAATGGTACACATAAAGACCTGGCCATTGGAGCCGAACCCTCGCGGTCTTGGTCTGGCCTTCTTCTGCTGTTGTCAGTGCAGAACCACCCCCCGGTCCCTGAATTGCATGGCAGTCGATGTTGTGCGGGTTCCCGGTTTCGTCACGGTTCGTCAGTGATATCTCCACGACATCGCCGACTCGAGCTCGTATGAACGGGCCAGGGACAGTGCCATTGAAATTCCATTGCTCGTACTTGTATTGACTAGTCAATTGTTTCACTTTGGTGGAAGTTATCAACGGCACCTCGAGGAGAACAGGGTGGTTTCGAGTAATCGATGGAGGGACATTTGGTGCAGATGTGAGCACTGCTTTCTCTCTCGGGAGGTTTGAGATGTCTTTGCATCGTTCTTCGGAGGTATTGCAAGGGCCCGAGTGTAATTGCGACGCTTCATTTGCTTGAGGCGCCAGGATTGGGTCTGACCCGCTTGCTTGCTCGGTCTTGGCCGAGTCCATCTTGAGTGTGCCCTGGTGTCGAAAATATACGAGCACACTGAACACGATTGATGCAGATAGAGCAAGAAAATATCTTGATGAGATGTATCCTGCATGGCTGTTTCCTCTAGTTTGGGATTGTCCTGTCGAAATATACCTGGTCTGTCTGATTCCAGCTTGCAAAAGGGGCGGCTGGAATGGGGCATAGGACGAAGGATGGAATAACCATTTGTTTCTTAGAGCGCCGAGAGCGCCGAGAGCGCGGTGTTGCCGGGCTACCACCAGTTTTGGGAAGAAATTCGACATCATACGCGACATATTCATCCGTCTTTGCATGATTCGACGAAGCCCGAGACATATTCATCCGTCTTCGCATGATTGACGAAGCCCGACGGATACTGATCGTAATGATTGTTATTATATGTATGACATCGACATGATGCAATAGGTGTCACAAGCAGCGCCTCGTGGACGCTTCAGGTGAGTGGCGTCTGAAAGCGCTCATCACGAGGATCTTGCTTCAGTCTTGCCTCCGGATTGGGATTTCTGTACCGTCCAGCTTGCCTACAAGTTGTAGGATGATGTAAGAACATTTCGCAAAAGTGTTAGTTAACACACCTGGGACCAAAGGTGCCAAGACTTATTCGTAGTGACAGTTGTCTACCATGGTAGAGAACGTTGGTCCCACGGGGCTTGGCTTTTAGGGCTGAGTTTATAAGTTTTTAGTCTATTACCGGTTCTTACTCTTATCTAGCTTTATTTCCTATATATTGAATCTGATCTAACTAGTTATATAAGTCTATTTAATCTTACGTGTTTTCAGACTAGGTGTCAGCTTTTGCTTCTAGATCCTTCGAGTTCGTCAAGTCTCTTTTTAGCGGTTCCGATTGGGGAGAAACGGAGCTAGTGATAACGATTAACGTAAAACGAGGGACGCTAAACACTTTCGGGCTGTCCCCCATATTGGATCATATGTATAAGCTAACCCGAAAATAAAAATAAAAACATAGATTGAGGAGGGAAGAGATGGAGGGAATGGAGGGAATGGAGGGAAGAGATGGAGGGAGGTGAGGGAAAGGTGATATATCACATAAAATTCCATGCATCACCGCCTTCTCGACGCACGTATACCATTTGTATACTTCGCGCTAATTTCATCTTTTGTATACATATTTTACACCTCGCTGTAACAGGTGGCCGACCTACAATTGATCTTGAACCCTATAAAAATGAAATCAATACTCTTTTTTTTAGGGCGGCGCTGCTTCTAATTCTATATACGACACTTTCCGCGCTACATATAGCCCTTACTACCATACCCCGTACAATAAGGAGACACCTTGAAACATCAGGGTTAATCAGATAACCCAACAATTCATAAACCAACAATAATTAAGTCCCAGGTGGAATATTTCGTCGCCCATAGCTATGTATGATATTCCCACTCCCACTTCCGTGCTTTGTATAGTCCCGGGGGATTATCTAGAGCATACGAGGTATAGATTAGCCACATGTCTTATGGATGCATCCCATGCTTGGGTAGGTCATACCGTGTCTATCATGAGGCCATCTTGGATCTTGCGAAATGCGTGGAGATGAGGTGAGTTGGGTGTTATATTTTGGTAGAGTCTCTAAAGAAACGGAGAGTAAGCCAGTGAACAGAAACCATAATCTTAGACATACCTCGCTTGGAATTCTGTTTCGAGATGTATTTCCAAAGAGCGCATAAAGGTTGGATCAAAGCGACAAATAATGCCATGATTGCGATAATAGCTTCGACGGAAAGACCCATTGCATCGGGAAGCGTGGTGTAGAAGACACTAGAGGCAAGAAGCTTGCAATTGCAACAAAAGGGTGATCAAGTAAAAACTTGAGAAGGGGAAGAGAAAATCGAAAGTGGATGTTTTCTGGAAGGTAGAAAGTAGAGTAAATATATGTTTTTATGTTTTCCAAATGTAGACATAACTGCCTCTTTTGGTGATTTTTTTAGACATCGTCTATCATTGGAGCGCAAGTCTGTCAATATGCACGCCTGACTTTGAAGCCAATCATAGTGGCGCCTACATATGCTAGTCTCCACCTGCCCCTGTCCATTAACTGGTGACGGCGCACACTTAACGCTCCCAATGCTTCGTGCTGTGCATGACGATCGCTTTCCCCGGGTACTTTTAGGTGCCACGAACCAGATCTGTCGAGGTCTAGACTAGCGACCCCTGGGCAATTTAGACCTGCCCCTGATTAGTACTCAATGTAATCAAAAGCAGAGCCTCTAGTTTTTATTTTTTATAATTTTTATATTTTTTGTTAAAAAGAAAAAAAGAAATTTTAGTACAATTGTTTATTCCTGGAGATTTGAACAAATATACATACTAATTTCCAAAGTATTCAACTATATAGTTACTCGGAATTTAAGAGATAATTGCCAAATAGTAAACCCATCTATCTAATTGCTGAGGCAGCAAGGCTGTCTAAGACAGATAGGACCTTTGCTCCCCACCTAGTTTGATTTTGCTTCTTCCTTCTCTCTATCTCAGCCATTAACTCAATTTAACCTATGGTTTCTTTCCCACCCTGCCTTTCCCTACACTAATTGAGGATCCACTCAGCCTAATTCAGACATAGAGAGCCTGAATAGTGGCCCTTCTACAGCGCCATTCGAGTCGACCCAGTCAAAGCGACCGGATGGCTTTGCCAACTACACATCCTTAGGACCTTAAGCTCCTCTCGGCTTCTTGAAGCGGTTGAACAGGGTGCTGCCCCAAAAGCTATATGGACAGATACCAAGATAAATAGAAAGACGATGCTGGTTATGAGTATGTCTATTATCCTGGTGGTCCCTATTGACCTCCATGCAGTCATCTACAAGACAGAAAAACAGGTTAAAACACCACCTAGCACTCAATATCCTTTAGCGGCTTTTGTCGTCGGCACAAGTCCCGGATCCAACAATCCAACCTGCACAAGCACACCAGCCTGATCCCAATAAAGACTCTGGCGGGTAATCTGACTGGCACTGAAGCTTGCCACCACGACGACAATTACCTTGATATCTCGATTGGTTGGTGGAACACCAGGTAACAACCATGGAATCTCAGCAGTATGTTGACAGGAAAACAACATCTCATCCACGATGCGATCCACACCTACAGTGCGCGACAAAAGACGGACACCCTGATCAACCGGCCCAGCAGGGATATACGCATGAGCGAAGAAATCTCTCAAGGTTGAGATATCAGAGCCTGCAATATACAATCAGTAAATCCCCGAACCGTATCGTAGATAAAATAAAAGGGGGAAAAGAAAAAAAAAAGAAAAACTCACCTCCAGCATCGGTAGGAATACACTTGACAAAAACCTCACCAGCGGGACATCCCAATTCACCATAATGGCCATGACCAGTCAACATCGCAACCGCGGGCTCAGAGCCAGAACCTTCAAGATGCCGTTTCCGCAACTCCAGCTCACCAACCACACGATCCCAATACTCTTCCCAAACAGTCTCAATATTAGTAACAGCCCAATGACTCCCGATATTAAACGAGCGGCGCAGACATCCCATCACCCGACTCCACGCCAATTGCGAGCTGATCTCATCGTCGACGTTCAATTGCGAATCCACCTCGCCTTCTTTCTCTTCTGCGATTTCCCGCTCTGCAAACCCGGCTCTGGACCCCGGGTACGTGTACACATAGCAGCGATGTTTTTTCTTGTATGTGACGTCGCCTTCTGTGACACTAATACCGATCCATGGCCACAGCGCGCAGGGCTGGACTCGTGGGCCTGGGATGTGGATTTGGATTGGGAGATATGTTGACTTGCAGGCTGGACCGAAAATTGAACTTGTGTCTGAGCAGCCTGGCACTTCGCAGTTTTCTTTTTCCCTGTAGGTGAATTGGTCTGTCGAGGAGAGGGGATAGTAGGCTATCAAGGCGCATAGGTGTGGGAATGGGTTTGTGTTGCTTGATACTGTGTGGTGCAAAGCTAGGAGGAGGTAGGCGGGTCGGTGATATGCTGGGAGTATAAGGTTAGTCGGATTTCTGTTATATATTGCAAGGAATGAGGTATCTGCTTCGAATAGCGGAAGCTTGTACATAATAGACAAAGAAAGTGGAATAGAAGACGTACCGACTATCGCATACCGCTCTCCATTCTCGAGTTCGTCTTCTTTGTCATGCACGGCCTTCGTCAGTGCTTTTGCGTCCTTCTCTTCATTCCCGCTGCCGAGGAATGGGATATAGATCACATCGAAGCCTTCTGCCTGGAAGCGGTGGACTACGTGAGTATCGAACGCCACGGTGTCGGAAATCAGGAGTAGGTGTCGGGGTGCTGGCTCTTCATATCGCCAGCTGTGGTTACGGGAGCTCGTGCTCACTGTCCGCTGTATTCCGTGCGGATGAGATGCTGCGGAATTAGGGCCCGTAGAATCTGCGTCTATGTCTGCTGGGTTACTGCCGGAGCTTTGGGCTCGACGTCGAGTGAGGCGTTGGAATACGTTGACCATGGTCTGAATTTGGGATGGTTGATTAAATTAAATTAGGGGGGCATGTATCCATGTTTATATGTGGGAATATCAGCTTGGAGTTCGGATTGCTCGGATTGCTGTTCTTGGTATTACAATGCCAATGCTTAGGGTTCTTGGGTGACGTCATCGAGTACAGACCATTCTATTCTATGTGGGCAGTTTGGTCTATTCTGAGGGAAGAAAAAGGAAACTAGTGGCCTAGGCGCACATTTGATGACAGAATTTTTGGAAAAAAAAAAAAAAAGAAAGAAAGAAATACATAACAGTACATGCAAAGAGGTATAGCGGCCAAATGCCTGATTTTGTAGGGCTGATGTCTTAATATGCCTGAATTATGCCCAATACATATTAAACGGCGTACCACACCGCTCTATACCGTGTACTGTACATTGAAGCTATCCCCATCACCCAAAGTCTCTGGTTGCTCGACCCCAGGACATTGGCATTCGGGCGGGACTGGTGCTGGAGGAGGATTATGTTTGCCCAGCGCGAGGCATCATGCCCACACCGAGTGGGGCCTGATGGGGCATTGGCAGGCCCCGCTCGGCTATCTTGGCGGCCCGGGAAGGTTGACGCGCGGGCGGTTGGTTGTAGTGGGGGCCCCGGGCGAGGTTGACGTGCGGACTGGTGGTATGCATTCCCCAGTGCTACAGTCAAGACACGCACCAAGCTTCAAAATAACTGAGACCAATTTTGCTTCTACATGAGCCATCAAGTTCAAGCAAAAGCACCTTCCAAAGGAACAACAGCACGCATCAAACTCAATTAGCATCCACATCAATCTCAATATTATCTAGCATCTTGTCCTTCTCTTTCATTAATGCCTAGATCTCATTAAAAGTAAATAACTGCTTAAATTCCTCCGCTTCCTACACCTTAAGATCAAACCTGGATATACAGAGGTATAGCATTAGCTCCTCGATATCTGTGTACTATGTAGTATATACAGGCTGGAACATACGTAAAAAAACCGCTATTGATCAGCTATTTTATATATGCCTAGACCGTAGTCATGCGTAATAATGGGCTTTGATGGGGGCCTTGATGGGCCCCTATTGATGGGCTTTGGGCCCGGGATCCAGGCCCATTTGTAGGCTTTGCGGAGGTCTAACCCATGTTGCAGGTAATTAACGTCAAGACCAAGCTGGTAGGCGGTATGATTCTGCCATAGGATAATTCCCCTGTCTAAAGAAGAAGGCGGTATGCTTATGCCTCAAAGTGAGGTTATAACTATGGAACCGAACGCAGAGGTATTCCGCCCTTCGGGGCATATGGTCAAATGAAAATATACAGAGAAGATTAGCATGGCCCCTGCACTAAGGATGACACGCTCAATCAAAGAGAAGCTACCTATTTTTTTTTTTATTCACGCAAGCTCGATGAAGGTGGTAGAGTAAAAACAACCATATCATTACACTGGTCTATACTACGCGTTGCGTGACAGTCACGTGCCATCGCCGTTCAACTCCCTACGTTGTCGCGGAGTTTAAATGATAAGTGAACTGAAAATATATAGAAAATATTAACGAAGCCCCTGCACTATGCCATGACTCTTTTTCCTTCGAGATTCTATAATGACGTTGTACTATGTGGGTCTTTTTGACTGTGTTTTATTGGTCTTAACTTGTTGAAGGATCACGAGTGTGATGCACACCCCTCCTAGGCTATAGTCAAGTCTGAGTCCCTTCAACTCGTGTCATCGCCTGAAAGAATTCTAGCATTGATCCATGTGTCAAGCTGTTGGTTCTTGCTGATCCTGGGCTTACCGGATCCAAGAACGCAAAGGTTGTTGGTGCCCCCATCAAGAATACCGTCGGACACAAGAAAGTAACTCCCACCAAACCCCTGCCCTGTCGATCAAATAACTGGGAAGAAAAATCAGAACGTCGCCGTGAAGAATCCGGTCCATCATTTGTGCCGTATTGATCACACCTCAATTCATACTCACTCTTGGGATCTTTTCGGCTCCGTTTTAACTTTCCTATCAACTGGCACCAGGTTATTCTCTTCTCTTTAGATTGCTACGTTATAGTAGAAGCTACACAGTGTATATGTTTCCAACCTTAGGTGGAGGGAACAATTTCTATAAAAGCAGTTGACACAACGATATAAAACATTGCAACGGCCAGCTTATCGAACACGCCGAGGATCCAAAAATATGACCAGGAAGGTATAAAGGACATAAGGTAAATTAATTTTATCGGTCTATGTATTTTGAATAGGTGAAAGTAAGAGAAATCCCCCTAAACTGCACCTGGCCACATCTTCATGCTTGGGAGATGCACCGAGTAGAATCAGATAACATGTCAACAAATATATGCTTCCTCTATGTCTATACAGCGAAATGATCTGATCTGCACTATGTAAGAATAAGAACAATCGCAATGCAGGATAATCATTTTACCAACCCCCGAATGGCATGATATCCATATCCGACCCCACTTAATCAAAGCTCACCAACCACGCACGATCCTCGCTGACTTTCCCAGATGTCTTACCATCGTCAACAAGATAACACTTGTAAGCCTCGCGCAGCAGACTCTCCCGCGCAACCTCACAATCCACCCGAATATCCTCCACCAACGCCTCCAGCGAGACATAATCAAACTCCGGCCGGATATAACCCAGAATCAGCAGGTTGAGTCGCGTTTTATAGAAATCAGGCAAACGATTGAATTTAGTATGACCCTCCTGTCCCGCAGCGGTGGGCGATGGTTCCGTGAGAGCGGGCATGATATGGATTTCCTGAATTGAGCAACCGCGTCAGTCTGATATCGATACCGATACCCCACCAAAATGCGGGTTTCAACATTTGGCGGCATTTCGTGTGGCTTATTATATATCACATCACATACCACAGATCGCACGGTGTTCTTATAGAAAGGGTTATATCCGATACTCAATACAGCAGGCAGAACCACCGCTGTGGATGTGCTGCCCTCGGATGTCTCATGGTGATATGTTTTCGGGTCGAGTGCTACAACGCCATAGTAGACGCCGGTTGTCAGCTCGGGGTGCTTCTCGGATAGGTCATCGGCGGGGATGTTGGCGGTGGGGATTCCGAGCTGTAGTCATCCGGAAAAGCGAGTCAGCGGTAAGTTTGTTGTGCCTGTTGCGCTGTGCGAGTCTAGCAACGAGGTTGCGTTCCCAGATTCATGGACTTACGTCTTTGCTCCCACGGCCAAATCCCTTGATTACTGGGCCTGACAGTCTTATGGGGAAAGGAGGCTCTGGGGAGTCGGGCCCAGCTACCGGATCGCGCGGCTTGGACATGATTATGTTCGGGTGGGGGTATGGTGAAGCGTGGATATTGGCACAGACAGATCTGTGAAGAGTGTCGTTTCGTCTGGGGTGTACTGATTGTGTGATTTAGCAATGGCTTGGCGTGATGCTGGCGTTGAGTGTGTCTGAATATGACCGAACCTGGTGTGGTGGGGGTTATCGCGATAAGGATACCTAATTAGGTGCCTTGTCTATCAGGCGTCAATTCACATGCAATTCCAAGGTTGGATTGAAGGTTGAGTTAAGCTTATTTCTTTGTTTAAATTTAGATTCATGGATGGTCCAGGGCTCAACGAGGTCAGAAATGACCCCACTCAATATCATGGCATTATGCTCATACAGTAACGATCCCGTCCCAGAGATATCATTTTTTGTCCCTTTTGAGCGCCGCAAAAGGAAAATAAAACAAGAAAAGCATATCCACAATCCTGGAATTGATTCCAGGAATCCAATAAGCATAACATATATACGAGAACATAGAACAAAAAAAGACCCCGTCGGCCAGTGGCCCGAATGAAATCAACATCAAAGGAAATCATACAATCCCAGAACCAGGAAATATGTACCAGGTAGAACGACAGAAGAAAAGAAGACAAGCCTAATGTTAGGCTCTGTCAAGGGTATGAAAGGGTAATCTGAAACAAGAGCAGGTAACAAATCCAAAAAAAAAATCAAATCAAATGCATGGCAAGAACTAGAAGAGAGCGGGTTAGCATAAGCACAAATCTGAAAGATTGTATGACCTTAGAGACTTACATTCATCACAATGAGCATCGGGATATCGAACACATCGCGTTTCACTGTCCAGCAGTACGCGCATTCGACCTTTCCGTCCTTGAAACCGAGCTGGTTCATACCAGCCTCGCCAGCAATGCCACCCTTGCGGAGGTGGTTGCTCCACTTTCCGTTATCATCGGACTGTGCAACCTCCATGTCCTCCTTGGTCTTATATTTGAGCAGCTTGCACCGAGTCATGACACTGCCACGAGAATCGCCGAATGCCAGACGCGCAAAGTCCTCGTAGAACTCTACGACACTGTCATCGTCGAGAAGTTCGGCCAAGAATACCGGCTGGGGGCGTCCAGTGCCAGAATTCTCTAATGTTGTACCGCGCGGTGTAAAGCTACCGCGTGACGTTGTTCCGGACTGGGGTACGCCCGAACCACCGGTGTTGACGTTGAGATTTGCCTCTTTTCCTAGAAGCACGTCTTTCTTCCATCCGGTTAGGATGCTGAACTCCTTGCCTACGGCGGCGATCTCGCCAGTGCGTCGGCAGACGATAGTCGGCGTTCCACATGCGTTGATGAAATCCTCGTACTCCCAGAGAGTTCGTTGGAAGCATTTTTCCATGAAAATAAGATCATCTCGATTAAGGGTCTTAGTAGTTGCGATAAAAGAGGGTCGAATAGATGCAAGCGCCTTGGCAATTCGCACGGTCTTTTGCGGCGAAAAGCGACGTTGGATGAAAGCAGTCAGATTGTGGAAGCCACTTGTGTAAGCATAGGGCTCCTTCACGCTTTCGTATATTGAGGAAGGATTGCGGTGGCGCCGTTTAGGACCAACCTGCAGATTTGGGTGCTTCAAGATCGATGCTGACGTCACTTGGCGTTGTCCATTCGGCACCAGGCTGTTGGACTTGGGAGCAGGAGCGATATTATTGAATGGGCCGTCATCGAATGCAGCCGTTGCAATATTCGGGCTTGGGGCCGAGCCAGGGCTAGTGAAGCTTGCTGGTCCACTTTCAATCGCAAATGCATGTGGTGCATTTGCTTTCATGTGTTCGGGGAGCATGGCATTTGGGCCATACACACCGCCGACATTCACATGCTGGCCCGAGGCCGGCCCGGTCGACCATTCATTTAGGAGAGGATCACCGAACATGAAAGGTTGATTCCCTGGGCTTTCTCCAAACCCAGGAGCTGGTGTGGAGAACTGGGCAGACCCACTGCGGCCGATCGACCCTCGCTGTCCTGCGGAATCGGTCGGAGAGTCACCGGCCGCCCCGGTGGCCATATGCCCAAGCATGCCGAATTCCAGAGCACCGTATCGATTTTCGAAGTTCATGCTCGATAGATCGAAGTTGAAGAGCGCTGGATCACTAGGATCAAAAAATGGCCCTGCAAGAGGATTTTGAGACTGACTTGTATCCCCAGAGAGGGCACCTGGGGTAGGCTGCTGGTTTAGAGTCGATGAAAGGCTCGGGTTTCGACCATTGGTGCTGTTTTTCATGTTAAAAGTGGGTGAAACGGGTGATTGCGTGGTAAACGGGCTTTGGCTCATGGAGGATTCTTGATAGGGATTGTAAGATGATGCCTGCGTCTGGGGTGTAGGGTAAAAGTTGTTATTCGAGGGATTGGTTGATTGTTGGTTATGTTGATGGCTGTGTTGTTGACTATGTTGGCTGTGTTGCTGGTTGGAGTTGACAGCATTTGTGCCATTTCTAGATATAGGCAGATTATTGCGGAGCGTGTTGTTGTATAGATTGGTGTTGTTGCTGCTGCTAACAGCTGGCATCAACGCCCCATCGGGAGCATCATGGAGATACTTGGCCTTTTTGCGAACACCATCATGGCAAGCATCTTGAAGCCCACGTTTGATGCAACGTTGACACGGTCGTTCGTCGCCTAAATCCAATATATATTAGTCAGATATCTAACAAGGGCTGTGATCAATCTATCATCATACCACAAGTCAAATGAGCTCGTTGGCATGCAAAGCAAGCTCGTCGGGCCTTCTTCCGTCGCGGTCGGGAGGGATCCTTGGCATTGGCTGCTTTGCGGTCCGCTTTGCTATCGCCATTAGTCTTGGGCTTTACGTCCGATTGTTCGTGTTCCGTGATATCAGCGGAGTCGCGATCCCCACTGTAGTCCCGTGCAGGAACCGGGGAGCCGTGCTTGGCTTCCATGTTCATTTCGGCATGTATCCCGAGAACGGTGATCTATGGACACGTCCACAAAAGTGAGGTAAAGCGGTGCTTCAAACCGATTAAACCACTTTCCGTGCCTTGCTGTGTTTATCTAAAGAAACAAATCGTGGTGGCGACAATACCGATGATACCATCCGCGCTGCGATCTCGGCGGGCCAGCGGATCCACGTGCACAAGATTCAGTCCAGCTTGTGACAGAGAAAAAAAAGAACGATCGCAAATTGCTGATCGTCCGTGTTGAGACTTGAAATCCACCCAAGTCACCTCTCGAAGGTCGGAGGGGTCTCCAGTCCGTGGTTCCTATAATCGCGCGTTTGCGACTACAGTTGGCGGGGAATCGGAACCGGAATCACGGCGAGTCGAGTCACGGGTGTAACGGGGGACAATCGACTGGAGATGCGACGGATGTACGATGATCTGACACATTGAACGATTTCAATGTGGGTTGTAGATGGAGAGAAATTGGCGCAAAGCTGACAGAAAAATCCCGTAACGGTTCGGGGCTGAACTGGGAGTGGAGAGGTGGACGAGTTCGTTCGGCTGCGGGGAAGATATGAATTTCTCTCCAAACGCGAGAGCCGTGCCGATACGAGGCCGAGAAGCTAGAGAAATAAAGAAATGAAAGTTGAGGCAAATATTATTCGCGGGGAAGGTCGAAGAAGAAATGGATGACTCCCAAGAAGGGCTCTCGATCAGAGTGTTCCCGTGACTAGGTGTCTAAGCAAGACACTTCCTAAGGTTAACACGACACAGTCCAATTGTAAAGGATTGGTAAAGGACTAAATGAGACTCGCGTGAGTGACGGAATACAATTTTTTAATATATATTTTTTTCTATTTTTTTTCCTATATTTATTTCCCAATTTCTTTTAGAATTTTCGCGCTATATTTCGCACTTCTAAAAAGGCGCACCTGGGCAGGGCTGGCTATACTTCGTAAAACAGCCACTATTTTACCTAATTAATTTTACTGGGCTTTTATTTTTTTTTTTTTTTTGCTACCCAACCTATTAATCCTTCGTTGGGCGTGATTTAATTTAATAGCTATCTCTGATCATGAATTTCTAGAACGTAGAGTAATATTATCCTTCAACATCTTCCATAAAAACAACTAAAAAGCTATATATATGTACATCATACTCACATGCTGACGTTCAGGGCAACGGTCACTGGAGGCCCGGCATTTGATTTTGCCAAGTATTACATCTTTCACAACATTACCGGAAACAACAGGTAATTTAAGCGCGTTCAGGGACTCTGATTGGCTGTATTGGAATCCTGCACCAGATCGGGTTCCGCGCATACCGGATGACCTATACTATTAGTAACCCCGCGGGGGGTAATTGCGCACGTGCAGGAACCAGGTCGATTGTAGACCTTGTTCTCTCTTTTGAATTACCCATGAACGTTGAATGCAAGTATCTCCAATTGAGTCATTATTCTTCTGCCACAGGCGAATTGATTCCGAGAAACCCCGCTCCAGACCTTCCACGGTTCTCGGCATCGTGCTCCGACCCGTTTTGTTCCGAGGCTGGGCTGGGGTTGGCTCTGCCGAGGCTAGAAGGCTCTCAATATATCGCTCAGCTATGACGGTTGCTATACTCCGAAGAAGAGATTCTCATGTCTGTCTGTAGCCGGGGGGGAAGTTGGTTGGGGATGATTGCCTGTGACTGTATTCCAAGACCACATGACGCTCGTATGCTTCACAACTGGCCCGACAGACTGGGGGTTGCCGTCGGAGAATTAAAGCCCGGGCCAGGTCCGTCCAATTTCTATTCTTGGAGTGGGATCTATTTATCCCTGTGTCAAGCACGCTAGTATTATCAAAGGATTCATGGTCTGCCTGGGGTCAGGAACCGCCAGATCGAATATGCAAGATTGTTTACAAATGGAATCAAGTAGAGCTAGAATATGAAGCATATATCCTTGCCGATCATGCGTATTATTGACTATGGTTTTCTGCATTGGCTTTTGAACTGCAGACGGTACAGCAGCTGCAGGCGTTAGGTCTTGATCTCTGGTTGCAGGCCAGGTGCTGACCCATCCCCAAGCCAAAACGTCTCAGCCCAGGAGGTTCCCAATATCCGGTCATGGGATGCCGTGTTCATCGCCTACGGCACACCGTATTCAGATGAAACCGGTTGGTAAACCGTTGATATGGCACCGAGGGTAGACATGTGGCTCCCCTCGTAAAGGAGCAATCCAGCCAGCAGCCAACCCGCTTAAGATTAATGTATGTACGGGTATTATATGTGCACGGAAGGATCGATCACGCCTGGGATTTCGCGAATCGGCTCTTACTTCGGATCCAGCTGCCATACCGGAAGAATAGGTACCTATTATGAACGTCAGTACAACAGTGGACAGAACAGCTTATGTTGAGTTCTCTGTCGCCAGGGCCACATGCAACTGGAATAGTAGATTGGTAGGTCATAACGTAAGAGTAAATCAAGTACGTCAAAATCAGCACTTACGGGAAAGGGGTCATGACAAGGGTCAGGAACGCTAACAAGGAAGTTGCCCAGTTATATCCAAGGTTGTGGTACACTGCATGACGGTTAGCCATAATCATTACGTCTCAACTGTGTGCAGGCAAGAACATAGGTGTCAAGCATTGAGGAAGAGCTACAGATCGGCCTGTTCAGAATAGAACGCATCGACCCACATCGTAAAGATGCACTGCATGGAAAGCACGGACTTCCAATTCTTGTCGCTGCGCCGAGACAGTGCAGACAAACTTACTTTGCATTCCAAACAGTGGAAATATGCCTCCAAAGGATGAGCGAGTGAAGCTGTTCGCTGCCAGAGCGCTGGCAGCAAAAGTTGGATACGCATCGACTAGGAATGTGAAAATGCCCGAGTAGACTAGGATTGTCCTAACAGTAACACAATCCATTAGCATCATACCAATAGATGGTCGTCCAGCTAGGTGAGATTGCAACGTTGATCTTACCCTGCACCAAAAACAGCACTGCCAATGATAGGCGCAATCCAATGGACATTAGGGTAGATTGTCCAAGCAAAAATGAAAAGTCCTATAGTAACCAAGGGTCCTCCCAGGATCGCTATTCCGTCAAAGTCAGCCATTGATTTCTTGGAACCTTGGCACCTGAACAATTTGCTGGCAAGCTTACCTGGGGGCAGTCGCCACTCCGGTTGGAAGTCATCGAGCTTTTTCGTGGCTTTCTCATGGTTACGCTCCAGGCGAACGTAGTTTCGGCGCCAGAATGGATCTGACAAAATGGCTATAACCATGCCGACAAACAAACCAAGGAAACACAACCCACGCTGCCATATTACTAGCCCGAAAACTTCCGAAAAGACTAGCTGGAAAGCACCAAAGAAGAGGTACAGAATACCCAACAGGATAGCCGAGAAAATGCAAAGGCATAGACACATTGGCTCCAATACTAATAGCAGAACTGGTCTTTTCATGGAGAGCAGCACGGTCTGGCTCACAGAACGCTGCAACTTTTCGATCGGAGCTTTCCATCGCTCGTCCCCGGTTTCCTGGCGCAGCTTCTCCGCTTTACGCCGCAAAAGTCTAGAACATGGTTAGCGTTGCAACCGTTCCAGGATCTGGGGATACATACACTGGGTGATAGGTCTCCGGAACTAGGAATATTATCGAGGCGAGCATCACTCCCGCCCATATCAGGAGCACATAAAACGTCCAACGCCTGCGGGGGTATAAGCTTCAATCGATACCAGAATTCAATATGAAAACATACCATGTGGTAAATGCATTGATGAAGCCACCAACCAGAGGCCCGACTTCAGGTCCCACGAAAGGGCTCGCAGTGTAGAGCATCATGGGGAATGCAAGCTCATGGCGATCAAACATATCACCGACAGTACCTCCAGCAACACTCAAAAAGGCACTGCCTGACAGTCCACTGAAGAACCGAGCGATAATCATGGTCTGGGTATTCTTAGCTAATGCGCATGGAATGATCCAAACGAGGAACAGGCTGAAAGAACAAATATAAATGTTTCTCCGGCCATAAAACTAAGCAAAAATCAGATCAGTAACTCAATTATCTCTCTGTGAAACTTTTTTCTTACCTCTGATAATGGGCTAAGAAATAGTGGTCCAATGCCTATAAGTAAATCGAAAAGAGTCAGTACAGTCCGGCCCGCGAAAGACGACAATATCGGTACGAACCAAGACCCCAAATAAAGAAAGATAATCCAAGCGTCGCAACTTCTTGCGAACACCCAAATTCACTCATCAATTGGGCATATGTCGTAGTATAGATCGAAGAGGCACAAGTCCTACACGCAGTAGGTCAGCATCTATGCGATGTAGAGAAAGCGAGACGAAACCGGCCGTATACTCACACGCAAAGTGAACCCATTGAGACAATAATGACAACCAACCACCGTCGGGCCTTGCTCATATTGCGCGGATTCATAGGATCGTTCTCCTCCCAGCCCACAGTATATGCATCATCCTCGTTCGCCACCGCGGCCTCGTCGACTTCATGGCCGCCAATGCTGACGCCGTCGTTCAATGACCAGCTGCGTTCCAGGGACCTGGATGTGACTGATTTAGACGCATTCGAGCGCTGTTTCTGGAGTGGTGCGCTGCCTTCATTGTGGGGACCCGGGGAGCTTATCGGGGCATAAGTTACGTCCTCGGACTTGGTGCGGTCGAATCCGTTGTCGCTCTTATCGCTAGAGTGTCTTTCGGGGTCAAGGTGGGCTTTTTCTTCGCCGAGGTCCGGTTGTGATATGTCTGTACTTGACGGAGACATGGTCAATTGGCATACGGCGGTCAAACGTCAGACTTGCTCATCTGGTTTGTTTTGTTTTAGCGATGAAGTCATGGAAAACAAAACGAACGGTCTGGAGCTGCCTAGGTATATGTATTGACTGGTGGATATGTGAGTCAGTATCTTGAAAGAGAAGGGAAAATGTTCTTAGCGTCTAAAATGGAAATCAAAAGTCCGAGCTGATCAATCAAGGCGATCCCGGGGATAAACTAGTTCACGGGGTCCTAATTCCGCTTTCTCGAAGCCGACCTCGGGAGTGATCCCGCCAAGTATAATTCTAACGTGGATAATTATATCTAGATTCTACCTAAATTCTACAATACGCATCGTCTTTTAACTGGAACATTTGGCTGTTATCGGGCGCCAAGAACATAAACACGTGGGAACGTTGCACCATGTGGTAAGAGCCACATAATTCTCCGATCCACGGTCTAGACAAAAATAAAACCTGTTTGAGATAGAGATATGTTCAATTAAGCTAGAGCTAACACTACTACGCAACAAAATCAATTTATCAACGCTCCCAAGGGACCAGATGCCCAAACAAAAACCCCAACAGTAACCAAGGTCCTATGTCTCCAAGCCAGCCCTAAACTCCTGATAGTCATTCAATTGAACGCTATCCCCAAAGAAAACACCTGATCTCAAATCGAGATATTCCATCCCAAAGTTGAGCTGTACAAGAAGAGAAAGATGCGCCAATAGATCCCAGAAATTTTGGTCAAGAGGACACACCCTCTACAGAGCCTGGCTAAGCTGGCTCATGGCACCAGAAGCGTTCTCCTCGGCCCAAGAGCCCCAGAGTGCCTGCTTGCCAGCGATCTTGAGGGGGCCACCAATAGATTTAGCTCCCTGGTCGACCTTAACAGCATCTTTCGTGGCCAGCACCAAGACTTCGAAGAACATTTTTGTGGCATCGGCCTTGCTAGACCGCTGCTCGGGAAGGAGATCTTGGAACAACACGCTCTGCTTCTGCTGGGTGGTTGAGCTACCAAGCTTCTCGCGGAGAATATGCACAGCGTGCTTGGTGCCCATTGAGACCGGCTCGGTATCCACGGGGTGCGCCATAGTATCGTCCAGTTCGTCCATGGGCTGGTTGTTGCCTTCGTCATCACTCAGGTGCAAAACATGGTCTTCGTCATCTCCAGGGAATTCAATTTCAGAGCGCAGGTTCATAGTCGTATCGAGAGCAATGCCCTCGTCGATCGGGACGATGGCTTCGTCGTCACCAAGCTCCAGGGCAGGAACGTCGACGGCAGCCACATCCATATCGGAAATGCCACTGTCGCGCTTGCGCTTCAGCTCACCGGCCTTCTTGACAGAATCCAAAGAGAGCATGCCGCGCAGCTCGGGTGCCCATCCGCGCCCACGGTCCTCGCCAAACACACTAGACACAAAGTTGCCATTCTGCTGACGGGTCATAAGGGTGAGCAGGACGGGGTCGCGAGGCAAGAATGACGCGGGCTTCAAAATCGAAGAACGATCATTTTGCTGGTCCTTGATCTTAGAGCTGGAGATTGCGACTTCCTTGTCGAGTCCCATAAGTTTCTGGCGCTTGGTGCGCTGACCCTGCTGGGCGCTAACGGCATCGGGTGTTGCAGATACATCTCGGTTGAATTCCTCTTCCAGTTGATTCATTTGATCAGAACCAGCATCGGAAAGGGGGCTTTCGGAGTCACGGTCGAATCGGTTGTCGGCAGCACGGGGCGTCTCGCCACCACCGCCAAAGTCGTCATCGTTGTTGAAGTCCATGGGGGCATCTGGGAGTAGGTCATTCAGATTGTCGTGGACATCATCGCCAAGGTCCATCTTGTCGAGAGCGTCATCATCTCCAAGGTCCAGTCCAAGATCGTCGTCGTCGTTGAATTTTCCGGCGTCATTGAAAAGATCCTCCTCCACGGGGCGAGGCGCGGGAGCATCTCGACCAATTTCCATAGTCGGGTCATTTCCAAGGGGTAATTCATCCTCGCCCAAGTCAAGATCAACAAGGGAAGGGTCTTCAAGGCGTGCGGGTTCCTGAGAAACAGAGCGGCGGAAGCTACTGTCTGGGAGGAATTGGCTTCCAAAATCCATGCCACCAGGGCGCTTTTCAGCAGGCTCCAGGTCGAGGGTTTGAGGGAAGAGCAGAGAGGTATCGAGGTTGGTGAAAAGATCAGATTCAGTGAGTACATCGGGAAGAGTAATGCCACCTGGGGCGACGACAGTCGAAGTCAAGTCATTGTTGTTTGTGAGACGGAAAGCCTGGTATATGGTTAGACTGAACCAAATCACTACTGATTCAAAAGAGTGCGTACCATTTTAATTTTCATCAGAGCTTCATTGCAATCGTCGAGGAGGTAGCGAGCCTTGCGGCTGTAAATTCGAACTACACCGAGCAGCAATTGGCCACTCAATCGCAGAGCCATAGGGGCCTGACCCTGATCAACAATAGCATTGACACTGCTCTCGATATCCGACTGCAGGATATGCGACTTCGAAAGTTTGCGTTCGATATTAGCCGACAGCCAAACGCGAGCCAACGGCCCGGTTTTCGACAGGAGAGTCTCGGAATAGAACATGATGTGTTTGTCGCAACGATATACTTTACAACGGCAAAATTTCTTTCGCCAAATCCAATAGGGGAAAGGACCCGCCCGGCGCGGGGGTGAGGTGCAGATGGACGACGCGCTGAAGCCGGGAAAACAATGACTTGTGCGAAGACTCGCACTCGGTAATCGTATGAAAAGATAGATATGTGACTAAAAGGATAAAAAGTTTATCACTTGATCGCGTGAATTCAAGACATCGAAGACGATGAAGATGGGAAGGGTATGTGCGCGCGAGGGATATCTTGGAGTTGGCTGAGAAACCAAGGAGGAACGGGAAGATGCGCGTCGGTGGGAATATCAGGCGGCAGCTGTGGCCTGGGCGGGATTTTTGCTGATGTAATTGAGGGGGCTGGGAATGTCGAGTCACGTGTAGGGTACACAAAGGAATACCAGAGCAGTACGAAGGGCGAAGTACTACAAGAATGAGTTTTATCAGCAAATAAACTACTCCGTACATGGTTTAGGATCCAGATAAAGATAAAAGAAATCGTGAATAAAATTTCCCAAAATATTTCTCAGAAAACCATAGAAAACTCTTATATAAATCATTGCTCTTATGGAGTACATCCTATGCTCTGCCCTACACGTGATATGTTGCGCTAGTCTAAATGTAGTATCCGGATAAACTCCCTACCCGAAATAGCTAGGCCACAACGGGTAAAGCATCATCATGGGACCTAGCCTCTTCTAAGTGGAATCGATACTCTGAATGGACTCATTTTACGGTTTGGATTATAGCAAAAGGCTCCCTCGAATTGGATTTTTGGTCTCAAGTCATCTTTCCGTCCCTTGTTTGTTGTCGGCCGACTTGCGCCAACTCCGCAAATCTAGCCGTTAGTCTAGCCGCCCCCGTGTGAAGCTGCTGCCAGATCGCAACTAACGTGAATTGTCGAAGCATAGTCAATTCTTATCGAGACGGGATGAAAATTTCTTTTCAGGATATCTAAAGTCTTATTTTCTTGTCTTTCACAATTCATCCCCCAAAGCATGAGCAATGTCAAGGTCCGCAACACCTTCATTGCCTTTGCATAATGCATCAAACGCCGACTTTCTTCGGCCCCCCTCCACAACACATATGACCGGACCGCCAAATGCTCCATCGTCGGTAAGTATACTTGCTTGATTGATGTACTACGTGTGCTATATCCTTGCTCCACTTCTCGGCGCCCCTAGACAACGGAGTTTCTAACACATGGTCTTGTTTTCTAGGCGTCGACCTCAACGTACTCGTGGCTCGAGCCTCATGAAACTGCCGAGCGACTGCGGACCTCCCTTTTACACGGCCTGACACCCGCCGAGGCAGAGATACGCTTGGCTAGAGATGGACCGAACGAGCTTCCCCACGATGAGCCAGAACCCCTCTGGCTGCGGTTCCTTAAACAGTTCAAGGAGACGCTGATTCTCCTCCTCCTCGGCTCTGCTGGAATCTCTTTTGTGATGGGCAACTACGACGATGCCATCAGCATTACTCTTGCGGTAACAATTGTTGTGACTGTTGGCTTTGTTCAAGAGTATCGGTCGGAGAAGTCGTTGGAAGCATTGAGCCGACTTGTACCCCATTATGCCCATTTGATCCGAGATCTTCCAACAGCTTCCTCCATGGCAACTGAGAATGGTGGTACGTCACCCGTGGGTTCATCTATAGAAATGGATGAAATTCGGAGCAAAAGCCCAGGCTCGGCGTCTGCCGCGGTCAAGGCTTCTTCAACTGTCCCCGCGAATGAACTTGTGCCCGGAGATTTGGTTCTTTTCACTACCGGAGACCGTATTCCCGCCGATATTCGAATCACCGCTGCAACAGATCTCAGCATTGATGAGTCGAACTTGACCGGAGAGAACGAGCCTGTGGCGAAGTATGCGGAGGCTCTGCGCACCGCATCTGGTGGGACCACTCCAGCGCCAAAAGGAATAGAACCCCCTCGGTCTCCGTTCTATGATGCACCGGCTACCGGTGCTGTTGGCGCTGACATTCGGTTGAACGAGCAGCACAACGTTGCCTTCATGGGTACACTAGTCCGCTCAGGTTACGGTCAGGGTATCGTTATCTCGACCGGCGCCAAGACGGAGTTTGGTAGTATATCAGCTTCGCTACAAGAAATCGAGAGCCCTCGAACACCCTTGCAACTATCTATGGATCGTTTGGGCCAGGAGCTGAGTTATATCTCTTTCGGTGTCATTGGATTGATCGTAGTCATCGGTCTTATCCAAGGTCGTAAGATTCTCGAAATGTTCACAATCGGTGTGTCGCTGGCCGTCGCAGCGATCCCGGAAGGCTTGCCTATCATTGTCACTGTCACACTCGCTCTCGGCGTCCTGCGCATGGCTAAGAGGGGGGCGATCATGCGGAGACTCCCCAGCGTTGAAACTCTTGGCTCTGTCAATGTCGTCTGCTCGGACAAGACTGGAACTCTCACTCTCAACCACATGACAGTTACCAAAATGTGGCATTTCGACTGTCCAGAGCCATTCGAGGTGCAAAGAGAAACGACCTCGGTGATTCCTTCTGGTCCTGCAGCGCAGACAATCCTTCGCGTTGGTAATATTGCAAACAACTCTCGTTTGTCACGGATGCACGCAAACTCGCCCGCCAGCGCATCTTCTGCGGCAGTACTTTCTTCGACCATCAACAGTGATTCGGCTGCTGCCAAGAGTCGATGGGTGGGTCAACCCACCGATGTGGCAATCTTGGATCTAATGGATACTCTGGGAGAAGATGATGTTCGCGATCGTATCAGCGCTCGTGTCCACGAGACCCCGTTCAGCTCCGAGCGGAAATGGATGGGTGTTGTTATCGGCGATTCTGGTGGTTCAAATGGAGGTCCCCATGTTGCCTATATCAAGGGTGCTCTCGAACAGGTCCTAGCGCGATCGGATACCTATCTCACCAAGGATGGTCGGGAAGTAATCCTAGACGAACCCCGTCGCAAAATTATCCGGGAAGCGGCAGAGAATATGGCCTCAGAGGGTCTTAGGGTCCTCGCTTTTGCCAGTGGAGTTGTCCGTGATACATCTAGAGGTGGCAGAGGCTTTGGCAGTCGGTCATCCCCGAAAATTGTTCATGGTGATGATGACGAGCGATACAACGGCTTGGTCTTCGCTGGACTTGTGGGTATGAATGACCCGCCCCGTAAAGATGTTCACAAATCCATTCGACGCTTGATGACTGGTGGTGTCAGAATCATCATGATTACTGGCGACGCCGAGACAACAGCTGTGGCTATAGCGAAGAAGCTTGGGATGCCAGTCAGTGATTCCCCGCATTCACGCTCAGTCATCGGGGGTGATGAACTCGATCGCATGACTGCTGCCGAACTTTCCCAGGCGATCTCAACGGTCTCGATCTTTGCCCGTACGAGCCCAGACCACAAGATGAAAATTGTGACAGCACTTCAAGCCCGCGGAGATGTGGTTGCCATGACCGGCGATGGTGTCAACGATGCGCCCGCTCTGAAGAAAGCCGACATAGGTATTTCCATGGGCAAGCTCGGCACCGACGTTGCCAAGGAGGCAGCAGACATGATTCTGACGGACGACGATTTCTCGACTATCTTGCGGGCAATTGAACAGGGCAAGGGCATCTTCTATAACATCCAGAACTTCATTACGTTCCAGCTTAGTACCAGCGTGGCTGCACTCAGTCTTGTACTGCTGAGCACCACTCTTGGCTTCAAGAATCCGCTGAATGCTATGCAGATATTGTGGATCAGTGAGTACTCCTGCACCTGATCCATCCCCTGTATTTCTCTAACAATTATTACAGATATTCTCATGGATGGCCCGCCCGCCCAGTCCCTAGGTGTCGAGCCCGTCGATCCTACCATCATGAACCGCCCACCACGACCCAAGACCGCCCGTGTTCTGACAAAACCCCTGATCCAGCGCGTCCTCACTTCAGCCATGGTCATCATGATTGGTACATTGTCAATCTACATCCACGAGATGGGCGATATCACCGACGGCAGCCCAGTCGAGAAGCGCTCCCGCGTCGTCACCGCGCACGACACCACCATGACATTCACCTGCTTTGTTCTATTCGACATGTTCAACGCGTTGACCTGCCGCAGCGAGGGTAAGTCCGTCCTGCGCGGTGAAATGCCTCTGTTCGGAAACAAGATGTTCAATTACGCTGTTCTTGGATCCTTGGCCGGCCAGGCCTGCGTGATCTACCTGCCCTTCCTGCAGCGCATCTTCCAGACCGAGGCTCTCGGCTTCGGGTCGTTGGTCAAGCTGGTCTTCATTGCCAGTTCGGTGTTCTGGGTGGATGAAGGCCGTAAGTATCTGCATGCGATCCGTCGTCGGCGTGGTGTGGGTTCCGGTTATAGCGTCAATGTCTGATATACCGATACAACGAGTGTACGGTTCGGATGGCCTGTTACGATTTTAGAGGTGTCTATGGCATAGGCGTGTGTAGTTTATCATATTTGGATTGATATCCCCCATATACATAATAGAATTGTCGGTTGTCGGCATATATGCTGTGTTTTCCCATGTAGTCGGCGGCTTATCTCTTGGTGGTCTGTGTTGGTGGTTTTTTAGGTAGATGTCAAAGGTTATACATAGAGAACTCTCTTGCACAGAATATGCTTTTTTTACCGTCTTCGTATACACCTAAAAAGAGCATCCAAAAGACCAACAAAAAGACATGGCAAGGCCGCATAAGCGGCCGAATATTCTTGTCTTGTTAGATGCTTTTACCATTTGATAAAACCAAAATTATGTATACTCATCTTGCATAGATCACAACGTTAGGGTTACTCATCCCCCACTAACTGGAATTCTAGTTATAAAACCTCTTAGTAGTCCTGTCTAGGATATTCTAGGAATTTAGATAGAGATGTGTTAATAAAGAAAAATCATTTCATTCCCTTGGTTTCTCGACAGTCTTCCTACTATATAGACACACTGCTCAGCAATTCTTCCCAGTCCCACATTCCTAGACCGTATAGATGAGATACCCATGCATACTCTTTCGGAGAATTGCAACACTGGCCGAGGCCGCGATATCACCAGCGGGCGCGGTATATATTGTCATTCGCAGCCATCATTCCCAGATACCATAAGCCAAGCCCAACTGTGAGCTCCGGGTCTTATACGAGATGCACGTAGGAAGAGATGGAATTGTGATTCCTACAATCGGCCCCATTCTGCCATGTCCTGCTGCCTTCTCCTTGAAAGACAGCCATCACTATATATCCCTTCCGGTCTCTCTTTCACTATTGCACCTGGCTTCAAGACCTCTTGCCTTGGAACCAATATGTCTTCGGATTATGGATTATAATGCACCCAATATTGACATTGCCGACGTGGAACTCGTTGAGGTCATCAAACAGACGGATAGGGCCTTTCTGTGCCGAGCCCGCTGGCAAGACAAAGACTGCGTGCTCAAAGTGGTAAGTGAGGAAGTCACACCGCACGCCTGCGATAGCTAACAGACCTGGTAGTTCCCTCCTTATAGATGGGAGAAGATCCACCCACCATTCCGTTCTATCGACCTTTTCAAAAATGAGAGCCGCGCATACAGTCGATTGAAGGCTCGAGGCTTTTGCGAACGAGGGTCTGTGCCTGGCTTCTATGGAGTGCTTGAGAATATTGACCCCGAGGCGAAGGGCTGGCAACCTCACCTCAAGGAATTCTATGATGCAACTTTTCCTCGGGGTCTTGATCCCCAGGCTCGCCCAAATGGTGTCCTGATGGAATATATTCCTGATGTGAACATGTTTGATATCTCTAACTACACAGAGGAAAGAGCTCGCAAGCTCCATCAGCTCCTAATTGAAATCCACGAGGCTAGGATTGTACACCTTGATCCTTATCCCCGAAACATGTTGATTCAGGGTGATTCTGATTGGGTACTCTGGATCGACGACGAACTTGCCCAGGTATTTGACCCGGAGCACTCAGAACACCCCCGATTTTTTTGCCAATGAAAAAGAATTCATGGGTGCCTTCGTGGAAGCTTTGGTAATTTTGCCAGTCTCAATTTGGTTTCAAGTTTCCGGCTGACTTTTTGTTTTTTCTTTTTTGCAATTATAGGGCAGAGACCATAAGCTAGGGAAGTATAAAGAGACGCGGGGAATTTATTTCGAGTGACTTTCAAGGGCCGGAATTTTTTGGCAATCAAAGGGTTTTGGCACCATTTCATCAATGTCTCCTTTTGAGAATGTCTGTTTAGCGGAAAGATACTCCCTTTTTGTCATCGTGCGGCTGGTACCAATTGGAATTTACCTCTGAGTCCTGGGGGATACCTTTCCTTGATCATTCGTCATATCAGGGGGCCGAGGGGCTATGCAAAGAAATACATGCCCACAATAGCATTAAAACAGGGATTTCTTTCATTCCCATGTTTGCCTTCAAGGGAACTTGGTTAGTTGGGGTATATGAAAGAAAATATTCGGAGCTCGAGCCAACCAGAAAAAAGACTTGGCTTTCGTAGTATAAAACAAAGGAAGATGATCCTTACTTTATTTAGTAGACCCATGCCTGTGGTTCTTCGCTTGAAATACTAGGGAAGCTCTTTTCGAGAAACATTCCGACAAAGAGATGAATGAGGCTTCTTTCAACGATCCGATCAATTTAATACTATTTTGTTCGCTTAGGATAGAGCTTGTTGGCCGAAGCGTTCTTTATCTTTGATCAAGATTAATTTCTCATTTTTGCTAGTGTAAATCGATCATTTTGCCGCGGAAAATAAAACTAATATAAGAGGTGTGTGTATAATGTTAAGAATGTAGTAGATAGTATAAAGCAGGCTTGGAGATTGAGGTCAACGACTATTTTCTGACATTCACTTGAACCCAGGTACAAGACAACCATTCGATACATTATCATGATCTAGACTTGAAGCCACTTAGGGCTAATATGACAAGATGGCCTTTTATGTGGTTATCCAGGCCATTATTGTCTCCCCCAGTGCCTTCTCCGATTCTTTCTACATAATTCATAGATTAAAGTAGGTAGAACCTCCGCAAAACATCGTTATGAACTGTGATCGAGGAAGAATTGAACCACCTAGGTGTGATTGATTCCCTTGCCCGTGGAGCAAAAACAATATTCTTTGGTGATATATCTTTTGGGATAGAAAAAAAGAGATGACCGACGCAGGGATCGAACCTGCAATCTCTTGATTCGTAGTCAAGCGCCTTGCCATTGGGCCAGCCGGCCGTGCTGTTATGGTCTGTCGGTCAAAATGTGCGCTCTAAGCGAAGCCAAAGGGGGACCCACTTTGGACAGTCTTTCTGCATCTCATTGGTAGATTCATTCTAGGTTATCTAGCTAGGTAGGTATCTACCTAAGGGTGTATCGAAAAGTCGCACATTTTAAGCCTATTGCTGTCTAGCTAGGGAGGGATTCAATTGAAGCCTTGGGAAATGGAGAAGAGGTAAGTATTCGAAAGGGGAGAAGGTATCTAAAAAAAAAGACCTCTGTGAGGACTATGGAAAAAACATGAGATGAGAAGGCCGCATATACGGCGGACTAGTCTTATAATCGTTAATCCAAGTTAAGTGTTTGTGTTCGTTATTTAGTATCATTGTAATAGTAGTGGTGCCCTGGGGTTTGGTTTTTGCTTTGGTGTTGAGGGTATGGTTGGGGTTTGTGAGGATTGTAGCGTGTCTTTGAAGCAATATATATACTGTGCGTGCTTTGCATATTTTGGATTCCAGGCAATTCCCATAAGCGAGGTATAATGGGTTGTACATATACATACTCCGTAGCCTATATATAATCAAGCTATACTCCGTGAGAGTCTACTCTATACTCAAAGACATGAGAATTTTCCAAAATAGCATCGCTATAAATACCCCAAGTGCAAAATGTATGGAGAATTGTCTCGGCTTAGATGGAGGCTGAAGACCCTGGGAGTGGATCACCTAGCTGACACTGCAGAAAGTCACTGATAAGGGAAATAAGGTATTTTCTTCCTACTCCGTAGAACATCCAGATAGAAGATCAACAGAAACACGTAAATATGACAATGTTCCCCCTTCTTACTCCGGATCGAATTTGAATATTTGAATAGCACATCCCAGTTTACATCGAGGACATCGAGTACTCTGGAGATAGGGTTAAAACTCCGGCATCGGTGCTAAGGATCCGAACACGGCGAAGAAAATTAAAGTGTAGGAAGATGCCTGCCGGACCCGGGTCATCGGGAGAAAACGGAAAGCCAAGAGAAATCGAAGAGGCGAAACGGGGAGACCTTATCTGTCGCCAATCGTTGGGCGCATTCCCACTTCGATACGCTAATACAAAAAGGGAAAGGCTTAGCTTACGGTCTGGACCCACTTAGTGCAAGTGGCAAGTTGGACTTTATCTGTAGCCAATCACATCCACCAGAATACAGCGTCACTCGTCCAATTGCTGGTGGCCGATAGGAATTTTATGGAATTTGAAGCTCTGATATCCGAAAGAGAAGATAAGCTCCCTTGTTTCTCTTCCGATATCTCTAGAATATGGAACTCCGACTCTATCCTCCCTATGAACATAGGTATACTCCGTATGCCCTTGGCAAAAAAGAGAGGGGTTCACTGCAGGATACTTATGATAAGCTATCTATTTCTGATTTAGATGAAGGAGTTCATTTCTGAAGAATATATAGCTATATATAAGAAGTAGACCCATGTCCGCGGAGGCTGTGGAATCTACTTCCCCCGAAACCCCAGGAACTATTCCCCGGAGTTGAGTCACCTGGACATTGGTACATGGGATCATAATCTACATGTAATCTCCCCAATGTGAGAGCAGGTATATCCCTCAAAAGGCCAAGACTTGAACTATTGGCAGGGGACAACCCCATACTTATCATCCCTTGCCACCCTATCTTGCGGCCATCTACGCCGGATGACGAGGGTCATAGCAATTGTGTTATTATGTTAATTGATGTATACAGAAATCAAATGAAAAGTTTATATATTTCCAAGACTTGAAAACACGGAGAGAGCCAGAGACAGAGAGAGAGAGAGAGAGAGAGGGATATAGTATTATCGGGATTATCCCATTGCTATTGTCACAATCTCTGACCCAAGACCACTTTAACCACTTTTTTCTTTTTTTTTTTTTTCTTTTTGCAATCCGATTTTCTCCCCCCCAGCCGCGCCTTCCTACCAAATATTTCTTTTACGGGGAAACTGTTTCATCCTCTTTTAACTTTTCGGTGCTAGGCAGTGATTTTTGGACTAGTGAAGGAGAGAATATTTGGGAAGTGTGGATTGCTTTTTTTTTCTGCTTACCATTTGATTTGACCCACCAGTGTCGATCCGACTTATCTTTGGATTTTTGGTTCAGAAGAGTTCGGGTTTCCTTATTTTTATATTCGTGGCGAATTCTTCTCTTTTCCTTAACTTCTGGAACATCCTTATTTTTTTCCTTTCTTCCCTCTCCACTCGACATTCGACACTTTCGTTATTATCCCTCAATCTTACGATCCTTCAAATCTTCGAGCTCCTTGAACAATGGCGTTTAGCGGGAAAGCCCCGTACGCCCCGGACTATGCTTCCTACAACTGGATCGGAGCTCCTTCCAACTACGACCTTTCGACCAACGCAGATTTGGGCGGCGATTCCCGTATGCGTCTATTCTATCTTGTTAAGGGAATAATGGTCTAACATTGATTCCCTCATTTATAGGCACCGAAAATGTGAACAAATGGTTTCAATCAGGCGACCAGGCCTATATCATCGTGGCCTCGGCCATGGTCATGGTCATGATCCCTGGTCTGGGCTTTCTCTACTCGGGATTGGCGCGCCGAAAGTCTGCCCTTAGTATGATCTGGGCTTGTATGGCTTCCTTGTCGGTCGTGACCTTCCAATGGTATTTCTGGGGTTATTCACTGGCTTTCTCCCCGACTGCGACCAATGGTTATATCGGCAACATGCGCAACTTCGGTTTAATGAACACATTGGCTGATCCCAGTCCTGGTTCTCCATTGGTTCCTAACTTGCTCTATGCATTCTATCAGGTACGATTGAACATTGGGAAATCACTGATTTGGTTTTTCTTTTTTGTTGGTTCTCAGGGTGCTAATTGTTAATCTCTAGATGCAATTCTGTGGTGTTACTGCAGCTATCGTTATGGGTGCTGTTGCTGAACGCGGTCGGCTTCTCCCTGCCATGGTTTTCGTCTTCATCTGGGCTACTATTGTTTACTGTCCCCTAGCCTGCTGGGTCTGGAACGTCAACGGTTGGGCATTCAAGTACGGCGTGTTGGATTACGCCGGTGGTGGTCCCGTCGAAATTGGTTCCGGTTTCACAGCCCTGGCCTACTCGATGGTCCTTGGTCGCCGACAGGAACGCATGATGCTCAACTTCCGCCCACACAACGTCTCTCTCATCCTTCTCGGCACAGTCTTCCTCTGGTTCGGCTGGCTCGGTTTCAACGGTGGTTCCTCGTTCGGAGCTAACCTGCGCGCAACCATGGCTTCCTGGAACACCAATCTGACTGCCGCCTTTGCAGCCATCACTTGGGTCCTCCTCGATTGGCGTCTGGCTCGCAAGTGGTCGATGGTCGGCTGGTGTTCCGGTACCATCTCAGGACTGGTTGCTGCAACACCCGCCTCCGGATTTATCTCTCCCTGGGCCAGTGTTATTCTCGGAATTGTGACTGGTATCGTTTGCAATTACTCCACTAAGATCAAGTACTGGATCCGAATCGACGACTCTATGGATGTGTTGGCAGAGCACGGAATCGCTGGAATTGTCGGTCTACTTTTCAACGCCTTTTTCGGTGATGACGCTATTGTTGGTCTGGACGGTGTGAACACCGGCACCGGCGTTGGTGGCTGGGTTATCCACAACTACAAGCAACTGTATATTCAAATCGCCTACATCGTCGCTACCGCCTCCTACTCCTTCGTCATGTCCGCCATTATCGCCTACGGAATCAACGCCATCCCCGGCCTGAACCTGCGCGCCTCTGAGGAAGCAGAGCTCCTCGGTATGGATGACGACCAGCTTGGCGAGTTCGCCTACGACTACGTCGAGGTCCGCCGTGATTACCTCGCCTGGACCCCACAGAACCACGACCAGCTCGCAGACGGCCACCAGGTTCCCGCCGCGCAGCGCTACGGCATCGGCGAACACAGCGAGATGATGCTCGGTAGCTCCCCGCGCGAGGTGATGCTCGAGGGCCACTCGCCCAATGGCGAGATCAGCCAGAGCAGCCGCGGTGGCAGCGAAGGTGACATCGGTCTGCACGAAATCAAGATCGCTCCTGCTCCTCGTCAGGCTGCTGAGCAGCATCCTGCCGAGGCACAGGGTGCTGAGCCCGTTGTGCTAAGACCGGTCCAAGAGAAGACGGAGAACTAATCAGTTCCACTCCATTCTCCTGCTTCTTGCCTTTTTTTTCTTTTTCAAACTCATTTTCCCTCCTCTTTTGCATGGCATAAATTTCGCATACGCCATTTCGTCCAGCAAGCTTTGATTTTCTTCGCGTTTTCGCTTTATCTCGATATCCCTTGAGCGTGCTTCCTTTTTTGCAATAAAAAGCCTGGGGCTTTTGCTATACCTCCAACAAACCCACCCTTCGACCTTTCCTCGATCACCTCTACAACCAACTCTATACCACCGACTTCACATACCATCCAACATCTCACACTCCTATTCACCTTCCCCATCACCTCCCGCGCTACCAAACATACCTCACCTTCAAACCAAACTACACCTCCCTCGGGAAAAGCAACTTGAATTATGGTCTTATTTGGCCTGGCGCTCCATGGTTCTTTGTTTCTTTTTAATGGCCTGGTAATGGTCCGGGGATATTAAACTGGGTTTTGTACGTGTACACAAACTGCTTCGTGCTTCATTGAATTGCGAGGGAAATACCTTGCTTTTTTGTCTATGTTTTCTGGTTTTGCGTCTGCATTATAGAGCGAGACAGCCTGATTTACAAATTTATTTATTATCTAAGACTTTTTTTATTATTAAAGCTCATCTCTATGTAGGTGGATGTAGATATGTGGATATGTGGATATGTGGATATGTAAATATGAAAAATAACATGTCCGTTGCGAGTCTACATACAGTCTAGAACTCGATATAATAGAAAATGCCAAAGCCGAACAACACAAACATAAAATCAGAATCGAAACAAAAGAAAACCAGTCAAATGAACAAAAACAATCTACACAAAATCTCCCCATCAAAACAATCAACCCTAAAACAAAAGACTTCACTTCACTTCTCTCCTACCTCCTAACCATCCCCCTAACCCTAATCAAATCCTCCCTCCCAAGCTTCTCAACAACCTCCGCCGCAACCCCACCCCTCCGAACCTCATCCCACTCATCCTCATCCATCCCCATAACAAGCGTCATCTGCACACACCGCGCAAAGAATTCGCGATATTTATATCTCCCCGGGGCACCAGCAACATACCCAACATCAACAGCAGCGCCAACAAGCCCAGCAACATCCCTCTCAAGTCGCGCGGCGCCAAGCGCGTTAATCCGAGACCCGTAAGACCAAAGTCTCTTTTCCAGTAGACGGGCTAGATACGCGATCGTCACGCCGAGGACGCGGTCGAAGGCGGATGGTGTCAGTATCCGCGCGAATGGCGTTAATAGGTCGTTCCATAAGGATGTGAAGCGCGGTTTGACGAGTTCTTTGTTGTCGAAGGATGAGTTTGGATTGTCTGGTTCGAGGGTGTTGGGGTTTGGTGCGTATTCGATGTCTCGGAATGCGTCTGCGAGGATTGGGCGGAGACGGGATTTTATGGTGTTGTTGAAGATTACTTGGATTCCGTCTGTTAGGAGGTCGGTTACTTTGCTTTCGAAGGTTGTTGAGAGGGTTTGGAGGGTTTGGTGCACTTTTTTGGCGGTGCTTGGGCTGGCGAAGATTGTGAGGAGGTGGGAGGTGGCTTCGGTGGTTGTGGTGTCGGGTTTTGAGCCCGTGTTGTTTTGTACGATTCGTCGGATGTAGTCGACTCCTAGGTCGAGGTTGTTGATTTGGACTAGGAAGGAGATTGTCGTTTGTTCGGCGGGTTGGCCGCCTTGTATTGAGCGTGGGTAGCACTCGTCGCGCATCTTGCGCTGTGTCATGCCGATGAAATCGGAGCCTAGGACGCGGGATAGTGTCGGGACTACGTTTGTCACGACTGCATCTTGGGAAGTTGCGAGTGACTGCTGGATGACTTTGTTGACGATGTACATTATGTCGTCGATGGCTGAGGTGATGTGTGGTGGGTCGGCTTTCAGTGGACGCTGGGGGTTCAGCGTGAGACCCGATGGGGACTCGTCTAGCTGGAAAGCCTTTTCAACGGAACGGCGGAAGAAGAAGGTTGTCATTGCGTTGAAGGGGGACACGAGACGGTCATTAATCTTTTGGGCCAGAGGTGACTCTCGCAAGAAGCTGGGAAGCTCAAATCGCTTGTCGTCGTCCGCTTCACCCTCACCAGAAGACTAGAGAAGTTGTTAGTATTGGTATTGGTATTGCAGAGGTAACAACTCACATTACATGTGTCAGCCAGGAACCGACAGTACAATGACCACCGGCCCAACATGATAGCCATTTCATTCAAGACACCATCGATCTCTTTCATATCTACCCCCTCCTCATCGGCAGCAGTGCTCGCCCCCATGGCAGGGGATTGTGACTGAGCCGGGCCTGGTCGCTGCGCGGGCAGGAAGCTCTGCACCAAGAAAGTGAAAGCATAGGATTTGATATCCATCAATTTGCGATCCACATGTCGCTCGTCGCTCCAAGTATCAAGAATGATACCACCCTGTACATCAGCCTCGACCTGGAGCCGTTCGATCACTCGTCCCATCTTACGGGGACCATAGTGGTGCTCAACGAGTCCGCCATGACCATCAATAATCTGCGCAATATGCTCAAACAGCTTGGTAAGCGCATTGGCATAGAAGAACCCATCCTTAGTCTGAGCACCCCCGGTAGCCCCGTTAAGGTTAGCCCGAGCCTTGGCCGCAACGCCCTGGCACACATAACGACCATAAACATCGAGTCCAACCTCAGAGCGACCAATAAGCGGGAATAGCTTGAAGAACCGCGTAATCTTGGCCCCATCATTCTCCTTAACCGCCTTCTCAAACTCACGCAGGAACAGCCCGCATAGCGACTCCGCCGCGTTATCAAGCGTCACACTTGGGGGGTCTGGCACTTCAGCCGTAGGAACCATCTCCGCGGCAAATGCGCCATTGACGACTGAAGCCGGGATCTGAGCTGCACGGTGTAGGAAGCTAGCGGCTTTCTCCCAGTCCTGGGGTGCGCCCATCGACCCTGCCACGCCTAGCGCACACGCCTTGAGCTCGGCAACCTGCTCGACAACCTCAAGCGTGGCTTTCACCCGTGCCTGCTCGAGATCCAGCCGGCGGACTGCACTGGAGATTCGGTCGGCGGTACCGGCGGCTTCGGAGAGCATTCCATGGCTGATGGAGCGGGTTGTGCTTGCGTGGGTTCCGATGTTGGCGCGCATCAGGTCCAGCCTGCCTAGCTCACGGGAGAGGTCTTTCTGGGATGTTACTAGGGCATCGAGGCGGGCGGTCACAGACGCTTCTTGGGTGTGTAGGTGGGACAACGTGGCTTTGATCTCGGCGACGGAGCTGGCGTTGAATATGTCGGGCTGTGGCTGAGGAGATATCTCTGTGGGGGAGGCATTGATGCCTGGAGGGCTTTGGGACATGGCATTATGCCCATTGGAGGTTGCAGCCATTCTGGGCGCCATTGGTTGTCGCAAGTTGGTTTGTTGATGCCACGCCAGTTGTAGGGGGGTTGCAGGCGGTGAGAGTGGGTTTTACAGCTTCGAGCTTGAAGTTACGGTGCTACGTCAAGACCAACGGGAGTTTGAGACTCCAAATTGTTAGAACAAATAAAACCTGCCATCCTTGTCCTGAACCCCTTTCTTTGTATTTTGTTTGTCCTTTTATCTGGTGTGTTTTAATGTCGTTGTGAATCAGGCCGACGTCATTTTTACCCCACGCGCGCGATCCCATATCAATTGCTCTTTTTCTGTTTCCCTTCCCTTTTTTTTTTTTTTTTTTTCTGTTAACCTTCTCTGCTGCTCTTTTAGCGACTTTCATTAAAAAGTCTCAAGATTTGACTTTTTATCTGTCAAGCCCTCAGCCGCCATCATCGGACGTCGCAAACCTAGACGTCCAAACCGGCGCACCATGGGCAACGAATCATCGACCCAGGTGGATGAATCCACATCCCCCACGGTGCTTGAGGCACGCAACATCGAGGCGGTGGCCAAATATGTTAAACAGCATAATGTGAAGAAAGTTGTGGTGATGGTATGCAACGTGAATCTCCAGAAAACAGTGCGTCGAAGCTAACCAAATGCAGGTGGGAGCGGGCATCAGCACTTCAGCAGGCATCCCAGACTTTCGCTCACCTGACACTGGAATCTACGCCAACCTGGCAAATCTAGATCTACCAGAACCCGAGGCAGTCTTTGATATTAGTTTCTTCCGGCAGAATCCCAAGCCTTTCTATGCGCTGGCGCACGAGCTTTATCCCGGACGCTATCGCCCGACCATCGTGCACTCATTTGTGAAACTACTTTACAACAAAGGGATGCTCTTGAAGCATTTTACTCAAAACATTGACTGCCTCGAGCGCCAGGCAGGTGTGCCAGGCGAGAAGATCGTCGAGGCCCATGGCAGTTTCGCGTCACAGCGCTGCATTGAATGCAAGGAGACCTTCCCGGACGACGAGATGCATCAGATGGTATCCAAGGGCGACGTACCCCACTGCCACAAGTGCAACGGCCTAGTCAAGCCGGACATTGTGTTCTTCGGCGAAGCTCTACCATCCGACTTCTTCGATAGCCGGTCTCTGCCAGAAGAAGCCGATCTCTGCATTGTCATGGGAACTAGTCTATCCGTCCAGCCATTTGCCAGTCTGCCTTCCTTTGTTAGCCCGGGTGTGCCTCGCGTGCTCATCAACATGGAACGTGTCGGTGGCCTTGGATCGCGGAGTGATGATGTGTTGGTGATTGGGGACTGTGATGCTGGTGTGCGCAAGTTTGCAAAGGCTATGGGATGGGGAGAAGAATTGGAGGCGCTGTGGGAGGAAACCAATCCAGACCCGCAGAAAAGAGCGGAGGAGAATGCCCCGCTACAGACGCGAGACGAACGGCTGCAGGACGAAGTGGACCGACTAACGGAGGAGGTCGATCGAACTCTGGGGTTGACAGATGCGTATCAGAATAAAGTACGCGAAAAGCTGGAGTCACACGACAAGGCACACCGCCAATCTGAGGATCTCGACCATGTTTTTCCCCATTTGGCGCGTAAGCTGTCACATTGAGATGATTTTCATGAATTGACTTTAATATGCAGAATAAGACAGAAATAGGAGAGATGTTCTTTTATTACAGTGTATTATGTACATATATGGAGTATGTTGTAGATATTTAGGAGCTATGTACTCCGTACGGAGTAGGGATAACGTATGAGATAGTCCACGTGCCAAGAGATTAATCTCGCCGATCATAACGTTTGCAGTTGGAACATACCTGATTGAGGACTGAAATAACTAATATTCCTCAATTAGTGAGGATTTATACTATTTTTATAACATTCAACTAGAATAATAGAATATTTATTAGTCCAAAGATGTCTCCTAATTAATAAAAAAAAAAACACACTCCCCCTTAAGTCCCATCAGCCCACCTTAGCCCCAATTGACTTTCTCAGTTTCTCTCCGACAGTCCAAAACAAGACATCTACACTTGCCCCACGTTATATTCTCCATATCGTCATTCTCCCCCCCTCCCACTTTTTTTCCTCCTACTTTCTTCTCTTATTTTCTTCCCATATACTTCATATTCATCATGGTTGGACTTGGCCCTAAGCACCCGCATTCCCGGAAGGGTGAGGCTCTTCCAATCCCTGGCGATATTCCTAATCTAACTATGTTGTACAGGGTCCATGCACGAACTGCCCCAGAACTTGTTGGAGCCCATTAAGGAATTCGAGAAGGCTTTCACCGTCGATCGCTCCAAGCTGAAGGAGATTGTGAACCACTTCGTCAAGGAGCTCGAGAAGGGTGAGACCACTTATCTGCAGCTGTCCGATTATATGCATCGCTAACAAAAAATAGGTCTGAGCGTTGAGGGTGGCAACATTGTGAGAACGGCATCATTATCCCGACCTTAACATCCACTGACCTAGCAAATAGCCCATGAACGTTACCTGGGTCCTGGACTTCCCCGATGGACATGAGCGGGGTACCTACCTGGCCCTCGATATGGGCGGCACCAACCTACGTGTTTGCGAGATTACCTTGACTGAGGAGAAGGGCGCGTTCGATATCACACAATCCAAGTATAAGATGCCCGAGGAGCTGCGGACTGGAACCGCCGAAGAGTTGTGGGAGTACATCGCCGACTGCTTGCAGCAATTCGTCGAGACCCACCACACTGGAGAAAACCTCACCAAGCTGCCTCTTGGTTTCACTTTCTCCTACCCCGCCACCCAGGAGTACATCGATCACGGTATTCTGCAGCGCTGGACCAAGGGCTTCGACATTGACGGTGTCGAGGGCAAGGATGTCGTTCCCCCTCTGGAGGAGATCTTGAAGAAGCGGGTATGTTTACCCTTGGGATGGTGCCACCCTCCCCATGCAGGTTCAGAAGACTTACAAGGCTACAGGGTCTTCCCATTAAAGTTGCAGCCCTTATCAACGATACCACCGGTACCCTCATTGCTTCCTCTTACACCGACTCCGCCATGAAGATTGGCTGCATCTTCGGCACCGGCGTCAACGCCGCATACATGGAGAACGCAGGATCCATACCCAAGCTGGCCCACATGAACCTGCCCGCCGACATGCCCGTCGCCATCAACTGCGAATACGGAGCCTTCGACAATGAGCACGTGGTCCTGCCCCTCACCAAATACGATGACATCATCGATCGCGACTCCCCCCGCCCTGGCCAGCAAGCCTTCGAGAAGATGACCGCTGGTCTCTACCTCGGCGAGATCTTCCGTCTCGCACTAATTGACCTGGTCGACAACCGCCCCGGTCTGATCTTCAACGGCCAGGACGTCACCCAGCTCCGCAAGCCCTACCTGCTCGATGCCTCCTTCCTCGCCCACATCGAAGAGGACCCCTATGAGAACCTCACCGAGACCTTGGATCTCTTTGACAGCAAGTTGAACATCCGCCCTACCGAGCCGGAGCTGGAGCTTATCCGCCGTCTCGCCGAGCTGATCGGTACCCGTGCCGCTCGTCTGTCCTCGTGCGGAGTCGCCGCTATCTGCACCAAGAAGAACATCGAGTCTTGCCACGTCGGTGCTGACGGCTCGGTCTTCACCAAGTACCCCCTCTTCAAGGAGCGTGGTGCCCAGGCCCTGCGCGAGATCCTCGACTGGGCCCCTACCGAGAAGGACAAGGTTTCCATCATGGCTGCTGAGGATGGTTCCGGTGTTGGTGCTGCCCTGATTGCTGCCCTGACACTCAAGCGTGTCAAGGCCGGCAACCTCGTTGGTGTCCGTAACATGGATGACATGAAGACCCTGCTTTGAGTGGGACTGGTTTTGTAGTGGTGATGGTGACTATTACTATTATCTGATCCACGACAAGACAAACCCTTACCGATGGGTTGGAGTATATCCTTTTCTTTTTAAAAAAAATTGCGGTACCATCTGATTCGGGGGGCTTGACGAAAGATTTAACGATATATCGATTCTGTGTATGTTAGCCTTGGAAGGCTCGTGAATAGAATATCCATAGTGCTATTATTCCCTTGGTAACTATGTACTGTAGCCAGTATCATATGGTCTTGATCATCTGTTGTCTCCCCTTCTTTCCTACTTATATCTATAGATAGATAAATAGGCACCAGCATGTGTGATTCAAGCATAAGGCATAACATTCTGTGTCAGATCTGCATTGTCATACGCCATCGTTCTCTCCTTTGTTTCAAAAATCCATGGAATCCAACCTCGCTTAGTCATACATGATTGCATCCATGGTGTGCACTTCGCAGTCCTTACTTCTTGCTTCCTTCTCTCCCCATCTCTACAACATACTTACTATTTTGAATCGACTGCTAAAGAAGTGTTAACAACTTGCGGGAGAAAAAAACAAGAATGCAAGCGGTATAAAACCCCGAAGCTCTGTTACCCGAATAGGCAGATTTGTCGTCACTATACTATAGAACATGGTGAATTGCAAACAATATCAAAAATAAAAATCGTGTTCCTGCGCAAAGCAGAAAGCCATATATATCACGATAATAACATATAGCACATACCTACATAGGTAGAACCATCGAGTTGAAGTAGGAGCCACCCTCAATGCATCAAAAGTTAGCCTCAGCATCCACATCTCCTCCTCCTTCCTCTTGTCCACTCTCCAAAATGGAAGGGTCACAGGATACACAGCCGGTGCTTAGTCCGGTATGTCCTACCTCCTTCATCCTGCAACCCACAGAAAGCATCCTACCGATAGATTATCTTCCAACAGAAATTGGGCACATACAGACGTGGATGTATGAAAGCGGCGAACTCGGCCCACGTCAACTGGGGGATCCCCCCCCATTTACCTTGTCGAAGGGAAATGGGCCGATAAGAATCCCTGGGAGGACGAATCGGTGCCGAATAACGCAATCAAATGGGGCGAGGTATGTTCTCCACCATCTACTGTGTCTACGAGTATGACACTTGTTTACATGATATCTATAGGCTGTGTGTGTATCACCAGTGAGACAGTAGAGTGGTCCTGGTACTCCGTATATGCTGGAGCATGGCAATAACCTGGACTGAGAATCACCGCCCTTGACAGACACCTCGGTTTATTGTGAAGCCATATACCCCGGGAGCTGTATGCCTGGGTTATGCGGCGTCTGGGATGCGCAACCACTTGCCCTTCGCTACAGCACCTGAAAAATAACCGTTTTTACGTTGCTATCGTCATAATGACTGGGCTTGTGCTACTTGTCATTGCTGGCATCATGGCTTGTATAGTTTGGATCGGTACCGTGAAAAGCAGTAAGTTGAACCTGGATAACTACAATACAATAATTGTTACTGACAAGCTTGGAATCTCTATTTAGGAAACCTTCGGATGAATCTCTAGCTGAAATGGCTAGATCCAGAAGAAGGCCGGGCGTATGCCGCCCCCCCCCCCCCCCCATTTGAGCTTTTTTTCTCGACTACTTCCCATGTGTTTGCTTGTCAATGCGATGATCCTTGTCCAGTCACCAATGTATTTCACTTGCTCGCATATATGATTCTCGAATCTAGAGCCATTCACCCGTTCAGAAATGCCCGAGCCTGCATTTCACACCTTCGCGTTAGGCTGTTTTTGAAGGCCGGGTGCTCAACTTGACCCTGGCAACGGATTTTGTGATGATTGCGAAGAAGAGTTAATGGGAGACAGACTTCATCCGGCATGTCTCTCAGGTACGCATCTTCATGATACCAGCAGTATTCCCCGGCAATTTTCATTTGGACGGGAGGACCTACTTGATATTTATTGTTGGTCCTCACTATCAAGTTGTATATGTGTATAACAAAGAAAGAAGATAAAAATGATCAATACATGATCAATCAAAGATATAAAACATCAGAACACGACCTACCTACATACGAAGCACACCTATATAATGACTAAACCCATCTAGAACCACATGCTCACATACCCATATCCCCTAAACACCCGAATCCTCTTGATCAATATTAAAAGCCGCATCATAAGCATTCCAAGAATCACAATTCTTCCCAAGAGCCTGCCGATCAATCAACGGCTCAATCTCATCCTCCCTCTCCAAAAACTGCAACGCAAACCCTTCATCCGTATGCCACCCAATATGACAATGCATAAGCCACGCCCCAGGATTATCGGTCTCAAACGCAATAAGCAAAAACCCATTCCCATTTAACATAGCCGTATCCCTCCGCGGCGGGTTATCAGTCGCAACACTCCCATTCCACGGATTCGACCCCTGCGCCAAAACAAAGAAATCATGTCCGTGTAAATGTATAGGATGCGACACCGGGAAACTCGTGTTGATCATGAGATACACCCACTCGTGCGCCCGCGGCAGCTCAATCACGCCACTCGATTCTGTGAAGTTGGGTGTGTTTTCGTCGTTGAAGAGTTGTAGTAATGTAGGGTCTTCCCAGAGGACTTGCATTGTTGTGCTGTTGAGGTACCACCGGAAGAGATTCGCGCTGTTGCGTCCCAGTGTCACGTCTGTTAGGTTGTTCCAGTCTGCTGCTGAGACGGTTTTGGAAACTTGTGGTACGAGGCTGGTGACGGGCTCGTCGATACATTCGTCTAGGAAGGTGAAGGCGTTTGTTGTTGGTGTGCTTGGGCGGTTGTCGTAGTACATTATTCCTCTTATGTCGTCTGGGTTTGCGTTTTCGGAGCATGCTTCTTGGGGAATTGCGCGGATCCAGAATGAGTCGGAGATTTGGCGTTGGTTTGCTGTTACGATTACATCGTAGCGTTGGCCTGGGGATTCCTTTTTGTTAGTTGTTGCTTTTTTTTCCCTGTTTGGAAGAGGAGGAGGGTTGGTGTTAGGGCTGGGGGTTTGATATCCAAAAAATAAACACCACATACCCATTCCGATGTCGATATAATTCGCTGTATATGGTCTGATCGGTACAAAGTCCGCCGAAATAACAGTAAGAGTATGATTATCAATCATAAACTTCCAGTGCGTATCAACAGCCGAATTAACAATCCTCAGTCGATACGAAGACCCCTGATTAACTTTCATCTGGAACCGCGTGCCCGTAGAATTCGTCCCATTCCCAAAGACATTCGTCCCGTTAATCAAGCCAGTATCCAAAGTCGGCGGTCCAACCGTCTGAGCCTCCAAATACAACTCATCAACAGTGGGATGCGACCAGTCCGTCAGGAACAGATTGCCCTTATCGACCTCGTAGTTCGCCGTAGCAGGGCCATTGATCACAATCCCGCCAAACACACCTTCCCACGCCTGTAATCCAATGTGCGAATGGTACCACGATGACCCGTACTGCGCAGCCCGCCATTTATAGGTTATGGTTGAGCCTGGTGCTGTGGGACATTGCGTGATGGAGACAACGCCGTCGTTGCCGTTCGTGAAGTTCTGTCTGATCCCGTGCCAGTGGATACTCGTTCCATTCTGGGATTTGTGGAGGCTGTTCGTGACGTGGATCACGACCCAGTCGCCCCAGTCAGCGAAGATCGTTGGGCCCGGGATTGTCCCGTTAACGGCCATTACTGGTCGGCTGAATCCATCTGGTGCGGCTTCTAGCTCTTCGAGGTTGAGCCAGTACTCCCAGGTTACGCCTGTATTTGGTACTATCTGGGTGTAGTCGGTGTTGATGTCGTATTGGCACCATTTAGACCGGGTTCGGGAAGTGTTGCCTGCACAGGGTGTTCCTGTCGGTTTGTTGATCTTGGTGGTGGTTCTTGGTTTGGTACTGGTTGTCGTGGGTCTGTGGTATTGTGGTTGGATATTCACTGAATCGACAGGATCATGTGGAATGGCCGCGACAGAAGCACTCAGGCTAAATGTCAGGAGTAGAAGAGCTTGAAACTTCATGGCTGCCAGATTTACCCACGTAGGGCACTTTTATAGCGCTCAATTCTCTTTGGATTATGAATAAAGCTCTATATAGAGATTTCAAGACTGAAACCCAAAAGAATTCGAGTATAAGAAAACAAATGAGACTTGCTGATACACAAGAGAACTGTCCTCTATTTAAGCCGGTATCTTATATATCAGAATCCTACAGCATGACAAGGGGAGGTTTGACCAGGATCAAGAACGCCATGTCTCTTTTCACGAGGTGTCCTGCATTCGTACCTCCTCACTAGGATAGGCCGGGCAGCCTTACCGGTGATGCCATGGGAAACAGGATCTTGTGATACACAAGGCGACCCGACAGACGAATGGGCATGGCGAAGTGTCATCTTCATTGTTCTACTGGGGTGTTGAGGCTATGTTCTTAGTGGATATCCGGGTAGTAAGATCAAGGCGCCCCGTAGACCATCTGCCATTCTAACCGTAGGAATATTCTCGGCTCGGGGGGCTTCCCAGCGGCTGGATCGTGGCGCTGTCCATCATACTACGTGCGCACTGGCCGTTTTGAGTCTGCAGGTGTTCGCTACTGCCTGTCTCTCGTAAGAGTACTATCGAGAAGATGGAGAGCGTGGATATTCCATGCAACTAGGGCTGTGTGTCTCGGATTGTCAAATCAAAAGCTTGCAAAGAGAGCCAATGACGGAGATTGAACATCGGGAGATCTTATTTTCTAGTTCGATCGCAGTCAGATCGGTTCGCAGGGCTTGTATTTGGGTTATGCTCCCCGACGCGTTGTCCTGTTTTATCTTTGTGTAACCCGTTTCAGCCTCAGATTATACGAGTGCCCCACGTGTGTGGCTTGCGAATTAATATTGCTATCTCGCATATTGTTTCCGTTTTTTTTTATAGAGATTTCAGCTGGTCTGTCTAGGATTGTCGATTATCGTGGGAGTCTTGACGCAGCGCATGCATGGTGAGTGGATGATTGATCTGACCATTGGGGATGTAATAGTCGGGATCTGCATTTCAACATGGAACACAGCCAGATGATGACAACGGGGGTATTTCTCCTTGACTGGGATCATGGGAATGAGGTTGCAAATTACGTATCATCGTCAGCTCGTACCAGTCCAAATCACAAAAGGAGGCTTGGATCACAATCTTAGGAAATAAAGAGAGGGACCAGTAATGAGAACCACACATGTCATTGGATAATTCCTAATGTGCTGCCTGCTTCTAATTAAACCAACTGTTATCTCATCGACTATGCCCTCGTGACTCCTTTCTGTTCTATAAGTTTTGCTTAATCCTGACACACTGCCGTGTACACCCCCTTCCAACATATTGTATGACTTGTTTATCGCAAGATGTTATTTCTTTCTATTTTTCTTCTAGCCTTTGGGCTAGTCTGCTCTGCGCACCCACTTGAGAAGCGACAGTCAAGGACAACCGAGCCCTTCAAGCTGTATGCATATGGCCCAGGCATTAGCGGACTGCCCGTCTTCTATAGGAACGGTATCAAATCCACCCCCCAAACCACCAAAATCAGCAGACTTAACTGATTCATATCACTTTGATAGGTACTGCTCAAGTTGCAGATGAGTCCAAAGTAGACACAACCACAATGGCCGCAATGACCCCAATCAACTGTAAGAACTGAAGATCTTTACCCCATGGGCAAACCACAAGAATCCACAGATCTACATCTAACCATGTACATATAATAGTCACCGCCTCCACTGGAAACACCTTCGTTGCACACCCCAGTAACAGCACCAGTTCCACCGATGATTCCACTACCCTCTCGACCAATACCAACATGCTGTGTCTAGACCGAGGAAATACGGACTCCAATCCAGTCGGATTCACCGGTACACCCGCGAGAGAGCAATCCAACACAACTAGGCTTAGCAACGTGTGGTATACGTACGGGAGCTACGTCCTAGTCACTGTGACCGGGGCCAACTTTTATGCGAGACAAACTGGCGCGGACGGCTTGTACTCTCTGCTTTGGAGTAGCTCGGCTGAGGCGATGACAGATACTATACCACTAGTGCTGCGGACTACTGAACCGGCAACGGTCTCTGTCTTAACCTAGCCAAGCTGGGGTTGGATATCCTGGATTTTGGGGAGTAGAGGGGAAGGGGAAGGGTGTTCTCGATGCATAGCGGGAAGTGGTATGGTGTGTGGTGGCGATGTAGTGGATCGATCTCGGCTCTACATACCCGGAGATTATGTTGAATACGATGTCATGCAGTTGGTAATGTGTTATCACGTATCATATCTTTGTGTTGTCTAGGCTGCATTGTGGGGGAGGGGAATACAGGGGTTTAACCAGCGCTTACTATATTATATCCGGCATATAGGCTGCATTCGATCATTCCAGAATATGGGTCCAGTATTCTCTACATTGTTAGATGTAGGTCAATTGGAAATATCTCTCTCTCCAAGGACATGTGATTGGAAAACACCAATCTCCGACGCACCGGTAGGCTTCGGCTATTCGCTACGTATAAGCCAAAATATGTAGCACCTGCTTGGAATTTCGATTTGGAGGGGCTGGATATGGCAATGAAAGTCGAATCAATAGATAAACCTTTACAGACAAGTAACAGCCACATATCATCGGGCAGCAACCGACATGAAAACCCAATAGCAAACATATCAAAGAACGTAGATTCAACAAATTGCTACATAGCCCTATAGCTAATATATGCATAAGGGTAAACCACGCAGATTGTGTTAGACAAACGAAAGAAGTACATATACGAGACTTGCAGAAAATGCCTCATTGCTGTGCGCAGCCGAAGGGAGGAGAGAAGGCCCAACAAACGATTATCAAGCAAAGTGTTGGTTGTGAAGAGGTCCCGACATGAAACAAACAATCCACAGGGAATAAAATAGAATAAAGAAACTAGGGAAAAAAGTGAAATCAGACCTAGAAAGCAAAGCAAGGCAGATTGACAAAGAAAGAACCTGATGCAAACGACAATTGATATCAAAAGCCAAAAGACAAAACTCCCCAGTTCTCCCAGACCCAGAAAACGCCAGAAATAACATGAAAACGTGATTCTTGAAAAAGAAAGAAGAAAAGAAAAAAGAAAAGAAAACACCGGATCTCCCATCCCGAACCCTTGGTAAATTGATATCCCGAATAACAAGAAAAACATAAAGCAGAATCCATTCTACTTCTCCCATCTGTACCAATCGTCCCCTCTGCGAGACTAAACCCTGGTTGATCGTTTCCGCAGACCAAATTCTTGTTCCTGGAGCTCTCGTATCAAACGAAGACTTTCCTCGTCTGCATCTTCGTCCCCAGTGAGGTGTTGAGTATGCTTGTGCTGACGCGGAGATAACGATGTAGGGGCGTGTCGATGGAAGTGCCTTTCATACATCGGAGAGCTTTTCTTCGCATGTGAAGATGAGGGACGTGATGAAGGCTTTCTTGTCGATACTGGAACAGGAGTGGTCTTGCGTGCCCCGATCGTGGAAGATGTGGCTCGTGCTGCCGGCTTCGGAGCCCGGGCTGTAGTTGCATCGGGTGCGAACCGATCGACGTGTCGAGGTTGGCGAGACGAATGTCGAGAACTGGAGTTGGGTGTGTGGAGAGCAGTTGACACTTCCCCTTCCACAGACTGTACGGCCTCTCCCTCTTGGACCCCATCCATTTCGTCGGCCAGCGACGTGGGCGGTGATACCAAGGAGGTATTTGGCTTGGATGAAGACACAGACACAGAGTTTAATTCCTTTGCATCCACTGACTCAGCCTGGAAAGCAGGTGGTGATGCATACAATGCTTGATTTTGAGGTGCCTGATCTGCCTCAGGCAGATGCTTAGCTGAGTCAATTTGACTAAAAGGCTCGTGATCATAAGCATCCATCAGGTCGTCTTGCCCCATCAGTTCGTCGCCATCATGATCGAAGAATGTAGCAGGCTGTGTCATGGGCGATGTGCTTTCCTGCTTCGTTTTTTTGGCCATGGAAGGCATGTCATCCTCTTCGGCAGGGCGTGCTCGTTTGGCGGAAGCATTCGCACGAGGTTTAGAGCGTTCCTGAGCCTTGATTGGATCTATCCGGCCGTACTCATCGTGAATGCAACGGCGCTGGTCTCAGGTTAGTAAAATGAAAAGGAGTAAAAGAAGCTTTTTGGGTTGGGGGGGGGGGAGGATCACAAACCTTGCTCTTCCGACAATCATCGCATGCCTTGCTGCGGCCCTTTTTTCCTCCATTGGCTCCGTCAGGGCTCACATCAATGAGACGATTCGCAGCTATCGTGGAGTTGCCCATAACCGCTGATTGAAACCGTGCCGAGCTCTCGAATCGTTCCAGGTCAACAAGATGCGCATTGTTTTGGAACCCAGTTTGCGACGCAATCGCTGCCAAAGAATTCAAAGCAGAGACAGCATCTTGTGCCAAGGAGGATGGGGTGCTCACCCCGGAGCCCGGTGTGAAGGCATTGACAGCGACTTGCCCGTTGAGCACCATATCACCGGGTTCATCTTTGTGTCGGCATCGGATGCGTCGTTTGCGACAGGCGTCACATGCAACTCGCTTGGGACCAAGACCTGAGGCTCGTTGCACAGTCCGGGGCTTGGGTGTAGTAATATCTTTGATGTTCGTTTCTGGAGCAACGCTGAATAATGGCGCAGGTGTTGCACTTCCATCAGACTGCGCATAAGCAAGGCTGCTGGATGGGGGATTTGGAGTTGCAGGGGCCTCTTCTGAAGGCCACTGAACCGCTTGTCTCTCGGCATAGGTGCGTTGGTTGTCGACGTTACGTTCAGATCGGCGGCTTGGGCGTCCTGCAGGCTTCTTGTCCGCAATAGAAACCTTGGGATTGCTTTCGATGATGCCAGGTCGAGTCCAGAGTGGCGCCTTTTCGTTACCACGCTTCCAGGCGACCCAAATTCCGAATTTCCTGATCATGTCCACGGGATCTCCCGTGCCTTTGGGAATGGAGCGTCTGACTGCGTTTCGAACATCTATGGAAACAACTCCATCAACGGTATAGCCACCCGCAATGAGAGCAGTCCGTAGCAAATACTTAGTTAACTCAAGTAAGCCCTCCAACTCCGCCTGCGAATAAAACCGTGCATTGTGATGGGGAGAACCCGGAGGTTCCTGGTTGGCGCGTTCTCCAAACTCGTAGTAGATTGGATACTGACGGTGGAACCGATAGTTCTCATCTTGCATGAATGCTTCCATCACATTTTGCGGGACGGGGTCATCCTCCAGATATTTTTGAGCCGTATACCACTGGATCTTTTGGAAGAAAGGGTATCGGAACTTCTTGGGGACTTTGGTTTCCTTTTCGATGTTGAGTATCTTGATTTGCATCCCATAGTTCAGTTTGGTCAAGAAGTTGCCACCAATAACCAAACTGTTTTCTGGGGTCCAAACTGCGTGAATCCAGCCGGACGGAATCAGCATGGTGTCTCCCTCGGAGAGATCCACACGGTAGCACTCCTTGGTCTGGTTTCCAAGGAAAATCGAGTCCTGGGCGGGAGAGTTGCACCACTCCTCGTACTTTTTGAGGTGTTTGTCTTTGGGAGGAATGAAGAAGAAAGTCTTCTTGCCCTTCAGGATATGGTAGTACACCGAAGATCCTCCAAAGTCGATGTGAAAGTCGGTATAGCAGTCGGCAACAGACATCAGGCAGTAGAACTGAACTTTGGGATATTCGCCAATTGCCTTCAGTTCCTCGGGCCACACAGCATCTTGCAGATCCAAGTCACGCACAACCTTCGGTCGCCGGATGAGCCTGCCAAGTTTGCTCTGAGATACCTCCAAGCTGATGACATTCCGGACAGGCTTGTCCGACTCATTGCTTTCGTAGTAATCGGCCCATTTCTGCATGTTCCACCTTTTGTCCTCTCCTTGCTGAGACTTGACATCGATCACTTCAACCCTTTCTTCAGGCCCGTAAAGCTCTGCTACAGCACGGACGGTGAGACCCCGCGGAATGATCATACCCAAACGGTCTTGGCCACAATCGACTGTTTCTTCAATATGGGTCTCTTGCTCTGGGTGGTTCTCAAGAAGATCATCGAACATCTCTTGAGACGAAGCCTCCTGTACTAGAGATTCAAAGTCTGGATTCTCCGAGGAAACGGGCTCGCAGGAGTTCCAGCAGGCAGGTATCACAATAGGCTCCGTCCACCCATTTCCTCGTTCGAAGTATTCTGCTGTGACCAGCTCAGGCTTCATTCGGGGGAAATTCTCAGGTTGAAAGCGGATCTTCCCTTGTCGAATGGGCTCAAGATAGTGATGTTCCAACGAGTCAGTGGCAGCTTTGACGAGGCCTTGGTTCAGGCCTGCGTAGTCAATAGCTGTCCGGGCCCGCGAGGACTTGCGTACGAAAGTTGTTTGGCCATGAACTGATCGACATTGACGACAGATAAACTTGTCGACTGTGCGAACCTCTCGATCATTCTTGAAGCCGGCGCAAACGATATGGAACCATCGTTTGCATCCATCGCAACTGATCCACGTGTCTTCGTCCTGTTCCTCGGTCTCAACTGGGATGCGCACTAAATGACATGCCCCGCAGATTGCTTGATTGGTATCGCCCTCTTCCTCTTCCACTTTTGGTGGAATGGGCAGGGGCTTTGGGGGGAATTGAGGTTCTTGGGGATCGGCCGGAGGATGAGCTCCATAAGCAGTATGATGAGGCGTATCAGCTGGTGGATGCCAAGCTTTGCCTTCGTGTTCATCCTCCCAAACGATTGGCGGGAAAGTGCCAGAGCTAGTAGTTGGACGAATTCCACGGATCGCAGGACGAGATATGAAGGCTGACCCGTCAGAGCGAGAGCGCATGCGGGCATAAGGTACATCCTCGGAATTGTGATTCATCTTGACATCGCCCTGGTCAGGATGTCCAATGGCAGCAAACCCAACTCGAGATTGACGAATTGCATCGCCTGTATAATGGTGGTAGGTCTCGTCGATGCTGACTCGTTTAGTGTGGTTGCCCGGGTGGAAATTGGTAGGCCGCGCGAGATTGAGTAAAAGCTCTGCATCGGTTGTCATGCTTTCAAGCCCAGCTGGGTGTGGGTTTTCTGTCAGCATTCCTGGCCGCGGGCGGTAGGGCGACGGATTTCTCGCCGACCGTGCCCGCTTCGCCGGTCGTTCAGACTCTGCGGAGTCGGGTGGAAATAAGGGAATTGTCGACCGAAGGTCGGGGGAAGGCGGATTGGGAGGGAGTGATGCGAAGGTAGGACTGGTTGCGAGGGCGATCGTCGCAAGTGTGTCGATGGTCGAGCTTGAGCGGCCATGGCCCGATCGCTGGTGTGAACCACCTTCTGCGGCGACATGTCGATTGTGATTTGAAGGACGCTGATCGCGATCGAGACTGGCAGCTCGAGTAGGGCCGCGGTTGACCCAAGAGGAGTGAAAATCCGAGGGTGCGGATGGAGTGATAGGTTCGACAGCGCGTAGAGGAGGGGACGGAGTACGGTACTGCGGCGGGCGGCCGCCGATGGGATTCGCGAATGATGCCGCGCTCATCATTTTCGCAACCCAGTGAAAGTGTAGGTGAAGGAAAAATTAAAGATGGAGTGTCGGAGGTGCGAAAAGATGCGCTTGCGGTAGGTGGGTGCAAAGCGGGGATACTGGACCACACGGGCTAGCGAGAGGCCGGCGCAGGCGAAGGGAATGTCATTCCTGGCAGGAGAGCATGCGCACGACGGACCGCAAGTTTATGATTGATATTTGATGAAAGATTGAGGGCGAAGTAGGTGGTCGACGGTGGTCGCGGAGCGTTGAGGGGGTTCGAATCGAGCGGCGGGAGGACAAAGGCGCCGAGAGTCGCGCCGCAACCTGCGGGCAGGTAGGGAAGGGAATCGAATGAGGTCCAGTAGCCAGGAATCGTTTCCTGTCAACTGGATGGGAAATGACAAATATGCGAATGGATGAAGCGCCGAAAGCGAGAGAGAAGCGGATGAGCGCGAGGTGTTGGGGCAAAGGAGGAAGCGGGAGTCGAGTAGTAGCAACTTTGAAGGTATGTATACGGTACAGCTGCGGGCTGCCACATTACGTTGTGTCCTGCTAGCACTTTTTACTTTAAAGGATTTGAATTGTATATCTAAGAGATCAACATCAAAAGGTACTCATTATAACATGCGATTGTGTTCACTTGGTTGTTTCCCTCCCGGATGCTCAATTCTCTGTAGTCCAAAAGAAGTTGGCAACGCCGAGAGCGTCTGTCTTGATGATACAGTCCGATACCATCACGATACCATCACGTGCAAAGTTTGGCCGATCACCACACTCATATCAATCACATGACCTGGTCACATACGGTTTAAGAACCAACTGCCACTAAGCCGCGATAAGTAAGCGCACTGCCAAGACAAACCTCGTGGTTGTCCTTGCGCCTTGCTCGGATCTTCTGCCTCTTCGCTATTCCAACACTGCAACTGATACCTTGCGTATCTTTCTTGTCAACACTTTCATTCAACATCTTCCAGGACTCTCTCGCCTCTGAGAATGAGCCGAAAGCTCGCCCCCGAAGCCAATCGGTACGTGAGAATACTTTTTCCATGCCCCTCCCCCGATCGTCGACAGAAGTGCCATTTCGCCATCAACTGCTTGATCGTTGGGTCTAGCAGATCCCTGACATTTAGAAGTGACTAGCGCTAACCTTTTTCTTCTTCTTTTACAGGATTCTCTTCGTCAAGAACCTCAAGTATGTACCTGATCATTTCGCTGCTTTGCTCCGGCTCGCTTCTCCGGCAGATCAAACCTGCAACTCGCCCTTTACAATCGCGACCAGATCGCTGATATCTTTCTCAATAGCTACAACGTAACAGCGGAGCAACTGTTCGACCTGTTTGGCAAATTTGGCCCCATTCGGTAATAGCCACCCATGGTCTCGTGTGTCAGAACCCGATCTAATATCATTTCGTTTGCAGTCAAATTCGCCAGGGTATCGCCAATACCTCCAAAGGAACCGCATTCGTTGTCTACGAAGACGTTCACGACGCCAAACAGGCATGCGATAAGCTCAATGGGTTCAACTTCCAGAACAGATACTTGGTTGGTACGTATTGCATATGGATCCAATGAGCACCTGAGACTATTTGGAGATGACTAACTTTGGGTGTCATCTATAGTCTTGTATCATCAGCCAGAGAAGATGGTCCGTACGAAAGAGGACATTACGGAAAGGCAGGAGAATTTAGAACGGCTCAAACAGCAACACGGGATAGAATGATGTGACGAATTCTTTTTCTCTTCCCTCTGCTAGCATTTAGCTGTGCATGGTATTGCAACGGCTATACTATTCAACCGCGGCTTGGTTGAGGGGTTTCCGGCGTTTTATTCCCTGGGTTTTTTTTTTCTTATTTCAGAGGGTATGATGGTGGGCGAGGCTGGTTCTGGTCGTCATATATTGACCCAGAAATGATCGTGCGAACAACACGCCGGCGAGATCTGATTTCTTCTTATGTTTATTCTATTTAACCATTACTACTATTACTCTCTTCGTCAATTCGACCCTCCACTTTGCTCCAACATTCTGTGTGCTATAGCTAGATGCTAGGTGCGAAGGTTTCTGCGTGTGCCACACTACTGGAAGTGACAAAGTAGTCGAGTCTTGAGATGTTTTCGAGCTTTGTTCGAGCTTTGTGTCATCTGGATACACGACATCAAGCTAAAACTAGGGTCTATCTATCTAGGTAAGGCTGGCGCATCACTGAGAGGTACCCACTCTTCTGCAGGGGATTTTTAAGCTTGGCATCGACTTGGACTATGTATATAAAACAGATCAAAATCAAAGATCCAAGTAGATAGTAAAATAAGAATATCATGCCAAGACTAAAGACCCTTAAAATAGCCGTACTGCCATCCAAACCCTGGAAGGGAAATGCTATCGGCCTTGTCGATCCCGCTGCGGGGACCCTGACACCGCCTAGGGCGCAGCACCCTGCAAACTCCCTTTCACTTGACCCTTATTATTTTTCCATATCCTGTGTTTTTTTTCTATCCTCATCAGAAAGGAACTACTTTTTACAAGTTCAGGCTTGTTCCTACTTATCCGCTCATCTGGTTCATTGCCACCCACTTCGATGTCACGCGTATGACGTCCGGCTGTCTCCGCCTTTGATAAACCTTCCAAGGTTCCAAGGCCCTGGGGTTACTATTCCATCTGGTTTCCAGCATATGTCACGTTCCAACTGAGATCCCTCACTATCTTTCTGGTTTTACCAGACTAAGAAATGATGGACACCGCGACCAGCTCGTTGGCTTCGATAGCGACGACCACACTCATCGCGGTCACCACTCCAACTCCCTCTGGTGCACAAACACTAAACTATCATGAAACAAATTCTTCAAGCCCAGGGCAGGATCCAAATGGCGAAGGAGGAGAATGCAAGCTGCTTGGCCCATTCTCTGTGTTTGTTCAGATCGCTCTTGGTGGCCTCGCATTATTATCTCTAGTCTATAAGAGATGGAGAGAACGACCGCAGCGCCCGTTGAAGATATGGGCCTTCGACGTCTCAAAACAAGTCTTCGGATCTGTGATGCTTCACATGCTGAATCTGGTCATGTCGATGTTTTCTGCGGGCCAACTGGAGATTCGAAGCTCATACAAGCCGAACCCATGCTCATTCTACTTACTAAACCTGGGGATCGACGTGCGTTTCTCCTGATCTTGCTTTGATCTCTTTTTGAGGAGCTTCTGGCTAACAGATACAACAGACTACCCTCGGTATCCCCATTCTGATTCTCCTTCTCCGTGTTCTCAACCATTTGGTATCCTACACACCTCTTGCAAACCCCCCAGAATCGATAGAGTCGGGCAATTATGGCCAACCCCCACGCGTAACATGGTGGCTCAAACAGGCCATCGTTTATTTCATGGGCCTGCTCGGCATGAAGATATGCGTGTTCTTCCTCATCGAGCTCTTACCTTTCATTGTCAAGGTCGGGGACTGGGCTCTAAGGTGGACAGAAGGCAACGCCGCTGTCCAGATCTTCTTCGTCATGCTTCTTTTCCCCGTCATCATGAACGCCATCCAGTATTATATCATCGACATATTTATCAAGAAACCAGTCTCGCAATACGCAGTGGATGACACGATTGGAGATGCTACCACAGACGATGATGCTCACCGCCGGGAGGCTCTTCTTGCTGGCCTGGACGAGTCATATTCAACTGACTCTGATGATGAAGAGCCCGGGAAATCTCCGAGAACCACATCGCAACCGAAGGCTACTGCAGACGCTCTCCAGGAATCCGAGCATTTACTTCCTGAGGATCACAATCCTGTTCCTCCATATGAACCTCCGAGCTCGGGTAGCAGTACTGATGAACATGACTCGAAAGCTAGTGTAACACATCGTTAAATATTGCTTTGTGTTCTGACTTTGGAAATTTCATACCTGCTTTGTTTTCAATGTGTGGTGTTGCTAGTAGTCTTTAACGTGTATATGATTTTCGCTCTTGAATATAAATATGATTAACACCGTTTCCCCTGCTATCTATGTGCATGCATCTATGTAGGTTGTGCATTTGGATAACTGTTGTAGTTATTAGTTACTCGTAATCGAACCTCAGGCATCCAATGAAATATTATGTCACTTGCCACCTTCTTCATGTGAGAAAATTCACTCTTTGTCTCTTGCTATGGCTCTTCTCGTCAATTTCTTCTAAAGAGGACGAAAAAGAGGTCAAATGAGTGTCTTGGAGCTTCCAAGGTTATTTGGATGGCATCCTGAGTTGTCGCCTTAAATCCAAGGCAATAATATATGCCGCCTTCCACACCGCTCTCATCTGCCCATTCTGGAAAAATCAAAGAAGAAAAATATTCAAGCTCCGCCTGAGGAACATTCGCAGCCTAGAATTGCATTATTGCATTCAAGTATCAATTCGGTGACCGAGTCTACAAGCAGCTGTGCTTGATTGGCAGATATCCTCACACCAACCACCATGCCTAACGTAGGGCTAAAAGAAAAGTCCAAGCGGACGACCACCCGGTCTCCGTTCGAGAACACTACGGCCGATATCCGCCCGCAGGACTCAGATGTCGAGATGGACGACGAAACCAGCTCGGATGAGGACGATGTGCCCGAGAAAGATGAGGCGGAGAAGAAGCTAGAGCGTATGCTTTTTGGCGACGATGAGGGGTTCATGGGCGCATTGAAGAACCAGCAGGACCGCGAAGCTGGTATGGCTCTCACTTTGCAAAGTGATGATGAGAGCGATGCTAGCGAGGATGCCGAGGAAGGCGAGGGCCAGGATTTGGCTGCTCTAGCCGATTCAGATGTATGCGACTCCACTCCCATGCGTTTACAGATCTCTGGATTTCGATCTAACAGTTTTGTTTTAATCTAGCTTTTCTTCCTTGACTCTGGTGCACCTCCCACCACTGATTTTATCCCATCCCCGGAAACCCCGTCGGACGCCGAGGACGACGAAGAAGAAGATGAACCCGCAGTATGGTACGATAGCGACGACGAGCGCCTCGCCGTGTCGCTAGCAAGCCAAGCCAGACTGCGCAAACTGCGCAACACCGAAGCCGAAGATGTAGTCAGCGGCAAGGAATACGTCCGACGACTGCGCAGACAGTTCACACGCCTGCACCCGACACCGGAGTGGGCCACGCCTGAGCTCAAGCGCCGCAAGACGGACTCGGACTCAGGCAGCGATGAGGAAATCGACTCGGATGACGAGAACGAGAACCTCTCCATGCAGCCTCTAGCCAAGCTCCTCCAAAACGCCTCCGACCTGACGCGCATAGAAGACAACGCGCGCTCCAACACAAAGCGCAAGCTGCGCCAGGAAGTCATCGACATCCAGAGACTGAAGGACATCGGCAAATCCCAACCCTCCTCCGTCGACTCCCTGACCTTCCACCCGCACTACCCGCTCCTGCTCTCCTCCGGACCAGCCTCTACCCTTTTCCTGCACCACATCTCTCCCTCCGCACCCGCACCAAATCCCCTCCTCACCTCCCTGCACATCAAGCGCACACCAATCCACACGTCCGCCTTCGCCGCACCCACAGGCAACAAAATCTTCGCCTCAGGCCGCCGACGCTACTTCCACATCTGGGACCTGGACACCGGCAAAGTGGACAAAGTCAACGGCTCCTCCGACCGAAAGGAAGAGCAAAAGTCCATGGAGCGCTTCAAGCTCTCTCCATGCGGCCGCTTCGTCGGCCTAGTCGGCACAGCCCGCAAGGGCGGCGGTCTGATCAACGTCCTGGACGCCAACACCGCGCAGTGGATCGCACAGGTGCGCGTCGACGGCCGCGGCGGTGTCGCAGACTTCGCCTGGTGGTCTGACGGCGAGGGTATGACAGTCGTGTCGAAGAACGGTGAGGTCTCTGAGTGGGATGGACGTGTCGGCCGTGTTGTTGCGCGCTGGGTCGATGCCGGTGCTGTCGGCACGACGGTTCTCAGTCTTGGTGGTCGCTCGGGCCGGACTCAGCTTGGTGGAGATCGTTGGGTTGCGATTGGTTCTTCCAGTGGTATTGTTAACGTTTATGATCGTCGTGAATGGGCCGCTGCGTATGCGAATGCTTCGGCTGCTGAGAAGGATTCTCCCGCTCAGTCGGGTATCCCGCGTAACCCTGACCCCGTGCGTGTGCTTGATCAGCTCACTACCCCCATTAGCCATTTGGTCTTTGCGCCTGATGGGCAGATGATGGTTATGGCGAGTCGGTGGAAGCGTGATGCTTTGCGTCTTGGTATGTTTTCTCACTCTACTTGTGCTTTTGTGTGTTCTTTGCTAACGGTGTTTCTTTTAGTTCACCTTCCTACCTGCACGGTATACCGTAACTGGCCTACTTCCAATACGCCATTGGGTCGCATTTCCTCGGTGGCTATCTCACCGAACTCGGAGCAGTTGGCTGTTGGTAATGAGCAAGGTGGTATCCGACTCTGGGAGATTCGGGGATAGAGGTCCCGTACTGAATAAAATATTTATGTTTTCTTGTCATATATTTACTACCCCAATAGTGGAACATGCTTTTCATTCTGTTGTACTGTTGCAGCTGTAAATCCAGGTGGTCTTTATGGTTGATATAGAGTTAGGGCTGGATCTCAACCGCTGCCTTGGCCTGCATACTAAGCATCATCCAAACATCTTTCTACAGCAGTAGATTTTTAAAAAGGGATATAGCGCCTAAGCTTTACCCAAATATAAACGCAATGGTACTTTCGTAATAGGCCAATCGTTTTTTTGAGATTGTTCGTAGCTTTCTAGCAAAGAGCAATAAACACGCAGAACGCCCGGGATCCGAAAGATAAAGAGTAGGGTGGGAATAAAAGCCAGTAAACACGCCATAGCACATGCAAGCCGTGTCAAATCAAATGAAGGGTCATGATCTCATTCGTGAGAGAGTTCTATACTGTTGGCCTTGGTTAAGGATTTTCAGTAACAAAGGGGGTATCTGGGGTAAACATCAAAGATAAAAGCACAGGAAAAGAAAATAAAAGATATTTCAGCAAGTATCATCTCCGGGGTGTTTTGCTAAATTTGGGGTTGGGTATAAATGGGTGTGGTTTGAGAAGATTCCGACGACAAGGGGACATGGGTAGATAATTCGTAACCGTAACAGATGAGCGAGAGTTAAGAGATTCCAAGTTTGAAAGGATCTCCGTAAAAAGTTACTCTCCTGGTCTGCTTGCGCCCCATCGTTGAGGCCGCTTCCCTTGCTCGACATAGTTCTTGATGATGCAGGGAGAACGATCGGGGCCCTGACACACCTTGTGGCGGTTGAGATGTTTGAACTTCGGGCCGAGGGGACCGTTCACGAAGTGGTATTGGCCTGCAAATCGATACTGACGATTATCGCCTAGTGGGTAGAACTTGTCACCCCAGTGGCCCCTATAATGGAACCATTCCGTTGGGGCAGAGGGGCTGAAGGTGGAGGCTCGCAGATTCTGGCTGTCGAAGTCATAGGTATAGGCCTGCGAGTTGAGGAGGGGATCCCATAGTGGACCGCGGTCGGTTACATCGTGCAGCAGACCCCAGGGGAGAAGGTACTCGTGCACTCCGGCCGTGGCGTACATGGCATGGCTGCCCTCGGCAGAGTAAATCACGGGCTGATAAGGTAAAGTTAGTCAAGTTATACTTGCTACTTGTGTTATTTGAGTCCTTACCCGTTGTCCGATCTTCTCAACGGCTTCGTAGCTATACGCCTCGCCGCCTTGGTGGGCGCTGAAGAAGAGCGCTTTTGGTTTGCCATTGTGGAATCGCACTAGACAATGCTCCCAGTCGCCGACGTGATTGCCGAACCGCACGTTGACAACAGTGTTACCGAGGTTGAAGCTGTAAAAGTAGAACCAGAACGCATCGACGATTCCATTGCCTTTGTCCATCACCACCAGGATTGCAGGGGCATCGCTTCGACCACCGGCACCACCATCGTAGATCTCCTCTCCACCGTAGCGTTTGCGAATCTCCTCTTTGAGTATTTGCTGAGCTTGAGAATTTTCATCGGTGTTTGATTCGTGTGCATCTGCAGCCTCTTGTTGCAATTGGTGAAAATCGTACCACTTGGCACGATCTTCCTCCGTGTCACCAGGAATTTCACCATCGACTCGACCATCCCAATCAGCCCAGGATTCTTCCTTGCGGTTCCCATCTGTTTGCGGGATATTCCTGTCACCCTCCAGCCATGGTGGACGCGTTTGTACATCATCATTGCTCGTCAAGAAAACGTGTCTCGGCCCCCACTTGTTCAATTCATCCAGATCGGCCAGCGTCGGATGGTCCCATTGGGCCTGAATCGGAGTGTAATTCAGGGTCGGAGTAGTATGATGCAAGTGCTCTGCGATGTCTCCCGGCCAGAACTGCTCGCCAGAATAAAGGTGAACGAGTGGGGCATAGTGGAAAACGTAGTCCGGGATCTGCCGCCGAGCCCGCTCTTCGGCATCCCACTCGGACTCACTGGCCCCGCTAAGCCAAAAGGACCGCCATGGTGCCTCTGGCTCGGCATCTTGCGCATTTCCCCACTCCGCTGGATCGCGATGTCCGAATTCGCCGTGTACGGTTTGTAAATGGGCTGCACCACAGATGCCGAGCCATCGGCAGGATTTGCGGTCGAACCACGAGCGCGAGCTCGCGATCCAGCTCCGCTCCTCCCAGTCCTCCGCAGACCAGACAAAAGCAGCCGGCCGGAGTACGTGGATTATGCTGTTGATGGATACATAAGCGATTAGGGTCGAGAGCACGGCAATTGTTGCCTTGGCCTTCCGGGTCATCTGCTGGAGCGAGTCGACATAGACTGTCAGGGCCGAACAACTATGTGGGGTATGTTCATAGACTGCGATTTCGGGAATTGCAGTCGAGGCTAGGGATTCAATGCAGTGGGATTCGAGTGGTAGGGCTGCAGCGGTCGGGCATTCCCCAGGAACTATGGTGGGACGAGAGATAACGAGAGTTGGGACAAGGAGGACGCACAACAGGACCGCGGGGTTACCTATATAAAAAACACGCAGGTCCCTTTGTTAGCGAACTCCCGGTGTTCCGAGTCCTAGAATATATCCCAATCAAGAAGTTCCAAAAAGGGAAAAAAAAATAAAAGGAAAGAGCGACAAGAATCAATATTTTGAACTCGTCAGACCGGGAGCAAGCGGAAATGCACAAAAGTCATAGCCAAGCCGGATGCCATATACCGAGTGCATAGGGCGTATCCGTCCAGAGCCGGAGCGGAAGCGACGGAACTTACAAACTGATGATCCCATTCTCATTGTCTAAGAGTTGTTGCGGTGAGATAGTGGGCTTTTTTTTATTTTTCATAAGGCTGAAGGGCTGGGCATCACACTACTTGGTTCTAGACAAGATTGTAACTATAATCTTAGTATATGGATGTACTTCCAATATGATTTCTAATCTTTTTTTACGTATTGTGGCCGAAAAAAGAAAAAAAGTCAATTCTGTAGGGATCACTCCCCTCCCCTCCAATTGAAACATCCAGAAATGCACATGTTGGCCATATTTGCCACCAGGTCGATGTTGATTTTGTCCCAATTGGGAAAAGAGGGGAAGATCAGCCATCTCACGGGGCCCGCGGGCGTTTGCAGAAAGCTGACTCATCTTTATCTTATCTGCGCTTTTCGTTCCAGACCATCCATGGATTATCATCCCAGACCTTGGCTTGCATTTCATCATGGATACAATGGTCGACTCCGAAGATGAGGAGTATGAATATGAATATGGCACAGAGACTGAGGTGAGAATAGTTAACCCTAGTTTCTCTCAATATCGCTAATCAATTAAATAGAGCTTTTATCTCAACCTGGACCTGACTGCCCACCATGGCCCAGTGCGCCCTCCACGCCGCCGTCCAAAAGAAGCAACGTCTCTGGAGGATACACAGAACCCTGCAGATGACATGAGCCAAGGGTTTCCAAGCGAAGCTTATCCTCCGATCGAGAGTGCCGAGACAGGCAATCTCCCGAACGAACGAATCCAAATTCTCGACCTCCACACGAGCAACCCAATCATCTCATACCACAACCAAATGTTTAGTTGCTCCTGGGCCGATCAAATTGGCACTGAACTAGTCTTCGCTAGTCCAGACGCAGAAACCGACCCGGACAACCACTTCCCTCAACCGCTACACCGTGGACCCTCCTACGAGCTTGTGGCCGCGAATAGCGTGAAGATCCTCGGTCGGAAAGCACAGCTCGCTCCCAGCGCAGGGCCAACACAGGCCCAAGGCCCTGCTGAGGGACCCTCAGCTACAGCTTCTACCGTCGATCCCGCGACTTCTCAGGGCGCCGAACCCCTCGGCGTACCCCGTCGTCCCGCAGCGCCGTCCCACCAGGCACAGTTCCTCCATAGGTTGCAACGGATCAAAAACGCCAGGGGAGAGGGAGATACCGTTCGCACGGTCATGAGTACACGTCGGCAGGTGAATATGACAGACAGACAGCAAGGCTGGGCCCGTACCGAGGCGCAGCTTGCTGAGATCGAGCAGCTGAACGAACGTGCTTCGAGAGGGGACTTGGAGGCCAAGGCGACTCTTGAAATGCTGATTCAAGGGCTCAATCCTAATGAGGCAGAGGCGGAGTCTGATTCCGACTTGGAGTTAACGTCTGACAGCGATGATCTTACTTCATGAATGTGCGGATCGACAGTGTGCTGACCTCGACACAGAATTCGGGTCTAGGTCTAGACCCTGTGTCTTTCGAGTCCACCATCCGGAGCCTGAGCAAGCCACCGGATTTCGGAATCTCACTGGATCTGCGTTGTAGTCTCTACGCTATTGCTACGTAGCCGACTTGTATTGTCACGTGGAAGTGCCGGGGACCGAGGAGCCGATGAAGAGATATTGATACCCTTGCTGGAAGTAAAGAGGCTACACTTTCATGATGGAGAGACACCACTGACTTTCTCTTTCTACGATATCGGAGGAATGGCATCATAACCTGGGACAATCGTCCCAAAACAAGCAATCATTGGAGATAAGCCCCACCCAGCTTGGCTAGGGGAACAGCCCATCGATGGAACCATCTTAGCTACAAATTCCGCTAAAAAGAGCCCACTTGAGTGTCTAGGTGGATCTAGAGGGTAACGTCATCCACAAACCCAATGCAGGAATGAAATCCTTGTTCCCCCTAGAAAATCACCGATCACGCAAACCATGATAAGACATAATAGATTGTCCTTTGAACCAATTGTATCCTGTATCCAGTGCTCCCCTTTTGGCATCTAGAACGTCTCCATAGAACACAGCAGGTTGTGCGACCCCCATCTCCTTCCTCAATGCGAGACTGGTGACGTCGGGATCGGCAGATCTTCACATGCACCAAGCAGATGGTTCGTTGCTCGCGTCGGGCTACAGGTTCTAGGCTGTTTATTTCGTACTATGTATTTGGTACTTTGTATTTCCCACGCACGAAAGTAGTGTTCTAGCAACTGTTCTAGCAACCATTATGTGAGTCATGGTCACACCGTATCTTCGACTTCCCGAAATCGAGTCCAAATACTGGACTGCTTTGGTTTTATTTTGCAGCAAGTATAGTTGTAGTAGCAAAGCTATTGAAGGTAATACAATAGAGTCGGTGCTTAATATATACCGGGCAATAATCATGAACAAAAAAGGGTGTGGATTGTCCCTATCAAGGTCACACACAAAGGTATACAAAGTAGTATATAATAATAATATCCAATTTTCATTTCTGATTTGGAAAGCCCAGGGAAACCCAAAATTAAAACACCAATTCCCCAGACTTTTAAAGGCGTCCCATCGCGCAAAACCAGAACCAGATAAATAAATGTCCGCGCCGCCATGCAACACGCTAAATCCAATAGGCGACAAGCAAAAAGAAAGACAAAGAGAATGACGAAAAGAGAAAGACATAAGGCTAACAAGCATCGCGGATATCAAGTCAAGAACGAATAGAAAAAAAAAAAGGGAAGAGAGAGAACAACGGACAGGACAGGGCGAATCCGCCAAACAGTCCCAAAAGTCCAAATGCGCAAGACCATTATCAGAGAATATTAGATGATGGTACAACATTTTCTTCTTGGGAAGGCCAAGAAGAAGAGGTATTGAAGAAGGATGGCGAGAGCGAAACCCGAAACCGAGAAAAGAAGAAAAGGTTGAATCACTCCAGACTCAAGCTGGGGATATTATTGTAGCAAGCCTTGCCCTTGGAGAAGGCGACGGGCGATGGTGGAGGCGCGGGAGGCATGCCGTCGATGAGGATTGAGCGGTTCTTTTCTGTCTTTTGGTTTGAGGCTGTCATGGCGCGGGAGATGTCCTGCGACATTGAGAAGGAGGGAGGCATGACGGGGGTTGCGGTCTTGGTTGCGACGGTGGCCATTGTATTGGATTTGGAATTCTTGATTTATTGATTGAAGGTGTAGAGGTTGAGAGGATAGAGTAGGACTCTTGAATTTTGGGTGTTTTAAATATGTTGAAGAATGAAGTTGTTGGTTTGTTGGATTTTATACTTGAGGAAAGTATGAAATTGATCGACAACCTCGGCTGGAATTTGAGGAATGTATAAGGCTGGATTATTCTTGGAGCTATATTCACAAGGTTGAAGGTCAGCTTTCTGTTTGTGCAGAGTGCTTGTGCTTTGTACTTGGATTTGGCATATGCTCCGGTATAGATGGAAGCTTGTGGCTCCGAAGTTGCCCGAGGCCCGGTTTCGGTGGATCGGGTCGGAGGGAGCGATGTGATGTGGCAAGTGATGACGGGAGTTATACGTACAAGGATCAAAGGGATTATTGAGTTCGGGTATTTGCGAGATGTAATAGTAATAGGTGTTGATGGGAGGCGAGAAGTGAGTTGTGGTTGTTGGGATGATAGGGTGTAGTTGTGACGATGGTTGTGAAGAGGCTCAATTAGCTTGATTATTGCAGTGATAGTATTGCTCCGGTAGAAGGCTTGAAGACGACCAAAGTGAACGATGATAGCAAAGCTGTTGACAGTGCTTGATATATATAGTATTTGAAAATAATTTCACAGGAGTATGAACAGAACTAGAAAAAAGGTAAGACGATTTCAGGGTCAACGGGTGGTTTATATTTTTTTTCTCCTATCAATAAATAATAATATAATAATAAGATATGAGACACCCTAAAACATATAATCAAATCCAAAAAAAAAAGCCATCCCGTAAAAGTGTGGAGGAGTACATTCCCTGGGGAAGCACGAAAGTACCCAGTACACGCATACCTGGCCAGGCCTAATGCTTACTCCCTAGAGATCTGCCCGCCAAGCCTATTCGCCTCATTCTAAACCGCCCAATAACCCAGTTATCGAGGTAGGGATGGGGAACATTCCCCATCGGAACAGCGGGAGCCCAACCCGGAAAGCCTGTCGGGGAGAAATAAAAAACAAAGGAAACGGGGCCTGACGCGTTAGTGTGGGGGAGAGGACCCAGGGGGTGAGAATCGATGAATCAATTGATATTATGTGTTGTGTTATTTGACATTATTTGCCATAGAAACAACTAGCTTGGAAGACGGGAACAGCTAGCGAAAGCCGATTAAACAGGTTGAATCGGCAAGGCTCTATTTAAAACTAATGAATTAGTGCTAGTTTAAGGGTTTTTTTCTATGATTCTACGCCTTCTAGCGCTTCCCGGAGGAAACTCGCTGTTGACCTCGGCACGAGAGCGGATACGGGCGATCCTTTCGAGAACAAAAACTGGGGCCCAGCGACCAGATTGCCGGGGTTATGGAAGGGATTTCTCCGTTGCGGTGTAGGGGGGCGGCTTGGGGGTGGCGACAGGTATCGGAACTATTATTTGATATGATCTGAAATATATGTTATATATATATATTGTTGTATGTTGTGCTCTGCTGGGGAAAAGGTATCATCCGACTTTGGAGGCGTTTCCATTTTCACCGTCTATTGAAAGCACTCAAATCAGGAGTTTTTTCTCTTTTGTCGTGCTCACCGTTTCCCGAGGTGCATTGTTAATCAGGACGATCTTCTAAAAATTGATAAGATTGCCCAAAGGCACTTGGGTCGGGTTGTATGTGATAAAAGGGGCAGCTCAAGTACCGGTAGACCCGCCTATAGTATAAGTCCAATCCAACACACGATAAAACTTGTATGAAATAGTATATCGCATAGCGCCACAAATAAACCTGTAATATTTTCGGAACTTCAGGTAAATCACAAGGGAGAGTAGTGGACCATGCCAGGGGCCGAAACAGTTTGAGGCGCATATCAAATCCTTTGTTTGAGATGTGTTTACATCGTATACGGAGTCGATGCCAAAGGGTTTACGATGCCCAACCCAGGGATACGATCCATGACCCGGGGTTAGATTTTTTTCCAATGATTCACCGTCACCTCCTTGGTTAATTCAGGGGCACAAACGTTGAGCTACAAAAGTACCAAAATCCTCTTCACCGTTCAACCGTTGATCGACGTCCGAATAGGGAACTCCACAATTCTTCTCCCCCGGATTCAAGGGGCCACCGTAGCGATTTGACTATTTTCAATATGCAATGCGCTCCACTCCACTGGTACATACGTACTCACAAATGGATAGTTATCTGGGGGAAAGGGGGGAGTGTTACTCTAAAATCTCCAGAATGTCCATTCCACAGATTCTAATTTCCTGATTTCCTGGGTACCGGGTCTCCGACGGTGATCTAAGGCGCATTTCTCGGGAATTTTGGACCTCTAGATCGCGGATGGGCTTCCCCGTAGTATCTGCTTATAATAATAGTAACATTAATATGCTACGGAGTATCATATTGTGGTATCAGGAACTTCTGCGCTATGTCTAATATACTTGCGTATCGAGGTGCACCATGTACCCCGTGAAATGTCGTAGATCATAACATTCTTTTCGTCCGTTGGTGACCACGTAAGATAAGCTCTCGGCGTGGTGACTTGTCCCTTTCACCGCTCGTTTAGAGATACCTTTGACCATGTACTTGCGATAGATTGTAGAGATAGGGCCAGAGAGCGGGTGTGATGAGCTGGCTGCCCAGTGTGTTGTTAGATACACCATTTTCGACATTTGTGGCGCTAACTGTGGGATGGATTCGTCAGGTACAAGATGTACAACACATCCCATGCATCATGGATGCATGGTTATGAGCTGACGTGATTATGGGCTACTAGCTATTCGGACTACTTGAATATACATATTTGAATCAATGTTGGTCTACCCAACACCTCAGGTTAACTTGTCTGCCTTATCAACAGACGGGGTTACCCTTGTAGGTGCTAGACTTGGTAGTAGGCAGTCTTGGGCATACCTACCATAAGTACCCTGGTGTACCCCTCCAGCCAAGTCCATATATGTATGATAGGGCGAACACAGGGCTGATGCGATCGATACGCAGGGGATACTTCGATCGGAAAAGATCGAGACCAGATAATCGACTCTTTGCTCTGCTGGGAAGGGTGCCCGATCTACAGATTAGCCCTGACGAATTGTTAGATTTGGAATCGGGTTCTATTCCGGCCCTTGCACGTCTTCGAAGATCTTTATCTAATTATAAGTATCCCTTGGGCTTGTCACGATCCTTCAGGAACGAGACCTACTTTGGAGCTGCAACCCTGAACTCTATGCCACTTCCAACCTTGCAGAGAATATGCTTTCAAAAATGCAAGCTGACTATCTTCTAGATGATCTTCTGACCTGCTAGTGCCCCGTGTCCTATCTTGGAAGTTGACTGCACAAGCTTCCCCTTAACTGCCAACACCGGTGAAAATATATCCAGATAGCTGTGAACTTGGCGTCCGAGCTCGTGTCAGATGGTAAGACCAATCAATCACCAGGAAACCTTGGGAAACCTTGGGAAACCTTCGGAAACATGGGGAAGACTTTCTATGTGTCAAGCAAACTAGGTAAATCCAAGTAAATTGAAGAAAACCTGGGGGATCGGAAGGCTACCCGAGCGGGAGTGGTCTCCTGGGTCTTCAGACTCGAGCGAAAATTGCGATTCCAATGCCTGAGGCTTATCATTTTTACGTCACGGGAACGGAATATCATTTCCCCTAGAGGACAGCAATTACTTCATATCTCGGTGGCCGGCGGACCCTTCCAATCGCAGGCCCGCCGAGAGTCCGCTATCACGTAAAGGCCCCGCCATGAATTTCTTGGGATGCGTAAAAAAAATGTAGACGATATAGTTGTTGGGGTAAAGAGGTCCCAATGCGCCATTTCTAACGAATAACGATGTACAACTGCAGACTGTGCACTGTGTAGAAGGTGATGGTTATGTTTTACCCCGCAAGTCATCCAGGTACCAGCCCTAGAGAGCCCCTCCGGTTGGAGATATATGACATACACATGGAGAGAGAGATATTATTGTTTGTCACCGGCCCTTCGATCACCGGCCCGGTGACATTCGCAAAGATCGCATCAAATTGCAATTGGCCTTGGCCAAACGTGTCAAACTCGTCAAACTATCTCCCAATGGCGCAAATCCCCCGGACCGAGACAGCCACCAGTGGATCTAAATGAGTAGGGTAGGCGATCACGATGCGATCTGGGGGGGTAATTCGGGCTGGAACATTGAGAATGAGGCATTTAGCATAACCAAAAAACCCCCCGAAGTTTCTTATCCCAGTCGAGTGAGTCGAGTGGGTTCTCCATGACACATTGCATTCCACGATGTTCGATAGAGATCGCATCATTCCAAGGTCCTCCTGTATACATCGTCCATCGTCCATGCCCTTTAGTAAGACATCTCAGGTGACTATTCCTTTTTCAGGTTCAAGTCTCTTGCAGGTCACCCGCTCACCTCTCTTTGCCCCTGTTCCTGTAAACTAGTTCGCCTCAGCCACGTTCCAGGATTTGAGGCAATTTTTTTCCCTCATATCGGCCCGCATGACGCAGCGGGATTTTCTATCGGCTTGAGCTCGGAAGGAGGGGCGATAAGCTCCAATCAGCGTGCAATGTATCGCCGCTTCTTAGTCAAAAGTGGACAGAGAATGAGCGTTTTGGGGTGGACCAAAGTGGAACTGCGGATCGCAATGGGCTTCGAGACCTCTATACGGTAGAACCTCCCGCCTACCATCGGCTATAACTGGTCAAGGGGGGGTTGCGGGACATGTAATAATAATAGAAATCAATTTTAAGTATGTATTAATATATTAATAGAGATAATAGAGATTAAAATATGGGATTAATAGAGATAATTACTATTAAGAGTTGTCAAGGTTAACAATCAGGTTTCTGTATAAAAGGACTAGGGTTCCCCGGATTTTCTGGTTCCTCTCATCCAAAAAACCATCTTTCCCTTTTCTCATCACCTTCAGTCCATGGCGACGATCGGTGATCATTGTATTTGCCAGTAAGTCTTCTTCTCCTTCTTGTCTCTCCTTGCTTGTTATCTCAACTTTACCTGGTTGAGATAAGAACATTCTTTGTGTCGCCTTATCTCATCTCCACACGTGCCGACTCGATGATTCATCTCAGCTACTAATTGACTTAATACAGCTTCTTTCATCTTCTCGCTCTTACGTGTTAAGAGATTTTCCTCACATACTACATCATGTCGTCTCCCGCTTCTACCCCACAGTCGGAGACTCCCAATAGCATTGGCGCGAGCTTGCCTTCTCGCCCTCAGCCTAAGCTCTTTGCGAGCCAGGATGGAAGCTCCGGCTCCGGCACCCCCATCGGTTTCCAACGCTTTCCCCCCCACAACAAGCACTTAGATCATGCCGTTGGAAGTGCTTTGCGACAACCGTCCCCGCAGCCCACTCACTTGGGGATTCCCGGTACCCCGCACCGTGTGCTCCCCGAGGAGGACCCGGGCTATATCGCGGCTACCTTCGAGGGCAAGCAGAAGCAGATGGAACAAGGTCAGTGGAATTGACTGATGATATCGAGATGATACAATTGGCTAATTCCCAGCAGTTATGGACATATTGGAGGAGAAGGGCTTCTTCCCAAGTGACTTCGTCATCTCCGAAACCACCTGGTTCTATAACAAGCTTGGCATTGACGATACATACTTCCAAACCGAGTCTGTGGATGCCATTGTGACCCAGATCCTGTCCCTCTACGCCGCCAAAGTCGCCGCCTATGCTCGCGATGATAAACAGTTGGAGATTCGTCTGGACAAAGAGGCCGAGGACCATGCTGTCTACATCGATACCAGCAGGCCCGGTGCGGTTTCTGTCGATGGTCCACGCTACGAGCAGCGCATCGACGAGAAGTACGTCAACCACTCCAAGGGTGCCAACAGCTACCGTGTGGAGACTTTCCGCTCGCCTAGCACACTGCCAGGCGACAACGGCCAGCAGCTCCGCTGCTACTTCGTGTACAAGTGCCTGTTTGCCAACCCCAACCCCTCACCGAATGAAACCAACATCGATATCATTGGCGAGAAGCGTTTCCTGCAGAAGGCCACCCCCAACACCAAGGCGATTTACCAGGAAATCATCACCACAGCCGTTGGTCGCTCCGGTCCCGTCATCGAGATGTTCGAGATCGAGGGAAGCCGGGAAAAGCGTCTGGTCATTGCGTACCGCCAGGGATCCGCTATGGGCTTGTTCAGTGCCCTGTCGGATTTGTACCACTACTACCGCTTGACCAGCTCGCGCAAGTACCTGGAGAATTTCTCCAACGGAATCACTGTGATTTCGCTCTACCTGCGTCCCTCAGATAACTCCGAGATCTCAGCCAAGTTCCCTCCCATTGAGGCTGCTATCCACCAGATCATGAAGGAGGTCTCTCTCTTGTACTGTATCCCTCAGAACCGCTTCCAGGGTCACTTCGCCACTGGTCGTCTGAGCTTGCAGGAGACAATCTACGCTCACTGCGCATGGGTGTTCGTACAACAGTTCCTTAACCGTCTGGGTTCAGAATACACTTCGTTGGCTGCTCTTTTGGACAGCAACAACAGTGTGCACGCGGAGTTGCTTTCAAAGATCAAGAAGCGTCTGCGTACGGAGACATTCACTGCTGATTACATCTTTGAGATTATCAACAAATACCCCGAGCTGATCCACAAGCTCTACCTTGACTTCGCCAACACCCACTACGTTCAGACCCAGGAGTCTGGTGATGACTTCCTCCCCACCCTCAGTTATCTGCGTCTGCAGGTCGACGAGGTCCTCGATGGCGCCAAGCTGAAGCAGCTCATCCGTGGCACCGCCCTCAACGAGCACGACGAGATGGTTATGACCTCCTTCCGCGTGTTCAACGCCTCCATCCTCAAGACCAACTTCTTCACCCCGACCAAGGTGGCTCTCAGCTTCCGCTTGAAGCCGGACTTCTTGCCAGAACACGAATACCCCCAGCCCCTCTACGGCATGTTCCTGGTCATCAGCTCCGAGTTCCGCGGTTTCCACCTGCGGTTCCGTGATATTGCTCGTGGTGGTATCCGTATCGTCAAGAGTCGAAACGGTGAAGCATACAACATCAACGCTCGTTCGTTGTTCGATGAGAACTACAACTTGGCCAATACCCAACAGCGCAAGAACAAGGATATCCCCGAAGGCGGTGCCAAGGGTGTCATCCTCTTGGATGCTGACCACCAGGACAAGGCGCGGGTCGCCTTCGAGAAGTACATTGACAGCATTCTCGATCTGCTCCTGCCCCCCGTCAGCCCCGGTATCAAGGATCCGATTGTTGACCTGCACGGCAAGGACGAGATCCTCTTCATGGGTCCTGACGAGAACACCGCTGAGCTCGTCAACTGGGCCACCGAACACGCTCGCGGCCGTGGCGCTCCCTGGTGGAAGTCGTTCTTCACTGGAAAGAGCCCCAAGCTGGGTGGTATTCCCCACGACGCTTACGGCATGACCACTCTTTCCGTCCGCCAGTACGTGCTCGGAATTCAGCGCAAGCTGAACATCGACCCCTCTACACAGCTCAAGCTGCAGACCGGTGGTCCCGACGGCGATCTTGGATCCAACGAGATTCTGCTCTCCAACGAGAAGTACGGCGCCATTGTTGATGGAGCCGGTGTGATCTACGACCCGAACGGTCTTAACCACGAAGAGCTCCTCCGCCTGGCTAAGAAGCGCGCGATGATCTCACAGTTTGACATGACCAAGCTGTCCCCCGAGGGCTACCGCGTCCTGGTCGACGAGAAGAACGTCAAGCTCCCCAGCGGCGAGGTCGTCCACAACGGCATGATCTTCCGTAACACATACCACCTGCGCTCACAGGAGAAGTTCGACGTGTTCGTGCCCTGTGGTGGCCGCCCCGAGTCCATCGATCTTGCATCCGTCGGCAAGCTCATCAAAGACAACAAGGCCATCATCCCCTTCATCGTCGAAGGTGCCAACCTGTTCATCACCCAGGACGCTAAGCTGCGCCTCGAGAAGGCTGGCTGCATCCTGTACAAGGATGCCTCTGCTAACAAGGGTGGTGTGACATCTTCCTCCCTGGAAGTCCTCGCCTCGCTGTCTTTCAACGACGAGGAGTTCGTCGAGAACATGTGCGTCCGTGAGGACGGCACCGTTCCCGACTTCTACAAAGAATACGTCCGTGACGTGCAGGATGTCATCCAGTCGAACGCCGCTCTCGAGTTCGAGGCCATCTGGCGCGAACACCAGCAGACTGGTGTGCTTCGCAGTGTACTCAGTGACCGTCTCAGCTTGGCCATCACCAAGCTTGATGAGGAACTTCAGATGACCGAGCTCTGGGACAATGTTGCGCTCCGTCGCTCTGTTCTTGGCGACGCTCTGCCCCGTCGTCTGTTGGGGAAGATCGGTCTGAAAACCATCATGGAACGTGTATGTCTCCCCTCTTTCTTGTCTATCTTATTTTTTTGAACCGCCGCTAATCAATCCTAGGTCCCTGAGAACTACCTCCGTGCCATCTTCGGCAGCTACCTGGCTAGCCGTTTCGTGTACGAGTACGGCAACCAGCCCAGCCAGTTCTCCTTCTTCGACTTCATGACCAAGCGCATGGCTAAGCTTCAGTTGTAAGCTTTTGGAATTAGATATTCCTAGTGCGAAAGTGCTGGTTTTGACACTGCTTTGACATTATCTTTGCTTTTCCTTTTTGATGAGAAAGACTTCCTGGAGTCAACGAAATACTTAATACGGAACAAAAGAAGATTTGTTCCCCTGACGAATGTATGGTTTAAAAAGTTTGGCGAGCGAGAGAAGAGAAGGCTGTTTGGGCAAGATGATCCTTTAGAATCAAAAATTCTTACCCATTGGAAACAGGCAGTCTAGTCCTACATAACTCTATGCAAATTTCATCATGTTACACCAATCAACTCCATTGAACAATGCCTACTTCCATCTATTCTGAGATGACACAGACTCAGCCATAACCAACACGATATTCACTGCCTACGTGGGATGTCAGAATATCATATCAATAGGACCAACACCCGTGGGAAGCCCACAGCTCCTAATAAAACAAAAAGAAAACTCACCAGTAACAAATCAACACCTTCGGAAACCTCGACCCCCCACCTCGGCCTCAATTTCATTTTAGATTTACTGTAGTCCATCGAATTGTGTCGCGTGATATGCATGATCTTCTGGTTACCCATCATCACACCTGTGCCCGAGGCAGCTTGATGCATCACTTTTAACTCCACTTTTGAGCCGGGGGCTGCATGGGCATCTGCATCAGCAGGACCGGAACTGGAACTGGAACTGGCATTTCGTAATGCAGATGCAGACGCAGGAAACAATGCAGCCGGCGCCGGCTCCAGCGGCGGCTCGAGTGCATCAAGCAGATCTCGTAGAGGATTAGGCGAGTCTCGACGGACAGAGTCGTAGGAGGGGAGAATGGATGGAGAGTTGGTATGTTGTATATGCCTCGGCGTTGAAGCTATTGGACTCCCAGAATGTGAATTGGGGGGTGGTGGATGTACTTTCTGGGAGTCCAGTAGCATCCCCGCATTCCCCTCACAACGAGCACTCCCACTGCCACTCCCACCCCCAACCCCAGAAACAGCACTATAAGGCGGCGGCTCGTCAGCACCAGACACATCAACCCCAACTCCTCCTACAATCCCAGACCCCTCCCTAACCGCAAGCGCATTCGAAAACCGCACTTCAAGCCTAAACCCACCACCCCCAACCCCAACCCTCGACCCAGGTCCATCGGCAGTCCACGGCACAGAAGCAACCAATAAATCTTGATTCTGATCAGGAAGTCTCGCATTCCATTTCCGCGATAACCAAGCCCGTCGCAATACGAGAACCGGCACGCCTTCGGTGTCGCAGATCACCCGACTTGTGTTCGGCCATGGTTTCCCGTACACGGTATAGAGGAGGACGGTGCGGTCTGGGCTGTCTGGGGCTTCGTGTGCGCGGATGCGGTCGACTGTGAAGGCGGGAGAGGAGGGTTTGGTTTCTTGGGTTGGTGTTATTGTTAGGGTTGTTGCGGTGTTGGTTAGGAGGTCTGCGGGTGGGGAGAGGAGGTGGTGGGGGTGGAGGGCTATCGGTGTTGCGGGGGATGTGAGGGGGTTGGATTTTGATTTTGATTTGGAGACGGGCATGGGGTTTAGTCTTGTGGCTTTGTGGATGGTTTTATGTAGATATTGTTGGTTTATAAAGTAGATTGTGTAGATTGTAGAGAACTAGGAAGAGTTGGAGAGGCATGATGATGTTGATGTGGGGTCGGGAGTGTCGGATAGCTGTAGAGATGACAGCACTGAGGTCACCAATTAGGATTGCGATATATATAAACGGTAGAATAAATAGGGGCTGTACAGTATCTTTCAATTTTGAGTCTTATAATCCCCAAGTGACCTACGTAGTATATAAATAGTAAGATTGAAGCAACTCTAATGCGTCTTAGGTTTCCCTACGGACATAACGGATATAGCACATTCACTGATTTACCGAGGTACCTTCGATCGGCTTAGATTATCGTAGATCTCTTGGCGATCTACCTAGGTAGGTAGGTTCTAGATTGGACAGTTCGTTGAATGATGAAAGAGATGGAGTCCACTTCAGGGGACTACAGTAAACATTAACTTGATTGCTTAAACTATTCAACTATATTGGGGGGTCATACTTATACAGTGACACTTCATTAATTTGTAAGGATAAGCGGAGAGCAAATCCTTACAAATTACAAAGGTTTACAAAACAGTGAGTGGTCTTGGCATTTTGGATTGTATAGTTAAGGTCTTATTTTTGTATTATATAATCCTATTTTGGGGGAGTTTTAAACCGGCAGAACCCCAAGCGGGAAAAGGAAGACTCGAAAGAATCGATCTTTAAAGTAGGTAATTTTAGACTCCATGTATGGTATCGTATATCACATGGCCTCCTTGCTTATTGACCTGCCATACTATAGTTCTCTACCAACCCAGACTTGACTCGCTAGTTACTTAACTGGATTTACCACACAAATAACATGCCCCTCAAGCCTATCTATCTATGATACTAACTTAGCGGACAACCTTGTCCCCCATATTATCCAAGCACAAGCTTTTCAAAACCATCAGGAATATCTTCCCCTTCAATCCACGCCTTGGCAGTATCCGCAAAGAGCTTCGGATTTTGCCGATTCCACGGATGTCGCATTTCCGAATGGAAGTAAGCAATCGTCTCAGGATTTCCCTCGCGACCAGTCTTCATTAACCGAAGACCAACCTCCTTGCTATCGCCACTGGGTACTAGACCTCCCTTTGCAGCAACCACAATCAAAGTCCTCGCAGCCCAAGGCTCCGGCCATTGCAATTCAGGCGAAGGAGTCGCAATTTGCCGACAAAGCTTGAGCGTGGTAGTACTTGTGTTATGAGGAATATCGGTGCCGTCCATAGCCCATCTAATCACCGACCTCGGTATGAGGTTTTCGACATGCTGCATCGCCCACATCGCACGGGGAATGTAAGGTGTGAAGACGGTGCGAGGAATTGACATGAATCCCGATACAAATACTGATTGCACTAGGTCGGGATAGGTACATGCAATCTGGATGGCTACTCGAGCGCCTAGACTGTGTCCTATAACGTGTGCGTGCGAGCCAATCGCCTTGTCGCGAATAAGTTGTGCCAGTAAATCTGCGGTGGACTGAACTGAGAATTCTTGTTGGGTCGATTGGCCGTGGCCTGGCAGGTCGGGGGCCAAAATGTGATATTTGGTTGAGAGATGGGGGACGACGAGGTCCCACCAACTGCCAGTCACGAAAGCGCCGTGGATGAGAACGATGGAGGCGGGCCCGTTGTCGTTCCAGCTTAAATACGAGACTGGATATTCAGTCGCCATTTGAAAAGTGCTGGGACGAAGCCTGTATATTGGTAGAGGCTGTGGGGGGCCAGGCGTATAACCTTGGAGTTATTTGTATGACAAAATCTATTGTAATTAACTAATTGGACAGAACCGTATTATGCAATACGGCTAGGCTGTCATTAAATGATAGAAGGGTAGGATTATTCTAGACTAGACCTCTAGGAGACACGATTAATGTAATCAAAGGTACGTTGTATATGGGGGCCGAAAAATCCTCTAATACGGATTAGCGGATTAGCGCAACTTAAGGGCTCTAGGAGAATAGAGATAAAACCGATTTCGAATTTGACTGTACTATACCTATAATAATATAGAATGTTTTCTTTAGTTAGAATCTCTTAGCATCTCTAGGGCTAATTAGAATCCTATAAACACCCTAATTCTATGAGATGTCATATAGGTCGCAATGCCGATAGATGTATGACCGTAAAGTGGAATTTATGAAGAAGAACAATGTCCCTATCTGGAATGGAGAATTTGGCCCTATATACAAAAAGGAAGAAACAAATTCAGATAGGGAAGTCCATAATTAGGAGCGGTACAGCATTCTAGAGAAGTAGCTTGAGATCTACACCGCTGACTCCATTGGTAAGTACTACCATCATAATCATACGCACAGAGCCATCCCGTTAACTGTGATTTTCTTTCCCATGGAGAAGCTTGGAGCATATGGACCTACAAGGATCTGAACACTATGGACCTTGTGCATATTCAGTCCAATACACCTTGGATCAAGCTTCTGCACCCTATTATCGAGAAAAAGCGACAGCTGGCGGTGGATTCGTGGGCTTACGACGATGCCCATCTTCAGGAAGGGCTGTTTGGGCCACTTCACAAATGGTTTGAGGACAACGTCCCTTCGCAATATGGGAAGAAGTATCCGTGGCAGTGGCGGATGAACATGCATGTCTTCCGGGGCATTCGCGTTATCACCATGGCCGAGTACATGATCCCAGAATGGACAGACTACTTCCGCGACAAGTCTTTCGAAGAACTGGATGCACTTTCTGCCAGCTGGAAATTCGAAGACTGCATGATCCGCGATGAACTGAATACGAAGCTGAAGCTTTACTCGACAATGCAATCCGACGATAAGCGTTTGGTCGGAAATGTCATCTTGCCCAGTGTGGACTCTGCCACGGAGGGTGTCTTTGAGCTGTCACCAGAGGAGAAGGAGAGGAATAAGTGAACTCTTGGGACAGAATAAATGTTTCCTGTAATCTGAAAATTCAGAGAATCAAAGGTCCTAAATAGCAATTTCCCAACTTCTATGGCTCTCGACGCGCTGCTTCACACATAGCGCTGGTAAAATCTCTTGCGGGTCTGGCACTTGTGTAGTAAATGTTTTGCCCAGCCTGGTGCCCTGCCCAGGTGGCAGAATCTACTGACCAAGCTTAACATGTCGTTATTTTGGCGACCCGAGGATTTTCCGGGGTTTAATACCATTACACCATACTAGTAGTATTCGAAAGTCATTTATATGACAAAATCTACTACTATAATGAATCTGACAGAATAGTGCAATTTAATATGGCTAAGGGGTATCATTATTAAAAGATAGAAGGGCAGACAGCTACAATTAACGTAATCCTAAGGTGCGACATCTACATAGTGACGGCCCCTAATACGGATTAGGAAGAACAGAGGTGAAACTGATTTCGAACATTATTATACCATACCTATAACTAATTCAATATTGCATATTTCATTTGGTTAGAATCTCTTAGCGTCTCTAGGCCTATTTAGAATCCCCAGCATGACCATCTTGATTCTTCAGGTGGAACCATGGTCCATATGCTAATAATAGCCCTGGGGAGGCGCAGTCTAGAGTCCAGACTAAGGAAAAATTCTGCTTTTTATACGGGATATTTTGAAAATGATGAAAAATTTAAGAAACCTATGCAAGTAGTTAGTATAACCGTGCTAATGTGTTAATAGAAAATGCTATGTAGAGATCAGCAAGAAATGGAAGTTAGTGTGGGTTAGTGGCTGAATGAGAAGCTTGTTTTTATTTTTATTTTTATTTATTTTTATGTGAGATGTCAGGTGTCACCGGGGTAGTAGTTCCTTGAAGGTGTCACATATAAATTCAATCAGCCTATCAGAGACTGGGATATGTTCTGTTCCTGTTCCTAATTGGGTCAGGCCAGGAACAAATCTTGCTATGCTTCAATGCATAAATTGCATTACGTGGAGTGGAGCCTTCAAATTAGACCAGGTTCTTACCCAGGTGTATAGCGTCCAGGGTTCGTTTCACTAGATTAATGCCTGAAAGCCTGATTTTGGCCTGGCAGAAAAATAAAGATACCTGAAATACCATTACAGATCCCTTATTAAGCAATGTACCCTGGTTCTGCCGTTGAGTTTTCGTATGGGATCAAAGCCTTCATTTGAAAAGTAAACCACCCCAGAAATGGAGACATTTGAATTTTATATGGGATCAAAAGCTTCAATTGAAAGTTGCGATTGTAAACCACCCCGGAAATAGAGCTATATGAATTGGATGAAACGCTTCATTTTTCTATATACCGGGCATAATAGTTGTTCCATGCCGAATGGTTTACAGTACAGTGTATATTGAGGCCTAAAAGCGGTCTAATATCAGGCATGGTCAAGGCGTAAATCAGGCCAAAATCAGGCTTTCAGGCATTATCTAGCGAAACGAACCCTGGACGCTATACACCTGGGTACCGGGTTCTCCTCATTTCAGGACAAAAGGAACTCACTTTCCCCGATTTCCTTTTCTCTCTTCTCAATATATCATTTCCGACCGTCTGTGGGGGCCCTCTGTTACTACCTATGTTGTAGGTAGACCGTTGCCACATAAGTCTTTGCTGTGGGGGTCCGCTGAAAGAGGTCCTACTCTGATACTTCCTATTCATCCTATATCTGAAAGGACAAAAGTCACTACACTTCCGCCAACTTCCGAAAGAATTGAAGTTTGCCGGGCCCCGCCATGTCGGAGGCGCAGGAGAAGTTTCCGCCGATCCGTCATCCTTCTGCGGAGATACCCGAAAGGGACCGAGCTGAAGACAAGGACCACAATGCCGATACCAACACAGAAACCCTTCACCTAGACGAAACTAGCCTGAAGCCTAGTATCTCGAATTCCCAAAGATGGCGGACGGCAAGCCAGCGGGTTCGAAATCGGGCTGCAACGATCGCCGAGAAGCTCGGCCGACCTCACGAAAGGGAGGCTGATGGCTTGGATTCGCCGATGTTACCAGAGTACTATGGAGCAACAGACGATATCCGAGGATTCGAGGCCCGCCAGGCAGCCGATGAAGAAGCCCGGCTCCCAGGAACAGACAACGATTCGCAAGCTCGGCTCTTGGTGGAACGAATGGGGCCACAGTTCGAGGCACGGCCTCCACGCATCGAAGAACCGCGTTCCGGTTCGACAACCCCAGGAACTCCAGATGGGACGGCAACACCCGGCAGTCCACCCGGAGGACTTCTGTCACAATTGCTCCGTGTATACGCTAACAACCTCCACGCTGCAAGCCGGATGAGTGTTGTCTCTACAACTTCAGAAACAGACCCAGATACAGAAAGCACCCCACCATCCGGCACAGTGACACCGAGTGGAAAGAAAGAGAAATTGAAATGGTACAACGGCAGTCACCCCAGCAAACCAACCCACAGCTATACTTCCTCCCTCATCAATGCATCCATGGATTTGGGTCGGGTCGGGGTCCCCGGAGCCACGGGTCCCTCACCCGTGAATCCCAAAGAACGAAAGAAGAAAAAGGGCAAAAGCAAGAAGAACATCAAGCTCACCGTCCACATTGCCGCCATCCTCGCCCGCCAACAGTACATCATGCAGCTGTGTCGTGCTCTAATGAAATACGGCGCTCCCACCCATCGCCTCGAAGAGTACATGATGATGACCTCCAACGTACTGGACATCAAAGCCCAATTCATGTACATCCCGGGATGCATGTTCATGTCCTTCGACGACCAGCTAACCCGCACCGCGGAGGTAAAGATCATCCGCGTAGTGCAGGGTCTAGACCTCTCCCGTCTCGCAGAGACACACAACATCCTCAAAAGTGTCGTCCACGACGTCATCGGCGTCGAACAAGCAACCCATGATCTAGATGAGATCATGCAACGCAAACCACGCTACAACCGCTGGCTCCTCATCTTCCTAACCGGCTGTGCCAGCGTCGCCGTCGGCCCATACGCCTTCAGCGCCCGCCCCGTCGACCTACCCATAATATTCGTACTAGGCTGTCTAGTAGGCTTCATGCAGTACGTCGTCGCGCCAAACTCAGCAACCTACTCCAACGTACTAGAAGTCATCGCCGCGGTCCTCACCTCCTTCATCGCACGCGCGTTCGGCAGCATCCAACACAACGGCGAGCGCGTCTTCTGCTTCTCGGCCATGGCGCAGTCCTCCATCGCAATGATCTTACCGGGCTTCGCCGTGCTAAGCAGTAGTCTTGAGCTACAGTCTCACCAGATGAACGCGGGTTCAATCCGTCTCGTCTTCACGATTATCTACTCTCTCTTCCTCGGGTACGGCGTTACGGTCGGCACGACAATCTACGGGCTAATGGACCGCAACGCTACGAAGGAGTCGACATGTTCGAATCTACCGGAGGTCTGGGGGAACGAATATATCCAGCACTTCCCCTTCGTTGCGCTATTCTGTCTCTTCGCTGCACTGATTAATCAGTCCAAGCCGAAACAGTTGCCCATTACGATCTTCATGGGTGTTTGTGGCTATGTCACGAATTACTTTAGCACGAAGAAGCTCGGATCAAATCAGGTCGCTAATACGGTTGGCGCATTCACCATTGGCCTACTGGCCAATCTGTATAGTCGCTTGTGGCATGGTCATGCCGCTGCTGCTATTATTCCTGGTATCTTTACCCTCGTCCCGTCGGGTCTTGCGTCTAGTGGGTCGATTATTTCTGGATTGGAGTACGCCGAGGCTGTTGCATCTGGGAAGGCCTCTAGTACTACTAGTACGACATCTAATACCTCGCTTACCTCACTGGGATATGGTATGATCCAGACAGCTATTGGTATTTCCGTTGGGCTGTTTATCTCCGCTTTGATTGTTTACCCGCATGGGAAGAAGAGGAGTGGGATCTTCAGTCTGTAGATTCCGGCGGCGTCTACATATATTTCTTTGATCTAGCGATATATTTTGTTTGTTTTATACTGTATCATTTGCATTAGCGTGTTGGTATTTTAGAGGGGTGGAGAAAGCGTTCTATCTACACAAACAGACATACTAGTACACATCTTAACACATCACAATATACACTATTAACATTAACACCAATTTAAATACCAATACCCAAAAATCAAAATCACAAGGTCAAAACAGCACCCAAAAAAGCAATCCAAGCCGGTAAATCCGCAACAACCATCCGAACCCGATGAATCCCCACCCAACGCGCCATATCAACCGACGCGCCAACCCCACTCTCCCCCAAATCCTCCTTAGCACCAACATCATCCACAATCCTCTTAACCGGGCCGGCGACAAACGGCACGAAAACCAAATGTCCGATCGCACCTGCCAGTCCGATCCAGTAAAACGCCGTCGTCTGCAGCGGCTTGCGTGGGTAATAGCGGTTCAAGAAGAGCGTGCCGACGGCTGAGGTTATCGTGCCCAGGTTCAGGGCGAGTACTGTCCATACTGCGCGATTGAAGACGTGGGAGTACCATTTTGGTAGAACTTTGTCGGAAGTGGGTTGGAGCGAGGGGAGGAAGCCCGTGGTTGTTGTCAGTTCTAGTAGCGCGTGCGCGAGGGTTCCCGTGCTTGTTGCTAATGGGAGGGTTTGGAGGAGGAGGTGGGGGTTTAGGATTAGACCCGAAGCCATTTTGGAGGCGATTTGTTAGGTGGTTAGTAGAATTTAGATAGGTATAGGTGGGTAAATGAGGGTATTTAGAATATCTTAGAATATTAAAATGAAGTTGGCCCCCGGGGGGCTAGGGACTTGGGGGCTGAATTGGCTAATCATCCGGACTTGGCGGGGTGGAGGTGGGTTCGTAAGACATCCATATCATTCAGTCCATTGATGGAAGTGCACTGGTGTTCTTTGCTCTATAAAATATTGAAACCTGTTTGTCATTCCTGTTTATCTACTGGTCACATGAATTCTTCTTTCATAGCCAATCATTTCTTTAACATACTTCATCAGATCTCCCAACAGCTCCATATATATCCTGAGCACCATTGTCTAACTTCCCATTCATCAACTTCCAACATTCTGGCATCAAACCAGACATGAAAAACCACGGGCTGCTTATTTAACTTATCACTGCCTCTTTAAACCATGTTCGTACTTTCTCTTACACCCGTCTCTCAGCAAGACCATTGACTGAAGGACCCCACAACCCACCAGTCTTCGGGTTGATTGAAGTTGATTCCTGGACCAGGCGTGACCTTGATGTCTCCACCATCCCTTCAGGTGAGTTCACAGCCTACGATGGCATATCATTTAAAATCCAAGGATATAGCTAATCCCTTCCGCCAATCGGAACGAGTAGAAGTGATCTTCACACCACATTGTTGACGAATTCCATTTCGCAAATACTGGGGTGAAGGAGGGAGGTGTGCTATATATAGTCCCGCGGGGGGAAGTTATCAAGAGAGAGATATCTGATGCGAGAAGAAAGGAGACGTCGCTGTTTCCCCCAACAGGTAAGGTGCAAATACGAAGTGAGAAGCCTAAACGTAAGTCATATTTCTAACTATCTAAAACAGCGAATGGGAACGCGCAGGCTGGAGATATCTTCAAGTCAGCTGGGACTGGCTATAGTAAGACACCCGGTGATTTCTCTGGTGTCATACGCTGACGTGAAATGAAATATTGCAGCGGAAATACCATCATCCTCTTGGGAGGCGATCAGCGATTAAGGAAGAAGGGTAAGAAGTGTCAACCAACTTCATTTTCTGATTACCTCGGAGCTCAAAAAGAGCATGAACTGGATACGCGCAAGTGTTAATGTGTCCAGCTAAAGCCCGTTAGCAAGTCTCTAACAATTCAAAAACAGCTTGAACCTCACAACGTCGCCGCCTCTCATTTCAAAATTAACACCGTGAGGGATGATGTGGTTTCGAGGTGCATCGTCTAAAATAATGCCCAGACGAAATGTAATGTTTTGGATCTCGACGACATCCCAAAGATAGGACTGAGAAGTGCATACTACCAGAGGTATGGCACTAGGAAGCGAAGGGAATGACGCGTCAAATGTAAGTCGAATGAAGAAAACCGATATCAAGGCACTTTACGAACTGTTCCAACCCTGTGGTTTCTGTTATTTAAACTAATACACCACCGATGAAAAGTTATCGAATGCATTGAATTGCAAATCATTATCCCGAGTAGGCGGCGCCTCTAACCAAGTGAAAGATTGCGGACAGCTGCGACAATTGAGAAAAGTGGAAGCACCGAAAGACGCGATACAAGGAGGCACTGAAAATATGATGTGGCTTGATACCAAAACGACCAAGACAAGTCCATCAGCCCCATATGCAACCACCAGGACAGCGAAAATAACAGACTGGACAAAGAGCAACTCTTTCACACCAAGGCTCACTACCTACAGATGTAGGTAGGCAGCTCCCGAAGCTGGGCGTCCACAGCAAGAAGTTTCCAGCAATTTGAATGAACCGCAGCCCGAGCTGCGAACGCCATTGTTCCCCTATCTTTGAAGAAGAACCAACTTTTGTCCCCCTCTCTATTGCTTCATGATTTCAGTTACCCAAAAGTGGCAAGGGTCGCAAGAACAACCCGAAAGATGACTATGAAGTCGGAAGGGCGAAAAGAAGGATGTTGGACTAGCTGGTGCTGGTGTTGGTGCGAGAACCACGGAAGGTCATGGATTCATTCCAGCGAGAAGTACGGGGATTTTGACAAGCTCAACCTCCATCACTCGGCAACGCCAGAAAGTTACACAAATGATAAGAATCAGTCCTTACGAGGCTCGCTGCATTCTTCCAGTGATGAAGCAACCAATAACAGTGACCCTCCACCAGTATGCACCATGGCGGAGTTTTGCGTTCGATTCGCTCGACAAACTCTCTCTGCACAACATATCAGAGGGTGCAGGTGCTGTCGATATTCCCGATGCGCTCCGGATAGAGCTGAACCTTTTTGCAGGACAGCTCTATATTGCGTGAGTCGTATTCGGCTGTGCCTCCGGCCTGAGGTGGCAGCAGGGCAGTTGACAAGAAGTGAAAGGTGGATAATGGTGGAGCGGGCGCGGGTGGTAATGGGAAGGAGAAGTACCTTCCCGCCTATCCCCTGACGAGAATCACTCCCCTGATAGGAATCACTCCCTTGATGGGAACCACGCCCACCTCACCCATTCGGCTCTGGCATGATGAAGCGGGCGCTGGTGCGGTGTCTACGGACATTGAACAGGACGAAGTTGTGGAGAGAACACGAGACTATTCTTAAGCATCGTTGCAATCCGCAACATGGTGCCAGAACAGGTTGATTCCACGACATCATACCTGTTATCCATATTGTCCAAAGCTGGCAGAGCGCAGAGATCAGTCAATAAGCAATAAGCTCATACTAGACGAACAGAAATTCACCCCAGATACAGGAAGCATGAAGCGGGCATTCGAGGGTCCAACTACCCCGTACAGCTCGGGTAGCCTACCAATCTTGTTTACCTACTAACTTTACCTTCACGTACACATATTGAGGCCGAAATAACGTACTTTTCGAGCGTAAACATCAATCTTGGTATCATGTGAAATCCTATCAAGATGCCATTTCCTGAACAGGTTTGCTATACGGGTCCTCTGATTGTGCCAAAGCGTGATAGAAATTAACATGAATCTTATTTAACCTACACCGCTTCATGGGACAAACTTCTTCAGAGATGTGGCTTCAACTGGGCCGAAAATCCCGAAAGCGCTTCGGTCAAGGCTAATTTACCTATGGTCACAAAATATCCCTTGCTTGCTTCTTTCCCAAGACAGACTGGTACGATGAATCGTTTTTGACTCACAATCATGTGCGAACCCCAAATTGAAGGGTAGCATTGGAGCATCCCATGCATGGTTGTTTGCTGGCAGACTGAGTCTTGTTCAGACGAGTTTACCAGGATATGTAAACCTTGGATTGCTAGGTTGAATACATCATGATTCTTCCTCTGCTTTCTCCCCACCTTAGTAGTAGCCAGTCCTCCAACATGCGGTTACCCACCCGGAATGGGTCTTCTACCTGCCCCATCAGTTTGGAACAATTGTGTCCGGACCGCGTAAAAATAGAGGAGGGTGTGATGCACAAGAAGAGATGTATTTCCCAGCATGTTGAGTATTTCATCTCCATTCCCCCGAAGATAGGAGAGATTTCTGGCGGCGGCATCCTGGTTAACGGCGAGGAGATGTAGTTTAAGGCGTGGTTGAATCAGTTGAAGAAGGAATGGGCTCTTGGTGATTGCAAGCCGGAACCGGATTCTACCGAGGCCGGCCAAATTAGTCTCACTGACTATCTAGGGGCCTTCGTGGGGCATTTCTAGCCCAACTCACAAGAAACCTCCTGGGATGCTACCACCGGTGATGGAAATTGTGTATATTAGTGACAGAATAGCAGAACAGCTGTAGTACAGGCTACAACAAAGGAAGCAAACGAGAATTGAGGGAGAGTTTGCTTCTACATAGCTATATTAATAGTCTCCCCTCCTCCTCCCTGTATAGTTTCCTCTTTCTCCACACATCAGCACTATTTTCCGGGTTTCTCCTATTCCCCAGCCCCCCTGGTTTAGACCTTCTCAAGATGGAGAAAACGAAACAGGAAATAGAAACACAGGCTCTACTTGCGCTTGAAAAAAATAGTCAGCCTGGTGATACTGCATACTCAACCTCGGCCGGAGACGCGGTACATTCCACCACGAAGAAACGGAACCCCACAAGCACACCTGCTTCCGCAAAGCAAAAGAACACCGATTGTCCCCTCCCGGCCTCATACGTCGTGAAACCCCGCCAAGGACCTTCGTATGACTACGCGTGGTATCATTCACCGCTCCAAGAGCCTGCCGTGCACCACATGAGTGACCCTGCGGCGGCAGTGACCGCGTATGCAGACATCAAGGTTGTGAACAAACGTGTTCAGTTTGATCTGAGGAACATGAAGGCTGTGCTGCTGAAAGAGGGGTTGATTGAGGACTCTGACTCTGAGGATGGAGATGCCAGTTCAGATTGCTCTATAGACTTTTTTGATTGTGCGAAATAGATGGGGATAGGGGCTCTGAGAAGGGCAGGCCTCATGGGAACGGAGTTAGTTTCTTTCCTTTGTTCTCCTTGTCGGGCAGACGAGGACCGTTTTTGATATTTTCCCGTATTTTTCATTTCTTTTTAGGCAGACATTTCTGTTAGTTGTTGAAGCATAATGAGCTACATCCGTCTTTGAGGCGATAGCGCCATCTATCAACATGGATCTCCTACAGCTCGCACCAACTCATCTTCTAGCAATACTTTTTAGCAGTGCCAGCGCATTTTTTTCTGGCCTCATATCTCCTTCGTGTAGGAAATGGAGTCTCAGAACTCCTGGCCGGTATGTAATTGCAATAAACAAGTGGAACGTCACATTTAACAGGTGCACAGGTCCTCCAACCCTTGCACTTTTTAGAAACGAACTGCAGGTTCCAAAGTCCGATGCACATTCCAGTAACGATCAAACCAGTTGTGATGTACTCGGGTAGCATGCTATGTGATTCGCGTAGGTTTTCCCAGTGGGATAGGGAATATGCGGTCTTTTCACCTTCAAATGACATTACAACACCATCGTCATTAGCGACCATATCCTCCAAATGCAGTAGGGGTAGCAATTACGCATGTTATGTAAAGAAATACATCATTTCATACTGCGAGCGCGAGCACTGGAAGGTGCAAGAAGCGGAGGCCAAACAGATGTTACATGAATATCTGACCATACCAGAGGATCACATGCTGCATCCCAAGCGGCACAGTAACAGCTAACAGCATCACCAAGTCGCTTGTCTTTGGTATTCGCACTAAAGCCGTCCACGACGAGTACATGAAGTGCCGCCATCTAGCATGTCCACTCGTTTGCTCTGCTGCGCTATGTACCACAATGTCTGCTGGGCAACTGGCAAATCCGGGCGGGTGTAGTGGGGGATCTAATACAGTCACTGTACCAGACTGTACTGAATAAGGTGAAGGAGCACCGCCAACTGAATATTCAGCGCGACTCTTTTATGGATCGGGTTCTGCATACAATAGAACGAACCCCGCTCTCTGAGCATGAGCTAAGATTCCTAGGATGTGTTCTGATAGAAACAGGCTCCGATACCTCGCTTATATTGACCATCATCCAGGCCATGAGTGAGTATCCAGAAGTGCAGGCTAAGTATGTTGAAAATGCTAGAAAGATCCTCGACTACTGCAATTGTAGGCCTTTTGGTCGAATGGGAAAATCCAACACAGTATGCTGATCGGGTATTTCGTTCTAATCTGCTCAAGCGGGAAAGCTAATAGAGTGGTATTGCAGGACACATACATAAATCCACTCCATTATCAGCTATGACTGTTCCCCGGTTTGGTTTGACTGGTCCAAAGTGGCCTATATCAACATGATCATCAAAGGGTCCCACCGGTGGCGTCCCGGCAGCCCTTTGGGTGTTCCCTCATGCCGTCGCTGAAAGTCGGTTAAATCGGATATTTTCTCTCCTGCCAAGCCAGTCATCACGGATAATGTGCAGTCAAACCTAAATATATCAGCTAACGACCCTTAGATGGCCACGTCGATGGTAAGCTCATTCCGCAAGGACCAAGCATCGTTCTCAATGTCTATGGCATGTACCATGATAGTGAGCAATGGGAGGAACCAGAGCATGTTGAGCCTGAATACTTCGCCAGCCTTGGCGTCGGGTTACGCAGGATCCGAACACCGAGACCACCTGGGTTACGGGGCGGGCCGGTGCGTCTGTCCGGGCATCCACTTGGCGGAACGCAACTTGATCATCGGTGTTGCCAAGCTGTTCTGGGCCTTTGAGTTCCTCAACCCCCCCGCTAGCGACAATGATATTTCAGCTCACTCCGGCGCTAGTAGAGGGTTTCTTCATTGCCCCGAGGATTATGGCTGTGCCATTCGTCCTCGCTCTCCGAAGAAGCGGGACACCATTATGCGGGAACTTGCCGAGGCGCAAGAGGTTCTCACTCAATTTGATTAGTTAGATTAGAGGATGTGCACTAGAATGTGATCATCAACCCCTCTCCCCCTCTCCATAGGGCGTTTCTTTGCCAAGGCTCGGTGAAAATATTGACGCTACTATGTTGTATATATGTCAGCTCTGCTTCAAATCCCTATTTCTATGCAGATCAGATCATCCGTATCCGTACAATTAATCTAGTATGTTTTTCATGTGGATATATTCAATTTAGTTAAAGTCCCCGATTGGTGCGGCATCCCGTTTCTTGACATCCATCGTACATCCCATGCCTCAATAAATTAGCTACTTTACTTCCAGCAGCGTATGGCTTTAGTCCATAGCCCCTAGAAAGCCCCAAGTAAGCCCTAAGTAAGCGGCTAGGCAACCCTGTGTTCCGTAAACTGAGTGTTTGTTCCGGTCTCACGTGAAATTATAGTCTAGTTGTGCACGGATGTATATTAGTCTTCCTATATGGCTACTACATCGTACCTGGAATAAGAAATTCGGACCCTTCACCAAATCTAGTAAAATAGGATCTTCATCCCTGTACACTAATGCATATTGTACTATAAGGAATGGCATAATGGCAACTCCGTTTTCTGCAGCCGATGCATGTCGCCCAGAAGAGCAGCGGAACAGCGGACGCCACTCCGGTTCCTTCACAGTTTGGAGCTAATTTTTGAGATAAGGTGATCGTCCTAGCACGCCTTTGAGGTGTGGTAGGAGTTCATGATGCCTGCGTAGGTAGGACGTGGGGGTGAGTATGCTGTGAACGTGGAGAATCCCTTAGCGCTAGATGGTAGGTAAATAGCATAATAGGACTCACGTTAGGGTTTCATTTGATTTAATTTATTGTATTATTTATTCTTTTATTCAGGGTCATTTATGTATGTTTCTTCCGCTTAATCAATCTATTTCTTCACCATCAATGCATAAATGATGTAGGTTTTGCCTGCGATCTGTATTGACCGGGATTATATATTTTTTATAGTACTAGTGCATTCTTTACCTCTATGGCAATATAGACGTCGAACCTACATATGCAACTGTTGTATATTCTACCAAAATAAAGCCAAGCTTTTTGATTAATACTTGGAAAAGCTGGGCAAGATCGTAGGTTCATAAAAGTCTCTCTCATCTATACGAAGTAGCAGGATTGGATTCCCTGTTCACTGCAACCTTGGTAGTTAGAAGGATCTAAGGTCTATTACCTATCTTATCTAACTGACTTTGGACCAATGATAGAATCACACTCGCTTATTATTCGAACAAAGTGATGTGGCGAATTCAGCCAAGGATTCACGGATAATAGCCCTGGAGCTGACGAGATAACACACTAGCAGGTAGGTAGGTAGCATCCCGCTCTGCTTCTCGTTTCTTATTCCCTTTTTGGTATGCAAGTCTCATGCTGTGCAGGGGTAGCCCGTCATCCCTGCTTTTGCATGTACTTTTGTCAGTTTGCCTAGGCCAAGATCTGCAACCTCAGGCATCCACCGCCAACACGACTCCTGCACGACTCTTTTTCCCTTTGCGCGATCTACCGCTCCCCTCCCCTCCCCCTCCCCGTCAAGTTCTCGAGTAGTCCAGAGGGAAATTCCTTTTAAGGTTCCGACCGCCATTTGGAGTCGAATGAAGCTGGTCTGAATGGATATCTGATTTGTTTTGTCCTCCCACCCCACGCCTCCGTCATGTACTCCACTTTCTCCGCCAACTTCAATACCACGATCGACGCCTCCCGTGACAGATCGGCCACGCCTATTACAGCTCCACGACCAAAGCGCAACCAGGTCGCTCGGGCCTGCGACTGGTGTCGGCTCAATCGCGTCAGATGCGATGACAAGCAGCCATGTCAGAACTGCCTGAATCGAGGAGCCTCTTGCAGCAACACAAAGCCACAGGAGGCCACCTCGCTCCCGGCTGCAAACCGGTAGGAAACCAACCTACATCTCCCTCAGGATCACATCGGGATGAATGTAAATGGCCCGCTGATCCGTATCGATAGAGAGATGCAACGGTTACGAAATAAAGTCAAGGACCTTCAGGATCAGATCGCGAAACTCAAAGATGGAGCGCAAATCCAAGCACAGACGGGGTTTGCGACGCCACCAGTGTCGGATGCGGCCCACACCGCGTTCGATTTTGCAGAGCTCACCAATACCACAGAAGGATGGCAAGGCCTCCAGCAGACAAGGCAGATCCACTATGGGCCTTTGTCGTCCTCATATTTTGTCTCCCGAATCAGTCGCTATCTATCCCAAACACTCGATCAGCCAATAGAAGATTCGAAGCTGGAAGCATGCATTGCACGCTTTCATTATGTTGCCCCAACCCACCAACCGTCTCGATGGGATGCAAGCCCAGCCAGCCAGGCGGATCAGCTCCCAGACGGAACCGAGGAGGCCGAGGATCTGACCCGGTCACAAGAGGAACACTTTCTCAATCTGCTCTGGCAGTCCTTTCATTGTGTATACCCCATCCTCGATGAACGCGAGTTTCAGCAACATTATGACTCATTATGGTCAAGTTCCACGGATGGAATGTCTTCCCGGAAGCCATCAGCCTTAGTAGATGTGCTGTTGGCAGTCTGTATGCAGTACAGCAGCACGTTCTTCGTCAGTGATGACAACCAGCAGGGAGATTCGGATGCTGGATGGCAGGCCAAGCACGCGAATCTAGCCAGTCGAACTTACTACCAGAGGGCCCAGAGGCTGCTGCAGAGTGAGCTCGAAAATCCAACCATCATGCTTGTGCAGAGCCACATCTATTCGATTGTGTACTTGTACAACACTTCCCTGTTGAATACGGCGCATATTAACCTAGGTGCCACACTGCGAATCGCCCACGCGCTGCGGCTGCATATCCGCCCGCTGGACGGGACCTCCCCCGAACAGCAGGAGTTACAGCGCCGAATTTGGTGGACGCTCTATCGGATTGACAGCCAGCTCTCAATGACCCTGGGTCGGCCGCCACTCATTCAGATGTCGCATGTGAGCTGCGGGCTACCCGGAGATGATCGCGTGCACGCCCAGCTATCTGGCACAGTTCTTCTCACGAATCATGAGGACATCAGCTGGCTTAGCTTCCATGTCCAGTGCACGAAGCTCGTATTTCTCGTCCAGGGCGTGCAGACAGCATTGCACCGGAAATGCTCCCAGTTGCTGAACGGGGATAAAGCCAAGGATCTATATGATGACCCGCGCCTCCTCGAGACTTTGGCCGAGTTTCTCGGACAGGAGATGACGGCCATTCATAACTGGGTTCAAAATGTGCCACAGTCACTATGTAATCCTCGCAAGGGGGGCGGGGAACCATTCTCCACCAATCGGGATGCGCTGAATCTGTCTCCGTATAGCCCGCTCTGGCTGCAGCGCCAACGCCTCCTGCTGGAGCTCCACTACCACCATCTTGTCATATCGACACTGCGGCCCTTTATCCGATTCCCCCCTGTGAGCTCCTCTGTGACCCCACTGACCGACGGTTACAATATATCCTGTCTGAACCACGCTATGGCGATCACCAGTATCCTCAACCAAGTGCTCTCCGAGACAGATCTGCTGCGCGGCTGGTCACCCATCTTCCAGTACCAGTGGGATGCCATCCTGTGTACCCTAGGATTTGTGCTCGCCAACTCAGTCTGCCCACCGACTCCTTCTGCCCGCAAGTCGCTGCAGACGGCGATTCGCACGCTGGATCTCGTGAGCGATCACTTCGTGGCAGCCAAAAACGCGGCGGAGGTCGTGCGCGAAGTCAGTTGCCAGGCCGATCGACTCCTCAAAACAGTCCAACAAGGTCTCACCCGGAGACAAGCACCGCGTGCCAGCCATGCCGCGTCTACCAGGGCCCAGAATCCTAGGCCGCCGTCGAACCAAACTTCGTTCCTCACCCCCGGCCAACCGGAGTTCCGGCCCAACCCACTCAAGCGGGCGCTGCCACCGACCAGCCTGGAGGTATCACAACATCAGCCAGTGCCTAATTTTGAAGCACGCATGCACTTAATGGAAATGATGCCTATTGGATCATTACCAGAACCATCTCCTTCTTTAGGGACGACAGAGTCTCTATCGATGCCCTCGGCCACATCTGCTGACATGGTCATCGGCACTGAAGCCCAGTGGCTGCATGCGAGTGCGATGGTCATGGATTCCTGGACCACCAACTTATGATTAACCTTTTACTTTTTCATTCACTGTTGATTCTTTGTGCTGATTTTACATTTTGTTCGACTTAGAGTACCGCCGTGTCTAACTCTAATCGATACATAGTATCTAACCAGCAGCGGGCCCTGCTAGGTGGAGAGAAATAGAAAGATAAACTAGATCGATAACTGATTTATAGTACATATTTATATAGTACTGTTATTACAATTCAACATTATATGATGCCTCCCTTTAAACGTTTGGCAGTTCAATGTAAAATGGTAGCTTAAATCATCAGTTTGATAGATATGTACATGTCAATGGGATCTCACAAAAACGGCTCGCAGAATAATCTAGATGTTGCAGGCTAGTAGGAATATAGATTACTCGATGGCTCCTCCATTTAAATACCAAACCAGATGTTTGTACTAGCCGTGGAGTGTGGGGGTGTTTGGCGTGTTCGGCGTAATCGGCGTAATTGGCGCAATGGGCGGGGCGTGATGGGCGTAATTGGCGTAATCAAATTGTAGTTCTCGACAACTTAGATGTATAAATATCAGGTTTCTTGCAATGTTAGAAGACGTACACCAGCTCCTCTATTGTTTCTCTCGAGTGTTCAGTGAAATGGCCCAGTCAACTTTTAAGCAATATTTTCTCCCCGACAAGACCGGATTTGATAGCTTGGTCCTTTGTGATGTCCCCAAAACGGCTCCCAAGTACGGTCAGATACTAGTTCGAATTAAAGCAGTCTCCCTGAACTGGAGAGATGGTATTATTGCTATGGGAACTTACCCTTTCCCTGGGCCTGATGCTCTTGTTCCTGGTAGTGATGGAGCCGGTATGATCCTTTACCTACCATTGAATTTATAGACTGTGGTCTAACGAATCTATAGGTATCGTGGAAGAAGTTGGTGAAGGCGTCACTGAATGGAAAGTCGGCGACCGGGTTCTTGCCAATTTCACCCAAGACCACATAGCCGGCCGACTTAATGCGCAAACGCTCTTGTCCCAACTCGGAGGTGAAATCCAAGGTCTACTGGGCGAATACTTCATATTTCCAAAGACTGGAGTCGTTCACATCCCAGACTACCTCTCGTTCGAAGAAGCATCTTGCTTGCCATGTGCAGCCCTCACTGCTTGGAACGCGCTCTACGGTTTGGTCCCTATTCGACCAGGCCAAACTGTCCTTTTGCAGGGCACGGGAGGAGTATCGACATTTGGATTGCAGATTGCCCATGCAGCTGGTGCAACAACCATTGTCACCTCGTCATCCGATGATAAGTTGTTGAAGGCAAAACAACTCGGCGCAACACACACAATCAATTACCGACAGAACCCAGATTGGGCGGCTGAAGCCAAGAGAATCACAAACGGGCATGGTGTCGACCATATCATTGAAGTTGGCGGGACTCTCACATTACAGGCATCCTTTGATGCCATCGCAATGCACGGCCTTATACATTGTATCGGGCATATCACAAACCCGGATCCCTTGGGCGCTGGCAAAGATCTCCGTGGCCCGGACGCTGCATTCCTGGCGTTGGATAGGTTGTGCATTGTGCGTGGTGTGGTGGTTGGCTCCAAGGAGCAGTTGCAGGATATGCTGGAATGTTTCCAAGCCAAGTCTATTCGGCCTGTGATTGACAGTGTTTTTGATTTCGGAAGGACGAGGGATGCATATGAGCATTTGTGGAGTGCAACGCATACGGGGAAAGTTGTTATCCGAATGCCTTGATATAGCTCGACTGGCACAGAATATAGCCGCCAGGCCCAGTGTGTTTTCATGGTGAAATCGACACTATTTATCGCTTTACTTTCTGTTGTTGAATTGCAACCAAGTTCAGTTTATCTGTTCATCGGCCGCGTACGTAGTACGTAGAGCAGTTGCTCATCACTACCGCTGATTAGTTGTTCTTGAACCGAGTTTCTTTAGTAATCTATTTGAATACAAATAAGCTTGCATTACGCTCCGCACGTAATTCCTACACGTACTCTTGTTGCCATTAGGGCTTTCAGGACGAAACGGGTTCTAGTGGTAATCAACTGGTAATTACTGTACGAAAGATACACAGCGGCACCCGTGGACGGGAGGGATGATTTGTCAACGCCCCGCTCGAGGCTGATGTCCCGAGGCCCCTATGACAACACCCAATGACAACAATTCTTGTTATCCCAGTCTTATCTGGTACTAGTATCACGAATGCAGATGTGAGATAGTACAAGAGCATTTTGCACAGAAGCACCATATACTGGAACTATTGTTCATCTTTATACTATCATGCCTGATAGTGCTCAGAATGTGAAACGGCGAAACGGCTCCAAACACGACAAGACTGGCTGCTTGACCTGTCGATATAGGTATCCCGGACCTAAGGAATGCAATTGTTGGCAGAACCTCTATTAATGCGAAAACAGACACAAAAAATGTATTCAAAATATCTTTCCTGTTTGTGGAGCATGCAAACGCCTTAACCTCGAGTGTGTCCGCGAGCCTGCTCTCCGGATATTACCTCGTCCAAGGACATCTCTCGGGCAGGATGAGGCTCAATATGAGCAAACTAGTCTACCTTTAGCTAGGCCCTCAGATCCTTCGCTCAATTCGCTTTCTCTGCATGCATCCGGAATGGCCGAATCCTCCAAGCGACGATATGCAATGAAATTTTACATCGACGTCCTGGCCGAGCTCCTAACAGTAAGCCAACAGTACAACTCCTTTATTTCTGGTATGTTCCATGTCATATAGCCAAGAAATAATCCCAAAGCTAAACTCCATCTAGACTTCCTCCCAATGGCGGTAGAATCCCCCGCCCTAGCAGATGCCTTGGTCGCCTGGTCATCGGGCCACCTCTCCTTTTATGACAATGCCTATCATATAACGGCTCTAGAGGCGAGAGCCACTTCCCTCCGCGCATTAGCAAAGGCATTAATCTCAGAGGATATTGCCAGTCGGGAGACAAACGCAGCGGCTAGCCTTGTCCTTCTAACATCCGAAGTGTGCCTTGGAGATCACACCAAGTGGTACAAGCATCTTATAGGCGTGCAGCAAATTATTGAATCTTCTCGATCAACAGTCGGCGTGGATGGGCTTGTGCTTTGTGGGCCCGAAGCTCTGAAGCAAAGCCCAGAAGGGCGGTGGGTACTACGAAATTTCGCGTACCACGATATTCTGGGCAGTGTCACTCTCAGAAAACCTCCTTTGATCCCGGGGAATTACTTGGAAGAAATCACAGATGTTGTTGATACCTATCTAGGAGTTGGTTCTGAGATATTAATCTTTATCTCTGAGATCAGTTGCCACCACGGCTCGAGTTTCGCATATGGTTACCTCTCATCAGATGAGGAAATTCCAGACACGACAAATTCGTGGTCAGCAATCGAGCAGAAGATAAAGAACTGGAGGTGCCCACCAGACACATTGCAAACTTTAGAATCACTAGCATACGCATATCGCTGCGCTGCCTTGATTCACCTCTACCGCCAGACCTTGCGCAGTTTGAAGCTCGTGCACGATGATACCCACTGGGAGCAACAGGAGAATGCCACCTTTGCTCTGTACTCAAAAATTGAGGTGGGGGTTTCTACAACTCTGCAATACGTGGCCAACATTCCTCTGGATGATGTTCCCGAATCTGCCCTTCTTTTCCCTCTGTTCTTGGTGGGAGCCGAGGCAACACACAGTTCCCACATGGATACGATCCGTATTCGACTAAGCCTCATGGCAAAGAAACGCAATTTCCAGAATATACAACGAGCGTTGGGTGTTCTGGAGGAGATATGGGAGTGTCGAGCCCAGGGATCTGGAAGCAACCAACTGGATTGGCAGGATATCGTTGGTCAGAGCGATGATCTTCTTTTGACATAACAATCAAGCCGAGCTTCAAATATGGTTCACTGGTCTCATTCTGTGTTCTAGACTCTAAAACTGCGTGCCAACATGAATTCCACCATCGACTAACATGTTCGTGCCCGTCACGAAGCTGGCCAGAGGACTAGCTAGGAACACTGCAACGGCCGCTACCTCCGTCGGGCAGCCCAGCCGTTTAAGAGGAATCTTCAGTCGCTGTTCCTCCACCCATTCCGGGTTGGTCTTTGAATAAAGCTCCCAAGGACCGCCCTTGCAAAGGATTGGCCCCGGCGAGATGGCATTGACCCGAAGATGCCCTTCGGTCCCAGAAAGTGGGACAATTCTTGGACATGCTGCAGCTGCGCTGCCTTGCAGGGCCCGTAGGCCGCCGGAGGGGAGCGGTAGAATTCCAGCCCCATGAAGGAGCTCTGCACGATGATGGATGCCAGGGGGGATTTTTCCAAGTACGGGGTGGCCGCCCTGACCAGCTCGACGAAGCCCATGACATCGATCGCGAAACTGCTCTCCCAGTGGTCCGTCTCGCCTTCCATATGCATTGGCGACGCTGCGGCTGGTTAGTGTGCATTTGAACCAGGAGATGTCAGGGAAAGCAATCACCATTAGCTATAATCACATCAATTCGTCCGAGGCGCTCAGCAGAGCTCTCGACCCACTTGACGAGAACGTCTTTGCTAGCAACATTGAATGCCGTGCCCACGGCGCGGGCGGTATTTCCCTCAGCGAGCGTCGGATAGAAGTCATCATACTCAGTATTGGTGACGGTCCGGGCACAGTAGGATACATTTGCTTCCTCCTGGAGGAATTTATGCACCATTGCTTCTCCCATACCCCGTGTACCTCCTAGTTCCCGCGTTACTTGCACGTAGCTTAATCTGTTTTCTTATCCTTCTTACCTGTGATAAGCACATGGGTGCCTTTGATACCAGTTGTGAGCACCGTAATCTTCGAATGAATTTCGAAATTGTAATTGGAATGTGAATGTAGGTGGGAACGAGTAGAAAATAGATAAAAGCGACGTGAAGACGGCGATAAAATGTTTTGGCCCCGTTCGGAGTTTGCAGCATTGCGCTTTATAAGTTAGAAATAACCATTGGCTCTCAGACCATTTGAGAGATACACTAGGCCATCCACCTTAGCATTCTCCCTTGGGCCACAAGTCGGAAGTGAGCCCAGAACACTTGCCCGATTGGGACTGTCTCGAGACTCCGAAACTCCTTTGGGGAACCACCATATATCTAGATTGGACAGCGAAAGGAGGTAACAGGAGATGGACTATCGTTTCTATTTTCCTTTTGAACCCGTCAATTTCCACTTTTCTAGTCCGCAATGTGATTCTTCCATGATTAATGAAGGGGTTGTGATAGTCTTGCAGCGCTTCCTATCCTCATAATGGTAGATAATTACCATCCGTCGTTAGACAAGACAAAGGCACCCATGCAGAAGTCTGAGGCTGAAACCGACGAGTCGTCCTCGAAATTGTCCCAAACTGCAGCAGCAGGGGAATCGATTGCAGACAGTGTTAGGAACTTCCTTGAAATTCGCCAGGCCACCATTCCCGACGACACTGGGGTGGTCTTCGACAAGATATCAGCAGTCGGAAGCGGAACCGGAGTGAGTACCGCTGATCTCAATTGAAGGTATCGCTGTTAACAGGTAATAGTCGCAAGATGCACCCACCGTCACGTCGGCGGCCCAGTCGGCCTTTGGCTTGTTGAGTCCTCTGCAAAACAGACAAAGGAAGCAATATTCCCGACCCATCCTCAGCGGATTCTCAGGTACAATCGACCCCGGAGAAATGTTATTGGTAATAGGTAAACCGGGTAGTGGGTGTACAACCTTCCTGAAGACACTGTCGGGCCTGTGGGATGAATACAAGGAGATCCAGAGAGAACTCACTCTCGGTGGTCATCCGCTGCTAGATGTGATGAAGCAGCGGCCCCAAGATATTCTCTTTTGCGGTTAGTCCTCGAATCTTGCTATTTGGTGCTTGTTGGACACATATTGACAGAAAGGTCTCCCTTAGCCGAATCTGATGACCACTTTCCTACCTTGACAGTGGCAGAGACCCTGCGCTTTGCGACTAGAGCACGTTGCGGCCCCCAAGTCTCGGCCCGGGAAATTGACACGATGGTGGCACAGCTGGCCAAGCTAGTTGGTCTGGAAAATGTCCTGAATACCAAGGTGGGAGATGCGAAGATTCGGAGTCAGTGGCGGAGAGCGAAGGCGGGTGTCTTTGGCGGAGGCCCTGGCCACCTGTGCTCGGTAGGTGATATCTTGTGCTCATTTGTGTACCAATGAAAATCCATTGACTTACACATCCTCACAGCCTGATCTGCCTGGATAATCCAACCCATGGACTGGATTCTTCCACGGCGGTCGAATTCATGGAGATGATGCGTGAGTGGACGACACAAAGTCGATGTGTCGTCGCGATGAGCGTGTATCAAGCAAGTGATGCAATTGTCACCTACTTTGACAAAGTCCTGGTGATCAACTCTGGCCGTCAGATCTACTACGGTCCAGTCCAGGATGCAAAGGCATATTTTGAAGATCTCGGGTTTGAGTGCTTATCAACCACTACCGTGGCCGACTTTCTCAATGTGATGTCTGCTGATCCAGACGTGCGACGAGCACAGGAAAATAGGGAAAACCAGGTCCCACGAACGGCGGAGGAGTTTGAGCGTGCGTTTATTGCAAGTTCCATCTACCAGGAAATGCAAAATTCGGTGCAGGTGGCTAAGGAGCAATCCCAAGCCCACCCCAATCCCCTCGTCAAAACATCGGCATTTGCTCTATCTATCTGGCATCAGATTTGGTACTGTGCAGGCCGGCAATTTCGTATCGTCACTAGTGATTACAGCTTGTGGGCGGTGGAGCTCGCCACTATAGTCGTCCAAAGTCTGGTGTTGGGCACATTGTTCCGAAACCAGAAGCGGTCGACTGATTCCCTGTTCATTTTCGCGTCTGCTTTATTATACTCGGTCCTGGTCCCAGCTCTGCAGTCCATGGCTGAATTTGGTAATGGGTTTGCTCAGCGACAGCTCATTCTAAAGCAGAAACGATACCAGATATCTCGACCGATTGCCTACGCGCTTGGCTTGGTTACCACAGACGTTGTGTGGAAGGTGGCGGCCATCTGCTATAATATTCCCTTATATTTTTTGACAGGCTTCCAACGGACGGCTGGTAATTTCTTCACCTGGTTCATGATTATCTACATAGAGCATCTTGCCCTGTCGATGTTCTTTCGCTCGGTGGCCATCTTCTCTCCCAACATGCATCGGGCTGTACTCCCGGTGGGAATTTTCTTCAACATGTATGTCCTCTATACGGGGCTCTACGTGCCCCCACCACAGATGCAAGTATGGCTCGGTTAGTTGAGATATCTAAATGTAAGTGGAGACCGTGTCATAGGGTTTGGACAAATCATGCTCAAATCATGCTAATATGTGACAGCCGTTATATTATGCATTTGAGTCGGTGATGGTGAACGAATTTAAAGACCTGAGCTACCAGTGCAGTGCCTCGGATCGGGTCCCATCGGGGCTAGGATAGACCAACATGGCCCATCAGGTTTGTGCGGTAGTGGGATTGCAACCTGGAGATCGTCTCCCGTCCGGGGCATCGTACATTCATGCCCAGTACAGATTCAAACCCTCCCACCTCTGGCGAAATGTAGGGATTAACACGGCCTTATTTGCTTTCTTTGCCTTTTGCTCTGGGTAAGTCACCATGGGCTAGCATCTTGTTCATGGAAAACTTTACGACTGACACTACAGTTTAAACAGGATCGGGATGGAGATGCTGAAAACACCCGCCGGTCAATTAGCTACCGTGTTCTACAATAAAGGCCCACGGGGAGTACGTCGCCGTGATAAAATCGATAGCGAAACAGGATCGGACCGCGGAAATGAAAGTTTAGAGACATCGGTTGGCCAAAGCAATGACGCGCATCAATCGCAAGAACATCAGGATCCCGACAAGAGCCAGAATCTTGCATGGACCAATCTCTCTCTCGACATTAAAGGTAAGGAGGGCGATCAACGTCTGCTAAACAATCTGAGTGGTTCGGTCAAGAGTGGCCAACTCAAGGCTCTGATGGGTGTCTCGGGTGCCGGGAAGACTACCCTCCTGAACGCACTCGCCGGTCATTCCACCATCGGGAATCTCACAGGAACACTAGCGCTTAACGGTCAAGTGCTTCCCACGTTCTTCCGAAGTAGAATGGGATACGTGCAACAGTAGGATATTCATCTTCCCACTCAAACCGTGCGCGAGGCATTGCAAATGACAGCGCGACTTCGACGCCCAGAGTCTATCTCTGTGGCAGACAAGAATGCCTACGTCGAGAAGATGATTCAGTGGTTGGGTATGGAACATATCGCAGATGCCTTGATTGGTGTCCCAGGGGCGGGACTTAATCTCGAACAGCGGAAGAAAGTTAGTATTGGTGTGGAGATGGCATCGAAACCAGAAGTCCTCTTCCTAAATAAACCAACTTCGGGTCTCGATGGCCAATCTGCCATGTTGATCGCTCGCTTGCTTCGTCGTCTAGCGGACTCGGGCCAAGCCATTCTGTGCACGATCCATCAACCGGCAGCCGAGCTCATCGACCAGTTTGACAAGTTGTATCTGCTAAGCCGCGGAGGCAACTTGGTCTATGACGGTCCTCTGGGAACACGCTGCCAGGAGGCAATCCAGTATTTTCACCCACGGAGTCGCCCCTGCAGCCTAGAGGAGAATCCGGCAGAGTATTTCCTGGCGGTTATTGGGGCTGGATCTCGCAACGACGCCCATATGGATTGGACTGGTCTCTGGCGTGACAGCCAACAGGCCAAGGAGCGAGAGAAAACGGAACAAAGCTTGGTCCCCGCTGATGAGCACGCACCGCAGCTAGAGCAACAGTCGATGTACTCAGTACCGTTCCATGTGCAACTGTGGGTGGTTGTTCAACGAACGTGGCTGTATTACTGGAGAGAACCGGATTATGTCACGTCGAAGCTCTGGATGAGCGTTGGAAATTCCCTCCTCAACTCTCTAACGTACCTACAGTCCCCAAACACGGAGCGAGGGGCGTACAATCGGGTCTTTTCTGCCTTCATGTCATTCATTGTGGGCCCCCCACTGGGACTGCAGGTGCAGCCGCGCTTTGTGACCTTGCGGGATATTTTTGTCCACCGGGAGCGAGAGAGTTTGACCTACCACTGGCTGGCGTTTGTCTTATCCACGTTTATCGTGGAATTGCCATTCACATTTCTCAGTTCGTTGGTCTATTGGCTGCTGTGGTACTTCCCCGTTGGCTATTTCACCACCCCTTCGCGCGCAGGGTACAGTTTTCTTATGTACGAGCTCTTTGGTGTCTTCGCCACCAGTCTAGCTCAGCTGTGCGCATCCCTGATGCCCAACATCGAGGCAGCCTTTGCCGCCAATGGATTCTTCTTCATGTTCTGCAATACCTTCGCCGGGACGCTTTCACCAAAGCCCGTAACCCCCTCAGGTTGGCGTTGGTTTTACAATATCTCTCCCCTCTTCTACCTGGGTGAGGGCGTCACTGTGGATGCGTTGCAAGATTTGCCTATACGATGCAAGGAGTCGGAGGTTTCAATCTTCTACGCGGCAAATGGCACAAGCTGTGGCCAGTATGCTCACGATTTCCTGAAAGCCGCGACGGGATATCTGCTCAATCCAGAAAGCACGATGGAGTGTCAATATTGCCGGTATCGCGACGGACAATCATACGTAAGTAGTTCTTATCAGAACAGAGGAAGTCAAGGCAACAAATCTAGTCTGGAAACTAATCATTCAGTAGTTTCAACAATATGGCTATCAATTTTCCCATCGGCATCGCAATATTGGCGTTTTCATCTGCTTTATCGCATTCAATTTCACCATGGTTCTGATGATGACCTATCTCACCAAAACGCCCCGTCATTGATGGAAGATGCACTCTACTCTACTGCAGCCTCAGGCTACATGTATAGAAGAGGGCTTTGTTCGGGGTGTTGCTTTCTTGTTTGGTAGTAAAAAAAGTAGATACATAGTTTCGGGTGTCAGTTTAGATTCCACAGTACGAGAGTCATTGTGCGATTTAATGAAAGCTATCTCGTTGGGAAATATATTGCTAGGATGACACTGAAGAAGGTATACAGACCAGGTAGGGTTAGGATTAGGGTTGGGGTTCAAACAACCCTAACTCCGTGGTAGTTAATGAGAGTTAAATACGATTCTCAACATGATATGCCCTGACGAGTGTTACAGGTTTCTTCAATAGCCTATACTCAAACAATCAGTGGTCTCTACTAGATAGGGTCATATGATAGGCGTATAATCATCATTAATTTTAAGTTAAAATATGCTAAAATACGATCCAACACAACGGTGTCGAGGTAGCTGTTCAGTTCCCTTGGCTAGTTCATCAAAATTCGACCTGCTGCCAATAAGTACACCGGTCTGTATTGGTCAGGGTTGGCTTGACATACAACCCGTCGTCTCCCAGAGAAAGCCCCTGGGGGGCAAATGGCGCGTCCGTAGGTAGTCAGTTGCATCTTGGTCGAGCCTCCACCGGCCGAGACGCCTATGACTGTCACGCGCGAGGAATTACCGCCGAACTTTGTGATATGCCGTTGCACCCATTCCCAGATAAGTACACCAACGTAGGCGCACTGGCATTCAATTTCCCTTTTTCGTCTCGTCGTTTGGATAGGGAGAAGTTTATCAATCCATCACTTCGGAATTTTGCACTTGGCTGATCACTTCTTATTTGACTATTTCCATATCAGCTTTCGTAGAGCAAGGGTCCACTTTCCGACTGTTCCGAAATCATTCGACCCTTAGCTTCTTTTGTAACGATGATCCCAACTTTCCTCCAATAAATATTAATTGAGTTCGGTTCCTGGAGAAGACTTCCGGGTGTTCCAGGCCATTGCGCGGCTCAAAACTATAGTTTTACTTCTTCGGATCATCAAGAGGACAAAACCAGTATTATGCTGGCTAAGTCAAAACACGTTGAGCGAAAGCACATGTTTTTCGGTAATCAGACCTCGTAAAAAAGTATTTGAAAACAAATTACCCCCTACGGAGCAACCCACTGAACTGAAAACTCCCATTTCCAATGACAACAGCCAAGATACCTGATGTTTCAAGTTTCATGGAATCTATTGGTTACTAACAATGCACTTAAGAGTTCGCGGCCTTTTGTTACAGGGATGAAATGCACGCGCGCCACCCAACTCGTGGGGGCTAAAAGTGGCCCAAGGGACCTACAAATTTATCGAACTGATTGTAGCATCTGTTCGCTACGCGAAATTACCAAAATAAATACGGCTGTTTGTTTTGATTATCTTAAGAAGGGCCCAAGTTCAAGTGAAGCCCTAGGCCTAAGGTAGCCAAATATTGTGATCCGCGACTAAAACAGCGCCAACTGAGGGCGCAGCATCGTGCATGAAGAGGGGAGGGGGCGGGGCACCAGTGTTACAAGTGTTGGAAATAGGCGCCAGGGGATGCTAGCCTTTTATCACAAAGATTTCACCTAATAAACCACATGATCCCAAGAACGTAGTTGACAAGAGACTCAACCGATTTCAATCAAAATGAGTGTCCCTTTATCGGGAGGCACCTTCGCTACTGCTTCTGAGTCGGGAAGAATACTCACACCCACCTCGTCTCAAGACGGTAGTGGCAGTGAGAGAGGTTTGCCAATTCGGCAAGCCTCGGGCATACCCAGAACCTTGCCCGTAGCTCAACCACTGATAAGTCTCTTTCAAAACCTGCAGCCAGATCAAACATTATCAGTCACTACCCCTCGACGAAACTCACCAAATTCGCGATTGAGTCCCGGTCGGTCACCATCCACGTATGCTGATCAACACAATGCCTCCCCAAGTCCAAGGCCGAGACGCATACACCCTTGCCGTCCGAGGCGAAGTACCGGAGAAAACGCCTCTCGGTCATTAAGTACCAGCCACGTCGGTAGGGGATTGAGTAGCTCAGGCCTACAATCTGTAGCTGCTTCTGTGCATACCGAAGACGTACAAGTTCCCAGAACTTTTCCAGCAGGTAGTGGCAGTACTCCAGCGGTTACTTCATCTCATGAGAATGAGGACGAGAACGAGACCATATCCAATGATATCCGGGACGAAACTCTTCCCCCAGCCCCAATCTACAATAATAGGCTTCAGGATGGACTGAAAGCCGTTAAGGGCCACCTGGCCAGTCTCGCCAGCGCAATGCGTCTTTCGGAATTGACACAAGATCAATCGACGAGCTTGTACACTCTGTATAAGCATACCGAAAAGATGAGCAGATTCCAGTATCCGGTCACACGTACTGTGGGCTTTATTGGAGACTCTGGAGTTGGTATGGAAATTTTCGAGCATTCTCATATTTGGGTACCGTCTCTAATGTTGTTACAGGCAAGAGTTCGCTGATCAACTCACTACTTGACCAGAAGATAGCACGATCCGTATGTGAATGCTCTCATTTCGGTTCTCCGTTTACCCTGAAATTCCTTTCACTGACACCAAATTTCAGAGCAGAGAGGGATCAGCCTGCACCTGTGTGGTGACGGAATTCCGTCACACCAATCAAAACCATACCGGTCCATTTAGCATCGAAGCAGAGTTCATGAACAGAGAGGAAAGGGGAAACTTACTTGAGCATCTCCTGCTAGACTTCCGAAAATACTACGTTAGTTCCATCTACAGGGAGCTTCAGACAATCGAGGAACAACGAAAATGCCAAGATGCAGCTGTTAAATCATGGGAAACACTTCACTCGCTTTTCAAGACTCAGCCAAGACTTACAATTGAGTTCTTATCAGATGAGTCTGAGGGTGCACACTCTGAGATCCTTGCGCTGCTGGAAGGCTGGGCATACGCCGGCTTAATAAACAGACAAGGTGGGTCTGATGCGCTCGAATACTCAGTCATTGCCGGTGACGTCGAAGAATGTAAATCTATTCTCGACCATCTTGCTGCTGATAACCCGGAGGGTGGTGGCCCTGCATTATGGCCTTTTATCAAATTGATTAGGTTCGCTGAGCATTGTCTTCTATAATGAGCTTTAATCTGATGCTTTTGTAGGGTATATCTCAGTTCACCTATCTTAAGGACTGGATTGGTTTTGACTGATCTGCCTGGTATGTGTTGGAACTATATAGAGGTTCACATATTAGCCTTGACTAATACCTTATAGGACTCCGAGATCTCAATTTTGCAAGAGTGCGAGCAACTGAGAGATACCTTGCTCATCAATGCGATGAGGTTTTTATTGTGGCAAACATCTCTCGAGCTGGGACTGACGAATCTGTTGGTGACATCATGAGAAGGTGTAGACGGGATCAGCCTCGAAGAATTATTTGCACAAACTCAGAGGTGTGTATAGTTTCTCTAAGCTCACCCATTTATTCCTGCACAAGTCCTTCTGACTGTATCTATAGGATGTTTCACCAGAAGAGGTCTCCCGTGAACAAGGGCCAGATGGCCGACGCGTCCGGGAAATGAACAAAGAGCTCGGGGAGGTCAATGCCCAAAAGGTGAAGGCTAAGTCGCAAAGAATAAAATCACAGGGAGACGATCGGCTCCAATGGTCACTGAAGGAGTCGGAACTCAGGTGACTATCGCTTTCCCTCATTGCCATGACCTACGTTGACTCCAGGACAGTGACCAGATAGACGAATTGGACTTTGAGTAAGTCAATGCCTTGATCATTAATTATACCAACTTTAACACTAACTTGTAACGCAGCATTACGCGCTTCCTCATCAACCGGCGAAACCTCAACGTTTCACGCGAGCTTCGCAGGAAATATGACGACATCCAGGTATTTTGTGTCAGCAACACACTGTACTCTGAACATCGGAACAGCGACCCAACCCAGGCAGATAGGTATCTCGAGCTGACTGGTATACGAGAGCTGCGCCGCTATTGCCAGCTAGTCCCAGCTGAAGCTCAAATGCGCGCAACAACAGCTTTCTTAGAAGATGAAGTCCCGGCAATGGTGGGCTCAATTCGTCAATGGGCCCTTTCTGGTACAGACCCGGTCACTGCAGAAAAGGCTGCCCAACTTCGCCGTATTCTGAATGAATCTCAAGATGCTCTTCGTCGGGTATGCCTAGAAACAAGAATGCTTTGAATGGCTCATGCTTCTTTTTCTGATATTTAACAGGATTTTCAATCGTCGGAAGACCATGTAGCTTGCATGTTTCGAGACTTAAGAGAGCGTTTTGACAATTCTATTATCTTCTGTATCGGTAAGCAGAATCACCTCTCCTTACCTTCGCTAGCTCTGACGTCTTCATAAAACAGATACGTCTCGAGCCCAGTGGAAACAAGAAAGCCTCAACATCAGTCAGCGCTGGGTAAAGGTAATTCTCACTTTTTGAAAGATATTTTGAAAAATATGTCGCACATTACTGAATGATCTTTTAGTGGCACCCCGGCTCATACGCTGCATTCTGTCGACACTATGGTACGTGGAGGACGGAAGCACAAAGTAATGAGCGGCCCTGGAATGAGCAATTCACGCAGCGAACTCGTGAAGCATTGGATCCCGCTTGGGAAGACATAATGGACTGGCTGGAGTCAGGAATTGAAATTTTGACTGATGGGGTTGACCTGTCATTTCAACTACTACGTTCCAAGATCCAAGGCAAGTCGTCATTCTCTTTTGAAAACACTCATTTTTTAATGTTTCGTTCTAATATCCTGCATATTTGCAGAGCATCAGCATCTTGCGCCCCACGCGCTGCAAAACATCATTGTCAACATGGGACATAGACGAGAGAATATCAATACACGCATCAAGAATGAGATGAGAAGCCTCATCCTAAAGACACAGTATGGCAAACTTCACTTGAACATAGAGCGAGGCAACGGGTCTAACAATCTCTCAGAATTACCAAGCGAGACATGCTAGAGCATCACACTGATTCATTTATCTCGATGCTCATGGAGCCATGTTATAATCATTGTAACAGTGAGGGAGGTACGCGAAGATTCATCTTGGCAACATCATCTTTAGTCATTAACCGTATATTAGGACCAGGTTGTGACAAACGGCGAAAGAGTCACATGGAAGACCACTTGAGAAACTCCAGGTTATTTTCCAAATACTCTTCACATGCCAAGAATGTCTACGGTGGAATCATGGCCGAAAGCCTCAAATCACTACAAGAAGAAATTGATAACCAGATAGAAGGCATAGTGTTAGACTTCCACGCCGTGGTAGTCAATGAAGGAGAAATACCAGAGGCAGAGCGGGCACCTGCATTGGCGAATGAACTGAGATCCCTCATTCAGAGTGGGCAGGCTACTATTGATGATACCAAGGGATTCGCCCGACAGCTCAATGGGCGCAGTGACTGAATAGCGGACCTTTTTTTAATGGAAACTAGTGTTTCTTGGGGGAAATGCAGGTCAGACAAGCCTTCAAATTATAACTCGGCGAAATAAATTCTGATTGAATCCAGTTTTTGGCTTCATGTGCATGTAACGTAAAGACAGCCCACGATATACAATATTAAATACCAAATAGAGGAAACTGTGCAACTAGAGCCACTAGTCGTCCTCGAACAGCCAGCAGGACAAGGATACTCCGAGTCATACTGCCACAAGAAATAAGAATCGGTCTCATTAACAAATACCTACGGCTCAACCATGAACATCCTAGCTGCAAAGGACTCGCGCCTCTTTCGACTCGCCGATATTGCTGCCAAGTTGACACCTATTGCTGGCGAGCTTTCCATATACTAGGCAAGCGCTTCGCATATCTCGCGGAGATATGTCGATGTCATGAGAGAGAGAAGCTCCACTGTGTCGCCAGCATAGCGAGAAGTGATGAATGGGAGAGAGTTCAAACTCTGGTTGTGCATTTCTGTGCTTTGAACATAGTTGCTGACCGGTCGAGCGAGGCAAGTTAGCTTTTCCGACCTTAAAAATCTTGGAAACGATTAGAAATTCCAGTGCCGATCCATAGATGCAGGTCCAGCCAGACCCACTTAATTTAATTTTATAGGCGGGTCCATCTGGCCATTTCCGCAAATGATTGGGTAAGCTCGGGAATTCCCGAGACCCCACTCGGATTCCCAAAGGAGATTCGGAGTTGGTCAGTCAAATGGTAAGCTACGATTGGTCAGATCACCAACTGACAAAGATGAATGTCCCAAAGAAGAAATGCATTGTCACCAAAATATCCTCTTCCAGCACTGCTAATATTTAAATAACCACCCACAGTCGGGCAATATGGACATCAATACTTTTGCCGGCGTCCTCCAGCGAATATCTATATTTCTGCCTATCATTTCCACCTTATTACGACTCCATTGGGCAGGTACCTAGATAGCTGAACCCGTGGACCTTCAAACACTTGACTAAATACCGCTCGGTTCATTTCCCGCCATGAGTATAGACGTTTCGACGCCAAGTGAGAGCGTGCTCGAAAGTCAAACCCCGGACCGCGTGGACGAATCAACCCCGATCAAAGCTGAGGAGGCCGAGAAGGATGCAGCCCCGGGCCGGGAAATCGTAGGTTTCCGCTGGCTACTCGTCTGTATTGCCGTTTTCTCTGCAAACCTGCTCTATGGCCTGGATAATACCATTGTGGCAGATATCCAGGCTCCCATCGCAGGTGACTTTAACGAGTACACGCGGCTGGGTTGGCTCGGCGTGGGTTTTACCTTGGGATCGGTTGTTTTCATTCTCCCGCTAGGCAAAGCTTACGCTATCTTCGATACGAAATGGCTCTTCCTTGGCTGTCTGACCATGTTTGCCGCTGGCAGTGCCCTCTGTGGTGCTGCACCTAGTATGAATGCCATCATTGTCGGACGCGTGTGGGCGGGAGCCGGAGGAGCGGGCATGTATCTGGGGTAAGTTGTATCGTGGCAGGCAAAGCAGAACGAGATACAGAGCACTAACTATTATGACCTAGAAATCTGAATCTGATTACCATCCTAACCACCCCCACGGAGCAGCCAGTGTATGTGGGCTTGGTTGGATTAATCTACGGTACTGGCTGTATTTTGGGTCCCATCATTGGCGGTGCCTTTTCCGATAGTTCGGCCACATGGCGATGGGTACGTGGAATCCATTTCGCATTTCTCCGGCCGAGTATACTAACTGCAGTGGACAGTCATTCTATCTCAATCTGGTCATCTTTGGAGTTATGTCACCCATCTATGTATTCCTCCTGCCCTCCCTACCACGCCCAGCAGGCGAAGGCCGCAGCTTCCTCAAGAAACTTGTGGAGTTAGACTGGGTGGGAACCATCCTTTCTGCAGGAATGCACATCTCCATCATCTTGTTCATCGTATTTGGCGGTGTCGAATGGTCCTGGACGGATGGACGGAATATCGCGCTGTACGTGGTGTCCGCCGTCTGCACTATTGCCTTCTTCGCCAGCCAGTATTTCTGTGTGGGGACCACCAAAAAGGACCGATTGTTCCCCGGCGAGTTCTTGCGAGACCCCACGATGATCCTCCTCTATGTCATCATGGCTTGTGGTGGTGCCGCCCTCTTTGTGGCAGTTTATTATATCCCACTCTACTTCCAGTTTGTCCACGGCGACTCCGGTATCATGTCGGCGGTGCGTTTGCTGCCTTTCGTCTGCTTCTACGTGGCTACTATTCTACTGTGCGGTTATGTCATGCCCAAGACCGGCTACTTTATCATCTGGTACCTGTTGAGCGGTGTCTTCATGCTCATTGGAGCTGTGTTGATGTACACTGTGAAATTGGATACCAGCCCCGCCAACGTCTACGGGTACTCCATCCTGATGGGACTTGGAATGACTACCACGCAGGCCGCTTACGCGGTGGGTCCGGCCATTGTGACCCCCGACCGCGTGGCTGAGTGTCTCCAGTTCATGAACATCGGCCAGGGCCAGAGTCAGCTGCTGGGATTGGCCATCGCAAGTGCCATTTTCCAGACCAAGACCCTCAGCGGGCTCACTTCTCTGTTAGCCGATAGGGGATATTCGCAGGCTGACATCCAAGGTGCCGTTGCCGGCGCCCAGAGTACTCTGATGGAGCGGCTGCCCCCAGCATTGAAGACGGCAGCGCTGAAGGTGATTGTGAGTTCGATCAGTGATGTCTACGTAATGGCGATTTCGGCGGGTGCTCTGTACATGGTTGCTTCCTGCCTGTTGCCTCGTCGTCGGTTCTAGAATCGTTCCACGGCGAGGGGGAGCACCAATGGCAGACGGAATACTCCCTTTGGATCCGTCACTGGGATGTATTTGGTAATGGGGTTTCTTTTCTTCTTGTCCCTTTTGAGCGAGGTCTGCCTCTAGGTATGTGCTTCGTTTTCTTTTGTTTATAAATCATAATTTTGCCCAGCCAGTGGAATCAAAATATCTTCCGGAGATAGGAGATAGTATAGTCTCAACGGCCGATAAATCCCCACGTCAAGCTGCGGCTGATAAAGCCCAAGGTATCCACCTTACAGGGTTTATAATCAACTGCAACATTTGTTAGTTACTTTGACTTTGGGATAGACTGATCTCCAAAACTCCGACTCCATATCTTACCTAGTAGTAAAGATAGATCAAATCAAATAAACATATATATATAACTATAGTCCTTATATCTCCATCCCCTCACACCTCACTGACGTTGAAGAAACAAAGTACTTCGCGCATCTATCAATTCTTCAGTAAAATACACACCATGGCTTCCTCGATTCCCAGCACCTACAAGCAGGCAGCCTTCAAGGAACAAGGCGGGACCCTAACCATAGAAGAGGTTACACTGAATCTCCCCAAGCGCGACGAGATTCTGGTCAAAGTCGAAGCCTGCGGCGTGTGTCATTCGGACCACTTTGCGCAAACGAATCTCATGGGAGGAGGATTGTGAGTTATCCCATCATAGAATAAACGACGTTTTGCCTAATCTCCAGTTCTTATACAGTCCCCTCGTCCCCGGTCATGAGATCATCGGACGCGTGGCAGCCGTTGGGGAGGGCGAAACCGTTTGGAAGGAAGGAGATCGGATTGGAGGTGCATGGCACGGCGGGCACGATGGTACGGTCTTCAAAAGGGCTGGTTCCTTGACGAGACTATACTGATGCATGAAACACTGGACAGGTACCTGCGGGGCATGCAAGAAGGGCTTCTTCCAGATGTGCGATAACGGGCAGGTCAACGGCATTTCCCGAAATGGCGGCTGTATGTCTTTGCCCTTTCTTTACTTCTCTCCCTTCTTCCATGATGTATCACTATTTCAGTTAATGGAATAATATCTCAATGCTAACCTGACCCCACCCACCCCGGTAGACGCCGAATATTGTCTCATCCGCCGCGAAGTCGCTGTGCACATTCCCGACCATGTCAATGCCGCCGAATACGCACCTATGCTCTGTGCCGGTGTCACGGTGTTCAACTCGATGCGCAAAATGAACATCCCCCCCGGTGAAGTGGTCGCCATCCAGGGTCTGGGCGGACTCGGTCATCTGGCGCTCCAGTATGCGAACAAGTTTGGCTACCGTGTCGTGGCGCTCTCGCGAGACTCCACAAAGGAGGAATTTGCACGGAAGTTGGGGGCGCATGAGTATATTGACACGAGTAAAGAGGATCCCGTCGCTGCTTTGCAGAAATTGGGTAGCGCTTCGTTGATCGTGTCTACGGCACCTGTGCCGGAGATTATTAATCCGCTGATTCAGGGCCTCGGTGTTATGGGAAAGTTGTTGATTCTGTCTAGTAAGCTTTTCTTGGGTGGTTTTAAAGCATTTGAGTGTTTAGGCCTTTGGTTGGAAAGCTGACAATAGTAGTTGTTGGCGGTATTGAGGTGCACACTGGGATGTTGGTAAGTGGGATTTTACTATCGGAAAACCAGACAGAAAAAAAAACGGAAGAGATGATCGGAGGATTAGAATGATGAAAATGCTAACCACATTTCAGGTTGGAAAGGGCAAATCCATCTGGAGCTGGCCCAGTGGGCATGCCACCGATTCCGAGGAAGCCATCGCGTTTGCCGACTTACATGGCATCGATTGTCTGGTAAAGGAATTCCCTTTGGAACAGTGCAACGAAGCATTCGGTATGATATATTCTTCCTTTGTTGATTGGTTTATTTTCTCTGACATGCTTTCCTATTTTCTACAGAGGCTATGATGGAGGGAAGTGTGCGGTTCCGTGCCGTCATCACCATGTAGTGAGGAATGAGAAGGCATATTAGGGACAGATCCCATTATGCTTGTCATGTTGGTAGTATTTGCATAGGGGGGAGTGTGGAAGGTGGGAAGGTGTGAAATCTGCATAGGATGGAGCGTGAAAGGTGTGAAAGGCGTGATAAATTGAGTATTTACTTCCACTTCGTATTTGAAGAAATGTATGTGTAACGGATGATAAAGACCTACAAATCGTAGACCCGGGGCGACCTGGTGGTAGGAACAACAAGTCCGAGGCATTCTCAACTCGCAGGGCGTCAGCGGTAATGACTCGAGCTTTGGAGTCAACCACCGCCTGGGTGTTATTTGTCAAGCCCATCGCGCAGGTACAGGAGTCATGGAAGATGATATCAAAGCTCTTCCGGGCATGATCCAGAATTTCCGCATCCGTAGCGACCTGAGAGCGAGGGAAGTGTTCAGGACCAATGAGAATGTGCTTATAGTGATATTAAAGAAGTCGCGCGTCCGCTTGAAAGTTGCCGCCACGAGTTCAATATCCACGGAATCAGTGAGCCAGTTGGGGTTGATAACCAATGGCACGCCGGCATTAGGCGACGAGGTTGTGACATTTCCCCGCGAGCGCGGCGTAGAGAGCGAGACTGCAAGCGATGTCTAATTAAGCCGTCACTGGGATTGTCGTTTCTCTAATAGCCGAAATATCCACCCATGGTCAGGAACTATACCTCTGGCTAGTCATCTGGGTATTCGGCGAGCACCTGAAGGTGGCACCGCCAAGGCCCGGTCGAGATCAAGCGCTATAGCGGAAGGACAAAGTGTTGCTGCAGGGAAGACGATCACCCCAAAGGAGTTTCGGAGGGATATTTCCTCTTTTGGAAGCAGCAGGATAGGGTGATAAGAAGACTAAGCGCCCATAAATGAAGACCTTCACTTTGAAGCGCACATATGCGTGCATATTCCGTAAGCACACACCGTATTTCTCCTCTCTCGATGTTGCCCTTTCTTCGGAGTATTCCATAACCCCTGCAAAACTCACCCGGCACCGTTGATCCGCGTTCAAGGTCCTTCTCTAGTATCATGATGATCGCTAATCAGGGTGGTACGGTCGCTGGATGCAAAGGGGAAGACCCCATGTAGTCAGTCGCATGGCATGCTTGGCAGGGATCTGTATTTGAGGAAGAAATGCCCAGTACTGATTTTCAAAGGCTATCATAATTTCCATGATGGCGAAAATCGATGTGCACCACCATTTCTATCCTCCAGCCATGCGTGAAGGTCAGTCTCACGCATGTTAAAACGGGTCCCCATTGGTTAACCTTTAATAGCCCTAGATCGTGCGGGTGGTGATCCTTCAGGCTGGTATACGCCACCCTGGACGCTGGAGCTAGACCAAGATATGGCACGACGGATGAAGGTGACTACCACCATTCTCTCCGTCACCGCACCGGGACCAGGCATCGAGCCTGATCCTACCAAAGCTGCCGCCCTAGCGCGCAGCTGTAATGAATACGCGGCCGCCATTCGGGACGCTCAGCCGCGCCAATATGGTTTCTTCGCCTCAGTCCCCTCTCTGTTCGATACAGCGGCCGTGTTGAAGGGAATTGACTACGCCTGCACCACTCTCCGTGCGGATGGAGTCACACTGTTCACCCGCTACGGCAAGGGCTCTAATTACCTAGGACATGCAGCCTTTCGACCTATCTGGGCTGATCTTAGCCGCCGCAGTGCCGTGGTCTTCATACATCCAACCCATCCAGTCGATACGCAGCTCATCAACACCTGGTTACCACAGCCCATGTTCGACTACCCGCATGAGACTGGCCGGGCCGCCATGGATCTGCTGACAAGTGGCATTTTGCAAGACTACCCGGGATGCAAGATCATCCTCTCCCACGCGGGTGGAACCTTGCCATACCTAATCCACCGGGCGGCTACTATGCTACCCTTGATGCCACGCACGCTCGGTCTGTCGACTGAAGAGTTGGTGGAGGCTGCCCGGACCTTCTATTTTGACACCGCCATCTCATCAAACCCGGTCACGTTGAAGGCGTTGTTCGAGTTCGCTACACCGGGCCATGTGCTCTTCGGCAGTGACTTCCCAAATGCGCCGCAGGACGCAATCCAACGCTTCACAGACTTTTTGGGGGCGTATGAGCTGCCGGAAGAGATCAAGCGACAGGTAGACAGCGGGGCAGCTTTGGAGTTGTTTCCGCGGTTGAAGGGGGATCTGGATAAAGCAAAGCTCTGAAATGGGGTCAATTCTAGCTGTACACGAGAACCTATTGGACGAGTGTTGGGGCCGATGCTCGTGAAACTATATTGCTAATCATCTAATGATTGTTTATAAAGCACAGTACGGATATAATAGTAAAACGATTTGCTTCCAACGTATTATCCCATCGAGGAAACTACCAACGTATGGTCAATATGTCTGTGAATGCTAAATTGGGACGACTTTGTTAGCCTCACCTAAGCAAGTCCTAAGAACTTGATGTTCCACCTAGCACCCAGACAATCAGAATCGATAGCTTTCCTCCTGGATGATGCAGTCATTCTTCTTGACTCTATGTCAGACATAAATTCTCACTACCAGATGACCATGAATTCCACCCTTCAGATAGAGGGCCCCAGTCTCCTGTGTCTCCTAGTTCATGACATCAGAGCCTCGAATAATAAAGATTGTTAATAGCCCTTGTTTGGGATATGAAATTCCTTCCCTCAGCTAACTCTAGAATTGTCTCTCGGGGTAGATTCGAGCTAATTCTAAGTGGAATATTACCTGTGGCACACTCCTATGGGTAACCCACCTGGGCAGTTTCTTTGGCGATCGCAACTAATCCCATTATGTACTTTGTACCTTGGGCATGGCCCCCTTGCCTTCGATCTATAAGTCAGCATACCCCACACTCATCTCCATGTAGAAGAAACCCAAGCGCCCAAAGGATTCAACCCGGACAAATCTCCTTAACTATGGAACCATCATTGCTATCCCTCCTGGTATTGTTGCCAGTCATCGTGCTCGTGCGATATGCCTTCACCTACGGTCATCGAATTAACACCATGCCCACCGGTGAGTATTCAGCTTCAAGATAGACTGAGAGTGGATTTACTCATCTGGAGTAGGACCACCTACTCTACCCTTTATTGGAAACATTCACCAGATCGCAAAGAAGTACACCCATATCAAGTATGTCAAATGACCTCCCCCTTCTCCTTCGAAGCACGCAGGAAATTCTCACCGCCATTGTCTTGCGGGGTTCAGATTCACCGAATGGGCCGCCCAGTATGGTGGGTTATACATGCTCAAGATCGGAAATGGCAATATGGCCGTCATCACCGATCGCCGACTAGTCAAAGAAGTCCTCGATCGCAAGAGCGGCATCTACAGCCACCGGCCCCACTCCTTTGTGTCGCACGATCTCATCACCAAGGGCAATCACCTACTGGTCATGCATTATGGCGACCAGTGGCGCACCTTCCGACGACTGGTTCACCAGCACTTCATGGAGACAATGGTGGAAAACCACCAAACCGAAATCGTCAACGCCGAAGCTATACAGCTCGTGCGAGACTACATGATCGACCCGGAGCACCATATGGCCCATCCCAAGCGGTACAGTAACAGTATCACCAACTCGATCGGTATGTCTCCCAAAATGGATTCACTGTGTGAATAACCCCTAAACACCTATCACCACAGTATTCGGAATCCGCACGGCGAACCGGAAGGGATCGAACATGCAACGGCTTTATAAACTTATGGAGGAATGGTCGCAAGTCATGGAAACCGGCGCAACACCACCAGTAGACTTATTCCCATGGTTGAAACTGTTGCCACAATGGATGTTTAACAACTATATCGACCGGGCCAAGTCCATCGGTGTGCAGATGGAGACCCTCTACGTCAACATCTTGAACAAGGTGATCAAGCGACGGGAAGAGGGCCACAACAATGGTACTTTTATGGACAAGGTCTTGGATAGCCAGGAGAAACATAATCTCCCCTGGCACCAACTGGCTTTTATCGGCGGTGTTCTGATGGAAGGGGGGTCAGACACCACCTCCAGTCTCACCTTAGCTATTGTGCAAGCATTGATCCAGAACCCCGATGTTCAACGAAAGGCGCAGGCTGAGATTGATGCTGTGGTCGGCTACAACCGGTCGCCTGTTTGGGAGGACTTTGAGCGACTTCCTTATATCAATATGATTGTCAAGGAAGGTCACCGGTGGAGGCCTATACTTCCACTCTGTTTTCCCCATGCACTGGGACAGGGTAGGGCTATTGTTTTTTTCCTTCGTTGCCCTTCCTTCCAAATCATTATCATCTTCTAACCTCTATGCCAGATGACTGGGTCGATGGCAAATTCCTCCCCAAAGGCACAACAGTCTTAGTCAACACCTGGGGAATACACATGGATCCGTCTCAACCCGATGACCCAACTGCTTTCATCCCCGAACGCTTTGCCAAACATTCTCAATTGGCTCCAGACTATGTGGCAGGAACATGGGAGCGTCGCGATCACTACGGCTACGGGGTCGGGCGCCGGATCTGTCCTGGCATCCACCTAGCCGAACGCAATATGTTCCTGGCCATTGCTAAGCTGCTGTGGGCATTTGACTTCCAGCCGGGAGAGGGTCCAGTGGATAGTGATCCGGTCAGTGGATATCATAACGGGTTCCTTTACTGTGCCAAAGACTATTCTTGTCGACCCGTGGTACGCAATGAGATCATTCGGGCTACGATTGAGAGGGAATATGCCACTGCGACGACGGATGTGTTTTCTAGGTTCACTGAGGGATAGTCTATAGTCAAGACAGACGGATTGAAATCATTGATGGAGATGTGGTTAGGGAGGAGAATGATCGGATGTTCTTTCCTGATGTTCGTTTTTCTTTTTCCAGGTGCTCTCGATACTTGGTCTGGGTTTAATATAGCTTTCTTCAATTCTAGTCTGGTCTTATCTATTGCCATAGCTAAAATATCTCGATGGCTCATTGTTTGTGTTCTGTGGATTTGCAGCAACGTCGGTTCATTTGTGCTCAACCCGTCTGGGCACTTTTTTTGTATAGCCAGGGATCCTTGATATCTGTAAGGAAATTTTATATTTCTACCCTCGCTATCGTATCGTCCATCTAGGACTAGACCCGCAATTGCGATGGCAAGGACTTGGATTCTTTCCATTGACTCTGAACTAAAAGACTTGGCCTCCCAATCTCGGAAGATATTTTCTAATTTGGGCCCCTATATCCAAGCTAAGAAGTTGCATAGAACAGGGAAACAATCGCCGGACGCTGGTTTATCAGCTTTCCTTCGATTTATACCTTCTTCCTTGGTCCCATCTGTAATACAAATCCGGCTTCAGCCACCAGGCAACGAAAAGAGAAATTCCATAGATGGCTCCCATGATCGCTGCACCTTTATCATCCACCGGAGAAAGCGTAACCACTGCCATGAAGCACGTGTTCATGTACCAGTAGATGAGGGAAGTCCAATTTTTCTTCTTCCCTTGGATAGACATGGTAAGATTGAGCAATATAAACAAATAGAACGGTATAAACATCAACGGCCCCGCCGTGAAGTATCATATAGGGATGAGAGGGTGCAATAACTGCGGCAACGGCCGTTAGCGATCGAGGCACTGAAGCTCTTCAAAGTGATGGTAACTGACCAGACAACCAAAGAAGCAACTATAAGACGCCACCAAGTTCTTCCATGTCCAATCGCTCGCAGGAACGCTCGAATGATGCTTCCGATGACAAGGGGTATAAGTATTGTGCCAACCATAAGTGGCACTTCAATCTCGAAAAATAATTCCAAAGACCATGCTTGGTTGGCTCCCGAGTCCACAATCTCGGAATGGGAGGTGGTGATGTTGTCCGGGTTGGTCCTGGTGACATTGCGCCAAGATGGTTGAAGTTGCGTGTATTGTTCAAGATTCATACCTAGGAAACTCTGGAATTGAATGAATCAGAATAAATGAATCCAAGGGGGCCATATCAAGAACTCACGGTCACAAACGCAAGTGGTAGGTATAGTCCAGCGAGAATGCCCAAGATGTTTGTTCGACGTATTTGGACAAAATCCAATTGCTCGCGAATGTCTCGACATACATCCGGTATTCTTTGCAACGAGGACTCAATTTCGTCATGGAGGTACTCTAGATCATTCCTCGCTATTTCAAGCTCATTAATTAGGTTTGTCTCGTCATTAGTGCGTGGTCCTTGAATCAAGTTAACTTGGTCGAGCAGCACCTGAAGGGTACATCGGTTTTTTTGACAGCAATCTTTAGCGACATGGTGGCAGTCTTCTAGATGCCGAAGATATTTCATCTTGCTTCCAGAGGGCCGAAGCCGTCCTTCGTAAGCCTAGACAAATCAGCCCCAGTACAGGGTTGGTTGTCGCGGGTAGTAATGCTCACCATATAATTGATATCGTCCCATGTCTTTGTTAGAAAAGTGGCGGTCTCATCGGTGGTTTTAGCACAGAAAGCTCGGAAGAGCCGCAATATATAAGGAAGCCCGGAAACTTCATGTTGAAATATTTGGGGGAGCAAGTGGCGTAACTCCGCTAGGGTGTTGTGAGAGTTGACAACCACAATCGCCCGTCGAGTCTGGTCATATTGCGTCGAGGTTAAAATCACCTCCAATGTCTTTACTTGGGGGTATCTTCCATATGGCCGAAGCACGTAAACTGAAAGGTCCGTCGCGTAGTACGGAGCATCAATCCATTTGAACGCAAACGTCAATGGCACCTGGGCGGAGCCTTCTATTTGCGCTGTTTTACCTTTCATGCCTAGTTAGTACAGGAATAAGAGCTTGGATCGACCAGGTACTGTACGTTGAAATGGCAGCTTTGGTTGCCATGCCGAGAGAGAACCCTCCTTTGGACATAGGCTTTCGGTAATGCTAGCCATTATTTGATCACTGAATTTCCACTGGTTGTGGAGAATACGGATGGCTATTTGACTCGTCAGGGAATAAGCTTGTTGAAAACGATCATGGCCGACAAAGAAGATTCTGTGAATAAAGGAAAACGTGCGGCCAAGATGCGTAGTGTCGGAGGTAACGAGGCAGATTTCCAACTCATTCTCATTTTTCTCTGCAGCAGAGCGTAACCGCTCAAAGCACGCGGACCAGGTATCCTTTCTCTCAAATGTAAGCTCTTCCGCATCAGTCGCTTTATACGTGAAGGTTTGTTCAACTAGGCCTAGGTTGGGTCGTCCGGTGATTTTCAGGTAGTCCTTCTTCAGGGTCTCCTCGTCAGAGATAATCTTAAGTATCTCATCAAAATTGGAATCGCGTGGGGACTTTGCGTTTTAGCTATTGTCGTTCTGAAGAAGCGGTTTTGTTTGGGGGAGGTGGCTCACAAAAACTCTAGTTATCCTGCTAGCGAGATCCTGGTGCCTTTGCCGAATCTGTCTTCTGCCACGACCAGTTTGCGCAGCCAAGTCTTCCAGATCGATAAGTGTCCTCGAACGAGTCAAGCCAGTGGGCGGGCGTACGAAAGACTCAGCCATAGTGCCCGAGTGTTCTATAGCATCAAAAAAAGAAACTCGCGAAAACTGGGATTAAACCACGCCAGCTGCACTTTGGTGAAGATATATCTTCAGTGAGAAGCAATAAAAAGCAAAACCATCAGCACTTATTAATCCCAGCTGACCGTAGCTGGTGGGAGCGCCTCGGCGCTAATCAGTGCTACATACATGCGCCCCAGCCCAATGAATTCCCTGTGATGGCGAATTAATAGACCGTGTGGAATGGGCTGGGAATACTAGCGCTGTTGACCAGTCCAAAGCGCCAAATGGCTCATCCCGATTTCTCAATATCACTGGAGTCCCACGCTGTTGAATGATCTGATGGAACAGGGTTTCTTCCGAGAATATGCGGCTGAAACAAGGCAAACAACCGCCTGGTCTGGCCCCCCTTTGGGAGCTGATTTCATGCAGTTCAAAAGGCGGATTATGACTTGTGGGGGAAATCACATCGAATTGTTTCTAGCTTCCAAGGTTAGGGGCGCAGAGACTGGGAGAATCCCAGAAAACATTGTTGCGTGGAGAAAGGAACTATATATGTATGCGAGAGGGGGGGGGGATATATTTATTTAAAAGAACACTAAAGACCATATTAACCCAGAGTTTAGGCATGATGAATATCTAAAGATGTATTGACCTATCTTTATTACATGTCTACTCTTATGATATTTGTCGCTCCCTTTTCGCCGACTTTGTTTTCGTTGCCCAGCATGTCGCTATATCCCAAAAGGTCCCGATATCCGCCGCGAGCACCCCATTGCCTGCAGGCACCACCGATAGGGAAGGGGATTTTCAAACAGTACGATTTCTCGGTGCTTTTATGGGACTATGATACATTGGCTTGCTATTTAAATACAAAAATTATTACACCGACACTTCATTTGAGATGCCGTCAAACTCCAGCCCTTCCTCTTGATCGGTGCGTTTAATCGTCATCAAATGCTCCCAATGCTCGGGATACTTCTCACTCGCCCATTTCTCCACCTCATCCTTCCAATATTGGTACGGGATAGCGTTGTAGAACAACCCGATGCTAGGACATATATTAGCGATCAGAACATAGAGAGCGAATGAATATGTACTCACGTATTGCTTGTAGGAGGGAGCCCAATCTCAGCTTCCATGTTGTTGATAGCCTCAACGGCCAGATCAAACTCGCATTGCGCTGCCAAGGCCTCCATATACGCCGAATAGAGCGGGCGGTTCGCAGTGATCTCCAGCTTCTTAACCTTACCCATCATCTTGATAGCTTCCTGGGCACCATTGTGATGCTTCTCGCAGACCTTGAAGAAAATCGTGATAGTCTTGTGACAAGGGCCTTCCTCCGACTGAAGAATCCGTTTGAAAATTTCCATGCTTTTTTCTGGCATCTCGCACGCGGCATATGCCATCATCAGACCATTTAGGATTCTTGTGTTGAGATCCACTTCAAGATCTAGTTTCAACATGTTGTGCACAAGTTCCAGGTTGGTCCCATCTGCCGTGCGAGCCAGGCCCTGGAAACAGCGCGCATAAGTGTCTGCCTTGGGGCGTCGACCGGGTTCGTCGGCTTGACGCATATGTCCAAATACCAAGACGGCAAGATCACTGCGCTTCCGGTTGAAGAAGGAGGTCATGATTTTGGTGCGGACTGAGACCCACGTTTCCGGGAATGCGATCTTCAGAAGTTCGTATGCATTCCACACGTCTGTATCGGACTGGCTTTTGTCTGTAATGTACTCGGCGAGCGCGTCGCGCACCGGCATCTTCTGTTCGTCGCTGTAGCTGCCTAGTCGTGGACGTAGCAACTCTGAAACAGCCTCGAGGTCGTTGCGGTAAAGGAGCATGTGTGTCAATGCAGCAATGGTCGCAGATTCTAGACGCACGTTCTCTTGGAAAAGCGGGTCTAGGAGGGAGGATATTTGGTCGAATAAGGCGTCCTTTTTCTCGGATCGACAGAGCATCGTGATGAGCTTGTTTGCAATTGGTAGGTTGTGGCTTGTGAGGAAAGTCGCGTCAACCTTCTCTTCAATGATCTTCAAACTCTCATCGACATCGCCGGCCTGGATGCGCGACTCCAGTTCTAAGATATGAGTTTGGCTATCTGGGGTGAGACCCCACTGGCCTGCCAGCGCCATGAAATCAGAAGCCAACTGGGGGTTCTGCGTCGCATTTGCATACTGAATAAGGTTATTGACAAGGTCAATGTTGATGGAGCCCTTGAGTTGAGAATCCTTCGCAATCCATGCATGGACCTTTTGCGCAAGAGCAGAAGCATTGCTCCCCTTTGCTGCTTCCCAGAGCAAAATTATGCCAGCAGTGTCTTCGGTGGGCTCATTGGGGAGAGACTTGAAGATCTCCTCCGCCGCCTCTACCCGCGAATTCAACAGATAATATTTGATGAGAGCCTCTCTCGCAGCCATGGAGGGTTCTGAGTTACCGGCAATTGGAGAGTCGTAGACAGTTTGAGCCGCTTTCCACTGACCGTGGTCAACGAGAAATCTAACGATCTCTCCATGCGAGGCTTGGTCAAACTTGTTGCCGTGGTTTCCCCATTCATCAACAATCTTCCGCACCTGTCGCAGATCGTCCTTCATGGCAAATCCTTTCATAATTGTGAGCCAGGGTGACGGGACAGCCTTGCTCATTTGACCCCAAAACTTCAATAAGGTATGTCTAGCATCCTCCGGATTGCCATTCATAGCCAAGATATTGATATAGAGAGCAAGGGCCGGCCGGCTGATCTTCCCTGGACCAAATCCGTGATCGAGGTTTAGTTCTTGATATGCGTATCGGGCAAGGTTCATGACAACCTCGCGAGCCTGTGGGGCACAGCCAGACTCAGAGAGTACATCTAACACTTTTTCGAGGTTCTCAGTCGAGAAAATATTCTGCCAGTCTTCTTCCTCCATCTCGTTCTGCTGGGCCCTTAGATGTTTGAAGGTGACGATCAGCGCGCGGGCTTGGAAATGACTGATGAGCATTGGTGTCTCAAGCCGCATTGTGAAAAAAGTTTGGAATGCCTTTGCAAGAATATCACTCGGAGGAGTTCTGCTTCTATCTTTGAGTGCCCTCATCAAGTCAGCCATTGGTTTCAGGCCCTTTTCAGAGGGCAAAGTAGATTGTGACCGCTCGGGGTCCGAGCTGAAGACAAAGAGGTTGCGTCGTGATGTATAAGGGAGACTCGACATAGCAGGTCGTACACGGGCAGGAGTGATTGTGTGCAATAGACGATTTCGATGGCATTGGGAGAACCGAAGTGGTTCGTTGTTGATAATGGCCCGGAAGACCCGTCTCGTGAGATGGGACTGCATTATGGATGATGTGGGGTGAGCTTATAGCTCAAATTAAGGAAGAGGAATTGGATAAAAAAACGTGTAGTCCCAAGTTGACTCGCAATCCGCATGGAATCATGAAAAATGGGGGTTCGCGACGCGGAGAGACCTGGAGGCGGAAGAAGGCTTGGCAAAAAAAGATCTCATCTCCGCGTTGCCCGGTCTCCCTATCACCGTCTTCAACATCTACAACTAATCAGGGATTGAAAGGTCAAGATGTCTTTGAACCTCTTTTCCTCGTCGTCATTGCTGCGCAATGCCGCGACCACAGCCAATGTTGGCCTGTCGCTCTGTCGCTGGAGCTCTACCGCTGCCATGAGCGCTTTCACTTCCCAGCGCGCCACAAGCTCACAGAGTATGTGATGGACCCGATACACCCAGATGATCTATTTGTTGTCCCATTTGGTGATATGGAACACATTTATTTGAGTGTGATCAGCGACTAATGTGTTGCGATAGCCTCCCAAGTGGTTCAACGGCGCCGTTTACCCAGTCGCCTGAAGTTCCTCGAGGACCAGAAGGCGCAAGGCGAGAGCCGAGCCCTTGAGAGATATCAAACCCGTGACTTTAAGGCTGGAGACGTCTACTCCCCTCACGATCTTAGCCCGGCCGAGATGAAGAAATGGGGAAAGCGCCAGAACCCTCAGACAGATGCTTTCGATGCATTGAACCTCAATCCTATGGATTTGTACAAGGTACGGAGTCCTCGAGCCAATGGAACCATTGTTTTGATGGAGTATATATCATGATTAGCAGCAACTAACTGTTGGCTCTTTTGTTATTACAGAACTTCTCCGTCATGTCTGAATATATGACCAGCATGGGCCGTATCAAGCCCCGATCCATCACCGGTCTCCGACCTGTCAACCAGCGCAAAATTGCTAAGGCGCTCCGGAGAGCCATCGGCATGGGTCTTATGCCTAGTGTCCACCGACACCCTGAAATCCTCGCAGCCGAGATGCGGGCACGTATGGAGGGCCCTGGAGGTTTCTAAGCCGAACATACTACTTTGGAGTCATTGTTTTTGGGATTCTAAACAGATTTGGGGAGATTTCCTTGTACAAGTACAGGCCGGTGTCTGGTGGAAGGGCCACGACTTAGTGTATTATTACTCTTAGCGCTATGCATTGATTTTATTGAGAGCTACGACTTTCAACGTCCTTTGTGCTAGAATATTTGGAGCTACCAGATATATAGTGTATGTGTTGACCATGATATTTCTCTTTCCTACATATTCTCAAATGCTTGTTTTATGTAGACAAGGCGTGGCTGTGTTCCCCGCTATTGTGGCCCGGGTACGTCAGTCAATAAACAGTGGACTAACGGACTTCCCTCTGCTTTCTCCCAACTCCTCTGGTTGAGAGTGCAGACCTTAGCAATGTCACTTACGAATGGTGAGAACCTGACAGCCTCATATTATCTTTTATTATCCTGACATATTCAAAGAGTCCATTTGGGCTCCTAGCCCCTCCACCACCCGCGGCCAGCCCACCCAGCTCTCTTCTGATTCTAAAGGCGAGCGATTGGCCTATGCAGTATGTGATTCTAAGAATCTCTACAATAACACTGCCTTGTTCTGACGCAAGCAATTATAGTCCAACAAATCCATCTTCCTGCGTTCAATCGATGACCCCGCAGTCGCTAGGCAGTACACCGAACACAAGGCGCAGACAACTGTCGCACGCTTCGCCCCCTCCGGTTTCTACGTTGCAAGTGGTGACGCTGCTGGAATCGTGAGGGTATGGGATTGTGTCGGCGAAGGAATCACCAAGGGTGAATACAGCATTGTTAATGGTCGAATTAACGATTTGGCCTGGGACGGCGACTCCCAGCGTATTATTGCCGTCGGCGATGGCAAGCAGAGATATGGCCACTGTATTACTTGGGATAGTGGAAACACCGTTGGAGAGATCCACGGCCATACCCAACAGCTCAACACCGTGTCAATTAGGCAGCAGCGGCCTCTGCGTGCCGCCACTGCTGGTGACGACAAGAAGACGGTCTTCTACCACGGAGCGCCGTTCAAGTTCAACAACGGAATTGCTGATAAGCACTCAAACTATATCTACGGAGTTGGCTTTAGCCCGGATGGTTCGCACTTAGTCAGTGTTGGCGCAGACCGGAAGATCTGGCTCTACGACGGCAAGACTGGCGAGACCAAGGGTCAAATCGGCGAAGGAGAACACAATGGCAGTATCTTTGGTGTATCCTGGGCCAAGGACTCACGAAAGTTCGTTACTGCGAGTGCAGACCGGACTGTCAAGATCTGGGATGTGGAAGCTGGCAAAGCAACACAGACTTGGACCTTGGGAGAGGAGGGTGCTATGGCTGTTCGAGACCACCAAGTCGGCGTGGTCTGGCCCCCAGGCAGAAGTGATAACCTGCTTATCAGTTTGTCTCTCAGTGGAGACTTGAACTACCTGGTCGAGGGAACCCCCGAACCCCGCCAGGTTGTCTCGGGTCACCAGAAGAGCATCACCTCCTTGGCACAGACTACTGTGGATAACAAGGAAACTTTATGGACAGGCAGCTTTGACGGAAGAGTCTGCAACTGGGACGTAGCCTCAGGCAAGGCTGAGGAGATCGAAGGGGATGCCCACCCCGGTTACGTCGCCGGGCTTGCAACCACATCAGAGGGAAGCGGTAGAATTTACAGTGTCGGCTGGGACGACACCCTCCGTTCTGTCGATGCCGCTGCAAAAACATACACTGGCAGCGCTTCAAAGCTCAATGGACAGCCTAAGGGCGTTGCGTCTGGTGGCACGACCGTGCTTGTTGGCGAAGCTGAAACCGTCGAGATCTTCCAGGATGGCAAGAAGACCGGAGAATACAAGACAGACTTTGCAGCTACAACTGTAGCCGCACACGGTTCTCAGGCAGCCGTTGGAGGTGAGAATGGATCTGTTCAGATTTGTGCCATCTCCAGCTCTCGGCTTTCTCCCCGGGCAGACATCAATGCCTCTCGCAATGCAATCTCTGCTCTTGCCTTCTCCCCTGACGCCTCACACTTGGCCGTGGGTGACTTGCGGGGACGTGTCCTGGTTTTCAAGGTTTCCGATGGCAGCCTGGTGACGGACCGCTGGACGGCGCATACTGCACGAATCACATCACTTGCCTGGAACGAGGCCGGCTCACACGTTGTGAGTGGATCGCTGGACACAAACATCTTTGTTTGGAGCTTGGCTAAGCCAGGCGATTGGATTGAGTTACAGAATGCTCACAAGGAGGGCGTCCATGGCGTCGGGTGGGTGGCAGGAGGATCCAAGATCATCTCAGCTGGTGCTGATGCAGCGGTGAAGGTGTGGAAAGTGGAAGGCTTGAAATAATTGTGAAGTAGCTGTGGCTGTATTTTGCTGCGAAATTATAAAGATCGAGCTTGACCTTTTCTTTGTTAATCAAAGAGATTTGAAAGTATGGAGAATCAAATCTATTAATATCAAGTCGCCCAAGTCGCCCAAGTTGTAGACAAAAGCAAAAAGCAAAACAAAGAGGTGCGTGGCAATGACAGTTGGAAGTGGCCGTAATTACCTTCCAATCGTTGCCAACAAATTCACCTGCATAGCTCTCTGCACCTCCGCACAACCCTCTGACGTCTTCTTAAATAGCGGAGAAAGGGCGAGTCATCAAAACATGTGCCATGGGGCTTGTACAACGCCCTGAGTCCACGCGAAGTACGTGAAACCTAAAAGATGCCGTCGGGAACTCCCAGCAGCTCCCGCCGCTCGCGCCCAACGGTATGTGCTCTCGCATTTTCTGACTTGAGAGATACTAATTGTCGGTGAAGCTCCGCCAGGCTACATTTGTTCTCCCGAAAACAGGCCAGCGCCTGAAAGGCCTCGTTAACCTCCGAAACTCCACACCCATCTCCGACGACACCGAGGAAAGGCGCGGGCTGCTCACAAACGAGATCCAACATTATGAGGGGTACCTCGACGCGCTCACGCGCCGTATACATGAAAAATGGACGCAGACAAATCAGTTCGTTAGGTCAGAACCGGGAATCGGGGTCTTGAAGTACAGTCTTGCGTATTTGGTCGGATCTCTCGCAACTTTTATCCCCGCGATCTCGGCCATGCTGGGTCATCAGGATGGGAAACACATGGTGGCTACAGTCACGGTCTACTTTCACCCTGCCAGATCCCAGGGTGCGATGTTCAAGGCCTTGATTTGCGCGTTCCTGGCCTTCTGCTATTCTACCTTCTTGACTATTACCAGCATGTTCGTGGAGATGTTTTTCCAGGACACATTGGAATCGCCTGCCCTTGGCCATGCGATGGTTCTGATAGTATTTTGTGGCGGTGGCCTTGGCTTTGTCGGTTGGACCAAGCAACGACTGGGAGATCCTCTAGTGAACGTTGCCTGTTCACTCACTGCGCTGTCAACAATCACCCTTTTGACCAAGGAGGGTTCTGTGCAAAGCGGCGACTTGTCTCTTGCCAAGATCTTCCAAGTCTTGAAGATGGTCCTGATGGGCGTATTCGCGGTCATGGTTGTATCCTTTTTCGTCTTCCCCATATCTGCGCGTAAAAAGCTACGCTCGAACCTCGTCACGGTGACTGATACATTAGCTCTCATGATGGCACTTATCACGGAAAGCTTCTTGAGCGGGACTGAGGAGGTCCTTGTATCGGCCGAGTTCCTTGATGCAGAGGCGAGGCACCGCAAGGCCTATAGCCAACTGGACAGGCTCGTCCGAGAAGCTAAACTTGAGCACTATGTGGCAGGCACCGAAAAAGAGTACAGGCTCGAAAAGAACCTCGTCCGCTGGGTGCAAGATATCACCCATAACATGGGAGGACTGCGTAATGCAGCTTCCCTCCAGTTCAGTTTGATTCGTGAGACTATCGCGCGTGAATCTGCCTCTCCGGAAGATCAGCAGTCTAGCTCGACTCATGTGGACTATTTCACGCCCCTCGAGCGATCCTGGTCATTCCCCGATGGGTCGTTTCTGGAGCCTATTGTTGAGCGACCAGAGGAGGAATTATCTCCCGGCGGTTCCCACCATCTTGGAAGTGCTGAATCAACACCCAGACCCGCACTTCTTCCAGCAGATGTCTTCACTATATTCATCTCTCATCTGGGTCCTGCAATGGTAAGTTGGAACTCGATAAGTGTTCGGTACATTCAAGACTGACTCGAAACAGCGATCGTTGGCCTTTACGTTGAAAGAAATCTTCAAGGAGATTCCATTTGGGCCTGCACCGAACTACAAAGTCTCAGTGAATGGTCGTTTGCGAATCAGTCTTGACCGGGCGCTTGATCTTTACAAAGAATCGCGCGAGAACACACTCGCGGCGTTGTATCAACAAAAGGAAACCATGAAATTGAAGACACGCGAAGCCGAAGCCGATCTTGAGGAGGTCTCAGCCAGCTGTGGCCATTTCAGCTTTTCCCTCCTCGAATTTGGTGAGCAGCTCCGAGAGATGCTTTCCATTTTAGATGAGCTGCAGTTGGAAGTCGAAGAGCGGCCTAATGGGCGAACCTGGTCATGGCTAAAAGTCTGGCAGTGGTCAAAAAACACGGAGACCACTAAAATATCCTCTTCTGATGCTGGTACGTATACCTCCACATACCAATCGTTGAGACGTGGATATGATGCTAACTACCTACAGAAGCAGATTTCAGACCTTCCAATTCACCCGCTACTGGGCAGCACCTCCATGGACATGCTAGGCACGCATCAGACGGCTTGATTGCACATGATAGACTCCCTGTCAATGTTCAAACACAAAAAGGCCCCTCAGTACATGATACAACTAAACAAAGACTCGGTTACCGTTTATGGAAATGTCTTGGGTTCTTCCGACGAGATGATACAAAATACGCGATCAAGGTTGGGGCAGGAGCTGCACTCTACGCCCTGCCTGCTTTCCTTCCTTCAACTCGTCCGTTCTATGGACGTTGGCGGGGAGAATGGGGTCTCTTGTCCTACATGCTGGTTTGCTCAATGACAATCGGGGCCTCGAACACGACAGGGTATGCCCGGTTTCTTGGTACTTGTTTGGGGGCAGTCGCTGCTATCCTAGCATGGAACATCACCGCTGGAAATGTATTTGCTCTTGCGTTCTTGGGATGGATAATGGCAGTCTGGACTGGATACATCACTATTGTTCGTGGGAATGGGCCCATGGGCCGGTTCATCATGCTCACGTACAACCTCTCCGTGCTATACGGCTATTCCCTCTCCCAGAAGGCGGCAAATTTGGACGAAGACGAAGGTGGTTCTAATCCAATCATGACCGAAATTGCACTTCATCGAGTTGTTGCTGTATTGTCTGGATGTATTTGGGGAATCATCATCACTCGAATGATCTGGCCCATCAGCGCAAGACGTAGGCTCAAGGAGAGCCTAAGTCTTATCTGGCTGCACCTTAGTCTTGTTTGGAAACGCGATCCCTTATCCATTATGGCTAAAGGTGAAAGGTCTGTTTTATACATGACGCCCCGAGAGAAGCTGGAGATTGAAAGATTTTTGTCTCGGTTGGAGACTCTTCAAGCTGCGGCGGGCTCCGAATTTGAATTGAAGAGTGCATTCCCTGAAGCCTCTTATGCCAATATTGTTCGCCGTACACGCAGCATGGTGAACTCTTTCCACACTATGAACATCGAGCTGATGAAGAATGATGTGGCCACTGAAGGTGAAATCAGCCTTCTTCAATACACAAAATTAGAACGGCAACAGCTGTCTGCTCGCGTGAGCCATCTATTATCAGGTCAGTCCTCCTGTAACTTCCCTTCCCTTGATGCAGTGCTGATTATCTTCTAGTGATTGCTTCATCAATGAAACTCGAGTACCCTTTGAGCGATGTGCTTCCTAGCATTGAGCATGCCAGAGACCGCTTGCTTGCTCGCATCTATCGCTATCGCTTGGATCGTGAAGCATCTCAACAAACCACAGATGAGGACTGTGCTTTGCTTTATGCATATAGTGAGTATTTCTTTGGTTTCTGGTTATATCCAGTACAATATACTGACCCTTGTACTTCTAGTTTTGGTGACAGGCCAATTATCGAATGAGATCACGGAGATCATTGCGGAGATCGGACAACTATTTGGAGTATTAAGTGAAGATGTAGTGCAGCTAGCTTGAAAATCTAGCTAATCAATTTGAAAAGCATCTAAAATTCCAATGTAGAGAAATATATGTAAACATTCAAGGCCACGCTGCTAAGTTTGGCGCACATCGATGTATCCGTTTCTGGCGTCTGGCGGGGAACCGCAAGTCGGAACCTCCCCTTCCACCCAAACCCATCGCCATCTCTTTCACTCCATCAATTTTCATCTTCAATTCATCAGGTTCTCTTATGACAACATCCTCTCTTCCTCTATTCTAGTTTGAACCCCTAGAATCCTCCTTGATGAAGGCGTAGGTGCCAATATTCCCTGCCCTTCGGCGTCGCCCGTCGCGCTCTCGCGAGTTCAGCAACCATGCAGATTGATCCGGCGGCTTTGAGTCGCAGTGACTCTATCTCAAATCCAAAGGGCGCCGTGCCCAATGGCTCAGTATCCGCAAAGACCTCCAGAGCTCTGATATCGGTGCCGCGGCTAGAGCTCGAGCATGCCTACACGGACCTGAAGGCCGCCATCGGAGACAAGTGGGCCGAGTATAAAGAGTCCACAGCTCTGTTCTTACTAGGTATGTCATGATGCGCAATAATTTCCTCGGAGAGCGATTGCTTGAGCTCCGCGCAGACTGCTCCCCCTTCCATCCTACGCGTTGACCTCGGTTCGATCACCTCCTGACCTCTTGTTTTCCGATAGGACATTACAACCAGAGCGAATACTCATCACGAGTCGACTACTTCCTATACGCCGATCCTAAAAATGAACATCTACATAACAACTTCGTATGCGCGCTCATCGGAAACCTCACGCGAGACCTCCCCGATCATGGCGTCGCAAACTGGGTATCGGCCAATGATAAACCATCAACGGTGTCAAAACCCGTCTCCGGAGATGCTGCGGAACAAAGATTGAAGACGGAGGTTATGAAATTACCTCCGAGGGACCGTCGGCGCATAAAGGGAATCCCAGAGGTATGTAGTCGCAAACGATGACGAATACCTTCTCCCCAGAACCGACAGCTAATGATCACCAGCGAGATCCCAATGAGACGGTACCCACAGAGCTAGAAGAAAGCCATCTAGCTAAGCAATTCAAATTGCCTAGCCAGGTTCCCGCAAGTGCAGGCGGGCTGAACAAAACTAGTAAGGCGAAACCCTTCGCGTCGAACTCGAGATATCCTCTCCGTTCCCGTGGTCCCCTATCAGGAAATAATCCCTAACCATCCTCCTCCATTGCAGACTGGGAACTGGAAATCCGAAAACGATATGCCCAGCCCCTCGCCGCAGAAACAGGCGAATTCCCCGATGCCGAATCCATCCATGCCCGCATGGTCCCCATATGTTACGAGGAATCTCTACCCAGCGGTGCTGGGCTGCCATGCGCTGAGTTCATGGCAATCGCGACGGAAACTTTCGTGAAGGAAGTTTTGTCCGCGGTATTCTCGCGCACCCGTTCGAATGGCCCGTCCGGTACAATCAACAACATGATGATGCGTCAATACCGACACCAACTGGAAGTCGAAGAGCTCGCATACACACGTGGAGAAATTGTGAAGGATGCCGCCACAGGTCTACTCCCCGTTGAAGCGAGAGAGGCCAACATTCGAAAACCATTGGGCGTCAGAGATCTGCGGTTAACTTTGGAGCTGGGCGGTGGTGTCCTCGGCCACATGCCACTCATTGTAGACCAGATCATGAACGGGTACTTCGAAGACGAACTCGAGACTGAAAGACACGAGCGGTTGGAGAACGGCGTTGGTGAGCCACATCAGGAAATCAAACCCGAAGACGAGATGGACTTGGACGAAGATGAAGACGAAGACGGTTCTCTGCTAGACTGGGAAGGCGGCACGCTTGGTGATCGAGATCAGTTGAGCTCTTTACTCGACGAGTGTCTGTCCATGGCCGCATGAGAATTTTATACCCCCGTTGTCTTTTTTTCCACGTTTCATACATGCTACATTACATGCTTTTTTGCTCTTTTTTTGCTATACTCACGGTTTTGGATGGTGGCTCACGGCGTCTGGGTACTACCAAGGGAGGTTGTCACTATTTTGTGACGCCACACGATTTGCATACGAATTTGGAGTTTGAAGATATTGTCTTATCCGTTCTCGATCGCCTCTGCCTTGTCCCCTATGTTTCACCTTCTCCCTATTATGGTCATGTACAGTATCACTTCTTAAGGGACAAGGCGAAGCGGTCGACATCTGGAGGATGAAGGGAAAGCTCAGAGAAGACAAAGAAACTAAAAAGCTGAATAGCCATGACCCCTGTTTGGAAGATGAGGTCAAGCTTGTTCTATACCCAGGAATTCTACTTTATAACTTGGTTATCTTGAGAAGTTATTACATTGTTACATATTAGAACTCTGGACTTTTTAGACATGAGTCTAACAGAGACAAATCCCTGTCGAAGATTGAATTCCATGGGCGGTTTGCCCCCGAAACGCCTGTAGATTACACACCCGCAAAGAACATGCCAGCTAGTTGATTGTATTTGCGACAAGCTTCAAAATCTCCTCGGTAGTCTTGTGGGCATTGGCCGGGTCCTTCGCGATGGACTGCCAGATCTCACCGTGCTTGGGTTCCATCGAGATGCACTTCGACACGACATCTGCTCGTTTTTCCTGTAACATATAGATATTAGCGGGATATTCCAAAGATAACACAGAGCCCAAGGAATGAATTAAAAAAGGGGGGGAGATGGGGATAACTAACCTCAGTGCCATGCTGCATAAGGAACTTGTAATACCAAGCCCAGCCATCACCGTAATCACTATCCAAGACGATAGCCTTCTCAAACCAGGTCATGGCCTTCTCCAACCGACGCTCGCCCCAGAAGATGCGCGCGACAGTGATGAACAGAATTGGGTCGTTCTCGACCTTCTTGATAGCTTCCAGACTGCGTGCCTTACGCTGAGCGCGGGGCTCGAGATACCAGATACTTTCGCTCCACAGAAGTCCCGATGTTGGGACTTCCTGGATCGCGCGCGCCATGAGGACCTTGGCCTGGGCGATGTTATTGGCGCGACGTTCAACGCGCACACTTTCAGTCCAGAGCTCTGCGCTCTTGGGGACAGCCAAACGGGCTCGGTCGAGGACGGATCGAGCCCGGACGACGGCGCCCGCTTTTTCTTCCAGTCGGGAAGCGAGTAGCCACAGCGCAACAGACTTGGGGCAGGCTCGGGTGCCTGTTCCGTATGCCTCGCGCGCCTGTGGGAACTTGTTCTGCGCTTCGTAAATTTGGCCCTTGATCATCCAGAGCTTGTCAGCCTTCGGGAAGAGTTGCAGGCCTTGGTTGACTAGATCCAAAGCGTCGTCGATGTTACCGAGCTGCCGCTCGAAAGAAACGCTTTTGGTCCACACGCGATCTGTGCCGGCCTCACGGCGGGCAGTGGCCAGAAGCTCTCGGGCTTGGTCGGTCTTTTTGGCGTCGGCCTCTAGCTTGACAGCAGCCAGCCAGATATCTTCGTTGTTGGGGTTTTGGTTGAAGGCACGACCGAGGACTCGTCGAGCACCGTCAATATCTTCAGACTGCCATTTCTCCTTGGCAAGGAGGAGCCAGAGCTCCTCGCTCTGGGGGCACGCTTCGACTGCCTTTTCCAGGACCTGCCAGAGAGCTTCCTTGGTGCCGTGGTTGCGCTCCAGATCCGCTGCCGCAAGCCAGATTGATCGGCGGTTCACAAAGACCCGCAGGGCGTAAGCGTAAATTGCCCGGGCCGTTTCATAGTTACCACGGGCAATACTGGCCTTTGCGTCGTCCATCCAGATATCTTTTCGGTCATCATCCTCATCCAGGCCCCATCCGAGAGTCTCTTGGATGATACCACCACATGTAAGCACAGCGCCCTCGCTTTCGCATTTCTCGGCTTCGGTGATCCATTCCTCTCTCTTCAGCATGGCGTTCTCTCGGGCTAGAGACTGAATAGCACGCTTCATGACATTGACCTTGGCGAATGTACCCATCTGCTCCTGGAGTCGAGCTGCAGCAATCCAGATTTCGTAGCTAGTAGGAACAGCCTTGCGGGCAGCGTTCAAGACTTTTTGTGCATTTTCGGGGGTTTCAAGGCGAGCAAGGGCAAGCCACAACTCGATTGACAGCGGAATGATTTCAACAGCCTTTGCCAACAGCAAGCGCGCATCGGCGGGATCGTCTTCTAGATTGACAGCTTCTTTCCAAATTTGCACCGATTGGGGAATGTGCAAAATAGCTTGTCGAAGAACATTCTTCTTGGCACGGGTGTCCGTTTCTAATCTCATAGCCTCAGTCCACAGTCTTGTGGAACGGTCATTGTTCTTGATAGCATTCGCTGCGATGACCTTGGCGTTGTGGCCTTCATTGAGTCGAATATTTTCTAGCCATGCATCTTCGCTTTTGGGGCAGAGCTCACAGCCTTTAGCGATAAGAGTCCTAGCGGCGACAATCCGGCCAGCAAGCTCCTCCAGACGAGCTAGGGCAATCCAACCAGGAGCATGTTTAGGATTGGTCTTGGTGACGGATTCCAATAGGGTACGAACTCGCTTGATATCGCCCACCTCGACTTCACCTGCCTTGGCTTCTGATTGTGTCAAGCTGGTGAGGTAACCCTTGGGGTCGATATTCGTAGCAGTCCCGGATTTATCACCGGATGACCCTAGCGCAGCCTGGTCAAGTCGGACCTTCAGCACTTTATCACGCGCCGCACCGATATCTGCGAAGTTTGTCATGGTGCCGTCGGCGCTTTCTCCTTGGTCGATAGCCGTTTCCGTGCCGTCTTCGGCGATTGTCGTACCATATTGAGCTGAGTCTCTCGCGCCAGCAATCACACTATCCGGAACGGCGTAGTGGCGCTGTCGGGCATTCTGTTTATCTCGCCGATTCTTGCCCGTCAAATCTCCAACTTCCGGGAGGTTGGCCCAGTCTTCTTCGGATACCGAGGCGAGTGTGCGTTTCAGATCGGCAAATTGGTGTTGGATCTTGGGGTTATTGCGTTCGTATTCTTCTTGTTCGGCTTTCTCTCGAGCTTCCCTGTAGGTGGCGAGCGATTCAAGTCGGTACTCTGTCCAAACAACCGGGGCTGACCCGATAAACAAATGGTTTCGGAGGGGGGGTGGGAGGGATATGACTAACCTGCGAGCTCTCCGGCGCTTGTCCATCTTCTCATCTACCTCTTGGTAGATGCGGTCTGCCTCGTCGTCTTCTTGGTCGAACTGTCCATATGCGAACAGTCCGACCTCGTTGTCGGGATCCTGGAACCGCTCATCTTCCTCCTCCTTATCTTCCTCTTTTCCACCTTTCTCGCGAGTAGTGGCCCCGTAGGCAGTGGGTGCAGCAGCTCCTAGAAGCTGAGCTCTCTTGGTTAGAGCAGCCTGGATCTGCTCGGGCGTAGGTCCTTCACGCGCCGGGCCAAGATCGGAGCGAGTGGTGAAACCAGTCGCACCACGACCTAGACCAGCGACGTAGTTCTCAGGCGCGCCCTGATCTAGGAAATTCTTTTGTCCAGACGCCATGTTGGGCACAACACAAGTCAAAGGGTTCGACATCGCCGGCGCAGAAGGCGAAGGCGGGCTCGGATAATTGTAATTCCGGCGCCGACAATCTTATCGTAAAAAAAGTTCCCGCCCACATTGAAGTCCATGTGCTTTGTTGCCGCACGTTTTCTCTCGTCTCTTTGGATAACTGTCAAATTCCAGAGGCTCATTACTCCAAGATGCCCAAAGTTAACAAGCCGAAGCGCAATAGCGCCGCTTCACAGGGTCTATCAGATGCTGCTGCCAAAACAAAAGCTGCTCACAGCATCTTCAAGATGAACACTGATATTGGCCAGCACGTTCTGAAGAACCCTGGTATTGCTGGTAGGGACTAGCTTTCACTGCATTATATCTACTGTAGCTAATAGATTGGGAATCTAGCTGCAATTGTGGAAAAGGCCGAGCTCAAGCAAAGCGATGTGAGTTACAAAAGACATGGATTGGCTTGACAAACACTAATAGTGTGAATCAACAGATCGTCCTCGAAATTGGTCCCGGTACTGGTAACTTGACAGCCAAGATTCTGGAAAAGGCAAAGAAATGCATTGCCGTGGAATTGGATCCTCGTATGGCTGCAGAAGTCACCAAACGCTTCCAGTCCACCCCATACCAAAAGCGCCTGGAGGTCATTCTTGGAGATGTCATGAAGACGGAGCTCCCATACTTCGATGTCTGCATCAGTAATACTCCCTACCAGGTACATACAACTCCAGATATTTTTCCCAAGGTTCTTCCCAAGTCTAACAGAGTCAAGATCTCTTCTCCTCTCACATTCAAGCTCCTCGCTACATCTCCGGCGCCTCGTTCCTGCGTACTCATGTAAGTCCCCGTCATCAAGGCTGGAAGTTTTCAGAGCCGTTCTGTGTAATTGAAAGCTTACATGTTAACCTTCCATACAGGTTCCAACGCGAATTCGCTCTGCGTTTATTCGCCAAGCCCGGCGACAAACTTTACAGTCGACTTTCAGTCAATGCTCAAATGTGGGCCAAGATTGATCATATCATGAAGGTTGGCAAGAACAACTTCAAGCCACCGCCGCAGGTCGAGTCAAGCGTTATTCGAATGGTCCCCAAGAACCCACGGCCACAGATCAACTACGAGGAGTGGGATGGTCTTTTGCGAATTGTTTTCGTACGGAAGAACAAGACTCTCCGGTCCAGTTTCATTGGTACGACAAGCATCATGGAATTGCTAGAGGCAAACTATCGGACATGGTGTGCGCAACATGACATTCCTGTGGAGGATGGCCCAGTTGAAGTCGCCAATGACGATGCCATGGCAATTGACATGGGCGAGGAGCAGGAAGAGGAAGAGGCTGTCGAGGAACCAGCCGACGAGGTCATGGAGATGGACGATGACGATGTTCCTGATTTCTTCAAAGAGAGCACAAATGCCCGCCTCGAAGCAGCACTCAAGAGCGGAGCTTCGCGCAAGAAGCGTGGCAAGGTTGCAGAGCTAGTTCGTGAGAAGGTGCGCCAGGTCCTGGAGGATGACACTGGGCTCGGGGATAGGCGCGCGAGAATGTGTGATGAGAATGATTTCTTGAAGCTGCTGTGGGCATTCAACCAAAAGGGCATCCATTTCAACTGAGCGAGAAAGACCATGTCTGCCCTGGGGGAAAAGCATCCGAAAATAGAAGTTGAGAATTCGGATCATGAATTATGATTACTATCAATAAAAGATACCATTTTCAGGAGGTTCATCACCAGCAGGCCGGAGGTGAGCACGTGAGTCTTGAAACAGACTCTGCCAGATAAATGCTTCGCTGAGTAAGAGTTCAATGTCTTTCTCGGTCCAACCCTTCGTTGGTAATGCCTGGAGGAACATCATAACCTCCTGCGAGAACGTTAGTTCATGTTAATAATGGCGATATTCGATTACAAAATCGTACCTGGAAATCCATCTTGACCAATTGATCTGTCCATTTGACCAAGAATGCGGCGCAAACATAAAGGTGGAATCTAGAGAAGCCCTGCTCCTCGGCCTAGAATGACGATCAGTATCATACAAAACAGTCTCCTGAGGGAAAACGTACCATGTACGTGTCCCACATGCGTATCGTGTTTTTGATGCTCATTTCCCGCATGAGCAAGCAGTTCATCCATCGGAAACTAAATTGCATAAATTCTACACCTTCTTGCTCCAGATGCTTTGCGAGTGCTGCATCGATGCGCACTGTCAAGTCTCGTAGTGCCCTGACCTGTCGGTGAATGCCAGGCTGAGCATAAATGTAGTTGTCCTGGATACCGTCTAGTAGCTTTGTCAGACACCAAAAAGTGTCCGCTTCCACCGCGTCTAACACACTCCGAGGCAATTGACCTGGGTCCATGCCTTCTTCAACGTTTAGATCGGTTATGTAAACGCCCAGGAAGACCTGCCAGAATGGTGTGACCAGATCATTAATACCTTGAACATAGCCACTTGCTGGGTGTCGGATGGCCCAAAGATAAAGGATGCGTTCCAAAGACCGCTGGGTAGCTTCATAGCCGTAAAGCGGAATGTGGGGACTGGTGCGTGGAACATCAATGCTAATCTGGTGCCAAACCGCCTCATCAAGTCCTCTGCCGCGGCCCTTAGTTGAAGGGGGGTTTGCAGAGCTTGTCCCACTACCACGGTCAAAGGCCTGCCGGACTCCGTCAAGGTACTCCTTGCGCTTCCGTTCCAGGGTGGAGATACGGCGCTCACTATTTGTAGGAAGGTAGCCAAGGAGAAGTTGCCAAGTCATTGGCCGCACCTCCTCAGGGACACCTGACCATGCGAGATCCCGCAGCTCGGTGGGAGATACCGTACTTGCTTGCAAGATGCGCTTGAACTTGTTAATTCGTGTAATGCGACTCGAATGGATGTCCCTCTCCTTGGGTGAAGCATCTATAGGAGGTGCGGAGTGGTTGATGAGATTCAAAGCATTAGCAGGGTCTATAAATGTCAGCATGATCCTACTTTTTTTCAGCCATCCAACTCATACATACCTTGTAGGATGTCCTTGTATTGAGGCCGAAGGATCTTCCCATCCCCCTTGCGAGCAGTTGGATACAGTGGGGCACCACGCTCTTCCGCAATATCTGCGCTATTCGCGCGCAGCCTGTTTGCAGCTGCTAACCCATACCCAAGTGTCGAGGAGTTTCCAGCTGCCCCACCACTGAAATCAATATTCTGAGCTTTCAAAGGTGCAGATCTTTTCCGCCTCATACTAGCAAGACTAGGGAGTCCGAATTCATCTTCATCATCATCGTACACAATCTCGTCGTCATCATCATCATCTTCATCTTCTTCCGTGGGGTCACGGCTCCACTCGTCGACCCCTTCAGTCATAATTCCGGGGTAAGGTTGCCGGGGAGGTGAGGCGACTAGGTTTCCTGACTTGCGAGACAAGTTTGATGCAGAATTTGTCGTCGATGGCTTCGGTGGTGTTCTTGGGGCTGAGTGGGAGGAGGTAGGTCTGCGAAAGAAGACACTTGTCAGTCATCGTTTCCGATCAATTGCTATATCTGTAAGATGCATTGCTAACATACTGTACAATATTGGCATGTGAGTATGATGCGCCAACAACAGTATTCGAGCCATAGAACTTCGATGATCCCTGGTTTGAAGACGTATTTCGGCCAGCCCAGAAGGGCGATTCGGCACGTCTTCAAAGGATATTAGCATTAAACAGACCTGGCAGCTGTTTTTATAGCTGTAGAAAAGTGCATATAAAGCTTTCACTTACTCCGACTTATCTGTGAAATGGCGAGAAAGACCATGTAAGCTATAGCTGCGATTAAAATGCAAGGGGAGGGACAAGATACGGACCAACCTGGACCATTTCCTGGCGATCCAGTTAGCTCAATGTCACAGAAGCATTCAAGATAGCCTCAGAGCTAGGAAGATAGACATACCTGCTGGCCTTTCTTGTTCGCCATCGTGTGGGGATTCCGAAAGTGGTGTGCTCATGCGGGAGTCTAATACACGTGCGGGGTGGCACTGTAATAGAATGAATGTGGTATATCCTGCAGCCAGGCCATGTAGGGATTGAATAGAAGATCAATGGAGCATATTTGAGAGGAATAGACTCGAAATGAAAGGCAAATCAAAGCAAATTCGTAGGTTCTAATGTTGTATAGATACAAAATGTCTAGCTTTCATCCCGAGTCCGGCGTGAAGAACAACGCATTATGTAAGCGCTCCGCTTGGGGATTCCCGCGGTCCTGGACTTCTGAACAACTTCTTCGCTTGTTCTCACATTTTCTACTCTTCTCGTTACTTTTGTTTTTACTCTACTCTGATTTACTAGGGTTACACGTGTTCCCGTGACTACCTCTGTTATCGCTTTATTCACCGCTCACTATCTCATCATGGCTGATCCAGAGGATGGAGATGATCTCTTTGCTGATCTGTATGTTTTCTACTTCGCCCTGAAATTGAGTGATGAAATTCTAATTGGACTTTCTCATTTTAGCTACGATGCTGACGATTCCACCAATCGCACCACTGCAGCAGTTGAGGCGCCGAAGCCTACTGATCTAGACGCGACCAACCTTGCTCCTGCTGGAGAATCTGCTGGGCAGGATTTCGCACCTGCTCCTGTTGCCACATATGAATCGCACCCTGCCCAGTCGTCGGAGTTTGACCCGGGTTATCACAATGGCTCCGGAAACGCTTATGGCGCCCCTGCCACTACCCAGGCACCCCCTCCTGTCGAGCCCGAGTCTCACGGAACAGGAATCAAAGAAGACGGGTAAGTCCACTAACTGTGTTTCTTTTACATCTTATGTTCGAACTCTACCCCAATCGCATGTATCTGTCTGGTTTCGGGCTTTACCTCGCCGATACAAGCCTAGGTGGCGTCAATTGCTATTCATGGGTTCGACTACAATTCTGGGTGCAGGGAGGAGTCTCCTAGCTACGGGTTAAGATTTCTCTGGGCTGTGGACAGTGGGCTGTTTGAGGAAAATTTCGCCGGTTGGTGGGCGACGCGCGCGTTTCAACCTTGGAAAGGAGGGAAAACAAAATGCGGGCTCGGCGACCAATCAACCAGTCTGTTCGAAGAACCCTATCGCACAACCATCCACGTCTACCAAAGGTGATCTACAGATCATATGTTGGGATACTCCGACATTCGCCCCACGGAATCAAGCAGAGGCTCAAAACGCACATACATACAATCCCCTGGAGCCCTTGGTCAAGACAATTGCTTGCGCAAATCAGCCACACGCCACCCACGGACCTTTGTCACAAACGATTCATATATAGTACAGCCGATACTATATAGTTTCCTGTCGATATACCTTGATAGGGCAGAGCAAGAAGTAGCTATCTAGCTTGAGACTCTGTGTTAGACAAGGCAAAGGTTTTCACGAGTCAGACAGACAGACAGTGACAATTCACTTTTTACGACTGAAATACTTGCACCTCCACGCTTCCCATCTCGCCTGTCTCTGGCTTGAGCAATCCAGAAAGAGGAGGACATGAATTCTGCATCCAGGCCCATGTAAACCAGTGGGCTTGACGTTAAATCCTGATCATGAACATCAAAATTGCTCAAGACCATCCAAGTATACATTGACGTGGCTACGAGGTTCAAAGATTATGTACCGACCTAGCACGTGCCCTGCTTGTTCGAGGGCAGTTGTGCCCAGAATAGCGAGGCTTTTCTCACAGTCGAATAGCCCATGAATAGCAATACCTCCCCACCCACCTTTGCACCTTGATTCACTTCCTCTACCCTCCCCCGCTATCATGTTTTCCCACATTCATTATTTTCATCATGCCGTTCATTGAATGTGATATCCCTGGATATTCAATTCGTCATATTTTCGCTGAAGCTGCGCTGGTCAATGACAATCCGCTAACCAATGACAATTCGCTTACTAGAAAGATGTTCATCGGTGGTCTGAACTGGGAAACTACAGACGGTAAATATATCTTTTCTACGCAGAAGACGCGTCATCTGGCTGACATATCTTGATCTTCATTTAGAGTCCCTCCGTGACTATTTCTCTCAATTCGGTGAGGTTCAGGAGTGCACTGTCATGCGGGATAGTGCCACTGGACGCTCTCGTGGCTTTGGGTTTTTGACTTTCCGTGACGCCAAGACTGTCAATACTGTGATGGTGAAGGAGCATTATCTGGATGGAAAGATTGTAAGAGCTACCCCCGCAATTGGGACAATTAGACAACGTGAAATGTTGCTAACCAATATCGAAGATTGATCCCAAGCGTGCTATTCCCCGCGACGAACAGGAGAAGACTTCGAAGATTTTCGTTGGTGGTGTTAGCCAGGAGGCTACTGAGCAGGACTTTAAGCAATTCTTTATGCAGTTCGGCCGTGTTGTGGATGCCACTCTTATGATGGACAAGGACACCGGACGTCCCCGCGGATTCGGTTTCGTCACTTTCGACGGTGATGCTGCTGTTGAGAAGGCTCTTTCCCGTCCTCTTGAGATTCTGGGCAAGCCAATTGAGGTCAAAAAGGCACAGCCCCGCGGCAACTTGCGTGAGAACAACGATCAACGTGGAGGAGGCGGCCACCGCAACGGAGGATACCGCGACCAGAACCAGAACGATGGAGGTCAGCAGCAGCAAGCCCCTCAGCAAGGACAAGGTAGTAGTTCGATGACTCCTCAAATGATGGCTCAATACTGGCAACGCATGCAACAATACTTCACCATGCTTCAGCATCAGATGGCCGCCGGTCAGGGAGGAATGCCCGGTATGAACATGGGCGGCGCTATGAACATGAACCCCGCTATGATCGCACAGATGCAGCAGATGCAGCAGATGCAGATGCGTCAGCAGCAACAGCAACAACAGATGGGTGGCCAGCAGCAAGGTGCTATGAGCCCCGGCCCTCAGAGCCCTGGCTCTCAGCAGGCCATGCCCAACATGATGAACCCCGCTATGATGCAGCCCAACCAAACCAATACCCCCGTTGGTCCAGGCAGCGATGCCGCCAGCCCTGTGCCCCACGCCGCCGCTATGGCCGCCAACTACAACAACGGAACCCCAAACGCAGCCAGAGGACAGACCGGACCTGGATACAATGCGACCGAGCAGATTGCCTTCGAGCAGCAGAAGTACGAACAGCAGCAGATTAACCGCTCCATGGATCCTCGCGGTTTCTCTCCTTACCAGCAGCAGGGTGGCCCAACTTCGTGGGAGGGCATGTACGATGAAGTTCCTCAGCCTCACGTCCCGACTGGACCAGCAGGTATGAGACGCAATGGAAGTTCGGGTAGTGGTATGTGATTCTTACGAGTCTTTGCATATTGTGCCTCTTTCATCCCAATTCCATTCCGATTTTTATTGGCTCGCACTAACTAACACTTCTCTCAAACAGGAACCACTCCTCAGCCCCAGAGTACTGCTCCCGCTAATGCTCCAACTGGACCCCGTAACGCCGGCAAGCCTGGTGCGAACTACCGTGGTGGCGGCCGAGGTGGACACCGCACTTACCACCCCTACCAGCGCTAATCTGCTCGTGGTTCCTTCGAGTGACCTATCTAGCATCTAGTGTCTTCTCGTTTCAGATACGACTTCGTTTCTTTCATGTGTTTTTTAAGTCTTTTTTTTTTACCTGAGGCCAGCGATTTTGGGCCTCGGGGATTGATAATTGCGTGGCCGCCAGCCAAGGCGAAATGGAAACCCCTGAGCTGGTTGTATTGGCGGTGCCCCTATTCTTCGACTTCACTTCAAGGTTATCTGGTGCGGTGCTTTCGTGCTTTTGTTCGCGAGTGGCGAGGTTCGAGAATCAGCCTTGGAAAGCTTGAGTCGGGGTTATCTGTGCTAAGCGGGAGGGGAAATCGATCGGTATTCGGTGACAGCGAGTCTTCAGCCTTCGTTCGAGCTCGGTGATACACTACTTTTTTGTTGTGATGTTAGCCTCACAATCAAAAGTCGAAAGTGCTCAAGGAGTTATTTGTAGATGGTCCCGTAGGCGGCAGGGTGTAGGACTTAGGGCGTAGGGCGTAGGGTATTCGTTGTTGGATGTGTTGCGGTTTTTCGGTGCTGGCTCTCTTGCGGGCTTTCGGTGTTGGATACTTAAAAGTTCTAAATACAAGCTGCAGGGGCTACGAGGCTCCCCAGCCATGGTAACTAACTATGACTGGGAACAAGCGCGACAGGCCTCCACCAAGTCACATAGAGCTATCGCGTATGTGTCAAATTGCTGCTTGGGATTTATATCTACTTTTGCATAAATTTCCTCGTATTTTTGAGCTCAGAATAGTCAGTTTTATGGTGTTATGATCAAATCAATTACATGGGCCGTCTTCTAGATAGGGCCACGCAATCCACGTGACTTGGCGATTGTCCAGTTCACAGATATCCATATGAAGGTTTGCTTGGGCTTATAATGTAAGCATTCAACTTCTGACATGCTATCTAAGGATTGAATTACAAAGGAGTGATTTTCACAAGCTTGTTCAGCAAGTTGACTTTCCGCAATGCTGGTTGCCCTGTCTATGTATCCATCTATCTCGCTTTCACCATGCAATTCAACATTTCTGTCTCGTCAGACCTGTCTTAACTGGAGAATCATAGGATTACAAGTTATATAGCATTCAAAACTATAAGCGATTGTGTTCAAATCCTTTATTTGAAGAAGGATGGAATACTCGACCTCAACCTCGGACTGTTCCTAGAACCGTTTCCCAAGAGGATAGATATATATATTCCTCGAGATTATTTAGTTGTAATATATACAATTTGCCAGGATTATAAGACTATGAACAAGATTAAAAGTCTGAATATGGAAGAAATGCTCATCAATTGCAAGCGGTAATATAAATGATAGATGGTAAACATGGTAATGAATGAGGTATGTATAGAGACAAGATGAATAAAAGAATGGAAGTGATATCACACAAGAAGATGCATCTAAAGGCGGGAAGATCAAGAAATGCCCAGCCGCCATTTTCAAGCACGCTAAAAAGTCGTCAAAAAAAAAGTAACTCCCAAGCCACAGCGCGCCCGATCTAAGATTGTCGAGTAGGGAGGTAAAAATATAGAGAGAAGCAAGAAGAATTGTAACGTCATATCAAGTCTGTGACGCTTTCGTTGATTGTTTTTTGTTCTTTTTTGTTTCTTTTTTTTTAATATGCCATTCCGTATCCCGGAGCTGTGGGACGACGGCCTTCGATAGAGCTTCGCGAGTGGTGGCTCTCGGGGCTTGTGCTGCGCCCGTGCGCGACGCCATAGTCATTGCGGACTAGGCCATCGCGTTCGTTACTGCCAGGTGATCTGGCTCGCTTGGGCTCATCTCGGTAAGACTCGTAAGGGCCGGTGAAGTTGAAGTTGTTCATCTCGGCGTATTGCTTGCGCTGTGGGTGGTCCATCAGGAGGGAGTCTCGAGCGTCCAAGGGGGTCAGGTCATCGATGTCGCGGTTTGCTTTTTCTATAAGAAAGGAATCGTCAGTATGTGCACATGTTGGGATGGGAGTTGGATCACAAGGTAGCTTTGACTTACCAGCTTCTCTTCTCCGCTTAGCATGCGGGTTCTCGCGGCAACAGGTGATGAAGGCGTTGACTGCGATGAGGATGGCGAGGACTGCAGTGAGGGTGGACTGCACGACAATGAGAACAATTCCAGTAACGGTCTTTGTTGTTTGGGAAAGACCGAGTTCTTCAACGAAGACCAGGACGCAAGCAATGGACAGAACACGGACGACCTGGACGGCGATGTTGATTCCCATTGACGCCTTGGTGGCATACGGACGGCTCCACACTAGGAGTCCCAACAGAAGGATTTCGCAGGCGAGCTGGCCGGCGCTTTGGAACAGACCGTGGCCCTCGCCACCGGCGATGATGCAGCCCTTGACCAATGCGTACACAATGACGGGAATGAAGATCCACCAGAAGTCCTTCTTGTAGTTATCGTAGAATAGACTGTATTTTTTCCAAGTTTCCTTGTCCTCGTACAAACTGTCGACATCTCCCTCGGCCTTCTTGTACTTGCGAGCCATGTAGACAATGCGAATAGCGAAGAAAAGAAGAAGTGCTGTGAAGAGAGAAAGGGTGATAGCAGCCAGCAGCTTTGCTGCCCACGAGTCACCCTTTCGGAGTTGGTAGACACAGTATAACACCCAGATACTGTATAGCACGAGAATCATGTTGGTGATTGTGCGCGCCATCAATCCCCAATAATCCTTCCGGAAGTCGGCTAGCTTGTTGGGGAAGTTGCCATACAGCGCCCACAGTTCCAGGATGACCTTCATTAAAAGAATACCGACGACAACCACAGCGATGACGATGGCGAAAATCAGGAGAACAGTCATGAAGACGTCGGCAGAAGGAACCATCAGTTCCTGAGCGACTTGCTTCAGGCTGTTAACCGTGCTTGAGGATGTACCTTCGTCGCTGCTCGAAGAGCTGTTCGAAACACTAGCATCGGCAGAGGCGTCAACTGAGCGAGCAACCATCGTGCCGAATTCGATGGTGTAATCCCAGCTTCGTTTCGTTGTGTTGGTGGATGACGAGCTGCTTTGGGTCGTGGAGGAATTCTTCAGGTAGTCATAGCTCTCCGTGGTCAAGTTACCACCTGTGGACGCCCGAAATTTATCGATAGACTGCAGCAGGCCAGGCCAAGGGATCATACCAGTACTCCACATAAAGTTCGAGGAGAAGCTGCGATAGACTTGGGGGTAGGCAACACTGAGCATGCCATTGGTGGCCATGGAATGGAACCAGCCCATTACATCGCCAAATCCAGGGCTGGAAGACGGTGATCCAACAGTTCCCGCCGAGCCGATGGCAGAGACACCGGTCAGTGCTAGAGCGCCCGCCGCAATGCCTGCCGAGGCATATTTGACGGCGCCGACGTTGGTGGTGTGGCCGTTGGTCAGTCCGGACTCGATGCACGCCACGTTCTTCTGGGCTCCCTTGGACTTAAGCACAAGCTTTGCCTGACCATCCAAGTCGGGGATGTTGAATGCGATACCAGGGATCTGGCTAGCGTATTGAGACGGAACGTCCATGGATCCGCTGGCCTTGAAAGTACCCTTGGGAACGGGGCAAAGTTGGTCGACATGAATTTCCGTGCCGCAGGGATCAAATTCTTTGCTGTAGAGTTCGTTGCCATAGGCAGTGACGGTGATAGACGCCGACACATTCTGTTCCATCGCGTTGGTACCAGCCACGTCGAAGACAACTACTCCAGTAGAGCGAGTGTAGGTAACATCCATCTTTTGGACATTGATAGCGGAATCGGTCATGCACAGGTTGAATCCGCTCGTGGATAGGGTGTCGGCTGCCAGGGCTTGAGGCACAATGGCCAGGCCTAGCAGAGCCCAGACGAAGTTCTGCATGTTGGCCAAGCACAATTTATGTTCTATACGATATACCAATCTGAATCTAACAGTTTGAACCAAGGAGGCGCGTATTCATCCAGGATGTAGGGATCGATTGGCGCGATGATCGGACGGGTTGGCAACGATATATGGAGCGACTGTGGGTAAGTCACAGGGGGAAAAAAAGCAAAAAGCAAAAGGCAGGATCAACCCGCTATAGAAAAGAAATCCAAAGATCAATAATAATGAATGAGTCGAAAGGGTCGCGAGGACGAGGTGGGATTGTGAGACACTGGTTTTCGAGTAACCAGGAACTGTAAATAACGAGAGACAATTGAACGAGGGTGGTTGGAGAGAGGAAGCGATTGGAGATTAGTGAATGGAATTTCCCCCTCTCGCAATGCGATGATCTGTGAAAAGAAGAAAAGAGAGGGAGGAAAGTCTCGACCGTAGATTACACGACTTTACGATTAGTCTAAACTTGGCCCCTGAATTTGGGACTGATTGGCTCCTGACCCCGTTTCAGTCTAGACCTCCCACTCGGTATGTTACTATTTCCATTAGACTTGGTATTTATACTTTAATTTCATTATATTTATTATTTTACCCAAAATATTGTCTACTCCCGTATGAATTAAAAGGAGTTGAGGTATATATACACCAACAGTTTGAAGCTCATAACGGGAATTTAAAGCTTTCCTCCAGATCAGATCCTAGGTTTGCCACTTGAGTTACCATGGTACCAGCCCAAGAATCAGCCCAAAGGAGATAGCACTAAAAGTTCTCCCGGTCGCCCACCCATGGAAACGCATACCAATCGAGGAATTTCCCTAAATAACGCCACACCAGCCACACGGGATGTCAATTACCTCTACTCCGTAGTGCTTGCGAATTATGATTCGACCATTCAAATTAATTTAAAAATATATCACGCGAGTTCACCCAAGGCACTCGACGGTACCTGCAGAGCCGAAACTTGAGTATCCATGGTCCGCTTCTTCATATGTTGTGAATCGAACATCCCTATTACAGCTTATGTATGACGTGTGCCCCTCGCGGGGTGTCGCACACACAAGCCCCGATGAGAACAAAAAGCTGCAGGGCTCAAGCATGACTGAAATGCCGATCAAAGATCCTCGCACAATCCCAGTTCTAGACTTACTCGGTGGGCCCCTTACAGGCTTCTAATGGACACATAATGTTCTTGGTAAAAAAATCTTGTTATGATGCACGCGACCAATCGAGTCCAGAGCACTACAAACAACATAGGAATCACATTTCTTCTGTGTGCACTGCATACACATCTCAGAAACTATGAAGGTGTAAAACATAAAATTTGAGACCTATGTGGGTTCACCCTATGGTCCGATCATCAATGTGAGACATGGCCAAGCGCTGGGGTGCCGCCCTAAATCACAGATATTCTATTCTTGTCTCTTCTGACAGCCTATAGCACACCTCAATTATTATGATTATCACGATGACAGCCTCCCACTATGCTTACTCGTTGTCTATATATAATTCATAGAGTCAATACTACCCTGCTGCTAGAGAATAATTATACATGTAGCTACGGAGTAATCCGTGAAAACTTTGCAAATATGGATTCATTTCTTGGTTTCAGGTTAATTGTTTACCAGTGAACCGAACAAACCCTTAGATGATATTAAATGGAGCAACTACAAAATAGGGGCCCATCCCCAGGAAAAGGTCCACCAAGAAAATCTTAATGAAAGCAACATGAAAGACTTCCTACTTGAGAGTTAAATACGAAGTATAGAGTAAAGATCAAAGATAAATCGTAGATACTTCTCTTACACTCCTCAACGATTCAAATATTGTAAGCATAGCCTACAACATACTACTTATCCAGCACTGTGTTTCACCTAAACACGGCAACATAAGACTTTGATGACTTTAATATTAAATATGTATTCCGTATCTAAGCTCGAGATAATGTCTAAGATCATGCTACAATATATGTTTCAATGTCTCGTTTCCTCTTACAGTTATTGCCAACCGTTGAAATAACCAATAATTCGCAAACAACAGAATATTCGTGATGTTAAGCATAATTCTTACAAACGACCATGTGTAACCTGTGATTTGTACAACAGAGACAGAAATGAGAGAGACATACTGCGTAGGTCCTAGGTCCTCCGTACTGACTGTACTACCTTCCTGTGAGAGCCGAGCACTCGGCAGAAAATGTGCCATCCATACCGCCTGCTACATCGTGACCAACAAAGACTCCCATTCCACCCCTCATCACCTCTCTCCTCAGGCACAAGCTCGCTACCATGGGGCCCGAGGGGCTCGAGAAGCCCGAGACCCCAGATAAACCCGAGAAAAAATCTCGTCGACGTGGGGCCGAACTCGATCCATTCCTTCGCACCCGGCTCTGTGTGCTCAGAACCACAGCCAAATGGACCTACAAACAGATCCAGAATGAATACCCACATATTCCCCTCTCGACCATCAAATCAACCATTCTCCGAGAGAGCAATCGTGTCAATAACCACTCACAAGCCCGCTCTGGCCGACCGTCAAAACTGAAGGAGGAAGATCGAGCTCGAATCCGTGAGGCTTTCCATGCGAATCCGCAAGTTACATACGATGAACTGCTTGTGGTGGTTGATTATAAAGTTGGCAAGGAGTCGCTTCGTCGGTTTTTGAATGACGATGGGCTGAGGAAGACACAGACGCCTGGTCGGTCTTCTTTGGCTGGGAAAGGAGCTACCAACCAAGTTGATGGGGCTCAACCTGTTCAGTCATATGCCACACCTCCCGCTGGCTGGGCTGGTAATTTTGGGTCTGGTCTACTACCCAGCGAGTCAGATCCTGCGTCTGCTACGGCGAGTCAAATCGTCGGCAATTAGACGAATTGTTGAAAGAGATACCCTGTGATTTTCGGCGTTGTGCGTTCATTTGGGGCTACTTGCTCCATTATCCAACCAAATTTATTCAGCGTGTCATGACAAATATAAGTTATATGGGACATACGGGAATTGGAATGAAACTTTTGTTGTAGGATTGGTTTTTTGCAAGCTATTATATGGCCTCAATGTCACATTGTGGACAATTGGTCCCAACTTGCATTTACATACGGAGTAGAAACATCTAAAGAGTGTTCACTTCAATATTACTATATTATCAGCATTGAATCCAGTAGCATACATAAATTCTTGATTCCGGGAGCCTTTGTCAGGTTATTGTTTTTGGGCGGTTTGTTTGTATCATGCTAATTGTCTCAGATATAAAGTGTAAGAAATTGCAGGCAACATGCTAGCAGAATAGACCCGTTCATGGTCCTAAGACGGAAAATGGATCATACTATGTGGTCAGGCCGAAGATCTGGGTAAATCATAGCCATTTGGGGTAAGTGTTTTGCTTAAATACGAGCATGGAGTTATTTTTGTAGCTTCTGCGGACCCAAGAATAGAATATGACATGAGTATTGTTAGATCCTTGCCTTGGGTTCCAGAAATGGTTACAAATGAGCGGTGCTTCATTACCTCTTCTCTTGGATGCACCTACCTAAATAGTTCCTGGGGCATTTTAGATGGAGGGAAAGATAACAGGGGCCAAGTAGGGCTTCGGATTTGTTCTATAAATAGTCGCCTAACGGGACTTAGCATGGACAAGACAAGTATCGACATACTTACTCCATGGGGTTCGTCTTTATTTTGAGGTGCAAATGTAGTCATTCTTTCATTTTAGTCAATATGTTTGTCGCAAACACTATGTTCATGTCTTATAAGTCTGACTTCCTTTCAAGGTTGTAGTCTTTGGTCTCCCTTCCGCTCCCTATAATCAAACAGGGAATTGAATGCTAGCGCAGGAAGGGTAGGGCCACCTAGAATATGTAATTATTTTACCAATTCAAAGACAGACTAAGCTCTGCTGCTCAATGTGAGGAGTGAAATATTGAATTATCAGACTCTGGATAATTACACTCGCTTGATATGTCACATGTTGGGATCCAATGCAAGTATCAATCAGATGAAGTTATCAATCAGATGAGGTTGCATCGTAAGAATAAAAAGCCCATGCCGACAAAACAGCAGGGAAACACAAATTGTCCATATGAGAACAACACCATACGCCGGGGTATTTTCCTTTTCCCGAAAAGCAATCGCCTATGCAAAGAAAGAAAAATCGTTAGATAAATGACAAAGATCAGCTTATGCCATTATCACATCTTCTGCCGGGGTGGCAGTAGTGGAAGGCACAGCAGAAGTATCAGCCATAGCATTGTCACCATCTGCATCAAGCGTGGGGGTGCTTTTCTGCGAGTGAGACTCAGGGGTAGGGGTAACACCATCGCTGGACACATCATCGTCAGATCCAGTGGCATTCTCATCGACCTCTTCCCACAAACGAACAGTCTTGTCCACTCCGCAGCTCACAACCATACGTTTGCCGTTCAGTGTACCCGTATGAACACAAAGCACGGCACCCGAGTGACCAGTAAGGCGCTGCAGAATTTGCTTGCTCACAATATCCCAGAAGAGGATAGAACCATCCTCACTGCCGCTGACAGCGAAACACAGAGGCTGGTCGTAGGTCACATTGCGGGGTCCATAAGTACCGAAGCATCCCGACAAGCTGTACTTATCGTTGACATGGCCTTGGAAAGTCTTAACGACACGACTCTCAACGTAGCTCCACATCCGAATGCAGCCATCCAGGGTCCAGGCCAAGACGTACTTGCCGTTGGGGGAGAACTTGACGCATGTTGCAGGCGGGTTGTCTTCCATAACCAGGGTGCGGAGACACTGGCCGCTGTGAGTGTCCCAGATACGAATAAGTCCATCCAGAGCGCACGACACAATGAGCGTTCCATCATGCACAACATCAATACCGGCAACAGGGTCGGAATGAGCAGGAAGGGATCGCATAACCTGGGCTCGGCGAACATCCCACATAAACACGGCCTCGTCGTAGGAGCCACTGACAAGGATGTTGCCCTTGGGCGTGAAAGCAATTTGATACACATAGTTCTGATGACCATCAAAGACCTTGGTGTGAGGTTTGAGCTGCATCAAAGTATTAGTAAAAGGTTTGAGGACATAAAATAATGGATAGGTTTCTTACAGTGTTCACGTTCCAGAAGCGAATAGTTTTGTCATCGGAACCAGTCGCAATCCAGCCACCGTCTGGGGTCCAAGCAAGGGTAGAAATACCAGCTAGATGTCCCTCAAAGACGTGGATGAGTCTACCACTCGCAGTGTCCCAGACCCTGACAGCTGCGTCGGCGCCTGTTGTGCAAAGTCAGTTTACAAGTCACGTAGTAGCTAGATCATAAGTATAAAACATACCAGCACTAGCGATCATAGTACAATCAGGCGAGAATTGAACAGCCGACACTCCGCGGAGGTGGCCGCGCATAACGAACTTCTCCTTGTAGTCCAGATGCTCGGGCTTGGGAGGTGGCGGAGCAGCAACAGGCGTTGCAGAACGGTCAGACCAGTCATCAGCGTCGGCAGCCTGGTTCTCGTCGGAGCCAGTCACGTCGCCTTCCACATGATCATCCGAGCCGCCCTGCGAATGGTCGTCATGGATGGTAGTGCGGTTGATCGGCGAAGCGCTTCGGCGACGGTTGCGCATGCGTGAGGAACGCCAATACTCATCGGCATCCACAGCTAGCTCGTCGGGGCTTTCGGACTCGCTGTACAAGCGGCCGGACTTCTTGGGGCGAAGTGGGGTGAAGCCCTTCTGTATAGTCCAGCTGGCGCGACGGCGTTCGGCTTCGTCATGGTCGGACCCGGCGGCGAGTTCATCGGAGGAAGACTCGGCGGGAGATTGGGCGCGAGGGTCCCGGCGGCGAGGCTGAGGATCCATTGTACAAGAGGGATGCGTAAAACATCCAAAGAAACAGAAGCAAATGCGCCGAGAATATGTCAACAATCACCAAACTCGAGCCCCGATATGAAAATTAATCGGACGCGTCGCGACGCATAATATCAAGGCGGTGTGGTATTTTGCGAGCGGTGAGTCCAAGGGCAACTTTTGTTGGCTGCGTCATACTAACTGGCACCCTCGTGGACTGTCAGGTGGAACAACATCGATCTTTGTTTAGCATCTTATTGAGCTCTTCCTGATCGACCAATAGCCCTAAATTTAGCTTTCAAAGGCTCATTCTGGTCAATACCAGGCCCAATGGCTAGCTCTATCCCCTCCAAAGCTCCAAGTGACATTCGCATTCTCACTTTCAATTGCTGGGGTCTCAAATACATCGCCAAGTACCGCCATGAACGCATGTCGGAGATTGGGCGGCAGTTGGCAGTAGCCAACCCGCCGCCAGAGATAGTCGGACTGCAAGAATGTTGGACCCAAAAGGATTATGAAAGCATTCGCGATCAGACTCGACACATCCTACCGTATGGAAAATTCTATTACGGGGGCATATTTGGCGCGGGATTGGCGATTCTGTCAAAATGGCCCATCGAGGAAAGCAGCATGTTCGGCTACCCATTGAATGGCCGACCAACAGCATTCTTCAGAGGAGATTGGTTCGTGGGAAAGGGTGTGGCCAGCGCACGTGTTCGGTTCGGTCCTGGTACCGCTGACGTCGCCGAGGTGTTCTGCACTCACCTACATGCGCCGTATGAGCGTGAACCGAACGACTCCTATCTCTGTCACCGGACCGCGCAGGCATGGGAGATCGCTAAGTTAATGCGCGGCGCTGCGGAACGTGGTCATCTAGTCATTGGTCTTGGTGACTTCAACATGCTGCCTTCCTCTTTCGCGCACCGTCTCATCACCGCGCAGAGCCCTGTCCGCGACGCCTGGCGTGAGCTGCATCCGGACTCATCTCTGGCGGCAGCAATTGATCCAGTAGAAAAAGCACGGAATCGGCCTATTCCCACCGCCGAGTTCAATCTTGCCGAGAATGGAGCTACATGCGACGGGTCATTCAATACCTGGCGCTGGACTGAGGAGATGCGCAAGCGTCTAGTCAAGGGTGAGGATATTGTCATTGACAAAGATACCTCAGACCCGCGCGGCAAACGTCTGGATTATATCTTCATCGGCGACGGTGGTTACCCGCCTTCATTCCCGCCGTCTAGCTGGTCAGTTCAGTCAGTTCAAATCTCCATGACACAGCGCCATCCCACTCTTCTCTGCTCGCTGAGCGACCACTTCGCCGTCGAGGCTGTCATCACCCGTTCTTCGGCACCAGCATACCCTCCTCACTCCGTAGAGTCTGCCCCAACCTCTCCTGATTCTCCTGCATTGCATAAAACAACTTCAAAGCCCGTCTCCCCCAATGCCGCCCTTTCTCCAGACACATACGACCACATCATTGAAATCATCCACAAATACGTGGCCCGTGAACGCTCTCAGCGCCGCTGGCGGCTGGCGCATTTCCTAGTGTCTATTGTGGTTTCTATTGGTTGCATGGTTGGTGTGTGGTGGGTTGGCAGCCGCACGTACATCGGATTCATCCTCGTCTTGGTCAGCACGCTCAACTTTGGCGCTGGCATTTTGGATGGTTTGATCGGTGGACTGTTCATGTCGGGTGAGTTACGTGCCTTGAAAGAATTTGAGTGGGAGGTGAGCAACGCTAGGAGCTTGGTGGTTGCCGCCGAGGCCAGTGCGGGTACTGCATCAGAAGAAACGGCGAGAGAGCAGAAGGATGATTGATTATTTTTTTCTTACAAGCTGGTTTGTGGAAAGAGATTGATTATACGTGGGAGGTGTGGCTGGATTGCGTGGCTTATCTATCTGTTTATATTAGGTTACGAAAGTGTAGTATAACATATGCGCGGCTAGTATTATCCTCAACTGGCAAAACTAATTCATAATTTGAAAGCAAGATCAACTTCTCGAGATACAGTAATACAGAACTTGTCTACGGATTCAAATGGAAGAGTATTTTCACGAAACGAGTGTGAAGTGCATTTGTCAAGAAATCATCATCATCAAAGCTGCATAAACCTCCATTGAGTCCACCAGCATCAAACAAGAAACAAGCAGAAACGACAAAGCGAGCTAGCACAAGAGCGGGCGAATTTACTCAGCACACTCGCGCTTACGGGTCTCAAAGACACGCAGAGTCTCCTCGGCGGCCTTAACACCACTCATAACCATAGCGCCGAAGGTGGGGCCCATACGGTTGAAGCCGTCGATCTCAGACAGCTCCATACCACCAATGATGAGACCCTTAGCGACCTCACGGGTGTTCTTAACAATAGCGTCCTCAGCCGCGTTCATGTCAAGACCACGCATGCCACCCAGCTTCTCAATAGCGTTCATGGAGACGAGACGCTTAGCGCAGAAAGCGCCGAATGGCCCGTCGTGGCCAGTGGTACTGACGATGACAGGGGCGTTGATAGTGTTGGGGTCCATGCAGGAGTGGTCGTCGTGATGGAGGGTGACGAGGGTCCAGTTGACGACGACACCAGCGAGGCGGATGTCGTCGCCGTCTGGGCGGGTGATCAGATCTTCAACGCAGGTCGCGTTGAAGAGCTTCACGTTGGGGAAGGCGAGGACCTTGGACAGGAGCGTCGACGTGAACAGCGAGGCGTGCTTGACGACCACGAAGTTAGGGTTGGTGGGCTCTTCCTCGAAGGGCACGCCGAGCTCGGTCAGGAAGGCGTCTGCGGGGCGTCGGAGGATCATGGCACTGAAGAGCTGACCACCTAGCCAGGCACCACCGCCTATACAATATGTTTGTTAGTGATGCTGTGTTGGTTTTGTGGTGGAGGTCTACGAGAGAGTGTGTGATAGTCTGCTCGCATGGGACAAGACTAACCGGGTGACACGGAGGCCTCCACGATGGCAATCTTCAGGTCTGGACGGGCCTTGGCGAGCACATAGGCAGTGCTCAGACCACAGGAACCAGCGCCGACGATGACAACATCGCTCTCGGCGTAGTTGTCCAGATCCTGGAAGTAGCGTCGGGTCATGGCGCGCGAGACTTGGCTCTCGCGGATAGGGGCGAACTTGAACTCATCCCACTTGTTGCCGAACTGCTCAAGGAGGTTGGACTGGCCCTGGCCGGTCAGGGTGGTGGTCACCGACTCGGGGACGATGACCTTGCCCTTGATGCCGGTAGGGGCAACAGTAGCAGACTCAAACATGGCAGCGGGAGGAGACATAATGGTTCAGAGATCAAGTCGAAGATATGACTTTGAGCCTTGGTTAGTTTGTCTACTCTATTTTGGGGGAGAGGGAGGGGGAAGGGCATGATCCTTTCGCTGGTATTATCCAGATCAAGTTAAAGGCCGTATAATCTCAGAACGAACCCACGCCGAAGATGAATCTGATATCTGGAGACATTGGATTCACCACCGACGCAAGAACGAACACCGGCTCATACCCAGAAGTTACCTGAGATACCTTGATCCCTGAGGGATAATGTGCCCAGCCAAAGAGTATCCATGGCTCCCAAAGGAAGGGCAGTATGTACTTGTCCGTTTGGGATCTAAACGAGAGTCAGCCCTGATGGTATAACAAGTAGATATGGTAGTAGATAGTTACTGTTGTAATGTAAATTCGTGAATGGAATGATGAAGAGAAGAAGAAGAAGGGAAAAAAGCACAGCGGGGATCTCAACCTTATATGCCAACAGTCATACCCCACCATCCCACCTATCGAGATGTCATAATGCTCCGACTCTCTCCGGTTTTCCGGTGAGCTCCCCGGTGAGCTATGTTGCACGAATTAAATCGCTCTCAAAGTGACGTTTCTAGCTTTTCTAGCTTGTTGCTTCACGAGTGGCCGGAGCGTTCTGCCCCGGTCTTTCTTACTTTGCCCCACGGACTAGGTTTCCAGTGAGTACAACCGTTTGTATATACGTAAACTACATAGTAAATTCTTGAATACTATCAGGTAGTAACATAGTACATTGATCCAGAACTCTTATACTGTGGAATGACTGGTGTTCAGCTTGTCTGGATGTATAGATTGGGTGTTTGCGTGGCTCTTGGTACATCGGATGTACTTTGTATGGGCGACTAGGATGGGGCCAAATTACCAGGGTCACAGAATGGGAGCAATTATTATTTGAAATGAGATCCACCTGAAGTTGCTAAGTGTATTCGTGAATTCAACGGAAATAAATTTCATTTTCTCTTCAAAGAGCCTATGAGGGCTTTCTGACATCATAGTCATCACAGCCTTCAGCTGGGGCATATATATGAGAACGCAAGAAAACGCAAGCAAACGCAAGAGTATATACAGTGATCTCTGCTAAATACAAAAAAATCACAACACAAAACGATAATTGGCACCATAATTATCCTCCGCTACCGGGCCATCCACACATTTTGTTGGGTCTTCATCAATACGAGGCCCATACTTCTTGTCAAGGCGCCGGTTCTCCCATACCAGAAGCACACGCAGACACAAAGCCAGGAATGTAGTGAAGAACATAAAAGCAGCACAGATTGCCATACCCTTTACATACCTTGGGGCTTGTTCATCTGGGAAAATATTGGTGCCCAGGAAAGGACCACACTGGCCGATCACGTTTAACAGGATAATACCTCCACCACGGCGAGTATCGGAGCCCTGGTTGTCTGCACAACACACAACGTAACACGTTCAGTCAATAAAAGGTCTTTACACAAGAAGAAACTCTAATGACCAGAAAAGGAAATGACTCACTCAGAACCCATGGCAGGATGTTGGCGATCGAGGGGAAAACTCCACAGGCCGCCAAGAACACACCAAAGTATCGCACACCCACTGATGTGCAAGTCGCGCAAAGGATGTACCCCACGCCACCAACCAATGACAAAGCCGCGATCGTCAATCCACGCTGCTGGATGCGATCCGCCACCCAGGTGGTCGCGATCGTCGCCAGGAATGAGGCAAAGAACGGAGGTGCAGTGAGCCCCTGAGCGTTGATGGCCGTGAAGCCCATCTCCCTGAGAATGGTAGGTAGAAACACGGGGAGAGACGAGAAACTGACGTTACAGCTGAAGTACATCAACTAGGTACGCGGTTCAGCTTGAGTAAGTTCCCCGTACAATATACACAAGGATACAATGGTGATTATGTTTGACTTACTGCTGTAAGCCACGCTTTCACATCGAGCAACGTCATGGCTAATTCCTTCCATTGGATCTTGCCCGTGCGATTTTGTTCGCCGGATTGCTGAAGTGCACGGGCACGCGCAACATCCTTCTCTTCCTCGGTCAGGAACTTCGCGTCCAGCGGGCTATCTGGCAAGTAGAACCACGCCAACACGGCAGCCGCGCAGACCGGAAGACCCTCAACCAGAAACAGCAATCGCCAATTTGCTAACGCAGCATGTCCCGAAGTAATACCATACGCCAGGGCACCGGCGAATGTATTTGCCAGCGGCGCGGCAGACAGAAACAGACCGCAACGGAGACCCAGCTCATGGCGACGGTAGAAGAACGACAGCAGATAGGGCACACCGGGACCGAAGCCAGCCTCGAAGGCGCCCATCAGGAACCGAAGCGCCATCATGCCTTGCCAATTGCTGACCGCTGTCTGACAAGTTGCCATCAAACCCCTTTCCATCATTCGTCAGTTCATAATCCATAGACTCATATACATTTGCCATCTCGGCTAATCGACAGCATTGCACGTAGGATTCATACCAGGAGAACACCACGAAGGCAGCCCATTGATGCGGTTTGACAATCTTCCACATCAGTGCTTGGAATTCAAACAATGTGTATGAAATATAGAAGATTGTCAAGAGCCAGGCATAGCTTTTTCCATCGAGGCCGAGGTCCTCTTCCATGCCGGCGATTTTAGCATTGCTATGGTTTAGATTGTCAGCGGATGTGCTATTCTGCGTGCAGGTCCAAAGATGCTGTTGCGGACGAACCCGATATTACTTCGGTCGAGGAAAGCGAGGAGATCTAGATATCCCAGAAATACACGATTAGAGCATAAGTTCGTTTAATGGCCTGGAGTTTGCATACAGAAAAATCCCAATAATGTTGGAACACGCCAGTCCAGTTTCCTTACCACTCTCCGCTCTAGCTCGGGATCAATAGCCGGCAAGGTTACAGCGGGTGGTTTCTCCTCGTGAGCGGGCACGGCAATCTTCTCAACATCTTCATCAGGGGCTGTTTGGATTACATCATCTGGCAGCTCCTGCCTTTCCAAGAAGCCCATGGTGGATTGAAGATGTCAGATGTCACAATGGATAATAGAATACTGGTCTTAATGTGAAAATAAGAGAGAAGAGAGAAAAGGGTGGAGGCATACTTATTCGCGGGGTGAAAGGGGGAAAAAAAAGCCAAGATCGGCAGAGGCGTACTACATCACATAGGAACTAATGGCCAGCTCAGCTTGGATTGGTAGGACTGCAGAAACTATTGATATTTATTGGTCACTGGGATGGCTGAAGGGGATTTTGAGTGGAGAAGTTGGAGACTGGAGAACATAATGCGGAGGAATTGGCAAAAGCTTAGGTGGAGAGCTGCCGCTTTGGTGTGAAAGGCCGAGGCTGGGGCAGCACTTTGTATATATATTTCCTTTCAAGGGTGAAAGAGTATATCGTACCATTTGTGTATCTTGATCTTGACTGGTGTATCTATTTGTCTATTTAAAAGAGAGAGGGTTATAATGCAGAAAAAGGTGTAGAGCACGCCTTTTTTCCCATCTGTCAACATCCAATTTGGGAAATTCCTTATTGAGATTGAGGAGAATTATTCATTCATTATCTATTGTCTACTTCTATAGAAATACAAGAATTAATGATTGAATGACTGAATGAATTTCGAACGACAATAGTTAGGTAAAAATAACTGGTGCCTGTAAATTCAGGTGTTATGCAGATTAGGTTGATATCGGATACCGTATCAAAAATCTCCCGCGTAGTGTCGCGTTCACTGAACACCTCCATCCTTCATTGCTCTCGCCTTGTCTACTTCCATCGCATCCCAATTTCCTGGCTTGATTTGAACCTAATTTACTCATACCTTCCCAAAGTTGATTGCACTTGGCAATCAAGCGCCAATATGGATGACCCGGCCACACGCATCCCGGGGCAGCTGGTAAGACCCCAACACCTTCTATATCGATTGCCCCATGATCTGTAACCCCCCACTCTAACCTTGTCGCAATTATGATAGCTCCCCCACATGCACCTGGTTTCGCGCAACCGATACCCTAGCATGCACATGATGCCCTCCGAGACCGCCGTCGAATATCTGACGAGCGCACCCCGGATCTGCCAATCCCAGCCAATGCATTGGACATTCCTCGATGGTCCCCCGGATGGAACTGTCATGCTTACATGGCAACCGCAAAACCACCTAGGCAATAATTTTGCTAGTGATGGGTATATCTGGGCCGACCAGGAACAGGCCTTTACCTTTGAATCTCGCGGCTATGTATGCCTCCTGCAATGAAGCTTACCTTCCTCCACGTGGATTTTATTCTAATATGTGAGGACACAGACTGTTGAGATGTACCTTCACCGAAGCGGTTTCCACCCTCCCAATGAGCCCATGGCAACACACTGCCGCAAGCGCTACCGCATTACCTCGTCCAAAGTACCCAATGCACCCCAGCCCGATCCATCACTGTGGATTGTGCACTACACCCGCGCGGCGCCTCAGGACCATGCCCCTGCAAACCGAATCCAACTTACACCGCAAATCCAGGGTATGATGGGCCAGCGCCGCTTCCTCCAGAGCCAAGGTCAATTGGCCCGCAAGGACTTTTTGCTTCATGATCGCAACAGCTGGCCAGTGATCAACTTCCCTCAAATGGCCCAGCAGAACTTCGCACAACCAGGTGCTTACCCAGCTGCTGCGCCTCGTGGACCTGGTTTCTACCCTCCCCAGGGTCATCCAGGTGCAGTCGCGCCCAATGCACCCGTAGCCAAAGGGCCGCGCGGACACCGTGCGCCGTCGGCTGCCCTCGCTTCTGCAACAGCCGATTTTGCTATTGAAGATGAGGATGTATCTAGTGGTGACGCTATGGATCTTTTAACGCCGCGCGATGTCAGCAAGATGCGATACCAGCAACATCACGAGTGGATGGAGGAAATCTTCGCGTCGCCATACAGCGTCTCACAAATCACACCAGTTTCTTTGGGTCTGGGCCGAAAGGGAGAGCTCGAATCTCTTACTGCAGGCTTCTTCGATGCTCCTGTTGGAACCTCTGGGGGAGAAGGCCAGGAGGCGGGCGACGCCCCACAGGCTAACAAGATGGAGCCAGCCAAGGCAGAGGAGTTTGCTGAGCGGGTCTCTAAAAAGGTGGCGGACATGACCGCCGAAATCGAAAACTTGAAGAAACAGCATGCTCGCCGGATGCAACGTTTCAACCGAAGCTCCTTGCTTAAGGATGCCGAGTTGCGCCTCCGAGAGTCGGCGGCCGACCCTACCGAAAAGGGCCCAGAAATTTGGAGGCTGGAGGGTCGAGTGGTTATCCCAACAGAGGATGAAACCCCGCAATTGGATTACATCGAAGATAAGGCCAAATACAGGGTTGACGAGATAGTCCGGGAAGTTGAGACTGCCTGGAATAAGCAAATCGTTGCCGAGCCCAAGGTATCCTGTGTCGAGAAGGGCGGTTTATTGGAGAAGATTGAACCTGAACACAAGGACGAGCCTGAGACATTTACCAATGATATGGTCATGGACGATGACTCCCACCTACTCAACCAATTTGGCAGCCCGGGCGTGGGCGTGGGCGCAGTCTCAAGTGTTTCTGTCAATGGACAACCAATCCACGGCGCTGATATGTCTGGTGATGTTGACATGGATTTGGGCGACCAGCTTCACGCTGGTACCAATGGCCAGGCCAACGACTGGGTAATGGTAAACAACGAGAGCAAAGACCATGGCCCGATCGGTGAAGATTTCGACTTTACCAACATCGACAGTGCCGGAGACGCCTTGGCGGCTTATAGCGAGCAGAACGATGGTCTTGACTTGCCAGATCTGGATAACTCGGCGTTTGGCGATGCATTCCATGCATCTGACAATGAACACTCGCATAACCCTGATGCGGACGACATTTCCTAGTCTGGCCCCGAGATCTTTTCACATGAAAGTTTCTTTTTTTTTAACGAATGATTCTGCGGATCAGTCATTCTGGTCTGTTTCGGGCGTTGCGGCTTGCTGTTCGGGGGTCTGGATTTTATGCAGGATTAGCTGGTTGTGTACCATAGGATTGGCTAGGAGGAATTCTGCTTCCTCTGGCCCTGCGAACTTCTTTTTTTTTAGTTGCCTCTAATTGAGAGGATAGAGGGTGGGATCTCTCATGAATTTAATCCCTATTTTTCACCTCATCTTCCACTTTAGGCATAATCGAATGAGATGTTTCCCAATTAGGAAGGTAGCAGTTGTGCCGCATATTCAAAATCTGAAAATCAAAAGGGAAAAGGGCACCACTAATGCCTTGTGTATGATTATATACCTATGAAGTGCATGGATGTAATATCTATGGATATAATATCATAATTAACTAATCAGTCTGCAGATCTAGTACTGCTAGTACGTTAATATAAGCCAAGAGTGGAGAATGACGATCAACCTTAGATATTTTCATGATACCATGATACATATAACTCAAGAGACTTAAAGACCATCACCACTCATGACTATTCTACAACGTTAAGCTTGAAATGTCCGCAATCGGAAAGGTGCGTGGATGAACAGCTCAACTTGACATCCGCCCATCCCCGTTCATGACGTCAGCCACCGGGACTGCACTTCCTCTGGCAAAGAAAAGAGACGAGGAGAGAAATAGGGTTCGTCACCATCGTCATCTATAGGAAGGCGCTGCCGACTTATCATAACCTCCCCCAGATTCAGTTTTCTCGGTTTCTCATCTTAACATATCCCCTCTACCATAACCCTAACTTGTATTGACTATATCTACATACAAGAAACAATATGTATGTATCCTATACATTATCAACACATCACTTTGGCTAAACTAAAGTCTAGGAATCGCAACCTCTCATTTCGCTCGCGCAGAGAGCCCCCCCGGCAGCGGTTTAGCATCTCCACCTTCCGTGGGATGCAAGCGCCGGAGCTCAGCCGCAAGATGACCAAGCTGATCAAGAGCGAGAACACCGCCATCGGCGCCCACGAAGCTGCCGGTCGTGAGCGCACCTCGATCGCCGCCCAGCTCTCTGAATGGGGCGAGGCGACTGAAGACGACAATGTCTCCGACATCTCCGACAAGCTCGGTGTCCTGCTTGCTGAGATCGGTGAACAGGAAGACAGCTTTGCGCAGAACCTCGAGGACTACCGTGGTATCCTGAAGGAGATTCGCAACATGGAGGCCTCGGTGCAGCCATCGCGAGAGCAGCGCCAGAAGGTCACTGACGAGATTGCCAAGCTCAAGTACAAGGATCCTTCGAGCCAGCGTCTGGTCACGCTGGAACATGAGCTTGTCCGAGCTGAGGCTCAGAACTTGGTTGCTGAGGCACAGCTGTCTAACATCGTAGGTTTGATTCTGATTTCGTCTATCTTTTGTGTGGTGTGTGAGGTTAGTTTGAACTGGCTAACGTTAATATCATCTGCAGACTCGCCAAAAGCTAAAGGAGGCCTATGATATCCACCTGGCGGCTGTTATTGAGCGCGCCGAGAAGCAGACCATTCTGGCCCGCCATGCTCGTCGCCTGCTCAACTACATTGACGACACCCCCGTTGTTCCTGGTGATGCACGCCAGGCGTATGACCATGAGCCCTTGGCTCGCCAGATCCTCGAGGATGCTGAGAATGATCTCCGTCAATGGGAACCTAGCGTTCAGCCTATCAACACCGCCGCGGGCCGGGAGTCTCCAGTTCACGCAAACGGTGTCAGTGGTGTCAGCGGTGCCGGTGTCAATGGAATCGATGATGCGTCGGAGCGTCAGTCCGATGTTCTCGAGAATGTCTCTGTGACTGAGGGTTTCACCGAACCAGTGGGTAGCGGTGCTCTGCCCGCGAAGATGGTGGTTGAGCCATCGCCTGCGTGATCTTTTCAATCCTTCTCCGAGGTCTAGTGGTCTCCTTTTTAGTTTGATACGGACATACTTCAGCTGTTATGTGTAAATTCGGTTCTTCGCTTCAGATTGGGCACCAAACGTTGAGAGGTGTTTTCGGGAAAGGCGTTGGCTGGCACTGAACATGGGGGGTCTATACTCAGGAAATATGCAAATTGTGTATTGTACAAGTTTAATTCGCTAATTCGTTAATTCATTAATTCGTCGTTTGTTTTATTTTTTTTCTCTTCCAATTTCTTCCAATTTCTCCTAAAAATGATACCAAATGAATACTCCGTATCGCGATTTGTAGAGGATGCACGTGACCGCAGGCGCCAGAGTGACGCGGAAACCCCGAGCTCCAGCGGAGCTTCAACCATCACCTGCCTGTCTCACCAGAATCCCTTTCACGTCTTTCCAGCATCTTTTTTCTAATTTTCTCATTATTTTCTCTTACATCAGCACACAATGGATAAACTTGTTGCCCAATACTCGCGCCCTCCTCATCAGAATGAGATGTACTCAGAGCAAGAGCAGCAGGACCTCACTGCGAGCGTCCCTCCGCTCTCACTGAAATTCAGCCTTCCTCCTGTCGACAACGTGAGTTCCCGATGAATACCGGGGGCAGATTCTCTTTGATTTGGATGGCGGTTTGGTCGGGGGATGTACGTCTATCCTGACGTCAACCTAAGCTGCGCCGTCATCACAGCTAAGTCTAAGAGAATCGCTCGCCAGAACCTATCTATGATTGAAGCAAGCGGAATAATGGACTTATGCTGATTTCTTCTATCTAGCACTCTGCTTTCCTGCGTGCCATGACCGATGACCACTCCAATCCCAGCTGTCCTATCAAGCTCGCTCACGGCACAACAACCCTGGCCTTCCGGTTCCAGGGCGGTATCGTACGTTTTCCTATATTTCGGTTATACCATGGTTTTCTTGATTGTGGAGCATGTTGGGCTAATGGATATATTGGGTTAGATCGTGTGTACCGATTCGCGAGCAACAGCCGGCAACTGGATTGCCAGTCAGACAGTCAAGAAGGTCATTCCCGTATCGCGGTTGAGTCGGGGCGAGGACAAGAAGTCGAACGAGCCGACGCCAGGTCTCCTGGGAACGATGGCCGGTGGTGCAGCTGTAAGTTTGGACCGCAAGTGATGATGACGAGTGATGGTGTGATGGACGTTGGTTGCTGATGGTTGTTGCGAATTGCTAGGATTGTCAATATTGGTTGCGGTATTTGAGTCAGCAGTGCACTCTGCATGGTAAGCTCAGCTCGATTCTTGATATTTGCAGGCGGTGGAAGGACATTGCTGATGAATTTCTATCTAGAAATCCGACACAAGCGCCGTATCACTGTTGCGGCCGCGTCTAAGATTCTTGCCAACCTCACTTACGCCTACAAGGGATACGGACTTAGCATGGGAACTATGTTAGCAGGAGTACGTCCTATACATTCATTCATAGCCACGAGGTTCGGAAACTGACAATGAGCTCTAGATGACGCCCCAAGAAGGACCCGCCCTGTACTACATTGACTCCGACGGCACCCGTCTCCCCGGTAACCTGTTCTGTGTTGGATCCGGTCAGACATTCGCTTACGGTGTGCTGGACGCTGAGTACAAATACGAGCTGACTGAAGAGGAGGCATTGAACCTCGGCCGCCGAGCCATTCTGGCTGCCATGCACCGTGATGCCTACTCCGGTGGTTTCATTAACCTGTACCACGTCAAGGAAGAGGGATGGGTGCACCACGGATTCGATGACATGAACCCTATCTTCTGGGACACGAAGCTCCAGAAGGGCGAGTTCTCCAACGTGACATCTGCGTTGTAAACGGGTTAGAGGAATGAATTTCTGTATGTAAACTGAGGACCTATGAATTACCTTTTCTGGTTGGTTTTGCCTTTAGAGGTTTAACATAATACGCCGTCAAACTTCCTCAATGCCCGAAAGACCGGTTCCCCCTTTCTCGTTTTTTCCATTCTTCCTACATATACATCGTACAAGGCCAGTAATTGGATAAGACGAGGGACTGTAGAAATAAGGGAAATGTAGACGGTACACTCTTGCTGACTTTAGGCAAAAAGGCCGAATCATAGTGGGTCAAGAGATCAAGAGATCCTCGGCCCGTTAGAAAGGGTTCTGGGGACTTGTTACGGTATAACTACGATATAGCACATGTAAAGTTGCAGAAACTATGAATGGGAAATTCCTTATTTGATTGTATAGCACCATGAAATGTTATATTGGAAAGCTAAATTTAGTGGTGGCTGTTAACAATCGTCATTTGCGATATACTATTACTCTGAGATAACTGTAGACCACATACCTAACTTAACTGCAGCATGAGATTTCGGATTTTGGAATTCCGGTCTTATTATAGCTTATGAAGGCGTGTGTGTTCGTACTTCTACGTAATATATAGATGCTTTTAATAGATTCTCGATGGGCCATAATAGAAACTTCGATATAAAATAGTTCGAGCTATCTATGAGCCCAAATGAAGACCTATTTGGAGATCCTGGAACTTAGTTCTAGGTTGCCTAAATATTTCTGCCCTTTAAATTGCCTCACCGTCGCAAATTCCTATACTCAGCATCCTCTTTCCAAGATGACGCCGCATCCTGCCCAGTTCCTAAGCGCATCGTCGTCGCCGGCGGAAGTTTCGCTGCCCTATCTTTCGCCCTCGCTTTAGACTTTGTTAGATCCGCAACCACAAAGGACGCCTTCGAAAACGATGAAGGTCTGGAGGGTGTGATGTTCATCGGTGACGCAAACCACCTTCTCAGTCCCTATGAGTTTGTCGGGGCGAACCTTACATTGAAGAATGCAGTCAGTGGGCCTTCAGATTCTAGGTATATTATTGATGTATGTCATTGAATTATGCTTAGCTTTCGAGTGTTAACGTTAGTTTCAACTTATATCCATCTCCCATTAGTAGTAGGTCTGTCTTTCCCCTGTCCCCTTCACAGAATATCTCTAATCTCCAACTAAACAGCCAATTTCATAGCCACTTCAATATGCGGAAATCTCCCCCTAATCACTCGAAACTTATCCAACAGAATATCCTTCGGCATAACCTGCAAATTATGAAAAGAAAGCACAACCCCCTGCATAAAAACAATATCATCAATCCGACTCGTCGTCTCCTCCCTCGTCGCCTGCGGCACATGAATCACCACATCAGCAATAGTATTAACAATCTCCAACAACTTGCTAATCATCGACGATCCATGCACCCGAATCGTATTCTGCGAGATCTTCGTCAAAAACTGCCTGAGCTGACTCGACAATCTCAACGGCATCTCCAGTTCCAACGACGGACACGACGCATGCGAACTAAGCAAACAATTCGACATAGCCATCTGCCACAACAACGTCCGCATCCACTGTCGCGTAATAACCAAATCCGCCTGCTGCAGCTCCGACAGCGCTGAAACTTCAACCTCCCATAACGCATCATCCAGCTCGCGGTGTTTCCGCTCAACCCAGGACGCAGTCACCTGCGTCCGGTCGCCAATCCATAAACTGATAAACGACGCGTCAAGCATGCAGAACGTCTTGATCACCTGCGTCCAGCCCTGTTGGATCTCTGTGCCTAAGAAGGTGTCTTCTTCTGGGTACTGCGTGTGCGGGGGTAGTGTCACCGGAGAGAAATTCACGATCGACATGAATCGCTCGTGGATGAAGCATTGCCAGTATAGTCGTTGGCGGCGGGCTCGCTCAGCCGTCGTGAGGCTTGCGTTGACGGTCTTGTCGCTGATGCGAAGCATCTGGATCATGCTGATTGCTTCGCGGAGGTGGAAGAAACCCAGATCGTAGTGGCCCAGACTCATAGCGCACATCTGGATGAAGATGCTTGTTGTGGCGCGTAGGATTGAGGGCCGGAAGCCTATTACTAGTGGTTGTTGGGTTTCCACGGACTGGCGCATTAGGTCGGTTATTTGTGTTGAAGCTGGTTGGGGGCTGGATTTGGTGGTGAATTGAGAAGAGCGCGTTAGGTCCAGTGTTACTGCGGTGAAGGCGTAGATGAAGGCTGCGTGCTCTCTTTCCGTGTTCATTTTTATGAGTGACTCGCGCACTTCTGTCTCGGTAATTATTGGACTGAAGGGGTATACATAGGACATGTAGGCTGGGAGTAGACTTTCAAAGTACGAGGTTGGTAGTTGGGGTGAGGGTGAAGCTGTTGGTGGAGAGAGAAGTGGTGTCAGAGTAGTGGTTTTGGGGTTGGCGCTCTTATATTTTGAAATGACAGTTCCTCGGCGTAGTGAGTGTTTTCTTGATCGCAATAAACGGTTCTCTGTGTATGTGCACATGAGATCCAGGTGCTCGCATTGTTGGCATCTTTGCTGGCCGTTGCAGCGAACTTTGCGGCGGTTACATGGGTCGCATGCTTTTGGCACTCGCGACTGGGAAGTTGGACTAGTCATTTCTTCTTCAAATTCAAGGACTTCAAGGATCAGGGGTAGAATGATGTTTAGTTGAAATATGTACTTCTTTTCCCCGCGTTGGACGTTGAAGAGTGGAGGCTTGGCGCTTAGGACTCTTTCAGCGTAGCGCCACCGGGTTGTTCTCCGTATGACTGAAGTTGGTCGTTGGGAGCGATGAGAAATTAACATGTGCGACTTACCTAGGTAGGCCTAATTCATACATATATGCATTAATTAAAAGCTTAATAAACCCGGGGAATCCGGGGTGATCCGGGGTGAAACTGGGGTGTACAGTGTCTTCAGACCAGGTATATCATACATACATGTAGTTTACGTAGAAGATTGGATAGAAAGATCTGACTCGAATCATTCATAAAGGACAATCGATTGTAATCTGCCGTAATGATGTCTAAACCAATTTGAGTATGGGCTATCTAACCAGTAGTATATCTCAGCCCTAAACCAAAAACACTCTACCCTCAAACGCCTGTAAGTCCTCATTGTGCCCATCTACATTGCTAGCCAACAATTTCCAATCTTCACTCTTCACAGAGGCTGGTTTCTCAAACTTCTGTGTTGTATCCGAGAAGTTGAGAACCACCAAAAGGGTCTGGTTGTGATTTTTCTTGGTATAGGTGAAGACACTTTGATTTGGCTCGTCGATGGTCTCAAACTCTCCAAAGACCAGAAGATCGGCATACTCCTTGCGCAGCGCATTCATGTATTTCCAGAAGGAAAGCACAGAAGATGAGTCTTTCTCCTGGAGCTCCACATTGATCTCGGGGTAATTGTCGTTCGGGCGCATCCACGGCTTTGCCGATGAGGCTGGCGAAAAGCCGGCATTGGCCTCAGCACTCCACTGCATGGGAAGTCTGGAATGATCTCTCGCCAAATGCTGCAGCGAGTCCATGACCACGCTCAACGCGGCTGGGTCGTCGCCAGACATTTTGCTTATCATTCGATAGTAGTTGGTGCTATCGATGTCTTTGTATTCGTCAATCGTCCACTCCCGGGGTGCATTTACCATTCCGATCTCCTGACCCTGGTAGATAAACTGCGTGCCGGAAAGTGTGCCCTGCATCATGGCAAGCATCTTCGCAGACCGAACCCTCAATCCAGGTGTCTTATCAGAGCCGAACCGACTCACAGAGCGGCCTTGGTCGTGGTTTTCCATGAACACTGTGGTCCATGCATCGGTGCCCTTGATGATATCTTGTGTGCTCTGTACGGCAGTCTTCAGTTCTCGTAGGTTCCAGCCCGGCAAAGTGGTCAGGAACTTATAATCCTTGCCATGGCCGAGTTCCACAATATCGAATTGGAAAACCATGCTCAGCTGCTTCTCAGCTGCTGAGACATAGCGCAGAACACCCTCCACGGTATGTGTGTTTGGCAGTTCGCCAACGGTCATGGCATCATATTTGGAAAGCACGTCATTCATCTCGCGCATGTACTCGTGAATGCGAGGACCGTTGCAGAACAGCGAGAAAGCAGGTTGTGTGTCAGACTTTGGATCAAGGATGGGAGCATTGGGATACTCGGGGTGCTTGCTGTACATGTTGACCGTATCAACGCGGAAACCATCCACGCCCTTCTGCAGCCAGAATTCCATCGCCTCCTCGTAGACTGCTTGACGAGTCTCAGGATTCTCCCAATTGACATCGGGCTGTTCAACACAGAAGAGATGGAGATAATATTCTTGTGTTGGCTCGTCCCATTCCCACGCACTGCCTCCGAAAATACTGCGCCAGTTGTTTGGTGGCTGACGATTCCCATCGGCGTCGTATGTCGCTGGCTTCCAGATGTACCAGTCGCGCTTGGGGTCTGTCTTTGAAGATCGGGACTCTTTGAACCATTTGTGCTGGTCTGAAGTGTGATTCACCACTAGGTCCAGAATGATTCGAAGTCCTCGCTTGTGGCATGCATCGATGAGGGTCTCCATGTCCTGGACAGTACCGTATGGGCCATACACGCTTTGGTAGTCGGCAACATCATAACCCATGTCAATCTGCGGGCTGTCGTACATGGGACACAGCCAAATCACATCTACACCAAGGCTTGTGATGTAATCGAGGGACGAGATAATCCCAGGGATGTCGCCAATACCATCGCCATTGGAATCTTTGAAGCTGGCGGGGTAGATTTGGTAGATGATGGAATTTTTCCACCACTTTTCGCTAATTATAGCGGGAGACATGGTGGATGTAATGGATTGCAATGCAAGAAATGGTAATAGAAGAGAAAATAAAAGCCCAAAATAGGAGAAAGCGAGGAGGCCATATATATATGCCTAAAGCATTCGATTTTAGATAATCATTGCACTAAGTACTTCTCCAAGACTCGACAACGCAGTCCGATATCATGTAGGGAGGGCCAATGCTCTCATTGACTGAATGTCGGGCCGACAGTCATTATCAGGAACGCTCTGTGCCACTCATTTGCCCGCGGGGTTTCTTAATGCTGGACGAAAGTTGGGGGCTGTTTCAGTATTATAGGGATTCCCACTTATTTCTACTAAATTTCACTGAATTCCACTTAATCCCACGACCCGGAAAACATACCGAACAGACCAAATGTCTGACCATGTGAAATGCCGAGAGTACGTATGCCGATTCGTCTCTCTTTCCGGGCCTAACTGACCTCCGTTAGTTCAATCGACCAGAAATGAGGGGAAAAAGGGTGCAAGTCGGGCCGACATCTCACCAATCAAACTCGCGTCTTCCCCCGGCTCCCTCTAACTGGATCGGGGGAAGCGACAGCCCTAAAACGGCCAATACGAAGCACGGCTGGACGAAAAGGCCAATGAGAAGAAAATATCCTTCTTCATCCCTGCCCGGCCCGACATCAGTCCAATCACGACACCCCCCAGAAAATCCGGGGATAGTGGGCTAACCCAAGCCTACCCCGTGCAGATAAAACCGGGGAAAGTCTTCTCACGCCACTCTTCTCGCTTGTTGCAGGAACTAAGCAAGGATTAAACTCGACGGACGAGTGGGCCAATGGAACCCCGGTCCCATCCTCGCTCATTATGGACGACCATCGACGACCATTAGCACAATTTTGTATATAAATGACCAACGACGCCCGCATGAAATACTTCTCTTCTATCCAGTCCGGTTCACATCGAGTAACAATCTGGAATCATCCTCGGAGTCACCATTGGCAACCCCCATCCCAGCAATGGCTTCTGAAAAGCAAGCCAGCGACCATGTCGAGCGACATGCCGACCCAATCGAACCAGCAGGCCATGGCCTGTCAGTCTACTCAGACCTCCAAACCACCACCGAAGCCCACGCCGCCATCGAAAAAGAGCACAACATGACCGCCATGGAAGCCCTCAAGCTCTACCCCAAAGCCGTAGCCTGGTCCCTTCTCCTCTCCTGCGCCATCATCATGGAAGGCTACGATGTAGTCCTGATCGGCTCATTCTTCGCCTTCCCAGCCTTCAACATGAAATACGGCGAACTCATGTCAGACGGGAAATACGGCCTCGCCGCCTCCTGGCAGGCAGGCCTAACAAACGCAATGAGCGTCGGCCAGATCCTAGGCCTCTTCGTGAACGGTATCGTCTCCGAACGCTACGGATACCGCAAAACCCTAATGACTTGTCTCGCCACAACCGTCGGCTTCATCTTCATCCTCTTCTTCGCGCCAAACGTCCAGACCCTCGTCGCTGGCGAGTTCCTCATGGGTATCCCCCTGGGCGTCTACCAGACTCTCACAGTCACATACGCTTCAGAGGTATGCCCCGTCGCTCTGCGCGCCTATCTCACCACCTACGTCAACCTGTGCTGGGTCTTCGGACAGCTCATCGCCTCAGGCGTGCTGAAGGGCCTTGTCGAACACACCGACCAGTGGGCATACCGTATCCCCTTCGCCATCCAGTGGGTGTGGCCGGTACCGATTTTCATTGGAGTGTACCTCGCACCCGAGAGTCCGTGGTGGCTTGTGCGGAAGGACAGACGCGAAGACGCTATCAAGTCTGTGAAGCGGCTCACGCGCGCAGACCCCAATTTCAGCGCTGAGGAAACTGTCTCCATGATTGTGTATACGAATGCCATGGAGCAGCAGACCGAGACTGGTGCTTCTTATATGGACTGCTTTAAGGGGACTGATCTGCGACGCACGGAGATCGCGTGCTGTGTCTGGGCAGTGCAGAGTCTGTGTGGTAGCGGTCTGATGGGCTACTCGACTGTATTCTACCAGCGTGCTGGACTGGCGGACTCGCAGTCGTTTACGATGTCGCTGGCGCAGTATGCGATTGGTGTTGTTGGTACGTTTAGCTCGTGGCTGTTTATGACGTACTTTGGTCGTCGCACGCTGTATGTGGGTGGTCTGGCGATCTTGGCTGTTATCCTGTTTGTCATTGGATTTGTGTCGATTGCGCCGGCGACTAGCTCACTCTCGTGGGCGACGGGATCCATGTTGCTTGTGTATACCTTCATCTATGATTCGACTATCGGGCCGGTGTGTTTCTCGCTGGTTTCGGAGATGCCGTCGTCGAGACTTCGCACTAAGACGGTTGTGCTGGCGAGGAATACGTATAACGTGCTCAATCTGGTGACTGGTATTATTATTCCTTATATGCTGAATGTGGATGCGTGGAATTGGAGGGGGAAGTCTGGATTCTTCTGGGGTGGACTGTGCATTCTCTGTTTTGTTTGGTCGTTCTTCAGACTTCCTGAGCCCAAGGGCCGCTCTTATGCTGAGTTGGATGTTCTGTTTGAGAACAAGGTGCGCACAAGGGAGTTCCCGTCTGCGAAGACCGGTTTGGTGCAGAGTGAGCTTGAGGAGGAGAAAGGCTCGGTTTGAAGTTAATATGTGAAGTATAATATCTGGAAGAAGGATTGGAAGTATAGCGAGATTGACATGTAGTATGACACTTATCAGTGAAATGAATATTTTATGTTATAACTAAATCCTGAGATCCTTGAATCCCTTTGTAAAGTTGAACGAACTAACTAGGGGTGTGTTCCGTGGGATCCGCCAGTGACTATGGAGCCCAAATGCTCAGCCATGACTTTATCAAAAGACTATCACGAGAACTGGTATTCAATCTTGATGGGCAGCGAGTATATGGTATGACTTTCAGCAACTGGGTAATGCTGATGTCCCTCCATAAGTGTGCACGCACCATGTGCTACAGCCTACGGGACCCCCCGCCTGCGCTGTCTCATGTGAGATGGCGGTCGAGAGGGTTGGGGAGAGGAAGAAGAGAAGAAGAAGAAGAAGAAGAGAAGAGGTGGAAGGGTGGGGGGAGGCCTTTTATATGTTCACATCCCAGGTACCTTCCCAAAATGGATGGCTGTTCGCTCTTGCCTTTTTTTACCTCTCGGGGTTACTGGTTGTGGCAGGTGACCATGCGGGACCCTACTTTACATGTTTCTGGCAAATTCAAGGCTCATTTTAAGGAGATTACCAACGAGAGAAAAGATGTAGCAGTAAAAGTAATAACAGCATGGGATATCTTGTCAAGATTATAGCTGGCAGTAGCCCATACGAAGACCATTCTCTTATAACACTTCTGATTTTGGTAGGAAATGCTGTTCGTACACAAAGGAATATTTGCAAAAAATAAATAAGACAAGAAGCAGATGAGTATAATCATTAAACCAGGTATACGCCACCTATGACATTGAAACAAGGAAACAATTTTTGAGATCCCCAGTCAGAGACCAATATATCAGTTATCCACCAAGAACTTCATCCTGATACCCATAGCCGCCAACTCGACATCCAAGTACCGCAGCACACCAGGCACAGCAACGATAGTAACATTGTCACCACCGACGTAGCGGTGTCCATTACCGTCCTCCCAGACCTCAGCCCGGGAGTCATCGAAGGTAGCCTCACGGGCACAACGACGGCAACGCACAACACCATTGACACCACCAACAGCACCAATAGCAGCAACAGCATGAGCATTGGTGCTCTGCTGGTTAGGAGCAGCCTTGGCAGCGGCAGCAGCAGCACCAGGGTTGATAGCAGTGCGGGAGCGGGATGAGCCGGAGACAGCAACCTGCGTGGACAGGAAGGAACCACAGCAGCGACAGATCCAGGTGTGCTGGGCGTCGGAGCAGTTCATGAGACGATCCTGCAGCAAGAAGGCCGCACCGTGAGCAATGAGCGAATCACGCTCCATCTCTCCGACACGGATACCACCACCCTTCGCACGACCCTTCACGGGCTGGCCCGTGAGCGCGTTGACGGGACCAGTAGTACGCACTTGGAACTTGTCGTTCACCATGTGACGCAGACGCTGGTAGTAGACCAGACCCATGTAGATGTCGGCGGAGAACTCGCGGCCCGTGACACCACTGTACAACGGCTCGTTACCGTAGTAGTTGTAGCCGGCTTTGCGGAGCTGCTCGCCGAAGTAATCGGTTGCGGTGTTTTCTTCGGAGAATTGGAAGGGAGTAGAGTCTTGTGGGAGACCGTGCATGGCACCAGCTTTCCCGGCCATGGACTCGATCATTTGAGCGATTGTCATACCTGGTGAGATGTTAGATGAATGTATACCTTTGTTGTTAAGAGCAATGGGAACTTACGGGAGGGGAAAGCGTGAGGGTTGATGATCAGATCGGGCTGCATGCCGCTCTCGGAGAAGGGCATGTCGACCGCAGGCCAGAGTTGAGACAAAACACCCTTCTGACCGTGACGAGAGGAGAACTTGTCACCAATGACGGGCTTTCGGGGAATACGGTACTTGACGCTGAGCGATTGAGCGGGCTCGTTGCCAGACTCGGAACCCATAATACGGATGCTGTCGACGTAACCTTCTTCGGCATCCTTGTATTTCATGTAGTGGGTGACTCCATCGACATTGACGTACGAGTCGGAGGCAGGGTCGAAGCGGACATTGTGCCAGGCAGCGATCTTGTCACCTTCCTTGACGCGAGCACCCAAGTGCGGCATTCCATCCTCGTCGATGATGTTGCGCACCTGCTCTTTGACCTCGTCGCCGGGGGCGAATCCAAACAGCTTGGTGACCTCACGCTTGGACTTGGTCCGTCGGGAGTCGTTATCGGCTAGAGTGACGACCTTGGTCTTGTAGACTGTACCGTGACCGAAGCCACGTTCGTGTGCGGACTTGTTGATAATCATAGCGTCGTCCATGTCGTAACCGGTGTAGGAGATAATAGCCACAACTGCGTTCATACCGTTGGGGAAGTTGTCCAGACCGTAGGCGTTGTAGAGAGGTGGCCGCACAATTGGCGTTTGACCCGTTTGGATGCGGTACAACTTGTTGTCGGTACGGTGGGCAATCGAGGTACCTGGCGTACCCATGGTTTGTTTGCTCATCTGACACTGGTACATGTTACGCGGAGATTGGTTGTAGTCGGAGAAGGGGGTCATGTTCGCGACGATAGAGAGGATGTTCGTGGGCGTGAACTCAATGTGGGTCGAAAGACCGGGGATCAGGTCAGATTCCACACAGGCAATCTCCATGAAGGGCTGCTCGAATGGTCCGACGTAATCCAGCTTATCCAGCGCCAGATACTTAACGGGGCGGTACATTCTCGCTGATTGGGAGAACATGTAGACACCTGGGTATTGACCGCCGCTTGAGTTGGGAATATATCCAATTTCCAATTCACGAGGGATGTTGTTTTTGCCTTCGACCTTCCAGTACCGGATGGTATCGGCGATTCTCTGGGCCTGCTTGGGCGAGCAGTAACCAATGATTCGGCCATCCAATTGGACGACTACGCTCTCATCCAGGGCCACGGAAGACTCAGACTTGACACCAAGCTGAACCAGAGTCCGGGGCAGATGAGATACATCCAGGTTATCCGTAGAAATTAAACACTTGTGCGACAAATGGTTGAGCAGACCGCAAGGCGATCCATCAGGAGTGTGAACGGGGCAAAGGAAACCCCAACTTTCTGGTAGCAGTTTGCGGACAGTGGTAGTCTTCAACTGAGCGAAGAAACTACCACGGTGAATCATGCGGAAGTGACTGATGAAACGGTAGAAGTTAATCTTCTCTGCAATGACGGTGTAACCTGAAGTTTGTTGCAAATCAAGACCCGTGGGACTGACCAAGTTACCGGTGGAGAGGAAGTACTCGAGCGCATTACCAATATTCTCGTTTGACCGCTTAACGATCTTGGAGAGGAAATCTCGTTCGAATGCTTCATCCGTGAACTTTGCGCCGTTGTTTCGGATGGACCAGTCTCGGGCAATGGGACCAAATGAACGGAGCCACTCCTCGATACGTTCCTTGAGAATCATTCCGTAAAGGAAGCCACCAAGCAGAATTTCTTGGTTGGAGACGGCATCGGGATTGTCAGGTGCACAGTCTCCTGCGACTGTAGAGTAAAGCTTGCGGATCATGAAGGTGATCAACTTGAACTTGTCCCAATCTTGAGCCTCGGTGACATTCTCATTTCCAAGATGGGGGAGAACAACCTTGCGGAGGAACTCTGTGCCAACTTCCTCGTCGGGCATGTCAGCGGGGACTCCGAGCACAGGTCGGAAAGCCTTGCCCAGGTGGGACCGGCAATCGTACTGGCTGTGCTTCTGGTAGGCGTGGTAGGTTCTCAACAAAAGCTCGACACGGTCTGTGACGAAAGTGTTGTTCATGCCCTTGGAGGAAGCACCACCGACAATAGCCTCGAAGATCTCGCGGTCGTTGGTCTCGGCAAGTGCCTTGAGAATCATCATCACGGGGATAAGGTATTCATTCTTACGCCATGAGAAACGGAAGGTGACATTTCCATCGGAGAGATAGTGAAGCACGTTGGTCTGCGAAGTCTGATCGGGACGGACCGATCGTATTTGAACACCGAACTTTGTGTAGGTCTGACCACGCTTGACGAAAGAACCACGAATGATGGACATGGGGTAGTTGCGCTTGCCGACGACCAGCATACGAATGAGCTTCTCGTTACCGTTGACGATGTAGAAACCGCCCAGTTCCTCCGATTCTTCATTGTGTCGAACAAGCTCATCGGGAGTAGCCTTCTCGAGATGACACCGGTTGGTGCGCACCATAATCGGGACATTACCGAGCTCGCGGACAGACTCCATCCAGTCTCCATTGTTGACCTGGTACTCGAGGCGAGCGCGGAGCTTACCACGGTACGTCGAATGACGCTCTCTGCATTCCGAGGGGTAGATTTCACGGTTTCGGGTGGTGTACTTGTTGGTGGGGGGCAGGGTAGGCTTTTCGAGGAAGATTTCACGCACGCGGACGTTCAAGCGATTCCGCTTCGGCGGGCGAACGCCTTCTGCTTGACGGGCCTTCTTCTGCTCGTAGGTTTCGAGTTCACCATCGAGGAAGGTCTTGGTGCCGATATCCTTCAATCCTGCCTCCAGAATCTTGCTGTCGTCAAAGAGAGCATTGAAGGAATCGATATGCGGTCGAATCGACTCGGCCAGCGATGGATAAGCCGTGTGATCCGTGGGAGGATTCTTGAACAGGTTCTCCCGGCGCAGGGTGTCGTATTCGACTGACCACTGGGTTTCTGTGGCTGCGGGCGCCATGATGGAAATTCGCAGCTCTCAAAAGCCGGTTGATGCGGTATAGAAAAAGAAAGACTGAACGGCACAATAAATGCGACCGTCAATGTAAAGATAAAAGCGCGACAGTATCGGTTCGATTCCTCCGCCCAATATTATATCAGCCACTAGACCACAGGAATTGAACCGACAATGGCAGCTGCCAAACGAAGACGAGAGGTCTGTTCTGCTTGGGGAAATTTTTCGAGGGTGGAGCCGGATGCTTATCCTCACGTGGTGATATGCATTGTGGCCTGAGGCCAAATTGAGGCTTCAATATCCGGAAAGTTCGACATTCGAGAGGTTGCCGTTCATCCCGTTCATATCCCTACAACATACTAAAACTTTAGTTCAACTGCCAGTTCCTGACATGCTCTTGAACCCCTAATCCTGGTAAACTCTAGCTGCATTAAACTTGCAACACCAACGACCCAGAAATGTGGAAATTTTTGTAACGCCACACGGGCTGGATATGCTGCACAACGCCGTTCACCCCCCTCCATTTTGAAGCCAATAGAGCCTAAGCGCCCTCGGGTCATGTGTGTAGGTAGATCGCTCAATTCTCCATGGAGAAGAAATAGTAGATTCAATATCCTTGAATATCCTTTTCTATTGATATCTGCCGGCGGTTATCCCCTTAAAAACATCTTTCCCTCTAATAATAGGCCTTTTTAAATTGTTGTTTCTAGGTTGATCTCTTGTTACGGTGTGACGATCTTGCTCTTTTTTTTTTTCTTTTCTTCTGTTTTTCCCTCTTTACCTTTTATCTCTTCACCAAATCCAGAAATCCCAGAATATCAAGAATATCAACCTGTTGCGCAGTTACAAGGTTGACCCCACTCTCTGGCTTTTGTCATCCTGAGCTTTTTCCACACACAAGGCAACTTCTCAGCTCCTAATCTTTCTACTGGCTTTACTTTTTTTTTAGTTCTATTCAACTATACTCTCACTTTTTCTCTTCTCTCCTTTTTTTCATTTTCATTTTCATATTCATATTCCGCTCCCTTCCTTATGGCCGGCATATTTCGTGCTATCTATGACTGGCTTCTGAGGATGTTCTGGTAAGTGGGCCGTTTGATAGATGCAGTTCTCGGGAGACCACGGCCCGTCCCCGCAGATGAAGCCATGCTGAACTCCATATAGGGCCAGCGAGATGGATGTCACCATGATCGGTCTTCAGAATGCTGGCAAGTCTTCTCTGCTGCGTGTGTTGGCGGTAAGTCGATTTGATAACTCCTTCCAAGGTTATGAGTCCCGGTTGCTAACAGGGAATAGGGTGGAGAGTTCACTATTGAGTATGTTATAGATGATCTCACATCTGAGATCATTCCGTCCCAGCCAGTTTCTAACTCCTTATAGCTCCATCCCGACAATCGGATTCAACACGAAAAGAGTGCAGAAAGGCCATGTGACATTGAAATGGTATGTTCGTCCTTCCCGATCAAGCACAGCGGCGCTAATATATCCCCGCAGCTGGGATCTGGGCGGCCAACCTCGATTTCGGCCGATGTGGGAACGGTATTGTCGGGGCGTCAACGCGATCGTGTAAGACTGGCTTATTTTTTCCTAATTTCTTGGGTCGTCTCTCCCTTCCAGCATACTAACCAATGTCAATAAAGGTATATTGTGGATGCGGCAGACCGCGCCGCACTCCCAGTAGCGACAGAAGAACTCCACGACCTGATGAAAAAGCCCACACTGGATAGTATCCCTCTCCTGATCCTCGGGAACAAGTCCGATCTTCCAGACAAGCTGTCTGTTGATGAGATCATCGAGGCCATGGATCTGAAATCCATCACTCATCGCGAAGTAAGCTGTTATGGTATCAGCGCCAAGGAGGAAACCAATCTTGACGCTGTCCTCCACTGGCTCATTGCCCGAGCTAACCGATGAGGATACTGCCCCTTGTGTGTCTGCCTGCTTTGACCTTTGACCTCGACTCGCGATATCCCTTTCGTTTTCATTTTCATACCCTTGACTGTCTCGCATTTTGATTGTGTTCATATCCTGTAGACTCTAGCGTGTTTGGCCCGCAGCCTCGGATGTAACGATGTTGATGTAGTCTTGTTTTCTTTTCTTGTGCTCATGAATTCGAGTATTCATGATGATGATGTATGTTAATGGTCATGTGCGCTTCGTTTGATCCCAGTTTTGTTTCTTTATCTTTTTTCCCCCTTGGTCGCTTTTCTGAATTGATGTGTATTAGAGTATTTTGGCAATGCTCGCGGGGGAAGAAATTGTCAGACAGTCCACCTGGGCAGGGATGGCTAATATAAATAAACCAAACACGGACCACCCCGGCATTGATGTGTTGGCTGCCAACACATCGATGCAGAAGAATAAAGCATCCCCACCAATGGACATCTCGGATTAAATACATATTGTGGATGATTATACGAAAGTCGGAAAAATAATTATATTCAAAATCGTTCCGATATCATTACTAGGACTTGTTACTACGCCATGTCTTTACATAGTTGAGGTACACTGCTGTGCACCTTTATGCCTCGCATATTATTCTCAGACAAATCAAATCAAGTGGCATTAGTCGTACACAAAATATCTAGATCAGTTTTGTAGGTCCTTCCTTGCAGACAGGCCAGATCCGGAGTTGCTCAAAACCCCCTTTCAAGCGCCCAAGATAGCGCAGTAACGCCCATAAACATCAAAAACGAAACCGACACGAGTGAAATGCGAAGACATGGGATCATTTGCAACGCTTCTCCACAATGTTCGGCCCATGCTCTTCGTACTCTTTCTTGGAGATCCACATTTGGTGGAAAGTTCCCAAACTAGCCAGGATACTTCCTCCAATCCAGGAGCCGAAGCGTCGCTCGGAGGTGTTACCGGGAGCAGTGACACGCACCCTGGGGCCAGGGAATATCTGCATCAGTTCGTGGTTCAGACGATCAGTGAATCCATAAAGCAGACTGGATCCACCGGTAACAACGACATTAGCCAGCAGGTGCGGGCGGAGGTCGACGTCAACACCGGCCAAAGAAGCCTTGACGAGCTCTGGGATAGTCTGGGCGGGTGTTGGGGGAGGGAAAGACGAGTCGGGGTCTGGAATGGCAGCCTTGGCATCGAAGAGAGATTCCACGGCGCGGAAACGGTCGACACCGAAGACTTGGTTGTACCCATCGGGGAACTCGAATGGGCGACCGGGGGTAGTTCTAGCCATATCTTCGTTGGAGACGCCCGTGGGGCTAGGAGCTGAGAGCCTTGTGGGTCCGGGCCAAACCTGAACGACACATTCCTTGAACTCGGACAGTGTGCGCTCCTCAAGAAGAGCACGGTACGACGCATCGGGTGCCTTGTCGGCGGGGAAGGTCTTGTATTTCGCTTGGGGTGGTTGGCCAGCTTCGACAGCCGACTTCGAGCTGATAAGGTAATGCGGCGTGATTGTGATGGGTTGTGGGGAGTTGGCCTTGAAGATTGCCTTGATCTGCGACGAGATGTAATCACCGCCCAACGGAGAGTGCTGCACGCCCCGTTTCAGAATCATGCCATCGTGGATCGGGGTAACAGAGATGTTGGAAGCTCCAATGTCAATAACAAGGGCGGATGCCTTGCCGGAAGCGAAACTGCATATGGAATTGGGTCAGTAAATGGTAGGCATATCATAATCAGTGGGCCTGGGATACGTACGCCGCAAGAACACCAGTGCGCGCGAGATAAAAGGCCGGGGTATCCCATTTCTCCATTGCGATTTCAATGGTCTTTTCGCGTGCCTTCGCTGGGTTCCATCCAGGCTCTGTCATCAACAATGGGCTGTCCGACAAGGGCTTCTCCTCTGACTCCATCTCCATTTCCGTAGGGAGCTCGTCTGCGGAAACATCGTTTAATCCGTTTTGGAAGGGGTTACCCGCTTTCGTGCCGGTGAGTCGCGACATAAATGAGTGCTCCCATACCTTCTCTGCCATATCCCAATCCTCGACGATTCCATCCTTGCCAATCGGGTTGTGGATGGACAGACCGGGTCGTGGGGTAACGAAGACGTCGTCGCCAAATACGAGTTTCTCTTGGCCGTCGGCGTTGTATTTTCCGTAGTAGGTTGGGATCAGTGACTTTGGAGCATCTTCACCGGCAAAGCCCGCGCGAGTGGTTGAGTATCCCGGGTCTAGGACAATAGCAGACACCTCATCTGTAGTCGTGCGATAATTAGCATCTTGCGCAGTGAATAAGGGTCAAGCGTTCTTTGGGATCGCAACGGCAGGCGCGATTGGAATGGCATATCTGGGATCACTTACCTCCACCGTACTCAGCAGCTTGAGGTGGGTTGGAAGGGTTCATCGCGAAAGTTGTGCGGGTGTATCTGGGAAGGGAGTCGTAGCTGTCACAAGGGGTATGTGGATATTTTGGATTAAGTCGCCTGAAGACAAATCAAGACGTGACCATGCGTATCGGACGGACAATCAGAGGGGCTGGTTGGAGGCAGGAGAAGGGCGGGTCTTTTTGGTGCGGGTGTAGCTTTGGCTTTAGCACCCAAACGGGCAGTTCAAGATCTGGCTTAGTCATTCGTGGTCAACAGCTGTGCTGACTCACCATAGCTTCAGATCCACGGATATCACCCTCCTAATTCGCATCTTTTTGATAGTTACATCTGTAAATATTGGAGATACATGGGGTATTTGAAAAGAATAGGCTGTACAAGATAGTAAAGATAAACTGGGGAGGCAGTTTACTATATTTCGAAACGAAGCAAAAAGGTTCTATACCGGACAAGATGTACCCAATAAACAAGATAGTAATCATTTCCTTTGCCCTTCTTTTCTCGTACTCGATTTTTATATCTTATTGCCCTTATATTCTGCTCCAAGGCTTGGGCAAAAGCAATGGACAAGGTAACATTTAGCTATCGAAGTAGCTGCATCAACCACCTAGTATGTCTTTGGATATATATATATACCAAAAAATAGTCCACCGATGTCCTTGGAAATGTAAAATTTTGTGAACTACATACCTAATTAGCTTGAAATAATACCCTAAACCTTATACCGAAGATACTACTACAATAGTTCTACTCCATCTTAATATTTGGGACCAGAAGTATACATGTAATTGGCCGCAAATCGCAGATCACCCGCGGTTGAAAGCAGTGCATGTACTTGGTCGGTAGCCCTTTGAAAAGGACACCAGAAATAGCATTGGCGCAAAAATCATTATGGTATCGTATGCATATCGAGTAAAAGACATATCAAGGGAAACAAGCCGTTTTGGATGAGAGAAACAATCATTTCTTTCCCGCCTGTGCTTCTTTTTCCCGCATTGCAGCTCTTGCACTGCGACTGCCTCCAAGCTTCGGACCCCGAGGCGCTTCAACATTGGCCACTGGCTTTGCTGCAGGCCGAGTCCGACGCCGAGACTGCATCGCATCCATAAAGTCTCGCCTAAATTGCTCAGCAACTCGGTCATCAGCAGCCTGTTGGTCATCAAGATGTGTTTCCTCCTCGTGTTCATCATAAATTTCCACTATAACAGCTAGTGTTAGCAAAGACACAGATCGTATAGGATTTCACTTTGAAATGGCACGCACATTTGCTCTCACGTAGGACCTCCTCTACAAGACGATCTCTTGCGATGTCCGCTTCTGTCCTCTGTTTGCGATTGCGCCATGACTTGCCGTCTGGGCCAGGGCGACCCGTCTCTGACGCAGCATGATCCACTGATGTCGACAACTCTCCCTTCTCCATTTGTCGAGTCGCAGCTTCTGTCCGCGCGATGTTTCGTAATGTGGCTTCGTGGCCGAGGTCGATTTCATGGAGTTTGCCTAGCGATGCAGGTTCGCGTGTCTGATGTCCAGGCAGCGACTGCAACCCGGCGACTTCCTCTTGCGTTGGTTGGTTGGAACCTGAATGATCCACTTTTGGTTCAGGCTGGTAGCGCTTAGCCATCTCGGAATCTATGAATGCCATCCTTATCTCGTTAGCCCACATCAAACGAATTGGACGATCAGTTGTAGCAAAGGATTCGTACATGTGCTTGTCAACATCCACTGTCTGACCAGTATATCCTGTGAAACGTTCATTCATTGCTCGTATCTTCTCATCCTCGGTTTCTCCGGCCGCTGGTACTAGCGCTAGTTGCTGGCCCTGATCATCTCCTAGTCGTGATGCGGTAGAAAATCCAATGCCGCCCCTTCTAACTGCGCGTGGACGCCGGATATTATTGCTCGCAGGAGCTTGTGACGCGCCATGATTGTCATTTTGGTTATCGGCCTCTTGGGTGTCTGGGGTGTCATGATCGGGACGTCGTCGCATGAACTTGCGCTTTTTTGCTGGGCGAAACAGGGATTCGGTTGGCACAACATCTTCTTGCGGGTCCATTGTGATTTGCGACAACGTGAACTCGGGTGGTAGGGGAAAGACGAGTGGGAAATTAATTGTCAAGGTGAGGTCATTCAGCAGTGAAGACAAACTACAATTCGCCCATTACCGACCGCCTTTTATTCTGCCTGCTGTCTCGGGCTTATGAAAACACATGAAAATGAGATTATAATATGTAACCTCCCTTGTTTGTTCAAATTTAAAACTAAGTTAGAATATGGCATTAGATATCAATCTGCAATTCCTTCTGGGCCTGGCCTCAGTTTTCTAGCAAGTGGAGGGAACCATGGGGCCCTATACTAATAATCCAGGCATATGAGGCCGCGATAGTAGAGATACAGCAGGCGGTCAAGGCCTACATGATGGTTATAGGGGGTTCACCAGGGTCTAGCTAATATAACAGTGCAAATATAGTTGATGATGCCGCCGAGTATATATCTATAATGAAGCTAAGTGAGGCCAAGTAGAGATAGCTGAACTAGATATTGCCATGACTGAGCTGGTCAGGCAAGGTAATTGTCAAGAATTTCCAGCTCCAAGTAGCCAAATAGATCTTCCTGATGATCTTACATACTCAATCTCAATCAGTAGAGAGCCGAAATGAGTATCAATTTTAAGACCGGAGATAATGTCGAGAAAGTTGTCCGGTGAGCCTCAGATCCCAGGATCCACCCATCCGGTCATAATTCAAGCCTCGCAGTGCAGAACTGGGCAGCAATTCTTGTCTAGATGTCAGTTTCCCCGACAGGTCAAGGTGTCAGCCCAAACGGTATACCACGTGGTATCTCTTCCTCCTGTACACATGCTAGCTGTTATATTCGTGTGCACAGTTGAATCCTGTAGCTGATGGTCTTGCTTTTTTTGGTCTTAATTTTTTCTTTAAATAGATCGACTGTTTGTTTTAGGTAGTAATATATTTTTGGTTGATTTCCTTCTAACAACGTGAGTGTGAAATTTCTGTCAATATAAGCTACATATGTACTGTCTGTTGTGTGTTGTGTGTTGTGTGTTGTAGGAGAATAAAGTATGCGATCAAAGTTTATATAGAGTTTGAACCTTGGAAGTGGTTCTAGCCTTCTTGAGACTGTGGATTTTGATTCTCGGAAAGAGGTTTCCTATGCCTCGCCAAAATCCAATTTTTCTTAAAATAATATTTTAACCGAGTGGCCAGAATGGCTATGGTGTTACCCAAGGTAATAATATACCAAATTTACTACGTACAACATACATTATATGTGCCTTGGCAGAGACCCTCATCAAGAGGCCCGGGATACTAATAATACCTTGGCTCTCGGGTTCGCAATTCGGGCAAAGTGTATCTTCCAGAGAAGACCGAGGAGCTTGTAGTAGGTGATATTGTTTCGGATGTTGATCACAGATGAGTTGAGACACGAGGGTAAGATAACTACATTCAATTATCGAATTGAAATGTAAACTTTTTGAATTGCGAGGGAAGGTCGAACTTCAAATGTCGTAGTCTATTGGGGGCGGGAAACTGGGTCACGCGCACAAAGGCACATGGATATGACGCGCTTAATTTAGCAGGCAATTCGCTTCTAGGGTCAATTCGAATATTATTAATAAAATAATATCAATCCTTTAGAGCTCAGCTGGGCAGGATTCCCGAGATCGGGGATTCTCAGACGAAAAGTTGTATGTACTCCGCGCCTAACCGATGTAAAGTTTTTGCCGATGCTATCCATGAATAAAAATTTGCAATATGACCCCGGATGGGGGTCGGATGGGGGTCGGATGGGGGTCTATGGTCTGGTCTGATCAAGGATTGGAAGTGATAGATGCAAACAACCGCAGTGTATCAGGGCACCACGGGAGAGAAAGGCCGAGAAGATCCCTAGGTTAGGGTGGTTGAGCCTCTATGCTATGCGGTGTAGATGCGAGCATGTTCTTTCAATCTGGCCCTTACAAAAGCCGCTGACATACGTTTGTTCAATACATCCATTTAGTTATTGGTCAACTTTTTTACTCTTATCATAGACATCCGCTAGACCCCGCAAATAATATTGAAATCTCTGACTGCGGGTGAGCCCAATACGTCCACGGTGTGGAGGTGTGTCATCTTGACCGAGTCTTTCTCAACAATACTTTTCGGACATCTCTCGGAGAACGCGGGAAGGGATCCACCAGCGAAGAATGCGATGTACATCGTCAAGGACAAGGTGGCTCGCTTAACGAGAATGACTTCCTTTTCTTTTTCGTCGACGTTCCAATGACACAATCCCCCACGATTTGAATATATAAGAAACAGTGTACGGCAATACGGGCAAATCCGGAGAGTGACCGAGATGGTGGGGTGCATTGCATTTCCCCTCGGCATCCCCAGGTTAGATTCGTTGATATCTTGGCGCTTGGCAGAAGTGGACAAGCCTTTAGGGCTAGCTCAAGCCTTTTCTTGACCTATGAATGCCGAGACCGGCCCGAGTTAGGCAATGAGTGGCCAGGAACCAAACCGAACAACTGCCCAGGTGGGAAATTTCTGAAATTTAATGCCCGGCACTCGTCGGAAAATAAATTCCCCCAAACAGGTTTTGCCCCTACCCTCTCTTCATTCCAGATTTGGTAATATGAGCGAGATGCCCAGGTGGGATCGGAACCCCGTCTGTGCTCCGATTTTCGGCATTTCCTCCAATCAATTTTCGACAGTCAGCGAGATCATCCCCCCCCCCGGGCCCGCCACTTAACTTTGATTTTCGGCCCTAAGCCCATGGATCAAAGTGGTCTTTCACTCGGGAGTGGCAAAGGGGCGGGATCCTTGCACACCGGGACCAAACCTACCCCGTGGAGTCGGCGATATGACCGAGTCACAGCCGGACATTTGTCGAAATTTGACAAAAAAAGTGGCACCGTGGTGGATATATTTATCCACAGTGGAATTATCCAGCCCACAGGTACAGAATACTGTACCGAGTACAGTATGTATTAATTTTTCTGATGCGGGGTCTCCACGAGGAGGTTGACCGAAGCAGGGTATAAACTCATGGAGAGACCCGCCCTTTTTTTCTCTTTGTTTCTCTCATCCCTCAGAGTGACCTTCTCTACACACACTCCAACATGGTCAGCTTATTCCGAGGAAAGGCGCTGAGCGTAGCGCAGGCATTGCTCATCGTAGCACCGGCCTTCATCGTCTTCGGTTACAACCAGTCTGGCTTGGGCCCTCTGGCTACATTGCAGAGCTGGGTCAGTGTTTTCCCGGAAATCGACACAATCAACACCACGGGTGCCGAACGCGCACAACACTCCACAGGTAAGGGTACCGTGATCGGGTCCTTCCAGCTCGGTGCTCTATTCGGAGCCTTGTCGTGTACATTCCTTGGTGACCGCCTCGGTCGCCGCAAGACCATTTTCTTGGGTGCTATCCTTACTATCATCGGCCAAGTGCTGCAGACCGCGGCTTATGGATTGCCACAATTCATTGTCGGCCGTGTTATCCTCGGTCTCGGTGTCGGTCAACTGAGTGTTGCCGTTCCTGTCTGGCAGTCAGAGTGCACGTCGGCCAAACATCGTGGACAACACGTTGTTGTGGACGGTATCTGTATCTGTTTGGGTTACGTTCTCTGTAACTGGATTGATTTTGGCTTGAGCAAAGTCCCCGGCGCACTGCAGTGGCGTATTCCCTTGGCCATTTCCCTATTCTTCTCCCTCGTTGTCGTGTTCTCGGTCTTTTTGCTTCCCGAGTCTCCTCGATGGCTCGTGCGAGTTGGTCGCATTGAAGAGGCTACCAGCAGTCTCGCCGCCTACAAGGGTCTGCCTGACGGGGATGAGACCGTCCGCGTCGAAATTGCCAGCATTGAGACCTCGCTCGAGAGTACGGTTAACAGCACCTCCCTTATGGATATCTTCAGCTTCAGCAAGCCTGATGATGAGCGCCTTCTATACCGGTTCTGTCTGTGCGTCTCACTGCAATTCTTCCAGCAGATGTGTGGTGGTAACCTGATCTCGACATACGTGTCAACAATCTTCGAAGAGAACCTGAACATGAGCAGCGACCTGGCTCGCATTCTGTCTTCGTGTGCTATGACTTGGAAGTTCATTTGCAGCTTCATTTCCTTCTTCGCCATCGATCGACTCGGCCGCCGAAAGATTTTCATGATCAGCGGTACTGGTATGTCTGTCTGTATGATTGTCCTCGCCATCACCAACAGCTTCAAGGACAACCAGAAGGCGTCGATTGTTTCGGCCGTCTTCATCTTCCTTTTCAACTCCTTCTACCCCGTCGGCTTCCTCGGCGGTAACTTCCTCTACTGTACCGAAGTCGCTCCTATGCGTCTCCGTGTCGCCATGTCCGCCATCTCCACTGGTAACCACTGGCTGTGGAACTTCGTGGTTGTCATGATCACCCCCGTCGCGCTCGACACCATTGGATACAGGTACTACATCGTGTACGCTGTCATTTCTGCCTGCATTCCAATCTCGGTTTACTTCTTCTTCCCCGAGACTATGAACCGCAACCTGGAGGCTCTGAACCATGTCTTCCGCGATGCACAGACTCCGTGGGATATTGTCTCCATGGCTCGTCACCTGCCCCAGGGTGAGGCTGCTGAGGTGGATGCTTGGATGCGGACCGAGGAGAAGGGTGCCATTGAGCAGAAGGAGAATGCTTAAATATAGATTGAATTTGTTGATACTTTGCGAACTGTATATACTATATCTGACGATGATGATTGAATGGGTTGTACTAGAGTACAACTCCAAATAGATGAGGCCATCATATTGAGCCTGTCAGGAATTTCAAAATTTTACTACTTCTATTATTCCCCTTGAGATATCGTATAAACACTAAGTAGATATAATTTCTCCTAAGAACCTGTCACCCTCGAACACCCTATAGTCTAAAATCGCCTCGATTTTGGCGATCCAACATAGTGCCTCTTTCACCATGGTAGGATGATATACTTGTACATTTCGTCCACACAATGAGATTGTCCAGTTGATGCAAAAGATGGTATTGGCAACACTCTTAAAATGAACCTCAAGTTAAGTTTTTTGTCTTCTATTCTTGCAACCCTCTCGACTTTCAAGCTTACTATCTTTAAATTACTATACCATGTCATTATCATTGTCATTGACACATTCTCATTCCAATGGTTTTCTCAAGGATATCCGCTCCACTTCGAGTCTCTTTGTCTTCCAAGGCTATGTTTGGATCACTTCCTTGTCCACGTCGTCGGGCTGTTGTTGATTGTTCATCTTTTATTTTTATTTTCTTTGATCCTATTTCTGGTAAATTTTGTGTTTGATCACGATGAGGCTAACTATAACTTCAACAAAGGTCATTCAAATGTCCAAAGTTACCTATATAACCCCCTTCTGCATGTCTCATGCTCTTCATTCCAAGCACATTATCCAACACTAACACTTCATTAAATTTAACTTCAATTGTCTTAGTTATACCAAAATACCAGTACAATGTTGAAGAGGATTCGCCACTCGCTGTTGTGTTTTCCAAGACGCCGGTGCGATTGTGACGACGACAGCGACTCTTCTGGAGCCCAACCTAACCGCCTACGGGAAATAGCATCAAACCGCGCCCTACGTCAACCACTTCCTACGAACGTAGTCAGAGGCGCAGCTCCAGCTAACCAATCCCAAGCCGGCAGTGAAGGTGAAGACAGCAGTGAATATGAGTATAGCAGTGATGATGAGTATCCCCCAGCTCCCCCACCCAGCGAGGTTACCGTGTCCGACGACGGTTCTCACATAGGAATATCACCCGCGATGAGTGAGACAAATCTCGACGATGACTCTGCATCTGGTGATGACCCATATTCCCTCTCATCAAGAAATCGTCACACAGACAGCCCGCCCGAGGTAAGTGATACTGATTCCAACGAGATTTCATCTGGTGGTGACTTTTATTCTGTCGCAACAAGAAATTCACACACGGGCATTACTCCCGAGATGAGTGATGCCGGTCTCAGTGAGTCCCAATATGAATCATTCCCAGAATCAGGAGAAAGCTCTCTTTTCGTGAGTGCAGGTGAATACAATACCGACGAAGATGACTATAATGGAGCTGATGAAGACAGCCTTGATCTGAACCAAGATGATGACGAAGAAATGTACGACGATGATGGCGACGAAGAAATGTACGAAGGCGCGCCAGAGTCCGAAGAAACCGAAACTACTAGCCAGGAATGGCCGAGCGATTCTAGTGACAGGAGGCGTCGGCGTTCTCTAGATGACCAAGCTCAAGCCGATGCTGAAAACAGAGGTCTTTATGGATCGAGGGATAGTAGCGCCAGCAGCAAGCGCCAGCGTCTTGAAGGCTCGGCCGACACCTCAACCGGGAGAGTGAGGACCGGAGTCGAACCGACAGTGAAGGATGTCACTAGGTACAGAAATATAGGAGCACAATACCAAGCATGGATCGACGATTCTCAAGCGCCAGGGTGCCGAATTCAACCAGCAACATTAGCTATAGAGGATATGACCGACGAAGCTCAACCAAGGCCTTGGACAGTCAATGAATCGTACTTCACCGTCGAGCCAATGGCACTAGAAGGTGGAGATGTCGAATCGATGAATATCGCTCGCGGCGGTCCGCGGTGGCGCTACACACACCTTCGACGGGACCCGGGGGAAAACACGCTCGAAGCTAATGAATTTGAACATCGGGTTGCTCGTGGAGTTCTTATTGCTGAGAGAATTTGTAGAGAAGACGGTCCTCATTGGAATGAGGTTGCTCGAGCCCAATATCTGCTTGATTTTAACTTGAAAACTCTGAGACATGTTATCTTTACTGACATCGGGAATGAAGAAACAGCTCCATATATACGTCATGAGCTATACCCCAGATGGGGTGTCATATGGTCACAGGCACAGAATGTTGATTGTATGGTTTTTAAACATGGTAGTGCTGAGTATCAAGAGCTCCTCGGGACGAAGTTGGGTAAAGCCGCGGCTTGTCTTATTCTTTCTTCATTCCCCAGGGGCACGATGAAGATCACTCGTATTGTCACTTGGTGCAATTCGATCGCGCCGCAGATGCGATTTGAGATTGAACCTGTTATTGCTGCGCCTATTGCCTTGGCTACAGCTGCATGATCTATAATTCGACGTAATTGCATCTACTGGTGTTAGTATCTAGTTTTTGGAACCTTTTATACATAGAAATTCTCATTTTGCTACCATAATATCCTAGATCCCTGCTATGGTAGATAAAATTGTGTTCAAAAAAGTAGGCATTAGTCGCGTCGCTCATACAAATGGGATGCCTTTTAAGCTTAGCATTGTCCATATACTATCCTATTATTTCGAAGGAAAGAAAAAAAAAAAAAAAACAAATACAATTATTAATAGGTATGCTTTGTACAACGGCTTGAGGCCTATATGCTTTTAGGAACTCATCAGAAAATATTCAAGTCAAGAACTTATACAAGGATGGAAGACGGACACAGTCACAGATGGCCAAAAAATAAACAAGCCATGAAGTTTGCAAACCAAGTACCAGTACTAGTATCATACAGCATCGGCAATGATAACCTCGGCAGCCTTCTCACTGATCATATAGATGGGCAGGGCGATATAGTACCCCGGAATTTTGGGAAAGACCGAAGCATCAACAACACGTAGGCCATCAACACCACGAACACGGAAGTCACCATCTAGCACAGCCTCAGGATTTCCATCTTCTCCGATAGCAGCAGTACAGCAGGCATGGTGGCCCCATGCCTCTTGCTTAATGAAGTCTTTCATCTCACTCTCGGTAGTGACATTGGGACCCGGCCAGACCTCTTCAAATCCGCCATCGAGGGGAATAAGGTCATCGAAGATTGTGCGGGAGAATTGCATTGCTTCGTATACAGCCTGAAGGTCCTTATCATCTGCACCATCTGTGGTCACTCCGGTATCGAACGAGTGGAAGTTGATAAGGGGCGTGTCACGCGGATCAGTAGATCGGAGCTCAACCGTGCCAGCATTGTTGCGGGAGCGAGACTTCAATGTAATCCAGGTCCAGTGCTGGGCATCTTTGAGACCCTCGTAAGAGTAGTTAGGGTAATAGCCAGGGAAGTTGACGGGTGCTCCTGAGATCAATAGGTCGGGTTCATCCTCTGCGACAGAAGACTTGCGAATGATGGCGATGGCAATTCCATTGGTGGTATATGTGCCTTTGAAGAGGGGGTCGTTCTCATATTGTTCCAGACATGGGTCGGGAAGAGAATACAAAAAGGTACACTTGGATGTGAGGACGAAATCGGTAGGTGACTTGCCCACTGTGCCCGTCTCATATCGGTCCTGAAGATTGCGACCGACGCCGGGGAGATCTACTAGAGTTGAAATTCCAAGCTTGGACAACTCCTCCTTTGGACCAATGCCACTCAGCTTCAGCAGCTGGGGAGTGTTGAATGAGCCTGCAGCCAGGATCACTTCACGAGCAGCGCTAACGCTGCCTGGTGTCCCATTAGACGATGTCCGGGAAGCCCGGGGGTCCGCACGATAGAGACTCTGCCCCTGAAGATAGTCAACCCCGGTAGCCCGTGGCTTAGCTCCAGTGGTGTCGAACCGAAGCTTCGTTACCAGGGTGTTCAACTGGATATCAAGGTGATATTTTCGCGAACCATCGGAGCTCACAGCGTTGACTGTCTTCATGAGGAATTCTCGAGGACCTGTACGCTTGTACTCAGGAACGTCCACCGCGAGAGGAACTTGGTATGGACCCTCCTCGTAGTCGCGCGAGGGAAGGGGGTTGTTTAGGTCACGTAGTAGGACTCCTGCAAGGCCCGTGACCGTAGTGATCAATTTACCCAACAGTGTTTGACCCGCGGCGGTCGCACCGGCCAGGATCAAGGACAGAAGCTTTTGGTCTTCAATGACGAGACGCAAGTCTGTAAGACTCGTTGTAAGCCATCCGTCAAATCCGTGGCCCAATATGCTGCTGGGAAGATATTGGTTGCGCTCTAGTCTCTGAAAGTATTGTCGCATATTTGAGGCAGACCATGAATCATTGCCAGTGAGACTGGCCAGTTGCTCCCAGTCATTTTCGTACGGGTAGATAGTGCTATCAAGGTACCGGTCAGCATATGATAGCCATGTGCGCATCAGCAGAAGATATGGCCTACATCATGGCATTGTGAGCAGAGCATCCACCCAAAGTACCTGCTCGAGGGTATAGAATCCCCAAAGGCTCGGAGCCATTGGGCGCATTGTTTCCAACATGGAGATCACCGGCAGTTGTCCGGTAAGTCATCTTGCTGTCTTCTTTTTGACGAGTCAAGTTCGAGTAATGGTTCACAAAATAATCCCATCTCATCGGCTCGTACTCAGTGGACTGGAGTTGCAGCGCGGGAACAATTTGCTGGGTCGCATTCCCCTGGTCATCTCCTGCCTCTAGAAGAAGCACTTTGTATCCTGCAATAGCCAATCGTGCCGCTACAGGGCCACCTCCAGCGCCAGAGCCAACAATGACATAATCATACTTCGTGGCGGAATTGCCGTTATCCGAAGACCGCTTGTGCGTTTCATGATATCGATGATTTGGTCCATGATCACTGTATTATGGCGTTAGTCCTCTGTGTCACTAAGGTCTGAGCAGGGACTGAAGGTGCACATACGAAGCCAAGGCAACTGAAAAGGTGGACAGTAGTCCAACTACTGCAGCAAGACGCATGACGAAAGAGAAAGAATGAGTACTCCAGAAGCAAAACAAAAAAGAAGCCAAGAAGAAATCCCAAGCAAACGAAAAACGAGCAATTTGGGATATATGAATGCCCACAAACCCCTTCTCCTGGCTCTATTATCAGATCGCCATAGAAGCAAAAGCACCGCGAGCATCCTTAATACAATCTTTGGCCGTGCTACTGAGTACATTCCTTCGGTTTCTTTACAAAGTGATCGACATAAGCTTCCACTTTCCAATTAGCCTGTATCATGAATGGGCATCCATCCCGCGACACGACGCCAATGCAGCCTGGTAACAGACTATTCTGTACATAGGAATGGCTCTCACTCGTATTGAACTAGGTCTAAGAGCAGCCGTGTCTTGGCAAAATAGAGATAGACGTTGATACCTTTGGCTTGTGGGACTGGCCGGCCAATCAATACGTTCTAGATCTTGTCCATTCGTGCCGACCTCCTAGCGTCTTCTATATGCCGTTTGACATGCCGATCGTACTGAACAGCCGCCAATCTAACGGTGAAGATACGCCCCCCATTTTAGAGTTCCGGGGGACATACGGATTAGATATGTTGTACTCCGTACTGCTAAGCCACATTATCGGGGAAATTACGGAGTAACTAGATCAGGATTTGATATTTATACTGGATGTGAGACCCCAAAGCTAGCCACCTGGGAATTGCTCCACTCTTCGGTTAAAAGGCATGTAAAGGATTACTCCGTGCCTGAAAGCTAAAGCCCCTTATTGTTGTTGTAGAATCGGGGATGTAGCGATGCTATGTTGCTTTGCTCCTATTTCATTAACGCCGGCTGAAATATCCTCTTATATTATATGGGGTTAATCTAACATTAAAAGCAAGTATCACACTTGTGAATAACTAGAGTTTTTATCATGCTTGATTATGCTGAATACATATTTAAAAACATTAAAGAGAAACGTCTTATCTCTTTTGTAAGACCCAGTAATAAACAAATAAATACGAAAACAGAAATGAAATGGAGACAACTAAAGAAATTTCCCCACATAAAAAGGCACCCCCATCTCAACCCTTAAACTACACCGGGTGGGGGTGATGTAGCCGCGCTTCATCAGAGGTGTCCACCTCATCAAGTGGGTAAAATTGCCGATCAGCACTCTTGCTCTGTCCAGGGATACCCGCGAATTGAGACCCATTCCCACGGGAATGAGAGTTCATAGCATATGATGATTTGGCAGGCTCAGTATCGCCAAAGAGTCCGGGGGATACACGACGTAGTAAGGATCTAATGGCAGGCAGGCATGCACATATAACGCCAACATCGCATTCAATAGTACTCCAATACCCAACTGTCACGTAATCCCCTTACAGATGTCAATAAAATTGCACATATCGAAAGAGGAAAGAGAGAGAGAAGGAATACTCACATGTTAGGTTAGTGGTGGAAGCAAAGTGAATGAGTGAATTCAGCCGCAGGATGCTGACAAGGGTGACACTGAGCTCATGAGTTAGTCCATGAAATTGCGGGACAGGCTAGAAGGGAAGCATACAAAATACCCAGGCTAAACATGCATATCACATATGATTTCCGTTTCACTGAAAGGTTTAAACGGTATAGCTGGCGCAGTGGCAGCACCATGACAACTATATCAAGGACCATGTTGAGCACTGCCGCTGCCCAGCCCTGTGCGTTGATATGGTTGCACTTATAGTTCTCCTCTTCATACCAGCGGTGCCACGCCCCGGGTAGAGGTCGACACTGGAACACTGAGATCAAGATAAAGGCAATCCAGTAGCACATGTTCAATGCAATTGCCACGTAAGTTGCTGTCCGGAACGTCCGATCAGGGAAGATACGAAGGTAGAAACAGCAAATTGATATTTTGGTCAGCGGGAGAATGCTCAGATAGAGCAATTCATCCCAAAAATAGACCTAGCGTAATTAGACAAATTTGCCTTGGCAATAGCATGAAGCCAGGGGGTATAGTAGTACTCACATAAAGAATATGGGTGATATTGTCGAAAGGAAGGGTCCACATATCCTTTCCTAAACCTGCATTTGCCACTATACATAACGGTTAGTCGAGTGAACGTGCGTTTAACCAACTGCAAAGGCAACCATACAGACGACCGAGAGTGCTGAAAGTGGAATGAGAAAAGCCTGTAATTTTCCAGTGAGAACAAAATTCGGTTCGAGCAAAGGGGAAGGTGGTATATACCATTGTTAATATCATCGTCCAATCATCCGCGCCAAAGATGCCACCACAGCAGCTCAATCGAGCCAGCATCCGGAGAATGAAAGCGATAAGGGCTACAATTCCACCTCCAACCCCTGCATAAGAAACAATCTTTGTGTGGTCCCGGATAGGGACCCCGCACGCCGATGTTGTTACGTTTTTTGTAGCTTGTGTATGTTAGTAGTGATAACCAGTGGGATGAAAGATGAAACCATTAACTCACTTAGAGATTCTTGAATTGTGCAGCTAGAAACAACACATTTCTGGAGAACAGCTGTGTACTGTGCATCATTGCATAGACATGCCTGGTCGGTTGTCTCGCAGGACGATTGTGACACCGAAGTCATCATACATTCCAGCTTCGAAGGGTTAGTGTTATGGATTCGCGCCAAAAGAGGGACAAAAGGACCGCACTACCTACCGCACACGAGGGTAAAACGGCCGCCAACTGTTCTATCCCTGCTATCACAGTTGTTGCGAACAAGGCGGCCACGAGGGCTGCTGTACTGAACAAACGCATGGTGAAGTTTGCAGGGAAGGATGCATTCGATCAAGAGACTGACAGAGAAGACATGGGCCGAATTTGATCAGGCGAGCCAGGAGAATCTAATCTTATGAGATTCATGACGATCCCTTGGCTAGGATATAAGAGTTGTTCTGCCTCTCTGTTGGGACTATTAGCGTATGAACACCCTAAGTTTAAGGGCCGCGTTCGTCCTCGCTGGAAACTTACATATCCACTTATTTAGGTGTTTGGGTGCCAGATCTGCCGTTATCAGCATTTCGGGCACTGTTTCAGCTCCCTGCCAAGCACCACATCGTGGCTTGGAATTAGTCTACAGCTTTAGAAGCTCCTGACGTAAAAGACACAGGTACTCCGCACAAGCACTTTCCATACAGCCATCCAACCAGTAATCTTGGACGTCTTTTGGGATCCATCGAAAAGGTGTCGTGGACATGGTGGCTGATTTAGAAAATTGGGATCTGCACTTGTACGAGGCTTTCCCCAGCTGTTGGTCCTCTCTAGGCATTTTAGGGGCCGCAAATAACGGTCTAGTGTTCATTCAGCAAACCAAAGAGCTTGACAAGTCGATGATTTAACTTCGGATTTTGACACTTTACCCACTCGGAACGGGTTTCTGCGTTCCATTCCTATAATTGACCCTAGTCGTCTCTAGGAAGACCCACAAGCGGGACAGGCTCCGAAAAAAAGGCTATTCTGGCCCATTGCCGGTTAGACCCCATGGAGAACATCCGAATATTATCCGTAGCGGGTCTACAGTCCTGCTGCATGAGGGAAAGACCGCTTCGATATTTACGATCTACACCCACCTTTTGACGCATATGTAGCTTAAAAACCCAGGACTGTGATCGGCGCTGTCATTGAACTAAGATTTGACTTCGCCGAGAGGCGTGCGCCAAGATCCGTGTCCGCCACAAGAGTGTTCCAACATTCCCAATTCAGGTCCGATCAACATCAACATACAAATATATCCATAATCCACCCGCGATATAGCCAAACGGACGACCATACTCCTACAGAAATTAGGGGTCTGTGCCGTGCTATTCGCAGCGGCAATACGACTACCATACAGCTGCCGAATTGTTCCCATGATGTACTCCTTTTGGGGCGTAATTGATTATATTGTATAGTGGACTCCGGCGCTAGGACGGGCCATTCAGGGGATTATCATTTATCAGCATGTGTACAACTCGAAGATTTACCGAGGCACGTAATTGTCGCGGAATATCTAAGGGAGACATTATTCCATTATTCTAGAACAGTGTTCGTCATTCACTCGTTACATGAACATTCCTTCGACCCCAAGGGGAAACTGGGATTTCTAGTGGAGGACCAACACATTCGTTCATCATGCGCATCTTCACTACAGGGCTGTTGCTCTGGCCACTGTCGCTTATTAATCTAGTATCAGCCTTCCCGGGGTCGATGAACGGCCATGATGGCCACTCAGGACATCAAGGCATGCACAAGCCTTGCCCATACGCAAACAACCAGGACCAAGGCAAGCCGAAGACGGAACATGAAAAGCGGTTTCTATTCAGTTTGATGAAATCGCCTGTTGATAGTACGCCACACAATTCCTCTTACCCCGTCACAATTTGTAACGAAATGCCTCTAGTTACCGGTGAACATACATTTCAACCCCCAGACTTCGAGAATGGTGACCAGCGAGGCCCCTGTCCAGGTCTCAATGCGCTGGCAAACCATGGATACATTCCGCGCAGCGGTGTAGTATCGGTAGGTTATTCCTGTGCAACTGGCGTGAACTCCTAAGCTAAACGTGAGAAGTTCGTAAATGTGATTGCCGCGATCAACAAAGGTATGATTACCCCATCAAAGTACTGATGCCGCATATTCTGACGTTTATTCTATAGTCTATGGCATGGGTGTTGATTTGGCTACCGTCCTCGCGATCATGGGTACTGTCTGGACTGGGGACGTGCTGTCTCTCGATCCCAGTTTCTCTATCGGGGGTCCCGATACTGGCGTTAACAACCTTCTAAATAACTTGGGCGGTGTTCTGGGTTAGAGCATCTTCACTTGGTTGCAGATATTTGTCGACCGCTAACATTATCTGCAGGCGAACCCCAGGGCCTGATCGGCTCACACAACTTTATCGAAGCAGACTCCTCCAACACGCGAGACGATCTCTACGTTACGGGCAACAGCTGGACACTGAACATGGACAAGTTCATGACTTGGTATAATATGTCTTCCGACGGCACTTACGATATGAGTCTCATGGCCGAACGCGCAAAGATCCGTATGGATCAAACTATCCATACAAACCCGGATTTCTACTACGGACCTGTGACTGGGCTCATTGCGCGCAACGCCGGTTACATTTTCGCAGGTCGGCTGTTTCGAAATCACTCGACTGAAAATCCAGAGGGAACACTCAGTAAGTTGGTGTAATATACCGTTGAATGCGACTGGTAATGTGAGATTTGCTAACGCCCATCTTAGCTAAGAGCCACCTCCGGAATTTCTATGGCATTTACGGCCCGGAACATAATCTGACCTACCGCGAAGGATGGGAAAGGATTCCCGAAAACTGGTACAAGACGCCAGTGGACTACGGACTCATCTCACTCAATGTGGATGTCATTGGCTTCATATCGAGATATCCGGAGCTTGGCAGGTAAGAGCCCATGTTAGTTTCCTTCCCCATATCGAGCAGTTTCTAACAATAATCTGAATACAGTATTGGAGGCAATACGGGCGAAGTAGACAGCTTTGCTGGAGTTGATCTAGGGGACTTGACAGGTGGTGTCTTGAACTTGGCTGGCCTGCTGAAGGATAATAACTTGCTGTGCTTCGTGACTGAAGTGTTGAAGTTCGCCAGCCCCAACGCGCTTGCTGGGATATACTCGACCGTAGCTAAGCCGTTGGAGTTTGTCACTAATATCCTCGCTGTGCCTTTACTCAACTTTACTTGTCCAGCATTCCAAGATCTTCAGATTGGAGGGAAGCCGCTATGGGAGGCGCTTCAAGATGACTTCCCCGGTGCTATGAAGAGCAACCGTTCGTTTTAGATATTATGGGTTTGCTGGTATTTGCGGTACTATAAACGATTAAGTGATCCGTTTCTTAGTAAAATATTTTGTTAATAAAATTCGACTTGTCTTCCTGTGAACAGCTGAGATCGGTATATGCCGTTAGGTGGGGGTGCTGTTCTAAGACATTAGGGACTAGCAAATGTAGGTTTCGAGAAATATAGATCCTTAAAATTAAGAATTTAGGAAGATGCAAGGTTATGCAGGTTGGTATTTTATAGTGGACCTGCATATAGTTGTGGTTGTTGACATCCTGGTGTTGTCTGCATTAGTAGTTCCGGGGCCTGCGGGATGATAGCAGAAGTGTCAAAACATCCGCTATGCGGCTCAGTGGTTTAGTGGGATAATTCATCTTTCGGGAGAAATCTCTGATTTCAAAAGAAATTACCTAATTTAGATGAGGTCCCGGGTTCGATTCCCGGCTGAGCCCCATTTTTTACCTTTTTGTTTTGTTAGTAGTCTAAATGTTATTTATGTCTTTACGCCGTACAATATTCTTATTCTCAAGGCTATATATATATTACAGCTTATGGGGAGGGGTCGTGGGTGCGGAAGGTCCGGAGTAAACCATGGATGGCGCTTACATACCGCCAGGTATGAAGAATCTATTAATCTGCGCCAGGTGGAAGCTGATTTAGATGTCAGAACTGATTCACTACTCTGCGCTTGGCATCTCTCTTCCCTGAAATAAGATTGGAATAAATTTGGCTTCTTCGATTTAATCCAGTTAGATTTTCGAGAAGAAGAGATGGGATAAAAGGACTGGGTAAACCCACCTAAATAATGCAGTATACCTGCTGATTGTGAGTAGGGCCCAGAAGGTTCTACTTCACAAACCTTGCAGTGAGACAAATCGCGTTGTGCGCCATCGAAAGTGCTGCGAGGAGGCTTTGTGTCATAATAATGAGATTCTTGAATCTCTAGCTTTCTCATTAGCCTGGCACATCCGTCTCAGTTGCAGCATTAGGCTACAAAGGGTTGATATTTTAGACTACTCTCGAGGTCCACTAAGCCGAATTTGCTACTCAGAAGTTTCCCCATCATCCTCACTATAGGGAGGTCCTCAGGGCTCACCCCACTCATAAGAGTGGCCAATCTGCGCATTGGGCCAGCATTAAAATTCGTTGAGTATGGGATTGGAGATACTGGCAATGTCCGATGAATCCTCCAGTTCTATACCACAAGAACTGTCCTTGAAGCGGGGCCCTCGGAAGCAGGCGTTGTTGCATAAACGAGAAGGCGTTGCATGACTAGCTGCATGTGGTAGTCTGGTTAAAATCCCAGCCATGGGTTTGCATCCTTCTTCGCTTTCTTACGCTACCTGTGCATCAAAAGCTTCAGCCTCAACCACAGCTTGTAAGGACTGTTGTGAATCCTCTTCGTATTTTGCAACAGTGCATGTATTATCCAGCAGCTGTGGCAGGCGAAGAAAAGTCTTCTCCCAGTTGGAAGCTAACTCATATAACGATGAGTCGTTGCAAATGGCAGGCCGACCTAACTTGCCTTTAACATGACTTTGAACCACACCCAAGAGCCATCGGAGGAAGAGAAGGCTCATGGCAGGCACGAAGCCAATGGGGACAATCACCCAACAGACGCTCAAGTGCTTGGCTGACGAACACGATCCAATAGCTCTTGTCTTTTTGCTATAGGAGTTGCAGGGGTCAAGATTGAAGTACCTGACGACCACGGACTCCGAGTGCCACAAATTCAGAGAAAATTTGTTCCAGTTGGCCATCCGTGGATAGCGATGAGTTAGTTTTCTTGCTGAATGTTGTTAAAATATGCACATACCATAAAACGCCCAAGAATTTACAAAACGAAACAAATAAGCCCGCCAAGCCTGGGAGACTGCCATATTGAAAACTAGAATAGCTGCCCCCGCGAAAAACTGTAATTATGGGAAAGAGTGTGAGTGGGTGATTTTGTGATTGTCTCGGTACTTGAGATCGGTTTCTTGGTAGGGACTACCGCAGGGCGTATCCTTGTTTATCTCCAGCAATAGGTGCCAAGTGGGGAAGGGGAATGTCTTAGAACTACGAGCTTGACATTTAAAGCCGAAGGAGGTGTTGACAAAAGTAGGGAATCGGATGCGAGAGCGAAATGGAGCGAAAGAGAAGGTGTTAAAATTTGGGGATTTGCCCCGCGCTAGCCGTGGACCATTACAACTACTATGTACTCCATACAAAATCAAACAAAGAACTCTCATCTGCCAAGGTCCCTAGGCCCGACTAAATAGAAGTAGCACATCGCGTGCGAGAACTAATTAGGTGATGCGGCCAATGACGGATCAAGGACAAACCACCTCATGCAACTAAGAGGTAGCTCTAAGCTATTGTGCGTATCTCACAACGAAAATAAATGTCCCGACTGAGCGGTGAAAATCATCTACAAATCAATGGACGGCTTGGAGGGCTATGATCGCTAGGACGACTAGGATTGCTTAGTATCGGGGCAGTGCGCGGACTAACTATGTGGGGCTCATTGCCCCGAACTTTGATCCCGATATTGGGGTTGTCTGTGTGTAATTGCCTGTAGGTGATTCTGTCAACGTGTATGAGTTTAATTGAGTTTGACGGCGGCGCCAAAGTATTCAAGTATTCCAGACTACTCAAAAGTACGATTGCCGGGTGTAACCCAAGGCATCCCTAGAGCCCAAATAGGAAGTCAGTTATGTCCACTCTTTTGTACTGGAAATTTAAGGTTGGACCTATATATGGGGATCAATCCCCCGGCTTTAGACGTTTCAGATCTGTACACATCTATCGACTGGTCAACGTATTGATCGTCTTTTTATAATGCGCGTGTTGTGGACTTTATCGGCACTGGCCCTCTCAGCCCAAGCCATCAAAACAACTGGGTGTCCTCTTCTGGGACCGGCTTTCCCTGCCCCTACCGCTCTGTCAGAAGATCCCACGTTTCTCAGCAAAGCTGAGGAGCTGACCTCAAAGCTGAATGGTGCCATTGAGGATGGAAGTCTGCCTTCTATATCTTTCGCAGTGCAAGTCTTCAGCAGCGAGGAGGACGACTCCGCCTTCGGTTTCTACCACACAGACGATCCAATTAAAGTGGGATCTGTGGGGGTTCAAGAGGTAGACGAGAATACCGTGTTCCGCATTGGCAGCATATCAAAGCTGTGGACTATGTTTCTCTTCATGACCTTGGGAGGAACACGGTACTTCCACGAACCTGTTTCGAAATACGTGCCTGAGCTGCAAACAAGGTATAGCACAGCACAAACAAAGGACAAAATTAATTATTTGCAATGGAGAGATGTGACTATTGGCGAACTGGCTAGTCACCAAGCGGGCCTTACAAGAGACTGTATGAGAATAATACCCCGATGACCCAAATGCGCAATATGAAAGGAAACTGACCTTGGATTCTAGATGCATTTGGAGACCTTGGATTCCAGTCGGACCTTCTTCAAAGCCTGGGTTTCCCTTCGCTTTCAAAAAATGAGCAACTGCCTTGTGGGAGTAAGGATACGTGCGATAGGGAAGGTAAGTCAATTGTGTTTGCTTACATTATCGCTCGAATTGTTTGGCTGACGGAGGGAATGTTTTCAAGAATTTTTTCGCGGCATTTTAAAAACGCGTGAGTAGGGTGATTTCGCTGAATCTGGATATGCCCCTAACGTGGTCTATTAGATCCCTTGACTTCGACCTCACAGACACCGATATACTCGAACGCAGGATATCAAATTCTAGGCTATGTATTGGAGTCAATCGGAAAAGCCGACTACGAAGACATATTACTAGACCGTCTTATCAAGCCACTCAATTTGACTAGGTCCAGCCTTTATGTACCGGACCCCAGCTTTGCAGTGATTCCCTACAATGAGACTTTCAGTTGGTTTAATTATGAGTCCGGCGATGAATCTCCGTGAGTGCTAATAAGCCGTTTCATGTACCCCTAGCTTACACATTACTAGTGCTGGAAACATTTTCTCTTCAGCAAAGGATATGGCCACATTCGGCCGTGCCGTTCTTTCCAGCGCCCTTGTTGACCCTGCCGTGACAAGGAGGTGGATGAAGCCCGTAGCACACACATCATCCCTGCAACATTCCGTGGGCGCCCCCTGGGAAATTTATACATTTTTGACACCTCGTCGGGTTGACCTATACACCAAGGCTGGGGATATCGGACTGTACTCCAGTACTGTCGCCCTTTCACCAGATCATAATACTGGCTTCACGGTTCTAGTCGCCGGTGAGAACTCACACGCGATGACATCTACCATCGCGGAGATGATGGCCGATATTATGCTTCCAGCGCTCGATGAAGTAGCCAAAGACCAAGCTCTTGAACGCTTTGGGGGCACATATGCCTTGACAAGCGGCTCCTCCAATTCCTCCATCACCATCACGGCCGATGATGGGCCTGGTTTGGTAGTCTCAGCATGGACGAGCAACTCGGTCGACATGATCAAGTCTTTGATGACTCTGCAAGGAGTGACAGATCGCTCTGCGATAGGCATTCGTCTACAGCCTAGTGGTCTTGAGACTCCGGGGCGGATCTCCTTCTTGGCTGTTATCTATAGCCTTGATGTCTCGGAAGATGCTGGGCCCATTGTTGGCTCCTGCCTCTCCTGGATGCTGCTTGATTCTATGGTGTATGGCAACGTTGGTCTCCCAGAGTTTGAGTTCGCAATTGATCATGATGGGGATGCGACGAGCTTATCCCTTCGGGCATTGCGCGTTACCCTTGCTAAAGTTTAACGGGCCGGCAAGCTCTCATTAGTGCTTGATTCACCATTATGTATTGAACTTGGGGGTTGTTTTGTTTCTGTATATAATTCCTCTACGTACCAGCCTTAGATGTTCATTGGCTATGTCTGAGCCCAAGCTGGGGAAAAGAGATGGTTGTTATGAATACCATCATTATTGGATTTTTCTGCCAAAGTCTCAGAACTTTTAGAACCTTTAGTCTACCCCTGTACATAGATAGCGAGAAAGCCATGTGTCAGACGGCTATGCATCTGACGGCAACTTATTTCGGAGATTTCAAATGCTCAGGGCTCCCGTATAGTTCCTGCCGTCGCCGCCCGACCCCCTGCTGTCTGGTGATTCATTCCCCTGATGCTGCCGCAGCCGTCGTGTTCTCGGAGGGAATTTTGAAGCCCAATACTCTCTTAGTCGCTTATGATATTTATCACATGTGCTCACGGTCAATTAGCATCCCCCACAGAAGAGAAAACGCTTATGGTTAGCTATAGAATTTCATACAAGGCTCCCCAAGAGAGTGGTATCAATAAATCTGAATTGCTACTAGCCTCTGAACTTCAATTTAAGAACGCAAGAAATAAACAATCGTGCACGGTAATATTTGCTGTGATCAGCCACATTCACAGAACCTAAAGATGTTGAATCAAAGGGATTAAATATGGCTATGCCTTAGTCTCGATCCTAGTTCACAGGCTCCCACTCCTGACCGGCATATTGGACTTTGTAAGCCAGAGCTGGGTCCCCGGTGTGATTGGACGTAGCACTCCAATTAACTCCGAAGTCTCTATTGTAAAAGCTACCGAAAGCGAACCGGAAGGAAGCTACAGCAGTCGACACAGAATCCCCGGAGACACCGAAGGGTTGAGTTCCACTCTGGTTCAGTGCAACCAGTTGGATATCGTCCTTTCTTTCAAGAACTCGACGATCGTTTGCCGGTGCGTGTGAAGGCTTGGCTGAGTCGTCTCGATTGATTTGAAACCTGGTTGCCCTTCTGGAATCAAGAGTGATTGTTCCATAGTCTTGGTTTTGGAGGAACTAGTACAAGTGGGGCGTGGACTTGGTGCGGATATAATAAGCACCACCTGACACATATTCCACGTCGGATGTTGCATCGTTGGGAATGATTGGCATGGCGCTAGTGGCATGGTTGTTGTCGTATCCACTGATTCGAGCAGCCATGATAGTCGGAATGAGGTCCTTGGCATTTGATTCAATGAAATAGAAAGGGCGAGATTCTTCTGTAGCCTTGGTGAACGTCCAGGACTGAGGACTGTATCTCACGATATCATCGAGCAGACTGACAGTCCCAGTAGCTGTGGTCGTGATACACCGGTTGTAAAATTCATCCGCATAGAGTCTGCTTGGGAAGATGAGAATTTCTCGACCATTGTACTGGTCTCCAGTCCAATTGAGGTAAACTTGATACACCATCTGGGAATGAAATTTAAATATTATTTCCTAACTATATATAGTACTATCATCGAATAAAACGGTATCGTTAGCGAGCTAAATATCTTCCGATCGGGATTTTCCTCTTTATCCTATATTTAATAAGACCGATTAGCCTTAAAATATTAATAATAAACAAGCGAGAAGGATAACTAGGTATAGTAGTACTTAGCTCTTTATAGGTCTAAAAAGGATACCGATAGGCTAGAATATAAATCAAATAACGAGTTCGATTACTAAAGATCCTTAGACAGCCGGTACGAGGTCTTAAATTTAGACTCTAGTATTATTAGAAGCGTTTGATTGTATTATAGATAGTTTTACGGGTATATAAAATCAAGGGCTAGCTTCGACTGCGTAGTACCGCTCTAGTAACTATAAATAATAGCTGAGCGTTAGGATAGAGATAGTTCACCTTTTTTTATACGTCGTAAACCTAGTGCATCCTGCGTCAATGCTATGGGGAGGTGTAGGAGAGAGAAAAAAAAGACGGGTGGTTGTTGGGGTGATTTACGAAGTGGGGGTAGTGGGTAAAGACTTATTGAACCCTATGTATAATGTATGATGCATGTTGCATCCGTGAAGGCTGGCCGAATGACCTGAAAGCTGAGAAGAATGACCCTTGCATATCGAGCTAGCTCTTCCAAGTTAATCAACTGCTCCTTTTTGCATGATGTTACCTGTCCTTACCAGCTAGGCATTGCCCTTAGTCAGTAGGTCATACGTCCATTTTGGGTGACTTTATACAAGCATGGGCACTTGGGCAATGCCCATCATGGGCGTGCCCATGGGCCTTGGGCCCCTCCTAGGGGCCCATGGACGGGCGATGTCGCAGTCTACTTTGGGATACCTCTGTTTGACCTTATGATAGCGCAGATATGGTGATCCTTATGATAGCGCAGATATGGTGATACCGAAGGGCTCAATATAAACTCGATGTGGATTTTTTTTTAATCTCAGAGGAGCCTAATCACGTTTGAACACACACTTTTCGTCTTCATAGTAAACAAATTTATGTATGAAAGTTTGCATGATCTACTGAAGACCTCGGGACCCATCGGTGATGTGCTTGGCATGAATGGGGTTACACGGAGCGGCGCTGATCGGAGTTAATTCTTAAATGTGAGATGGAATTCATATAGGCAGATTAGCATCCTATCTGCGTCCTTTGGGATCTTTGACAGATATGTGGATTAATATGCTGCTGCGCTGCTGCTCTGGTACCCTGTTATTCTGTTACTTTCCGATACTGTAGCTGAGCGGGTATACGTGGCTGGAGTGAGCACTAACTTGCAATTTGATATTTAAACTGGGAATAAGTGGGCCTATACCAGTCACAATACATTACTTGCAAGCCGGGTATTCCGTAACTCAGCGTGCGTAGAAGGATGCCCATCTGCTTAGCACCGAGCTACCTAGCTCCTTTATGTTAATGCCTCATACAACGCTTGTGTATCGCCAAATAGTGGGCCCTACATACAGCGATAGGCAATATGTTTAAGGGCCTTTCGCACTTAGGACGAAAATACCCCTTGTGACAAAACACCACATTGGTTGGACAGATGACCTACGGTGCCACTATGTTGCAGGGAGGAAGGTGTTGTGGCTGGCTGGTAACAAGGGTAATAGCTGAAGTTACTAACGCACTAAGAATCTGGGCGATATGCAAGTTGGCATGACTTGAACTAGATGCGATCGCAGATGGTGGCGCATTAGAGTTTAGGACTTGTTCGATATATTGTACCTAGAATGTTCATTGTATATAAAGTCTCTAATCACACATATATCCGTTTATATTTTAGATCAGTTCATCATTTGGATTATTTTCCTTCCCACCTTCCAGCATGCAAATCCCAACAGACTCAACCGTCCGGCTTTTATCTACTCCTCTATTTCAGTCGAATGGATATGAAGCACCAAGCAATGAAAGTCTGGAACGTTCTTACTACCGAGCCAGATCGATAGGCAGACACCATGGTTAGTTATATAGCATGAAGTCAGTGGACCGGGATTAACAAGATTATAGGGCTCACTATCGACGACATCCTTCGTCTCACTCCCAAGTTCTGGGAATCTCATATGGATGCAATAATCATCCGGGATATTGTGGCTCACATTATCTTTTCGATTCAATACAATCTGGTTGCTGGCACCATCGCCCCTTATGCTATGAAGAGGCCGGATCTACAACCTGTGATGCAGAAAATTCTGAATTTTGATGTTTGGTATGATTCATCTACCAATACCAGTTTAGAGAATCTGCTCGCTCATCACCTTATAGTGCTTGTTTTATGCTCAACGAGGTTGACCATGGCTGTGATGCACGAAGCCTTGAGACCACTGCGACGTTGCAGTCCGATGGGAGTTTTGTTCTCCACAGTCCCACCCCTGGAGCAGCAAAGTAAGCAAAAGCCCAATAAAAGCATGAGGAATAGTATACTAATATGTCCAGATTTATGCCGCCATCAATGCCGATAGCCGGAATCCCTCGCATTGCTATCGTCTTCGCACGCCTTATGGTTGGAGACGACGATCGAGGGATTCGCCCCTTCATAGTTGCACTTGGCGATGGGAAAAAGATGTGTAATGGGGTAACATCAACGTGCGTGAGAGGGAAAACCACAAAGAAAATATTTCAACCCAACTAAAGATGTCCAGATTACTCCCTCCCATCGCCTGTGGACGAACTCTCGACCACTCCATCACTTCATTCAACCAAGTCCGCCTCCCATCAACGGCCATGTTAGGCAGTCCCAGAAAGCCCGCTAACATGTGAACTCAATTCCTGATGGCAACTAATCGTCTAGGATTTGGAACACTGGCTCTGAGCCTATCGGCGATACCCGGTCTGAGATGTGCCGCATTCATAGTGGGGAAGTACAGCCTCCGTCGAACAGTTGTTGGTCCTGAAGGATCTCCGAAGCCAATCATCTCATTTCGTACCCAGCAGCTGCCCATCCTGCACACCCTAGCGGAGACTGCAGTTATGGAACCGTTTGCAAATTGGATTACAACCAAATTCTCTGATACTTCACTTGACTTTTCTGTCAGACATGGGCTCGCAGTTATCTTCAAGGGTGCCATGCTGCAGTACACCCAGAAGAGCTTTGGAAATCTTCTTGGGCGGTGTGGTGCCCAGGGAGTGTTTATGCACAATCAGCTGGTGGAGATGGAGGTGAGATAATTCGAGAACAACCAAAAGATCGCTCAATATGAAGTACTGACAATCCGGTGTAGGCTCTCAATCGATGCAATGGTATCGCAGAAGGGGAAATCCTGGTTCTTTCCATTCGTAATGTCCCCTGAAATCTAGCATCTACATATCATATGACTAAGACATCATAGGCCTAGCGACTGAAATCCTCATTGGTCGATATGAAATCCCCAAAGCCACCAAGCCAAATACATTAATGGCAAAACATGAAGAAGGTTACATTGCAGACCTGCGCAAGCTCCAGAGCAGTATCCATGAAGGGCACAGAAGCGAGGCGTACAACAATCGCATGCTCCCTCACTGCCGTTCCATAGTCCTAGCAATAGGCCATCGCATGGGATATGAGGCTGCGGTCGATGGGGGAGTTGATTCCGATCTACTTGCTCTGTACGAAGCTGGTGTGGTCAAGACCGACTCTAGTTGGTACGTCGAGAATCTGGGCCTTAGTCGAGCAGATCAGTTTGAAATGGAATGCAACGCAGCTGATGCTCTTCTGCCACGACTGGGTGAGCTCTTGGATGGCCTGGACGCAATGGAACCTTATATTACGGCTCCAATCCTTAACGCGAAGAGATGGGAGACATTCCTTGCTGGCCGTGAGACCATTGAGGGAGATGCGTCATTTGATATTATGCAAGCCGAACTTTGAGAAAGGGGAATATATGTGAAGCCACAAGTATTGGATGCCGCTATACTTCGTACGAACACACCTCAAAATATGAACAACTCTGATTCTTTCAAAGGCGATATTTTCGCAACTTAGGGGGTATTCAATTGGCAAAAGATCTAATTCGTCATCTAAAGCTTTAGCGGGAGTCAATATTTAAAGCCATAGTAACTAGCTACTTTCTTACTCTCTAGCACAGCGGCAACTCATTAGACATTGATGTACATTGACATGGGTCACCCATGGAGTAAACATTTGTGCTATATGTTAGGTCCCCAGCGAAGACAGACATGATCATGTCTGATCATGTGCACTACTCTCGTTTATCGCTATAACTTCTCGGAGTCTCGAGCAAACCAAGGTTACGTCCAAGATGGACATCCACAAAGGCACAAGGATAGACGAGAAATAAAGGTGCGAGTTGTAAAAGGATTGAGCCATCAGAAATCAACCCACATTTGGTGATATGAAAGAAGACAACGACCTCGGTTTCGCCCTATCGCCGACCAGAGGTCCAGAGGTGGGAACTTGACTCGGGTACTTCAACTTCTGCGGCGGCAGCAAGGAACCGGACGGGAGGCGCGGGCATTCCTGTGACCTACTAGCTGTCGGTCAGGATAATTGTCGCCATCTGAATTGAATCTCGGATTTTGTTATAAAGATTTGGACCGATAGATCAGTCCTCTCCTTTCGGGTACTTGATATATCTGTTTTTGTACGCCGTGGTGCCGTCTGATCAAAGTCAAGGCTGGTTGAATCGGGAATTTCGGGAGTCCGACTAATAAATCGGCCGCTGGTTTACCTGCATGTCGGACGAAGTCTTTGGCTCCCTTTTTGAGCGTATACCTCGACTCAAGGGCCCAGCCAGGCGGGTACAGAAAATCAGTATTTGGAGCCTTCGGGAGATGCGGCATAATATCTATACCGCTACAGAGGCAAACGAGATGTTATATTTGTCCTTATGATCTTTTGGCCTAGCGGTCAAATACTGTCCTGTAATCCCTTAGGGGCGAGCGGCATAAGTTGACATTAGGATTACAGACACCCTAAGGATTGGTCGTCCAACAGTGCTTGTATCCCGTTTGCAACCGTCGAGCAATAGAATCTCAGTTATGGTTCGACGACTGCAGGTTTGGTTGACGGTTGGGGTGGCCGTGATGCAACGATTGATCCACCACCATCCCTGCGGGGATCTCAACGTGGCGTAACGCTCAGGGGTCGTCAATCAGGTGATTTCGAGAAATCATTGGCGGGCGAAGTGTCCCGCGGTCGAATAACGCACTGGTAGTAACCGGAGACGTGGTACCAGGACAAGCTGTCAGGAATATCTCGTGGTGGTCTTGTGATATAAGCAGGTGTCTATAAAAACTGGTTAGAATAACATGTTTGATAAGATACGTACTAATCTGACTTACGAATGAAAGTGAAAAATCATCCGGTGTTGTCGTGCATGATCCATGCAACCATTTCTGCGGCCTCTTGCATGTCGGTCTCGAGGTGTGCTTGTTCTAACGACTCCTAAAGCAGGGATGTAAGAGAGTGGTAGAGGAACTGCTTGGTGGTATGGGTTTTAAGTCGAGTGCTGACAGAATGCGCGAATCTTAACTTGGGACTGTATCACAAGAGGAAAAGCACCCACTTCTACGATTAGCAAGGTGTCTTGTTCTCTTGTAAATACTGGCGACGTACGCTTGGAGCCTGTGCACATAAAGCCTCCATTCGGTCATTTTGGATGCCGAATGAATCAAGTTCGCTCAAGTTGGTACTCAAATGTCCCCAATCTCGCGATCGTGCCACTCATTAGCGGCACGAGGGGATAGAGTTGGCCATTGCCAAAATGAAGCGGAGAGTGCCTTTTGGGATTGGGATGATATTGGACAAAGGGAGTCGACAAGGTTGGAGAGAAGTGAGCAGGGAGATGGAAGAAATTATTTTGGGCCAAGGCCGCTCCTTTCTCAAAAGGTTGACGCCTTCGAGGAAGCCACGACCGGACTCATCTGCGGTGACATAAAAGCACATAAAACATAAATATGTACATAATCTCTAATCATAATATTTAGCTATCACACCTCCAATAATAGGTTGATCTCCGACTTCACTCCGAGCCACACCTTTGTCAACTCCCTTGGCGACTCTTGCCTTCACCCACTCACCAGCAGTGATACCAACCGCACTATTATCGATCGTCTGATCATACCCCAGACGATGCAGCACTTCACTTACAACCGGCCGCAGCTCGAGGCTATCCTCCGGTCGAACAAAGTACAAAACACCAAGACGGTCTACGTTCCTCTGATCCGGCGGCGGTGCAACTACACGGTGAATGCTGCTTTTGAGGAAACCATTGGTGAGGAAATGGAGTGAGTCCGCAAGATTAACCGTAATGCTGCCGGGATACGGCTTGACCCACTTCCACTCGCCCTCCGGCGTGCGAACCTGTAGTGCAGCAACGGGTTGGCGGAATAGCAAAGTCAAGCTGCCAAAGTCGGTATGACCCTTGGACCAAATCCCGGCGGCCTTCTCATTTTCTTCCGCTGTACGTTGGTGGTACTTCATATACCGTAGGTGGCAGTCGCTCTTCTCATCGTAGCGATGGACCTTCAGGAAATAGTCTTCTGGTAGCTCGAGGATGATTGCGAAGAGCGTGAGAAGTTTGGCCACAATTTGGTCATGAATATGGCGTGCGAAGCCCTCGATGATGGGACGATTGCGATTTACAATGTCCGGTTGGGGAAGCTCGAGAGCTGGGATAAATTTGGGTATGTTGTAGATTTCTGTGTTGTCATAAACACCCGGACTGATTTCCTAAGCTGATATATTAGAGATGATCTTTTGTTTGCCGTATATTATCGATTTTCAACTTACTCGCAGACCCATTGGCTTATAGCCATTGTAACCGCCTTTCTCAAGCTCCGCACGAAACTTGAGTTTCTCTTCTACTGGGAGCTTGAATATCTCCTTGCCAATAGAGAACTGCCGATCAACATCTTCCTGCGAGAGACCGAAGTTGGTAATATAAAAGAAGCCTGAATCTAAGTAAGTATTACAGGTGTAAAAAGTAGGGGGTTTGAACCATATACTACTGACCTATGTTCTGGATAGCATCGAAGAGCTGCTTGGCTAACTGGTCTTTGCCGCCGGGCTGGTCAAACAGAGATAGATCCAAGGTGGCGAGGTCCGCCCAGTCCACTATATACAAATTGCACATTAGCCATGTTATTCCAAGTATATGAGCTGTCAATTTCCACGACTATACGGTACAGCATGAATGGAGGATGCGAAAAACTTACGATCAAAAGAAGTCTCTGGAACCTGACTGTATGTCGGGATATCAGATCCTGTAGGAACGGGGGGTGGAGGTTGAGTCAAAGTTGCCATAGTTTATGCAAGGGATTTGGACAAAATATGCAAAATTAACACAATCACAGTGGTTTTATTCTGGAGACAATCGCGTCACTATATAGGAGAGATGGGGGGTTTATCAATATCGCGATATCTTTGGCTTTACGGCAGTCTCGGGACTGACATTTGATCGTATTATTGATCTATTCCAATCGGGCAATTTCAAGATCCATTCCATTAACAACCCGCAAGGTTGATACCTACGTAGGTATACAAAGTGAAAAAGGTTATGAGTGCGAATGTAGGTGGATCTCCACTTTGCGCCACGTGGGATTTCAGATCTCATCATGATATCCTCCGTTTGCGTGATCAGGAACTCTGCCGTAAATCACGACTTCACTGCATTTAGATTATTTTCAGGTATTATATTGGAAGATCCTGCAAAATGACTAATGCTTTATTCAGTAAAAGTGCTTAATTAGAATATATTAACTACTGGACCTGACTGAATTCCCGCCGGGAGAGAATAATTGGAGAAAAATAACGGATTGTTCCCGAAATATTCGAATAGACTGTCGCCCTCTATATTAAACCCAATTGAGTAGATTTTATACCTACAAACTCAATAATAGTATGGCCTAGGCCATGTCAATTGCAATACTTGTGGACTATGATACAATATTTGTTGTGCTAGGTTTGGAGCTTGGTCTAAGCTTCGATAATGTTTTTCGGAGGGTTTCCGAACTGATAAAGGAGAGACGTTGAGATCTAGTAATGGCTGCTCGCGTTTAACCGTACTATCAACAGTGATCTTTTAACACTGTACTGCCGAAAGCAACATTGCGACAATGGCAGACGAAGAACATGGGCGCACTTCATCCAAAGACTTGGGTAAAACCACAGCCACTGATATTACTTCCACCAGTGAAAGCAATGCCGTTCATGATCTCCATTTTGCCAGACGTGGTGAAGCTCTCGCTGAAGCCTCATCCAGCCAGGAAAGCATCGATGGCTACGACCCAGAGCTTATGAGTGGTCGGACATTGCTCACGGCGGCAGAAGAGAAAAAGTTACTACGCAAGATTGACTGGCGGTTGATGACACTTTGTTCACTCATATTTATGTTCAAGAACCTGGACAGCAACAATGTGCGTACTAACACCCCTTCCAGGATACCCGTATGTGACAGAAGAACTTATAGCCTCACAGGCATCCAATGCCCGGATCATGAACAAGGGAACGGATCAGAATATCATGACGCAGCTTGGAATTACATCCAACGAGTACAATCTTGTGAATGTCCTTTACTATGTAAGATTTTGATGAAGTCCTGACTTAGTGGCCGAGGCATATCGCTAATCACGAACGTCCTAGGTCCCATACATTGTGTTAGAAGCACCCTCAAATTTACTGCTCAAGAGATGCTCTCCTTCAAAATGGCAGTCAAGGATTATGCTGAGTTGGGGGATCGCTCTCATGTGCAATGCTGCGGTGAAGAATAAGGGCGGCTTATATGCGACACGGTTCTTGCTAGGTGTAGTAAGCTACGGCTCCGATAAGTCTCATTATTTCAGAATAAAACACACTAACCCCGCAACAGGCCGAGGCTGGACAGTTTCCCGGTGTTATTCTCCAGATGACTTACTGGTATCGCCCGGACGAGATGTCCTTGCGACTACTCTACTTTTGTAAGCTGCACAAGATCTGCTCCCAAATCAACTCGCGCTGCATGAAACTTTGCTTACAATTAATATAAAGACATTTGCGGAAATATTTCTGGTATTTTCGGTGGTCTTCTTGCCTATGCGTTCGACACCGTATCTGGCGCAGGGGGTCTTTCTGGATGGCAATGGTAAGTAAATTTTATATCCACTCCTCTTCTTCAATACGTGCTAAAGTTATTCTAGGTTGTTCCTTTCAGAAGGCATTGCGACCGTTCTTTTCTCGGTTGTGATTTGGTTGTTGCTCCCAGACTGTAAGGGTCCTTTTTCGCTCTCACAACACACAGGCTAACATGAGAAAATGCGATATAGTTCCCGAGACAGCCAAATGGTTGACTGAACGGGAGAAGAAGTTTATTCAGGCTCGACTACCATCTAATGCTCCTCGTGCAAGCGAGCAACACTTTCAGCTACGTGAAGTTATCGACTCACTGAAAGATCGCAGGCTATGGCTGTTTACGGCCATTTGGGCTACCTTTACTGTTGGAACCAACGGTGTCACTTTCTACCAATCAACAGTCATCGCCAACCTCGGTTACACGTAAGTTGTATATCCTTCCGCATTCAGTCGGAAAGACAAGGATGACTTCAACGGGCATTGCTGACAGTCTATCAGGAGCATCGCTCAAGCCCAACTCCTCAATATCCCTATCACGGTCTGCGGTCTCCTGTTTATTGCGGTCACAGGAATTACAGCAGATCGCAGCCGGATTCCCCGGCCATTGTACCCGCTCACCTTCCTTCTCATCATCTTAGTCTGCTACGGCGTCTTTGTTGCCCACCCAAGTAACGGTGCAATTTACGCGGTAACGCTGATCGGAAATGCCTTGACTTCAGGATGGTATCCTGTCATGTGGTTAGTTTTCTATATCCTACCCCGATCGATATGTTCATGTATAGCTCATAACGTGATAGGCCGTGGCGCGTACAAACAACCTCCCGGGCTACGGGATCTGCCTTCTCTATCGGATTCGTCAACAGCTACGGCCAGATCGGTGGTGCCATTGGCCCGCAGTTGTTCCAAAGCAAATATGCACCAGACTACACAGTGCCCTTCTCTGTGGCCATGGGTCTTGTGGGTGCCTGCGCGATTTTGACCGTGATAACATGGTGGGTAACTCAGGAAACGGAGCGTGACACAAGACGGTTGAAGCTAGCTAAACTTGCGGCTGAAAAAAGAGGCGAGACTATCTTGGAGGATGTTGTGGATAATGACTTGAAGAATCGTTAGAGGGGAAATCTACAGAGAAGTCTAGATATGTTGCGGCCACCCTGTATACAAGTTCTAGCCCATAGACCAAAGTCCAAACCCGGACCTTTCATGACAAAACCCAACTGAATAAATCCATAACACAAAGTTCTTCATTAAAATCGATATTATATGAAAATGATGTTATTTACCCCAACGTTCAATTACTCCGCACCCTGCGCTTCTAAAAAAAAAGGTCCGAGAGGCAAATCAAAATCGAGCGATCTAACCGCCGCTAATAAAAACCCTCCGACTCCATACATACCCCTCATAATTTGTGGGAACTTCTTCATGTGCTATTTTAGATTCGACATTATTTCTTATTCGCAGAACGATTTCTGACACAGCACAGTTATTCCTCGGCCCATCTAGCTTGCACAATGAACATTGCTGACGCCCAGCCACCTGCAAGGGCTTCCAGCGACCCCTACTTTGATTTGGGCACATTTGGTCGCGAGGTCAGCACGAGTTCCCAGGAAGCCCAGATATGGATCAACAGGGCACTTGTCTGGACATATTGCTTTAATCACGATGAAGCAATCACCTGCTACAAGCAAGCAATTGCGCACGACCAGAATTGCGCCATGGCCTATTGGGGAATATCATTCTGCTCAGGCTCCAATTACAACAAGACATGGGCACTGTTCGATCAAAGAGATCGACTAAATGCGATCAAGCAGTGTTATATATTTTCCCAAGAAGCGCTGAGGCGGGCAAACAATGCATCAGAGTGGGAGCAAGCGCTCATCAAGGCTCTTGCAGAACGTTACCCCAACGATGATCCAAGTAGGGATCTTGCCGGATGTAGCCGAGCGTACGCCGATGCCATGAGAGAGGTCTATATAAATTTCGGTCGCGAAGATTTCGACATTATCACACTCTTCGCCGATGCATTGATGAATTGTGCTCCGCGAAAGTTATACGATGCCTCCACGGGGCTCCCGATAGCATCATCCCCGGTTTTCGAAGTGAAAGATCTGCTTGATCGCGCTCTGAAGATGCTGAATGTCGAACTCCATCCTGGTCCCGCGCACATGTATATCCACTTGATGGAAATGTCGGCGACTCCTGAGGCTGCTCTGCCGGCAGCAGAGATGATCCGGGAAATCTTCCCCGATACAGGCCACACCTTCCACATGCCTGCTCATATCGATGTTCTTGTGGGCGATTATCGTCGCGCTGTGGAATACAATCTGAAAGCGACTCTCGCAGATGATAGATACTTTGAACAGAATGGCGGCTTGACATTCTATAGCTACTACCGTCTGCATGACTATCACTCTCTCATCTACGCTGCGATGCTTGGTGGGAAATCTAAGGCGGCGTTGTCCGCCACAGATCGAATGGAGGCGACTATCACGGAAGAAATCCTCCGGGTCGAAACACCTGCACTTGCAAATTGGATGGAATTTTTCAAGGCTGTCAGAGTCCATGTGCTCATTCGCTTTGGCATGTGGGAAGAACTCAAGAAGCTCGACCCACTCGAAGATAAGGATCTATATTGTGTAACGAATGTTATGAGACACTATGGAAAGGCCATCGCGTATGCGGCCACGTCTCAGCTTGAGGAAGCCGACAAAGAACGGGAACTGTTCAAGATTGCTTCCACACTTGTCCCTCCCACACGTCTCGACTTCCCCAACAAAATCACCGACATTCTCAAAGTTGCATCCGCCATGTTGGATGGCGAAATTGAGTATCGAAGAGGCGATTATGACGAAGCATTTTCCAGATTACGGGAAGCGATTACTCTGGAAGACGAGCTGCCTTTCGCAGAGCCGTGGGGGTGGATGCTTCCAGCTCGGCATCCATATGCAGCCCTCTCATTGGAACAGGGCAGAGTTGAACAGGCTGCACAGGCTTATGCTGAAGATTTGGGACTCTGCCCGACACCTAAACGTGCCCATCAACACCCGAATAACGTTTGGGCTTTGCATGGCTATCACGAGTGCCTTCAACTCTTGGGTCGTCATGCGGAGGCAAATATTATCAACAAACAACTTTCGCTTGCTCTTGTGGAGGCAGATGTTGAAATCACATCTTCATGCTTTTGCCGGCTTGGGAAATTGCCTTCGTCTTGTGGAAAGCCTAAAGTGAATGGTTGCCACGGCGTGGGGTCAACATGTAAGGGTTAGATAACACTGATTAAATTAATACTGTTTTGTTGGCTTCTCGTTCAAGATGATATGTAGAAAGACATAAGAGATAGCTAGGGCCACCGAAAGAAACAATGAATGTAATGTCGGCCCTTTATAATCTTCAGGGCCACACTTAAAAGAATATGTTATAAACAACGGGTATCACACAACGGCATCTGCAACTTGCTTGATCATCCCGCGAACCTCATCAACGATACGGAAACACGGAACCAACTTCCGCGCTACTGGATCATGCGGGCAAAGATCGAGCGGGTCGTGATTAACAGCATCCTCCTTGCTCCGACAACGACCTTCAGAATTAGGACAAGTTTCATGGCCCACCATATGCCGATTGCGTTGTCGCTGGGCAAACTGTTTGCCCAACACCAAAAGCCGTTCGGCATCTGTCTGGAGGCCATGCACGACGAGATCTCTGAGTTTCTCGCCGCCGATTTGTAAATTCAGTTCTGACGGGACTCCAAGCCCGGAGTCAAGATAGACGGTTCTAGTCTCATTCCTGGCATCTAGCTCAGTGCAGTGTTTATCCAGCCAGCGGATGTACTTTTGGTAGCCCGTTGTTACTTCGAACATGAGCTGGCCGATGAGAAGGACGTTTTGAACCGTTACTCGGGGCGGCTTGGACACATCATAGCACATAGGGCAGATCAGTAGCCGCTCTGTGAGGGACACGCCTGTTCGAAGCATCGGAATGATATCGTGTGACATATTCGCGCGGCTCAGGTTCCGAACTAGATCGGAGACTTCTTCGTCGCATTTACAAGACTGTGAGAACGACATGGGAGAGATGTATGGATCTAAGGCTATTGGAGGTCTTTCGGGGTCGTGTAATGTGTTCTGGCGGGATGTCTGCAATAACCCAAGGGGAAAGGAACACATATCGCCGTTCCCGAGCATCTCCCAGTGGGAGGAATCGAATCCGCAGTTCCCGGATAGCTCGTATGGTAATGAGTCGAATTCACCGGCCGCCATTAGCATATTGCCGGCTTCATGAGGACCAAAAGGCGACTGAGAAACGACAGGCGAGAAGTGAGAGGAGCTTGACGATCCTATTTGCTCCTCTCCGTCCGGCAGATCATGGTCTGGCTCTTCTTGTCGTGCACGTTTTCTCGGCCTTCCGGGTGCTCCTTTGTCTTTGAATTTACAAGTCAATGTTAATCCTCGGCAACGAGAGCAACCGCTCTTTTCGCCTGAGCATCTGAGCTTCCGTGCCCCTATTTTATCATTAGCTATACATTCAAGGGACTGAAGGACGGCTCGGCTTACGGCATGCTTCGCAGGAATTTCGTTGTCGAGTGGGGTTCATACTCTGTTGAATGTGTCAGTTTGATCTAACAAGCAAGACAAGGCCCGAGGTCGGGGAGTTGATGTCCACCAGGTGGAATCGCACGATTGGTCATCCTGCGCTGAGATGGCGTCAACCGAGCCTCGAGCGGGGTACAGCAGCCTCTTGAGCAACAGATTCCATTCATGATTCAAAATCAAAAATTATGATGAAATGTATCAGTAGAGAATAATAAAAGCGCCAGGATTGCGTGTGCTTCTGAATATCAATGTTTGGGGCTGTCGTGGGTTGCGGGTTCATTCAAAAACCTCCGAGAAAAAAACACCCGAGATATCGTGGAAGATCGCTCCGTCGTTATTTCGATCGGTTCTTTCCTTCTCAATTTCAAATGATCAGAGAATTATTTATCCTGGGATCTGAGCAGCGAAATGGCAAAATCTATAACCGCACGCGACTTGCGCCAGCATTGGGTAAATCAACGTGAAATTGCCCTCCTCGACGTCCGCGAAGAAGGCCCCTATTCCGAGTCACATCCTATATTCGCACTAAGTGTGCCAGTCTCAGAGATCGAGAAGAAGTTGCCTCCGTTAGTTCCTCGATTGTCGGCCCCGATTGTTGTCTACGACGATGGCGAAGGTTATGCAGATCGGGCTACCGCACGGATATTAGCTCTTGGGTATCGGGATGTTTCCATCTTGAAAGGCGGGCTTTCTGGTTACGCCCTCGTTGGTGAGGTTTATCGCGATGTCAATGTGCCATCGAAGGCGTTTGGCGAGCTTGTCGAATCCATCAACCACACCCCATCCTTATCCGCGCGGGATGTCAAGGATGTCCTGGAGAGTGAAGCTGATGTGGTTGTCTTGGATGCCAGACGTTTTGTGGAATACAATACTATGAGCATCCCTCGTGGCCGAAGCTGTCCGGGTGGAGAACTTCTGTATCGCTTTTTTGAGGCTGTACCCTCTCCGGAAACCACAGTCGTTGTTAACTGCGCAGGTCGAACGCGGAGTATTGTTGGAACCCAATCTTTGATCAACTCTCGGATCCCGAATAAAGTGGTCGCCCTCCGAAATGGGACGATCGGATGGACGCTAGAAGGCTTGGAGCTGGAGACCAAAAAGACGGAACGTATTCCAAGTCCTTCAGCGGACGCATCACAAAAGGCGCGGCAGTACGCAGAATCATGGGCGAATCACGTCGGCGTCTCTTTTATTGATGGTGACCAGCTCACTCGATTTACCGCGGAGTTGGAAGATCGGACTCTTTACCTGCTGGACGTGAGAGACCCGGAGGAGTACGCCCTTGGACACCCAGCCGGCTTCTTTAATGCCCCTGGTGGTCAATTAGTACAAGCGACCGACGAATGGGTCGGTGTTCGAGGAGCTCGAATTGTTCTATACGACACAGACGGTGTGCGAGCGCGTATGACAGCCAGCTGGCTCGTACAGCTCGGATGGGAGGTGTATGTTTTTGAAGAACAATCCAAAGTGCCTGATGAACTTCCGTCGCCCAAAGCCCCTTCATGGAATTCTTCAAATGAGGGCGCTATCACAATCAATGACCTTCAAAATCTCACAGGCGCGACTCTCGTTGATCTCGCCCGCAGTCCATCCTACCGCAAGGGCCACATTCCGGGCGCATGGTTTGCTTCTGGACCCGAACTTACCCGAGATTTGAGAGCTATCAACGGTGACGGCCCTATCGTGCTGACCTCGGACGATGGTGACGTTGCCGCCATGAATATTGACGATGCACGCAAGTCAGTCTCCCGAGACGTTTTGTATTTGGTGGGAGGGACAAGTGCCTGGGTAGCTGCCGGCCATCCCCTCGAGACAGAATCGCGGTGGCTTTCGCAGCCGATCGACGTGTATAAAAGGCCGTATGAAGGAACAAGTAACGCTCGCAAGGATATGCAAGGGTATCTCGACTGGGAGTATGGGCTTGTCGCACAACTGGCAAACGATGGGGTCGCATGTTTCCATGTTGTGCGGGACACACGTGGAGAGGTTGGGAAGTTCTCTTGATCAGACATAGTCGGTGAATGGGATATATCTGCTCCCATTGGAGCTCCATCTGCAGTTGCTTCGCACTTCCCTCTAGCCTCTTGACCTGATCGCTTGATCTATTGTTGATATCTGTGTCCATTGAATGATTCTCAGGACCCAAGTGCCCACATGAGCCCTAAAGATAGCTCCCAGAACTGTCCCGCTCGTCCCTCAAGTCGACCTTGTATACCGCGCTCGTCAGACACTAAAACTTGCTCTTCATGGACTGAGCCGGTGAGAGAATTGCCCGTCAAGCTGGAAGCTACAGCCCGCGGGTCCCAGGCTTAGCCGTTATATGTATTCGTAACATCTACCTCAAAGTTGGCCTATAGTTGCAGGGCTCCAACGAAGTGTATCTGGTGCAACGCGTGCCTGGTCGTACGGCGAGAGGAAATATCGAGATCAGGAAGGGGTTCGAGTAGGAGGCTAGCCGCACTGTAAGAGGCTGAGGTTGCCATGGTATCTTTTGCCGGTAGGGTGGTTTATTGAATAATATTGAGAATGGTGACACAGAACAAACGTTGAGGCACGCACTAGGTCAGTATTATAAGCTATTGATAGGAAGAGATCCTTACTAACATATACTTATAGGCCAAATTGCGCGATACATGCTTGAGGCACGCCTAAAATATGGATTCTTAACCACGTACGGGCAAACAACCTTCCTGCGAAAGGCAGATGTCGGTCGAGTATGGGGACTGGAGTATTTTCCAGTAATTTACCATCGCGACAGAGGAAGCACATCGGGTAGAACAGTGTCATTTTGTCAGAGTCTTTATCATGTTGGATTGCCAGCCCTCGCAGACTCAGCTTTTAACACAGGCACAGGCATGCGGAACCAGGTTTGGACGCGTAACGCCTAATGGGGACCATCTAGTTCGCCACGTCCGTCAATTATATGATTGTATTGTTTCCTGGCATAGAAAAGCAAAGATCAATGTGAGGCCGAACGGAACATTCTACTTCCTCCTTAGCTACCATTTCCAGCGTGAAGTATCCTTATCCCAGTCTTTCCATCTGACTGGAGCGTCCGGTAAAGCAAGCTCAAAAGTCGCGATCCGTTGGGCAGGCTCAGCCAAACGTCTGGGTTCACCCTCCATGGTCTTGCTGAAGCGACCGATGAAGTAGCTATATTGAATCAGTAAGTAAGCTAAGATAACGTGGTTCGCATACAGTGTTTGAGTGTCTCGGTGCCAAACAAGACTTCTTGCCCTACCCACGCTCGGGTACCACCCATGCTCCTTCAGCTTGCTAAAACATTAATAATAATTAGATTCAGTGATAGAGAGAGAAGGAATATCGAACTTACACAAGAGCGTTAAGAAGGGATACACGGACTTGCTGTCTTTCGTGGCTTTCAAGACCCCAAAATGGACCAGCGCCGTCACCATCGCCAAGGCGTAGCCCCGGAACAATTTCCCAAACAAGCCATATGATGAAGCCACCCGGAACTAGCCCTGAGCGATCCTGAGTACTGATCTTGTATCCGAGGAGCTTTGGTGTGATATTTGAGCCCTTTTCAGTTAGATCGAGCAGGGTGGGAGAGAGTCGATTGGAAGGTGGATCGAAGCCTAAAGTAGAGGGTGAGGCTCTTATCTGGGTCATATGTGGGCCAAGACGGTTGGGATCCGGAGGCGGTCAGTCATATCATTCCATTCCAAATTAAAGAATTATTTTTTAGATAAGATTAACCACTCTCTAATAACTTTCGGGTCTTTATATTTCGTACGTTTATGATTATAGCGTCTTAAAAATTAGGAGGAGAGTAGAGGATACCATTTCATAAAGTTGTATACCTATTTCTCACTAACCGGAATAACCGGGGTAGTTCTACGTTATTCGAGAAGAAGATTCGCTATTTCTCGAATAGTAGAAGGACAGGGGGGAGCTCCACGTAGACCTATAGAAAGAATCCATTTTTTAAGAGATTTCTCCTCAATTTCCGTCAATTTAGATAAATTTGCGCGAGAAATCGCGCGATTTTGGTAACCCCGTAATCGGTCTCAAAGCGTTGAACGTGGTACATTAAAACGGCGCGCCACTTCGCGAATTATAGAGATTTCTTTATTCTTGAAAGCCTAGATAGCTAACAGAATCCTACCCTCTTGCTCTATTGAATTTCTAGAGGATTGGGAGCGAATTGATGGCATAGTGGGTGGCTGAACTAACTATGTGCTAAATCATGGACGCGTTTTGGGTTGGGTGACCGGCTGGCTTATATGGCGGGCTCGCTTACCGGTTACGTTAACTAGAGAGTATATAACCTTGGAACTAATAAGTGAATAGGCAGTTAGAACAAGCGAGTGCTTAGCGATTATATAATTAAATCTAGTTATATAACTAGTTAGTTCGTTAGTCAGTTATAGCTTAGTACTACCCAATAGAAACCATGCGATCCTAACAGAATCTCAAAGGTCCGGCAGAACTTGCATAACACATAGTGGGAGAGAATTATTCTCATTATGTCAAAGCGAGCTGAATCTGTAACTAAGTAAGTTGACCCTATCACCCCAAGGGTGAGAATTGTCACCCCGCTCTCACCTCTCTCACCCCAGTCTCAAGATTTCTCACCCATATCACTTGCATTCGCCCTAGAGTGCCGCTTAAGTGCTGAGGGCAAATTGAGTATTGACTGTGCAGAATATGTGGCTTAAGTACGGCTGAGCGGACGGGAAGCCCTGTTTTCCACACCCTATGGTCGTATATGTTAGGTTGTGTGTGGGACAGAACTATATAATACAATTGACTTGGAATTAATTAATATGTTTAGTACCACATAGGTTGAGAAGGGTGAGTGCGTAATAGAAAGTGTGAGACTCGGGGGGAGCACCGAGTGAGAATCCCACAGTCTAACCCGAAACCCTCAGGCCGCTCAGCAAGGCGATGATGGTGAGTAATTGGATGTGACCGGCTGACTCCGAAACACCGACGACCTCTTGAAATTTGTATACAGCCATGCCAGAGCTTTGGTGATGGGTGATTTCATGGTGTAGAACCCTCGGTGCAACGATTCTCACCTTGGACGCCGTCACCAAAGCTCGGCGTCCTATGACTCCATGAAAGCCTGAGTAACACCATTGAACGATTGCCTGTGGTGAAACACCTAGCCGATGACTGACCCTCCAGCTCAGTCTCCCCCTCAAACCAGTCGATAAGACGCGCTTCGGGTGACATCCGAAGATGACTCTCTACCAGAGTGTATTGAAGTTAAATATGAGTCGAGGCACAAAATGCTTCAGTTGAACTCGCTCGCGACCCCGCCGATTCCAGCTCGACTGCCAGTCGTCTTTGTAAGCTGTTCTGATATCCAAACTCCAGTATCAACGAGCTTCGATAGATCGACACCAGTGTTGATACCCGCATTGTGGAACATATAAACCAGGTCTTCTGTGGCTACATTGCCTTTGGCTCCAGGCGCAAAAGGACAGCCACCAAGACCCGCTATGCTTGAGTCGAAAACTCGCAGCCCGCAGTTGTATGCTTCCCACACGTTTGCTGCGGCTTGACCGTATGTGTCGTGGAAGTGCCCTGCGAGTTTCTCGCGCGGAATGTCATTGTCAAAAAGGAAGCTTATGAGGCTGCGTACATTTGACGAGGAGGCAACGCCTAGCGTGTCGCCTAGGCTGACTTCATGACATCCTGCATCGAGTAGTTCTTTCACGCAGCGGAGCACGGACGCTGGTTGCGTTGGTCCGTCGTATGGGTCGAGGAATAGGCATGAGACATAACTGCGGCTGTCAGGATGATAATTCTGAGAAACTGTAAGTGTACTCACTCACCCTCGAACAGCAATATTTGATTTTAATGCCAAAGAAGCAATATTCCTGGCCCTCTCTATACCCTGCTCAACAGAGCAGTTGATATTGGCCCTACTGAACCCCTCAGTAGCACTGACAAAAACAGCAATCTCTTTAACCCCATATTGAACCGCAATGTCCAACGCTCGAACAGTTGGCACCAAAACAGGAAACCTCAAATCCTTCCCACCCATCCTCCTAACCCACTCATCTCCGAGCACATCCCGAGAATCCGCGAACTGTGGAATAATTCTAGGCGAAACAATAGATGTTAACTCAATAGTACCCAGCCCCGTCTCTTTTAGCCTCCTGATTAATTCCAGTTTTGTCGATGTAGGGATGTAATCCCGAATGTTCTGTAGCCCATCTCGGGGTCCTACTTCCACGATTCGGACGGTTGGAAGATTTTGCACGGTCATCGTGCCACGGCGGTATGGATGGAGATGTCTTTAATCCGAGTGTCTGGCGGAATTGGGTTAATCAAACATTTATCAGGACCTATTTAGACCTCGGCAAATGTCATCATACCCTAGGTATGGATGTAACCTAGTCGCGGTCCGGCCGGACCGACTTGCCCCACAGGACGAGGCTCCCACCGACACACGAGAAATATGGGACTGGGGAACGAGATTGTATATCAAACAACCCATTAACTAGAGGTAACATAGCTCTTTCTGATGCTTTCAACGCTTAGTGTGCAGCTATTAGTAGGTCTAGATTATCCAAATATTCTATCATATCGTAATAAACCACACGGTAAACGATATTATCTATACCTCACATAGTTACAACCTGCCCCTGGACTGGCGGTAACTAACTACTCACTGATCATTATCTAGTTAAGCACTCTGATTTGATTAGTTACTAAGTGCTCACTGAGTGTAACTAGTTAGGGATAAGCGGGCTAAGTAAGTAATATTAATAAAATGCGATACGCTAATCCTATTACGTGTAACCCTTCCTATCAAAAACGGACGGGCGCAGTTAACGTAACCGTTCGTCTTAGCGGTCTCGATCCTATCTAAAAAATCTCACAGTGCGGCTATTCAATTAATCCACTATTTTACTATTTTAGCCTATACTCCTAGGAAAACCCCTCGGAATACTTCACTTACTAGCCCGGCGATACCCTAATCCGGCTTTAGACTACTACTAGAGCGAGGGCGATTAGATGGATTTCCTTGAAGATCTAGAACCCTGTAAGAATATACTACTAGTCAGGGTAGATGCCTGTCAGTCAGGTAAGAGAATGGAAGTCAACAAAACTGTTATGAAAGTCAAAGACTGTTTCTTGAGGAACCCTCAAGTTTTCTCTATGACCCTTCATTATATACAGCCTTCCCCGGATGGATGGGTGAATCGGCAAAACCGGGTGTAACAAAAAGGGAAATGAAGTCACGTCTTTACAGGATTTCCTTGGCGAGAGGCAGGCGGAACACGAAAGGTTACCGCTCTGCCAGACACTGCATGCCTAAGGCATCCTTCTGCGAATAACCTCATAAAAATATATCGTAACAAACCCTTCCCTATATTAAGGCAACAAAAGGAATCAGTGTTTAGTAGGTAACGATAATAAACCACTTCTCTCGCTAAACTATAGAGCTAATTCTAGAGTCTCTAGTCGTACTATACTAGTTAATCAAATAAGATAATACTCTAATATTTATAACTATAAAGTATCTTTATAGGTAACTCTTACTTTGAAAGTAGTAGCTTGGGTACATTATATAGTGTTGACTCTTGGCGTATAGATAGCTTTGGTTGATTTTTTATAGCTTTCATAGCTAATAGGATTCCTACCGTCGCGATCTGGTGCTTCGAACGTTTCTGACTGTGTATTAATGGCATGGTGTGTGTTAGAATTTAGAAGAGACGCGTAGTAATGGAGTTTTTGATGGGGTGGCTAGCTCACTAGTGTGGCCAGCTGACTAGTGCAATACGTTCCAAGGTCTAAGGTTTGATTACCATCTGGTGACTAAGTGAAGCCGGCCACCTGGGCAATGAGTTGGTGAACACCACTCGGATGAATGGATGAGAGAGACCTTTGTGGGGAATATACCCCGGTTTCCATTCCCCGCCTGCCACTAGCCGTACCGTAATGTATATCATCAACTACGTTACGTATGTAAAATAAGCGCCACCATCATCGACCCCGCACACTTTCCAGCCATGGACGAAGCTTAAGAAGATGCAAATCTTTTTCCTTGCTTCACCATGGGCGGTATCATTCATGATATACGTTAGGTAGTATGTTCGGTGAAGCAACACAGGCCTCTATGTCACTACCAGCCAGCCTCGTTCCACAAAAAGGTTCTTTCCGTCGCCGAAAAGCCTGCGAAAATTGCAGGCGACGGAAGGAAAGGTGCGATGGTGTGCAGCCATGTGGCAGATGTCGCAGGCGAAGGGTCGAGGGTGAATGTCAACAGCGCCCTCTTGTTTGTCATCCACGTCAGCCGCCGTCGCAAAGCAGGAGGGATTCAGTCTCCACAGGCTCAGAACCCGATGGCAATGGCAACTATGATACTCCTGCAGCTGCATATGGCCCTGGACTTCCGGATTCCTGCAAGGAACCAACCTTCGATTCGAGATCTCCCTCTCTCACGACGATCTCCAGCCATCTCTCGATTTCATCCTCACTAGGTTCCACGGTGTCTCACACGTCTCGGTTAGTTCGCAATCATCAGGGAGCATATATTTTCCTCGGGCCCTCCGCCAATTTGTCTTTGCTGCAGTGCATCCGTAAGGTCGCCTATAACGCGCTAGGACCCAACCACTTCGCGGAAGAGCCCCCAGAGAATGACATTGTCGATGAAGATCCCAGCGTGCCGATCAACTGGATCCAGGCGAGCATAGAGCCTCCGCGGCCCTCAAAAACAGACACCTATTATTATCTTAGATGGTATGCGAGCGCCACAAGTTGCGTCCTTGATCTCTTCGGATATGAAGAATTGGCGACGGAGATCATTCCGTGGCTAGAGCGACCTGCCGCCGCCGATGCCACAAGTTGCATCAATTTCCTTGTACTAGCAATTGGAGCTCAGTGCGGGCCCCAAGATCGCGATACGCAAGCAGACGCATATTTCACGTACGGGCGCTACCTGGCATCGGCACAGCACCTCGAGTCCGCCAATATTTCCACAGTACAGATATATTGCCTTATTGCCGCGTATCTTCTCAACGCGACACGTCCCACTGCAGCCAGCATGCATCTCGGCGTGGCCATCCGGACGGCTCATTCGTTAGGCATTCACCGAGCAGATATTTCGATTCTGTTCTCGGCGGCGGAGAAGTCTAGACGCGAGCGGGTATGGAAGGTTTTGCGAGTGTTGGATCTGTTCCTAAGTACATGCCTTGGTCAACAGCCATCCACAACAGAGAGTCGCGACACTATGTTAAAGCAGGAGTACTCTGCGTCCACTGATCTATGCTATATTTTTGAGAAGATTCTCTCTGAAATCTACACTAAGCAGGAAGTCTCTCCTGCTGTGTTGCAGCATGTCAGTAGACATCATCGGGAATGGGCTTCTCATTTTCGAGAGGGTCTCGAGGCAGATCGAATTCCCCCAGAGGAACATGTCGGCGTCTATTATGGATCCAATAAACCAAACATCGGACTCTGCCACCTCAAGGAGGCGTATTACTGGACGATAATGCTGGTCACTCGCCCATATTTAATAGATATGGCCCAGAGGCACAGTGCCAATGATACCAATCCACTACCATCGACTATCGGGGATGACGTATTATCACCATCAACATCACATTCTGATACTCTGTTGGCTCATGCTTCTGTGAACTCGGCCGTCCTTACCATCGACCTCCTACAGGGCTTCCTACGCCTGGACGAAATACCGAAACGGCTACCCTATATAGTCAATTCAGTCTTTAATTCGGCGCTTCTGCTAGGTCTAGGGTTTTTCGCGGATCTGGACCGTTTTTTCCCTCTAAACCGTACGATGCGTTTGGCTGAGGAACTACTGGACCGTTTCCAGGCCGGTGACACACTGGCAAGGTGGTGCCTTCATATTTTGCAAGATCTTCGCAATGCTTGTGATGAATTTGTGAAACGAAGATGTGAACGCCGGCTGAATCATCAAAAAGCCCTGGTTGAGGGCCTATTTGGTGACGTGAAACCTTCCCTCGGCGAGGTCCGTTCGTTGTCTTCTGCGCCATCCTTGCCACAGAACCTGTCTTCTTGCAGGGGTATCAGTCCGGGAAACGAAGGACTCCATGAATTGGACCGGCTCCAGTCATTGGAGTTCACAAATAATCTCCAGATTGAGGAGAACAATCCCATCTGGAGCCAACTGTTTTGCAATGGCACTCCGGGTCCGGCCTGGGAACCAGGTATTGAGTCGGGAGAGCTCCCATTTGGCTTGACATAGAGCCTTTACACACTTTCCACCTTGCGCATCTGTTTTAGAATATTATAATATACTTGAGAACGAAAGCTTTTGATCGGTTTTATTGTCTGGTATTTCACTATCATTGACGTTGCAATTACCGGTTGTTCAGATCTATGTAACACATGCTTCTGCCGCAATGTCTGAAAGTCTGTGTATCGTCGCACAAGTTCCATCTTCCCCACTTCCAGGGCAGAAGGGAAAATAGGTCGGAGATAAACAATGCTTCACCACTCTTTTCCCGGAACTTTACAAACACAACAGATCGTTAGTGTGATCATGTTCAATGCGTACTCCGAAGCGCTGCCCGAAGGAAATTTGCCACTCCGATAGCCCCCCGTTTAGGGAGACTCGACTCCCTTTGGTCTCCGAAATGGAACTTCAAAACCCCGCAAACCCTAATTTCCCCAAGTCCGAAAGGATTTCCGAAGGACCAAAGCGATGGAATATACAATAGTTGGAACTTCATTTTAACTTGCCTGTCATTATTTATTATATTATTTTCAGCTATCTATCTAAATACCAAATATTCATCTACATAGCTCAATCATGGCTGACCGTTACGCGGAATCCTGGCTCCAGGTGAGTTTTCGCTTCCCGAATAGGGCTGTTCCTCCATATACTGATCTAGATCGCTGTTATTAGTTAGAGGCCGCGACTGGTGGTAGAGTTGCCCTCCAGGGAGACGTCTCCAATATCCGTGCCCAATTCGCGGGTCTGTTTGCGGCCCTTTCCCCGGGCTACCTAGCTCCCACGGACGCGGTAGTAGTGACAAATGGCAACGCCCAAGGTGTTGGATATCGCATTTATACACCTCAATCCGGTACGACATCGGGCCCTCTGCCGCTCGGGGTCTTCACGCATGGCGGCGGATACATTCTCGGTGACCTTGACGCCGAGGATTTCCTGTGTCGAGAATTTGCCGAAAAGGCTGGCACAATTCTCATCAGCGTCGACTATCGTCTCGCTCCGGAGCATGAGCATCCCGCGCAGCTGAAAGACACGATGACTATTATCGAATGGGTAGATAATCATAATGGCTCCATTTGCGTCTCTTGCTAAAAAAAATCCCTAGGCGTTTGCGAATGCGAGCTCTCTTGGCGCCGATGCAAGCCGTCTCTTCACCATTGGCACTTCGGCTGGTGCGACGCTGGCTCTTCTTTCTGCGCGACAGATTGTGACCGGCAAATCCAAGGTGCCTGCGACCGCTCTTGCTGGTGTTGTTGCCGTCAGCCCCGTCACGGTTCACCCGGACAACATCCCCGCAAAATTCCAAGCAGCCCACAACTCATACAAGGAGTTCGGGGAGGGTGCTCCGGTCCTTACTCGGTCCGTCATGTCACAGTTTCTCCAGCAAGTGCGTGCAACGCCTGAAGACGCTAGCAGCTTCATGTTGCTTGATGATACCGTATTGGGCAAGTTCCCGCCCGTGTATATCTCGACTGCAGAATGTGATCCCCTGCGGGATGACGGTAAAGTCCTGGCAGCTGCTTTAAAAGATGCTGGGGTGAGTGTTCAGGAGGATCTCTACAACGGCATGCCTCATTGTTTTTGGTTCTTCAACACTCTTCCCGAGTGGTCTGTGTTTAGTCACAACACCGTTTCTGCTATTCAGTGGATTCTATCACGCTGAAAATGTTCTTGGTTTTGTCGAGCTTTATAACTCCGAAATGAATGATAGCTACGCTTTTCTGATTTAGATAACTGTTAACCGATTGGGAGCTGATAGTTCAGAATGAATACAACTCTACGTTAATTCACGACGAGCTATTCTTTCAAAGTCATTTGCTTTTGTATCTCCTCGAGGTCTAAAAAGGTCCAATTATTCATAAGCACTTTGTGCCCAGGTGCATGTGCGGAAGAAACCTTAGAGGTTCCGAAGGTCCAGGCTCTTGGGCAAACATTGAACGTTCACCTCCATATCGGTCGGCTTTCCATAACTTATAACCTCCATAAAGGAGAAGAAAAAAAACGGCATGCATTCATAACTAGTACATAATATTGAAAACCTCGTAGCTCACATGTGCATAAAGAAAAAGAAGGCCTACGCCTTTTCAAACTCGGCGAATCCTCCCTTCAAGCATTTATTAAGACCGCCATAGTAATTTGGAACACCACCTAAGTAGATGAGAGGCTCCCGAACTTTGCCGGGGATATTGGTTCCCATATACCACTAGAAGAAAACCCAGTCAGAAAAAGGAATTTCACAAATTTTTTTAGCAGGAGCAACTTACCGAGTTCGTCTCCGGCAGCAATGAAGAATAAGCAAACTTGCGGACATCTTCACCCCATGCCTGTTCGGCTTGAACGCCAGGCTCGACGCGCTTGAGGCCTTGCTCCCTCATATAATTCATCATTCCGACGATAAAGTCTCCTTGGTATTCTGCGCATGTTGGACCATTGCAGAGCGCGGTGGGTGCCTGGGGTCCGTAGGTGAAGAACATGTTCGGGAAGCCCGACACGGCCATACCCAGGTACGTCTGTGTGCCATGCTTCCACTTATCCGTCAAAAGCTGACCCTCCTTGCCTTGGATGCCCATCTGCAGCAGACCACCGGTCACGGCGTCGAAGCCAGTCGCGCAGACGACGTAATCGAATTCCCATTCCTTCTCGGTTGTCTTGATTCCTCGCTCGGTGACCTCAACGATCGGCGTGGAGTTGACGTCCACAAGCGACACTTTTGGCTGGTTGAAAATCTCGTAGAAGCCATTCTCTAGGGAAATGCGTTTGCAACCGAAGCCGTGGGGCTGAATCTCGGGAGCCAGGATGTCTCGAAGACGGGAATCCGAGAGTCGCGCTCTCACCTTCGATTTCCAGAAATCATAGGCCTCTTTGTTTGCCTCCTTGGTGAAAAGCATATCCTGATAGGTGGCAAGCCAGAAGTGGAAGTCACCGTGTTTCCAGAGCTCTTCATACACCTCCTTTCGCTTCTCGGGGGGATCATCAAACGTGGAGCGCGCAGTGAAGTTGAAGCTGAAGCCACCGAAGCTATTCCGGCGGTTTTCGAACAAGTGGGGATAATCTTTGCGAGGTAAATCTTGCTCCCCTTTCTTGAAGTTGATCTGCTTCATAGGCAAGGCCAGATTGGGAGTTCTCTGGAAGAGAACGAATTCCCCCGCCACTTGACTGAGCTCCTGAGCGAGCTGCACACCTGTAGAGCCAGTCCCGATGACAGCGACCTTTTTACCGCGAAGATCAGGCTCTTCCTTGGGCCAGTATGAAGGATGAACCCATGTGCCTTTGAACTTGTCGATACCCTTCCAGTTGGGAATGTGTCTCTTGGCCGAAAAACCGGTGTTGAGCAGGAAGTACCGAGCCGTGAACTTCTTTCCAGCTGAGCTCGTGATGTTCCAGTGATTCTTCTCTTCATCGAATACGGCTGACGAGACGAATGTGTTGAATTCCGTGTCTATTCTCAAGTCCCATCTGTCGGCCGTGAAGGAGAAGTAATCCCGTAGTTCCTGGCTACCAGGGAAACGCTGCTTCCATGACCAGTCTTTCCATAATCCAGGGTCAGAAAATTCGTAGTGTGGCACTGTACTATCCACGCGGGCACCGGGATATCGGTTCCAGTACCAGACACCACCAAAGTCCGATGCAGAGTCGACAAGTTTCACGTTGAAGCCATTGTCACGAAGTTGCTTGAGTTGGTAGACACCTCCAAAGCCCGCGCCCACAATGAGCGCATCCAAGATGCCGTCGTCAGAGATGGACCCCATGATATTTGAAAATGTTCGGTGGTCAAGATATAGGGAATAAGAGGGAATGAAGAAATGGAATTTGATCCATTGACAGAGGAAACCGGGGGGGGTAATATAGGTAAACATCCTGAACCCCAGGAAATGCAAAACTCTGGGGTATGCTAGCTGTTCCGACGGGAGCTCAACGATGGTACCCGGGGTAATTCCCAGCCTCTGCGTGCTCAGATAGGCTTAATCCGACGTGACTATATCCTTCGGACTCGGATTCGGAACCTTGTGAAGGGGGGTCCCCGAAACCTGGGGAAATGCAAGGCGCCCCCCCCCCCCCCTCCTCCCTTGTCTTCCGGAGTTTCGGACATCACTTCCAGGTGAAGATATTTAGAGTTGCGTGGTTCGTAGATAGTCATGTGCTATTGATGATGATCATCTTCGGTTCAGCAAATTCCCCTGTGGCGGTGCTGCCCAGGTGACCACCATTATGTCCACATACGCTAAAATACATCGAATGAAATAATATAACAAAACTAAGGCCATTCAAATGGGTCTTTTTCTGCAGCTCCTCGACTCTCTGACTGCGGCATCGACCACACGGCTGGAGACCATCGCATTTTTCCTTTCATCACTTGCTGTTCTCGCAGGCTTTTCGGCGACGGGACGCGCCTGGTGGAGGGCTACTTGGTAGTGCCATCACTGCACAAGCAGATACGCCGGAGAAGAAGTGTGGCCTTGAGCGAGAGAGTGCTGGGGGTTGTGGGGGTTGACAAAGCAGATACAAATTCTACCTCATCCGATGTAGAAGCGCAGCTGATCAATGAACGAATGTATTATTACACTTGCAAATCCTCAATTGGTTCCCAAAGCCCCCACTATGTTGCACTCCCTATTCCACTCATTCAGATTTCAACTAATTTTATGTCGTATCTAAGTTCAAGCCCTGCGCGTTCGTCCCCTTGACGCTCCACAAAGTCCACAATCAACGAATCTTTGACCGCAAAGACAGAATCATTCTCGAGATATTTATCGCTTCGATCGAAGATCTGTGTAGTCAAAGGACGATATCCTTCGTTCGTCACCTAGTCTCTGTTAGAATATAGTTCCAGTCGGAAGATCAAGACATACAAGGATATGGATATGGGCCGGGCGGAAAGGGTGACGGTCCATCAATTGAAGAAGCTTGCCCGCAGGTCCTATAGATCGGGATTTTCGTTACCCCTGTATATACGTCCAATTCAGGCAAGGGAGTACAAACCATCGTCTGGGACGGGATAAGGCGTCGGTCGCAAGCAGTAGAAGGAATAAGCGCCGTCCTGGTCCGTCTGGAACTTGCCTCGTAAGTTGAACTCGGTTTGTTCCGAGTCCTGTTGTTCGTATAATCCGTTCGTTGACGCCTGCCAAACTTCGACGGTTGTACCCGCTAGGGGCATTTGCGTCGAAAAGTTCGTTACGCGACCGTGCATGAACGACATTTCCCCATCGCCGGGCTTATTAAGGACGATATCATCTCCATTCTTGCGATACGGAGTATCCGGACGGAAGAATGGGCCCAGGATCGCGGTGGCAGTTGGCGCATCTTTAGCTTCGTCTGCTAGTGTGAAGGTGATTTCATCGACAAGACTATTGTATTGGTGTGAGTGGTGCGACCGTAAAGATGGTAGGGATATAAGGATATACCTACGATTCAAGACCAATGACATCGCAAACGAGCTGTCCTTCGTTGCGCTTGTGATCGCTCATCTGGCCGGCCCAATTCATTAACTGAACGCCAGCCATCCACTCATCGATCGTAAGCTCATTCTCGCGCGCAAAATCATGGACATGTCGGATCAAGCCGGCCATGAGCTGGCGTAAGCGAGGTGGAGTTTTGGGGCCCATCGAATCAATGACATGGTCGGTAAAGTTGGGATCGAAGCGGTGCGCCATGGTGACTGGCTGTATCTGGAGTTAGATTTGGATTTGAACTAGAATGCCTTGATAAAATAATCTCAATATCTATTTGCTGAGGTATTTTATTTATGAACTCCAGGCCTTCGAGCATGATTCTGACTTTCCTGGACTTCGGAAATCGGAGAAAGTGATCGGATCGGACGCGAATTATAAACTTTGCGCCTCCGAACAACCCAACCTTAAAACTTTTCGGGCTCCGAGGAGACAGAGCCTGTTCCAATCAGGGCATCGCAATCCCCGGAATCTGGGGGGAAAGCAATAGTGTTGCTTTCCCCGCAATCCCCACAATATCCGATAACAATCCCCGAACCTGAAAGGGGAGCCCATGAGCATATAAATGCCCTTTGTCCTTCAGAGGTCTCATGGCAACATCACATTTGGGCTTCTTATCCCAACAACCTCACCTGAAAATATCATGACGCACACTATCGCAGCGAAAGAGGACCATGTGGATGTTCTCATTGTCGGTGCCGGGCCCGCGGGGCTGATGCTGGCGAACTGGCTAAGTCGCTTTGACATTAAAACTCGCATCGTGGACAAGCGAGGCTCAAAGGTACTTTCTTCCCCTTGCCGCTGCAAGCTGTATGCTAACTGGAGCCCAGATCTTCAACGGTCAGGCAGATGGTCTGCAATGCCGCACTCTGGAGATTTTCGACTCGTTTGATTTTGGTCATCGCGCTTGGCGTGAAGCGAATCACATGGTCGAGATTTGCCTGTGGAACCCCGATGACAACGGCCAACTCTCCCGTTATGATCGCATTCCAGACACCATTCCTGGAATTAGTCGTTTCCAACAGGTCGTGCTCCACCAGGGTCGCATCGAGCGCTTCTTCCTTGATTCAATCAAGGAGCATAGTGACATCGCCGTGGAACGCGGTGTGTTACCGATCGCCTTTGATTTCGATGAGGCCAAAGTAGGAGATTTCGAAGATTACCCTATCAACGTGACGCTTCGAACCCTGTCCGGTGAAGAATCCACACCTGAGCAGCGGCAGCAGCATCAGAAGTCTGCCGATGGTCAGCAGACGGCTATCGCAGATGGCCTGTTCCGAAGCAACTTAGTCGCCGATAACACCGAGGACCTTATTAAGTCGATAGAAGCCACGTCAAACGCCAACCAAGAAGAGCACATTAAGGCCAAATTCATGGTCGGCTGTGACGGAGCTCACTCCTGGGTACGTCAGCAATGCGGTTTCAGCTTAGAAGGTGACTCGACCGACTATGTCTGGGGAGTGCTCGACATTGTCCCTATCACCGACTTTCCCGATATCCGCCACCGATGCGCTATTCACTCGGCAAACGCAGGCAGTGTGATGGTCATTCCGCGTGAGAACAAATTGGTCCGACTCTATATCCAGCTCCAGGCGACAGAATATCAGAAGAAGGGCGGTAAAGCAGACCGATCCTGGATCACTCCTAAGATTATCCTACAGTCTGCCCAACGCATTCTACACCCCTATAAGCTCGATTACGCGTATTGCGACTGGTGGACTGCCTACCAGATTGGCCAGCGTGTAGGCAACCACTTTTCGCTGCGTGATCGTGTCTTCTTAGCCGGCGATGCTGTCCATACGCACTCTCCTAAGGCTGGTCAGGGTATGAACGTTAGTATGCAGGATAGTAAGTCTATCATTCCCGAGACTCATATATAAACGCTAACAGTTACAACAGCGTATAACTTGGGATGGAAGCTCGCGCATGTGGTCAAGGGCCTTAGTGACCCGTCCATTCTCTCAACCTACGAGTCTGAGAGAAGGGATATTGCCCAGAAGCTAATCGCTTTCGATCATCGCTTCTCGCGACTTTTCTCCGGACGCCCGACCAAGGACATCATGGACGAAGAGGGTGTCAACATGGAAGAATTCAAAAAGGCATTCGAAAAAGGAAACGAATTCGCCAGTGGTATCGGTAAGTTATCCATGCGACTCGGGGCAAATCAAATACTAATCTTTATCACTACAGCTGTCAACTATGACGCCAGTGTCCTCGTCGCAAAGGAGGACGAAACCGCAGCTCAAAGCAACGACAACGACATTTTGGGCACCCAAGAGCGTCGAGCAATTAGCAAGCCCCAGCTGGCCACCAAGATCGATATCGGCAAGCGCATTCCTAGCTTCAAAGTGTTGAATCACGCCGATGCCCGACCGTGGCACCTCCAAGAATTGCTAAAGAGCAACGGTCGCTGGCGAATGATCGTTTTCCCCGGACGACTTACCGACATTCAGAACATGCAACGCTACAAGAGTCTGGGTAAGTCGCTGGGAGCTCCGGACTCGTTCCTCCGTCGCTTCACACCACCTGGAAAGCCGATCGATAGCGTGATCGAGGTTCTGACTGTTCACTCGGGGCCACGAACGAGCATCGAGCTTTTGGATCTTCCAGAGCCGTTCCACCCTCATCACGGCGACATGGGATGGGACTATTGGAAAGTCTACAGCGATGAGGAGTCTTACCACGAGGGCCATGGACAGGCTTATGCCAATTATGGAATTGATCCAAGCCGCGGTGCCAGCGTGATTATTCGTCCTGATCAGTATGTCAGTTGGGTCGGAGAGGTGGATGACTACGGGCAGATGGCCCACTTCTTTGCTGGTTTCATGAAAGAAAAAGAGGATGACAAGCCAGAGATTCGGAAGTCGGTGCAGTAGTTGGAGCTACGCGATTGTAATAACTCTCAGTAATCAGATTCCAATTGTCGAGAATAAATGAAAGTGCTTGAGTGTTCATGATTTGACAGTGACGCTACCCAGAGGCAAAATGTTGAACGATAAAATGCAACTTTTATCTGGGAGTTGACAAAACATGCATACAAGCTGCTGGCTCAGCCATAGACTTTCTGTCAAATCGCCCTTTGACGGTTACCAACGTTTACGGTCGCCGAGATCATGCAGAACTATTACACAAGCTTTGTCCAGACCGGCACTCCCAAATCATTCGAGTCGCCTTTCTAAATGAATGAGCCCTGACTGGGTGTTACATCATTGGAGCCAAAGAGAGCGAAATCTGTAGATCGGACGAGTCTACCACATCAAGTATTTCAATGTCCCGGCGATCTCTCGAAGATCCGATAGGCCAATAAATGATTCCATGAATCGTGCTTTGGGTAAAAACCGAGTCAAGCTATCTTGAGTTGTGATCAGCTCCAAGGTCAATTATCTCGCAGAGGCAGTTCTTGTTAAAGTGTGTGGCGTCCATGAAGCCGTGTGCGGTGCAACACTCAACAGTATAGCCCCGGGAATCAACTCACCCAATTCATCAATGAAGTCACGACAGTCAACGATGCCGGTAATACACCTGAGCCCGACGGCGAGGGACTGGAACCAGAGAGGCCTGAATACCGAAAATTAGTTATTCTGAAATACAAGCAGCAGCAAGCGATACCAGTACCAACGAACTAACTATCGTAGTATAAACGACCCTATAGGAGCTAATCCCTTCTGGATATAGTCTGAGGTGGGCTAAGTGTTGCTCACAGATTGGACACTGAGTATCACTGAGTAATCAGAGAGCATCCAATCGACTGAAAAAAAGCTCCCAGGGTGATTGAAATCCGGAGCTGTGGCTGCGAGGGAGCGGTAAACCCGAGACTACGAAGGCCCATAGCGCTCACAGGCCAAAACCCCTATATTCTTACCTTCTACTTATTATATAGAGTTTAAATTTTTGGAATTTATAATGACAGTAGCTATATAAGTATGGGGGTTCAACTTCTGAATTCTCAGTATATTTATACTGTTTGGGGCCTATCTGGGGGCCCATTAACCCGCAGTGGGCTTCTCCTTAGGCATATAGCCTACCGGTGGGCCCGAAGGTAGGGCCCAAAGCTCAGCCCATTTACGGGTTGGGTTGGGCTGAGCTATAGGCTTTATGGGCTTTGCGGAGCTCTAAACCATATAAAGCTTTTGGCACCATACAAATCAATGCATCTCCATATTCTGGGCGGTTGTAAGTCCAAAAAATCTACCCACTTGGCCGGAAGTCTTTCAGCCTGTCAATCTTTTCAGAGATTTTAAATTATCTTGGGATTCAACTGTTCAAGATCACAGAGCGCTCCACGTGAGATTGATTTTGATCGACACAAGCGGCCGTGCTGTTGCTCAAATCGACGCTTTGAACATCCTTCTTGCTTTGAGATATTCAAATTTGCTCGAAAGATGTCCCCATGATTGCCGGGCTCCACTCAAAGGTACAGATATATTTGCATCGTATACTACTTCCCTGGTGCGAGGTCGGAGAGGACTCGGACTCAGACGCGCAAGATAGTATACCTTCACATCCTAGCTTACAGACTAGCATACATGCTGTGGATGACGTAGATGCTCTTCGTTACTTTGCACTGGCATCTTATGTAGAGGCGAATGTCCTGCGAAGAAGCTCTTGTCTTCAGTGCTGTCTTGACTTGTGTAGAAACGCTGACATCTAAAATCTTCTTCTGTGAAAATTCTCTTTTACAAGAACCAGATAGTGAACATGATCACAGAAATGATAATTTTATTACAACATCAACCAGCTTTCTATATTCTTTGACGTGCCTGTAATGCCTTTTGACACAGGATACCAGAGCCCATACTTTCTTTACTCCTTATTCATTCCGCTATCGTTGCAACCAAATGAGTAACCCAGCGTGGAATGCGTACTCATTCCATACAAGGCGGTTCCGTGACCAACAGGAGCACTTTCGTAAACGGTGGCCTGAGTAGTAGTTGTCGGAAGTACTGGAGGTACTGGAGGTTGTGAGGATAGAGGGTTTAGGGTTGATGATCAACTATTCAGTAGTTATAGAGGAGATACATACATGTAGATATGTCATATAATTTTCAATGCCATAATTGAGTTTAGAACGATTTTTAATTCTTCTCTGTATATACAATGTTGTATGTAACTATGTATATTCTCGTGGCCCCAGGCTACACGCATGCAACATACACCAGGGGATTACCCTATCTAAGATTTCACTATCTAAGAAAGTAAATAGTGGCCAACATTTACAAAATAAAATTTCATGATAGATAATCAAACGAAAGAACGGGCGAAAAAAAACAAAAACATACAACAGTGAGGATTCGCTGGTGGTCACCCACCCAACTACTAACTCACCGGCGTGTGGCTTAAGTACGGCTGAGCGGACGGGAAGCCCTGTTTTCCACACCCTATGGTCGTATGTGTCATGTAACGTGTGGGAGAGAATTGTAAGATGCAGATAGCTGTGTGATTAAAATGGTGATGCCGGTTATGTCCAGTGTCTATCTCAGTGCATGATGACCTTGCTCGGCGGGGTAAGCACTTCCCCCTGATACGCGGGCCCGGGGTATGGACAGCCGCGTAGTACCAATGAGACAATCGAATTTTGAGTGCAATTCTCAGGAGTTAGTGGAACGAAGTTTGTAATGATAAATCTCGAAAGGTTGGAGAGGAGCAGACAGGGAGAAGGAAAGAGCCAAGGAGAGAACAGGGTGGAGATCAAGATGACCGTGCAGACTCGTATTTGTCACACCCCAGTGCGTTTACCTTGCTTTGCCGATGTTCAAGTTTTGTTGGGTTGTAGTTGTTCTTCGCAGAGCAGACATTGGAAATATTTCCGAGATAATGTACCATATAATGCCAGTCAGATGAGGCCATAGGGCCGCAGTACAATGGCTATATTGTACGTATTCTGCGCGACAGAACATTGCGAAACCGGACAAGGGACAAACACCAAAGAGGGACAGCCTCTATCACAAAAGGCCCTGTCAAATGCGTCGTACTAGACAATAAAGCCACTGCATCACTGAAATATGATAGTTCATTTCCTCGGACTTCATCATTATATATCAAGATGGGCATTTCACATCTCTTCCTGTGCCAATACTAAATGTATCCACTTTATCCGTCATCGTGAGTAACCCCCCCCTTTACGGCAGGTCAGATAAAAGGGTTCCGAAGAGAGTAACCTTTACTGGGCAAAAATGGTCACGAATACGACATGGCCAAGTTGGAAACTAAGCCGTGTTGACCTCTGTATATAGTACCCAAAGGTTGACTCACCGGGAGGGAGCAGAGTACCCTCCCGAGGTCTCGGCTTCTCGAATGGCCGGCTTCTAGGGTCCAATCACAATTGTCAGCTGTAAGAACGAGTCCGATCATTAGGCAGGTATATTTATGATCACGATTCTGATGCAAAGCCTCACCAAAAGGGACGCTAGCTGATGACTCAGCGGGGTTTGACGCTGACGTGCTACCCGTCCCAGACCTAGGTAACTAGGTAGGTCCGGGGGTACTTCCGCTGAGTAAACCGGATATGTTTCTTCCGTTGGCCCCGTGGATCTATAAAAGTATATTTAAAAGTAAAAAGAAACCCCAAAAAAACTATAAAGCCCTGTCCAAGTAACAAGGACCGTTCGTGATGTACATTATTCTATACAGTTTTTTTTCCCTCATACCCTTTGGCCTCGTACCCTGAAAATATAAGCCAACTCAATGGTACCTAAATCATTTAAAGTCATTGTCGTCGGCGGTGGCCCTGTCGGTCTAACCGCCGCCCACGCCCTTCACCACGCAGGCATTGACTTCCTAATCCTTGAATCGAGGAGCTCTGCGGTTCTGGATCAAGGTGCTAGCCTTGTTTTATCTTCGCCGAGTCTCAGAATCATGCATCAGTTGGGAGTTCTGGAAAGACTGTTGAAGATAGGAGGAGAGCTTCAGCACACGCAGTCTATGACACGAGATGGACATCAATTTGTTAACTCTCAAGCAATCTTCCAAGTCCTGAAAACGAAGTAAGTTTTCCCTGATGTATTTGATAACTAATCCGCTCTACGATTCTCATCTATTCGTAAAAAGAGATCTATACTAATCACCTCTTATCAGCCACGGAACTGCGCCAGTCGCATTTCATCGCGCCCAGCTCATTGAAACTCTGTTCGAGAGCTTGCCCACAGCGGCGAAGGATCGTTACCTTCTGAATAAGAAAGTAGATTCCATCGAATCCGATAAGACCGGAGTGCGTGTGACTTGCACCGATGGAAGCACTTACGACGGATCTATTGTCATTGGAGCAGACGGCGTACACAGCAAGACTCGTCGAATAATGCGCGAACAAGCGCTGGAGGAAGTCCCTCAGCGTGATTGGGATGCGGCCGTCCCCTTCCCGGCTCTCTACAAATGCATGTGGTGCAGCTTTCCTCGGGTCGGCGACTGTGGACAAGCCACCGATACACAGTCCCAGGATATGTCAACCATGTTCTTAGCCGGTCGGGAGCGGGGGTGGATCTTTCTTTACGAGAGACTGCCTGAGCCGACGACGTCGCGCGTGGACTATACAGAGGGAGATCGACAAGCCTTTGCAGCTAAATTTGCTGGTTTTCCGGTAACCGACAAGTTAAAGGTTAAGGACGTGTATGCTACTCGTCTGACCGATGGGATGGCGAATTGTTTTGGCTGGAGATGCTTGTCATAAATTTACGCCTAACGCGGGACGCGGCCTTAACAATGGGATCCAGGATGTGGTGGCTTTGTGCAACGGGCTTCATGAGATACTGGAAACGAGAACCGAGAATGATTTGCCGGATCTAGTCATTCTGAGTAAGATGTTCGCAGACTATCAGCAGACCCGATCAGCTCCTGTGAAGTCCGACGGGGATCAGTCCCTTTACCTTTCCCGCATGCATGCCTGGGCAAATTGGTTCTCTCACTTTATGAGTCGCTATGTTCTGTCGTACGATTGGTTGTTGACCTGGACGGTGAACTCACTTGCCGCCAAAAAGATTCGGAAATCGTTGGTATTGAAGTATATTCATGTTGATGAACCATTCTTGGCATCGGTTGAGTGGGAACATCCATTGCGAGAGAAGGTAATCGAATAGACACATAGTGGAGCTCAGAATGACTTTCTAGGCGATCTCTCCTTACCCTATAGTTCTTACCTTATAGTTAAAACAAGGGGAAATTATAACGTAATTCAACTTAATAGCGACTATAATTATGGAATTACCATCGTTTACATATGATCTTCTTAAAATAGAATAAAACGTAACCTCCAACCGTATTTATATTTACTATAGAAAAAGGATTAAAATAGTCACTTCTCAAGAACTCCATTGTTAGGTAAAAAGCGCCAAGAGAGCTATAACCGTCCCGGTGCGATGTAGAGCTCAAGTTTGGCCGTGTTGACCATGATTCGTTAATTTTGGGGGGGGGGGGATGAAATACTAAAGACTCGAGGCTTATCCTCCCTTTTGTGCGTTCCCTCGCAATCCTCCTTAAGCTATCAAATCCATCCCGAATAGGGGATACAAAAATAAGGGATTGTTAATGCGTACTGATAGATTACGGTTCAATTATACCATCATAGCTACTAGTACATTTAGTAAAATGAATTGTTTCCGGCAATTAGTATCCCAAGTATCAACCAGAGCACTTCACTCGTCTGACGAGCTTTTCTCTCATTCATTACGTAGAGCATGACTAGTATAGCGCTCTCCAGACCCGCCTTCTTCGTGAATTTCCTGCTCATCTGAATTCAGGAGAGCTCCGATGCGATTAAGAAGCTCCGTTTCTTCCGGGTCTAGTTTCGTAAATTTATTGGTTATAATTTGTGCGTGGCGACGTGCTGGCGACAGCTCCAATTCCTTTAATATGTAGGGCACGTAATATATCAGAAGGCCGAGAAAGCTGGTCGCAATATAGACAATAAAGATTGCACGGTAGGAATTCCGAGGCTTTTGGGAGCCTATGTCGTTAAACGCTAAACACCCAAGGTAGATACCAATTCCAATGACAAAGGAGGCTAGTGCGTATCTCAAAAGAAGGGTAGGTGCCTTGATCATCAATATAGAATGGAAGGAAGCAGACTTCCATCGATTTTTGCTCTTGAACTCCTTTATCATTGACTCAAGCTCTTCCATTCTTTTGTGTCTCACGGTTGATTCATCGCCGATATCGTTCTTCCGTATAGTTGATATCATTTTATCCATATCTTGCTCCAGGTTATGAAGTCGTTGAGAACTGCTAGGCTTGCCGAAAAAGTCTTTGATATCGTCGGTAGTAAAAAGGCCACTCATTCTTTGTTGAACCAAGCAATAATAAAAGACAGACAGGCTTCCAGCTATCAAGCTGAGCACAAAGGCTGCTTCTGCAGTCCAATGGACCTGGTCAAGGTCTGTAAGTGCCAGGGCTGTAATAGCAACCTGCGCCACAATAGCTGCCTAAAAGGTTCTTATTAGAAACAAACTCAGCTTTTATTGGGTGAGTCGCATAGCCCAACCAACCCCTATTGCCCAGGGGTTGGGCCGCATCACGCGTCTAGTGCAAATTTCAAGACATAAGTATCTTTTGTATGAAAACACTATATGTAAGGTACTTAACGTGAAAGGTTCTTGTAACTAACTCGTATCTTTCAAGGTCTTCAAGAGATGATAAATTTGCCAAACGTAGATATATATGAGTATACTAACTAAATTTTGAACTTTTGGTGATTTATGAGATAGAAGGAACTCCAGGCAACATGCGAGGAAAGCACAGGTCCCATATTCAAGAAGAGTACAACTTCTTCTCGTGAGTGTGTAAGCCATGGACATTACCCTCAGTCTGTGCACTCGCGCTTCTCATCTCAAAGCGAACCGATCCCTTGTTCACCCCGTCACGCAGGGCATCAAGATTCTGGACACCGATATCCTGGAGAGAATGCTGCACACCAGCAACAAGGTAAGGGACAAACTGAGTAATAGAGCCACGATCAATCACGGAGCCCGCAACACCCTGTGCAACCTTGACCTTATCATTCTCGGAGAAGTACCGCGAAGCACCGGCATTATTGCCAGCACCACTCTTGCTCTTGTCTTCCATGACAGCAATACTTCCCATACCACGGAAGGCCTTGACCAACTGTCCTTCATTGCTCACAAAGTACTCACCAGGAGACTCAGTGGTACCGGCAAGCAAGCTTCCCATCATAACTGCCGAGGCACCTAGCGCAAGTCCTTTCACAATGTGGCCCAGGTTCTGGACACCACCATCGGCAATGGTAGGGACACCAAAGCGAGCGGCAAAGGCAGACACACTGCGCACGGCGGCGGCCTGAGGACGACCAGCGGCCATGACTTCTTGCGTGATGCACGCCGAGCCACTACCCATACCGATCCGTAGACCATCCGCACCGGCAGCAATCAGCGCCGCGGCTTGCTCCCGGGTAACAATGTTACCCGCAATAACGTCGATATCGGGGAAGGTTTGCTTGATGTATTTGATCATGGCAATCTGGAACTTGCTGTGGCCCTGGCTGCTATCGACGACTACAATATCCAGACCCGCGTCGACGAGCTTCTGGAGACGGACCTTATCCGCGTCGTGCGTGCTCACGGCCGCAGCGCAGAGTAGCTGCTTGGATGGAAGCTTCGACGCAAGAGGATAGTGAATGTTTTTCATCAAGTCACTCCGGGAGAGTAGGGAAATCAGGGATCCATCCTTATCCACGATTGGCAGCTTGCCCTTCTTCGAACTCCGGAGGACTTCGTTGGCTTCGGTGAGGGTGGTGCCTGCGGGTGCGGTGACGAGGTCTGTCGCCATAACAGCCCTGACTGGATCCTCGGGGTTCCTGTGGAACTGGATGTCTCTGCTAGTGACGATGCCGAGAAGCTTCGAATGGAGTGTTCCCTTTTCTGTGAACGGAATAAGGTAAGAACCACCAAACAAAACAAAGCGCGAAAGACAAAATCCTAGGAGAAACCCAACTAACCAGTCACGGGGAATCCGCCAAATCCCCATTTAGTCTTCAGTTCCTTTGCCTCTCCGACTGTCGTGTCCGGGGACAGAACAATAGGGTCCTGGATGAAGCCATTTTCATAGCGTTTCACTTTCCTCACCATCTCGGCCTGCTCGTCTGGAGGGCAGTTATTGTGGATAACACCCAAACCGCCCAGAAGAGCCATATGAATGGCCATGTTGTGTTCGGTCACAGTGTCCATGGGAGAAGACAGGAGAGGGGCCTTGATGGTGAAACGCCGGGTTACTTTGGTTTCCAAAGAAACATCAGATGCCGGGAAAGCTGTTCGGAAGATTAGAGACAACTACCACTAAGCCATGGTTGGTTGCCTTACTGATAGAACCGGGCAAAACGAGAAAGTCATTGTAGGTCAAGGCTCCATGACTATCCGAGTCGAGGAGAGTATCGACGTGGAGGCCATCCCCAGGATACTCTTTGAGCACCTCTAGAGCCTTTGTATAGTCCTGAATTTCGACCATAATGCAAGTAAACCAAAAGAAATAAAAAATAGAAATAAAAATAAAAAACTAATATGTATTGGGATTGGGGGGATAATTCCCGAAGAAAGTCAGAGGGGCAGGGGACGGGTGTCCTTTTAACCTTGGAAGGCTCTAACAGTAACACGCTTAGCGAAGGATTTGTTGATAATCCACGCCCCACAACAACTAGTTTACTATGCTGCCTGAGCACATACCTGAGTACGGAGTACGGAGTTCTCCGTAATGAGCCTGGTCCGGAACTATACCATGCTAGCAGGGGTTAGAGAACTGACCAATCAATACAGAGCCTAGGATGTATATGGATTGTCGGTGTAGAGGCGCGATACGACGCAAGAAAAAAACGTCAAGACAAGCCTTACCAGACTCAGCACTAATGGTTGTAACGTTCTATGATCTCTCGAGTACTACTATCCATCCAATGCTAGAGCGAGTCCTAATATGAAGAGGGATTACAATCTCTCACCCAAATATAGCCCCAGAGTGCCTCTCCAAGAATGATGAGAATCTAAATCATTTGTAAGTCAATATCGGGTCTGTACGGGGGCCTGGACAATGTGCGGGCGAGTTGGGTGGGGCCGCCCGCCATCCGGCCCCACATAACCGAAAATTTCGAATGCGCTAACCATGACCTAACCATGGAACCTGTAAAGATCGCTGCCAAGACTTGGGGGCTATTCTTACCTACATACATGGGTGTACGCAAGCCTGATTTGTCCTGGAAAAATTATCAGTAGCCTGTTATGTTGGTACTGAAGGTTGGGAGAAGTCAATTCATGATTAACATGATATTTCCGCCAGAGCTGTGGGCAATTCCGACTAGAGGACATGACATTTGCTCACGAAAATGGTTGGTCATCAAGAAGAGGTCCCACGCGAAATCAATCAATGTATCTAGGAAATTGTTGAATTTGTAGTGATTTTCAAGAATAAAACGGTGATTATATACAATCCATACTGAGCTGATCCTTGTTTTCTATCCCACTCTAAGCCACGAATATGGAAGCTAGCAGCTTGTTCCCACAGCTCGTCCCACAGCGGCTCATTCCGTTTTTGTCCCCAAGCTTTAAGGATGTCAAATGAGGCATCGGGTTAAAGAAAAGGTCACCTTCGGCAGACCAACTCCATGAGCGGCAATGAAAGTAATTACATCGGCTGGAACGGGACCATCGTGTTTAAGGGTGTATTGTTTGGCATTAAGTTCCAGTACATCTTCCTGGGTGACTGTGGTCCTATATGACTGCTCGGGACAAGATATTCAGCAACGATGAGCTTCTCGCAATAGTAGGAATTCGCCAATATTCCTGCGAACAAAAACTTCGAAAGTTGTCATAGAGATATTCTCCTCCTTTTCCTTGCAGGGCGCAAGCAATATCTCTAGTCTAAGGCTTCTAACCCCTTGTGCTCTTGTATTTCCTTTTAATTGATATTTCAGGTTTATGGTTACCATCTCGATAACAAGTATTTGTCATTGAAGATTTCATTAAATTTCACTTCTTAGCTAACTTTCACTTCTCATCCCTAACTCACTTCTCGGCCAAGGCAAACATATAGCCGTCCCAACCATACGTCTGTTCAGCATGCGGCCGTAAAGTCGAGCAACTCTGAATGGGAGTTTCGCCCGCGGATCGGGCTCATGAAATTGGATACTCCTCTGGAAATCCAGCCTGGTCGGCTGAAACTGCCAGGCCGACCCGTAGAGCTTCATCGCCGTGAACCAAACTGAAGTCATTGCATGCAAAAGGTCATTCCATGGGACTTCTCCCGGGTAGGGTTAAAAAGTATTGTTCGGAAGACCTTGAGCGCACGACCATCAACAAAAAGGGTGGGTTCACGACCAGCAGTATCGGGTCTTGTGAGAATTTCCGCTTCTGTAATGGCTATGGGGTGCTGAGGTATTCCACGGGTTTTGACTTTCCTTCTGGGTTCTGCAACATCGAGTGATTTTGTCGAAACATTGGAAGAGACTTTAGAAGTAGGATTGTGTGAAAAGTAGGTATCGATGCTGCCTTTTCCGTTAATACCCGCAGTTCCGACAGTCGAAGGCTTTATCGGCTCAATCCACTATGTAGTGCGCTTTAAGATGCGCTGCTGGGAGAGGAGACTCCGCACAGCAATGCTACTCGATTGATCGCTGAAACTGACCATAACCCGGTCATTATCGGCCCAGAAAGCATCCAGGTGGGCTTCAGCGTTGCGCAGCGCCGCCACGCTCTCCTTAGTACGACGCCTTTCGACGGGATAGGTAAATTTCCCGCCTGAAGGGTCGCCGAGCCGCGAGGCTCGAGTGAGGACGGTTGTATCACGAAGGCCCTCGAGGATCTGTGCCCATGATTTGGTCCACTCTACATAGTCCTGCTCAAAGTTTTCCTCACGATTAGAAAGTTCAATGGCAAATTCCCGGGCCCACGGGTAATAAATCTCCAACTGGTGTAAACACTGGGAAATAATGGAGATGTCACCAAGGACCATGGTGACGTATGAAGAGAGTAGGTCCCGCGCTCTTGGGTCTGATTGGAGGAGTCGCTCTAGCTCGTCGACAATCAGAGGCATACCAACCAAAGCCAAGCAAGAGCTATTCTTAGACAGAGTGCGAAGTAGCCAAAGCACTCTGTTCTCCACCTTTCCCATCTTGTAGCGGCACTTGAGCACGACCGAGATATCTGTCGACTGGGCGTCGGGTGGCAGGCGAGCGAAGTATTTCCGCAAAGGCGGGGAGGCCGCAACTCCACATTGGAGATTAGATAATGGTTCTGTGGCCCCAAGGTGGAGGTAACAATGGAACCGAAGCAATGTGTGTAGATACTCCTCCGGCAAACCTCTTGAAGGCGAGATCTCGTCAACATACTGTTTTTGTAACGAGACCAACTTCTTAGCTTAGCTACTAACTTCGGAGAACAGCTCTAGGTCAAGGTACGCTTTCGAGACAACAGAGCCAATAATGTGTGCCCAGAGTTCCGACCGATCACGGTTCATAAGCGGGTGGATATTTCCATAGAGATCTTTCAACGTCTCCTGACGATGGTCCCTGGCCTCTTGCAGTGTCCTAAAAAAATAATCGGGATCCTCGCGCAAAGCCCACACGTGATCTTCTGCAGTCGACGCCTTTGTGGCGAGCAGTGACTCGACAAGGCCAAGATCCAGTTGTGCTGGGACGCGGTATGGGGCTTCTGCAGCCATCACACCCAAAGACTTGAAACCGCTTATCTCACTTTCGGGTTTAAGGGGCGGTTCTGGTAAAACAGGGAAGGAGTCACTGGTCAAGGTGGACTCGGGGATATCATGGAGAAGCTGCGTGCAGCACTTCAACAAGAAGGTCAAAAGTCGCTCTTGTATTTCCAGTATCAGCAGTCCCTGTCCAGGAATGCACTGCTTTTTTGTTTTGTCATCCATTCAAAGGAATCTGGGTTTTTCGCTCCAAGCCACAAGCCTCCCATAGTCTTTGATATTCTCTGTCAGGCGGTTCATAATCATCGTATGGTTATCCAGAAAGATGAGCCCAACTGCATTGCTGACCCTGCCCATATTCGTAGCACCGAAGTCGACGGCCGTAAAATTCGAAGGGTGGTGGCGATTTCGTGAGTTCAGCAGCATGGGCAGCGTCTTGGTGGTCAGGAGCTTCTCCTGGTTTATGTAAGGCCAGATGTAAGAGTCCCGGTATATGATACTTTTGTTATGGTCGGCGAAAGCTTGGAAGTCCGGGCGATGCATTACTGGCATATTCGGCCAGGCAATTAGCATATCTTTAGTCTCTGCTGCCGAGTCTTTTTTCGTCCACCGCTCGCGAATCAATGTCTCGTGACGTTGTAAGGTTTCGTGCAAGGTTTGATAGGTGATGGATATTTTGTCTGACCTTGCCGCGGCCTCTCAACGAACGTTTGCCAGAGACATCACCTCCGAAATGAAACCACAAATGGACTTGGAGAAAGTTGAAAGATCACTCCGATCCATGCTGCCTGTGTACAAACTGGGGTCAGCATAGGTGGGCGTGGGTAAGTACTGGAATTGTCGAGAGATCACTGTAGTTGGTGGGGCACTGTGCTGGCAATGAAGAACTTGACGCGTTGAAGGTTCTGTTTTAGGAAAGAAGAAAACATGTATAGTTTAGATGAGTGGGAGCAACAAACAGTACCTATGCGACCTCTTCATTTGCCCATGAATGGCCACACTGCTTCCCACTGACTTATCTCTTCGTTTGTCGCGCATTGAGAATCCAAGAATTCATGCCGGCATTTTTCCAATCGCACTTTATAGTACTCGTAGCTAATAGTATTCGTAGCTACTGTGGTTCACGCAGCCGTCCCATCCTCTGTATGCACCGACTTGATCTAGGAACTCCTCCATTAGTACAACACCACTCGCCCACTTTTTCTCGTCCTCCTTTTGCTTTTGTTTATCCTCCTCGATAAAGGAAAGTGGGCAAGGCACGGAAGACCCTATATAAATCGCCCATTTTTCTTGTAGTCTTATGAGCATGCCTTGAACAATTGGTTCGCCGCCACTGAAGAGAGAGCCTGAAAGGCCCGTGATTTGGCCAGGGAGTGAATCTCTGAACCGCAATGCTGCTGCAATCTCAGGATAATCCTGCATCATTTGGATAGTATAAAGCTTGTAGAGAGACTGAGCAGCACGAAGCTTCTTCGCCTCAAGCTGCTCTTCCGCGCTGAGCTCATCGAAATTCTCGGGCAGACTGATAGATTGTAGTCCCTCCGGAATTGGCCCCTCAAATTCAATCATGGCTGGATGACGCGCTTGAAGAAATAGGGGTGATAGGTTCACTGCCTGCCAATCAACAATAGAGAGAATCTCTGTTGGCCGATCCGGGTTCACGAAGATGTTATCCCCATGTAAGTCGGGGTGCCATAGAGCCGGCTCGGATATTTCTTTGTCTTTCGGTGATAAATATTGAGCAACCTTGAGGTAATTCCACAGTGTCTCTTCTCCCTCTTGCGATGAGCGGTAGGTTGGTATTGACCAGGCCCATAAAAGAGTCCTTGCTGACGTGGGAAATGTGTAAAGGTCTGTAGACAAGCAAGTTCGTGGTGGGCACGAGAAAGAACGTAATCCTCAATAGATGCCCTATTAGAGAACACATGTTAGGACGGTTTTCCAACGAGGAAGACACTTACAGGGCCCTCGGTGAACTTCAACGGCATTTCTGCCATCATCGAAGAACGTTCGATTCGTTGTTGGACCAACAGCAAATTCCACACCGACAGTACTCCTTTCACCCGCAAGCTCAATAATCTGATTTGAATGGATATTAGGCAGGTTATCGGCATAATACAGGCTTCCATACATGGGAAATCGAGTGGATATGAGTGCTTTCTCAAATCTAGCGAGTTGTTGAGCAATATCAAGTTTTTCAGGACCTGGTATATCATTCCACAGTTTGCCAAGTTCCACTCCCTGGCTCTTCTCCATTATAATATACTCGGCTCCGATATCGTCGGTGGAGGGGCTCCAAGCGTACACTATCGGGGCTGGAATGTTGAGGACATTCCGAACCTAGAAATTGGGTATATAGTCTTAGCAACACAAAGTCAAGCAACCCTCACATAGTCCATTGTCGCCACCTCACTAGCTGTGGTAAAGTATTGCGGTCCGGCATTAGGATTGGGGAGCTTTGCAATCACTTCTTTCCCATCGTTCATCGTAAGAAGAAAGTCCTTGTTAAAGTTCCCCTCTGGAAGCTTCTGTACTTCGACGCAGGACATAGACCCTGTCGCCTGGGTCGCGATCTTGACGAGTTCTGCTAGGTTGAACTTAACATAGCGACGAGAAAGCTGCTCCTTCTCATTCCAAAGCCAGCGTCCCGATGTGTAGCGATAAAGGCTATCCTCATCACAGTCTAACGTGGAGGTTCCTTGCGTGACAGAGGTTGCATGCGACCAGGGCTGAACAGATGTTGAAAATGCGCGCCAGACGCGCGCATTTTCAACATCGGAACCTGGTTATATCAACAATCTGCGATAGAAGGCATGATGAAACGAGTTTAACATTGCAAGGGCGTAGATAAGATGGGTTGGAGGATCCCATAAGCCCTGCGTGCGTACATTTTGTCAAGGGTCGCGTTCAGAAAGAACACATCCTTATCACATGCATCACATTACGGGCGGGTGCAGTGACCAACTTGACTGACCAACTTGACTGTTTTCGTCCATCCCCTTTTTCAGTATCTGCCCCTTTCTTTGCCTGGATTGCTAATTCGGAATATCTGAACATGCTAACACTTATCAAATACATATTTCTAGTTCCACAGTTCTGTTATCACTCCAAGGATTCTTGTCTAGCTTTCCAATCAATATGGACTTAATGTTTATTTATTTATCAGGCGTCAAAACTTGGGGCATGTTTATTTTTCTCTTTAGGCTTCCCTATTATTATTAGCTCTGATATAGCCACAACGATAAGAGATCACGCTCGCACTGGTCCACACCGACGATATCGCTATTTGGTCCTAGTCAGAATGATGATGTCATTTTGGCCCACCGCTACCCACCTTAGGTATAGCACGATGTTTAGTCAACAATGACCTACACTTATGAATGTACCTTGCACGGATCAAGAGGTGATAATCACTCAAGATTCCCGATTACAAACCTGAGGTGAGCTCGTGGAGGTCTGTGCATCAATTATGAACGAATTCAGTTTATGCCCGAAGATCTCCCGGCTGACATGGATATTCCCTGATTGGTTATTTGGGATCCCCGTAGTTCCTAAACTTCATGTTACCCTTGGAACCCGCAGATATGACTTCATACGTGGCTTTCACGTCAATTTCCCCGTCTCTTATTCTCAGCCTCTTACTTCCCCTCATATCTTGTATAGCAATCGAGTCTGTACGGCGTACTCTGTACATATATATCTAAGTGGTACAACACCCTTCAACTTTCAAGGGTCAAAAGCAACATTCCCTCAGCTCAGCCAAGACTTCCCGGAGATCTCATTGTTTGGATATGGTAGAGTATAAGTGGCACCCGAACGTTAGAACCTTCTATAACCAAATACCAACGCATAAAATGGACAATGGTAGAGTGCTCTGACGTCAGGCTATGTGGGGAATGCCAAGAAGGGAAGGGACCTCGGGATGCCGCAGATCAATTCACAAGGCTTTTTTTTTTTCTTCTTCTTTTTTTGATATTCCCATATAGGATATTAGGATGATTGGGAATATATTATGAACACATTAAATAATGTGACCATCTGAATATATTGTAATATATATAACTGTCATTGTTCCACATCTCCAATCATAGCAATTATCATCGCTAGATCTAATCTCAGTACGGCGTTGCACGCCACGGGCGCCACCACTCTGCAGTGTAGATCCACTATAAATCCGGTTTCAGCCCGTGGAGTCCCAAGTAAAAAAAAAAAAGTCTGCGCATACTCCGTACATACCCAGGGACTCCGTACTTATAACACCTGGAGAAGGTCCACAAAACTTTTTCCTCTCACGCCTTTTGCTCCTTCCCCCGCACGCAAGGATGTCTCCCCCAGATCAAGACACCGAAGCTGTTCATAGCGAAAGTAGACCTCTATCGGTCAATGGCACGGACAGTGAATCTAGCGGCCCCGTCGATATCTCCGCCGCGCTGGAAAAAAAAGAGAGCGAACGCGCCGACGGAAAGCGCGAGCTAAAGGAAGCAGATTGCTATGAAATCCTAGGATACTGCTGGCCGCGATGGAAGAAATGGACCTATCTGGCCGCGGTCGCGTTCGTTCAGGTTTCTATGAACTTCAACACCTCGGTTTATCCTGCCGCTGTCAAAAATTTGTCTGAGGCTTTCCACATTAGCGAACAACATGCTCGCACGGGTCAAATGGCTTACCTGGTTACTTATTCTATTGGTTGTGAGCTGTGGGCTCCTTGGTCTGAGGAATTCGGTCGCTGGCCTATCCTCCAGCTCTCTATGTTCTTGATCAACATTTGGCAACTCCCTGCAGCCCTTGCCCCCAACTGGGGCAGTCTTGTTGTCGCTCGTGCATTGGTTAGTTTCTCCCTCGGCAAGCTAGTATCTTGATAATTTGGTAAACTAACATAATATAGGGTGGTCTCTCTACTGCTGGTGGTAGTGTCACTCTCGGTCTTATTGCCGATATCTACGAGCCCGAAACACAACAATTCCCTCTCGCATTCATCGTTTTATCTTCATGCCTCGGTACTAGTATTGGTGGTGTGATTGGAGGACCAATTGCGCGATGTAAGCAACCCACCTTCCCCCGAGGTCACTATGTACCAGTTTGCGACCTATTGCTAACACCTGTGTTTGATATTTAGTCCTTGATTGGCAATGGTTCTTCTGGATTCAACTCATCTTCGGAGGAGTCACCCAGATCATCATCTTCTTCATGCCCGAGAGTCGTTCAACCATTATCATGGACAGAGAAGCCAAGCGCCGCCGCAAGACCGGAGAAGACCCAAATATCTACGGACCCAATGAGATGAAGAGCCCCCGTATTTCCCTCAAGGAAGCCGGCAGGATCTGGGCGCGTCCATTCTACATGCTTCTGCGCGAGCCCATCGTCCTATGTCTGTCTCTTCTGTCTGGTTTCTCCGACGCTCTGATCTTCACTTTCCTCGAGAGTTTCGCCATCGTCTACGAGCAAGGGTGGGGCTTTGGTACCCTCGCACAAGCGTGGGCAGTTATTCCCATCAACGCCGCCTACTTCATCGCTTACTTCAGTTACTTCCCATGGTTCATGCGTGATCAAAAGCTGCGACTCAGGCATGGTGACGCCGCCATCCCGCCCGAGCGCCGTCTCAAGTGGCTGCTCTTCCTTGCACCACTCGAGCCCATCGGTCTATTCGGTTTCGCATGGACATCCTTCGGCGACTCGAAAAACGTCCACTGGATCGGATCCATGATTTTCTCCGGCTGTGTCGGTATCGCCAACTTTGCCATCTACCTATCCTCTGTCGATTACATGGTCGCTTCCTATGGCGTCTACTCTGCTTCTGCGACGGGTGGTAACGCTTTCGCGCGTGATCTTCTCGCTGGTATCTCGGCCATGTACGCGACGCCCATGTACACCAATATCGGCAACAAGTGGCATGTTGAATATGCAACCACGATTCTGGCTTGTCTTTCCTGTCTGGTTGTAACTCCCATCTACGTTTTCTACTGGAAGGGACCGCAGCTTCGCGCGAAGAGTAAGTTCGCCTCTACGCTTGCTGCCGACAGAGAGCAGAACAATGGCCGGCGTGTCAGCAGGATCAGTATGGAGCCTCAGTATTGAGCTTTAATCTGAATCATGCGGGTGCATTATTAGAAGTACGTGAAATTTGCATATATATTTGTTTCATGTCTGTTATGTATATACGACTCGTCATGGGCGGATGGCCGCAGAGAGGATTTTTTTTATTAACTTGTTCCTGACCATCTCATGACTGCTACATAATATTGTGGCTGGACTTTATTTCATATCGCAGCAACCTTGGAAGTTGATTAGACGCTAGACTCAAAACATAGACAATTTATTTCAACATTCATATATTTTTCTTGGATGTAGCCTAATCTAGACGTCGCATATTTAACTAGGGGAAAAGATATCATGAACGAATGAGAGACAAAGAAGGGTTGAGGTTATCTGCAGGTCGGGTGGGGATACACGATGAATGCAGTAAGGATATGCACTGTCCTATATCCACGCACTTCACCTGATATTGACACCGTTTATTTGTATCCCCTCTTTCTCGCGCGTCCAACTTCCCTAACCATACCACCGCCAAAATGATCACAAGCACAATCGAAATAGCCGCACCGCCTGCCAAAGTGCGTGAGATTGTATGTACCAGCCCTAAGACCCGGATTCTTGGCGAAACAAGCTGACTAGTTATCGCGCCCCTAGCTACTCAACTTCTCAGCATACCCGGAATGGCACACGGAATGGCTCAAGGGGATCGAGCTTAAGGACACCACCAAGACCCCGCAAGAGCTTTCCTCGGGAGACAAAATCGAAGTCAACATTGAGAACTTCAAGTTCGTCGCTGAAGTCAAGGTGAGAATAACACTCTACCCCCAAACACAAACAAAGAAAAGTAAGCTGAAGACTCTCAACGACAAAAGGAGAACACCGAGAGCTTGTTTGCTTGGCAAGGCCCGCCCGTGTTTACCATTGCTGGTTTGCATAAATTCCACATCGAACCGGCCAATGAGGGTGCCTCGACTGTTTTCACGCAGAGTGAGGATCTCAAGGGTCTCCTTGCGTTCATTATGAGTCCTTCTCTGCTTGGAAAGAAAATGCGTGCCCATTTCGATATTTTCCACAGGGATCTTAAGGCCCGCGCTGAACTGGCATGATTTGGGGGCTGGATTTGTTGCACACGCACAGTTGGCTGTTTTGTACACGCACTTTTTGGTTTCAGTTTGTGTGATCAGCGCCTTGCCCCTACTACATATGTGCGTAGGATGTATACACATTTGTAGGTAAGGGATTGGCTCTGGGACATGACCGCATAGATATATCTTGGTCACAGTTTGATCGTATTTGAGGTATGGACGCTTGGAAGCTTAATGGAAAAGAAATATAAAACATGTCATGTCTTTCCATCTGGGCTGCCAAAGTGACTGCATAATAAACGGTCTCAAATTAAATTCGCTATAGTATAGCAATGGGCTTGCCAAAAATGGCGCGATAAAGCTGGTCGGGGCCGGGCCTCACAGTGGTGCAGTTGTGGCACGCCGTTAGATTGATGCCAGAATGATCCATTACACCCCACACTTGTGGCCTTGAACCATACTGAGAGAGTGTAGCGCTTCCTCCACCATGGAACAAAACATATCCCTCACAAAGGGCTGACTAGCCAAGGGCTGAGTGAACGCCCACTTGGTAGAGATTGTGTTTCAGACGTAGCCATCGGGTCGTGGTGCTCATTATCATAGTCTCGCGTACGAACGACTACTTCGGTGATCAAGGATTTCCCACACAAGTTATGCTCTGTCCATAGAAACTGTTGAATGAAATTGTATTTCATATATATTCCACGCTACTGCTGTATGGCGAAACCGACATGGAGAGGTCTGATACTTCCGATTGATCCGTGTGATCAAAGATAGTGCCCCAGTGTGATCGAAAGAGATCCTCACACTGCGGTTTCTCCAACCACAAGACACTCTTAATGTGGATGAGGGTGTCACCAAAGCTTTCCAGTTGTAGAGCGGCGGCTACATCTCGTGCCCTCTTCATGAATTGTTGGTGATGAGCTGTCCCAGCAGAAGCCACCATACCGACCGCAGCAAACCACACATCAAGTAAATCATATACTCGGGGCGTTGACGCAAGATGCTCGAGGTTCTCCATAAATCGAAGGAGAATCGTATTCAGTATGACTGCATGCGAGTAATATGTCGGCCCCTGAGCGATGAACATGTAAAGTATAATTCCGTAGCGAATGGATTCCGTCATCGGTGATGGTAGAGATATTGTCGTAGCTAGAGCGGAGAGGAGGAGTCGGTGGATAACAAAACAAGTAAGGTCGTGAAGTTGTGTAGCTGGGAAAGGTATATTGCGCACTCGCTGAAAGATATTGCGCAGACGATTGAAGACATTCTTAACGGCATAGTCCACTTCTATGGTGCTTAGGTCAAATAGCCGATCGTCAAGCGCGGTCGAGTCGAATTGCCATTCCGGGATTGGAGGGATGCCATCTCCGATGCCGAAGTCATCTTGGGTCTCGAATTGAGGATGACCCATAATGAGCATCGATACCCTATGTAACATGTCAATATACATCGTATGAGTGACAAAGGGGTTGGCTTACCAGCTGATCATTCTCGCGGTAAGCGGGCTTGTCTGCCTTACTGCGTTGATGCCACCTCTCATATCGACGAGCTTTTTCAATCCATTGACGTGCATTTCGCCGACCATTATATTTCCTTTCCCGAACTAAGAGTCATACATAATCAGGGGTTGATTCTAATGATAAAACAGTAGGAAAAGAGAGTGCTTATGGTGGTATCTCACCTCGATGGTTGCCAAAGTTATGACTGAATTCATAGTCCCGTCTTGAACAGCTAATGACATATATTCAACCTTGCGTCGTAACAAGGCCACCGAGTCTGCCATGAGAAGTTCGGAGGTCTGAAAGCCTTTCTGGGCCAACAACTCTTCGTCGAGACATGCCGTCTGTAGAGAGACGTGGAATAGTGCAGGATCCCCCAGGGCAAGTGGCCACCAAGAGATCAGAAATGGATTTGAAGTCGCATTAAGGTCAAGAGGGTAGTATTGGAAGGCGATCTTGTGGAGGACTAAATGGGTAAGTAAGCTAGGCTTTCATCGACAATGCTTCATTGGAGGCCTACACACAGGTGTAAATCAGACGTTGAACGTGTTCCCGGGGAAGTCTAGTCGGTGGATACGATTCAAAAGGATCAAGAGACCCGAATTTGTAGTTAGTTAAAGTGCCGGGCCCATCTAGCGGGCTTGTTGATGCCCGATTCTGCCATCCGGAAGTTGCCGGGCCCGTCGAGGGTTCATTCGCGTAGGCGCACTCGACTTGCCGCTTGACACAGCGGGAACAGCGCGGTGTACGGAGATCGCAGCTGGATTTTGATCTGGCACATGCAGCACAGGACCGGCGGAGAGATTGACGCATTTTGAAAGAATATTGGTGGGCACCCAAAGGGGGAACGTGTTAGCTTTAGGAATAGCTCAAACTAGAACCCCACACCGCTCTTGAGGCCACGACACGGTACAAAGAGTTGGAACGTCGCAAACGTAAGTGACAGAAAATCGGTTCAATGTTGAACTTCCCAGGCGATTATTTCGTTATATGGGGACCTCAGGTTAATGTCCCGAGCCCAAATCAAAAGAGGACTAGACCCCGCCTTACCCCTGCTTGGCATCGGAGTCTAGTCCTAATCGGGTAATATGTCTGAGCTGTGGATATCTCGGGAGTATCCATCCATATCATGCCATTACTAAGAAAACATGCCCTACTTATGTAGGTATTCTCTGCCCATTTCAAAAAAAGGAACAGTTTGGGAACTTGCCCTTATCATCTACCATCATGGGCTCCAACATGGCGTTTGAGATGGCCAACATCTCCACCGCTCAGAATGAGCTGCCGCAGATATGGCCTGCCAACCATGCCCAGTCTCAAAGCTACCTGCTGGCCTACTTGATGGGCTTGTCATTTTGGCAGTACGCAGTGATTATTACAATTGCCATATTAGTCTATGATCAAGGTAAGGAGAGCTTTCAATACGATAAGAACATGCTGATGCCCTCTAGTCATGTATATCAAACGAAAAGGCTCTATAGTTGGACCTCCACTCAAGATTCCGTTAATGGGCCCATTTATACAAGCCCTGCACCCGAAGTTCGAGGGGTATCTTGCACAGTGGGCGAGTGGACCACTCAGCTGTGTGTCTGTCTTCCACAAGTAAGGGCCCACATCTATTACCGTTTGATCGGACTCTATGGAATCCATAAAATGTTCCAAACTAACACAATTTATTACAGATTCGTCGTTCTAGCCTCCGACAGAGACATAGCCCACAAAGTGTTCAAGTCGCCCGCATACGCCGAGCCATGTATAGTGCCGGTCGCAAAGGATATCCTAGGTCACAAAGCATGGGTCTTTCTTCAGGGTAAAGATCATGTCGAGTACCGCAGGGGGCTGACCCCCCTATTCACCAACAAGGCCATGGCTACTTACCTGCCGGTGCAAGAGAAGGTGCTAGCTGATTACTTCGGCAAGTTTGTCGCCACCAGCAAGGCGAATCGAGGACAACCACAGGAATTCATGACTATGTTCCGCGAGATCAACTGCGCACTTTCATGTCGCACGTTTTTCGGCGATTATATCTCCCAAGCCGCGGTCAAGAAGATTGCAGATGACTTCTACCTTGCTACAGCTGCCCTTGAGCTAGTCAACGTGCCTCTGTCGCTATACATTCCGTTCACCAAGCCCTGGCTCGGAAAGCGCACAGCCGACGCCGTCCATGCCGAGTTTGCAAAATGCGCGGCTGCCTGCAAAGCAAACATGGCCACTGGTGCGACACCAACGTGTATCGTAGACCATTGGGTGCTCCATATGATGGAATCCAAGCGATATCACGAAAGAATCGCCGCAGGGGAGACAGACGCCAAGAAGCCAACGAACATAATCCGCGAGTTCACAAATGAGGAAATCGGAGAGACACTGTTTACTTTCCTCTTTGCTTCTCAGGATGCGTCGAGCAGTGCCACGACTTGGCTATTCCAAATCCTCGCCCAGCGGCCCGACGTGCTCGATAAATTGCGTCAAGAAAACCTGGACGCTCGCGGTGGAGATAAAAACAAGTCTTTCGATCTTCCCATGCTCGAGTCGCTCACCTACACCAATGCAGTCATCAAGGAGCTTCTGCGCCACCGTCCACCCGTTATTATGGTCCCATATCTCGCCACGAGGAATTTTCCTGTCACGCCTAACTATACCGTCCCCAAGGGCGCCATGATCATCCCGTCCTGTTATCCGGCTTTACATGATCCGAATGTTTACCCTAATCCCGATAACTTCGATCCCGAACGTTGGATCTCCGGGGATGCCGGGTCCAAGACTAAGAATTGGCTTGTATTCGGCGCCGGACCACACGATTGCCTCGCAAAGAAATACGTGCCGCTATCTATGGCTGGTATGATAGGGAAAGCGGCGCTGGAACTTGACTGGAAGCATCATGCCACGGACAAATCAGAGGAGATTCGAGTTTTTGCTACACTGTTTCCCATGGTTAGTACCCCTATCAACCCATCTTCTAGCATTGTTTCACTCGTACCTTGTGCTAACCTTTGACACAGGATGGTTGCCCGTTGGTGTTTACGGAACGTTCATAGATGCGTTGGTTGCATTTCCTGGGATAGAGTTGAGTTTCCGCGTCTTGTAGGCTTTCACGGTGGAATGATGCCCTTTGTGATGGCGGCTGTAGGACTTTCGGACTGTATGATCGTGTTTATCACGTTGGTATATTTATCTCTCTCAGCCTATTATACAAATACATATCTCGCATGCTTCCATAATGTGCAAAAGTCCTCACAGTCCTCGCCTTAGGTCGTCATGGCTTGCCTTCCTTTGAAACCATGCGATTGATCTTTTCAACAAGCTCATGAGTCGCATAAGGCTTATAGATGATATCATCCATTCCAGCATCGATCATTTCCTGTTGTTGTTCGTCTCTGACATTCGCCGTGACCCCCAGAATAGGTACATGTCCTCCACTTTCACTTTCCTTTTCAGTATCACGAATTGCTCTCGTGGCACAGTTGCCATCCATCACAGGCATCTGCTGATCCATGAGAATGCAGTCGAATGACGCATTTTGATTCGCATCCACAGCCTCTTTCCCGTTGCTAGCTTCCAATACCTCAAAGCCCAGTGTACTCAACCTGCGCGAGATAAGTCGCCTATTGATAACGTTATCCTCAACCAACAGAATACGCTGACCGTCACCGGTTAGTTTCTGATTTGCCTGTTGGCTCTGATCGTTCTCGACCTGGAGCGCTATCTCATGGGTATGGAGTGTGTCTTTGTCCTTCGGGCCACCTGGCTGTGCCTCAACGACGATATCTTCGGGGGGGTTTTCCGACATCTGGGGCTCTTCCGTGGTTTGATTGACACCGCTCATTCTATTTCCCAGTGTCTGGATATCAACGCACAGTTGATCGATTGCAGAAATACTAAAGCTTTCATCTCCTTCGACACCATCGTTGGTTGTTCTGCGTACTCTGAAAAAGAACCCAAAGGTACTTCCGTGAGATTTCTTGGAACTCACGCCAATCTCACCCCCATGGAGGTGGCAGAGCTTCCTACACACGTTGAGACCAAGGCCAGAGCCACCGTAGATGCTCTCGGTTCTGGGGGTTGCTTGGTTGAAACGCTGGAAAAGGCGTTTCTGGGCTTCCTCGGTGACCCCAATACCGGAGTCCTTGACGGAGACCATGATATACGCCACTTCCCCACTTCCCCATTCGGAATTGCTAGTCATATCGCTGCGAAGCGCCGATTCACTAGAATCGAAGAAGACAATATTTGGCGGGTATGAAGTTGGACGCTCGACCGAAGCACCCACTGAGACTCGGATCGATCGCTCACTCTCTGATTGGGCTGTGAATTTGATAGCATTCGAGAGTATGTTGACGAGGACCTGACCCATTCGATCCAGATCTGCCATGACCCAATCAATGTCACATTCGGCATAGGAAACATCGGCCTTGTATTCGAAATGTATTTTGTGTTTTCGGAGCTCGGGTCGGAAGATCGCCATCGGAATGGTCAGATGTCGCTGTGGTTGGACCTTTCGTGGCGACAGCGGCAGCATCGACGCATCAAGTTTCGAAAAGGTGAGAACGTCGTTGACGATTTTCTTTTGATGCCTGATGCAGAGACTGATTGTCTCGGCCGCCTCGGTGATGTCCATGACTGAGATTTCTTCTGGTTTCTTGTTATAGATTGCCTCTTGAATATCCTCCGTGCAATGAACTATCGCAGATAGAGGATTGCGAATTTCGTGGCTAATCATATCGATGAATCGCTCTTGTTGCTTCTTGCGCTCCTGCGCCTCTTCCGCCGCCTGCCTCTGTAGGAGCTCAGCCTTTTTCTCCGGGGTAATATCTGCGATTGTACAGATGAATACCCCACCGTCGCCTAGCCTAAAGCATTGTACATCTTTATCATCCAACCGATCCAAAGTCATGACGCACCAAATCGAGTCCGGGTCACGGGTGTGGTATTCGAGACGTAGCGGCCGTTTAGAGGTTTCGACCTCGCGATACCCATTGGACACCCGCTCGTAATCGTCCGGATGGACTGAGCGTAACCAACACTCGGAGAAATTGACGCTGGGGCATGGTATAAGTTCTCGGAACCGGCGATTCACGGAGACCAGTTCATATCGGTGGGTGAGGATGGCGACGCCGTTCGGTAGGAGGTCGGCCAGCTGCTGTGCCGAGACATTTTGATTGAAAGTAAACGTCATCTATTTCTTCGCGCCGAGGCGGGGTTCTTCCAATATCGACAGAAGAGACGTCGGACGCTGATAGAAAATATTTGATGACTGCTCGATAATGTGTTACCCGCAAAAGGTTCGGGTGGCGCGCATGGCAGATGAGGCTGAATCGCGATCGTCGATGTTCCCCAAGTCTGTAAATTTCAAGGTTGTTTTGTGACTATCAACCAATATACTAATATGTAAGCTAATATGTGCTAGTTTATATGAAATTTCGCGACTGTCAGAAGAAAAGATATGACGATATATAATATTGTACGTCATTGTGGGGTGCCTCTTCGATCTACTTCCAATGTGGAGGAAGTATTCTCCAAGAGGTCGTTGTGATTGGTAAAAGAGACCAGAGTGATGTCCCCTGGTGTCCACTGGGGAGTGACCCTGGATGCTTGGCACATGGCCTGCATACTGACGTCATTCATTTAGACTTCAATAGCCGGATTAGACGAGCCTCGGATATCTGCACCTTTTCACGGGCTCTATTATGCCTTTTATTTTATCTTTTTTTTTTCGTTTGAGGTTGTTGCATAGCAGTGCTGGCTCTTTCTGCTTCATTCATGTCGAGAGACTCGGGGTTTTGTAGTATGAATAGTCCCTATTTAGCTTGATTGCCAGGCATCTCATAAGTACTGCGAACGAGAGAGTAGATTGAGGGGTTGGTGCGAAGCTAAGTCCTTTCCACTATGCAGAAGCGTGTAATATAATACTACAACATGGTGATAGCGAATTATACATAAGAAAAGGTGAAATGTGGTGAAGCACCCGCAGTAAGAGTTACATGCCAAGTACCAGCACCGCAAATTTTATAACATGGTATTATTATGCCATGGAGACTCCAATTTTACTTCGTAGATCTAACAGTTATTATTATAAATCATCAATGGCTGCCCAAGTGGTCAGAGCTTTTGCTTGACTGGCGATCAGCTTGGCAATGCAGGAGAGAATGTTCCTCTTGCTCACGTTTTGCTTGGCAAAGGTGATCCGAGGGTTGGAGGGGTAGTTACGTAGATACCGTAGTTACCGTAGTTTATCCATCGTTGATCAATTTGACAAGGTTGCAACCTTGGAAGTTCGGTAAAAATGAAGAAATATGTTATCAGTAGTCACGTTATAGGATACGTGGGAACCGCAATTCCTCCTTGGTTAGAGAGCTGTACTTTATGCGGAATATGCAAACTGCTAAAAGGAAAATCGGGGAGATTTTGAAATTTTCGACAGCGGAGAAGACCGGTCCCCCACTCGGGGAGAACTACAGGCCTAGAAGACGGCCTGTGGGTGATGGATGTATGTGGGATGAGCTGTCGGGGCGGCAGAGTAAAAATCAGAATCGGCGTGGCGAATCTCAAATTTTGACCAGGTACCAAAAATAGTAGAGATATAGCATATTTTTAATAAAGCGAAGACTAAATAATACCTAAATTTTACATAGGTGTTATATCCGAGGCCATATAGCTTTGGAAAACATCAAGTAGCCCTAAAACCGGCGAGTTCGCCAACGAGCCCTACCGGGATCCCGTGGGTCCTAGCGCTCGGCCCGATAACGTTTGCCGCTAAGTTTTCTTTTTACGGAGATTGAAGATTTCAACTGATAGCCATCTTTAGAACGCCAGCTGATGCGTTGGCTTTCTAAAATATGAGCAATAGGGCCACGAAGCATATGTATTGCGTTATCAGAGCCACATTTTAATCATAATAATCCTATACTATCTCCCATGTGCGAATGACAGGGCCAGTGATTTCTCCTCTCCACTCCTCGTGGGTTCATCGTGGGTCTTCTATCTCAAATAGGCAACCCGAGAGAACATGCTCCAGTCTAAGATCTTGCTCGAAAGGGTAATCCGAGAAGCCTCACTCCACTTTTTAAACTGGATCGATTGAAGATTTTGATTTTTAGTTTGATAGTAAATCGTATATTAGTATGAAAGTAGGTGCCAGTGCTACCCTGGCCATCCGTTTTCATCTTCATTCTATTTTTCACAATCATAATGGGCATTGTTGACTATTTCAGTCGACCGCGTGGCCTTCAGGCACATGGTGGTGCTGAAACACCTACCATGGAAGCCCCAAAAGTAATCGAGCCTAATGTAATCTCTAGTCCGGACTTCTCGGGTGCTGTTACACCTGCACACATGCTTCCTTCCCCGGCTGGCAGCGAGGATGCTCTTATTTTTGAGAAGATCCCGCATCAGTTTGGCCGCCTTGGTTCTTGGAAAGGGTCTTTGATTTTGCTTGTCACCTCCGGTTCTCAATTTCTCGACAATGTCTTCATGACAAGCGCCAACATTGCCTTGTCGTCAATTCAACAGGATTTTGACGTGTCTAGTACCGATTTGCAATGGATGATTTCTGCATACACTTTGTCATTTGGTGGCTTCCTTTTGTTAGCCGGCGCTTTATCTGATCGGTATGATATTTCCTTCCACTGTCTCTAGACTTGACACGATGCTAACCTACTCAGCTATGGACGAAAGAAGATCCTTTGTCTGGGTCTTGCCTGGCTTTCTGTGTGGACCCTAGCCATTGGATTCGGGCAGTCCTTTATCCAACTCACGGTATTCCGTGGCATCCAAGGAATTGGAGCTGCGATGACTGTGCCATCGGCTATTGGAATCATCAGCTCCTACTTCAGTGGTGTTGATCGCACCCGTGCACTGTCGATCTATGGAGCATCGGGGACCCTAGGGTTCTGTACCGGTCTCATCTTTGGCGGTTTCTTGACCTCATCGTTGGGCTGGAGGTACATCTTCTATCTGATTGTCATCATCACTGGGTCCCTGGGAATCCTAGGCTTTATCGTCCTTCCAAGCGATGTTCCTTCCGAGAAGAAGCACGAAAGAATGGATTATATTGGCGCAGTGATGTCGACAGCTGGTCTGATCCTTCTCCAATTCGTGCTTTCCAGTGGTGGAACCTATGGTTGGGACCAGCCGTTCATTATTGTGCTGCTTATATTGGCCGTTGGTCTTCTTGTTGGATTCACAATCTTTGAAAAATACGTCAGTAACCCTATCATGCCGCTTTCCTTGTGGAAGATTCGCAACTTTGCTGGTCTTTGGGTGATTGGTTTCAGTAAGTTGCCTATTTCCCGAATTTATGCCTCGGGCAATGCTGATTATAAGTAGCTGGCTATGGTACCTACCAAAACGTGATTTACTATATCGTCCTTATGGCACAGGAAGTGGACAAGCTTTCTGCTGGTGATACCGCACTTCGCTTCTTGCCCATGGGAGCAATCGGCTTCATTGTTTCTCTTGGAACGGGAAAACTTCTCGAATTCATGAATGGGAAACACCTCCTTATTGCTGGACTGGTTCTGGCTGTGGTCGCCCCCATCTCGAGTGCTTTGACTTCCAATCCTGAAGCAGGCTTGTACGTATCGCCATTTCCCTTTGCATAAACTATACTAACTCTCACAGTTGGCTCAATGTCCTTCCCACATCCCTTATCAGTATCTCATCCGTGTCTTTCATCTTCGTCACAACGAGTACTGTGGTACTCACCAGTGTACCGGTCGAAGTCAAGAGTCTTGCTGGTGGAATGGTAAGTCTTTCCTTTTCTGTAATCTAGCCTTTACATGCTAACATCCTAAACCAGCTCAACACTGCATTCCAAATTGGCTCTGGTGTTGCATTGGCTATCTCGGCGGCTGTTACCGATGCTGTCGACATCCAGCAAGGACACAGTCTCGCGGAGCAATACGCTACCGGTCTCTGGTGTTCTGTCGGTCTAGCTGGGCTGGGGCTGATAATCGGTTTGTTTGCGGTTCGACACAAAGGTATCGGGCCAAAAGATAGATTGGGTGCTGGCCCAGTTGCTATCTAAATATGTTTTACGGCTTGGTTTGAGATTTTCTCTTATAGATAGTTTATAGATAGACCTGTTCTTTTGTTTTCTCTTGATTTTTATCTTTAATTTTGTTGGATTTAGCGTTTAGTTACCATGACAGGAAATGAGGGGGATAAATCTATAGATGGCGTGGTTCATGATATCAAAAGGCTCGCAGACTAGGATGTATTTCTCGGCATAGCTTACTCTAACCCCGCTTTGGTCGAGCGTAGAAAGTACCGTATATCGAATTCCAAGACTTTTGGGTCCCATGGGGAATTGATATATTACTGCAGTTCGATTTTGGCAATCTTACCTTCCTTGGTATCAGTACGAAAATAACCATCATGAACGGAACTAAGGAGCGAGCCAAACACGAGGGAGCAGAGAGCAGTACGACCCATGTCCCTCTTAACACACCTCAATCTGCTATCAGCGGCCATAGAAAAGTCATCATCATCGGCGCTGGTAAGCCTTCTTCCTTTTCCCGATCTGTATTTTGAATTCGGACTAATAATTGGCATCTCCTTAGGCTCGGCAGGTCTCGCTCTGGCCCATGGATTGAACAAGGTTGGAGGACCAATTATGTCAAATCTGCCTCACTAACAATACTACTATGCTTTAGGCTGGAATCCCTTTTGTAATTTTCGAAAAAGAAGAAGAACCGAGTCGCAATCGAAGCTGGAGTATAGCACTGCACTGGGGCTATGAACCGTTGCAATACCTCGTGCCCGCGGACATTTTGGCTGGACTCGAGCAGGCACAGGTTGACCCGCATGTCTCTATTAAATAAAATGCTCCACTCCCCATGATCAATGGCGAGAATGGAGCTCTGATCGCCGAGCTCCAGTCGTCCAAAGTGTACCGCCTGCGCCGAGACAAATTCCGGGCGCTGCTTCTCCAAGGCCTCGACGTGCATTGGGGGAAGTCCCTTTGTGGTATTATTTACTCTGATGCCGGCGAACATATCACTGCAAAGTTCACAGACGGCACAGAAGTCATTGGCAGTCTTCTAATTGCCACCGATGGTCCGCATTCGACTACACGTACACTGTTAGTTGGAGAACAAGCTGCCAAAGTCACGCCGACTGATTTCGCCTCGACCATCTGTTATACCCAGCATACGCGTGAGCACGCCCTATTCTTACGTGCCCATCCCCACCATCCGTTGTACCAAGTGGGTCCTCATCCCGAGGGTTATTGTGCTTGGTTGAGCCTCCATGATGGGGACGATATCGACCACCCGGAAAATTGGACTTTCGCCCACTATATCTCCTTCCCAGAACCACGCGACCATGTCAATAAACGAACCATGCGAGAACACGTTGCACACCAGAAGGAGTTGGCCCGTCGGTTTGTCGACCCCTGGCGCAGTGTCTTTGAGTGGATGCCCCCCGATCACGAGGTCTGGTATTCCAAGCTTCGAAACTGGGACCCAAGTCTGTTGGAGCATCAGTGGGATAATCGTCAGGGCCGGGTAACTCTGGCGGGTGATGCTGCTCATCCGATGACTTTCCAGCGTGGTCAGGGGCTCAACCACGCTATGAAGGACGCTTACACCGCATGTAAAGCAATTGAGTCATTCTGGAACCGGGGTGATTTCACCATTGAGGATCGTGCCGCGGCTATACAGGCGTACGAGGAGGAGATGGTCATGCGGACAGGCGAGGAAGTTCGTTTAAGCGAGGAAAGCACGGTAAAGCTGCATAATTGGTCCAGTTTTATGCAAAGTCCGTTGATAAAACATGGGCTGGGAGTCAAGATTAAGTAGATGATAGAGCGTCAGGCCTGAGAATAAACATGAGAGTCCCTGTGGTATCACGTGCAGGGTGCCAAGGGGACACGTCAAACCAGGTCAAAGATACTTTGGAGATGTTTAAGCAATGCTGAATTATGCCTCATATAGGTAAATACGGAGTTGACCTGAATTCGGCGTATATATCTTTAACACACGATAGGATCGAGGGTAGTTAATTGTGGTTAAAGTAAATAAGCTGCCAAGCTGCTATCGGAGGCCTTATATATCAGGCAACGAACACCCGCGGATCCACATTGTCACGTGTATGTCAGATCCGCATTTGGACAAGCTCGATCGCGATGCACCCATAGCAAGCTGTTTCCGGCACTCGAGGGATGTAAAAAAGAAAAATTATTTTCTATCGCAATGCTTTTCATTTACTTAGACTTCAATCTTTCCGAGGTGGTGTGAATGACTTGATTCTCATCATTCCTCATTATTTTTAACGCTGCCCACCATGATCGCTAGGAGAAACGTCCTTCAAGTGGCCGTGGCAGCGGCTCTTACTGCTTATATCCTGTGCACACTGCTTGTCAGAAAGTTCGGGGATATATCATGGTCTCCCTCGCTTCCCGATCTCTCGCGGAACTACATGGCCGATAGTGTCTTTGAACATATCCAGAACAACACTCTTGGGGTGAGACCTTGCCTACTATCTTATAGACTTAATTGCTGACTTGGACATCGATTTTTAGTTTGAGCATATCTATGCCATCAGTATGAAAGAGCGGACCGACAAGCGCGATTTCCTGACACTGGCAGCCTCGGTATCGGGGTTCAAGGTGGAATGGCTCGATGGAGTGCGACCGGATGATCTACATCCCAAGGCCATGCCTGATGTACGATTTTCAGTTCAATAATCCCCAGATAATCTTCTGATGCTTTCTTAGGGACTGAATCCCTCACTCGTGAAGCCCACTGTGGTGGCATGTTGGCGTGCGCACATGAACGCATTGGTCAAGTACAGTCATACTTCATCCCCGTTATCCAGAGGCTGTGCTAACGTGTGGATGTGGAAACCAACAGTGTGATAAGCAATGGTTATTCGACTGCTTTGATTATGGAAGATGATGCAGACTGGGACGTGAACCTCAAGTCCCAGCTTGGGGAATTTGCACGCGGGCTGCACTCTTTGAAAGGAACCAAATTCGTATCCCAGGAAGCTCCTTACGGAATAGATTGGGATCTCCTCTGGATCGGTGGATGTGCTTCGGGCCCGAACGCCAACGAAACAAGCTTCTACGCTATCCCCATGGACCCCACAGTTCCAAGGGCCCACCACCGAGCCACCTGGGGCGGACCCACCCACCAGTGGAAGCAACAATATCCAGAATTGGCTGAGGATTCGACGCGATTTATTTACCGCGCTGAAATGGGCTGCTGCATGTTTGGCTATGCAGTCACGACCAAGGGTGCTAGAAAAATTGTTTCAGCGCTTTCCATTGATCATTTGGATAAGCCGGTAGATGATGCCCTGAGTGAGTTGTGCGCAGGTGCTAATGGGCGTCACAAGATTGAATGCTGGGCTCCGTTTCCCAACTTAATTGGTACATATAGAAAGGCCGGCTCGGCTTCTCGGGACTCAGATATCGAGAGCAACAACGCGGCTGAATTCCACGAAGAGCTGGCCTGGAATATGGTATACAGCACCAGGCGTAATATCCACCAATTGGTCGCTGGTGGAGAAACTGTTTACTCACAATGGAAGAACGAGGATGTTCCATGGTCGAGTAAAGCCATCAAGCACAAGGAGTTTGCTTATCCTACTGGATATCTTGTCAATTAACCTTACCTCAGATTTCAAAAGTGCTAGTTAGATTTTATGCAATATTTATACATTTATAGACATCGGTACAACGCGATTGCTCTCTAGGGTTAAGCTTGGTTAAAGCTGACTAGTCAGAGGATGAGTCAACCTGTGTATCTTCGATCTTCGCTGCCAAAATCATTTGAAATCCCCTTGCTCCCCAAAGGAGTTCTGGCAAAAGGTGTAGTTTCAATTGGTAAAACTGAATGAGAGGTTAGTCTTGGAAGGTACCACGTAGAGGAATTGTAACCCAATTGTAGAGTATCATTCCATGTGAAATTCTTGATCCCTTGGCATTTGGGGTAAGTTTGGGGCTTTTATGCTCTATTTCATACGAACTTAGAAAATCGGAGTCCTTTAGGGTCGGCCCGGGCGGGCTTTTATCGGAATAATGTTGTGATCGAGGGATATATCTGTTCATGCTATCTTATTTCACTACCATAACTGACAGCGCATGCTTCATGCGTGATCTACAATACGCAACAGCCCTACTTTTCTTTTATTGCAGGCCGAAGGTTAACCTGCGAATAAACGACCACGTACTCCGTACGTTGCAGCACATCAAACATTCAGCGCGTTGGGTTGAAGATGTCTAGACCCTCATATGGGGGCTTTCCCCTTGCGTCGGCTCTTGGGTGCCAGTTACTCCAGACTTTGGTGTTTTCTGCAACGACCATACCGAGCGAGCCATTTACCAATTCTTCATTTCCCTCTCCTGCTACTCTCCCTTTCTGTACATTCTTTAGCCCTGTCACAAGGGCCATTTCTGTTCTGTGTTTCTCTTTCCCTCTCGATATTGTCGGCCTGGCTACTGAAAGCCATTGGCTCTAGAGCGAGCCGAGAAGAATGAGTCCATTAGCCTTGCATGTCCTCTTCTGGGTCATGTGGCTTAAACACCCTACTTTGATTTTATGGCGATGAGAATATAATGCACAACATGATGGAATGTCTAGAGCCTAGTACTATCGAGCCGAGATACCCGGTTCTCGACTGCCCTCAGTTTCTTTAAATCTCGGGGATTTCATCAAGTTGATAGCGGCTGCAGAAGATTTTGTCGATCTGTTGATCAGTGTCGATCCCAATCCTGCCGATCCATCATAATTATATTACCCACCGATCCTCATCCAGCCCTACACATGCCACGCTTCCTCGGCCTTCGGGGCAATAGCCTCAATATCGTCGCCATTCTGGGTGTTCTAATGCCTGGAATCCTCACAATAGGCTACAATGCATCACTACTCGGGGGTGTCTTGACACTGAAGAGCTTCGAGGAACAGTTCCCTGAAATGAACATTGCTGCAGCTGATAATAAACCACATGCGTCAACAATACAAGGCCTGGTTGTAGCCTCCTACACCATAGGAGGCTTCTTCGGAACTCTTTCCTGCATATGGCTAGGTGACCTATTTGGCCGCCGACGCGCAATAATGGTAGGAGCAGTCGTCCAAGTCATTGGAGCTGTTTTGATGGCTAGTGCGGGCTCACTCGCCCACCTCGTCACATCTCGGGTAATCCTAGGTGTAGGCACTGGTGTTCTACTAGCCACAATCCCTCTCTGGCAATCTGAGATATCTCCTGCCAACAAGCGTGGTGCTCACGTCGGCATGAAGGGAATATTCAGCGGTTTGGGGTGTGCCCTTGCCCTTTTTCTCGACTTTGGGATGTCATTCACGCAAGGCAACGTCGCCTGGAGATTTCCTTTCGCTTTTGTGATGCTTCTTTCTATCGCGGTTCTGGTGTTCATCTGTCTGTTACCGGAATCCCCCAGGTGGCTTATCCGACAAGGTCGACTCTCCGAGGCTAGTGAAGTCCTGGCAGCTCTCGAAGATACATCTGTCGATGATCAAGTCGTGGAAGCAAAAATTAAGGATGTCCAAATATCACTGGACTTGTTTGAAGAAAAGTCAATTGGACAAATATTCCACATGGGCCCACAAAGAACTTTCCACCGAGCCATGATTGCTGCTTTGGCGATGTTGTTCTTACAACTCACCGGCTCGACGGTCATCACGTTTTACAGTACGTACCCCGAATCATCTATCCCCTATTCCCATGGCGTATTGACTAATTTTGTGCCCATTAGCAACCGCAATATTCGAAAACAACCTTTCATTAGGTAATTCAACATCCACGGTTCTAGCAGCAGTTTATCAGTTAGTCGGTCCCATTGGTGGGATCTTCTGTGTTTTCAAAATCGAGAGGCTTGGTCGCCGTGTCTTGCTTCTAGGCAGTGCAATCGGAAACGTCATCTGTCTGGCTTTAGTAGCTGGCCTGGGAACTCAAGCGGACAACCCACTCGCAATGCGCGGTGCTGTTTTCTTCATTTTCCTGTTTCATTTCAGCTACATCATCGGGTTTGGCGCAATACCATACCTCTACGCCACGGAGATTGCGCCTTTGCATCTACGCACGACTATCAACAGCTTTAGCATCAGCATAAATTGGGCGGTCAGCATCATACTCACTGCTGTCACGCCCATTGCATTCAACAGCATGGGACAGACATACTTTGTCATTTTCGCGGGCTGCAATGCATTGATGATACCTGTTATTTATTACCTGTTTCCCGAGACCGCCGGGCGCAGTCTCGAGGAAATGGATAAGATCTTCACTCTTTCGCGGGGTGTCTTGGATGCTGTCAAAATTGCTCGGTTTCTTCAGCACGGACAATCAATTGACCTGTCGGAAAAGGAACTTGATCCAAAATTCAAGTGCCCGGAGCTTCAGCTTCGCGAGGTATATTCGCCTTGAACACTTTTCGAAATTTGGAGCTCTATGCAATTTCGACGAATAAATAGTTTTAATAATAGATATATGATGTTGAGAATTGCACTTGGTTCGTATTTATTTCCAACACCCAATATTGAATCAACCGTAAGATTAGCGCTGCTAATGCAGTTTGCTTTCGTTTACTTGAAAATTAGACCTTTGGGAGTTGATTAAAATGCCCTATACGCAGTAGATAGTAAATCATACGACACAACACACTTTCAAATAATGAATAGAACCACCATGTCAGAAACCACACAGAATGGAAGATAGGTAAAAAAAGTAGGTAGTTGATCACCTTCACAACATGGGCACAGACGTGATGTGCAACTATACTTCTTTAATCTCCCTTTCGGCTCGCAAGGTGATTGCCAATAGAATCGTCCCTATCACTTTTACAGACGATTTGCTCGAGGTATCCCACGGTCCGTACTAATTCATATTCGTCCTGGAGTGTTGTTTCTTGAAGCCCACGTTTGGCTACCGACTTTTGCCAACCCTTTGGTGTGTGATGGAGCATGGCGACTAATGCCTTGATATAAAGCGACTACGGAGTAGTTTTGAGGGGTTTTTGGTTAATGAAGGTTGAAGTAGGAAGTGGGAGGCTAACAATTGAGTAAGAAGGACTGGTTTTGAGAGATTTTTGTTCAAAATGATGCATGTGCATGGGCTTGATAAAAAGTGCTTTAGAGTACAGAGTAGAAGGGGATATATTTAGATGAGCTTGTTCATACTGGGTAGCCGCTTGATAGTCTTCTGGTCGCTCAGCAACTCATCTCATCACGTTCCATCACGTTGACTATCCACCACTCTTACCTTCACACACTAGCCAAATATCTCCAACATAAATCTGCCTATTATCCAGTTATGCTCATCCAACCCCACCACTCCTCCCAACCTATAGATCGCCATACAACTTTAAATCTCTCATCTACGAAAACATGCCTTCAAAGAATAAAGTCCACGAAACAGACGACCATCTAGACCAGCGTTGGTTCTTGATAGAGCTTGAGGAATCCATAGCAGCCCTTAAAAAGCATAAACATGACGCGTCATGGCTCAAGGAGTTTAACGTCAACCTCTGCCATCTGAGTCTCGATCAAAACTCAGAGCTCAAGCCCCGCGCCAAGACCCAACCTCCCGCAACCCAGCGATGAGATACTCAAGGAGGCCTGTGCACCCGATAGTCCTGCTCATTCAGACCCATTCTCTCTTGCATACAATATCCACCTTGATTGGAGCTCTTATGCCTTCCACCAACTAAATCTCGATGATTACGGGCCGTGGCGTTCGAAGGAGTAAGTCCACTGCTATTTGGAGCTATGTCGGTCTATCGGTTCATCGTGTCTAACGATATTCAACAGTCCTGGCGACTATACCCCTTACAAGGGCTTGTATTAGTATGGCGCTCCCGTACTTGGCTTCCCCTCATTTGGCGCTTTTGAGACGATGGATAGTGCCGGAAGGGAATTTCCGCATTTCAAAGCAGTCATATACAATGACTTAGAGGCGGACGGTAACACTTGTTTCCGTGGAGGAATCTTGATCAGCCTTCGCCTGATGTTGGGCCAATTGAGCAAAGTGCGCTTGGTCCACCATCAAATAGCACCGGTAATTCTCTTTTCTCCCTTTCCCCTATATCATTATTTCTTTTGAAATTGCTAACGGGGTATTCTACAGATTTTACTTATCTCATTGGCGGGAAGGCATGCGCGTTTATTGGAGTCCTATTTTGATCAGAAATCAAAATCTCTTATGATGCGCTCTTCTGAACTTTACGAATTGAACAACGAGACGTCGATATCCGAAGCGTTCAAAACCCTCACGGGGTACTTTTTCGGGGCTCCAGTAGGGAATACAGTCTAAGCTGGGGTATCTTCTTTTCTTTGGGTTAGGCAAGGTGTCAAAAGGCTTGGAGTTTGGTTGTATTTTATTGGATATTGATGATGAGGCTGCTCGGTCTTTGGCGCTATTGGCACATTTTACGCGGTGATTTGTTTGGCATTTTTCATTAAACAAGTTGATAAATCGAAATCATTTAGAAAATGTCTCGGATGTTGTATCCGAGTAAAATCTTCAGTTGCCCAACATATTCCATAGTGAAGTTGCTGTGTTGTTCCGACGGGGGATATAAAGTTCAGCTCCCCATACTTTGGTCTTTTGCCTTTCGCTAGGCCCACCCACTATGACAGCACAGTGGATGTAATCGGATAAAGACTTTAATTTTGATTGAAGACTTCGAGTGGAGTGGTGGAGGTTATCAGTGTGATAGCAGGCCAAAGGTGGGGGTTGAGATTCAAGCCAGCGGTGTAGGTATCCACATAAACAACATACATATTAGAGCATGTGGTTTCAATGGACGTTACACAAGTGGGATAATTACGTAGTCATATATAGTCGATCAGTTTATAAGAGCCTGACAAACAAGGCGCATATGCCCGCATCTGCAGGCAAACATGAGACCAACAGTTTCGCCGTCTCCAAGAGTGGGATACACACCATCTCCGTTCCTCTCTGATCCATGTCATCTAACTAAACTTCAATTATCACCTGACTATGCCTTTGCCCGAACCGTGTATTAAGAAGCGAAGACGAAATAGAAACGCTCCAGGCAAGCCAAAAGCGAGCAAAGCGCGATCCTGCGAGGCATGTCGGCGCTTGAAAACGCGATGTGAAACAGGCAACTCTGACCGATGTCATCGTTGCGATGTTCTCCGGTAGATAGCCAGATTTTGAGAAATCAGGTTACTGGGCTTTCATATCTGACCATCTTTAGAATTAGGTGCTCTTTCCAGGCCATTTCGCGCAGTCATCCCGAACCGCTGCTGGACGCGGAGGCGGATTCTGTGACAAGCCGCGATGAGTATCATACACGGTATACCCTCCTATGGCTCGACTTTGTTAGGCTCGACCAATATACTGATAAAAAATAGGCTTTGTGCGGTGGAAACTACCTTGAGTCAACTTCAAGCATCACTATCTATCCGCAGTGATAGTGACTGCCGGAATAGACCAGGGGTAAATTTTGGATACCTACAGCTCATCTTGGCAATATAATTGATTGGATAATATAGATAACTTCATCAACTATTGAACGAACTGCACGCGATGCACCCATGAATCTTATCCAAGAGATCCGACAGAACATCACGCTACATGAACAACCCTCGTCCAGCGATGATAGCACTGAAGACATTATAATCAACGGTATAGTTTCCGAGGAACTTGCTATCATGCTTCTTAAAGGGTGAGCATGCTTTCTATAATATTCTTTTGGAACCTGTTCCGAGGTTGATTTTCCAGATTCTCGAAACTATCCAACCGATGGTTATTCATGAGTACAGACCCCGTTCAGCTACGCACCAAATCGCCGCTCCTGTTTGGTACTTGCATTTTGGCAGGTCTTCATATCACTCCCTCTTTGCATGGGTCATCAACACATCAAGCTTTGTATCGCCATATTCACGGACTGCTTGGTCAGGCACATCTTTCTTCCACCGCCTCGCTCGACACAATACAGTCGATATTGATTTTCTCCATGTGGGACCTGCGACCAACTTTGGGTCCTGATCATGGTACCTCGTGGCTCCTCAGTGGCACGGCTGCTATGCGGGTAATTATGACTACTCCATTTGGGCAGCTTCCAAACACAAGCGACGCCGATGAAAGCGAACGAGCCCAAGCACAAGAAATAATGCGGACGTGGAACTTGATCTGTCTCTGTCAGTTACAGTGCGTTACAATGACCAACTTCCGATCCGTTCGATATCTATGTCAAGAAAATCTAACACCGATCTCAGGTTTTCGGTGGGCTCTGGTCGTCCACCGATCATATCCAGCCAGTATTTTGACGAATGCATCAAAGTCCTCGACTTTCCCTCATACAATGCACGCGATGAACTCGTACTAGCTGGAGTCAAGTTATACCGACTCCTTTGGGAAATCATAAGCTCTAACGTGATACAAAGAGGAAGTGCCGTTTGGCCCGAAATCGACAATTTGCGCAAGTCCCAGGAGAACGTATACAGTACGCAATCTCAAATCTCAGGACTCACATAAATGCTAAGTCCAATTTTTATAGAGCTTGATTCCTCTGAACCACTACGGTTTGCATACTCCTGCGCCTACTTGATCCTGGCACGTCGCGCACTCCAACATATGAGCGAAACTCAACCCAAGGAAATGAGCGACTCTAGAATTACACCAGAGGAATCAACACTCCCCTTAATGCGGTTCGCGGTTAGCCAGTCGCATCAACTTTTGAATCTATTTGTCTCCATGTCAGATTTGACCACTTATATCCACCCTGCTTACGAAAACGTGCTTTGTTCATTTGCAATGGTGACTCTGGCCGAGTTTGTGGCTCATCTAGATGATGTGGGTAGTATAATCATTCTCATGGAACAAGCCGTCTCGCATATCCAATGTGGAGGCAAAGCCGAGCCTGTAAGCCGGTGGTCTCTAAACATCATGAAGCAACATGTTGCAGATCGGATTGAGCAAGAAGACTGTATGACTTCGATGGGAGAGAATAGCACAGAAATTTACATGCCGCAGTCAGTGCAAAATGTCACTGATCCCTGGGGTTGTAACGAATGGGGTATTGAGCAGGAGTTTCCATCGCTTGAAGATATGTTCTTTGGTAATGTGATTTGAATTGAATTAATAAATATTGATTTGCTCCTTCCCGTTGTGAATATGATCCATTCGCCCCTATCAGCTCCATATATAAATTTAAAAAACCCAGGATGTTAATTATACTCTCTCAATCTAAGGCCTGCCTGGCACTCCTTGGGCTTCTTCGAGAATCCTTCGTGTGACTCCATGATTGGCTGGTACAACGCGAACTCATATCGACGAAACAAAGTTCCAATAATCAGCTGCAGCTCCATAATGGCAACGTTCTGCCCAACACATGCCCGGGGGCCATATGAGAACGGATTGAAAGCAGTCTTCTGTCGGGCAGTCAGGTTCAACCAGCGGTCAGGCTTGAATTCTTCGACGTCGTCTCCCCAAATATCTTTCATATGATGGATAGTGTACGAGGGCACTGAAAGTACAGTTCCAGGGGGGAAGTGGAAGCCATCGAAATCGACACCGGGGCTATGATCGGCGACCAAACGTGGCAGACCAATAGCTGAGGTAGAATGAAGTCGCATCGCTTCATCAATGCATCTTCGCAGGAACAGGAGATCTTTGATCTCAGAATAAGATGCGATCTTTGCTTCGGGGTCAATTGCTTGGTCCAACTCCTCTTGTAGTCGGGGAATTATCGTGCCCGGTGCATTGCGTTCTCCATGCAAGATCCAGTAAAATATCCCGCAGGCCGTGTTGGATATTGTGTCGGAGCCAGCGATAAGCTGCGTCAGGGCCTCTGCTATGAGTTCATCTCGCTCCATTGGCCTTCCATTGGCATCTTTTGCTTGTAGTAAGCGCGAAAGAATATCGTTGCGCGAATCGACCATTCCCTTCTCCGCGGCATCCAGTCGTGATGCGACAGCGGCGACAGCAATCCCTGTCAGGTTCTCCACGGCCGCTACGCCCTTGCTAAAAAATGGATCTGGGAGATATCGAGCCCATGGGCGTAGAGCTGGAAGAAGGCCCAATGTCGAAGAGATCTCGCCTCGTCTATTCAACACGTCGACTGCCGGGGTGTATGAAATGGGTCCTCCGGTCACGAGCTGCGTCTCAGTCTCGTCTTTTCCCTTGTTTACCATTCCAAATGGTGAACCAAATGCCAAATCTCCGATTATGTCAAAAGCAAGGTAACTAAACCAGGGCATTGCGTTATATCGAGCAAATTCCTTCCCATTGTGTTGTGGCCGAGAAGCCGCGATCCGGTCCAGCTGGGTTATCCATCGCTGTAGGTTTTCTGCCATGAACGGCTCAAACTCAGCGACTGATCTGGGAGAGAAAGCATGGGATATAATCTTCCGCTTGCGTGTGTGTTCGGCGCGGTCGCGAACATTGAACATGCCTGGGGTTCGCGCTACAAATGCTTCATAATAGTGACTAGACATGTTTCGTTAACACTAGTAAATCTCAATTCTAGTAAGAGATATGACTTACTCCTTGAGGAACCCATTTCCGTGCCCGTAAACAACATTCAAAGCCCGTTCATCGGCGATAGACACATGGTTGAAACCAATACGGACGACTTTGCCATATTTTCGATGCGCCGTGTCAACTGCTGCATATTTCTGGCCATGTCTGGCACTTAATCCGACCCATATGTTGCTAAATTTAGCAACAAAAGGACCCGGGACTCGACTTAAGTGCCCGTATGAAACTAAATAGGGGTATATGTAGTAGAACGCGAACCACACGGGGATGGCCACGGCCATAGTCCATGGCGAGAGTAAAAGGGATAGAAGAGCCATTTGATAGATCGATCAAAGTTGAATAAATTAATGAACTAAAGATCATTGCATTATCTTCCTCTTTTTTAAATCAAACCAGTTGCACTTCACATTTCACATGTTCCCTATCCGTCCGACGGAGCACAAGCAACACCGTCGGAGATGAGACAGATATGCAGGTTCGATGCACAAGGGGTCAAGGACCAAAGAACCTGCAGGTCATTAACCCTGCAAGACTTTGGATAATATGTAAGAACAAAGAACAGAATTCAAGTACAGTTCATTGGTCAATTATTACAAAGTTCCAAGGTTGTTCTCGGTGGTTGATTGTCGACGGGGATAAGCGGCCATAACGCGGCATTTTCATTTACCGAAATCTCCGCTCTCACGGACTTTCTTTCTATCAACATCAGTTCCAAACAAGTTCTCCATGGAGTCTCAAGAGTCTCAACCCCATCGACGCCGAAGGCCAGCTCGGTCTTGCATTGAGTGTCGCCGTCGCAAAATCCGCTGTGACCGAAATGACCCTTGCACGCGTTGTGTCTCCGTCCACACACGATGTACCTACAAACTTTACGGCGATCAAACCAGATCCCCACTACAATCTCTAGAAGGCACCTCAAGACACTCAACACTGGGTACCCTTCAACCTTCACCATCGTCACATGTTCAACCACTCAGAGAATCCCTACCATCTAGAGATCATGGCCAACCATTAGAGCCTCGCACCATTGCGACAGGGACTCCGACACCAGCAAGAGCACCACATCATGGTTCGGTTTTTCCTGGTCAAATTCATAATGAACAGCAAAGGCGAGTCCAAAACTCAGAATCGGCCATTACAGACCTTTTGCAACGGGTTCAGAGCCTAGAACAGTCTTCGGCACAAACACCTGTGCATGACCTATCCGAGACGGGTCGGGAAATATTTGGCCGCCCGTCCCAACCAGAAGGTCTTCAGTGGATTTTCACAAAAACTAGAGCTATGCGATGGAGTATGTGGATGGGCACAGCTAAAGAGGTACGATATGCATTAACATACGCTTTAAATCATGCCGCTAATTATGTCGCAAGTTTGAGCCCTTTCTGGCATTTTATACCGAGGCTACTGGAAAAGGTGAAGGGAAAACATTCAAAGGCGCTGAAACCAAAGCCCTTCTTGTTCAAGTCGGTGATCTACTTCAAAAATGCAAACACACAGCGAGAAGCATCAAGACCTGGCGGCCTAGCAGATCACTATCGAATCCCCAGCTTGGCCTTGAGTTCCCGTCTCGCGAGATATCAGATATGATGGTAACCTTATATCTGCAATCCTTTGAGTCAACACACCGGATACTTCATATACCTTCCTTTTGGGCTGATTACCGAAGATATTGGGACGATCCGCATAATGCCTCCAATGAGCTACGCCTTAAAATTCTTCTCGTGATTGGCATAGGGTCAAGTCTGCAAAAGGAGGAAATTACAGAGATCGGATTCCGAAAAGCGGTTCATCGATGGGTATATGCTGCTCAGGCATGGCTTTCTGGGCCACTGGAAAAGGACCGATTGAGTGTTTCCGCGCTGCAAATTGACTGCCTCACAATTATAGCTCGACAAATTTTCTCGATCGGCGCTGATCTTGTGTGGACCTCCATGGGATCTCTCGTCCACAAAGCCATGCAAATAAACCTACACCGAGATCCCAAGCATCTCTCGAAAATATCTGTGTTGCAGGCCGAAATTCGTAGGAGGCTATGGACCACAATTGTCGAAATGACTGTGCAGTCATCTTTAGATTCGGCCATGCCAGCCAATATCCCCGAGTATGACACTGAGGCCCCTTCAAATATCAACGACGATGAAATTAACGAAACTACCACGGTACTTCAGCCTCATCCCAAGGGCAATTACACCGCTACCTCATTCCAAATATTGCTGCTTGAATCGTTGCCAGTCCGCCTCCGGATACTCCGTCTCTTGGCCAGTTTGGACACACAAATCTCTTACTTGGATGTCCTTGCCTTGAGTTCAGAACTCAGCAATGCGTCTCGGGAATACCACAGTTTCATGAAGAAGAATCAAAGTTCCAGCATCACGCCATTCCACCGAAACTTACTTGACTATCTCGTGCGTCGATTCATGATCCCTCTGCATTGTCACTTTACAAATAAAGCCCGCACAAACCCATTATTTACCTTCTCATTAAAGGTCAGCCTGGAAACAGCCATGACTATCATGTCGCCTGAACCAGATGAAGGCTTCTCCAAACTAATGGTCAGCGGTGGGGGCTTATTCAGAGAGGGTATCTGGTGCGCGATGGCTGTCCTTGCCACTGAGCTCCTAGCCCAGCTCGAAGCTCAACACATCGACGGAACATTGCACCGCAACTTCGACTATATTATGCTTCTCAAGCATTCTGTCAATAACTTGATTACTCTCTCTTCTGAGCGGATTCGCTACGGAGAGACAAATATCAAAGGTCATATGTTTCTCAGCATGATCTTGGCAAAGGTCGAGGCGGTGCAAACGGGCGCCGATTGTGAATTGTCTATGGCACGGAGTGCGAAAGACAGCCTTGAATTCTGCCATGGCCTTTTACTGGCTCAGGCTGACTCTTCGTTATTGGGAATTCCCAACAATGCTGGATTTGCATCCGGGTCGAGTCTTGATGATGGGTCCGAAGGTCCTGATTCTGGATACGACTTGGACTTGGACTGGGACTTTCTTTTGCCAGATGCTGGGTTTCCTTGATACCTTCATACAGTAGTAATTCTCTTTCTGAGCCATGTATGTATATTGTTCTTCTAGGAGACCTTGTAATTTTGTTGGTTTTGCCACTCTATATACAATCTTAACTCGGTAATACTGGAAAAAGAACTTACATATGTAACTAATCGCAATTATGCTAGTATAATCTCCGTACTGCGCGAGTAAGTCTTCCTTGGGCTATTACTAACCTTTTCTGATTTCAACAATTGGCTGAAGCAGCGGTCTTAACACGGGGCGGAGATAATCGGCCTCAACTATTCCACACTGATATTTTGTCCGGACTCACTATTTAAACTCCTCAGAGCCAACATCCTTTCTCCTTGCTGAGACCACCTTGCCTTTCTGTTTTACGACAAGTCGACCACCCACAGTTTGAAGCACCATGGCACCAATGAAGATCCTCATCAGCGGCGCAGGTATCACCGGCAATTCTCTCGCCTTCTGGCTCTCAAAGCTAGGCCACAACGTCACAATCATCGAGCGTTCTCCTTCCCTTCGGGCCTCGGGGCTCCAAATCGATCTACGCAGCCACGGAGTCGAAGTTATGAAGCGCATGGGTCTCGAACAGGCCTTTAAGGCCCATTCCATCCCAGAGCAGGGCATGCAAATGGTCAACAAAGCGGGCAAACGGCAAGCCTATTTCCCAGCCAACGATTCTGCAAATGTCAATCTGGGCTTTAGTACCAACTTCGAGATCATGAGAGGCGATCTGTGTCGAATCATGTATGATGTAACAAAGAGCCGGGCCAACTATATCTTCGGCACATCAATTGAGAGCTTCGAGGAAAACGACAAGGAAAAATCGATCAACGTTCGATTTGCAAATGCCACCGAAGACCGTTTTGACCTCGTGATTGGTGCCGATGGCCAAGGGTCGCGCACTCGAAAGATGATGTTCGGAAACGAAGCCCCCGACGCATTCCATCCCCTCAACAGTCTCTATGTCGGATATTTTACCTTCCCTCAGCCAATTAAAGATGGGGAAGGGTATATTGCTACAACGTACAGGGCACCTGGAGGACGAGGTATCATGACTCGAAGACACAATGCGCACGAAATTCAGGCATATATCGGCGGTCGGGCGGATTCAGAGAAGCTCAAGAACCGTTTGCAGGGTAATGTTGCGGAGCAAAAGGAAGCATTGAAGGAGATGCTTCAAGGGGCGGGGTGGAAATCGGATGAGATCTTGGAATCTCTCAAAGATGCTGACAACTTCTACTGTGAGCGTATGGGCCTTGTCAAGTTGGCTTGTTGGTCTCGCGGTCGTGTCACGCTCGTCGGGGATGCTGCTTATTGTCCGTCACCAATGAAAGGAATGGGGACCACTTCTGGGATTGTTGGTGCCTATGTCTTGGCTGGAGAGATTGGGAGGCACTGTGGTGAACCTTCTGAGAAGGATTTTGTGGAAGGGACCGATACGACAGACCCTGTTGTGGCTACACTCCAGGCGTATGAACAGAATTTCCGCCCTTTTATGAGCCAGGTGCAGGAAGGTGTTTCCAATGACGGAGGGCTTTGGGATAGGATTTCGGCCACGGCATTCGGTATTGCTCTCATGAACCATCTTATGGGAATTGCTGCCTTTTTGAGATTGGATCTTCTCAGTAGGTTCTCTGCGGATCCCGTCAAGGACTGGAAGCTTCCGATATATGAAGAGTTGCTCCGGGATTAGAGGTCGGCTATGACAAAACCAACCGTATGACTCTTTGTGTTGTATCTACCTGTCTTGTTCCATTATTTATGCACATGGTTCATACGGCCATGGGCTTTCTTCTATATATCAGCAATCTTATGGCCCCTAAATAAATTATGATTGGTGCAAACCCACCCCGATATCCTGCAGGTCAGCACAGCCCTGATTTGCTAACTACTGAAGCTACTAACTGCCACACGTTCAACCTTTTTATTTCCACTAGTCCATGTTTTGTTTCATGTCCAGTCAGCCCCTCCAAATCCTCGTTATGAACGAGTACCATAAGCATGAGGCCTAACGACAGATCCAAACTTCCCTATATCAAACTCAACAGGCTCCGAGATGTCAGGGAGCTCCCATTAACTCCACCCGAGCCCGAAGCCGCCCCACCCCTAGGAAGCTGGAGCTCCAACTGGATCCTAGAAGTTCTCAGCTGTGTCTTATCCTTGGGGTTTCTAGTTGCGATTATCGTTGTGCTCGCGAGTTACGATGGAAATCCAATACCAGACTGGCCCTATGGTATCACGCTCAACGCATTGGTATCAGTGCTGAGCACTTTCATGAAGGCCGCCATGGCCTTCGCCGTCACGGAAGGATTGTCTCAACTCAAATGGTCATGGTTTACTCGGAGAAATACTCTGAGCGATATGGCGCTGTTGGATGCTGCCAGTAGGGGCCCACTAGGGGCGGCGATGGTACTCTTCCGATTCCTGCCTAGGTGAGTTCTGATAGGTGCTTCGGTCGATTCTTTGGGAAAGGTATCCTGCAGAAGTGCATACATACCTGTAGAAATATGCTAATATTAACAGACACCTGGTCACCTTTGGATGCGTTATCCTCGTTGTCGCGGTTGCCACCGATCCCTTCGTCCAGCAAGTGATTGCCATCAACGAACAGGCTGTTCACACCCCAGGCCGATCGTCAATACAAATCTGCAACTCGAGTCTGTACACCGACATCGGAGCAGGAGCCTCCCCCGGCGCCGAAAAAGTGCCCCTCGTGACTCTCGGTGCCATATACACAGGAATTTTCCAGAGCCAGAGCCCTGACAGCAAAACCATCGTGATGGACTGTGCCAGTGGAAACTGCACCTTTTCTCCATACCAATCTCTTGGGTTTTGTAGTCGCTGCATCAATATCACCGAGTCTGTCCATGCAGATGCACCTTACTCACTTCCCCCTCCATTGAACACTACTCTCGTCTATAACTACACTCTGCCGAATGAATTACATTTCAGCACGAAGTCAGGGTTGACAATGACCACCATGAATACATCAACTGAGCTAGATCTAGTTCAGCTGGATGCACAAAACCTACCATTAATTGTCAATTTTACCGCCATCAGCGCTACCGGCTACAAGGTGCCACCCCCGATCACCGCAACGGAGTGCGCGCTCTACTTCTGTGTCGACACATACAACGCATCAGTGAAAAACGGTCAGTTCGAAGAAACGCGCACCCCAACTACTAGCAAAACAAATTATCTGTTATCCAAATCCGGGGGCCAAAACCCTGCACTGATCCCCGACACTTGTTACGTGAACGGGACACGACATCAACCTCCATATCAAGCTAACGAAAACTGTACATACAACGTCGCCTGGCAGAGCCTGCTAGCGATGCATAACTCCGTGGGTCCCTTACTCCAAGGCAACGGCTATACGTTTGGAGGGCGGCCAACTTGGCAGTCCGATAATGGGCCATCCGATATCATCGAAGCATTGTATGGTGAATCAGGAGGCTATGCCGACATCAACTCACTTTTCAAATCCCTAGCATCTTCACTTACAACCCATTCCCGGTCAAAGGTCTGCGACGGAAGTATCGATGGTGTAGCTTGGACGAACCAGTCTTTCGTTCACGTGCGATGGCCGTGGATGAGTCTTCCTATTGCTCTTGTGGTGCTGACTGTTGTCTTTCTTATTGTCACGGTCATCCGCACGAGAAATCAGTATATTTGGAAATCATCGCCCTTGGCTTTATTATTCTCGGATGTGCATGTTGATGCTCCAGTTCCGTTCAAGTCTGATCCGACTCTCAAGGGAATGGAGAGTGCATCAAAGGATATGCATGTCTGCTTGGAGACATCGTCCAATGGAGTCAGTCTAAATACCAATCCGAGTTCGTAATTTTTGAATACAGCACTATGACTATCTACTCTCACTTTGATCTGTATATGCGTTATGCGCGGTTATTCGAAGCCTGAAATCCAGGCTATAGTAGCAGACTTTTCATGAGATTATTGACCCTGCTTAAGCGTTTTATCTACCTCTATGCGCTCCTCGAACAGTGTTGCCTACAATTCTATAGACCTATACTCTGTCATATCTTTGATAGTCACATTCTGCCCGTGTTGCTCAGTGAACCAATGTCATACTACCGATAGTGAGTAAGCTATGCTTGTTGCCTGAGCAATCTGACATAGAAGGGCAGATATCAGTCAACTGTGATTTCTAGGGTTCCTGAAATGATGATTTCCTTTGTTCATAGTGCTAACGGTCGGCGATAAATTTTGTGAAGCCTTTCCGTAGGTTTACAGAACTCTCTGCCTAGCGTGCTCGTGAACACCATCGGCTGATAGCGATTAGACATTTCCCAGGTTTCTCACGCGCAGGCCGTGCTGATACAAACGAAGAGTGTTGTGGGAAGGTGCGACCTATGGATACATGTGACATTGACAACCAGGGAAGGTGCAAGGGGACTGTCAACTTTAGGAAGGTACGGGTTGTTGGGGGTATAAAAGGACACCCACCCCCCTCCTACCTCTTCTCTTCTTCTTCTCTTCTTCCTCTCTCCAACCCTCTCGACCGCCATCTCACATGAGACAGCGCAGGCGGAGGGTCCCGTAGGCTGTAGCAAATGGTGCGTGCACACTTATGGAGGGACATCAGCATTACCCAGTTGCTGAAATTCATACCATATACTCGCTGCCCATCAAGATTGAATACCAGTTCTCGTGAGAGTCTTTTGATAAAGTCATGGCTGAGCATTTGGGCTCCATAGTCACTGGCGGATCCCACGGAACACACCCCTCTACCTAGATAGTTACTCGATATCTTCCAAGTTTCAGACGCGTAGCTTTAAGATTGGTGTTTACACCAGTGTAGCTGTTCCTGAATATGTATAGAGTAGAGCCGCTATAGACAAATCAGCTATTCCTATCTTGGTTAGCTTGGTTTCTGAAAGTTTGGCCTGCCGAGGTCGGGAACCTCGGCACCCTGGAACTTAAATTTGATCACGTAATCACGCGGGGCCTCCACCTGGCTACAAGCCTTCGTTCACATGTACGAGCGATGTGCTCCTCGATTATTCCTTGTGCATTCAATTATCGGATTTGGCATTCATTGTTGATACCATTTTTGTACACATCAGAGATCAAGCGCTTACTCATTCACTATTCGGAATCAGAAGACAACATGGCTGTCTCCTATCACCCATCGAGAAGAGGGCTCCGTGAACAGACAGACAAGCGGGAGACGAGAAGAAAACTTAACAAACCTGTACCATATTTGAGGGCGGTAGAAACCAACATCACCTGAAGAAAAAATCTCTGCCCCATCAACGACCTGGGAAGTAAGAGATATTCTTCACGAGCTGAAACAATTACGTACAACCTTCGGGAGTTGGGACCTTGAAATTTTCATTAGCAGCCTTGGAAGTTCAGGTGCTTATCCAGTATAAGCCTAGCGGACGCCAGTGTCTCATTGTTCTTGCGGCTTGCTCCGACACGGCCTATCTTTTTCCTGCAGAGTATAGTTTAACCGAATCTAGCGCCAGGAATCTTGCGAATCACCAGTCTCTCCCCGTATCTCAATCCCTGTGATTGATAAACGTCGTGTTGACTGACTCCACTGTGCTCCACATCTAGACTATCTTCATAAAGCCATAAGGGTACAGAATCCTCGGTAGAGAGTGTCATGTTGCTGAGGGGGTTACTCCACTCTGCTGGTCCGACCATCGGTCGGTTTTAACTCTTTGATCTTATCTGATCCGCCTTTCTTGTTCATTTTGATTTTTTCTTTTTTTCTGTTAAATTTCCTTTTCCTGGGCTGCACTTACACCTATGCCAGTCTGGTATACAGATCACCAATTCATCGATAAACTGCCCACAAGATCTCGACACAATGGCCAGCGAAGCTCTCCCTAAAGATCAGGACCCTGAGTTACAAGGAATCTTAGAAGGGAATGCCCGATTCCGCCGTTTGGGCTGGAAACGACTCACTGTCATTTCGATAGTCGAGGCGATCGCCCTGGGGAGCCTAGGTCTACCATCTGCATTCGCTGCTCTGGGAATGGTCGCAGGCGTAATCCTAACTATCGGACTCGGCTTCGTCGCAATCTACGCGGGGTACAATATCGGCGAAGTCAAGCTGCGGTATCCTCAAGTTGGTCATTATGCAGATGTCGGACAACTTCTGCTGGGGAATTTGGGATCAAAACTTTTCGTAGGCAGCTTTGTTGCTCTTCTTGTCTTCGTGATTGGGTCGCACTGCTTGACCGGTGCGATTGCATTCCAGAATATTACCCAGAGCAGTTCGTGCTCGATTATCTTTAGCGTTGCATCTGCTGCAATCCTGATGTTGCTCGCTATTCCTCCGTCATTTGCGGAGATTGCGATATTGGGCTATATTGATTTCGCGTCGATTGTCATCGCCATTGGAGTTACGATAATTGCGACTGGTATTCAAAGCTCGAATGGTTCGGGTGACCTTTCTGCGGATCTCTCGCCGTGGTCTGCTTGGCCGAAGCCTGGTCTCACTTTCTCTGCGGCTATTGTAGCCACCAATAATATTGTTTTTGCCTACTCCTTTGCTGGATGTCTGCCGTCATTCATGGAAGATATGCATACCCCCGAGGACTATGTCAAAACGCTATGGTGGCTAGGAGGTATCCAAATTGTTATCTACACCCTAACAGGGTCGATCATCTACGCCTTTGTCGGGCAAGAGGTGCAATCACCTGCTTTGCTGTCTGCGGGCCCCGTCATCTCAAGGGTTGTCTTCGGCATAGCGCTTCCAGTCATCTTCATTTCTGGGTCTATCAATACAACAGTCGTCTGTCGATATATCCATGGAAAGATATACCGGGACTCAGTCGTTCGCTTCGTCAATACCGCGAAGGGTTGGAGCACATGGCTTAGTCTTGTGTTTGTTGTTACCATCCTAGCTTGGATCATTGCTGAGGCCATCCCCATCTTTTCCGAATTGCTTTCTATCATTTCTTCCTTGTTCGTGTCTGGTCTGTCTTTCTATATCCCACCAATCATGTGGTATATGCTTTTGAGAGAGGGTGCATGGTATGAAAAGCACAATTTGAAGCCTGCGATTTTGAATGGTGTGGTATTCCTGGTGGGCATGATTATTTTCGGGTGCGGTACCTATGCTAGCATTGCTGAACTGGTAAGCCCTTATTCCTTTCACCTTCCGAGGAAGATTGCTGACTCTATGCTTCGTAGGTTGATAAGTTTGAGTCGGGGTCAATAAGTAAGCCATTTACCTGCGCTTGAAATATCGCAACAACGTGGTTATGTCTGTCTTTCTGCCTTCCCAATGACTACAGTCTCTCAAGGAACTCAGCTATGTGGTTCTACTTCTATAAAAATTCAACCTGCAAAGATATTCGGAAGGAAAGTAACAACAGCATACGGCTTCAAAGTCAGCGGAAGCGGACTCAGAATCGAGAAACAAAAATGTGACTTTTGAGATCTAAATTACCATCCACAGGAACATAGACTATAGTTCGAGACTTTGAATTCATTTAAAGTCAGGTTACATTGAGATCTAGAACTCTTTTGGGATTTTATATTTACAAGGGGGAAGAATTATCTTTATGGGTTTTGTTTCTGCATCAGAGAATGGCAGTTTAGATAGATAGGAATACAATATTCGCATGGTATAACATTAAAGAAACACAATAATAATGAGGTATGTCGGTGCTTACCTCGTTTACTCTCCTTACCTTTTTGTCCTCATTGCTCCTTTCAATCCTCCTCCATCGGGTCTCCCTCCTCCATCGGGTCTCCCTCCTCCATCGGTCCTTCGGCCCATTGATTCTCCTGGAGGAATGTTTGCATGGCGGCTCTATCCTCGCTTGTAAGTTCTGCAGTAGTAAAGATTGCAGGGTCTAAAGGCCCCTGAAAAGCAGAATCACCGTCACCCCCTTCCTGGGGTTGTTGCTCAAGGCCATAATCGCCCCCGTGTCCCGTTTCAAGGATTATAGGACGTAAAAGGTTGAACAAAGAAGAGGTTTCGTCGCCTCCTTCCTCTTGTCGCTGCCCAACAGCAGCAGGGGCGAAAGTAGGGCCAGGATCAGGACCAGGATCAGGATCAGGACCAGGACCAGGGGAGGGGGCGAAAGTAGGACCAGGACTAAGGCCAGGGACAAAGGCAAAAAGAGGACTAGGGGCGAAAGTAGGACCAGGACTAAGATCTGGGACAGGGCCAGGGACAGCTCCAGGGACGAAAAGAGGACTAGGTGCAGGGCCATCAGCGGGGACAGTGACAGTTTTGTGTGCTTCCCCTAGCCTTCTTCTCTGGGCCTCTGGAGCATTCATCTCAGCCTCGGTTTCTGCTCCAGTTTCCGCTGCCGTTTCTGCTGCTGTTGCTGCATCCGCCTGTGCCCTCTTTCGCTTGGTTTTGGCGTGTCTGTCGGCGGCATATCGGGCTATCTGTTCAGAACGGCGGTTAGGACCGAGTGTATTACCACCTATTTTTTCAGTGGGACGAGCTAATGCTGGCTGTTTAGCAGATAGGGCACCACCTATAGAAGAAGAATGTTAGCATCATGTCTTTTAACAATCGCACTGAATTAGAAAGGAGTCCTTACCTGTTGTGTTCCCAGTCCGGATGATAATAGTCATATTTGGTCTAGGCAAAGGTGAGCGTCTGGTACCTCTATAGGGATCAGGGGAGGGATTTCGAAGTTTAGGCCAATGCTCACGGATAGTTCGCAGGAGTGTAGATGCGAGATTGAAGGATGCCAGTCGTACCTCGCCAGTCTGTGGGTTAGCAATCAACGCAGGATCAATTTGGTCCAGAGAGAGATGGTGTAACCAGATTGTGTCCCCGGGTACCAGATAGCCTTCTTGGATGAGGTTTTCTCTGAACACCTCGAATTTGATATTGGCGATGTTGATCCAATCCCCATCTGGGCATACATCCTGTGGATTTCCTCTGTCAGTTAAAAAGTCGCCCACCCTAATTGCAATTGGCATGTCAGGGTGATCTGCTCGGATGATCTGGACATCACCATTGGGGACTATGTAGGGCCGACAATAGTCGAATTTCTTCGGTTGTTCTGGTTGCTTTTGTACTGACCTTGCTGATGGCTGCTGTGCTGTACTTGGTCCCGCTGCCTGTCCTCCTGCTGCCTGTCCACCTCCTGTCTTTCCACCTACCATCTTTGCGCCCGCTGCTTGTGCTGCCGCTTTTGCTGCTCGTTCTTCCGTTAGCTGTCTCTCAAACTCCTTTTGCAACTCATCTTGAATACAATTGAGGTATTTATAAAGCGCCCCAGTGAGAAGATCAGCGTCCGTGACGTGATTTCTAACAGCGGCTGGTAACCTCGGTATTCGCTTGCGCCACTCAAATTGGATTTTAGTGCGTGAATAACTCGATCGGAAAATGTTGGTGATAGCTCTGCCATCGTTGAGAGCTTCAACCGCTACAATATCAAAAACCTCTTGTGCTAAATCGTGGAGAACCTTATGGTCGTCGGGGCGATCTTCTATGTTAAAACGCCTGTATATATATCTCTCGTCGAAGGAGTGCGGCCAATTTTTGAGTGGCGGCGGCTGCTGGAGTGTCATGTTAGCTTTGAGCAATTATGCTTGATTTGATGTTTTGGATGCTTGGATGGTTAGAAATTCTACGGCAAGGGGAATATGTCCACTATTTAATACTGGAAATGCCCTTTGTGACTAAAGAAGTGTTATACATTGTGGCCTTGAAACTCGATATTTCAATATGCATTGTTAGTGCTTGAAAGAGACACATAAAGAAACAAAGAAACAAACAATAGGATGTGATAGTATACACTAAATTAGAGTCAAAGAATAGACCTGAAAGCGAGGTTTCAAGTTTCAGCATTATTATTAAGACAATGGGACTGGGACCTTTAGGCTAAACAATGTCGCATTGTTAGATCTGCCTGCAGTGATGTATTGTGGCGGGCCTGATTTGCCATTGTCAACCCGCCACCTCATCACCTTAATACTACAGAATTACGTTTATACGGGGGAATGGTTTGAAATAAAAATAAAATGAAATGGTGTGGTGGATATTTTGGATATTTGCGTAAAAACTCCTTGGAAAATATGAACAGACATGACCCTCCCAAGGCGATCAATCGCCAGCAGAACCCAAGAAGAAATGTAAATTGCTCGAATCCCCTTCGGGCTCTCTATTTTGGTGATTTCGTTGTTTTTATTTTTGTTATTTTCAACACGTCAAACAAGCAGTCTTACGCAGAGACGTAAGCTTGGCCAGCCTGGTTGAGAGTGCTACCGGAGAGCAAGTAGTTCTCAGCACACATAAAGTAAGAGTAGCGAGCAACACCAGTCTGCTCATCCAACCAAGGGAGAACCTCGTCAAGGAAAGCAGCAGTAGTAGCGGTGTCGGTAGCGCCGTTGATATCAGCGGTGAGAGCAAACTCGGTGATCCAGACCTCAGACAGGCTGTGCTTGGAAGCAGTGTCAACGGCCTTGGTGACGAAGGACTTGAAATCATCGGCAGTGTCACCGTACCAGTGAACGGCCAGACCGGAAATACCGCAGCTGCTGCAGCTACCGATGAAAGACTCGAACCAGTCAAGGCCGACTCCGGTCTCGGTAGAGGAGGTTACGGCGGGCGAAATCAGCTTCGCCTTGCCGGACCACGGGGTGATGTAGGTCTGGTAGTAGCTGGCAGCATCGGTGGGGCTCATGTTAGCCTGCGAAGCCATGTCGGGCTCGTTGAATCCGAGAATGTAGCTGCTGCCGCTGGACAAAGCGGTCTCGATGGCGGTCACCCAGCCACCGAACATCTTGGGGCCCCAGAGCATAGGGACAAACTCGATGTTAGAGGGGAGCGAGCCAGAGAGGGAGCCGGCCCAGTTGTAGGCCCACGAGATGGTGCCACCATTGGTCAGAGCAGACACGGTAGTGACATCGTTGTAGGCGGCACCGCGCTTGCTGGAGGTGCTGCGCTTGGCCTGCATGGGGGCGGCCATAGCCGAAGTGGCGACGAGGCCGGCAGTGAAAAGCTTGGTGAAAGAGACCATTTTGAATAAGTTGGAAAGATAAGTCACAAAAGGAGTGGACTTGTAAAAAAAAAGGAGGGAAAAAGAGAGAAACCTGTTCTCGACCTTGTAAAAAGGAATGTAGTCTTGAAGGAAAGTGAGGCTCAGACCGTGCACGGCACAGGACTAGAAGACCAGAAAATAAATGAAGGAAAGTTGGGTGGATGGAGAGAGAGAGAGAAGAAGAAAAGAAAGATCAAGGGAGGTGGAGGGTTTAAATCCCCCAGGCATCAGTGTGTCAAACCTACCAGCCCAACTCGCTGGCTGGAAGATATTCCATTTCTTCACGGTGGAGTGGAGATAGGAAGTGGCCATTGGATGTTGGGGGCCGAGGAGGCGGGTTCTACCTCATATCCATGCCTCTGGCCAGATCGAACGTTGCATGAAAAATATCATTGGCGCGGGGGAAAGCAGGGATGGATCTGAATGGACTCCATGGCCCGTTGACAGAAATTCGAACCACGGTGATTGGCTTGAACCGAGCGTCTTTTCTGACATTTCTTACATTTACAATGAGAATTCACTCCCCAAGGCGCTAATTGACACTAATTCTTTCAGTTCTTCGGTATCAAGTAGGTTCCCATCTGGTCTAACTCCACAGCCAAGATCCGTATGCCACTCCACAATAGCCTGGACCATAATGGGGTAACAATAGCGGTGTTTGTTACATCGAGTTTTGACATTGACTTGCAGTGACGGGGAAATACACTGAAACTCTGTTCCTGGTACCTGTAACTTTGCGTGAACAATAATTGGCTTGCCCCTGGCAGAATACAAAGGCATGCAATGAGAGACAACCTTGGGAGATTTAAAGCCCAATGACAAAAGTCCGACATAAATTGGAGTGCAGTGGGGGCAAGAACGTACCACGGATGGCATTGCATCATTCAATGGTTCACCATGGACTCGACCGCGCAGTTCCCTGGCTCCCGGTCAGGGGAGCCTCTCTGATAGGCGCACCCTAGATACATCGTCATCTGGGTCTTTGGTTAACCTATCATATCAATGTGCTATTGAACACAACCCTAGGAACACGATAAAAACACCAAACATTGCACTACATTAATTTAACTTGGTTCCAAGGTATGTGAGATTGTAAGACTAAGATTCAATAGCTCAGATTCAAGTAGAAAAAAAAAAAAATAACCGCACTCATCGATTCATACAAATCACAACAAAATCATGGGCGTCAACTGAAACTGACTAATATGACACACCGACTATGAAGGCGCCACCACATAAAAACAGTATGGATCGAATCGCCCACTCATAGTGACACCAACCCCCGATCGACGCCATGTTTCACATGCAACATAAGATCCAGACCGTCTCTCCCTTTCACCGGTATTCCGGTATGTTCCTTACTTCTGGGTCGACTGGGGGCGTTGTTCTAGGGCTAGAAGAAAGAGGGGGCGCGGTCTGAAACCAACCCCTCTTCAGCACCCCTGCCGATCTGTTGCCGAAAAACGGCCATGACAAGCCTTGCCGGACTACACGCCGGTGTTTCTTCCGGTACATCGCATTATGATTGACGCCCCATTCGAATGTTCTTAACCCGTTGTTCTCCAACAAAGGCGTATCCTAATTTTCTTTTTCGTCAGTTTTGGTTCTGGTTTCTTTGTGCCACCTCTGACGGAGTAGTGATTCCCTTGGAATAATGACTGGGGATCAATGCTCTTACTCCTAATTCTCTTATAGGCTGTCAAAACATAGTCGGTCCACAAGTACTCCGTATACCCAGCAGAATGCAGATAGCACAAGGTTTACGTGCCAAGCAGTTTCTCGGGGGTTTTTTTTTTTTTTCAATCGTATCATCCGGAGTGTCCTTTGGTACTAATTCTCCGGGTTTCATTCATTCTTTGATTTCATTGTAACTCCCCCTGGACTAATAGTTGCCACTAGCGAGAATCACAAGGTCGCTACGAGATCAAACTTCAGTCACCTCCCGCCTCCACCGCAAGGTCCCGGACATAGTTCCGAGGCATATGCATGTCTGTACTCTATTCCCATGACCAAGACTAGGGTTCCTCTGATCTGAAACAGACTAAATTCCACCGATCTCTTTGTGATCCTACTGACGTGAACCATGACTCTAAATTTGTTCTCATTCAAGACTATAGACTATACAACATATTTTTTCGGACTATTAATTCCCGGACTATTATTATAATAATAATTTTCTCCGAGAAAAGAAAAAAAAAGAAAATATCGCATTCTTAGGGTTGTTCTGGCCGCGTTGGCAAGTAATGTGGCTTGTCTCCATACAACGTAGACTCGCTTCTAGCCCCGGTCCCACTTTCCCAGGTTCCGGCGCCCTGCCCACGTCATCCTACTGCGCAGCCCTGCTGGCTTTGTACGCTGTACTCCGTACTCCGTACACATCTTACAATTCCCGAAAATGAATAGGAAAGATACGGCTGGCTCATCACTCATGACTTACCAATCTTGTTCTGTCCGGATCTTCCCGCTCGTGTTCAAACTGTCGTTCTAGAATCCTATTCCTACTAGTTTCGGCTAGTCTCCGGCCTCAATGATCAAGCAGCCTAACTATCGAGGACCATTTTTAGATTGTGACGCGTGGTCTTGCCCGCCAGGCACCCATGGCGCTGGGCATATACCGAAGACAACGGATGATTCTATGACATGTTTAGGTAGCTATAGTTAGCTGCCTATACGAAGATGTCTTAAAGGATCTCACTCATTGGTTCAAGAAAGTGCGAGATCATGCATACCTGGTTGATATAACAAGTCTACCTCGTGTTCCTATGAGATATTCACCATTGCTGTGCCTTCAGTTTCTAAATATGAGGGCGAGCGCGATACAAGTCTCCTTGGTCTCATCATTAATGGCGCCGGAAATATCGTTATCAGTGTTGATGCTAGTACCACTGTTGACACATTATTTCTGTTGATTCCAGACAAGTATGCACACTCGTGTACATCTTTTGCATTTGCAGTTTCATTATACACCAATCTCCTTCCTGTGGTCATCAGGCTCTTTGGTATGGCCGTTCCGACATTTACAGCGGCAGCAGCCTCCACGTCTGCCTGCCTAGGCGCACTCCATTCTCTCCGCATGCGTGTCAGCGTTGTTGTGAGCAATTATGCCATCGACAGCATACACTAAACCTCTCATTCCTTTGCTAACTTCAGCCTGTTGTCTTCGCATTGTCTACCACTCGTTAAATAGGTACTCGAAAATGTGGGTACCATGTAAATATTTACGGCATATGCAGCTCTGTACTGTGGCCTCACTAATCACCTAGATTACGAAATGAGGGGAACTGCTATTAAACTCCCAAAAATATAAACCCCTAGGATTATACCGAGATCCTCAATCCAAGGTCATCACCGGAAGGCGAAGTGGTCATTCCTAACCCTAGATTGAAATGTGACAAAACTCATTTGCAGATATCACATATCTTTCAACCCGAATTTTAAGTACTCTATCATGAAGGAAATAAATTCGAAAATATACTACAATTCCTACTTTTTGAAGTTCCTAGATGCTATAGTCTCAGCGGTGGCGACAGACCTATTGCACAAGCCAGTGTATCCTCAACCTGGCCAACCATCAAATGCCTATAAATCAATCAAAGTATTTGACAAGTTAAATCATCATATGTACACAAGATCTATAGTCCACTGTTTGTAAATAAAATACCACATCAAGCAACTGTCATCTATACCTCCATCCAATCATAAGTACTGCCCGTAATCGTACCTAATGAAGCAGGCGGTGAACAACGATGATGTAAATTATCCCATCTCTCCGCAACCATCATCAGAACAGCTCCCCCAACCTTCAATTACTATCTTCCACAATCCCAATCCAAACACCTTCATAAAGCAATGTTATCCCGCACAGCCCCCCGAGCTCTGCTCGCCTCCGTGCGCCCATCCATCCGCACAACAACCACAACTTCAACTCTGCTTCCCCGGGCTTGCGCCATCCGCCCCAGCTCCGCCTCGCAGTTCACTCGCTCCTTCCAGTCATCCCCAGCAATCCGCAAAGGCATTCACCCAGAATCAGCAAACCCCCCATCCCCGAACCCGCAGTCGGGTTCTGTTGCCGGAGCTGCTGCTCATATCACTGAGCCCTCGCCGTTGACGCCGGAGGAGTACTACGAGTACGCGGAGCATTATTTCAACGTCCTGCAAAGTGAACTGGAGAAGGCACAGGAAGAGGGGTCGGATGTTGAGGCTGAGTACAGTGTATGTTTCTCTTTTTCTTTTCTATATATCATATTTTTCCCAGTCTTCTTCATCTTCCTTCTTCCTATCTTTCTCAGCCTACACACAGTCCCTCTGTTGCCATGACATATAAATTATAATAAGTTACTAACCCACTTTGTTCTTCTAGGCTGGTGTTCTGAACATCTCCGTTCCCGCACTCGGAACCTATGTACTCAACAAGCAACCACCCAACAAGCAGATCTGGCTCAGCTCGCCCATCTCCGGGCCGAAGCGTTATGACTGGATTGTCGAGGGCGATTACATGCATGAGAAGCAGGATTCCCGGCCTTTCGTGAATGGGCAGTGGATCTACCTGCGTGATGGATCTAACTTGACTGAGCTGTTGAACTCTGAGTTGACCTTGCGTTTGCCCAAGGATATTTACAGTGAGGTTGTTGAGTGAGTGAACCGTCTTGCTGGGCTATCGATTACCTAGAAAGAAGAAGATCATTGCCGTTCCAGCTTTTGTTTGGGATGTTACATATTGTAGTTTAGTATTTATTTTATGATGCGGTTGCATTGAAATCTTTCTGGTGCTGCTACTTTCTCATAGATTTACTATGGAGGGGGATGAACGAATGATTTGGGAGCATAGTTGCGGGTATCGTTTGAGGTAAATGCACTAGGTGGGTATAGAATGATTGTCTGTAGCGAGAACGCAATGCGAAGGCGGAAGAAAGGGCCATCTCATCGCCGATTCAACGGGAGTATCAAAGTGTTGTTCTTTCTTTTTGAATGAACACGACATGTACATAGCCAAAATATAGAGTCTCAACCCGATGAATGAAGTGGTGTCTTGCCTGGCTGGCCAAGTGATATTGTCCAAGGCAAAACTCACACTAGACGAACTCGACGGAGCCCGAGCGAACGTTAAAGATGTTGAGCGAGGTACGGCGGGTACCCTAGTGCGAGTCACCGAGAGCAACAGTTCCCAGAGGCACCGAGTCACTTGGCAAGATGCAGGTAGACGACACTCGCACTTGCAGCAGAACATAGAACATGCTCGCGCGATCCGGTGTTTGGGGTGAAGTCTGGTAGATCAAAACCACTTGACCCGGCGAGGCGCATTATGTAGTCCATGGCGAGCAGTCGCATCTAGCAATAGAATGGCAAAATATCCAATATTTCGAACCACTTCCGCCAAAATAATGAGAACGGCTGCGAGTTGACTTCCAAAACTCAGCAACATGATCCTTCACTTCGGGCTGAGGTTGACTCAAATCATTTCAAGGGTATTTTGCATAATCTCTTTTGTCGCACGATCAAGCCTGAACAGCCACCCCGCTCGTACTCTGCGCATCGGCTTTAGGAAGATCCGCCTGTGGATACCCCGCAGGGTGTATAGTTAGCCAACTGATCACATAAAGCGACATACGTCTGGTTTTGTGATGGATAAATATACCAAGTCGAAAATAACCCGGATCATCAGACTGCAACTGGGGCACACGGCGATCTCTTCGCCGTCGCGCAAATCGTCGATCGCGATCTCGAAGCGGTCGCCACATGGGCAAGGGTATGTATAGATCTGGATATTCGGGTCGAAGGTCATGTCCTCGATCTCGATTTCATCGTAGATGTTCAGTCCGTCGTCGGCCATTTTGAATAATTCTCAGAACGTTCAAAGAGAAATGTGGCGAATGAGTAGATCTTGTAGCGTTGACTCTTTCGGGCAGAAAAAGTTTGGCGCGGTCATGTGATTCGCGGGGTTAAGCCAGGGACATCCCCGGATTTAAGACTTGGCGGGTTAATGAACTCTGAATCTTGGCGAACTTGAATCTACCAGTCTCATACAGCACCCGTCATTCCTGGCTAATCGTCTTCAAATTCGCTTCATGGGCATCAATGGCTACATAATATGCCCTATCCTATCAACAGCGATGACAGCAATGACAGCGACAAGGCAGTCCCCAAAGAGCACACCTGTCATGTACGGCTGAGGTAAGGACCAGCTTATCTATAGCCACCTCTGTGCAACGGCAAAGTCCTCCACAGGCGTCAAGCAGTTGCGAGGAAGAGGTTAGAAGCGAGAGAGGCGGCAACGAACTGGGCAATGAGCACGTTTACCCAGACATGTGGGATACGGAATCATCGACCCGTGAGCAATGATTCAGAGGGAAGTCCTCTATTTCGCCATCTCTGGTCTAGATTTACGAAACCCCTCTGTCCAACTATCCACCGGATTTGTTCGTTCCACAAAATCGCGTTGGCGTTTCAAATACAATCCCCCAAGCTTCTTGAAAAAATCAATGGCTTTTTCAGCTAGAGGGGCATAGCCGTCATGGAATGCATTTCCGCGTTTGAATAGCTCATTCCCTCCGGAGTGGTGGCCCAATTATCATACAATTGGGTGACTACCATACCGTGACAATGCTTCGAGCTGAGAAAGACGAAGAGGCATCCACTTCCGTTCTAAAACCCAACAAGGACGAGAATGAGGAGAAGGTACCGAACGATGACATCGATGCAGAAAAGGCAAAGCTCATCGACGTCAAAAACCATCCTACGGGAGAATTGCGTGGGTCTCTAGGGTATGGGCCGGTTATTGTTCTTCTCGCGTCCCTAGTACCAGACATAGATGAGGGTGCAGTATGTGACAACATGAATTGCGGTGATTGAAAGGTAGCAAACAGCAAGAGAATGATAATGAACTGAGACCTCGGGGTTTTTAAGCTCGGCCATTTGGCATTTTCTCTATGGAACCTGTAGAAACCAGACTTGTACAATTAGGCTTGGGGACTGTAGGAAGAAGTGAGGTTGGGGCGCGCTGGGCTCTCTTACCTGGTCACCAAGGAGGTCCCTAGGGCTACCGGGGTCTACTGATCTACAGATCTAACACTGCATGTGTTGAAGCCGGATCTTAATATCTTAATTATACTATGTACTACCTGAGGTATGTAGTCGTAGCTCATTTCTCTAATCTTGCAATTTCAATCTTTACTTCTTCAACCTCTCTCGCCAAAACCCCATACCGGCGAGCAATATCCGCGAAAGACCCTTCATCCGCGTCAATATCGGTAGCCGGATCAGACACCTCCACATCACCGTAAGCTCTCAGCTCTTGAATCGTCATCTTCCGACGGTGCTGCAAGCGCTCCTTTGTCTGCCTGAGATGCTGCCTATACCGAGCAAGAGCAGCAAGTGTTTCAGGCGTATAAAGCGTAGTCGCAATCTCCAGTTTCGTAACCCTGTCCAAATCGTTAAAAGACCAATCCCATCAAAAAGGATAACAGCAAGACTGAAAGCTGAAACCCGGGAAGACAAAACATACTCTAATTTCCCCTCCACGCCTTGCGCAACAACAGCCAAGTGCTCCGCCTTAGCTTTCGTCGCGCGCGCCAGAGCCCCATGCTTCGCCCGCTCCAGAGTCACAACGGTGCGCTCCAGAACTCGCGCCCGCACGGCAACAACCTCCGCCGCCGTAGCAGCCATCTTCCGCCGAGCGACTGGCAGCTCGGACAGCTGTGTGTGGCGCAACACGCGCACCCGTGCCTGCAGCTGTGACGAGAGCGGCGGAACTGGCGCCATCGAGGTCCGGACTCGGCGGTCGCGCGCTCGGGCGCGTGCATTGTGGTTCGAGGGCTGTGGGGTGGGGACATCTGCGTCGGGCCCGGTGGCTGGGTCTGTGTTTGCGGTTGATAGAGCGCGGAGGTCTTGAATGGCGGATGAGAGAGTTTTGGATAAGGGCAGTATGAAGGCTGGGATATTGGTGTAGAAGGCTTCGATGTCTGGTGCTAGGAGGGTGAGTGCTTCATCTGGTTTCTTGGTCTCGGTTTCTGGCTTTGGGGTGGTGGTTTCGATTGCGCTGGATGGGGTCTCTAGGTAGAGGGTTATTATAGCGAGGTTATCGTGGCACTGGATGTATTAGGTTCGTTAGGGATGTTGTTTTCCTCTCGATGGGTTGGTGCCCTATGGCGGGGGTTGTCCTGACCTCTGCGGGTAGGTTGCTGTCTGGGGCAAAGGCCAATTGCCGGAGCATATGCTCTTTGATTCGCTTTTTCGCATTTTGGGTCTGGCATTGCTTCAGCTCCTAGTGATAAAGTGTTGTCAGAGCTCTTTTTGTGCTTGGGTCTGTTGAGTATGTGCTGCGCAACAGCGTGTCGACAACTTACTTCCACCACAGCTGTGCGAGCTGGGCTCGCGCTGTGAGCACGCGTTGAGGCATCCGGATCAAGGAGGGAGGTTGTCAGATTCTCATATAGTCGTTTGAATTGGGGATTGTGCTCAAGAATTGAGGGGTCGCAGGGAGGAATCATGTTGATGTTGCAAAGAAACTGGGGAAGTTCACCGCCGAACACCGAAGTAGACCCGACGCGTCACGACCAATGACGGAATAAGAGAACGAGGTGGTTCGCAATACAATATTTCGTACTCCGTACATTCAAACTACATACTTAATAGAAAATCGGATACCTTACTATTACAAGTACATATTCATTTTGCATTTCCGCGTTTCTTTCGTAATCATACAAGTTGAAGCCAAAGCTTCGGTTCACCTCTTCCAACCGCAACGTCGTCGGGGGAAATAGAGCAACCCCATCCACCTATCCTGGCTGTGAAACGAAACGGGAGAAAAGTGCACACTCAGGTGTAGGGAAAGGGAAATTCAAGTGGTTAAGTGAATAGAATCCTGTTCGGCCAATCTTGATCGCAAGGTTCGTCGGTGGCAGTAAAAACCTTGCCGGGTGCAGGGGTATTCAAAATCAAAGTATGTACAGACGTTGCTGGCGGGGATTGCATAGCGCATTGCAAGCAGCCCGTCAGGATCAGCGGTGTGACTGAAAAAGAAAGATATGGCGAGAAATTGTTCAAAGAGGCACTGGGGAAAAACGACGCTTGGAACGCAAGTCAGGGTGAAGGGCCATCATCCGTATGGGGGGGAAATGGCGAGATTGAGTTAGAAGAGTATGTTTACTCCTCCTCGCTCTCTTCCTCGGACGAATCAGACTCATCATCGCTGCTTTCGTTGCGTTCAACCGAGGCCACTGGATCAGGAGAGTGAGCGCCACCCTGGAAACGAGAAAGGTTGTTCTGGAGCATGTTGATCTGAGCTTCCTGCTCGAACTTGCTCATTGGCTTGTTCTTCTTGGGTTTGGGAGGTGCCACATTGCTGGCGGTGACATCCTCTTCCTCTTCATCATCCATGAGATTCGGTACGTGCTTCTTCACGAAGTTGAGCAGCTTGAGCAAGACATCGTTAGGGAGCTCGTCGATATCCAACTCAATTTCGGCCTCATCGGTACCCTGCGAAATATATATTAGAATTTGTTTGTGTAATAAACGCGTGAAAATCTTACCTTGAGTTGAGGAACATTGTTCTGGATGATCTGGAGCGCTTGCTGCATCCTCTTATCAGGAAGACTACTGATACCATTCGAGATGATCTGCTTCTCGCTGTAGGTGATGGCGCGGGTTTTGCCAGGTTGAGAGATCTTGCTCTTCTTGTCTCGCTTTCCAGAGCTGATTTTCTTGGAATCCTTCTTGGCAAGCTTCGTCTTGCCAACCTTCTTAGAGGAAGGAGGTGTCTTCTTTTTCTTATTGGTAATAGCCTCGACCTGACGAGACATCTCGGCAATCTGCTTCTGAAGCAGGGTGAGTTTCTCGTCGTCTTCTTCGCTCTCCTCTGCATCCTCTTCACTATCTTCATCGGAGGAATCTGTGTTTTGCTCGGGATGTGGCTCATGCGCTTCGAGGTAGTCCGACTTCTGGGTCCACTTTGCGCTGAAGATTTCTTCAGCCCGCTGGCCACAGATGTAAGTGGGATCACCGGGGATATTGAAGCGGTAGCAATTCTTGAAAATGAGGCGGACATCGTTCTCGAACTCCTTTGCATTCTCATACTGGCCGGTCTTAAGTTTGGATTGAACAGTCGACAGATCCATGGGCTTCTTGATGACGCTGTGGTATGTGGGAATGTTCAAAGCCACAGGGTCCACGGGATAATAGAAAGGCATGACCCAACTGTAGTGCTTTTGCTTGTGCAGCTCATCCAAGACTTCCTGGCAGAAGCGCAACTCCCATTGGAACTTCTTCTTCTTTGGCTTGGTAGAATACGGAAGGTCACGCTTTGGGGGATGAATGGACCGTTTCGGACGACCGTCGGGGTTGGAGGAATCGCGCCGGATGACGGGGAGACCTTCGGGTCCAAGTGCAAATGTCTGAGACGGGGGAGAAGCAGCCTTGGGCTGACTTGGTAGAGAAGTCCGAGGCTCCCGGCGAGCGGCAGACGTCTTCTCAGTGTTCTTCTTTGGCTTCCTCTCTTCAACCTCTTCGGGCTTGGGGAGGTTAGTCATCTGCTTCTCGAATGTCGCCTTCAGCTTGATCCCCTCTTGGGTGACCAGGTGATCTGCACCGTTAAAGACCATCGTATTATTGACCATCAGTGCAAAGTCATCTGCGACAGCCTGGGGAGAAGAATATTGGTTGTTCTTGAGCTTCCTTTCCATAGTTCCTAGGTCCATGGGTTGGGTGATAATAGTGTGGTATTGCGGAATGTTCAACTTGACAGCATCCACAGGTTCCTTGTAGAAACGCGCATCGTGCATGCGCTTGAGGCTTGTGAGACTCTTTGAAATGAACTTATGTTGCATTTTAGTGAGCCCCGGTCCGCCATCAGTAGTGCGGATTGGACCATGTGTTGCAGCAGATGGGGAGTTGAATCCAGGTGCCTGAAAGTTAATAACCGAATCGTCACCCTCGACCTTGGTCCGCTTGGGGGCTGGTTCTTCGCTGAGATCAGCATCCCGTTGTCGGGAAATCTTGGAAGGAGATAGCGGGGCCTCTGATGCGTCCTTCATCTCCTGGTCAACGGGCTGCGCCGCGGTGAGCGCAGGTGGTGCAGGTGCAGGTGCCGGGGTAGGATGATGAGGAAGGTCGGTTTTCACGGGAGTCGAGACTCCTTGGGTGGTATCGATGGCCATCGGCTCAGGTGTGTCATTAGGGCCATCTGTAGATGCAGGAAATGTGGGAGCGTTTACCACAGCCTGTGGGGTGGACGAAACGACACTTTCAGCCGCAGCGCTGGCTGCAGCAGGAGTGCTGATCTTTTCTTCGGTCGGCTTTGACTCCGCGGGTGGAGCAGATCCCGCAGCAGATGTCTTGTTTTGGATCATTTCTTGGGGGGTCTGATGCTCAGGGGACTTGGGCGGTGAGGTGGCAACGGTTGTACCATTGGTATTCGAAGGCGCGACAGGAGTGTGGCCATTCAGAGCAGGCGATTTAACCTCGGTATCCGCGGATGCGTCGCTTCTGGAATTCACTGCGACATCTTGTGCGCTGCGTAACCGTCATGCCAGTCAGATCAAGAACAGAGCAGATATGAAGCTAGTTCACTTACCTAGTGGGTGCAGCAAAGTCAAGTGCAGAATGACCAGTGGGCGATGGAGGCAATTGAGGCTTGTCCTCCTTAGTGACAGGAGGAACCTCGGGAGGCGGAGTCGCCATTGGGGTCGCGTTGGATAAGCAAGAATACAAGTTAGGGAAGAGTGAGGGAGTTGAAGATGTGAGAGTTATGGCAAGGTGTTTTGAAAGCTAGTGATCAACTGAAAACACCCGTAGGATCTCTCCGCGTAACAATCTTGCCGCGTGCAAACAATCTCGAGTGAACAAACACTAGCAGCAACCAAGGTCACGTAGTATGGACTCAACGGTTGATGAGGTTTGATATCAAACGTGTGGGCGCAAATAAACGCGACGGGCGGGGGAGGGAAGAAGAGTGAGGTCAGAGATGATCGAGAGATAGGAAGAGTGGAGAATGCGATCGGAGACGAGGTATTTATACTGCCAAGAAGGCGGTATAAAGTCTGTCACGTGATGTAGTAGAATTGAGGCCAGGTCTAGATGACTTGGATAGACCAAGAATATGGAGCTAAAAGTTCCCGGGGTGATTGATTGCCTGAGGCAAGATCAGGATAAAAGGGGATTATGAAAATAGAAAATAAAATAAAAAATAAAAAATAAAAAAAATAAGAATTCGGGGATGAAGGCGGTTAAAAGGAAGAAATGACGCGAAGACGCGTTTGTTATGTTGTAGGGCGGTCAGGAGAATAAAAATAGGAGAAACCAGGACGGAAGCAGAAAAATGGTCGGGAGGGGATGCCAGAATCCTTAAGTACAAACGGCCGCCTTGCACTCTCCTCTTACCCAGTTCCACCAGCCACACTAGTCCCGATTCTATGACTTTCTTACCCCTTGATTGGTTCTATACCCCTGGAACTTTTTTTTTTTTCCTTCTTTTCTTTTCTTTTCATAACTTTGTCCTTTCCCTTGTATTGAGGTTAATATATGATGATAGAATGAAATTCATATATACTTTATTTATTTATTCTTTATTCTTTTGGCTTTCTTCATCTCAGAATTCCCTATACAGGTTTTATAAAACTGTCAAAGTCCAGTGGACGCATATCTCGGATGACTCAAAGCCCTAGGGTTCTGTCTACATCCGGGTTAGGCCGGGGGTCTGAGTCACGTCACCACTCGAGAATTCACGTGACTATAACATGATGAGTACACGTATTGTACATCATTCCAAAGTTGATAAATACATAAGCAATAACATCACCTTTGGATATGTACATATTCGGCGCAAGGAACATGTTATGGAATCTTGAAACACCTATAGATGATATAGTAGACTAGTCACTGCCTGGTTCCCCGCTTAGCATCCTGGAAATTTCCAATCAGCACTTTGCATTTACTACATCGATGGGCAGCTAGCTGCACCTCGACCCTTACAGGTTAGGCATATATACGTATGTCACATGATTCGGGACCTGGGGTACTTTTGGTCTCAAAGATCTGCCCAATGGGAGTCCATATGCTTTAAAGTATACGACATAAAAGTTTTAGTGCTGGACATTTTAGATGGCTCGGGTATACATATCTGTGAGCGCCATAACGAGACGAGTGCTCTTATTTGGCTACTGTCCTGTTTCTCGTATATGTATATCGAATTTGGCTTGGGTCACACGAAGAACCTGAAACTCATTGGGATTTTGGTCTAATTTTACAAAATAGATTCTGGGGATGTCTGCAGGAAGTATATGTTGAAATGGTCTATTATATATTTTCGCTCGGCAAAGGGATGATAAAACCAAAAGCGTCCAAAAAAAAAAAAAAAAAAAAGAGTCTTATTATAAAAGCCTCAGAGCTAAAAACAAAAAAGTTCTCAACGAAGGTGGAAAACAAACCACTATGAAACCTTGACTAAAATGAATTAAATAGGTAGCAGAGTTACCCTAGGACTTAACTATGGATAGTACCTACACGTAGGTACACATTGAAGCATCACGGGATGATATGATTAGATAAGAACTTTTGACAGTCTAAACCCCTTTAGGACTAGCCCATCAAGGCTCTACAGAACATTTTTTTTCCTGTCCGGATCAACTGCGAAACCACCAGCCTAAACCCCCATTTGTTTCCTTAGGGGCGGAAAAAAATAGAGTCTTATCGGAATCTTTGCTGTCTTTATTTGGGTCTGATCTATTGATATTTATCTTCACACCACCATACCCTCGACTGCGAGAAAAAAAAACGATAAGAAAAAAAAGTTACAGCCAAGATGGGAAAGAAGACGACTCGCCCATCCACCAAGGTCGCCTCGGCCGCCGCATCGCCGGCGTCGGGCATGACATATGCGGGCAGCAAATCGTCCATCCTGCGCGCTGCATTCTCCCCGTCAGAGTACCAATTGGCCCTGTTTGCGTCCGTTATCCAAGGCCTCGATGGCCAGCACATTCGCATTCACGACACACAGACAGGACGCCTCCAGTGTGAGCATGCTCTGGGGCCGAAGGAAACGGTGACCTCTTTGGACTGGGGATACTACGGTGGCTCGGGCAAGGGCCGTGACCAGTCGAAAAAGAAGCGCAAGCGCGGCTCCGATGTCAATGGGGCTGTTGATGGCCTGGACCAGGGCGATATCGTGGTTGCATTCGGCACAAACACATCGGATATCCGCATGTACTCTCCATCCGAAGATAAGGTGGTTGGCACCTTGACCGGCGCACACGACAAGGGTATCAAGGACTTCAAGTTCACGGCCGATCGGCCCGCCCAGGAGGCTTGGAGTATCGGTGGTGACAATAAGCTTGTCCAGTGGGACCTGCGCACCGGACAAAGCACCAAGTAAGTGTTGATATTTGCTGGGCTACACCGAGCTCCTAACTAATGATATACCTATAGGACAATCCACCTCCCCGCATCCTCAGTCTTCACTGCTCTCTCCCGCCCCGTTCCCTCGAACCCTCCTCTTATCTGCGCTTCCCAGACCCCGTACTTAATAGATACCGAGAAGGCCGACGAGCCGGTTCAGTTCCCTGCCATGCGCAACCCTATCCACACCGTCATTTCGTCCTCTTCCGAGTCTGCTGGAGTGGGTGCATTCCTTGCATCCGATGGTGACCGCTTTGTCAACGTATTTGATGCCACCACCCAGAAGCTTGTTCGCAACCTTGTCGCCGACCAGGAGGTCTCGTCCATTACTTTGCAAACTGATGGTGTTGCCGCCCCGGAGAAGCAAGTGCTTGCTGCAGTCACCGCAGATGGTAGCATCGAACTCTTCACGAAGCCATTTGTTCAGCCCCAAAGTGCGCCCTCTGCCAGTGCCAAGGCCAACCGGAAACAGATGACCCAGAAAGCAAACGCAACTCTCAAAATCACCAACACCGACTCCTCGAACGCCTGCGTTCCCGTCGCCGCCATATCATTCCAGGGCCCTACTCTCGTGGTTGCATACACCGAAGGTGGTGTGATTCCTGTATTTGAGCGTGTTAAGTTCCTCGATGAGAACACTGATGAGCTTTCTTTCACCGGAATCAAGACCGTGGTGAAGACCAAGTCCGGCTCAGCACTTTCTTCCGTCACAACGAATGGAGTTAAGAGCTCAGGCGAGACCCGTGTTGACGAGTCTCGCATGAATGTCGAGCAGGGAAACCTGGTCGATGATGATGTAGAGATGGAGGACACACAACCAGACGCATCCGACTCTGGTAGTGATGAGGACTCCGATGACGAGGACAACAAGAAGTCCAAGGTTTCCACCGAGAAGAAGACAAAGCCCACCAAGCAAGTCGCAGCGACCGAGGACGTTGAGATGCAGAACGCATCCGATTCCGAGGAGGAAGAGGAAGAAGAAGAGGGCGCAGAGCCCTCATTCGGAGAACTCCTACGCGCAAACGCAGGCCAGGAAGTCGATGTCGAGGCCGAGCTTGACGACGACGTCCTCCTGGGCGCATTGGTTCCCGGCAAGCCCCAGGCTGCAGTGCAACAGATTCCCACCGGTGTCTCACTTGCTACTGTCCTCACACAGTCGCTCAAGACCAACGATAACGGCATGCTCGAGTCTTGTTTCCACACCGGTGACACCTCCATCATCCGCACTACCATCCAGCGTCTCGACTCTTCTCTTGCCGCGACTCTGCTTCAAAAACTCGCTGAGCGCCTCGCCTCCCGGCCTGGCCGCTACGGCCACCTTCTCGTCTGGGTGCAGTGGACCTGCGTTGCTCACGGTGGAGCCCTGGCTGGCCACCCCGACCTCCTGAAGCGCATGACTTCCCTCTACAAGGTCATGGACCAGCGCTCTGCCAGCCTGCCATCCCTCCTGCTCCTCAAGGGCAAGCTCGACATGCTCGATGCCCAATTGGGACTGCGGCAATCAATCCGCGGCGGCGATGAGGGTATGGACAGCGAGGACGAGGATAATGTTATCTACGTCGAGGGCCAGGAAGATCTCGAGGACAGTGAGACCGAGGCCAAGACGCCGCGGAAGTCAATACGCGACCAGGCGTACGATGAGGATGAGTCAATGATGAACGGCGTCGATGAGTCTGAAGATGACGAGGATGATGGAAGTGACGATGAGGATGATGACGAAGAGCCTATTTTGGACATTGAGGCTGCTGAGTCTGTTGGTTCTTCCGATGCTGAGGAATCGCTCGAGGAGAACGAGGATGAGGACGATGATGAGGATAGCGATGGCTCCATGGTTGACTTCATTGCCGACACGGAAGATGACGAGTCTGACGATGCTGCTCAGCAGCAGCCCCCGCCATCAAAGAAGAGCAAGTCTTCTGCTTCTGTCGGCAAGAAGAACAAGGGCGGCAGGAAATAAGCGTGTCTCTTTGAAGTTGTACGAATTAGAGATGGGAGAAGGGGGTAACGGTCTATAAAAGAACATATTTTTATTTTTCGATGCATCCGACCGGGTCTGCATTTCATTTTTTTTCTTTGTTTTATCTTTTGCTTTCGATATCTTGTGCCTCTACCGAGCGCCTCTGCGTCTCTATCAATGTCTATTGAATTCTACCTTGGTGTCTTGATATCTCTTCCTCAAGTAGCTACCGTACAGGTCTGGATGTGCTGTTTGGATGTTATTTTTAGATGTATATTAAGGTAATAAAACGCATAAATCCTATATACGACTTTGTTTATGCATAGCCAAATATTTATACCAGCAACTCCTCCCCCTGACAGGGACCGTTATGCAGGACCCGATGACCCGGCACCCCTTTCTCGCCGAGGGGGATCAGCACGGATGTGGTCCGATCCTGTGAGGGATAGGTAGTGAAGTGACCCAATGCACTGACATCAGCCGTGTCGAGGGCCAAAATGGCCCCATTCTTGCCACCTTGAATCCAGGCCTCGGTTGTCGAGTTAGGGAGCGTGATATGCGCTAAGCCGGAGAGGAAGACCACCCATCTATAAGTGTGGAATTAGCCAAGAACTGTGGACCCTATAAAAACAAACCCCAAAAAACATGTATAAAGAACAACTCATTCAGAACCAATGATTCTGAAATAGCCAAAGACATGTATATCAAAAAGAAAAAGGATAATATGACTTACTGCAAAGCAGGCGCATTATGCCTACCGCCATCAAACCCAGCCGGCAACACCGTAAACGACGCGTTCCCACCGGTACTCCCTAGATCCAGCGTAGCGGTCCCGACCTGCCCGGGTTGATCGGAATTTTGGAATCCCGGCTGGAGAGCCCAGCACTCTAAGGTGGAGCGATTGTGGCGCGCGCCGATGACGGTCACGTTGAGGGTGGAGCCGAGGGAGGTATCGGGGGATTCGGCGAGGATTGTGGATGGGAGGATGAATTGGATGAGGGTTTGAGGGCGCATTTTGAGGGAATTGGGGTGGATTGTGTGACGGAGAGGTAATTAGGAGAAAAGAAGATATAATAATGAAAAGATCGAAGAACTGAGATACGTTTTGGGGAGCTGAAGAAAGGTGGAGTGGGATCAGCGTTCTATAAGCCTATATAGTTCGTGTAATAGGCTGGGACTAATGCAGAGGTCAATGTATTTGGTTGCATAATATTAGTTGGAATGTGAGATTTTAGGGTTGATTGGAGGGGTTATATATTGAATGTTGAACTTCTTTTCCACTCGACAGTAGATATCACATCTAGCCATGAGCCTAGTCAACAATGTACACCGGAGCTCACATACACAGTCCAATCCCACAGCCTTAGTGCGCTTTGGATATGGACCGATTTCAGACACCGAAGAAGAAAGTGGGATCTGAAAGAGGATTCCGAATCAAGTTCCGACTCTGAAGATGAATGCTCAATTGTACTATAGAAAACAAGAACGCAAGAATTCAATTCTCAGAACGAAGAATGATAAAACTTACCCAAGTTCCCTCTTTGTAGCACTAAACTAATAAAAATATAGGCCTTTAATGATAGTGAGAGTACCTAGTACTCAGACCCAAGAAGACAAAGAGTACTAACGAATGACTTCACCACCAGTCTTCTCAATGCCCTCCAGGCCCTCGAGAATGTCGCTTCCGCCGAAGAGTCCACAAGCAGAGATAGTACTTGTCCTTCTTCCAGTCCAGACCTCATGGAACTTCACAGTTTGATCGCTAGACGCGACAATAATGCATCCCTCCTCCTTTGTTCGTGTGCACCACATTCCGCCTTCTTTCTCCTTGGGAGCGACCATCCGAGCACCGACCTTGCGACCATTGACCTTGCGGCCCCGGGTCGGGGCTCCTCGCTCTGTAGACCGACTCCGGCCTGATGAGGGTGACGATGGCTGACTGTCCGGTCTATTAGAGGATACACCCGAGCAACGAGGGACTTTCCCTGGATATCGTACTGCCCATAGTGCTCTTCCGCAGTCGAAGTTGCTGACTCGAGTGTCGGGGCCGTCCCAGGTGGTTCCATAGGGCCCCCAGGGAACGACGGCTACCTGTGCGCAGCTGGGCCAGGCAAAGACGGCAATTCGAAATGGGTGATCTGGCTGTGCATAACCGAAAGTAGCGGCGATCTCACGTCGAGTTTCGCTCCATATAAGACTGGTCACCTGCGCAAAGACATTGATGGTTGCGAGACAGGCTCCGCTCCGGGTATGATAGAAGTGTATAGCTCTGTCGTTGGTACCTCCCCCCGTCGCGAGCAGGGATGACTGCCATGGCGCAAATGCAATTGCTTTAACCGCCGCGGAGTGCATCAGACGATGCTTCTGACGGCCGTATGGGACCAGAATTGTTCGCCCACCACCGGAAATTAGAGTGCCTGCATGGTTTAAAAGCGCAGCTGTGACCGGAGGCTTAATCGGAGCAGCAAGCCACGATGGGAGAGCAGGCCGTTTAAGAGACAACCGCCTTCTTGCGGTGCCTAGTGCAAGGTATGGAAATACATCGAGACTGAAGCTGCTAGGGGAATCCGGGGGCGTAATGGGTGGGACCGTATACTTCAAATGCTGCGGTGGAACAATCTCGGCCAGTTTAAAGAGAAGACAGGCGTTGTCATTACCGCCCGTGGCAAGGTACTTGTCGTCGGGTGACCAGGCCAGTCCACAGATTTGTTGAGTGTGTGCACAGATCTTCGCAAGAAGTGTCATGGACCCGTTCCATTTCCACTTAGCTTGATCTTCTTGGTCAGACCACTCAACCGAATAGTACCAGATATTCCCAAAGTCATCGCCAACAACAATCTCTTCCACGTTGACTAGCACATGCATGAACCGTTCTGAAAGTCGCCGTGATGTTTTCGGTTTAAATGCCACGCATGTAAGGGTACTGGGATGACTGATCTCAAACCGGGCTTGCTTCTCGAATGTGCTCCATAGAGACAACTGACCAGATCGCCGGGCCACTGCAAGGATGCTTCGCTCGCCATCCTCAGAAGAAAACGATAGGGAGGTCACATAATTTGAGGGGTGTAGATCTGGAAAGGGGGGATAATCCACTCCATGGCCTTCAGACCAGAGATATACTTGATGGCCCAGGCCCACAGCCAGTATCCCAGAAGTTGTTGAGTATGCAAGAGTGCTGCAGTAAAAATCGTCCCGAAGGAAGGGAGCGTCAAGAATTCGAAAAGGCTTTGGTGGAACAATCTCTTTTTTGGCAGGAGATGCGCGCCCTGGGAAACAATCGAGTCAGTTGATGCCCCGGAGAAGGCTGTGGATACCGCCAGTCTCACAATTTCCAAAAGTTGTATTAAAATATCATATATATTTTATCTGTAAATGGTAAATTCATTCCAAAGGTGGGGTCAGGGAGTGGCTGTTGCAAACTACAGTTACACTTACAACGCTCCTTTTCAACTTTCTTCCAAGCACTGTCCTTCCAATCAAATGGAGAGAGGCGCTCAAAGTCTGGAGATGCTGGATTGAGGGGAGCATCCAGATACCGCAAACAAGTAGTACCGAGCTGCCTAGTCGTTGGGTCAATTCCCAAAGCAAGCGCAAGCCTTGACTCATGGATTTCTTGTTCACTGTATTTGGGTTTCTTGAGTAAGAACCGAGCCACGAAGTTTGGTGCAGTTGATGATCCATTTGTCGACGTGATTGGCGTGTCATCAGGAGCTGCAACAAGGGAACTGCCGAGGACTGCAGAAGCCCCACCCACGTTCCAAACTGCACCAGAGCTGACCTGTCTCAAAGATTCGTGTGCAGCATTGTTGCCTGTGATATTGCCTTCGGTGACTAGACGAGGCCGTTGATGTGGGATCTGCTGGAGTCGAGTTGGCTGCCGGGGTCTGTTGGCAACATAAGTCCTACGCGGGATTGAGGGTAGAAATGGATCATCTCCGGGAGGAAGTCGTCGAAATAGTCTCTCCTGAGGTGAAAGGCGCTGTGGATGCTTGGCCACACGAAAGGTTGTTGATGTTGGTTCCACGAAGTCTCGCTTTGGGATGAATCTATCAGGTGACATCGGACTTCGGAAGGAACTTCGTGCTACTGCTGTATTCCCATTGTTCCTCACTCTGCTGCGACCTCTTTTGGGTGATGACACCCGATTTTCTTTGGAACGAGGGACGGGTGTCAGAACAGGTTGGGCCTTGGGCTTTGACAATGATTGAGAAGTAGGTGTTTCAAAGAATGGCAAATTGATGGTTGCAAATTCAGTCAGTTGGACAGGCCCATTGTCCTTGGAAGACTCGGATCGAGAGTGTGAAGTCAAAGGATGCTTGTGACTTCCTATAGAGGTTTCCTCGAAGGAATGACGTTGCATATCTACCATTGTTTCTGGATGCAGGTCGATAAGCTGTATACGAGTAATGGCCTAGAGCTAATAAAAGGAATGTATAAGGAGGCCTCTTTTTGAAGGCATAGCGGCAAGACGAGAAAGGCGATGAAGCAAAGACAAGTCCCCAAAGTAGAAAGAGTGCTGATCACGTGAAGCTATACAAAATGGATTCCAAGGGCTTACGTAAGTTACCCCACCGCCTCATGCACCAATGAGATAATTCTAGCTGGCGGGCATCTGATCAACACGAAGCAACCTACCTAGGTAACACATTTTACTTGGTTCTTATTGTCAAACAAAAAGTGAAAATGCCCAGTGTGAGATTAACTCCCCATGGATGTACCGTTCCGGGCTGACGATTGCGATAGCATGGTGTGCCACGGTACAAACCAGTTGAGAAGTCCGCCGAGGCACGACAGCAAGAGCTGCAGAAGATAGAAAATTACAAGGATCTCGAGCGTTTGGTATCTAAAAAGGTTGGTCATCTTATAAATTTCACGTACAAACACAGCCTGACACATGACAGGTGGCTGAGCATGAGTACACACTCGAGACATTGAAGAAGATCTCGGAGTTGCTGTCTAGCAATCCAGAATACTACACAGCCTGGAACTACCGTCGGCAGGTACTGCAGTATCAATTCTCCCAAGCAGGGGGTTCGGACGATGAGACTGCTGCCCATTCAATCGCAGAGTTAATCATAAATGATTTACATTTCCTGATTCCCCTTCTCCGGAGCTTCCCTAAGTGCTACTGGATCTGGAACTATCGTTTGTGGCTGTTGGATGAAGCTCGCCGTCTACTACCTCTTCCCGAGGCCCGGCAAATTTGGCAGCAAGAACTTGCCCTTGTGGGCAAGATGTTGACTCTCGATAGCCGGAATTTCCACGGGTGGGGTTATCGACGCTTCGTGGTCGAGACCTTGAAGGAACTTGGCACTGCTGAAGAAGCAACAAGCATGACTCAGAAGGAATTTGAATACGCCAAGAAGATGATTGGCGCCAACCTTTCCAACTTCTCCGCGTGGCATTACCGGACAAAGCTTATCCAATCCCTTTTAGATGAGCAATCTGCCAGCGATGACGATCGGAGAAGAATGTTGGATGATGGTTGGTCTAACCTGTCTTATCGGAGTCTGCCTTATGCTAATTTGGGGGTTTTTTTTAGAACTATCTCTCATTCATCAAGCATTTATTGATCCTTATGATCAGTCACTTTGGTTTTATCACCAAAATTTGATGAGTGTGTTTGACCCGTCGATGGCTGAACGAACTCTGGCTCCCAATTTGAGCTCATCCGACCGGCTGGGGTACATTAGAAATGAGATTGAAGAGGTCCAGGAGATGCTGGATGGGGCTGAAGACTGCAAATACATCTACCAGGCATTAATTGAGTGCACCCTTCTCGCATCCAAGGTGGAAGGCAGCCTGTCTTCTGAGGATCGGGACCAGATTCTGAGCTGGCTCTCAGAATTGAAGAAGCTGGATCCATTGCGACGAGAAAGATGGCTTGATTTTGAGAAGACTTTGTGAAAAATCAATAGCTCCATACCTATCTATGCATATCAGTTGGACTATTTGTTTACCCCTTTGCTCACTATATAGTGCCACCATAAGACATTGAATTCCTAGAGAAACCAAAATACCATGTTAAGACATTCTTATTAAAACATACTACGGAGTAAACATAATATATATATGCATAAAGATCGGCTAATTATAATACTTTGGACATATAACAACATACACATCGTAGAATATGCAAATGCATTCCCAACGTCTCCGACCTGTCGGTTCCGCCCTGGGGCGCCAATCAGCGGCGAGTGTACCTGGCCATTCGACTTGAAACTCGTCAAATCCCTTCAATTCCTTCCTCATTCCATATTTTTTTTCCTTTTTTCGCGGATTCCACTCCCTTGCAATTCTTGTCCTTTAGCTCTTTTGAGCCTTTGCTTTCTTGCGATCCTATGGAGTGTTTGATCTTCTGATTGTTGTGAGGTCATCGAAACAGCTATGGCCGACATGTCTATGCCTAAACACAGTCCCGAATACGAAGGGGTAAGTGGTTAAGACTCGAATCTTTCCAAACCCCCAGCTTTTCTTGACACGAGCTTATCGCCATCTGAATAGGAGTCTTTTGACGACGCCCTTGAAACACCCGAAATCCAGGAGAACAACAACCTCAACGTCACCATCCCCAAGTCCACTTCCACCCGATCGTTGACCGACAGTCCTCCAATTGGCTCACTTATGTCTCCGGAATCGACGGATAAACCTCCGTTCCCTTCTGAATCGCAGGACGAGAAGAAGACCGAGACCGTCGATGACCAGGAGAAGGATGGCGAGGGGCAAGATGGACAGTGTAACAAGAAAAATAAGAAGAACAAGAGAAAGGGGAAGAAGCAGGATGAAGGAACGGATACCAACGATGAAAATAACTATGACACCAACGACGAGGTGAATACCGCGACCGATGAGCCCACCCAGGGTGACAAGCCGGAGCAAGGGTCCGAGGTTACGCAGACAGAAGTAGAGAAGAACGAAGAAGATCACGATCAGAGTCCACTCCAGAAGTCGCCTCTACTCACATCCCACCGTTTATCAACATCATCCTCACTCGACGAGGTGAACCTGATGAACAGCAAGGAAGACGACCCGACGGGCAAGCCACAGGGCACAGGGGACAAGCCAGAACCGCCTCCGTTACCTCCCAAGAACGATCCCGCTCCTCCGGCAAGCGCAGGGTTGATGGGTCTGTCGGGTGGTCTGCCCTCAATCCCATGGGCGGCTCCTCCTGTGAACAAGAATCCACCTGCCCCCCCGCCAGCCCCTCCTAGAAAGTCCAGTGGCCCCTTTGCGTGGTTCTCTCGAAGCTCAACCTCGACCACTGCGAAGGACATCAAATCCCCACCCCACTCTGCCAGCCGACGCAACACGGCCACCTCCGTATCGACCCTCGGCAGCAATCTAGATCAGATTGCTCGTGATGGCGATGACGTCTCGAGCGTCGGCTCAAAGAAGCCGAGACGGAATAGCTTGAAGGATCAGTTCAAAATGCTGCGTCTGCGCGAGGAGAGCCATGCGCCAGAGGTCGATCAGACGAGTGTGCGATCGGGCCAGGCCAGCATCAGCCAGTCTGGGGCTAGCCCCCCTATCATCCCGGAGGAAGGAGAGGAGGGTATCTTGGCAGCATCAGGAGACATTTCACCTTCGACGATTGTCGCTGCTGGGAGAACGGGTTCTGTGGCTGATGCTTCAATCCCGGTGGATTGGGAGATGTGGCAGCACCTGGTGAACAATGGGCCCCAGGCCTTGGCAAGCTCAGAGGAACTGAATGCTGCCATCAAACGAGGTATTCCTCAGACGATCCGGGGAGTGATTTGGCAAATATTGGCGGATTGTCAGACTGCTGAGATGGAGGACATCTATCGAGAACTCGTGGCGCGTGGCACACCACAAGACAAAGATGGGCGAACAATAAATGGTACTGAAAGCACGTCGTCGCGCTCTTCAGTCCGCTCCCACCACTCGGGCTCCATATCACGGTCTAGCAGTGCTGCCCCTAGTCCATCTTACGAAGGAGACACAGATAAGTTGCCCAAGGAAAATGAGGCCGAGCGTCTGAAGAAAGCAAAGACAGACGCCGTTGCGCTGCAAAAGTTGGAGAAGATCATCAGGCGAGACCTGGGTGCCCGCACTAGCTACGCGAAATACTTTGTTTCCCAGGGCAGCCAAGAAGGCCTCTTTGGGCTGTGCAAGGCTTATGCCTTGTATGATACGGGAGTTGGATACGCGCAAGGCATGAACTTTATTGCTATGCCATTGCTGTTTAACGTGAGTATACCCTTAATCAAGCTAACTGAGCTCATTGACTAACGTTTTACGCAGATGGACGAAGTCGATGCTTTCGCCATGATGGTCAAGCTGATGAACAAGTACTCTCTACGAGACATGTTCATTCAGGATATGCCCGGGCTTCACCGTAGTCTATACCAATTCGAGCGACTTCTAGAAGACCTAGAACCCGCTCTCTACTGCCATCTCCGGCGCCGTGGAGTTCCTCCTCAGCTCTACGCCACCCAGTGGTTCTTGACACTGTTCGCCTACCGTTTCCCGCTACAACTGGTGCTTCGCATCTACGACCTGATCTTTGAAGAGGGACTAGAGACTACTATTCTCAAATTCGGCGTTGCGATCATGCAACGAAATGCAGACGCGCTACTTGAAATGAAAGACATGAGTGTGCTCACTACTTTCTTGAAAGAGCGTTTGTTCGATGCCTACATCGATAAGCAGCCATCCACCTCGTCGATCCTGGAGTCAGGCTTCTTTGGAAGCTCCGGTGCCTCCGATAAGGAGATCTACCGATCCGACATAATGGTGCAGGACGCCTGTGCCATTCCCCTCACCTCCGAGATGCTTGCCGCGTACACCGCCGAATGGGAGGAAAAGACTCGAACCGAGAAAGAGCGTGAAGTCGAGCTGGAGCACTTGCGGCACACCGTGGGCACGCAGGGTGCGCGTGTCCGACTTCTCGAGGAACGTGCCGAAGCATCAGACAAGGAGCATGTGCAACTGGCCTCCGAGTTGGTTCACGTCAAGGTCGAGAATGAGGAGCTGCGCGACGTCAAAGAGGCGCTGGAACTCCAGGTGAGCGAACTCAAGAACGTGGTCGACAAGCAGCCGGCCGAAGTCGAGGAGAAGCTTCGCCTAGAAATGGAACGGATAATGAAGCGGAACATCGAGGTGCAAAACGAGAACCGTGCGATGGAAGAATCCATGTCCGACATGGAGAAGGAGCTGGTTGCCACGAAAATGAAGTGGGCAGAGGTAAGATATCTCCTTCAATACTCAGCGTGAGATGCCGAGACTGACGAACTCGAAACAGATTTCCGAGAACCACGAGAATCTCCGCCAGAAATGGAGCGACCTCCGTCGTGCCCTTGACTGATCACACCGTTGTTTCTATTACGCCTTGACTCCGGATAGCAGTATCCGGTTCTGTATATTTGGAATGCGCAGAAGAGATAGTGAGGATCTGCGATCACGTCCTATCCTGCGCATTTGCACCATGCTTATGGGCCGGGTCATTTGCTTTTGTCGTGATTTCCCTCCCCGTGCCTGCTTTCCCCCGTTTTGAGCCAATATTATGATTTGCACACCCCCCCCCCTTTTTACGACCTCCTCCAAGCTCTCAGCATGCCATTTTTGGAAGGCATCGGTGTTTTGCTACCTGTTGAATTATATTTCCTTTAGTGTGTATGTCTATCTCCGATCCTCGGGCAGGGCGTACTAGACGTATGCAATGTACATCATCAATGGACTTTGTTCACCATATTATCTAGCTTCTGCATGTGCTAGCTCCTCTACCTTAGCTCTATACTCTCTTTATACGAAAAGATCAAACATGCACAAAAACCGAATATCTTTAGATTTTAAGATTCTTTACAAAATATTCTCATAGAAAGTCGTCAACACATCCTCCTTAACAGGCCCAACACAAGCCTTGAGAGCCTTATGGGCCTCACACTCGGTATCATAGTACTTCATATCATCAATCGAAGCAAATGTCGTCTTAACAGACAAGTTGTACCCCTTATTGCGAGGATCGGGGATCGAAGCGCCAACAGCAGCAGCGACGATGTATGGCTTGTCGTCCTAAAAAAGAAAAACATCCGTTAATAACCGCTCAAGTGCATTTCGTTCCGGACAACCCCCGTCCCTTTCCCCTTCCGCTCTCTTCCGAATGGCTAGGTAGTACATGCATGTACGTAGCCGAACGACGCGGGCTGCACAGGAATAGGATTGTGGATGTATAGAAGAGAACAATATGCACTCACCTTTGTAGCGGTCTTGGCGAGGACCTTGTACTGCTCCAGTACGCGGGCGCGATCCGCCTCGTTGGGGATCTTGAAGAGGGTGATTCGCTCGATAGGGGCCATTGTTTTGATTGTGTGGAGGGTTAGGAGTCTGGGAATTGGATATCGGGGTTCTGGGGAAGTCTTTATATGGATTTATATAGCGGGGTTGGGGTGGGGATAATATGATATTGCCTTGATACTTCCGTCGGGAGTCGGAGGTGAGCCGTTGATTTATGATTTGTGTAATTAATCCGTGTTTTTTTTTTCTCCTGGGTTGGTTAGTGCTGACCTTGATTGGATTCTATATCTGGCTATCTCTTCTATATCTTTCATATATCTCGTCAATTGAGAGTGTTTTCGTTGTTTTATGAGTTAGGGCGGAATTGGTGTTGGTTGGAGAGCGCACTATTTCCGCGCGGGTATTTGGTGTGCGGAATTGGGATAGTCAAGGATAGGGAGGAACTTATTAGCTTCACTTATGATTCCCAGAATATTAACTAAAGTCTTTAGATTGGGTATAACATGGCGCTTCTCCCCCATACCAATTCAATCATTCCATGATCTAAGATCCCCAAAGCAACCACTAGTGCTCATAGATTCCCACGCAGAGCCTGCTCCCTTTCAAAAGCCTCGAACAAACTCTTGAAATTCCCGGCCCCAAACCCATCAAACGAATTCCGCTGAATGACCTCTATAAACACCGTCGGCCTATCCCCGACATGTTTGGAGAAGATCTGAAGTAGGTATCCACGCTCGTCAAAATCAACCAAGATATTCAGCCGCTCGAGCACATCTACATCCGCTCCAAGCGTCCAAGACACTTGTGTCAGGCGTTTCCGCAGATCCGCATAGTATGTAGCTGGTACATTGAGGAACTGGACACCACGCGCTTGGAGCCCCGTTACGGCAGCGACGATATCGTGCGTGCGGAAGGCTATGTGTTGCACTCCGGCACCGTGGTAGTAGTCGACGAATCTGCGAAGGTTAGAAGGGTTGGTATGTGGGGGAGTAGAGGACGCGGGAGAGAAGAAAGAAAGAAAGAATAAAAGAATAGGGGTAGGTTGCGTACTCTTCAATCTGTGATTTCTTCTTGCCGGCTGCGGGCTCATTCATAGGCATTTTGATGGTTTCATTTGGTGAAGCGATGACAATTGATCGCATCGCTGAGTACTCGCTGCACATATCTTTATCGTCGACTGTCCAGTAGCGATGGAAGTCGAGGCAGTCCTCATAACTAAAGCTCCTTTGTTAGAGCGACACTCCAACAAGGATGGCATTGATTCTACTCACTATTGGACAATGCTGTCCACTCCTCCCCACGACTGATTCCCGACACAGTGATCAATCTCGAGAAGATTAATGGGTGGGAGAAGCTGTGTGATCGGATCTTCACTATCGAGCGATCGATATCCCGGCAAGAAGGGAGCGCTCGCCGAATACTGTTCACGATTCACCAAAGAATGTACAGTATCCCCGTACGTCCCAACAGTTGCAGAGACGATGCATCCATGCCCCTCGACAGCAACCGTCCGCGGCTCGGTGATGGCGCGAGTACCGTTACCTACAGCCCGCTTCCATACAGCTTGTATATCGCCCGCGATCCGGAATGCGACGTCCTTGACCCCGTCGCCATGTATGGTCAAGTGCTTATGGATCTCAGCCAATGTCGTCCGCTCATAATCCGAAGCCTTGCGCAAGAGACCGTCTTCCGAGCCTTCGTTCGGTGGCCCACAAACCGGCCCCGTAAGAACGAAAGTAGCGCCGCTGTTGGCCACAACATAACTCACGAGATAGGGCGAGCCGGTTTCCGGGCCGCGGTATGCAATGGGGTGAAAGCCCATGCGAGTGATCCAGTACGAGGCGGCTTGTTTGGGGTTGCCGACATACCAATGGATGTGATCGAAGCCGACATATTCGGGCCCCATCTTCGCGGGGAAGATATCTTCATTTTCAGGGATGGTCATCGTTGGTGCTGTTGTTGATTGTGGCTGCGCTGGTATCGGCGTAGGTGTGAACCGAGACGCATGTCATCCCTCTGCCAGCCCTTGGTGTTGATATAAGTTGCGGTCAAGGTATTTTATGAGTGAGCTTGAAGGCAGCTGGGTTGGGGTTGAGGAGAAAAATAGAATGCTGGTGAGGGGATCCCTGCCCAGACGTGTCACATTCCAAGCCCGCATCTCCGGATCAATAGAGAGAGATGGCTATCTAAGATAAACATATGAGGCAATGCTGAAGTCATTCATTCACGCAGAGCCGGTAATTCTGCTGTCTGTGCGGGTTGGCCTTATGGTAAAACAGAGCTGGGTCCTTCTTTGGTGAACCTTGGGAGGTTCGAATTCAGGCCTGTATACCCACAGAAGCCGAATTGATGTTTTCGCACACCACGAGGTCAATGTTGTGGAGAGAAGCCGCTGTTCTCCGTAGCAAAGCGCGAGGCCATGTTCAGTTGGGCCAGCCATGCATGTCATAACCTTTCACCCAAGTCCTCCAAGTTCTGCAGCTCCAGTACATGTTGTACACAATAGATGCCATCTCCAGAAGATCCCGCCTCGCCAGTTTGTTCCATTCCAATGTAAGAAAATAAAACCTTCAACCCAACCCAATCAAACATTGGTCACGGGTTCCGGCCGACTCTTGAAGAAGATCTTATAGCGCACGATCTCCACAACCTCCAGTTCCTCGCCCTCCGACGCCTGGCGTTTCTGTAGCACAGCAATTGGCCGCGGCAGCTTTTTAACTTCCCCAGTCATCCGCTGATACCGGCCGACATACATGTAAGCGCGCTTCATCCATTTTGTGTCGTCTGGGTTGTGGATCGAGTAGTCTGGGAACATGAGTTTTCCGATCGGAGTTTCGAAGGTGGAGGCCGGATCGCCCGTAGATGTAGAGTAGTCTAAGTCATCTTCTTCGTTCCCTGAGGGGATATTGATTGTGCCCTGGAGCTCGAGAAGGGCTAGGCCTGAGGGTGTTTGAAGGAGTGCTGGAAGGGGATTGTTCGGAGTTGAGGCAATTGTAGTCGCCTTTGCCGGACTCGAGCAGTGTGGCTGTAGCTTTATGGAGGGCATGATGTAGTGTGATGTTCAATTGGAGTTGAAGGAGGAAAACGCGAACGCGGCACGCGTAGAGTATTTCCCCACATCTTCTTATCGCCAGAAATGGACGTGCAATTAATTATTGGAATTACAATCACATAGTATATACGTATTTTTTTTAATGATTTGTAGATTTGGTGGGATTAAGAATATGTACATGGCTTTAGATGCATGGATTCTCAGTAGTCCACTATGTTTGTTCTGTCTCATGCAAAGTAAACCTGGATAGTCAAGACTTGGTCTAAAACTGGTGTCCAGAATCAAGCCAAGCGTTAAAACATTGTAAAGGTAACAGTTGATGTAGATTTGCTACATGGTTTGGATTTGGGCATGACTGGTGGACATGAGCTTTGGCGCGATAGAAGCATTCATCCAAGGCCACGGCCATGGCCCAGATTCGGACTTGTGTCGTAAGAATGTAATAGTTAGATGGCCTTTCCAAGAAAACAATTTTCGTGCTGTTGCAAAGAGCAGAGAGTAGGTAGCTTGGTTGCCCTGCAGCATAGCTCCGAAGAAGGAAGTGGTGACAACACAGCACGAGTTCAAGATTAGAACGTAGAGCTCGATACTTCGATGCATGGGCGAACTACCAGACAGCTCTCGAAAGCAAGATTGCGACACTAAAGCGCCCGTGATATTTTGCCTTCTTTCTGCATATCGATATGTCAGCTAAGGTCTTTTAATTGCCAGAACCAACATTGAAACCACATACCAATAGTTCAGGGGGTATTTGCTCAATTGCAAAGAATAAATGGACACAATGCAGAATGCACAATGCACAATGAGCCAGAAGCATAACTCTCAAGAAGTGCTACTCTTATAGCAAACATCCTCGAGGTTCTGCAGGCCCTTGATCGCCTCACCAGCCACATCTTCAGCAGTCCCCGCTGGACCCTGTAATTTGCCGTAACGGAGATCGCTCATATCCCCAACAGTTGTATTGAGTTGAGCCAAAATCTCCGCAGCCTCTTGATCGATACCAGCAATTTCATGCTCGATATTAGCGCTGGCCGTCTCCATTTCAGCCAGGAGACTAGCCACCGAGTGATAATCTCCCGGTGCAGCAGTAGGCGGCTGACCGAACAAGTGAAGATCCATGTCCATCTCGCGCTGCTCTTCAGAACTTGAGGCTTCGACTCCAGTGGCTAGGATGGCTTTTCGGAGCTCTGCTCTCTGCCTCTCACCTTGTTTGATCTCGTTGTCGATGCTTTCATTGACTCGGTCCATGTCCTGTTCTCGGACCTGTTGCAGCTCCCGGTACAAAGTCCTGATGTGCGGATGGGCTCTCAGACGTTTTGGGAAGAGCTCTGTGAACTTTTGCAGTGACATGATTGTTGGTAGCGGGGCTGGTGAGAGCAGGAAATTGCTGAGGATGGACTCCTCAGAGGGAGGCATGATGAGTATGTAGTGTGTAGTACACACAGTACACACAAATATGAAGAGTGTAGTAGTTTTCCCTTATCTTCCCCCTGACGAGTGTAGGAGTTGTAGTTCTGCCTCCCGTTTGACGCGAACCAAAATTGACCAGATTCACGTGAACGAAAAAGAATATGAAACAGAATGAATAGAAGAATGGGAATTGATCAATAGTTCCTATTGTATTATTGTAATAAATAGAAAATGTATGAATAGTTGTCAATGTAAAAAGGTGACAATAAGCTGCCCGCGCCTAATTCTTCCAAGGGGCCACTCATCTTCGCTTGTTTTCCTTCTTCTTCTTCCACTCGACTCTACTTCATCTACATCACCAACTACGCCAACCCATTCTCTCTTCTAAAGTCTTGATTATTTCTACTGTTCCTGAGCTGGTCTCTCGTCCGATCTAATCTTGTTCCTTCTTGCACCTTCTTCCACTTGGCTGAATCAAAATTTGCTGTCAAAAGCATCCTGTACTGCCATTTGTGCATCTTCCTCTTTGACTGTCTTTGCTCAAGCCTGCAAGATCTACTTGCAGTGTTACAATCCGTTGGAGTCCTGAAGACTTCCAACGTTCTTCTGATCGTGGCTGTTGCCGCTTGTATCACACCCTTTTCCCGCAAGACAGGAAACATCCTGACATCTTCTCTACACCTTCGAGCTTGAAGGTCTGCAATCTGTCATATCAACCTCGACACGCACATCTTTCATCTTTCTCCGACAAAAATGGCTCCTATTTCCATGTATAGCAAGGACGAGAAGGTCCTCTGCTTCCACCATGAGATCCTTTACGATGCCAAGATCCTGGATGTTCGCCACAAGGACTCCAGCGACAAGAAGAGCCCCTTTGAATACCAAGTCCACTACAAGGGCTGGAAGAATACGTAAGTCTGACTTGTTGCATTTCTTCCCCTGTTCCTTTGCATTCTGGCTGTTGTGTTGAGATTGTTCCCCCTCCAACCTTGGAAATTTTGCCCGGGCCACTACGGAAGATTTGACCTTGATCTATGCACTCTGTTATCCCAAAAATGCCTCTTGCTTTTTACTGCACCTGTTTCTAAAAACCATTATGTCCAAGATCATTTTCATGGAACAATTTGCTAACATTAGAACAGTTGGGATGACTGGGTCCTGGAGGACCGTCTTCGCAAGCACACCGAAGACAACCGCGAATTGGCCAACAATCTGCGTCGCGAAGCTGAAGCTTCTTTCCGTCTGAAGAACACCAAGGTCACCGCTAAGAAGCGTGCCGGTTCCGACCGTGACTCTGTGCGGGACAGCGAGGAGCGCGGCTCCGTTCCCGGCCGTGGCACCAAGCGAGCCCGTGATAGCGAAATCGAAAAGGTATGCAATTACCACATCTACTACATTTGGTTCAATGGAACCAAAACCAAGAAAAAAATTACACAAAATGAACTATATCATTTATGACCCCATACTAACAATACTCAATAGGAGGAGAGCTTCAACATCCGCCCCTCTGTCCGAATTCTCATGCCAGACAACTTGAAGTCCCTACTTGTCGATGATTGGGAGCAAGTAACCAAGAACCAGTGCGTGATCGCTCTGCCAGCGAAATACCCAGTCCGCCAGATCCTGCAAGACTGGCACGAGGAAGAGCTTCCAAAGCGGTCGGGCTCGTCGGCAGACGAGGACGTGCTGGAGGAAGTGGTTGCCGGGATTCAGGAGTACTTCGACAAGTGTCTGGACAAGATCCTTCTCTACCGCCACGAGCGCCCCCAGTACCGCGGGCTGCGCAAGAAGTTCGAGGCTGCCACCGGGGACCTGGCCGATAAGGGCCCCATCGATGTTTACGGAGCGGAGCACCTGATCCGCTTGTTCAGTATGTATCCCGTTCCGGTTCACCTTACTTCGAGCTCAACTGTGAGGGTTGAGAATTGTACTAATGGTTGTGTTTGTGTAGGCACCATGCCTGAGTTGATTGCTCAGACCAACATGGATATGCAGGCCACAAACCGCCTGCGAGAGGAGATCTCCAAGCTGTCCATGTGGCTGAGCAAGAACTCTGAGAAGTACTTCGCTACCAGCTACCAGCCGGCGGAGAGCACTCACTGAGTGCAGAGAGAGCTTTTCTTTGGGGGAGGGAAGGGGAAAGGGGGGGGGGGGGGGTTTCTGTCTTTTTTGTTGCCTGCGTTGGGGTGGGGGTGGCCACTCTTCCAGCAGCGACTTGTTCTTTTTTTTTAAATTTCGATTCAAGAAGCGTGGCCTGCGGGCCTGGAATACAAAATACTTTGCTTAACTTAACCTCAAAAAGGACGTAGAATATTCCATATTTCTCGTAGGATTCTGAAGTCACAATATATACCGGTAGTTGAGAGATCGAGCTCTGACATCTCAATGACATTACTTGGTAGTTATAAAATGCAAGCAAATAATGACTTAACACTAAGGAAGAAAATATGAATTCTCAACTGGATATCTTAATAGAAAACTCGATGATACCACAACTACTACCTACATAGTGATCTACCTCTCCGGCACCACCCACAGATATCCTGAATCCATATCAAGTCCCATGATAGTAGAGAAAGAAAAGAAAGATCCCCACAAAATGACACCTAAGCAACCAGTTGCCTAGCATCATCCACAGCACATCGCGCCGCACGCTTCAACTCACTCTTCCACTCCGCCTCACGCCACTTAGCCCAAGAACTTAGACCCTCAGGCGGCTGAATACTCAACGTATCATAGCCCTGCTTAATGATACGGTGGACCTCACGCGGGGAGAGATTCTTCTTCCTAATTGACGGCAACGCCACCGGCGCAGGCTCATCAGCCTTGGGACTAGCAGCAGCAGTCACAGCAGCGGCGTCCGCGCCCTCCGAATGGAAGAGGAGGGTGTAGAAGTGAGTAGACACAGATTGGAGGGTGTCGATGGCTGCTGAGTGCAGCTCGTTTTGGGAGATTGCCTCGGGTGTTTTGGAAGCTGAGACGCCTGCTCCTGCGTTACTGGAGCGGGACAATGCGTATGCATCGCGGAATTTGGAGATGATGGGGCCCGTTTCAACGAGCTTGTAGAAGAGGTCGTCGTAGGAGGCTGGGTCTGGGAGGAAGGTGTCGCCGCCCGAGACGCAGAACGCGATTAGGTCTGCGAGGGAGGTCGTGAGTGTTTGGATCTTGGGGTTGCTGGTTAGATCGGAGGCGTAGGTTGTTAGGAAGCGCATGAGGGAGAGCAGAGTCCGCCAGAGCTCGGACCAGTGGTAGGTGAGGCGGATCTTGTTCTTTGAGAGGTAGGTTAGGAGCCGGAGGGTGATTGCGATTGTGTGGCTGGGAGGTTTGTTAGTTATTTCATGGTTAATGAATACAGTGAGTGGAGGGTTGTTTCATACCTGTAGATGTTGACGTCAAGGCGCCGGCGAAGGTTATGCGTAATAGTATCGATGGCGATATCAAAGATGACGGTTGCGAGGACCCGGTCTCCGCTGACTACGGGGAGGTAGGGCTGTTTCTGTCGACAGATGCGGACCTTTCGCTTGACATCTTCGCTGCAAATTTGCTTGCAGATGGTCGGGTCTTCGACTAGGATGCGAAGGGTAAACAGGTTTAGTTCGGCATAGTGCCCGACCCGCGGGGATCGATATGCATGTTGGAGGAGATAGGAGGACAATGAAAGGAAGCTCGAGAAAGGAGATTCTTCCTCGCTGCTTTCTGGTTCCAGATGAACTAAATGATAACCAAAGAGTTTATTGGCGTTTGTGAAGTCGTATGTGGCCATTAGAATTGCGGCTTCTTGTGCCGGACTGCCAGGATTGTAAGTTATGAATCAATGGGTTCTCCACGCAGAGCACTTACAGATCAGCAAACATGGCCTTCGCTTCTTCCGCCGAAGGAGGGTTCGCTTTGTCCCTGGCACCAGGAGCGAGAGCTCGTAGTCCAAAGAAAATCAATGTGTTGGTCAAGCTCCAGCCCTCTGGAATGTCATCCTGGACAGCAATGTAGCCGTTTCGCAGGCGATTACAGGCCAGACCGACACCCTTGGCAACCTTTTCAATATTTGACTCGTTCACAAAATCATCAAGTCGAAGCTGGTAGGGATTTTGGAATTCAAACTTGTTGTAGTTTGCCAATAGCCCCAGAAGGAGGAATGGATCGAACACTTGCAGCGGGGTATCAGAATCAGAAACATACTATTCGTAACTGTCAGTTATTTGCATACATAGAAGCAGTACGATTAAATCAAACCTTCATAAGCGATGGGAAAAGATCCCTGTGTGTAAAATAGGAGACCAGGCTAGTTTTGTATGCTCCGCTGGTCATGGCAATGGCAGTCTTGATGGCCTTGAGCCGCACATCGACTGGAAAAATTAGGATCAACTGCCACGATCTCGGTTAAGAGCAGAACAGGCAAAGACTTACCGCTACTGCCATTTCGAATGATTCTGTCCAAGACGGCCACGAAGTCGGAAATGACATGATCCACTTCGTCTAGTCCCGCAAGAACAGTGATGACATCCGAACTTGGATTTGTGTATTTCTTGCTCAGGATGCTCGTCAAGAAAACAGTCAATGTCTGTGAAACAAGGTTAGAGAATATGTCTCGGATATTGATCACGGGGTTCTTACATCTAGTGCATAAGAATCCGCCGGGGCGACCCCAGCTGCTGCCTCGCGAATGGCACGGACAAAGAAACGCTGGGTTTGGATCTAGTAATTGCATTAGCTGTCTATCTTTACTTTCCGAGATACTTTCTGTAATGGCTTACCTGCAGACCGATTGTATCGTCTGGGCTCAAATGGTCTAGGATAGCATGCAGTTGGCTCCGGTCTGGAGGTAGCAAAAAGAGTTCTCTCCAAAAGCCCTCCGAGGGATCTGCATCATCTGGCGCCTATAAGGAGTATGTTAGTAAATATCAAACACAGCCATTCATGGATGTTTATATCCCTACTTTGAAGAGATTCTCATAGAGCTGGACAATCTTAGGTTTGAAGGACTCGGGTCTACTCTGCTGGGTAAGGGGTGAGGCGTCCATGGTATTAGACAAGAAGATCTGCAACGGTTAGATCGCCAGCATTGGACCTCGGGAACCAAAAGAGTAAGGTTAAATTAAAGTCGAGTTGATTCAATTGCTTCGAAGTTCATGAAAAAGGGACACCAGCCACTTTGTCAGCCGATCCAGCCACATGTCCTCTACACTTGGCAATGTGTTTACAATCTGGGATAAAAGAAAGAAAAAAAATGGAACAATTTTTAGTATATTTGTATATTAAACCGGTAGATCTATCTAACCCATAATCTACAGTTTGATACTATTCCCCGCCACATGACTGCATTAGGTGTGGCATCCTCATGAGGGGTGAGCCAGGTCCCTCCGAGGAACGGAACTCTCCGCCAGTGTATGATGACTCAGCTTCCGAAAAACGCATTGGATGACAACATTGGAAATCACCTGGGCAATGCTGAGTTGTTGAGTTGGTCATTCTACCAAGGTAGTTAAATTAATTTATATAGGGCAAAGTGGGCTCAGCTAAAGTAAGCTCCTTTGATTAGTCTATAATTACCAACCGTCGAAAATAGCCTGGGACCTTGAGAAATGGCGCCACTGCTACAATTGCCGGTGTGTAGAAATTAATCAACGCTGATTGGCTGAATCTGCGTCATGCAACTACCTTACGTAACTAACTCGGGGCCACGGGGGAATCCTCAAAACAGTCATTGATTCTTCTTTCTCAACTTTGTTAATCAATCCTTCCACCATCTTTCTCACACAAGATCCTATGACCCAATAGCAATTTTAGTCGAGGTTCACTCCCATTTCACATTGCTTGCTCCTCGACCATGACCTTCTCTACCGCCATGCAACGTCCTGTGACATCATCCGCCACACTCCTCCGATGGGCAAAGCCCTCGGTAGGACGCCTACGCACTTTCTCATCATATGGAAACGCTCACCTATCCTCCAAGCGGGACATGCAAACCGCAACCGCCTACCGTCCTCATTCACTCCCAACCTCCTTCCCGCCTCCTCGAAGCAGCGGCGGCGCCGACACGTCCATCTCAGCTGAATTCCCTCCTCCCGACATGAAATCATACCAGAACGCATCACAAAGCACATTGTCCAATGTGAGCCTACGGGAAGGCGAAGCACAAAAATCGAAACCGACTACGACTTCTCCGGCCGCTTCCAAGACTTCCCCGAAGCCCCGTCGGCCGCTTCGGGCAAGAAAGGCAGCCATGAAACTGTCCCCGGTGGCCACCGAGCAGCTTCGGAAATTGATGGCGCAGCCGGAACCGAAGTTCATTCGAGTGGGTGTGAAGAACCGTGGCTGCTCTGGCCTCGCCTATCACCTGGAGTACGTGGAGAAGCCAGGAAAATTCGATGAAGTAGTCGAGCAGGACGGCGTGAAGGTCCTCATCGACAGCAAGGCTCTATTCAGTATTATTGGCAGTGAAATGGACTGGCAAGAGGATAAGCTGAGCAGACGATTTGTTTTCCGCAACCCCAACATCAGTATGTGGCCCCCTGCAAAAATTGCACCATTTTTTCAAGCTTCGGTTTACTGACTCATGATTACAGAGGAAGAATGTGGCTGCGGCGAATCTTTCATGGTTTAAGCATGTTTAAGCACACAGCTTGAGCATTCCTTTTGATATGTTTTATACGGGACCTTTCGGCGTCTTTCTTCTCGGTGCATCGGACGGCGTTTTCAAAGGGGGTTTTGGGATTCCACGACTACCCTATTGTTTCAGTACATACGCTTGATATCCAGTTGATACCTTTGTCTACTTCCCTTCTTCTTTCTGCATTTTTTACTGCGCCCCGTGGTGGCTGTGGGCTCCTGTGGGCTTACAAGTTGGCGGGCCATGTCATGAGACAGGTTAGAGGCTCAGCCAATGAACCTTTGTTTCTTTTTTTGTCCGCGGAGACATTCTTTTGAACCCTTGCAAGATCAACCATGTGATATCTTTTGTGTATAGATTAGTCCGAAGGACATTGATGATGACATGTGACATACTTACCTCAAAAAAAATCACAAAATTTACCTTAAACCTGCTTTCTTGAAACACTATGTTTTCCCTTCCTATTAGTCTTCCAGGATTGTAGAAAAGCGATAGCACATGTATGCACTTGTCTAGATTGTGTCACCTGACGGATATGGTCCGAGGCCCCGGAATGGGGTAAGCACCGCATCTCCAACTTGCACCACGCCAGTCATTGCTTGTATAGAGCGGCCTCAATCCATTCCACATAAAAGCACAATATTACCTCTTACCTAAAATATGGCCTCACCCTTCCTTTCCCCATACGGAGTAGGCGAACCAGACACCGACCCGCTCCTCATCACCGTCCGCTTCTCCGCCTCCATCCCCGACCTCCAACTAGACGTCCCAGAGCCCGAGACCACAACAGGTGCAGGCCTAAAACAACTAATCCGAGCCGAACTCCCCAAACCACTATCATCCCACCGACTGCGCCTCATCTACGCCGGCCGCGGTCTCGAAGACACAACCGCCTTAGCAGTCTCACTAAAGCTCCCGCCATCACCCAGCCGGAGCCCTCGCCCCGCAGCAGACCAACCCGAGACCCCAAACGACCATGACAAAGGCAAGCAGGCAGTGCGGGATACCCGCCCACGCCTCTACATCCATTGCTCGATCGGTGACATCGCACTCTCAGAAGCAGACCTAGCCAACGAAGCAAGCGTGTCATCAACAATCCTTCTACAACAGAAGAAGCAGCAAACCAACGCAGACAAGAAATCTCCTGCGAAAGATGTCTCGCCTCTCCTCTCCACACCTGCGCAACCTGGCCGCCAATACCAATCCCAGTCCCAGTCCCAGTCAACTACTACCACACCCGCACCCCGCGGCTTCGACCGTCTCCTCTCGGCGGGCTTCACGGCCGCTGAGGTCACCGCCCTGCGCTCCCAGTTCCTGGCTATGCAGTCTGTTTCCCGGACACCGGATACTATGCCTACTGGGGACCAGCTGCGAGATCTTGAGGACCGCTGGATGGATGAAGGGTCGACGGCGGCGCAGGTGCAGGGTGGTCTTGGTGGGGAGGGGTGGGGGTGGGGAGGATGAGGGCGGGATTGGATCTGGATCGCGCGGAGCAATAGATGATATGCTTTGGGGGGCTGTTATGGGGTTCTTTTGGCCTGTTGGATGTGCAATGTGGTTGCGCAGAGAGGAGGGGGTTTGGAGTTGGAGGAAGGGGGTTGCTGTTTGTGTGGGTGTTATTGTTAATGCTGTTTTTGGGGCGATGAGGATTATGAACTAAGCGTGTTGAGATATGTATATTTTTTCTCTTCTGTTATTTGGCGTTATGAGATACCCCCCCCCCCCCCCCAATTGAAGCTATTTGGTACTTGATAATAAAGACTTGGAACTTGTTTGGGCTGTTAGCCGTCGTATTAGAGACCGGGGTTGCTTGAAGCAGAGACTTGGGTCTAACTGTATCAAGACATGCCGGATGCTATCATACATAATGGCAAAGATGCGAGAGACAGAGAGAGGGAGACAGGCAATAGCCTTGCTAGTGTAGACGTAAGAGCAGAAAATAAAAGGACATGAAAGATAAGGCCGAGTATACAAACGCCAGCGTAAGACCCAAGCGCTAATGGAACTTGCCGTAAATGACAGCGAAAATCAAAAGAACCAGAACCGTAATGATAGCAATAGTGATCATCCGATTGGTAGCCATCCTAAACAACACATGAAAGGTCAGCAACCACGTCTAGATCAAGTTCAGAACGAGACAAAGGGGAGTCAGTACCTACGGGCCATGCCCCTCAAAGTTTTGATACTAGTATCAACGTATCCCTCACTCTGCTGCAAGTTATTCCGAGCATTCGTGATCTGCTCCCTCTGCTCATGCAGGGTGCCGAGCGTGCCGCGAGCAATATCCTCCGTCTCCAGCGCCATGCGCTGACTCTGCTGCAAGCGTGCGGAGCTGCGCTCTAGTCGGTCCGTACCGGAAAGCAACTGCTGTCTTTGTTCGAGGTGCTCATCCTGCGGCTCGTCGGTGTACCGATCGCCGAAGAGTGCTTGTCGGTCATCCGAGAGGGACTTGAGCTTGCGCTTGACCTCGTCGATGTCGGTTGAGTAGTTGCGGAAGCGGATGTTGACTTTTGACCGGGCTGCTGAGGGGATGTTCTGCTTCTCCATGCGCATTTGGCCGAGCTAGATAAGGAGTGATTGGGTAAGTTTTGGTTGTTCTTGCGGTTGTTGGCTGTTCTCTTGTGGCGCATGAAAACAGATTGAGGGGGCTTGATAGACTCACCAATTCTGTTGCTTCTTCGAGGACTTGTGTTGCGATGCCGATTGCTGATTTCCGTTGCTCGCCGCTTGCCTCGGCGATCTGGTCCAGCTTCTGGTTCAGATCGGCTTGCACCAGCTTCAACTCGTTCTCGTAGCTGGCGAACATCTCCGAGCCGGCGTCTGTGTCCAGTGGGTTTGACATGGTGATTGTATGATGTATGTTTTAGCTTGGGTGGAAGTGAAGATCTGCTGTCTGCAATGGTGGTTGATGTGTTGATGTAGGCTCCACCTTTATCTGGGGCGGGTGACGCTGTTTAATGCTGAGTGGCGGTTCGGTCGGATCTTGTTAGGGTGGCTTCACTCTTCAAACTAGGTGGACTGGCCTTGTCGGAGTATTAGGGAATACAAAGAGAAAATAGTTTAAAATAACCAAAGGTGCTGATAGGATTAACAAACGCTGGAACAGGAACGGGTGACGGTGAGACACGTGATTCATCCCGGGGTTGCATTTGCGACATCCGATGACCTCTGCATCTACACATTGGGTCTACAACCATTTATCTTCCAGAAGTTGCAATAAGTTAGAAATAGAATTTGATACATAGCATTAGCGTAACACCAGGCCCACACAAAACAATTCGCCTTTTCAATAAACATCCAAGATACCACTTTGGTATACAACATCATGGAACTTTCTCAAGTCTCATAGTCATTTATGACAGGAAATTCTTGCTGTCTTGATCGGCAATGATTGCGCTGCGCTTGGCATCCAGGAAGAGGTCCTCGCATTCAGCAACATCAGCCTCCTCGATTGCGCCGGGGCGGCCGTTGACGCGCGAGAGAATGCTTGCGGGGGCCAACAGCTGCAAGGCATACCGCAAACTGACCTTGCTGCCATGGTCAGAGACCTTGTTTAAGGCAGGTTCTGTGATATTGAGGCCTTCAACCTTGGCGCGCAGCCGGATGATAGTCTTGATCTCCTCGGGCGCGTAGGGGTTGGTGGGAATGATAAGAAGACGGGCAAGCAGATCAGGGGGAATACCGTGTGCGGCACTAATTTCGTGAGTACCCCGGATAACGGTGTGACCACGGTTGGAGGCGAGGATGACGATAGGGGAAATGGACGATTCGAGGGCGCGGTTCAAGTATGTGAAGCACTCAATGTCGAGCATGTGCACCTAGAGAAGAAATGGGGTTAGAGACGAGATCCAATAATTCACAGCATAATGTCCTCCACGTACCTCATCGATGAAGAGAACACCGGGAACCAACTCCGCGACACCCTGATCAATGTACCGGTTGACAACCTTGTTGATTTCCTGGCGCAATTTGTCCGTGATTTCCGTCTTCTTGGGCTTCATCAGCTGGCCCATCATGCTCATCACGTCTTGTCCTCCCTGGGGCCGGGCATTTGCCATATCCAGGTCGTGAAGGGTCACATCCTGAACAATCTCCTTCTTCTTGTGAACCTCGCCCTTGGGGACAGGCACATACTCCTCGGCCTCGAGATCGAATTCGGTCGCATAGGCATCGGATCGCCCAACTCGCTTGCATGAGCCGGTGTTGGCTTCAATGTAGATGACGTCTCCGACTGTGACACGCTCCTTCTGGATGGCTTCGTAGATGCTGGGGTCCAGGCGCAGCTTCTTAGAGCCCTTAGCGGACTTCAATCCGATGATCAAATGGCTAATTGTGCGCCCGTATCCGCCCAGTGGGTTCTCGGCCTCCTCCGGGGTAAGCTCAGTCACCTCTCCCTCGTAAACTTCCTTTGTTTCGCGAACACGGAGGCCTGTCATACGTTAGCTTGGATATCCACGCTTGTTGCACTTTCCCTAATGTCGCATTGCATACCAATAGCTCTCCGGAAGTTCTCCATCAATGCCTCGGTCTTCTTGACCTCTGCGGAATAGATTTCGCTGCCAACAATCGGGCAGAAAGGAACCTTTGTTCCCAGCTCCTGTGATACAGCAAGAGCCAGAGCAGTCTTTCCAGTGCCAGGGCCACCAGCAAGCAGGACAGCTCGTCCAGCCATCTTCTTTGACTTAATCAAATCCACCACAACACCGCATGCCTGTCTCATGGTTTAATCGTTAGTTGTCGTTACTGCGAGCCAGATACCCTGGTGGGTTCAGTGTTGCTATCCACTCACCTCACGGGCAGCTCCCTGTCCCACAAATCCATCTGCATTGCTCTCCGGAGTTCCATCAGAGCGCAAGCCTAGACCCCGAATGTGTGTATGCGCTGCGGTCCTGTTCTCGCGCGAGTTACCCTTCACTTCACTGATCTGGACCATATTTGGAAGAGGTGTGGCCGAGTAGAGCCACAAGTATTAATGGAAGAGGGGTCAATGGGTTGAGAAGAAGGGAGTTAAAGTAAATCAAAGCTTCAAAGGAATAGCCTAGATAGAAAAGAAAGGTAACGCGATGGTTCTCTGTGAGATAATGCTTCTGGCCGAAATTCGCGAGCAAGGGATCGTCGAATGAGAACGCCGCCCCCAGGGCGGTGAGCTGCCCCAAATTCTTCCCTGTTGGTCCTCTCCTCCGCCTGTTGTCTATAACGACTTTCCGGCTCTTTGCATTCTCGACATTCTGCGAGAGTCCGATACCTGTCAAACACAATGGCAGGTCTACACACAAGATCTGCAATGGCCGCCCCCTTCTCTTTGACTTCGGCCTTCCGCAGTCTTTCCATCGCCACACCGAAGCGAGCCTTCTCAACAACGCCGGCGACGCAATCAGTTCCGAAACTACCGGAAACCGCCCCAGTTTACCCCTATGGACCATCCCAATGGTACAAGCAGGCTGACTCCGGTCTCTACGGCGGCGCTTCGATCCGATTCGGTAACAAGATCTCCAAGGGACGCAACGCAGGCAAGACACGACGAAGCTGGAAGCCCAACGTGCGCCGAAAGAAGATTGAGAGCGAGGCTCTGGGCGAGTCGGTGTTTATCAAGGTCACTCGTCGTGCCTTGCGATCAATCTACAAGGCCAAGGGTCTAGACAACTACTTGCTGTCTGATCGACCAACACGCCTTAAGGAGCTCGGTCCTTTCGGATGGAACCTTCGACACCAGATTATGCAGACCCCGGCGATTAAGGAGAAATTCGCAAAGCAACGCAAGGCCTTTCGCGTTCCTGAGCCCCCGTCATTGGGCAAATGGATGCGGGACCACAGGCTGGAAATCAGGAACAAAATCGAAAACCTGGACATTGACGCAATGACCAAGCCTCGCGCATCTCCGCGAAGCACCCAGTCGTATGCTCGTTAGAGCAGCTTGTACGACCTTGCGTGCCGAGGGGAATGAACAGGCGCTTGTATCACTATCCTGAAGAGCGATGGACGGTTTTTTGGGCACCACGGATTTTGTGCCATCTTTGTACGTTATCTCGTTTCTCATGGCGGAAATGATGGCCACAGCTTTTTAATTTGGGTGCGGTCTCTTTTTCAATTTGCATATTGGGTCTTCTGTATTATACTCCAATCTTACTTCGTGTTCACTTCAATGTTGTCAAGACGTTTCATCTAACCATATTTTTACGCCAAATCGATAACAAGTTTGTATAAAGGGAATGTCCCACTCTACTGAAATCAAAACTCCGCTGAACCAAAGAGGAGTGGATACATGAGTGACTCGTCGTCAACCTCATAAGCACTGCTAATCCCGTTCTCAAGCGGAGAAAAAGCCTGGGCACCCATGCCAGCCATCGATCCAGGATGAGTTGGTTCATGGAAAAATGGACACTCCTCGGAGCACATGTGACCACCTAAACTCCCAAGCATAGTTTGGTCATGCGATGCCGGCAGTGGGTGGTGGAATTCCTCATCTAGACTCCGAGGAAAATCCTCTGTAGTCATCTCGCGTATCATGCGCAAGACACCCCGATGCATGACGATCGACGTAAGCAGAGGCATCTGGGATTGGATGTAGGAAGCAGACTCCGCCGAAATGCGCCTCGGTGGCGGGTCTTCCTCTGCCGTTCCGTATATTGGAACTTCTTTGGCTAGAACATCGAAGACATCGCGCAAAGGTTCGGCCTGAACCCATCGCTCAGCAAGAATGGCCAGTGCAGTTGAGCAGGCGCGTAATGCGTCTGGGACTTCTCGTGATCGGTAAGCCATGGTTTGATGTTGAGGTGGAGTCGCCCAGAAGCAGTATAGAAGGGTGATACCTACGGCGACTTGGCTCAAGAGCTAATTACCGGACTAAGTCAGTCAATGCGAAGGAACACGGGTTTTCGAGTACATACCCCAGGCCATAGTTGTGCTGTCTGTCGGTCTTTTTGGAAAGTCCTAAATGTCATAGCGATCTGAACACAGGCTGGGACTGATCGGTCCCCAAAGCCATTACAGACATTTTCTTTGGTTGGCTGGTGTAAGAGGAGGATCGTGTAGTTATAAGCCATACCAACCCATCGATCGCTCGTGTAGCTTTTGGAGGCAACATCGCTCAATAGCCGTAATTGAGACCTCCAGGAGTCCAATTCGCCCAACATATGTTCTCGCCATGTCGTTGAGGCATCGATTTCTTTGAAATCAGACCGCATCATGGTGCTGATGATCCGCGATTGTATACGTCTGCATCGGAATAGGTGAAGGGCTGGTGAGACATGTGTCTTCTGCGATGGTGTTTCTATTCGAATGCGGATGTCCTCTGATCCTTCGTGGTGAAGGTCTGCGTCTCCGACGTTTGAAAAAAGCTACCCTTGTCAGCATCTTCAATGTCCTTTCCAGATATAGATCCTAAGGTGGGGTTATTGAGAAATGGCCTACCTCCACGCTAATGTGTTCATCAATGATATTGTTTGGAATGTGATAAATCCAACTTATAAATCGATCCAAAGCATAAGCAGACCAAAACACTCGACGGCGCGTTTGGACCTCCAAGGAAAACGCAGGATTCGGCACCTGCGGCTCACTCTCAGCTAAGTGAAGTTGGGCCATGACACAATATCTCATCATTGCAGAGACAATGGTGACAATCATCTGTGATGATGGAGAATGAAGTGCATGCAGAGTCAGAAGGAGATATGCCTGGGCATGTAAAACAGGATCAGGTTGCGCGAAAACGTGGGCAAGATATTGCATGGCAGTGTTGTACAAAGACTAAATTGTTAGCCTTCCCTTTGGTCTTTGGTCGTAGATATAGTATTTGATACGCACTTACTTGAGAAGTAGCAATGTCATCGACTGAGACTCGAGGTGTGAGAAGTAGGGCAACAGCATGCACCTAGTGTATCGAAAATTAATATAAACTCGGACTAACGAGTATTTGATGCATACCATGGTTACAAAGTAGCCCTTCCATAGAGACCGCTGATGTCTCGCCCTACCCATCTGCGAATGGGCCTTCCACGATTCATGCCAACCAAGAAAAGTAGCGAGATGAAGGAAGGGATATCGTGGGTTGACTCGTTCCAAATATATTTGAACCAACCGGTCAGATGCTTCATTTGAAAGCCGCGGGACACGATCTGCTTGTAATACCCGATCCGTGGATTGAGAAAGATGGTGGGCATTCGGACTTTCAGACTGTGTTCGGGGGAATCCCGAGGAATCGGTACTTCTGAGAGTAGCTAGTATGCCAATCAATAGGCTGGAATGTCCACATTGGCCATGAGGATCTGGCAGGCCCTCCACTGTATGGGGGGCTGGTAATGCTACTGACGGGCCGGGGCCCGAGTATCCTAGAGGAATACAATCTGGCGATGCGCCATCCTGGGGCATACTGCGAGAGTATGGTGGCCTTGACGCAAAAGAAGCCCGAGAAACATGGTCTGTTTCATTGCCTCTTTGATGCGGAGACTCTTGTGTACGTGCTCTCGGGCTTGCAGAGAGATTTGCTGACCTCTCATCTGAAATTTGAGACTCGAGATCTATAATTCTTTCTTCGAGTGCTCGGGTGTATCTATAAAAGCAGTTAGCAGGGTACTTGTGCAATAGTTGACTTGACCTACTCGGTACTAACACGAGCCTTTCGGCTCACTGGCTCACTTGAGATGCATTCTATATGTAATCAGACAAGTTTTACTTGTGTTTGTGCCATTATATATTTACCCCTGTTCGCTGCTGTGCAATTATCACATGGCCTGCTTCCGGTACACTGGCTTTGGTTGGTTTTTCTGTGATTTAAGGCCGTAATCGAGTACACTCACCTTTTGCTTCCGTGATCGACACCGTCGACAAGCTAGCGCCTTCTGTCTCTTTCTAGGAGGTGCCACTTTGTTTCTTTCCATTCGGACTCGGCATTTGGTGGCTCACTGAGTGTATCGGACTGAAATGTCCGATGCCGGTTCCATTTTGGCTCCATCTATCCACGTGACTAAATATTTACCAGAAGGACGAAAGCTGAAAGACTTCGTTATTTTATCTTTGGCTTCATTTGAGTGTGTTTATAGAGATATCTGACCAATTAGATTCAAGGCTAAGTTCAAAATATTGGTGAAATTGCCATGCAAGCTCATCGGCATACCAAATTCCGTCGGACATTTCAGCCTCCGAAAAGAGTCCGAATGGAGTAGTTTAAATGCTCGGAGGGGTGACAACTTATTTTGACTCCCTTTAACCCTCGCCTTCGAAATATTTCACTAGTATAAAGAAGATTACACTATAATGCCTCAGAAAATCACCGTTGCTGTGGCGCAAGCCCGCACTCTGTCTACACTTGAGTTGACTCTCGCCGCTCTCAAGAAAACCACCCAGCATGCAGCTTCAAAGGGTGTCCATCTCCTGCTCTTCCCAGAAGCTTATCTAGGCGGGTATCCTCGTACTTGTGACTTTGGAACTGCTGTTGGCGCGCGTGCCCCCTATGGCCGGGACCAATTTGTCGAATACTTCCGTGCTGCCGTTGACCTAGGTGATACACCTGCTGGAGCGGGAGATGACTGGGTGGAGCGCAAGCTCCCTGTGGCTCAAGGTCGAGACCACCGTGGTGATGGGACAAGAGAGTTCCTCGAGCGGGTGTCCCGCGAGACTGGTGTCTTTATTGCAACTGGGTTGATTGAAAAGGCCGGGGGGAGCATGTACTGCTCCGCGCTATATGTCGATCCATTGCGGGGTGTTCTGGGGAAAAGAAGAAAGGTCATGCCAGTAAGTACATCGTCATTAATTTTTGCTGTGAAACGTAGTCGATTTGACTTGGCGTTGAATGCAACACATTTATAAATTAATGCTGACCTGAACCTGTTGGAAAAGACTGGCTCAGAACGTCTTGTATGGGCCCAAGGCTCCCCTTCTACTCTGAAAGCTATCACTACCGAGCTCAATGGAGTCAAGCTTACTATTGCCGCCGCTATCTGCTGGGAAAGCTTCATGCCTTTGCTTCGTCAAAGTCTTTACTCGCAAAATGTGAACATCTACCTCGCACCCACAGCTGACAGCCGCGATACTTGGCTGCCTCTCCTGCGGACTATTGGTGGCGAAGGCCGCACTTTCGTGCTCTCTTGCAATCAGTGCGTGCGCTACAATGAGCTACCATCCTGGATCACTGATCAGGCTAAAGCTACTGAAGGTACGTGATGTATTATTTACTGAAGTGTTCAAATGACTCATGGGCTCTTAGAATCTCCAGACCGCTATATCTCGCGTGGTGGCTCCTGCATTGTCGGACCCTTGGGTGAAGTCGTGGCTGAGCCTATTTGGGAAGTCTCCACTGACGATGCAGCTGATGGCTCCAGCATCGAAAATGGGCTTGTGATTTCCGAGATCGACTTGGAGGATTGTGAGCGAGGTCGACTTGATATGGATGTTGCGGGAAGCTATTCAAGAGATGAATTCCGGTTGACGGTTGACGGGTTGGACTTGAACCCTCCTCCGTTCTAGGAAGCAAGGAAAAGCAATGTTGTTTTAGACTCTCATAACTCTAAGAAATCATCTGGGTCTATATAGAAGAGCTAACAATGTATATAAGGGGTGTCTCTATGACATTTACTAGGGCTGATCTATAAAATATATTAGGCAATTTTTCTGTTTTTCTTTTTGTAATTCTTGTCCAATAAATATTGTACTATTCAGCCAATCAACAAGTAATACACTTCTTATTCCTGATTATCTTTAATATCCTAAATATAAATTCGCACTGGATGCGGGATCTCTAATGGAAGTTTGTTGGAATGCGGCCAGAAGGTGGGCCGCATTCGGACGCCACATCTCGGGATCTTCGCACCCGCGTCGATCTTCAAGTATCTTTCTTCAAGTCTCGACTTTCGACATTGCCCTCTCTCTTATTATGATTTGATTTAAACCGAAATACTGTCCCTGTTTGTATAATCTCACAATAGGGACGAATACACGCCTTCATGCAGTTCGCGTTACCTCCGCGGCGGAGCCCGCATCCTGTACCTCTCTCGCGTTCGTCTCGAATGTCATCCTATCGCAGGAAACAATTAAAGTCGGCCGCTGTTCTGGCACTCGCAATATTATCCCTTATCTATCTCCTCCGCTACCTCTATTCATCAACCTCTACGTCCGTTGTCGCTCCGGTGGGTACTTCTGGTGTGGTAATCGTCACACTGCTAGACCGTCAACGGTACAGCGATAGCTGTCTCAAAAAGATCGTTGCAAACCGGGAGGATTATGCCAAGCGTCATGGTAAGAAATATTTCTATGAAAGATTGTGGAAGAGCTTCGTTCGCAATGAATTTGATCTAACCCTCACGCGGGAACAGGCTACACCAACTTCTTCGCAAGTGCATCGGATTACGACGAAGCCGTTGGCGATGCCCCAATGAGCTGGGCGGTTGCACCGGCCATGCGCCATGCCATGGCTACATATCCTCGCTCGGCATATTTCTTCCATCTCGCGGCTAATGCTTTAATCATGAACCCTACCAAATCCCTCAAGTCTCACATTCTGGAGAAGGGCCGTCTGGATGACTTACTGATGAGGGATGTGCCCATCGTGCCGCCAGATAGTATTATCAAGACGTTCGCGTACCAGGAGGAAAAGGACGTGGAACTTATCATCACCCAAGACAGCGAAAATTTGAACCCCGGAAGCTTCATTTTGAAGAATGGAGAGTATGCCCGTTTCTTCCTAGACGCCTGGTTTGACCCGCTTTACCGCAACTATAACTTCGCTAAGGCGGAGACCCATGGACTGGTAAGACAAATATTTTACCCCATTACTCTATCTTTGTATAGATAGAGCTTGAAGAGCCTCGATCCTGACCTAAATTCTGCTAGGATCACATCATGCAGTGGCACCCAACTGTCCTTGCCCGAGCCGCGTTGGTCCCTCAGCGCATTCTGAGCTCCTATAGCCATGGCTCTCCGGGTGCTTCTTTGGATGGTACCTACAAGGATGGTGATCTTGTGATCCAATTCCATGGGTGTGAAGATACAGAGGGCCGGGATTGTGCTCACGAACTAGAGCCATATTACAAGATATGGGAGAAGAAGACACAGAGCGATTAGACAGCCTGAGGCCCAAGAACCTTGTTCTTGAAGTGGCGCTTGTATTTAGGAGTCCACCGTTTTCACGTGGGGGGAATGGCGTTTTGCTTGGGATCTTTCTCTCGTTCACGGGTACTGTTTTAGGGTTGGTCAGCGTTTGGTCGTGGAGACTTCAACATATGGCGTATTTTTGTTTTCAATTGGTATGCATAGCTGCAAAAGGAACATGATAATCATTCATTTTTTACTATGTCCGATACTAAAATAATACATCGCCTCATGATATCAGTAATTAGCGCATACCGCTTATCATCACAACTAGGGTTGCTCGATAAGCTGTTGGGACTTTTGTCAAGCCGTTAACAAAGGCAATCTGATGCCTCGCGATAATTTTCTTCCTCTTCTCCACCTCCTCAGTCACTCAGCCCATTGCCATAGCATATGGGATAGCCAAATACCAAGCCTGGACTTGACCATTCCGCCAACTTCTTAGGCAAGGCCAGGGAAGATGACAGCGCGCTTCTTCTTATATTTGTCACCAAACTCCTTGCGGTAGCGCTTCTCCTTCTTCCAACCCCAGCTCCACATCTGCAACCCACCAACAACAACGAAGAACAGCACACTCCAGTTCAACTGACTGACAAGGAAAATACCCAACCAAGCCAGAATCTCAAAGAAGTAGTTGGGGCAGGTAACGACGCTGAAACCGAATCCAGACGGAATGCCGCGCTCAGTAGTACCAGGCCGACGGAGATTACGCAGGATGTAGTGCGCATTCAGATTCGCCAGCTCACCGAAGACAAACAGCGCCAGTCCAGCGTACACGAGAGCCTGGTTGGGGGTACCGGTGGCGGCAGTGGCGTCCGGGCGGAACACCCAGTAGGCGATGTTGAAACCGGCCAGAACCCAGTAGTGGGCGCTGTTCTTGACGATGTTGCGGGCGGGCATGGTGGCGCTGCTGAAACGGTGCACGAAGATTGTCTCGAACTCGCGCTTCAGGAAGTGCACAGTGAGGAGCGTGCAGACTAGGAGCTGGAGGTCGGAGGGCAAGGGGAGGGGCTTGTCGAAGGTGAAGTACAGGAGGGGTCGAAGTGGGAAGAGGAATAGCGCGGGGATCAAGAGGGGGCCGAGATATTCGATGATGAAGACGGTGCGCCAGGCGATTTGGGGTCCTGTTGCGTTGAAGAACTATATGTTAGTTTTTGTTGGTTTGGAAGAGTATGCTGATCTTAGGGGTTGGATTCGCATTGTCCATGATATGGGGTATAGACACGCACCGAGATCCTTGACGTAGATCACGCTTGAGTTTCGCATGCCAGTGTCCTCGATGGTCGTGTTGATCGAGTTCGGGACCACGCTGTGGTCACTGCCCTTGGTGATTCTCATCCGGTGGACTGAGCAGCCGGATGCTGCGGAGAGCGCAGTGTGTAATTCTTCACTGGAGGCATTGAGAGGAATCTCAATTTCCTTGGGGAGCTTCTTGATGGGCTTGCCTGCGTTTAGATTAGCGATGTTTTCAGGCTACTACTCTCTTTGTGGTCTTGCTGAGAGCTTTGGGTAAACAAGAGCTATGTATGCATACCCCTTGGCTGAACGACGAGCGTAACTTTACCAGCCGCCATGGCGATGACTTGGCTCAAGAAGATATAATGCTTCGATGATGGACCTTATATTTGAGACCACCAAGGGAACTTGAAATCGCGATTGGCCAACAAAAAGTGCAGTCCCAACAATCTACAAGTCGGGCCTCGGTTGACGTCACGTGTTGACACCTGAGGCCAAATATCCAATAGTTATCCAATATTTGTGCATTCCTGGGATGCCTTCTAAGGCTGCCTTGGCAGCTTACTGTTGTACAGGGTGCTACATAGAATCTTTTTGTCTTGGCTTTCTTTTTAGCGCATGGCTATGTCTTGTTGCTTCTGCTCCGGATGATGTCTTCTGCACTCACTTCACCTTGGAAATTGGACCGACCTGTCCGCCAATGGCACATGTTCAATGCAGTATTTCAGAAGGCAACTGTGAATGCCATTATCTACTGGGACAACAAAGGTTATATATGCACTCCGTACTCCGTGGCCTCCCAAGTCAGTTTGCCTGTCAGCCGAAGCAACCCGTCCCCCTCGGTAGCTAGAGTACGAGGCGCAATATGCATAATAGTGGGGCATGGGGGTTGTAAGGCAGTGCTGGGGTTTGTGGGAGCTGAGAAAAACGAGCTACTGTAATACAGAATGGGTAACGTCAAATCAGGATCGAATGATATCGCCTTGTCTACCCCGTAGGTCTCAGCTCTGTCCTGCACGGTTAGTCTGGCCGAACAGCACCGCCAATCAACGTCGCAACTGGGACAACCCCCAGAAGGCCATTGGGGATTTCTACCTTACATTGTTATTGTTATTGATATTTATTACTATTTTCTCCAAGAAAACATTGTTTTTGCAGAGCCTGAACATGTCGCAGATCCTCGGACCCATTAAGCCGCTGTCATTGCTCCAATCACAGTGTGCGGTTTAGACCACATCCTCTTGCGAGGCTACTAAATTAAACCATTGAATGTGGTAATATAGCCCCTGTCTATCAATTCTATCAATATAGCTAGGCAATCGTATTGGCAAAAATGCCATAAGATTTGACAGGGGATAGTTCGTATAGCGTGTGCGAATCACAGATATCCAATTGCTCATAGCAGCCCGGAGCCAGTGGGGCGTTCCTCTTCACCCAGGTCCACCTTGCGCTGAGAATGACCACGAATGGAGGCACGCCTGGATTTTTAGAATGTGAGGTGCATTCAGCCGTACGCTCTGCTCGGCTGATGGCTCTCGGCTTACTCCGTGATTCCCACGGGAAGCTTATAATAATGTATCCTATCCCATTTCCGCCGAAATGATCGCATGATGATTCACTTCTTCTTTTCCTAACTACCCTAACTACCTGTGATTGCTGTGTTGCTCTTTTGCTGCTTCCCCTATAACTATACCGACTTTGAGTTGTTCCTTGGCTCCTCACCTTATTACCTCGATACTTCAGCCTACCCAACTCTGCTTAACATATACCGGTAAGCTACTAATCGCTACATCATTAATTGTTATTGATTGTTTTCCTTTTGTTCGACTTCTACTTTGTACTGTTCGGCCCTGGCTCAAAGTCTTCTAAAACCTTTAGTCAAAATACCACCCGGCTGGAATCTATGACATTGAAGTTAACGGGTTAATCACAGTTCGCACTTGAATTTCTATACTATTCCATTGTATTATATCGTCAATTCACCATGGCTGAAGAGTCCAATTCCAGCAGCAAACTTGCTCAGATCGAGCAAGTTGTGACTGCAGCTTTGCGGCCCTTGCCCACTCAAACTGGCGACGGCAGCTATGTACAAGAGCCAACTGTCACGGGCCTTGCTAAGGACCTGCTCCATTTTGACCTGAAAGATGCCAAAACTTTGGCGGAGGTTGCTAAATCTGCCGTAACTGGTGAGGCTGTGAATGACAGAGATTATATCATGGAGCGCGTGATTCAGGTTTGTGTTTCAGCGAGGAATTGGCTATGTACTCACTCTAACTCCTCTATAGCTTGCTGCTGGCTTGCCTTCGACATCTCGGAATGGAAAGGAACTGACTAATACCTTCCTCACCCAACTGTGGGGTGATTTGGAGCACCCGCCTATCTCGTGAGTCATGTTAGTCTGTGTGGAAAATGACGGGCAGTGACTGACTGGTGATACAGCTATCTTGGACGCGATGCGGCATACCGGAAGGCTGATGGATCTGGAAACGTAGGAATTGTCCCCTTACATTTTGGGAATATCTGCTAAACAGCCCTAGAACACTTTCTGGCCTCAGATTGGTGCTGCTGGTACTCCATATGCACGGTCTGTTCGACCAAAGACTATGCAGCCTGCTGCTCTTCCTGAACCAGAGGCTCTTTTCGATAGTCTCTTGGCCCGGAAGGATTTCAGGGAGCACCCGAACAAGATTTCTAGCGTGCTATTCTATCTTGCCTCAATTATCATCCATGGTAGGTTATTGTCTATTGGTTGAGATCTATGCAATGAGAGATCGCAGAATCATCGAGACTAACAGTTGTTAGACTTGTTCCAAACGGATCCCAGGGACCAAACGAAATCATTGACATCCTCATATTTGGACTTGTCTCCGCTTTATGGTAACAACCAGAAAGAACAGGATACAGTCAGAACATTCAAGGATGGAAAGTTGAAGCCCGACTGCTTTTCCACCAAGCGGGTTTTGGGATTTCCCCCGGGCGTTGGTGTCCTTCTCATCATGTTCAACCGTTTCCACAACTCGGTTGTCACCCAATTGGCAGCTATCAATGAATGTGGACGTTTTACGAAGCCGGATGAGTCAAATGCTGAAGCTTATGCCACCTGGGATAATGATCTCTTCCAGACCGCAAGACTGGTTACTTGTGGTCTTTATGTTAACATCATTCTAAAGGACTATGTCCGGACCATTCTCAACATCAACCGAACAGACAGTGTGTGGAGTTTGGATCCCCGTGCCGAGATAAAGGATGGCTTGCTCGGCCAGGCGCCTGCCCAGGCTACCGGAAACCAAGTATCTGCCGAATTCAATCTTGTTTATCGCTGGCATTCTTGTGTCTCGGCTCGGGACGAAAAATGGTCAGAGGATCTTTATAAAGAGCTATTTAATGGACAAGATCCCAAGCAACTTAGCTTGCAGGAATTCACAGGGGGTCTTCGCCAATGGGAATCAAAGCTCCCAGCAGATCCTCAAGAACGTCCTTTCGCCAAATTGCAACGCCAAGCAGATGGGAAATTCGATGATAATGATTTGGTCAAGATCTTTGAGGAGGGTGTTGAGGATCCTGCTGGAGCTTTCGGTGCTTTGAATGTGCCGGATGTTTTCAGAGGGGTTGAAGTTCTCGGCATCAAGCAGGCACGCTCTTGGAATTTGGCTACCTTAAACGAATTCCGTCAGTACTTTGGTTTGGCTTCTTATCAAACCTTTGAAGAAATCAACTCAGACCCATACGTTGCGGACCAGCTTAAGCATTTCTATGACCACCCCGACCTTGTTGAGTTGTACCCGGGCCTCATTCTCGAAGAGGCCAAACAGGCTATGACCCCGGGTAGTGGTCTATGCACCAATTTTACAACCTCCAGGGCCATTCTCTCAGACGCAGTTGCTTTGGTTCGTGGTGATCGCTTCTATACTGTCGATTTCACACCGAAGCATCTTACAAACTGGGCATACAATGAGATCAACAATGACGTCTCCGTTGACGGAGGTCAGGTCTTCTACAAACTGGTCCTGAAGGCTTTCCCCAACCATTTCCGCGGTGACTCTGTTTACGCACACTTCCCAATGGTTGTGCCCGACGAGAACAAGAAGATCCTGGCCAGCCTTGGTAAGGCTAAAACCTATAGCTTTGACCGACCATTTTATAAAGCTCCGGCCCTCTTCATCAACTCCCATTCTGCCTGCGAAAAGATCTTGAAAGACCAAGAAGGGTTCAAGGTAGTGTGGGGTGAAAAGATTCAATTTTTGATGGAGAATAGCGGCCGTCCTTATGGCCGAGACTTCGCCTTGTCGGGTGATCTCCCTGCTAACGCGGCTTCCCGAAAGATGCTTGGTGCTGCTCTACATCGTGACAAGTGGGAATCAGAAGTGAAGGCTTTCTACGAGGACATTACCCTGAAACTCCTCGAACGAAACTCTTACAAGGTTGCTGGCGTCAATCAGATCGACATCGTTCGTGATGTTGCCGTTCTCGCCCAAGTTCACTTCTGTGCCAACGTCTTCTCCCTGTCTCTCAAGACAGAATCAAACCCAAGAGGCGTGTTCAGTGAGCAGGAGTTGTACCAGATTCTGGCCGTGATCTTCGCTTCTATTTTCTACGATGTTGACGTGTCCAAGTCTTTCCAACTTTGCCAGACTGCTCGTAATGTTGCACAGCAACTGGGCGAGTTGACGCTAGCTAACGTCGAACTCGTTGCCAAGACTGGATTCATTTCCAACCTGGTAAACCGCCTACACCGCCATGACATCTTGAGTGAATACGGTGTCCATATGATCCAACGCTTGCTCGATAGCAAGTTACCAGTTAAGGACGTTGTGTGGTCGCACATTCTTCCCACGGCTGGTGCTTTGGTTGCCAATCAAGGCCAGCTTTTCTCCCAGTGCATCGACTACTACCTCTCCGAAGAAGCGGCGGAGCATCTGGTTGAGATCCAGCGCTTGTCTAGGGAGGACACTCCTGAGGCCGATGAGCTTCTTGTGCGATAGTAAGTTTCTTCATATCCCGGTTAGAATGTAAGAGGCCATACTAACTATATACAGCTTTATGGAAGGAGCGAGACTCCGCTGCTCGGTGGCATTGCCACGCTTTGTCACCAAGCCAACGGTGGTCGAAGATAACGGTAAGAAGGTCATTTTGAAAGCTGGCCAGGAGATCATTTGCAACTTGGTAAGTCCTTTGATGTCCTTTTCCTCTCCCTATCTTGGCATTCAGGTACTAACAGACCGTACGAAATATAGGTTGTTGCAGGCCGCGATCCTGTTACGTTCCCCGATCCCGACAAGGTCCGTCTTGACCGTGACATGAGCTTGTACACTCACTTTGGCTTCGGTCCTCATGAATGCCTTGGCGTTAAGATGTGCCCTCTTGCACTTTCCACTATGCTCAAGGTTCTTGGGCGACTGGATAATGTCCGACGTGCCCCCGGGCCCCAAGGCCATTTGAAGAGGCTCGATGGACTGGGAGGAATCGCCATGTATATGGATGCCGAGCACAGTAGCTTCTCTCCATTCCCCATGACTATGAAAATCCAATGGGACGGAGACCTGCCTGCCAGGAGGGAGTAAAGATTGTATATGTGAGAATATCAAACGATGTGAATTTTGTTTGAGAGATCTCTATAATGTTCAAGGCTGGTTGTTTGTATAGTGTGCATGCGTTTTTCATAGAGATGTGGTTCACCGCGCATCAATAAAATTGGAGCGAGCTTTGAATCCGAAGTCCCACATCCTTTTTTATTTTAGAAAAAAAGAGTAGTTGAGAGACTGTAGTCAAGTAAATTCCAGTGTATTCCTCTGTATAATAAAATCCAACAATTCCAAGGTTCATCTTTTTTTTTGCCTAAGATAAGTGGAAAGACAGTCGATGCCTCAGGCCTAGCGGGGGAAATCAGCCAGAGAGCCGCTCCGCCCTTCTGCCTTCTGCCGGCAAGACCAGCTTCTCTTCACGTTGGCTCGTCCTTTCTCTCTTCTCTTTTATCAACCAACCCCCCTTCCTGTCATCTTTTCCTTTTGACATACCCTTCTCACTACCTCTACGTCAGACTTTGAGGGATAACGACCTGCACCCGTTTTCCCTTATTTGACCGACTTCCCGATATCTCATCCTCTCAGCTCTCGAGTTGAGCTTTCTTACTCAAATTCCTTCACGATTGGTTGGTAAATTCGATTTAGGATCTCTTTGGGTTGCCTTTTTATTGACAGTGAGACATTTCCCAGGTGTTGATCACGCCGAGTCGATTCGGTTTTCGTTGAGGCAGCAAAGCAGCACCAAAAACGTCATAAGGCATCTTCGCGCTTCCTCCGCGACACCGGTCTTTACGACCTTCTCAATCCACCCTCTCTAGGAGACAACCCTCCTGGAATCTCTCAACTCCCTCATGTTTGACGGGCCCACCGATCGTTATCATGGGGAGAATTAAGAAGGTAGCCAGCCAAAAGCATGAGGCTACAATCGTAAGTTACTCTCCGGCGGCCTGATGTGCAACCCAACTAAAAAATTTTCCTTCTATCACAGTCACCATTTTTGCAAGAATTCATAGCGCGTGCCACAAGTCTTCCCGTTCCAGAGCTCCCGTCGCTTCTCAACACATTCCCTAAGCTATGGCCGTTCCCACGTGGTGATCTCTACCATTGGATCAATGTCCTAGACCGATTCGACGAGATTCTAGCCTCAGCTGTGGAGAAATACTTCCTGAATACTGGCCCTCAGACCCAGCTGTTCACCCGAAGTGTTTTGGAGGAATCATACTCAGCCGATGAGAGCAAGAAGCCATCAGAGGGTGTTGATGCTAAACTAAATGCCCTGGGATACGGCCCTGAAGGAGATAGAGAGCTTGTGGAAGCAGTTCTTGATTTCTCTCGTCTTTTGCTCGAGAAATGTGGAAACCGCAGCCTGTACAGCAGCAGCGATCGCCTGGGTGACCTGTTGAATACCACCTCACTCTCTCTCCTACAATCTACATTGCGACTGTCTCTTTGCTTAGCTCAACGATACCACTCTCGCCAGCGTGGCACCCATCAACAGTCCGTATTGCAGTCCCACTATGCTCTTGATCTTGAAAAGTTGCAGAAGATTGCAGCTCCTTTCCCGCGTCCAGTCATCGCTAGTAAAACACCGTTTGCCGCATCCCCCGCTGTTTCAACTAAGGGGAAGGAAACCACAGCCCAGACCAAAATCAACGCCAATGAACTGGTTTCCCTCGTGCGTGATGGTGATGGCTGGGAGGAATGGGGAGATGTTCGAGTTCTGTACTATCCCTCGGGCCCCGAACAGGTCAGAACGACCTCCGAATTTGGTCAAACAGAGCAGGGCTCCCACATTCCAACCACACCAACCCCACTGCGACGCAGTGCGACACACCCCACTCATTCCAACCAGGGCTCGAATGGAGATGAATCACCAGCTATCGCTGGTGGGAAGGCAGAAGAGGCCACACGAGCGGGCAAAGTCCTAGAGCTTTCCTATTCGAAAATTTCAGCTGCAAAGGTGGAAGATCTTCTTGCGGCCAACTTGCCTCATCTGCCCCTTGAATCAAAATATGAGCTGCTCCAAAAGCTTCGAGTCGCCAAGGCGTTGACAGGGTCGCGTGCCACGCGAGAACAGATCCTTTCCATCAAGGCACTGGCAGTGACCAACCTGGCCCACGTCCACCCGGAGAGTACCTTCCAATCAAAGGTTCTCCAAACCGATCTAGAACAGCCAAAGCGTCTTCAGCTTGCTTACCAGCTTGCTGAGGTGGTTCATCTCGGTGCTAGTGGTGACCTCGAGGTTTCCCGGTCTGTCCAAACTTTGGCGATCCAGGCACTGGATGCGTTGGCCAAGCACAAGGCTCGTGCCGTTGACGTCTGCGCAGCTTTGAGTGTCAATGTCAACCACGGAATTCTCATGTTCTTGACCCGTAAAATGGTCAATGAACTAGGCCCTGAGAACAACGACCCGGATGATGCCTACTACGATGAGTGGCGAGATGCTTTACTTGCACTCCTACGCACTCTCCCAAGCTCGAGCACACGTACACCGGAGACCTTGGTTGCAGCAGGTCTGATTCCCATGTTTGTTGATATCTTGAATCTGCGGACTGAAAAATCCCGCCGTGTCTATTCCCGCATCATGGAGTTCCTTGACACATTTGTGCATGCGGTCCGGGATGCACTGGGTACACTGACAACAGCAAAGGGCTTTGACGCCATGTCTGATTTGATTGACCACGAGACCAAGACCGCGTTTGAAAAGGTTAAACGCGGGGATGGATTCCCTGCTCAATACAAGAACCCTTCGATTGACTATCAAATTCCTTACTTCCAGCAGCAGACCCTGCGCTGGATGTTCCGTTTCGTCAACCATATCATGCAGCACAATGGCGGAGGCTTTGATCGTGTTCTGCGAAACTTGATCGATTCGCCTCAGCTGTTGACTTCTCTTCGGCTTGTGTTCGAGAATGCTCGTGTTTTCGGCTCACATGTTTGGAGCAATGCTGTCAACATTCTCAGCAGCTTCATTCACAATGAGCCTACTAGTTATGCTGTCATCGCCGAGGCTGGCCTTAGCAAGAGCCTTCTTGCCGCTGTCATGGGCCGTGAACTTAAGGTGCTGGAGAAACCGCCGGCTGTGGAGCCCGAAGACCGCGATACTGAGGCTGAGGCTGAGACCGAGGCGGAACCCGCCGCCACTCAACCGCCTAGTGCTGAAGCCGCGATCCAGTCCGAGGGAAAGCAGAAGGATCGTGAGTATGCTATCGTCAGACCCCAGAACACCCCTCTCGCCCCTGGCATTATGCCGGCAGCTGATGCTCTTGCTTGTATCCCTGGTGCATTTGGAGCCATCTGCTTGAACTCCTCTGGTTTGGACCTCTTTCAGTCCTCCGATGCACTGGAAAGCTTCTTCGAGATCTTCGAGAACCCTGAGCATGTCAAGTGTCTAAAGGATGACGCAGAACTGGTTCGTTCGTTAGGCACGACCTTTGATGAGCTTGTCCGACACCACCCGGCATTGAAGACCTCTATTATGTCTGCTGTTCTTGTAATGGCTGCTCGTGTCAACATTCTGGGGCGAGTCAAGGCATGGGAGCTTGGCATGGGCACAAAGATGTGGACCCAAGACGCCGACGGCAAAACAACTCTTTTAGGAGATGTCTTCTCATTGTTCCGAGAGATCGGCACAGCTGTGGATGCACCCACAGATGACCCTGCCTCGTTTGGTGCTCCCCAGCTCAACGTCAATACTCTTCCTAACGGCGCTAAGCTTGTTGTTGGGGATCTGGATCATGTTCTTCCTTCGCCAGGGCCCGACTTCGAGCCTCAAGATAAGGATGCTCATGGTCTCTCGGCTACGGACTACCTGTTCCCAGCCTTGCGATTCCTGGGTGCTTTCTTCGAGAACCAGACGAACTGCACATCATTCATCCTCGCTGGCGGTACAGAGTTCTTGTTGGATCTTGCGACCCTCCAAAGCTTGGCATTTGATTTCCACAGCACCAACGCCAACCAAGAGATCACCGTGCTTGTTCACATGCTCGCGGAAACGAAGCCTCACCTTGTTCTTCCGTCCCTCGTTCGACGCGCACAGGCAGCAGTGGATAATCTTTCGGCCTTTTGGACTGCGCCCACTGGATCGGGATTCTTTACGGAATTGATTAAGCCAGCAGACTCGAAAAAACCAGCCCTTGAACCTACGGCTGCTGCTAAATCTGGCACATTCTTCGTGAGGCACTTGAATGCCGTTCTTCTCCTTACCGATGTCCTTCGGGAGGTTTTCGCGTCACCACTGTACCAAACTCGCCCTGGCCAATCTACCTCCATCTTTGCCCAAGCCAATCTTGCGGACCAATACTGTTCTCTAATCTCCTCACTGAGCAACCTTCTTGCTTCTTGCGTGTGGGAAGGGATTTTGCTGGAGAAGAACATCCCCGAGAAGTGGCTGAAAGCGACACAAGCCTCTTCTGAAAAGCATGGCTCTGGGAAGTCAAAGGCTACTCCGGTTACTGGGAACCCCCAGGAGCCTTCAACAACGTCTGGCGCCGAACCTCAACAGGAGAGCACTGGTGCACCAGAGACTGCTCCGGCCCAGCCCGGCCAGGGCCCGAACGAAGACGATACCGAAGTTGATGAACAGTGTCCAGCTTTCAAGAATGCGCGTACGCTTCGCTACCTTCTAAGCGCTCTGCCAACATCGATTACGGGTTTCTTGCACAACCTCGGACTCGGTATCATTGGCAAGAGACGCGCAGATCCGCTCCAGAAACAGAAGGCGAATGCTATCCTGGTCTCAGACGCCATTGCCGAAGGTATTCTTCGTCAATTGCAGTTCAACCCTGCCAATTCGAGTGACAGCCCCAAGCACCGGTTCGCATATCTCATTGTCATTCTTTCCCACTTCTCGCACCTTCTCTATGAAGTCTCAACAGACCGTCCCAGTCCAAACTACTTGACTTCAGTTCTCGTTTCATTCAATAAGAACAACGGCCTCAAGGTGTTGAAGGACATTTGTGACGTCTTCTTGGGCGACATCAAGTCCCTCCCATCTGCGGAGTCCATTCCAGACCAGGACAAAGAGCTTGCTGATCGACTTGCATCTGGGTATGGTGGAATTAAGATCATCCTTGGGTTATTCGCAGACCTCACCTCTGGGAAATTCATCGTGGACTCTAGCCAAACACAAGCCTTGACTTCTCATCCTGAACGAGACCGAGACCGTCCCGATTACTTCCAGCCAGGTCAACTCTTGGTGGAACTTCGCATGGAGATTTTGCCCATGGCCAAAGACATGTGGAACTCGGACTTTGCGACTCAGTCTTCGAGTCCAATTGTCCGATTGTTGATTGATATCATGCGGTGCTCCTTGGATGGCGAATACGAGGCTGGCGCGGCTCGTAAAGCAGATACCCCGCCTATCTTGGTAGAGATGCCCAAGAAACCATTTGTCGTCCATACGGAACGAGCAACTGCCTTGCTCGAGAAAGGGTACATAGATGTTGATCTTAACAAAGAAGCCCTCTATCGTTGCAACAATCTTTTGATGGCGGCCGAAGAGTACTGCAAGGCGCAGCAGTGGCTACGTGCCCCTCCTAGAGTTCCCCCGGGCCCCGGCGATATCAAAACCGGAGTACCCGAGTCTGCTTCTGGCATCGACTCCCTCGAGGATGCTGGTCTTGGAGAGGTTCACCCTTTTACTAGCGCCACTCCGCTAGACCGCTCTGCAGCACTCCAAATGCTTCTGGCTCAAGCAACCGGGCGACCCGTGTCTGACGCAATGCAACGTTCTCCTTTCCCCGGAGGTGATATTGACTCCGACATGCACGACGGGTTGGCGAGAGCTCTGGACAATGTTCTCAACGACAATGATGATATGGATAGCGATGATCGAGGCGAATCATCGAGCCAGCGTCGTCCCGAGAGTCGCAGTACCGGAGCAAGCTCATCTGAAGCTACCGGGGCCTCCCTGGGAGAACCGGTCAAACGTCGCCATATGGTCACAGTCGAAGACCTAGACGCAGAGAGGCAAAACATTCGGTCAAACCTGATCGATCGGGCCCTGGACATTCTAAACGAACACCATGATGTCTCTTTCGAGCTATCTGACTTGATCACCTCGGCTATTAAGAAGCATAGCGAGCCTGTCAACTTCCGTCGAGACGTTGGAGAGACCCTCGTTCAATCGCTAGTGTCCCTGCAAATGGAGAACTTCCAGACAGCTGGCAAAAAGATCGCAGCCTATGCACACATTCTCGCGCTGACCCTTCAAGATCGTGACATGTACACCGCCACTCTTGAAGAGCTCAAAGATTGCTTCTCGACTTTCCTTGGATTTATCAAGCTCCCAACCCCCGAAAAGGCCGAGCAAGAAACCTTCCCCTGGGTTGGACATGTCCTGCTCATTCTCGAGAAGCTGCTGTCTGATGATTGTCAGCCTCCCAAGATTTCCTGGACCATGCCAAATCTTGATGATCCAAACGCCAGCAGTGATGAACCGGCCCGTCTTGAAGATCCCCTTGTCTCACTCGAGGAGAAGACCCAGCTATTTGAGGCTCTTGTCGAGATCCTACCCCGAGTGGGCAAGGATGATACACTGGCGCTCTCCATGTGCCGTGTTCTTGTCATTCTAACTCGCGAGCGCAGCATTGCCGCCCGCTTTGGTGAAAAGCGAAACCTTCAGCGATTGTTTGTGATGGTTAAGCAACTTTCCAGTGCTACAAATGATAAACTCCAAAGCGCCTTCATGCTGATCCTTCGTCATATCGTCGAGGACGAAGCTACTATTCGGCAGATCATGAGAAGTGAAATTGTTGCCAACTTTGAGTCCAAGAATACCCGTCAGATTGACACGAACGGCTATGTGCGACATATGTATCACCTCGTGCTGAGAGCTCCTGATATCTTTGTGGAGGTTACAAATGAAAAGCTGCGGTTACTCCGATATGACAATCAACGTCCACAGGTTCTTGGACTGAAGGCCGACAAAGATCGGCCACAAAAGCGAGGAAGACCAGGTATCCTCATCGAAGAGCACAAGCCAGAATCATCTGCAGCAGGCGAAGCATCTGCCTCGGGTGAAACATCTGCCCCCGAAGACATGGACAAGAGCAAGGAGGACAAGGGCAAGACCCCAACCAAGGGTGCCGAACTCAAAGCCCCAATTGTGGAGAACCCGGATGGTGTTATCCATTATCTGCTTTCGGAGCTTCTGTCCTACAAGGATGTGGACGACAAAGAAGCCGGTCCTGAATTCCCAGAGCAAGCTGCTGACCAATCCGATACTCAAACCGATGTTGAAATGGCCGTGGACGAACCAGCAGAGCCAACACCTTCAATTGCGAGCACTGCCGAAGCACAAGCATCTCGCGGTTCCAAGAAGGCAGAGAAGCCCCAATTCAAGGCAGATGACCATCCGATTTACATCTACCGCTGCTTGCTTCTCCAGTGCTTGACGGAGCTTCTATCCTCTTACAACCGGACCAAGGTCGAGTTCATCAACTTTTCCCGCAAGGCTGATCCTCTGGCCACTACGCCCTCCAAACCCCGCTCTGGCGTCTTGAACTATTTGTTGAACGTGCTCGTTCCCCTCGGTACCATGGATCATGACGAGTCTTTGGTGTTCAAAAAGCGCAGCATCACCTCTACATGGACCATGCAAGTGCTTGTTGCGCTTTGCACCAAGACCGGCGAGTTTGGCGGCGTTGGTAGACGTCGCACTGATCCAAAGTATGAAGACGATGAGCCTGAGCTTGCTTTTGTCCGCCGTTTTGTGCTGGAGCATGCTCTCCGGTCCTACAAAGATGCTATGGCCTCTACAGAACCCCTAGATGCCAAGTATTCTAAGCTCATGTCTCTTGCTGACCTCTTCGATAAAATGCTCAGCGGTTATTCCTTTACCAATGACGCGGGCTTCCCAACTTCAACCAGACAGCTCGCGAAGACCATGTTCGAAAAGAATTTTATCCCCGCGCTCACTTCTTCGGTCGCCGATGTCGACTTGAACTTCCCATCCTCCAGGCGTGTCATTAAGTATATTCTTCGTCCATTGAATAAACTTACCCAGACTGCCGTGCTTCTCAGCGAGAACTCGGACATCCCTATTCAAGGTGATAACGAAGATGATGAAATCTCATCCGCAACTTCCGTTTCTGACATGGAAGATGAACGTGAAGAAACACCTGACCTCTTCCGCCACTCTACCCTTGGCATGCTAGAGCCTCGTCATGACGAGGAAGAAAGCAGCACCGAAGAATCTGAGGGTGAGGACGATGAGATGTACGATGATGAATATGACGAAGAAATGGACTACGACGAGGATGTTGCTGAAGATGATGGTGAAGTCGTAAGTGACGAAGACGACGAGGGTATGGGTCCAATCGAAGGTCTTTCCGGAGATGCAGTCGAAGTCATCCTGGATGAAGATGATGACGAAGACGAGGACGATGAAGATGAAGATCACGACCATTCGGACATGCATGATGACATGTATGACGGAGAAATTGGAGGTGACCGAGACAACGAAAGCCTCGAAGACGGCGAAGAGGACGAATGGGAAAGCGAAGAAATGACCGAAGACGAGGAGGAGGTCGAGATGATGAACCAATTCGAAGATGAAATGGCCGACATCAGACAATCCACTAGACACCAAGGTGAAGACCAACACCTTGGTGACCTATTCCGTGCCCTGAATGGTTCTGGTGTTGACGATATCCATGGAGATGCCTTAGGTGGCGATATTCACGAAGAAATTCTTGATGATCTCGATGAAGATGGTTTGTCCTTCCTTAGCCTGCTGAGGCAACTCCCACTGCCGCTGCCACGACCCGCCTTGCTGACATCCGGTCCAGTTGAAGACGAAGACGAAATGGATGAACTTGACGAGGACATGGATGACTTCGATGAGGAACAAGGATCCTATGGGGATATGGAAGGTGAGGTCACCTCTTTCCATGATTTTGTCAGATCGTTACTAACTCGCCCAGAAGACGATGATCTTCTTGAGCCATGGGGATGGGAAGGCGATGAACCTCCAATGGCCCGAGGACATCCCCAATCCCGCTTCCGCGGAGGCCCGCCGCCGGCCTGGGCTACTGTCACTGAAATCATGCCGGGTCGCCCATCCGGTCTTGTTCCCATCCAGCCTTACCACCGTGTTCACCGAACCCAAATCGCACCCCGCGGCAACGACGATGGCATTAACCCTCTTCTTGTCCGGACTGACCGCCCAGATCCTGCCATTCCACCCCGCGCTGCTGCTGATCCTTTCGCCGATTGGGGCCAGGCTATGGACACTGCAGGTGGCCGAGTTGTTGCCATGGATAGCCCAATTAGCTTCATGAATGCCATTATGCAAGCCATTGGCGGACAGGCGGCGCCAGGTTTCGGTGTTGTCACTCGCCCTGATGGTATTCATGTCCATGTCGACCGACGGGCAGTCCTGCCTGGTCGTATTCAGGATATGCTTGGAATCCCCCGAGGAGCAGGCCCTCCAGCTCGCACTCGCGGCGACGATCCTCACACTGCCGTCAAATTTGGTCTTGGTACCACCAGAAACCGCTGGCAAGAAGAGGCCCGCATTATTTTCGGCAACCAGCACGTTGAGCGGAGCATGCGCGTCATCAACTCCATTCTCAAGCTCTTGGTTCCCCCTGCCATCGAGGAGGAGAAGCAGCGCCAGAAGCTCGCGGAAGAGGAACGCAAACGTGTTCAAGCCGAAAGGGCTGAAAAGGACCGCCAAGATCGCATTGCCGCTGAAGAAAAACAGCGTGAGCTTAAGCAGAAGGAGGAGGAAGAAAACGCCCGACTTCAGGCAGAGAAAGAACAACAGGAAGCCGAGCGCCAAGCTGCTGGGGTTGATGAGCCCATGGAAGACGTCCAAGAAACCAATATTGCGGCTGAAACCGCTGGCCCATCTACTCAAACCGAAGCCCAGCCCACTGAACCTACTCGTCGAGTCTACACGAACATCAGAGGCCGCCAAGTTGATATCACCGGTCTCGAGATTGATTCGGAGTATCTGGAGGCTCTGCCTGAGGAACTCCGGGAGGAAGTCATCATGCAACAGCTTGCTGAACATCGATCCCAGGCTGCCGCCGCGGGTGAGGAGGATACTGAGATAAACCAAGAATTCCTTGAAGCCTTGCCTGCCGAGATCCGCGAAGAATTGCTGCAACAAGAAGCGGCCGATCGACGCCGGCGCGAACGTGAGACCGCGCGACGACAGGCGGCCACTGCTGGTGGTGCTGGCGCTGCAGCTCCTAGCACTCAACCGGCGGAAGAAATGGATGCCGTCAGCTTCCTTGCCACTCTTGATCCCTCTTTACGCCAGGCTGTTCTGGCCGATCAGCCCGAGGATGTTCTCGCAACCTTGGGTCCAGAGTACTTGACCGAAGCCCGTGGTATGGGTGGTAGCGGCCGACGCATGGCCCAGTTTGGTGACATGAGTGCCATCGACCACCGACAGAGAATTGAACCTGCTGCAGGCCAAGAACCGAAGAAAGAGCAGAGACGTCAAATTGTTCAAATGCTCGACAAGGCTGGCGTTGCAACCCTTCTCCGCCTGATGTTTATGCCTCTTCAGGGCAATGCTCGCCATCAATTGAACGATATTCTTCACAATGTTTGTGAGAACCGCCAGAACCGGAGTGAGGTGATCAGTGTTCTTCTTTCGATCTTGCAGGATGGCAGCGTTGATTCCACTGCGATTGAACGCAGCTTTTCTCATCTTTCTCTGCGTGCAAAGGCACCAGGAACACAAAAGACACCGCAGTCTAAGCGAACCCTCGCTATCCAGACTGCTTCGAGCGTCAGCAGTGAAGTGACCCCAATTATGGTCATCCAACAATGTATCGCTGCGCTGTCTTTCCTTTCGCAGTTCAACCCTCATATTGCTTGGTTCTTCCTGACGGAGCATGACTCTGCTTCAGGTGGTAAACTCAAGTCATTGCGCAAGGGCAAAGGCAAAGAAAACCGAGCTAACAAGTTCGCTCTGAATGCACTCCTTTCTCTCCTTGACCGCAAGTTGATAATGGAAAGCCCTAACTGCATGGAGCAACTGTCTAGCCTCCTTAGCAGCATCACACAACCACTAACCGTCCTTCTTCGTCGTGAGAAGGAGCGGCAGGAAGAGGGCAAGGGCAAGAAGCCCGAGAGACCTCAAATCGAAGCATCCGCCGATCAACTTGCTGAGGCTGCCGATTCCAGCATGGACACATCCATGACCGACGCTCCACTTCCCACTGTGGAAACCCCTGGAGCCGCTGGCGAAGAGACCGCAGAGAATGAAGAGGCTACTTCAGCTGAAGCCAAGAAATCTGAAGATTCCAAGGAGCCCGCTGAAGACGAGAAGCGCAAGAAGCGAACCATCGAGCCTCCTGTCGTTCCGGATCACAACTTCCGACTGGTTGTCCACATCCTTGCGGCTCGTGAGTGCAATGGCAAGACATTCCGCGATACACTTTCCACCATCAACAATCTTTCCGCTATTCCTGGAGCTAGAGACGTGATCGGCAATGAACTGGTTGCTCAAGCGCAGGCCCTTAGCGACACCATCTTGGGTGATTTGGAGGATCTTCTTCCTCATATCCACCAGGCCAAGACTGGTACCGACATGCAAGGCCTTGCTCTAGCGAAGTTCTCCCCAGCTAGCTCAGACCAGGCGAAATTGCTACGTATCCTGACCGCACTTGATTATCTATTTGACCAGGCCCGAGCGGACAAGTCCAAGGATATTGAGCCTGGATCCGCCCCCAAGGAGGATGTTCTCAAGAAACTCTATGAAAGCGCCACTTTCGGCCCGCTTTGGAACAAGCTGAGCGACTGCTTGACTGTCATTCGGCAGAAGGAGAATATGCTGAACGTGGCTACTATTCTTCTCCCGCTCATTGAGGCATTGATGGTCGTCTGCAAGAACACCACGCTGAAGGACCAGCCGCTGTCTCGTGGCAGTCGTGAATTGTCAGTCAACAGCACTGCAACAGCTGATGCTGGTCTCAGCATGGAGAATATCTTCTTCCGGTTCACCGAAGAACATCGCAAGATTCTCAACGAGCTCGTCGGCCAGAACCCTCGCCTCATGAGCGGTACATTCTCCCTATTGGTCAAGAACCCCAAGGTCCTGGAATTCGACAACAAGCGCAACTACTTTACCCGTCGTGTTCACTCCCGCGGTGCCGAGCCTCGCCACCCTCATCCTCCTCTTCAGCTCTCTGTGCGCAGAGCTGAGGTTTTCCTTGACTCTTTCAAGTCCTTGTACTTCAAGAGCGCCGATGAATTGAAGTATGGCAAATTGAACGTACGATTCCATGGCGAGGAGGGTGTTGATGCTGGTGGTGTCACCAGAGAATGGTTCCAAGTTCTTGCCCGTGGCATGTTCAACCCCAACTACGCCTTGTTCATCCCTGTCGCCGCTGATCGGACTACCTTCCACCCCAACCGCCTTAGTGGCGTCAACTCGGAACATCTCATGTTCTTCAAATTCATTGGGCGGATCATTGGTAAGGCCTTGTACGAAGGCCGTGTTCTCGACTGCCACTTCAGCCGAGCAGTCTACAAGAATATCCTCGGACGATCCGTGTCTATCAAGGATATGGAAACTCTCGACCTGGACTACTACAAATCACTTCTGTGGATGCTGGAGAACGACATTACCGATATCATTACCGAGACCTTCTCCATTGAAACCGATGACTTTGGCGAGAAGCAGGTTATCGACCTAAAGCCCGGTGGTCACGACATTCCCGTTACACAGGAGAACAAAGAGGAGTACGTTCAGCGCGTGGTTGAATATCGCCTCGTCGAGTCTGTTCGCGAGCAATTGGACAACTTCCTCAAGGGCTTCCACGAAATCATCCCTCCCGAGTTGATCTCCATTTTCAACGAGCAAGAGCTGGAACTTTTGATTTCCGGTCTTCCTGAGATCGATGTGGATGAGTGGAAGAACAACACCGAGTATCACAACTACTCCGCCTCCTCCTCACAGATCCAATGGTTCTGGCGTGCCGTCCGCTCATTCGACAAGGAGGAGCGTGCCAAGCTTTTGCAGTTCGTCACTGGAACCAGTAAGGTTCCCCTCAATGGCTTCAAGGAACTTGAGGGTATGAACGGTGTGAGCAAGTTCAACATCCATCGCGATTATGGCCACAAAGATCGCCTTCCTAGCTCGCATACCTGTTTCAACCGTAAGTTTTTTTCCCGCATTTCTTGGCTGCATTAATTCGTTTTACTAACTATTGTTAACAGAGCTTGATCTTCCCGAGTATGAAAGTTATGAAGATCTCCGTCAACGCCTTTACACGGCCGTGACGACTGGCAGTGAGTACTTCGGGTTTGCCTAGACTATCCTATTCTACGGCATGGGAATGGTTTCATCCAGCCAAAGCATTGCCTGGCGTTTCTCTTGATTCTTATGGGATTTTCTTTTTATTGGGGACGAATGAGAAAGTACGAGTATGGAAGGCTGGCATGGGCCAGCGAGGAGAAGTTAGTTTATGAGAAGATGAAAACTGAGGCACCTGGTAAGGGATTCGGTTGAAGTGCAGGTCAACCGTGTTCTTTTCAGAGCCCTCTTTATGTACTTAAATTGCTGCATTTATTTCTTTTTTTCCCTTCAAATTCGCTGCGTACTTCTTTCCTAGTCATTATGAGTATAGAAGAATGTCACATGCAGGTCATATAGATCCCCAGGGCTCCAGGGCTTGGCGTTGGGTTTATGTCATCAGGCGGTGAGTCCGTCACGGGACTGCATAGAAAAAAAGACATGCGGGGCCGCGGAGGAAAATCGATTTTTTGAGCCGAACACGGTCATCTTGAAGAAGAGTGTGTTTTGTGCTTCTTTGAATTGAATCTCTCTCTTCTTACTGTTTCATAAAGCCCTACATCATGTCTACCAACTCCATTAAGCTCCTGACTGGCAACAGTCACCCGGAGCTTGCTAACCTAGTTGCTGATCGGTATGTGTAACCGACTAGGTCAAACTTGGAAGACTGGGCCAGCGGCTAATCCTAGAGTTATGGATCAGGCTCGGTATTGAGTTGACCAAGATTATGGTCCTGCAATACTCCAACCAAGAAACTAGTGTCACAATCGGAGAGAGCGTCCGGGACGAAGATGGTACGAGCATCCCACCTTAATCGTGATCTCAAGAACCCCCACTCATATATATGACTCGTTACGCAGTCTTCATTCTCCAATCCACGAAACCCAATGATATCAACGATGGACTCATGGAGCTTCTGATCATGATCAACGCTTGCAAGACCGCCTCAGCCCGCCGCATCACAGCCGTCATCCCCAACTTCCCTTATGCCCGCCAAGATAAGAAGGACAAGAGTCGTGCTCCCATCACCGCCAAGTTGATGGCCAACATGCTCCAGACTGCCGGCTGCAACCACGTTATCACCATGGACCTGCACGCCAGCCAGATCCAGGGCTTCTTCAACGTCCCCGTCGACAACCTGTACGCCGAGCCCAGCATGCTCAAGTATATCCGTGAGAACCTCGACGTCAGCAACTGTGTCATCGTCAGCCCGGATGCTGGTGGTGCCAAGCGGTAAGTTGTGCCTATCTGGATGCTATACATGTATCTATATAACGGGGGTAGTTCAAAGGCTAATTTGGATTGCTGTTAAGTGCTACTGCCATTGCTGATCGCCTGGACTTGCAATTCGCGCTTATTCACAAGGAACGTGCCCGTCCCAACGAGGTCTCGCGCATGGTCCTTGTCGGTAATGTCAAGGACAAGATCGCTATCATCGTCGACGATATGGCCGACACCTGCGGCACTCTCGCCAAGGCTGCCGAAACCGTCATGCAGCACGGTGCCACCGAAGTCAACGCCATCGTTGTACACGGTATTCTGTCCGGCAAGGCGATTGATAACCTGAACGGCAGCTGCCTCAAGCGGTATGTACACGCCCAGATAACAACATCGAGTCATTGGAATATTGAATGATTTACGTTTTCGGGACACTTTTGACTAACTCTCTCTCTCTCTCTCTCAGCATTATCGTCAGCAACACTGTCCCATTGGGCGACAAGCAAGAGCAGTGCGACAAGATCCATACGATCGATATCAGCCCTACACTGGCAGAGGCATGCCGTCGTACACACAACGGCGAGTCAGTTAGCTTCTTGTTCTCGCACACCGTGGGGTAAATCAAAGGCAGAGAATGAGTTATTACATCAAGACAGAGGATCAAATCTACGGGTTGTCCTAGAGATTACCTACGAGCGTGGTTGCGGAAACCGTGGAGTGAGCGGGAAACAAAAAAAAATACGATTTTTATGACCCTTTTTATTAGCTGGACGAGGATGTTAGTCCCCGGGTGTTTTATTATTGTTTACTATGTTTTTTCTTTTGAAGAGAGAGATCAACGTTTAAATGTTGGTTTTACGCTGGTTCTCTCTGGCGGAAGTTGGTTATCCTTGGCTGGGTTCGGTTGCATCGTGCATGTGTGTATGTACTCTCTTATGCAGAGTACTTCCTATTTAGTTTAGATTATTGCAAAGCCTGAGGGCTGTTTCACAGCGTTTAAAATTAGACTTGGTGTTTTTTTCAATGGAGGAATTGTTGCTATGGCTTTGTGTTGACTTAGCTTTTTCTAAATTTGATATGCTGCTGTGATCCTACAACATATGTGAATTTATATAGCAGAACACACACGACTTGGGCACTACTAGTCGCGGAGCTAGAGTAGAAACAACATCCGATAGTGGAAGTTCTTTGTAATAGCTCTGCTCGCAATACGTACTATTGACCTCAAAGTGCAATCATAACCTTGAAAAACATAATTCCGAACGCCTTTTTAAGTGTTCAGACCTTATATAACACGTGACCCGTGCATATACTGACCCTTGGGGGAACTGCGCCTGGAAGCGGGGGAATTTAAGGTAATGGCATTATTGAACTAGTGTATATAAGTGACTTCATCCAAGTGGAGTAGACCTAAGAGCCCACAAAGAGGGGGGGAAGGATATAAATCGAGGGGGGATATACAATCGACTACTCCCATACCCAATATAAACTACGCCTACTCCTTGAGAAAAAAAGCCTCGAGCAATTGACAGAACTGAGTATTGAAATTTGCATGCACTCCATTCAAAAAAAAAAGGGTCATCAAAAAAAGGTAGGTTCAACACAGATATGCATGCGACTCCCAAGGCCCGAAATCACCGTAGCCAAACACAAGGGAGTATCAACCACTCAGCCTGCTTTGTACGTTTTGAAACCTGTTCCCCGTCTCTTTTCTTGTTCCCTTTTCTTTTTATCAGACATGTATCCTCCGCGCCCCTGAGAGTGATTCATTTTTTGTGAATTCCCCTCAAATCATCCCAGAGACGTGAAGCTCCTCCATTAAACCCCATCGCCGCAGAACGAAATCATAAAACCGCGGGTTTGGAAGTTTACTTCCGCATGGAGGAAGCTCTCCGCTTGCGGAGCTCATCACGCTTGGACTTCTCCTCGTGGACACGGCCGGCAAGGAGCTTAGCGTAGTCGTTACTATGTAACCGTTAGTTCAAAATTTCTTTTTTTTCCTCCAAAAAAATCAAACCAATACACCCAGTGGATAAATTGATCAGAGCATAGAAAAAGAAGAGGGGGGAAGTCTTACGCAGCATCACGGGCAGTCTCAGCACGGCGGCGCTTGATGGCAACGCGTTGGCGCTTGCGCTGGAGACGCTGGGGGGTAACCAGACGCTGGATCTTGGGGGCCTTGGTGTAATCCTGCTTGCCCTCCTTGGTGACGGTACGGCGGATGACGAACTTGCGGACGTCGTCCTTCTTGTCGAGACCGAAGAAGCGACGGATCTTGGTGGCACGCTTGGGGCCGAGACGCTTGGGGACAACGGTGTCGGTGAGACCGGGGAGCTCACCCTCGCCCTGCTTGACGATGGACAGAGCAAGGACGGCAAGGTCCAGACCGGTGATGGCACCGCGGACGGACTTGCGCTTGCGCTCACCGGTGCGGCGGGGGCGGTAGCAGCTGTGGCCGTCGGCAAGGAGCAGACGGGTACGGGTGGGGAGGAGAACTGTAGAAATAAATTCGATGAGTATCCTGCGGTTTGGTGGTTGGATCCCTGGGGATATAATTTTTTTTGATCATTCCCCAGGTTGTTGTGCGGCTGTGTACGTACCACCCTGCTTCATGGGGAAACCTGTAAATTAAAATCGTCAGCATTTTTTTGTTCTCGTTGTGTGCGTTGGGATTCCATTTTCCATCATCGAATTGTTGTTCCGACACTGGGAATGGAGAGAGATTGTATGCGTACCCTGCTTGTCGTTACCACCGGTAATCTTGAAGACGTAACCCTTGAACTCATCACCGAGAGCATCGCCGGCAACCTAATCAAAAGAAATCCCAATTAGCCAGTCGTTCTCCATAGTCGTATGTGTGTGTGTATATATTGTTCATCGATTTGGTGTCGGAGTCGGGGAAGGATGAAGGATAAGGGAGTGCTGACTTCGGTGCCCATGCGCTTCTCCATGAAGGGACGGAGCTTGCGCTCATCGTCGATCTCGATAATTTTCTGGGACCCATTGGCCGGGTAGGAGACGTTGAGCTTCATCTTGACGGAGGCGGCGCGGTCAAGACGGTAGCGCGGGTGTTGTCGATTTGTGAGATTGTCGTCGAAGGAGTCTGTATTGTGGATTTTTTTAGTTCGCCGGCTTAGCGAGGTGCAAGTCACGTGTCACGTGTGGGAAGTAGGGCTTGTGGTCACCAAATGGAGTTTAGCGTGGTTTCATCGGGTCATGTGACTGGGTATCAGCACCCTGACATTTTCTTTTCTTCGTTCATCAACTATGTCAAGTTCATAAAATGTTGTGGTGTGGGTATCTACAGAGTGCCGAAAACACCAAAATAACTGTATTCTCAATGATGCATATGCAACTCGCCCCCGCCAACTATGCATCTAAAACACAACACATATCCAGGGCCGCCAGCAACTATAGCTTTCCGTCCGCCCTGAATCAACAGAGTGCTCCTTTACTCATATGCAAGACCTCCCAGTGCGAATTTTGAATCCGACCGACTTAGAATCACCAACGGAATGATGAATGAATGTTTCGGGTCATGATTCAGTCTCGACCGGCCGAACTTCAACTTTTATACACATCAAAGACTGAACATGGTCTCACCAAGCGACTCATTGACAGCCACCACGAGCCTCGTACGACGTTTGCAAATTAACAGCCTCCACTAACCATATTTGACTCTATACTTGGCCTGTGGTCTGAACCATTGGCATATCAGACCTTGCAAACGCCAGTGCATGGGTCATTGAGCAGACAACCCCTGGATTTGTAAGACACTGTCTCATGATGATAGGCGGATAAGCCCTGGACGACTTCAGACTATGAAGACCCAGGAATGACCAAGTACTGGTTAACTAACCGCTGATCCCATTCCGGGTATCATGTACGGGAATAGTCAGCCGCCTATGCGACCTTTGTCCTTGGTGACATAGGGGTTCAGAAATACGATCCATTTTGCTCAAAACAATATCAGAAACGTTCCAATATCATATTCAAGATAATACTACAATGTTTTGGATGTATTTTTAGATGTCTCCTCTCAGTGTTACAACCAGAAAAAAGAAAATGATTACATAGTTCGTCAATCTCCATCGTATCTTTTCCCCATACTTTTTTTTATCCCTTATCCATCTATTTTCCAATAGAAACATCGTGTCTCACAGGTACTCCGCTCTAGAGATCTGCAGTATACAATGTCTTGGCATATCAATAGTACCGAGAAACAATTGCGTCTCAGACGGCAAATAGGTCGAAAGAATGACAAATCCCTAAGACAATGCGAAACAGAACGCCACTGGACGTGACCTTGTGTGATGGGTTTTTGTAAGAGATGCAAGTAAGTAAGTCTAGACCCATCTCCACTATTCGGACTGGAGAATGTGAAAGAACAGGAGAACCCAAATATCAGCAAGAGGCTTAGATACGGAAGAAAATACCAGATCAAGAAATTGTGGCCCAGTCTGCTCCACAAGTAAAAAGAAGTTCAACCCGGCAAGTCTGATTTGTCTGGTCTGATGTTAGTCTACTCGGCTCTTTCCGAGCCACGCGGTCAATCTAGACCTTGCCGGTGCTTCTTGTCCGAGTGGAGATTTCGTCATAATCTCCAATTCTTTGTAATGCTGGATAATCATTTGGTTCCCCGTAGAATATGAAAGACATTCGTTTCTGATTACATTGTATCGCATTGGTTTTGCTACCTGGGAGCATATCTCGACTTACAATTTGCCATCAGAGTATTTGGGGCGACTTGTTTTATATCCGAAACAAGAAGACCTGAGATCGCCACTACTCAACCGGGCCTATTCTGGCACTTAACCGTTCAGTGACCACGACGTGCGTGTTTAACCGTTTCTACGCTCTGCCTGCAAGATTTTCGTGGCTTTTGATGTCACAGAGGTTCCCCGATATCCTCCCTTTAGCATCATATTTATTCCATGCAGCTAGCATATTTGACCAGTGATTAGTCGTATTCGGAGATTCAGAGCGATAACCAATCCGACAAGTCACAAGGCAAGGGTATGGATTGACTGGCTTTGTTCAATGGCAATATAACACCCGTGGAAAGTATAAACACGGGAGAAACAAGCATCATGTCTGACCGAAACAACCCGAAACGCGATTAGTCCCCTAAAAGGCAAGAGCATCGGCGCCGTAATCGACAACAAAGAACTCGATCTACTAGACCAACTGCCTTAGACCCACCTCGTAGACTTTTAAGTCTTAGCTCCAGCAGTGGCGAGGCAGCCGCGACAAATGGACTTTCCGAGGAAGCGGTCCGGTCCCGTCAGGACCGCACGGTCATATCTGAAGCTTGGTTACAAAGGACTACGCAGTAAGCAAATTGGTTGAGCGGCGTGTTGCAACGGTTATTGGTCAGCTCAACACGCCCGCGCGATGGGGCACAACGGTGCCGAAACTCATTTTGACGCAGACGGTCGATGTGACTTTCCCACCTGGGTTCAGGTCTGCAGGTGGTCGGTACAAGGATTCGGTGGGGATCCTGGAAGGGTGGGATGGGAAGTATCCGCGAGGTGGCTAGGGGGTGGAGTCGTGGTACTATGTATCTTTTTGATACCAATTGCTTTTGCGACGAACGCATTCGTGACTGGGCAGCCCTATGCGGCGGGCATTGAGGGAAATAGGTTAGGGAAGAACTTGGACCCTGGGTGAGAAGATATCGTGGAGCCTTATGTTGAGAGTGGGTTCCAGGTCATGATGTCAAAGGAGAAGAAACAGTGTGAGAATTTCAGATAAGTATCTGTTCTGGTAAGTGGTCCCTTTTCTTTCTTCGTCATTCCCTACCATTTCTATAAGAAACGTGGGGTGGGGGAAGGATCGACAGGTCGTCATTCCCATTTTTTGCTGATTGTGACACTGTTGAATTCAGGCACCAAAAATGCATTTGGGACTTTTAGCTCACCGGCTCCTGGGCAGCGGAAATGGACCATGGAAATTGATATTTTTGTTGAACCCAAGGGACCCAAAGGGAGAGCATCAGGGAAGCGCCACAACCGACGGGGGTTTGCAGCTTAGACATTGTCTAGATCAATGAGAAACCAATTCTTCACACAAACAACTCAAAAATGAGCAGCGAAAAAAAAAAAAAAAAAAAGAACGGTGACAAATATGACGTCTCGCAAGTGTGTGCCCGGGGAGGTCTATACGTACATGTAGCAAATGATGTCGATACCCGAGCATCAAACGCAAACCCGACTATACTTGATGCGGAGCAATGACCAGGTTCCAGGACAATCAAAAAGGGTCCACGGGTGGATCTGAACATTTGAACCCTTGACTCTGAACCAGCCTTGGAAGGAAGGACACGGTAGTACCGAATGTCAAACCATTAACTGGAACCTGCAGAAGAGTTATTGGAACTTGACGGGAAGACCCAGACCAACCCATTACCCGAGACATAGGAGAAAATAATAGGGGGGGGGGAAAGGGTGGTATTGTTTAGAGTCCCAGCGAGTTTGACTGTAACGTATGTATTTACTCCGTAGACATGGTGGATCGAGAGATCGGCGATGAGATCATCCCGGATCCCGGCGTGGGAGAGATAGTGTTGATTTGAAATATGATTATACATAATAGTGAATGAATATAATGAGTATGAATAGAAAAGAATATACTCCGTAGATCAGTCCAGGTGACAATGCCATGAGACAATCAAACCAAAGTCTATATCTAACTTATCCTATGTAATATGTCTAAGTTGTCTAACTTGTTCCAGTCAAACTGATTTCTTTGTTGGATTTGACGGGGAACTGATTTTGGAAATGCCCCGACCAATCAACGTCCAGGAACTGGTCAGTGGAGCCTCGTGGACCAGCTCGATCAAGCGGGTCGCCGCATCCGGAGACAAAGAAAACAATGACTCTAGTGCCTTGGCCCTTGGGAAATTAGGAGGATTAGGGAAATTAGGAGGATCTTAGGGGGATTTTAGGGGGATTTTTCTTAGTTCGTTTTTTTTTTTTTTGAGTTGACACCTCGTTTTTCCTTTTTTTTTGCTTCTTTTTCTTTTCCTTTTTTTTTTCTATTTGGGAGCTACCTAATAATCTGAAGGGTACCGTGTCAGTTAGAAGTACGGAGTATAACGGTTGAGATTTTCAAGAAGTCTCCATAGTAGTAGTATAGGATGAGAATGAATGTATAACAAAGAAAAGCCACTGGCTATCAATTTGTCTTAATTCTTTTCTTAATTTTTCTTAATTGTTTTGATTTCGGTGATAATTTCTTTTTTATCTCGGTTGGCTCGGTCAAAATATCAAGAGCAATCTGGAGCTATTGTCAAAGAACCAGCCGCTAGACAGGGATTCTGGGGGAGGAAAAAAAAACACCAGACAAAGAATCCTGCGCTGTTTAGGGCTTTTGGGTCCAAACGCTATACTTCGCTGTGTCCTAATCCCTGGTATTCCCCGGTCTTTCAATCATTTCTTATTGGGATTATTTGCCCATTTTCCCCCGATTTTGATTCAGTGGGATTCATTTGGATTCATTCTCTTTGTTGCTCACATCTAGCCCCCTCCTCTTTCTTTCTTGTTATTTCTTAGGGCCCAGTCGCTCTCCAAACCTATTCACTTCTGCCTTCTCTTTCAACGCTTATGCTTTTCCCCCCCTCCCCTTTTACCTTTCCCTTGTGGTATTTCTTTCATTCAAACTTCGCCTTCGAGCCCTTTCATTGAGAGAGAAAAGTATTAAATAAATGTCTTACGATCGAGTTCTCCCTCACCCTGTTGCTCTACGCTATGAGTCTGCTCAAGCCACTCTGCCTAGACCGAGCAATTTACTCGATCACAAAGTCATGAACGAAGAATTGTCTGCCATGGCCATGAGACACCCGGCCGACGGTGGTCCAGTGGGACCTTTAGGCAGATACGCTGAGCCTCGATCAGCAGTACATCGGACACATCAACATATATCCCTAAATGCATCCAAAGAGCCACATGCACATGCACACAAGATGTCCTCAAATGGCTCCGCCAAACCTGTCGGGTCCATGATCTCAACCAAGGAATTGCCATTGCGCGACAGATCAGATCGGTCATCTTCATCTTCCGCCAGCAGTACCAGTCCCGTCAAATCACAGAAAGAGAGTGCCATGCAGTTTTGCCTCTGTCAACCGGATCCGAAAATTCCCCGGCCTCGTAATGGTGAGTCGATACTGTCCGCACCGTCATTAGAGATTGGCAAGTGGCTTTTTTCGATTGTTTCTTTTTTGGTCTTCGTTAGCCAGATCTGATCTTTCGAATACATGGGACATAGCTAATGGTCCAATTTCTAGCTTTTATTCTGTATCGTCAGCATTATCAGGCCATGGTGGTCGCTCACAATCCGGGCTTGGCCAATCCCGAAATCTCCAAGATTATTGGAGAACAGTGGCGATCTCTGTCGGAGGATGATAAGAGCAAATGGAAGGCACTTGCAGAGGTAAGACTGGCATCTCTGAAAATGTGATTTCAAAAACACTGACAAATTACCTCAGGAGGAAAAAGCTCGGCATCAGCAGCAATACCCTGACTACCGCTACCAGCCTCGGCGGTATGGTCGGGATGGAAGCGCCCGGAGTTCGGCCTCTGGAATTGGGCACAATCCATCTGGTTCATCGCACTGTAACAGATGTGGTGGTCGATTGATGAATGCACCCGCTTCCCCCATGACCCCGTTCACACCCAGCGGTGGGCCTGGGTATCGACCACCATCAAATTTCTCAGTATCATCACCGCACCCAAATGCCATGCCGCCAAGAAGCTTCCAAGGCCACGAAAAGGACCCCAATCCCGTACCAAAGTCGGCAAAGATGGACCACGATCCCCGTTCTCGCCAAAGACACTGGGAGGAACCCAGTGGTCGATCTCCCGATAATAAACGTCGCCGAGTATCCCACGGCTCATTCAAGCCAACTTTACATCCCTCTTACCGGGACCACAGTCCTGGCAGTGCCATTCCCGAGTCACCGCACCCGATGACCCCGTGGAGTGCTCGTCCTGATATGCCGCCACGTCATCTCCCCATGCTCCAACCGCAACGGCCATATCAAAGTGTCCCGGGCCAGCCACACCCGGACCCCAGTCTGAAGCTACCGCCACTCCAGACCACAACACCGGTGATGACTCCCATGACACCCTATCCACAAGAAGGATCCAGTGTCGAAGCAACAGTCATGACAATCCCCTTCCTCAACAAGATCAAAGTCCTCGCCAAGATCTCCCCACCACTCCTCCCCTCATTCCGCGACGACATCCCCCCAGCCCGCGGCCCCGTCATCGCCGTGGACGGCCAAGACCCAGACCTCGTCCAAACAGCCGTCGAATACCTCAACAACCTCCTAAGAAAGGAAGCAAAGTATAACGTACGAGTCTTTGACGGCCCAGAAATCAAAGCACCCCGCCCCAACTCCGCAGAAGCAGGCCAGATGGGCGACGCGACAGTCGACTACCTCAACACCATCTCAGCCTGGCACCGGATCTCCGACGACGTCGTCGGCTTCGTGAAATCCACCTCAAGAGCCGGCTCTGTCGACGCCCGCTCTATAACAACAGACGAGGAAACCCCCGCCCCAAACCTCTCCCCGCGCACCCTCATCCCCAAAACCGCAAACATGCACATCCACTCCCCAGCCCAGTCAAGCGAGAATGGCTCCGAGACAAGCGCCATCACAACGGGCAGTAACTACGGTGTGCCGATCGCGCTCGTCCCGCGCTACCAGCTCACCACGGCTGACGCATTCGCCTGCTCCACGCCCATCGGCGACTCCTACGCGCCGCTCGATCACTGGCAGTGGATGGCGTCGCTGTGGCGCGCGTGCGTGGGTCCTGATATCACGGTCTATATTCGTGAGTGCAGTAAGGAGGAGCTGGATCGTATGGGTGGGAATCCTGTTGAGGTCCGGCTGCAGGATGCTCGCACAGTTGTGCTGAGGAAGATTGTTGGAAGAGACTTGGAGGAGAAGGCGCTTAAGCGGATGGGTTTTGAGATTGAGGACTTTTTGACCCAGTAAGCTCGAGATCAAGCTCGGGCCTGTTTGGGGCCTGGGCAGAGAATGGAATTTGGATTTGGTGCATTGTTTAAGGAGTCATGGATTCATTGGTTGGGGCGTGTGATAGATTAGATTGTGGTAATTTGATGATGGCTCATCGTACTTCTAATGAATAATATTAATAGTCATAACAGTGTAATTAATGAGGTTAATATAGCCATTAATGGACGTTGTAAAACCTGTCAAAAAAGAAAAGGACGTTGCCGTAAGGAGCCAACCCGTGGGCGCTCGGACCCTCTTTGATCCACCCCCAACCCGACAGGGCGGAGCCGCTTATCAAAAGCGGTCACTATTCTGCCAATATCTCTCCAGATTCTATCTCATATTGTTTCTTCTTACAGGTATTCGCCATGTCGGGGCAAGCACAATGGGCCCCAGGCCCCATTATAAGACCAATACAAATGAACCACAGACCTTCAGGGGTTCCTCCGTTTTTCGGTACCATGTCCACTCCTGAACCCGATATGAAATGGGAAGACCCAGAGGCGCTAGATGCGCCTCCCGGCCCAGATGTGACAGGTGGGCTCGACCTAAGGATGAAAAATGAGACCCTCGAGGCGGATGTTACAGATGAGCCTCTTGAACCACATACCCTAGAGACAATGGATGCGCATATGGATGGCTATATCCCAGCCGGCGTTTTAGGCAAATTCTCCTCCAAGCCCCGCTACCCAGACTCCGAGATAGCGCTGCTAGAAAAACACGAATGGATTCGAACACGCTCTCTTGTTGACAGCAACAATGTACAAGTTTTCGTACTACCAAACGCACAGCAAAAGAAACCCATTCAAAAAAAGAAAAGAGGTGAAACCGAAAATATTCTCCTAAGCCATCTCAAACTCATCATGTCTATGATCGACAACTCCTCCAAAGCATGGAACAGCTTGGTTGATGCCCATGCTGGTGTAATTGCCAACACTCAGCCCGATAGCGAAGAAGAAGAATCCCTGTATTACATATTCAATACGCTGCAAGAACCCACTCTGGACTTGGATCGCGCAACAAATTTGCACTCCCGGGACTCTATGGAGGCATTGCTTGGCGATTCGGTTCGAGGCCTTAAAACACAGCTTCATCCGTTTCAGCGCGAATCTGCTGTTGTGATGGTGCAGCGGGAGGCAGAGCCGGCGTTAGCGCTTGATCCGAGATTCCAGCCTTGGCGAGGTCCGACTGGGTTGGAGTTCTATTACAATAAGGAGTCTGGGAGCATTCTGAGGGACAAGATATTGTATCCCGAGGCCTGTGGAGGTAGGTGCTTACATTATTGGCGCTGATTTTCCCAATGATTGTTGGTTTGTGAATATCTTAGTGAACTATACTGACTGTTACTAGGGATTTTGGCAGAGTCCATGGGATGTGGGAAAACCCTCATCAGCCTTGCTGTGATATTGGCTACGCGGGGACATTTCCCTCAAATCCCGGTGGAGTATCAAACACTCGAAAACCCCATCAGGAACAAGACTGGAACATTAATGGAAATGACCGCTGCTGCTGTTGGTCGATTTTCCCTGCCCTGGAAGGACTTTTTTGATTCGCAGCTGGAAAAGAAAAAGAAAAATTATGATAATTGCAGGAAGGCCTGCATGGCCCAGAGTGGTGCCTACATGATACCGGCGAAACGCGATAATCAAAGGTCTACATCAGGGTACGCCGAGCCGGCGGAGCACATTCGTCTCTGCTCTGGTACACTCGTTATTGTCCCGGAAAACTTGATGGACCACTGGGAACGTGAGATCGCTACTCACACTAGCGATCTGAAACTCCTAGTACTGCGAACGAAGGACACAACACCATCAACAGACGACCTTCTGGACTTTGATATTGTGATGTTCTCCAAAGGCCGATGCAGCAAAGAGAAAGCAAACCGCAACAGTCGTGCGCAGAAGTCGGATGCCCCTATTCTCGATCTTCACTGGTTGCGAGTTATCGTCGATGAAGGGCACAACCTTGCGGGTAGAACAACGGAAATGGTCGACTTTCTAAGAAAGCTGAAATTTGAACGCCGCTGGATGATCTCGGGAACTCCTCTCTCAGAAATGTATGGAGTGGAACTTAGCATTGCTTCACAGGAAGTGGGCACAGATGATACTGAATCGTCACCCGACGATTACGCCGGTTCCATCCCTCAAACCCGCAGAAAGGGGGGCAATGAAGACCCGGACTTGAGGAAATTGGGCGATATGGTTCATAATTTCTTCAAACTCATGCCTTGGGCCAACAATCCTAAAGAATGGGCATGCTACACAAAAACGGTAGGTAAAGATGGGATTTCTCGAAAATCTCCGTCTCTACGTGCGACCCTCCAGAGTCTTGTTGTGCGACACCGGTACGAAACGGTCAAAAAAGAGATCACTCTTCCACCGCTGTATAACAAAGTGGTCTACCTTGAGCCGACTTTCTACGACAGGCTATACATCAACATGTTCCTCTTTACACTCGCAGTCAACGCCATTACATCTGAACGTGAAGGTCCCGACTATATGTTTTATGAGGGCGACGAAACAAACAAGAAAAACAAAAACAAACACAGGCTCACTGAGTTGATACAAAACTTACGGCTGGCTGGATTTTGGTGGGCTGGCAATGACAATGTCCAAAGCACTGTCGACATTGCTCTAGAATATCTGGAAAAGAACCAAGAGAAGATGACAGTGGCAGATTTCAACCAATTGAAACAGGGCATCCTGATCGGACGAAAGGCAATGAATTCCCCCGGCTGGAATGGGTTCAAAAAGATGCATGAGCTTGGAGTCTTCGTTCGGCATTTCCCAGAGCATGCTCGCAACATGTGGGCCCTTGATGCCACAGACACCGACCACGAGCCTCTGCTCATGGGTATGACCCAAGCCCGTCGCGCGCAAGAATTTGTGGTGAGCCGTCTCCGCATGTCTGATCCCGCCGACGGTCTCGCAGGAGAGGGTATCAAAGTTCGTCGGGAGCTAGTTCAACACAGCCAGACAGCTACTACTAAAAAGAAAGACAAAGATCAAACTTTGAACTTCCGCACTCTCCCAGAAACCTCTCCCTTGAAGCAAACGAAGCTGGAAGGAGTAGCATCAGCCAAGCTTCGATACTTGTTAGACAAAGTGCTAAAATTCCAGAAAACCGAGAAAATAATCATCTTCTATGAACACGACAACGTCGCTTCCTGGGTCGAGCAAGGCCTGGAGTTAATAGCAGTCAAATTCCGCACATACGCCAGTACCGCAAGTATGGGATCCAATGTCAAAACCGAGAGTCTGAGCGAATTCCGCGAAACCGAAGAGGTCCGTGTTCTACTGATGAGTGTCAAACAAGCCTCGCATGGTCTCCACATCCCCGAAGCCTCAAGGATGTACATCGTCAACCCAATCTGGGAACGTAACGTGGAAAGCCAAGCCATCAAACGAGCCCACAGAATCGGCCAGAAAAGACCAGTCTACGTTGAAACCCTCGTCCTAGGCGACACCCTCGAATACCGGATGCTCAACCGCAGCAAAAATATGACCGCGGAGGAGACGAAACATGCGGGAAATGACCCGCTTCAAGATAGTACCATGAGCGACATCATTAAGAACGAGCCCTTTTTGCCCATGTCCGACGAGGCTTCGGCTGGCATGGCTCCGCTGACACATCCACTCGGGCTATTTGATCGGCATAAATTGCCGATTCCCGATAAAGAGAGGGTCCGTGCATCCAAGCCATCGGCGCAGAAACGGCCTCGGGGTTTGGAGTCCGATGCCGACTCCGATTCGATTGGTGTTCAGAGGCCATCGGCCCAGCGGCGACGGATTGGGTTTGCGGAGCATGACCAGGTTATGGGTGAGGGTGCTGTGGATGCGGTTCCTGCGCCGTTGCAGCCCGTTCCCGGGTTGAATTCGGCTTCTGAGGCTGGGGTCCCTGTGTCTGGACCTTCGCAGACTGGCTTTGTGGAGCGTGGGACAGTTATCGGGGATTGTGTTGTAGCATCTGGAACATCTGGAGCATCTGGTCCAGTGCGACTCATGCCGATGCACTCTGTGGTGGACTTGACCGGGGACGGTGTTCAGAGGCCGCCCTCGTTGTTTGGGCCGTTCCGGCCATGATATTTCTTTGCACCTTTGCGTTCTAGCGGCATTTCAGATTTTTTTTACACTATACTCCACACGCATGTAGAAAGAATGACGGGTTATTGAAATCAAGAGGGGAAAGAATTAGGTCATACGCCAAGTATACGCGTGGCAACATAGGATAAAGTAGACTAAGGTTTCAAACATGTGATTCCTCGAAAGATGCTAAAAACATCTCATTGGAGCTAGCTAGCTATAAACTGCTGCTAAGAATATGAGTATCAGTACTAGCCACATGTGTAGCATTTACCCTGGAATACCCTAAAACTATGTGATCCAAGTGGGTTAGCCATTAAACAACCTCCCATCCCTCAGCTACCAGCTCATCAAGATGAGCACTAAGACAATTCCTCCCATCAAAGAGATGGAAGAAACCGGTAACTCCACCATTCTCGCAGCTAACAATAGGTGCGCCACCGATACCATCAGAGATAGCTTCGTCCCCAACTCCCCAACAAGCCTGGAGATTATATGAATGCCACCGATCAAAAGGAATATCTATGTATCCAGACACGGGCTTCTGAAGCAACTTCCCGTATGATATCAAGCTCACTAAGCCCGAGCTCATGCAACGAACTTCAGCCCATGACCCTGGCTTGATATCTTTTCCTTGCAATAACCTCCGCGGCGGTTCTTCTTGTTGAGCTAGATCAAGCTGTCGGGTTGCAGTCAGATCCTTCATCAAGCTATAGAAGGGCGCTTCTACATGATGATACATAGTTGTGCGTCCAGCAACAATCCCGGGAAGTGACATCCGTTCATAAACACGGTTATCTCCGTATTCAAGCTCGACCACAGTCCACAAAGGCAGATACACAACCGCACGTACATTAGCTAGCGGCTTCAACGCTTTGAGGAGAGTGACGTTGTCGACATCTGTTGGGAATTCCATTCGTGGCAAGTGCAGATGAGGACAAGGGTCTTGTATTCGTGGGTTGGAATAAGGTGCCTTTGGCAAGGGCTCGGGGGAAAGTTTCGTTTATTCCGATAAATATGGCTGGCTTACACCCGACTGTGAGAGGAACTGGGTTTGGTGGGTTATTGGTCTCGATGCGTATATACCAACCGGATATCGTGATACTTCTGTATTCGAACTTGTTGTCAATCCACTGGTATTCTTCTTTCGTTGGTGGTCGATATTTGCAGTTAAGGTCGTCCCATAAGGTGAACGGGGCGGTGTCAAGGATGTGTCTCGCTCCCCAGCCGCCTGGGTTCTGCCATCTTCTGCCCATGGTGATGATAAAAAAAGAAGGTGGGTGGTTCTGAAAGGGAGAAATCAAAAGGGGAGAAGAGTTGAATGGACTTGATAGAGTCAAGTTGAAGGTTCCGATCCTAATCAGGTAGACCCGTGGCTTGTAACCTTAATAGTCGTGCCTCTGTCATTGGTGATGTAAGTCTTTGATAATCTGATATATCATGTGTGCATCCGGATACTCTTTCCAGGTGTCTTTCAGATATCTTTTTATAGATGGATGTATACGAAATACGAAATACGAAAGCGGCTTTGTGCCTGGATCTATGAGGTCAACGATAAGATAAGCTTTTTCTTACAATCGCACCCCTCACCTGGCGCCTGTAAAGCTTCAATTCTCCAATCTCTTCCAAGTTATCGAGGGAAAGAAAGATGAGCAAACCAGTTCACGAAAAAGCCGTGGTAATAGGGATCTCGGGGCCCTCGAGCAGTGGCAAGACGACCCTCGCACGGTTACTGCAGCGTGTATTCTGCGGGGTGAATCTCAAGCCGGAAGACTCACCTCTAAACACCTTCATAATCCACGAAGATGATTTCTATTTCCCAGACGATAAGTGCGTACACCTCTGCTTTAGCGCCATCCATATACCTACCCTGTCTCAAACGAGACAATCCTCCGTTAATCCCAACACCAAACCACAAACACCGTACTAACACACGCACCCTAGAATCCCGTACACCACAACCGCCTCCGGCGAGAAGATCCAAGACTGGGATACAGCCTCGGCAATTGACGTCCCCTTCCTCTCGCAAGCACTACACTACGTGCGCGAAAACGGGACACTCCCGCCGCGACTACGGAGCAAGGAAGACCAAAACGACGCGACAGATTCCGGTGTGTCAGACGAGATCGTACAGGACCTAAGGGATACTGTCAGTTCCCGGCTACGGAATAAAGCGGCAGGAAAAGGCACCGAGAGCCCGACTATTGCATTCTTAGAAGGCTTTTTGCTATTTGCGCCGCCGGAGCAAGAGCAACACGTCCTCCGTTCCGTCCATGACGCTATAAATCTCCCTCTCTTCCTACCTGCGGCGTATGGGCTTGTTAAGGCTAGACGCGAGGGGAGGAGTGGGTATGTGACTGTTGGACCGGCGCCGGAACCGCCAGTGCAGAGTACTGAAGACGGGGGAGATGGTGGGGATGGAAAGACAGGAACGGATATTGATCTTGAAGCTGAGGATGATCGGCCACCGCAGAATTTCTGGGTCGATCCGCCTGGGTATGTGGATGATGTTGTTTGGCCGCGGTATGTGACGGATCATGCTTGGTTGTTGATTGCTGAGGATGGGGATGAGGATCAGAAGGACGGGAGTCAGGCTCTGGAGGAGGCTGAGCTTGTTCGGAGGATTGGGGATGGGACTAGGGCTAGGACTGATGTTGGGGTTGAGGTTGCACCGGGGTGTGGGAGCGCAGGGATGGATGTTGTTTTGAGGTGGGCTGTTGAGTTGATTTTGGGGTATTATTTGGATCGGATGGGGGTATAGGAGTATAGATATGGCTTAAATGGGTTATAACTGTGTATATAGTGGCTTCAACAATATATCTTCGTCTTTTATTCTGGTCATCTGCTAACTGTAGCGATTGCTGTACATACTTCTGCAATTCTCTGCGTACCGAGGAAAACAAAGATGATGTGGAAGGCTTGATAGTTTCCTGGTAATGGAGGTACATTCCTAGGATTTAAATGATAGTAGGAAATAAATGAAAAAAAAAAAAATAAGGGCCTAGGAGAATTCAACCAATTATTAAATATAAATTCGCTAGGATATCCAGCGGCTTCGTATTATGATATACCATCTCCCTCACCAGACAACAGTATTCACACTAAGCGACGCTCAGTGTTAGCACGACTATTAACAAAGTCCGGGTAGGCCAAGGTGAGCTCGACAGCACCAGAGACGATATGGTCAACAGCTTCGACGCCCAGCATGAAACTACATTCCGTTAGCATACATCATTCGCCGACATATATATCTTTTTCTTCTTTTTTTGACTGGCCAAATTACCTATGATCCTGGTTCCCGACTTCATACTTCCACGAACCGAATCGACCACGCGAGAGAATATCCTTCTGCTGCAAGTAAGGCAAGATCTCATCCAGAGCACCGTTCCGCTCTAAGCTGGGAGTCGGATAACCATGGTCAAAACGACGCACATACGTACTGACGATTTCGTCCTTGGGCTTAAGCAATTCGGTGTTGATCAATCCCTGGATGCTGTCGGCTAACAGGGTGTCGTGGTTGACGGGCTTGTACTGCGACTCCGAGACCTCCAACATGATAGACCAGTATGGTCCTTCTTTAGGCTCAGAAGAAGTGGGTTTATCGCCGTTAGCAAGTTGCTTGGTAGGTAATTTGGTGTTTTTCTTCGGCTGATTGTTGGGGGAGTAGTTAGAGAAGATGGTGGCTCGGTAGAAGGGACAGTTATCCTCGGGGAAGTAGAGCTATGGCTGTTAGATGCTATTTTTTATATATTTTGTTGAGGTTAACATACCCAGCACTTGTCTCCAATGCGTCCAGGGAGCTTGCCACGAACACCGACACCGATGACATTGGTCGAGGAGTAGAAGAGAGGCTTGCATAGCTGCTTCAGCTTGGTATCAGCCATGGCTTCAGCTAAGTAGTCGACAGCCATAGTCGAGATGAGTGATCTGTAGTGAACAACGGTTCCTAGCAATCTACTTTAGCTTGCTGGCTGGCGATGATATATATATGTGTAGTTCAAACCTACCGTCTTTCAGGTAGACCTTCTTAGCATCGGCATCAACCCTGACCACCGTTCCGTGCTCACCAAAGCGGGTCTTATCCTTAGCAATGGTATTGGCCACAGCAATCCAGATGCCGCCGGTACCACCCTCAGCCGGGAACTTGAAAGTAGCATTGGGGCCCCAGTTGCCGGCCACCTTATTCAGGATAACATTACTGGTCAACAGTTTCAGGTTGGGGGCAGCAACACGCTCACCCAGCCAGGTAGCGTTCATCTTGCTCGGGGGCAGAGCCCAGACCTTGAAGTTGTACGGGCGCATAAAGATCTCGTTCAGTCGCTCACCAACATTACGGGTGTTCCAGATGTCGAAGTTATCAGGTTTGTTGCTGGCCGGACGGGCGCGAGCCTCCAGGGCCGCATCCATCAGACTAGTAATGCATTTAACCTGTTCTTCCTTGGACAAGACGGAAATGTTGTTCTGGAAAGGGTAAGGGACCCAACGACCATCGTAGCGCACGAAGGAAACACGCTGGTGCTCGTACCAATCCTCGGCCTTGGGAAGGGCTTCATTGAGGCAGTCGTCGAAATACTTGTAGTGGGAGAAGATGACGTGTCCACCAACATCGAACAGCTGTATAGCAGTTAGTATCCGATCGCGTTTATACTCCCTTGCTGCAGAGTTGACTTACGAAGCCCTCCGAAGTAATGTCAGTAGAAGCCAAACCACCGGGGGTTTCATTCGAGTCAATAATCAACCACGAGGCGCTTTTCTAAATTCCACCGGTCCGTCAGTTTGCGCTGGATAATATTTTCGATATTTTTGTCTTTTAATTTATTCTGACTTACTACCTGCTGGAGACGCTTGGCAGCGCCCAGACCGGTTGGGCCAGCACCGATAACCAAAACATCGACGTCGCTAGAAACTGTGTAAGCGTTTATGATTCCCTGAGAATGATAGGGATGAGGTTACATTTGCTTGGTGACCATAGTGAGTGCGAAGCTTGGAATCTTTTAGGGATAAGCAGGTAGAGAGTGTGGGAAAAGGGGATAATCGAGGTGTAAGAGGTATAAGATTATATTATGTACGGAGTATGTAGGTAGCAAAATAGATGAAACCAATGCCGCGCGTCGGTATGAGATCACGATAAATCCTTCGGGGAAGCGGGTTCGATCGAGTCATATTACTTTGTATGGCGAGCTTAATCTAATTTGGGGGCGTACCTGCATAGCGCCTAAGTACCAAGGTCACACACAACATTGGCCTATTCTGGTTTGATATTTGGCTTCAATTCATTACTCAGGGGTAGGTCAGGATACAGTATTAACACCAAGTTTGTAACTTGGTAACCTAGCTTATCGTCCATAAAGAGCCAGATCGAGATGAGCTACCCATGTTATTCAACTGATTCAACTTGCTAGAGCTTATAAAGTAAGCCCATCTATAATGCAATATTCATGATCGGGGATTTTAGTTGGTATACCTCACTACCTAGATAGAAACCGACATTATCAACTCTAAAACAAGATATAGTAAAAAGAATGAGTAGGACAATGGCTTAATCAATAGATTTCTTTTTTCCCTTTATGTTTGTTATCTACTAACTACAGCAATGGCTGCGTCTCATTCTGCAATACCTCATTCATATCCCAGTATTCTCCTTCGTAACGATATTAAGCAATCCCATTCCCCAAATAATTACTCCCGCGCAATTGGTCCTCGCCATCCGAGGAGGTAATCAATACGGTCTCTCAAGGGCATTGGGGTGACTTCGGCAGGTGTGGTGTTGACAGACGGCTGAACCTCAAATCGAATGGGCTCAGGCTGGATATTGAACTCCATCAAGACAGTTTCCAACTCCTTCTCCAAGTCAGCATTGATAACATTTTCTGCGTAGTCCAGTGGGTTATAGACATACACTTCGTTTTCCGGGCACGAAGTGGGGAGAACACGGGAGTCAAGACGGAACCCACGTTTCAGCAGCAAGTACGACCAGTAAATGGTGTGAACAGATGCCAAGAAACTAAGCAGTTGGAAGACGAACTTGATTAGGGTCCACAATCCGACAGCACGGCCTGGCTTCTTTGGTTCGGCAACTGGAGTTCCCGCAACAGTCTGTGTACTTGTAGACTTGGAAGCTGGTTTGCCAAACAGAGACCCATCGATCTTAGGCTTGTGGCTGAGAAGAGCTCCACGTTGGAGATATGGAGCTGGGGTTACCATAACTGGGGGCTTAAAATCGAAAAGCACTCCCAGATGGCTACGTGAAAATTGGCTCCCAGTATCAACATCAACCTTCTGGCGCTTTGGAGAGATCACTTCATGATTGGGGCTAAAGATGGCGTAATCCTCTTGGAGGGTAGTTTCAACATCACGGCAGCTGAGCGTGGTCTTAATCCATGGCAGCCAGGTTACGGCCTTTCCTCGCGGCAGCGTGATTTCCCACGACACCGTGAACATTTCCAGAGCTTGGGGAACGCTAATGACATTGATGTGCGAGATTCCCATTCCATCTAGCGCTGTTTGCAGCCGAACCGAGTTTATCAGAGGCTTTTTTGCTGCAAAAACGGCGTTGAACTCGCCGTCTGGACCACCATGCACAAAGAGGTCGAATTTGCACTTCTCGGTCCAGAAGTTGTGATTGATGAGGTCAATGGAGCAAACAGCATTGTATTTAATCAGATAGGACGATGGATCGCTGGCGTCTACCACCTCGGCGCGTATGACTGTGTTGACTTTGTGGTCCTTGAGTTGTCCGTAGTTTTCTGCGTTGCACTTACGGAACGGAACCACGAGGCATTTCCCACCGTGAAACTGGGCCATCAAGCAGCTTTCCACGAGGGTATGTCGTTTGAATGATGAAGTCATGAACTCCATTCCCTGGCCCGGGGGTGTTCGGAAGTAGAGATAACCAGACTCGAATTGGGCGAGTCGAGGTAGTCCATTCACAACCAACTCCCACCATTCCCTCGATTTTCCTCTCTGCAGTCTGACCTTGAGCGCAATCGCGATTTGGTATGTCGCAGAGTAGACATTGGAAGGGGTCTGCACGTAAAGAATGCAATTGTCCAAGATGAGTTTAGGCTTGTTGTGCTCTTTGTCAATTTCCGCGGACGTCGGGGACAGAGGGAGTCCATTAAACCCAGAACACGAGAAAAATGATGGTGATGCAATGGATTCAAGCGAGAGAAGCAGGTCCTCTTTTTCTTTGTCCGAATCTTCGGTATCAGAGAGGCTTCCGTTGCACCCACGAGTAGAAAGTGTATCATAATTCCGATGGAGCAAGTTCGCTTCGGTGAGTGGTTCTGTGCCGCTCAGGTCGATCTTGCTGAGAGAAGTCTCATCAGATTCAGGTACATTGTGAATTGTCGCTCCCTTGCCGTTTAGCAAAGGATGCTCAGATGTAATGTTCGGGGAAACTGGCACAGAGTCTTGAGGCAAGAGGATATTCTCAGGCGTGACGTTGATATACTCTAGACTGGAAATGAAGCTGCTGATTTTCTCGATGATGGGGCTATTTTCCTCAGACACTGGCTCCAGTTCCAGCGGCAGGTCGCTCTTGGTCATCATAAGTTTGTGCCGGGTGCATTGGTACTCATCGTCAGGAGCGATTGAGTCAGGCAGAGAAGCAGCCTTGGCGGATCTCTTACGAGGGTTGGAGGAGTGCTGGCTACCCAGGCTGTCGACCTGACTCTTGCGAGGGTCAGAAGAGGTTGAGCTACCCGAGCCATCAACCTTGGTGTACATCCCGGAGATATCCACAGTTTGACGAGAGACACCCTGGGGATCATCATGAACAACAACACTCCCAGAGTCAGGAACAGAGCCATTCTTGGCAGGGTATTTCTCGGTCTCGTCGCTATGTTCCAGGCCATGCCGGCAATCCTCCTTCTCAGGCGGAGTGTCGGCACCATAGTGGGCATAGTCAGGCTTCAACCGGATGACCCAAGACGGGATCTTCACGGTGTTTGGTGACTGAATGCTGAGGATGGGTAAATTGAGGTTGGGATGGCCGCAGGTTTGTAGCTTAATTTAGACGACAGTCAGTACTGAGACCCAAAGAGAAGACTTGAGGCCTGGTTTTTCAGTGTTACCTCCATGGCGATTGTGATGGACACTGGTTCTTCTGGAACGCCGCTCCAGTCGCACCACACGTCGAGGTTGCTGAGAGGGCTATCGTTAGGGTCCATGGTGGGTTCCATGATGGACTCCATGAGATGAAATGAAGATGGGGAAATGAAAAAAGAGAAACTGATAGAAGAGAGGAAAGATGGGGATGTAAAACAAAAGGAGTAGAGAGTAGAAGAGATGTTGGGGAACCTGGAAGGTAGCAAACAACAGGAAGGTACGTGAAGATATCAAGCATCCTCTAGACGGTGTATCCTATACATCTGAAAAAACACCTACAGACACCTAAAGACACCTAAAAGAGACACGGAGGTGTCCTTACATATAACGTCCCTCATATATCAACTTAGGCTAAGATCATTGAAGTCTTTACATCGTCAAAGTCAAGAAGCCGACTATTCTTGTAAATCGTCAATTAAAAAAAAAGAAGAGAAGCAGCACTCGCAAGTAGCTAGTGAGACTGCTTTTAAAAAAGGGCCTGTATATACAAGAAGGGCTTAAGAATAATCTCACTTTTCTCCCAATCCCATGAAAGAAAGACCTCCCCCTTTTATATCCGCCAGCGCCTGTATAAAAAAAAAGAAACCCTTTAGCCACCCAGTTAAAGCATCAAGCATAAAAAAAGAAAATAATGAAACACTCCTCCCAGTCTATCAAGACAGAAGAAAGAAAAAAAAGAGAAGATAAGCATAAAGCGAGAACGTCGAGGACGTCAAGCAAATCATTGGGGCGTTCCATTCGAGGAGTCGGGGTGATCAAAGGTTGCTGGGCCGGCCACGGAGCCAAATCGATCGCCTTCGTTGACCATTTGAGATGGAAGAATAGGGGTATTCGCCTGAGGGGTTTGGTCGAAATAACCTCGCGCGGATCCATTAGTCCCTTGGGGATAGTCGCGGTTCCGCTGTAAAGGAGGAAGTATGGCCGAGCTAGGGGGGTATCCGGACCGGGCATATCCTTGAGCTATCATCGCTCCAGTCGAATCCGGGGTCTGTCTCGGGTCCAAAAGTCCTTAGCTAGGTGTTCTATTCCACACTCTCACTGGTTCGCAGAGGGGTGTCGTACAGGAGTGCCAGGCTGGTTCATCGCCATCAGTTGCCCCACAGCAGCCTGCTGCTGCTGGCTAGATCGGCTTTGACCGGTAGGATCGGGGATCTGAGACATGGGGGCTGATCCCTGCATGCCGGTTGATGCTTGCATGCCCGCTGAGGCTTGCATGCCTGGGTACATCTGTCCACCGGGGTCAGCTCACAGAACTTCCCAAAACCTGCAAAGGGGAGGGTTAAGAATACGAACCGCCGCATAGTCCGGCACCACTTGCCCTGTAGAGTAAGTCTGCATGGCGGCAGGTGTTTGGTAGCTTGCTGGCTGACCAGCGTACATGGCAGCTGTTGGCTGGCTATATGGATCCATTTGACGGGCCATTCGACCATCCACATCGTAGATGCCCTGCTGCCTGCCATAATCGATCGAGGTACGATGACGCTTGACCGGCGGCTGCTGGCCGTAGTAACTATAATCTCGGGCCGCGGGTGGATAACCTCCATAGCTAGATGATGGAGGAATCTGCACCGCCTGACGCTCCGGGGATCGAGTAGGGACTGGCGGATGGAACTCATCCGGTCGTGTGGTTCGTTTCCTGCGGTTGTTAACTACACGGATTCACATTCCCATGGGTTCGTAGCACGTACAACATGGTCCGAGGCTCCTTCCGAATGCGCAACTTCACACCTTGATCCGCAAATGATCGGGAAAGGTGGGTTGACTCCATCATTCCGGGGAAGCTCTTGGGAGGGGAAACTGCAAGCTTGTCAGAACCCAACTATGCCAGCTCTCTCCGAGGCACATATTCTTACCTGTGAACCGTTCTGAAATAACGGTCTTCAAATAGGAGACACGGTCCCTGTTGGCTCTTTGTTAGCTATTGAATTCCAGACTAGGCTCCCGACCGTGCTACTCACTTGCGCATCTCGAACAAGGTAAACTTTAGGCGAAACTCGCCCTCAATCTTCACGGAGAGATCTCCAAAGACGAAAAACCCACCATCTACAAAAGCCCGTCAGTGAACAAGCTCCGCCACTCCAAGACCAGCCAGAACTAACCGCTGTTGTCCACATCCTTCAACCGGTGAAGTGACGAAACTAGGGTTCCTGCTAATGCAGTCGACGGTGCGACTGGCACAGGACGCTCTTCTGTTGCATCGTACAGACTGCAGCACATGAAATAGTAAGGGCTTTGCAGGTAATGCCTGCGCCAAAGTCAGCCACGTGCGCAAAGCCACGGTGAACGGCACACTTACTGTGCGAGGTAGGTCCCCTCCTCTCGCACCCGGAGCTGGACGATCGGGGGCGGATCGATAGGTTTGCGCTCTGCAGGCGCCATTAGATCCGGTTCCTTTTCTGTCAGTTCCGCGCTTCCCCGCTTCACGGGGACTAGCTAGGAACAAGAGAGAGGGAGAAAGAAAGAGAGCTTCCACGTACCTTTTTCCTTGCCCCCCGCCACGCGGGCCCGATTGGGCTGCTGGCGAATGATCAAGTCAAAGTCAGAACTGGTGTTGTTCAACATTGTCAGTGGGATTCCCTGGACGACCGCGTAAGAGTTGCGACCCTGTCAAAGTAGACACGGGAAGAACGACTCACCCCTGAGCTTCGCGCGAGAGAGAGGCGTCGGAGAATGTCGCACTCATCAAGACGAAGAGTCACAGACAAACGGGGGAAAGGTGGAGAGAACCAGCCCAAATTTGCGGTTGCTTTTGAGAGACAGTGAACCAGCAAAGATACTAAGGGTCGATCCTCGGGAATACAAAGACCAGGTATAAGTGATCTGTGGTTTACAAAGTAAAGAGTGGGAAAGGGAAGGAACGGGTCTTTGGACCGAAAGAAATCCAGTCAAGAGAAGATAAGGACAGAAGAGAGAACCCTGGACGAGTCACGATGTCGTCGGAGAGGGGTGGCAGCTGTAGTGGGGTAATGATTTTTTTTTTCTGTTTCCTCGGGACTTTTCAACCATGGAAGACAAGACAAAATGAAGGACAAATTCAGAGAATAGAGAGAGTGTTGGAGAGATGGATGTGTCGAAAGTGACGAAAACGGAGTGGTGTCGTCAGTTTGCAAGCGGAAAGAGCCAACCGAGCACGGTTCCAGACAAAAACCTTAAGCGGATCTCTTTTTTTGATGGTATAACGGCTGATAAAATGTAGATATTCCGGCCGAGATTTTGCATCTAAAAAGAAATATTATTATCAATAAATTGGGGGAGCAAAAGAGAAAAAGATAATAAAAAAAAAAGATAAAAAAGATTCAAATTCAGAAAAAAAAAAATCAGAAAATCAATTGGATCACAGGCGTCCAAATCTCCCAGTCTTGAACAAATCAGATTCCAGAATCCCACAAAAAAAAAGGGAAGGGGAAAAAAAAAAGAAAAAAGAAAAAAATTCAACTAACCCAATGAATTATCCAGGATTTTAATGGAAAAAAAAAAAAAAAGGGAAATCAGAAAGGGAAAAAAAGGACCAAAATAGAAGAAATCCAAAAGAGATCCTCCAATTCTACCACAGTAGCAATTTCTTCAAAAACGAGAGCAGCTGAGGTGGATCAAGACCAAGTTGGTGACTGCCTTGTGAAAAGAAAAAAAAAAAAAAAAGAAAAGGAAAAAAAGTGGAAATAGGTTCAGCTACCCACGGTTGAGGGGGCGAATGGTGATCCGGATGTGCAGTAAACTTCTGGTTCTGACTTTCTGGTCTTTCTCGTTGGTCCGAAAGAAACGGCGAACCGCTAGTCCGCTAGTCCGCGTCTGTTGCTCTTTTTCCAAGGTTGATCGTAAAAAACCCACAAGGTTGGCGCCGGTTATGCAGGTGATCAGACCCGGTTTTTCTTGTCGTAACTGTTTTGGTCTAAACGCCAGGTGGACTCGGGCCCTGGTCCGGCGTCTAAGCATTCCAGTCAAAAGTGGAGATATGCACGATCAAGCCGCATCGCCTATGTCCGGGGGTTGTTCCTGGGTCTCCACACTCGATCTCGATCTTGTAATGATTAGCTTGTTTGTTCAACCGGTATCAAAACGGTTCCTTTTTTGAAGCTCAAGGATTTCCCGACAAGGGCGGATATAACGGCCGCTTGTCAATGAAGGTTCCAACCATGGTTCCAAGGTTGGGTTCCTTATGTCATCCCGAACCAAAGAATGCCTGAAGGCCCTAGACCTCCCACACTCGGTTGGGCACCTCCTCCCCAAACAACAAACAAAAAAAATTCGAAGAGACAATACCTTTTTTTCTTGATGTCCTGAAAGCTTCTTGTTGTGATAAACCCGATATTCGAATATTGCGCGTGAATTCTTCAATTTCAGGGATGCGTGTGCCACGCGACGAAGGTCGGAGCCCAAAATGAAAAGGATCCAAAGGACTCAGCGCACGCGCATTCGAAGGCCCAGGTCCGACGCAGTCACAGATTGACAAAATGAATGAGAAAGCTGATCTCCACAGACACGATCGAGTGCAGTGGCACGTAAAATCCCAAGAGCGCTGTTATTCCGATCCGAGACGACGAAGCGATACATGCCGAGTCATGATGCGACAGTGGGAAGCGAGAGAGGGAAGAAAGAGTTGAGTCGAGGAAAAGCGAGAAGGAAAAACCAGGCCGCGCAGAGAATTGGACAAGGCGTTTAAGGGGGGAGATGCAACCACGAACAACGCACCGCTGCAACGCAGAACTTTCCTCGTGACGCGTCACATTTCGAAGACATGCAGACCCAAGATCCCATGCAAGCTACTGTATGTTGACTGCAGTCGGGTGCCAGCGTTGACGCTGGTTGGTTCCATCGGCCGGAAATCCCTCGATCAAGCTATGGGGCCAGGGCAACATGCATCAGCCAACGAAAAGAGAAAGAAAACAAACACACCAATACCGAAGACCAGTTTGGGGCAGTCCTGCAGCTTGCAGATCGGGCGTTCGTTGATAATAATAAAAAATCGGTACTTTCTAGTATGGACTACGGGGACTGCTTTGCGCCACACTCGCTGACCCTCGGTTTGCGGCTGAGGATGTACGGTACTTTCCCCCTCCTGTTCAGTCACCTTCCAGATAGGTTTGGCTGCATCGGCAGTGCAGATGTGGGTCCCGCATCCAAGACATTGGTTGCTGCGTCTTTCCGAGGAACTTGCATTTCACACTCCTTCGGCATTAGGGGCCGCTTGTCCTCTTCGTTATCAGGTCCTTTTCTTGGCAGTATTCGCAACAAAAAAAAAAAAACACATACATCCAAAATCTGAACTTGCATGCAGATATTCCGGGGTCCGGGTTTGGAGAGGTAACATGGCGATGATCATCGCTTGTCAATATGTGATACGGAGGGCTGCAGGTGCAGTTGACTATGACAAGCATTCCTGTCACAGTTCACGACCTATCTCCACATCATGGGAGCTTGATAACAGCGATCATATGCAAGGGTGAGGATAGCAAGAATCAATTTCGATCAGACGCCGATCAGCCCGACAAAAGTCCGGCCCCAATATTCAATCCTGCAGCGAGAGTGATACTATCGTTATTGGCAAGTGACTGGAGCAGATGGGACCCGCTGAGTGGGGGTTTTCCGGCGCCAATACCCAGCTTCCAGAAAACAACGTCTGCGATTCGCTGACTGATCTCGGGATAAGTACAAGCTGACAAAAAGGGGGGGTCGAATAAGGAAGAGAGAAGAAAAAGTAAAAGTGAGGGGTGGAAAGCGGGAAAACACACCTAGGGTATGGGCATTGTTTGATGGTTTGACCTGGTCTGAGCTGTGGTTCTTATCCATGGCATTATGTCCGGGCGACAAGTTCCTGGGAATGCAGTTGATAAGCCCGAAAAAAACTCACAGCCCTAGATGCACATCATTATGTGACAAGCAAGCCCAAGCGCTGGGAGCACGACCTGTCACTTCTATTTGACTTCCGGGATTCGGCCCCAGCGCCAGGGCAGAAGTCCCAAATCTTGGTTCTTAATCTTGGTCATGGCGGGGGAGAAAGCCACCATTGCCTCTGTTGGAGAGTCATGATTCAGTTTGTGGAAACTAGCATGACTCGTCCAGATATTGGACGGAATAATTGAACGAAAGGTGGGTGTGATACATGTGCTAACAAGTAGGGACAAGAAGAAAGAAAAGAAGAAAAGAAAGTTCCGAGTGCGAAAAACGAAAAATTAAAAAGTGACCGCCAAAAAGGAAGCGAATTTTTTCGAATTTTTTTCTCCCAATTTAAAAGTACAGCGCACACCCTGGCCGAAATCCACTGCGGCCCCGATTGGAAAAAAAACTGGGAACTTGTTAGTGTCCGGGATGTTCTACTGACTACGGTAAATAATAGGAAGGAAGCTCAAAAGGGAACCCCGTGGAGAACAATCCCCCCAAAAAAGGCCAATTAATGGAACCCCTGTTCGGCACTTGAATGCACCAAGTCACCGAAGGAAAAGGAAAGAAGGGGGGGCTGATGGAGCACTACTCCGTACTGAAGAGGGTACTTAGACGGGGCGGGATAGGGAAATTTTTAGACTCACGGAGAACCGGTGAGGAATTTATTAGGGGATTAACTTGGCGAATTGCACCAGTCAAAACTAAAATCCAATCCAAGGGCGCATATTTGACAGCGGCAATCTCCATTGAGAACCAGTGGTTAGGAGCTGTTAGGTGGGCGCTACTATGTTTATGCTTAAATGTTGGTCCTGTGATGGTTCCATGGTGGTTTGGGGCCCGTTCCATGGTTGTGTTCCCTCCCTGACAGCTGACCGGTCCGTGTTGGCGCCGTGGCCGCCGATCTTTTGTCGATCGGAGCTTTGTCGGGACTACTATAGATTAAATGTCTACTATATTATTATTGTACTACTCCAGAAGAGGTAAGATACCTGTATATTCCTGATGATTTAGTGATCCTTTAAGATGCTAGTTGGTATTACTCGCACTCCGTATCTGGTAAGCTGATGTCTGGACCGTTCACGGGTATCCCGAATTCTCACCTTCCTAAAACGGGTTGGTCTGAAATCCTCCCGTTGTAGAATACCCGATAGACTTATGCATGATTGTGACTATCATGATTATTGCTCGATAGTTTTGTGTATTCTCAGTCGCCTAAACCCATTGTAGTTCTACTGCAAGGATTATACGGAGTATTTCTTACTTATGTTGGATATGCAGCAAGGCCCCCCTGGTGGAACACATCAGATAGCCGCAGATCAACCCCAGCTATCGAGATCTATGTTGTAGTATGACGCTTTGTCCCTCGTATTTGGCTGGGACGACAATTGGCTATTGGGTCTAGACAAAAAAAAAACATTATTGCTGATCTTCCCAGTTTCGGCATCTTATCTAACAGATCTCTCCTATTTTCGACGTTTTCAACATGTCCTGCGCGACATGACACCATTCTTGGATATATCGTATGCAAGGCACAGATCTACTCCATATTTACACTAGAGAAAAAGAGCTACCCAGTAATTGATACATTGACATAAGATATCCTAATCACACACTGTACTCATTCGTCGCAGCTAGATAGAAAGAGAAAGAAAAGAAAACACCCAAGCAAAAACTCCAGACACCCCCATCCCTGCTCCGTGCTGGATGAAATCCCTGAAAAAGCGACTAGTAGTAAATGGACAAAAGAGGATCGGCGAGTGCCGCATAACACTCATGTCGCCCCTGGGCACCCACTTAGCGTAAGATAGCCTTTGAACAAGAAAAAAAATGCAGAAAGAATATTAAATCAAACGGCGGGACAATGCAGTTCCCGGGGACACGTGAAAGAAGAGAGAAGGGAGAAATAAAGGAATCAGAAATTTCGTTAAAACAAACGCCCTGTCCACATGCGTAACTTGCTTTGCAGGCAAAAAAAAAGCTTCCACGAATCATGAGCTTCACGACTATCATGTTTGCATCACGACATCCCCATCGACTTCGTACTCGGCGTCAATCTCTGCATCCGCATCCGCGTCTGCGTCTGAATCTGCGTCGGTGCCATTGGTATTGGCCCCGGCCTTTTGACCCTCGCCTTTGCCTGGTGACTTGGAAGCAGACCCTGGATCAGCGGGAATCATAACGTGAACTTTCTCGACCAAAGCCTTCCGGTTGACTGATCGCGGTGTCTTGGGGTTGTCATTGGATCGACGGGAGATTGCTGTTCCAGGTGACCGCGAGATGGAGTTGCTCTTCTTCTCGGGGGTCCTGGGCGCTTCTGTGTCCTTGTCTTCGGACGGCTCGGGCTCGGCAGCATCAATGCCATTGGTTTTGACGGGTTCCTTGGCGGCACCATCCCCATTAACACGCTCTGGTTCTTTTTCGCTCATGTCTGCAGCTCCTTTGGGTGCAGGAGCCACGTTTTCGACATCCTCATCAACGACAGCTTCTTCCTCAATAACTTCGCTCTGCTCCAGTTCAGGACCGTTGGCCTTGCTAGGTGTTGCTTCGGCTGCGGGCGAATCTGTGAGGATAGAGCTTCTCCCACGACGAATGCTGCCTCCAGGAGTGGCCGTTGCCAGCCCGGATGGTCGACGAGGTCTGCCGCGACCGTTGCTGTTAGTACGGGCAGCCGTGGGTGTCGTTGTCATGCTATTGAGTTTGGTACTACCAGATGGGCGACCAGGTCTGCGTTTGGGTGGTGCTGCAGGAGGCACAGGAGGCCAAAGTTCGAACCGGGATGGTGGGATTCCAGCGGCAGGGTTGGGGATTGCAGGTGGTTCAGAGTTGAACGCTGTAGAATGGTGGGGGCCATTAGGCCGCAGAGCCAATGTGGAAGGCGGTCCAGCGGAGTCTGCGAGAGTGTCTCGATCCGACCCGTTCACCATTCGGGCATTGCCCTCATAGTCAGTCGCTCTTGTCTCGGTCTCATCTTCATCTTCATCCGGGTCATCTCGAGGGGCGACGGTGTGTATGGGAGCACGATCGAAATGAGACTGGTTGCTACGGCCCATAATGTAAGGTGTCCAGAGAAGCGCATCTGGATTGAGCTGGACGTAGCCCTTGCTTTCCCAGCCACTGATAACCTCGTTGTAATATTTGTGATCGAGACGGATGGCGTACGTCTTGGTGATGGGATCTCGCACGAGAGCTCGAAGTCCTTCCAGGGCAGATACAATATCATCTGCTGTCATTCCAGTGCGATCAGAGAGATCTGCAATGCTGACAGGTGTCTTCAGATCACGAAGTTGGTATGACAAAATCAATCGCCAGTAGTTCCGGTACGACACCAGACCCATGTCAGAGAGCGGCTTCTCGGGCGATCCATTTTTGCCTTCGATGCGGGTAAGGAGGTATGAGAAGTCGATGAGGAGGTTTCCGTAGCCTTTGCGTTGGTGGATGGGTAGGGTAAGAATGCAGGAAACGTTGTTCGCTGAGCTTGGACGTTTTTCTTTACTGAAGTAGCCAACGAAATGGCAGCCCAGATCGTCGAACTCAGTCATAACATAGAATAAGAATGGCTCAACGTCGTAGTAAAGAGTCTTGGAACCAAGGAAAAGCTTTGCAAGAAGGCAAAGGTTTTGACAGTACACCGGGTTCTTGCGCCCATCAACTTCGAAGATTGAGATTGATCGATCACGATAGATCTCGTCACCGGGGGGATGCTTCGCAGGGCACTTGAGTTTATGGCGCCAGGCGACGAAGTCCGAGTTCATGTATTTGAGACAGAACTCGCAGATGTACAGAACACGGTTCCGGCTGTATTCCTCCGGGTAAGGCGCTGCATACCAGGTTTCGATCTCGTAGCCACCGAAGTTGATAGACTTGATCTTTGAAGGAGGGCCAGAGACCTTTTGTGATGCATGCGCAGTGGCTTCGCCATTGAGTTCTGCTTCCTTCACTTTCTGTTGCCATTCATCTTCGGCTTTCAGGCGTGCCTGTTCGAATCGGTCGCGATCGAATTGTGTGGGGAGTGTCCTGGATGTATCTTGTTCGGTTTCGGACAGAATGCCTCCATATGGTTTTGATTTGGCGTCGTCGGTCTCACGGTCGAACAAAGTCATGGAGTTGTAGGATATTGGGGGAAGGGGAACGAAATGTGCCTGGGGTTCTGGAGCCACAGGTGGGGGCTTTGGTGCTTTCTTCTTCTTGCGTCCGGAGCGGATTTGAGAGCCTGTTATTTTAGACAGTTTTGCTTCATCCAGCCGGAACCCAATAATCAATTTGCCAAATTGCCTAGTTACCACGCGGCAGTGCTCTCGGTCCACTGCACGAGTGCGTCGCACGCGTACAGAACGTGTCCGAGCAGGAGAGTGGACATCACCATCACCAGTGGGATCCCCGCCCTCCAAGGCCGCATCATTCAAAACTGGGTTATCAGAGCGGAAAGAAGTTTGTCGAAGTCTTTTGCGAAGCACAGGTGTGTGTTCTTCGGCCTCGATTGACGAGGCCTTTCGCTTGCGTAGCGACCGCGAGCTATTGAGCATCTCGTCGTCGACGCCTGTGTTGAAGATAGAATGGAATCCCTCGTCGTGTGTGCCAGCGTGCGCGGGTAGAAGCTCTTTGGGAAGGGCTGAGGCTCCGAGTCCGGTTTCTGTCACCGGGTTTGTTATCGTGTCGGGCTCTAGATTGTTGTGAACACAGCTAGGACACCTCCATGGGTCTGGATGTTGCGATGTTAGTGCGTGTAATACATCAAAGAGGTAAAAGGTGATGAGACAGAAGTCAATGACCATATGTTTGCGTACCTTCCGTTTCATCATATGCCTCTTGTTCGCGCGCGCATTGACGATGAGCTGTTGGGATGTCGAGTCAGCGAACAGGCCGACATAATCAGGGTAAAGAGTAAACGGAGCGACACGTACAGTGATCACCACATACAGCACAAGTGAGCCATTCCTCAAAATCTTCACTTGGATCGTGTTCCTCGTCTTGACTGCAAACCCTATTGGTCCGTTGTTAGTACCTTAACGTCCTAATTATGCGCTCGGTCCTGCATCGAGCCCTTCCACTTACAAGCAGTTTGAGCCACTACGGATGTCAGTTTCGACATCCTCGCCGCCATTGCTCTCAGCTTCCCAGTCCTCGGCTTCTGACTCGTGATCACTTGATTCGGGTTCTGAAGCGTCACGGTCATTTGCCTCAAACCCGGGATCGGCATCCGCGTCGGCTGTCTCAGACTCCGCATAGTCTTCTTCAGAACCCGCGTCGTCGTCAGGTAGTTTGACAGCTCCAACAGGTTCAGCCTCGTCATTGTCGTCGTCGTCGTCGTCTTCTCCGTTCAACCCATTGACGCTTGAGTTGTTTCCACCTTCCTCCGGGCCATCCCCATCAACTTCTCCGGTGTATGCTCGGTGAACGGCATCTTGAAGCTGCTGATCCATTTCATACAAGTCGGTTTCTTCTTCGCCCTCCGCATCTAGGTCGCTATCGGTCGGGTCCACAGGCGGGTCGAGTTTGCCCGGTTCATCGTTTGCTGGCGGCACCGTCGCCGCCATAGTGAAAGTTACCGCCACCGCCAGGTTGAGCACAGCAGTGCTTATTGTATGCGCTCAGGCTGACTGAAATATCCTTTTCGTGAAAGAAGCTTAAACCGATCCGGTTACAGAAGCACCCCGCTGACGTCGGCGCTGATCCGGGGGTGCATCTGGATCAAGAACGGGTTCGAGGCTGGTTGAAATAGTTCCGAAGATTGTTACAAACACAAGTATCGTTCGGGATTGACGCTCAAAGTCTCCAGGCGCAAAGTTAAAGCTAAACAAACAAGAGGTGTCAGTCCGCCGCTGGAGTGGCTAGGCATCGCAAGCGCGTCGCAAAACAGAGGAAACTCACCCCAAGAGAAACCAGTGCAATCTTTAATTCAAAAGCGTACCAGACGCGTCGAAGGACAGTCCGTACACCGAGGCCTGTCTCTTTTACAATCGAATGCGATCTGCAACGGCCTTCACGCCCCTTGTCCTGTGAGTGTCGTTGCAGCGTGCTGAGTCAGCGGGGGCTAAACCATTTTGGGTGGGGGAGACCTCAAGCCCGTCGCTGTAGGAAGAGACACTCCCCTCCACACTCTCCGCGATCGATCTATTCTCCTCAGTCCGTAAGAGGCTTTACGGCTCTTGATTCTAATTTGACTCCTTTTTCCGATTACCTACATACCCATACAACCGCACGCCATGGGTGTCCCTTTCGAGGCCCTGCTTCCCTATGGGATTATCATGACCGTACGTCCCATTGGTCAATGCCTTCTAGGGCTATAGCTCACCAATTGCTACAGATGTTTGGCGTGTCTGGCTACGGTCTTCACTATGTCAAGCGCTTTGCCAACGATGGCAAGAAGGCGCGCTGGAACCAGGACCTCTGGGATAGAGTAAGTTGTTCCATCCTTGTCGGCTGCGGTCGGAACTTGGCTAAAGCACATTGGCTAACAATTTTACAGCAAAGTGAGTGATTACTAGCTTATCGGCCGGTAGAAAAGCGTCCGAGAAGAATTATATGAGACTAACCACAATCAACAATAGTGATGGAGAGAGATCAGCGCATCACAGGGTCATTCCGCGGGCAGTCCAGCAACCACAAAGCGCCCACCGGATTCGAAGTCAGCAACCCATGGAAGGTACGAATAACAGATCCCGTGTCCATTGATTCCCAGTTCCGTGCAGAAACGCTGACCCGAGACATAGATCGAGAATCGGATCTACTAGTTTCAAAAATTGCAACCTCTTTTCCTTTACGTTCAACGTCTGCGCCTTTCTTACTTCGAGACCATACATATCCACTACAATTTCTCTAGAAACGTTGTACCATATCATTTATTCTCTCGGATTTCCTTAGTAGTTCGCTCAATCATGTCTACTTGAGCTCCGAGGTCATCCCCCGAATACCTTGGATCTCACTCTGACGAAGGTGCATATCGAAATACTTGGCCAGGGCTTTGACACGGTCCTCTTCAGTCTCCAGGACCTTCAAGATCTCCGTTTGCCCGCGCAATCTCTCTTTCACTTCTTTGCCCGACATGACGCACTGCCCAATGATTTCTGTTCCAGTTTGATCCAAAATCATTCGCATGCAGACAAAGACCTGGGTAAACCAACTAGTCCGGCTCTGGCTGACGGAGAAGTTCATGACCCCGAAATCCTGTGGGAGGAACTCCACCTCGGAAAAGCAGATCTGTGGCAACCACTTGCTCTCGGGGTTGTATCTTGTTTGATAGATCCAGATCTTTTGACTTGGATCCGTAAACTCGGCAATGCTCTCTCTGACAATACGCATCTTGGATGGCGCAATGGCCGTAGCAGTAGCACCTTCTTGAAGTAATAGTGGAGCAGTGGCACAATTGTTTCCAAACCCAACATCAACCTGTCCTCATCCGTTAGTATGTGGTCCATGCGGTAGCTTCAGTAGATCTTTATGCCGTACCATGTACTTCTCCCCTCCGATTATCACAATCAAAACCATATGCCCACTGCCGGATCAATGGTGTCAGCTCGGCTCAAAGGCTCAGAACGCTAAGCTGTCGGAGAACCTACATTGCCAAATATAACCCATTATCCACTCCCTTCGCCGCAGCATGACTGACTCTACCTCCAGTGGCGTAAACAAGATACCCCAGGGACCGCAATACAATAAAGAATATTCCCGTATTCTCCATGCAGTATCCATCTAGCTGCCGTTCCACCATCTTCTCAAAGAGACTCTGCGGGTTCAGAGAGATAGTATGATGTTGCGAGTAATGCAGCCCTGAGTTGCCCCATGGAATGGCAGCGAGATGTCGTCTTTGCAGATGACATAGCGTCGAAAGTGCATCGTTCTCGATATCCCGGCGGAGATGCTGGAGAAGATTGCTCTCGGATTGAGCGGAGTGGGAATACCCGATGCGGTTCAGGTACAACTCCAGCTGTTGATCGGTATATGTGGGTTTATGTGCCATTGTTGGGGTTCCTCGCTGTTTGGGCTGTTCTCGAGGGATATATGAACTGTCTATATCCACGGCTACCAAAGTCAAGGATCGGAATTATTCCATTCCAAGGTTTCCTCCAGTTGATGACCAATGTTGACTTGGCTCCCCACATTCTCCCCCACATCCAAGGCTGCCTCCGCGGCAACAGTTTATAGTGTCGGGCTATATTAGGAAAATGCCCCTGTTCTGTGCACAATTCCTATGTTGAAGACAGCCTGCTCGGATTTATATATCCATATATAGTTATCGTATTATAGTTGTTATCGTATAGAGATATATATATCGTAGAATGAGCGTATCTTTTTCTATCTCCAGCATTACTCGTACTGCATTGTAATTTCACGAAGATGCATCGTAAATAGGCCAATTCGAAATTCTAAAAGCCTGCTATATCGCAAAATCCCTGCTTTGAATTGAGAAAATAATCCATAAAGTAGAACATCGGCAATGGAAGACACGAATCTCGGTACTTGCAGTAGTAACTACTATGTAATAAACAATATATTTATGCTTTGCTTTTTGCTTTTAAGGTATATTTCCCCGAAAATCACTTGGTACCCCACGTTTCCTGCAAGTTGTACATGCGGGAGACACGTTATTCTTATCCATCACCTCGGCTATGGTCCGTGTGAAGAACAGAATTATCTACAGATATATAATTGACAGCTTTATACATAATATGTAAAACGTATATATAAGAATTTGATGATAGTCTGTGTCTGAATATCCCAGAATTAAGCAATAAGCTTGTGAAACGTGCCTTTTAAAGGCTCCGAGTTATAGATCTCCGATGATGTAGTATTCATCCGATATCCGGACCTACGGACATGTGCTTCGACTGATCAGCGAATGGACATTTCATCCTATTTCTCTATTACTTCCTGTCTAAATTCTACTTTGTACAGTACTATTATCTATACAAATCCAACAGCATATTGCCCCTCCCACCGCGAAACCCCGCATCGGAACAAAATGGCTACGCTAAACGAGCAACTTGCGACATTGACCGAGAACTACTCGCCCTGTGATGTATGCCAACATTGCTTTTCCACAAGCCATCAAATAATACAGCTAACATTCTAATTATCCAGGTATCTGATGCCCTCGTCAAGCTACAAAAGACGCCCGAGGGCAGCACACCAAGAGCAGGCTACCTCGCAGATCTAGGTAAGCCATCAATCCAACGCTCCCCAACACCTCTATATATTACACCAATAATCCCACTAACATATACCCGTCAGTACCATTCTCCCCCACAACAGGACGGAATGAAACAATGCCCAAGATTGCAGCCCCGGCAACAACATTCAAATTCCTAGCCAAAGACGCCAGCCCACCATCAATCGCAACAGAGAATCCCCAGAAGCACGGCTTCCCGCCGGGTAAGCACTGGGTAGACTATGTCGGCGAATTCCAAGCGTCGGATCCTTCCGGCGCCGGATCCATCGTCGTTATCGAGCAGGCCGAGAACCAGCACTGCGCTGTGACGGGCGGGATCATGGCAACTCGGATGAAAGCCCTCGGGATCAAAGCCACGGTTGTGGGTGGCCGTGTCAGGGACTTGAAGGAATTGAAAGCTACTGGGCTTCCGGTTTGTCTTGATCTCTCATGGTTTTGTCAGTAGAGTTACTGATTGCGTTGTTACTTGGTAATAGATCTTCGCTCGTGCTAGTTCTACCGTTGGTACCAGTGCCGAGGCCAAGGCTGGTGCTCGTGATGTGCCAATCTCAATTGGGGGTGTTACTGTTTCGCCTGTGAGTTGGTCTATTGTTGTTCGCTGATTGCTTCATGGCAAAGTTCATGGTCTAATCATTGTAATGCATTATAGGGAGACATCATCTTCTGTGACCCCTTGGAAGGAGTAGTTGCCATTCCTCGCGAGTTGCTTGGTCCAGCGCTTGAGCTCATGCCTAAATTGACTGCTATGGATGAGCAGGCTAAAGAGGCTGTTGCGCAGGGAATGAGTGCCACTGATGCCTTTAAGAAATTCCGCTGATCATCTACCTTCAGCTGGGTGTATATAGTACATATAACCAGATTATATAGTAGGCGACGAATTGGAAAGACTGGACTAGGTGAACAGAAGCATCTGTGGGGAAGCTACAGCAATATTCCTATTAAATGAGGAGCAAAAAAGTAGCCAAGCATATATGTGCAGTTCCAATCTTTTGGTATTCGTAGTATTCAATACATAACGAGAAATCTGTGTATCCGAAAGAGAAAAAAAAAGGGGGGTCAAAAAGCCAAATCGCTGTGCAAATGTACAATCGAAACATAAATTTCGTTTACTCCGACACCCAGACGGCGGCCATACCCATACCGGTACCGATACACATGCTGGTGACACCAATCTTCTTGTTTGTGCGCTTGAGCTCAGTAAACAATGTGCTGACCTGGCGAGCACCAGTGCAGCCAAGAGGGTGACCGAAAGCAATAGCACCACCCTTGGGGTTAACCTTCTCGGCAGGGATGCCGAGCTCATTAACACACCAGACACACTGGGAAGCGAATGCCTCGTTGATCTCGTAAATGTCGACATCATCCTTGGTGATGCCGGCCTTCTCAAGTGCAACGGGGATAGCCTTCCAGGGGCCGACTCCCATGAGGAGGGGCTTGACGCCGACAACGCTGGCAGCGACGTACTTGCCGAGAATCTTCTGGCCCAAACGCTCGGCAGTGGACCGCTTCATGAGGAGGACGGCGGCGGCACCGTCGGAGATCTGGGAGGCGTTACCGGCGTGGATGGAGCCGTCCTTGGCAAAGGCGGGCTTAATCTTTCCCAGGGACTCGGCGGTGATACCCGGGCGGATTCCGTCATCAGCCTTAACGGTGATGGTCTTCTCCTCGCCGGTCTTGGGGTCGGTCCACTTCACGTCCAGGGGAGCGATCTCCTCGTTGAAGAGACCGGCCTTCTGGGCGGCAAGGGCCTTTTGGTATGAGTGAGCGGCGAAAGCATCTTGGGAAGCACGGGTCACGCCACGGTCCTTGGCCATGTTCTCGGATAGAACACCCATGGGGACCTTGCAGTTTGCGGACTCGGGGTGGCTCTCGAGGAGGTCGGAGAACTCGGTCACGGCACCGGGTCTGTATCAACTTGTTAGCCATATTATCGAAGGAGGGAATTCCGGGGCCTTGAAACATACCCGTACTGGGAGGACATGCTCTCAACACCGGCACCAATGCCGACATCGATCATGCCAGACTGAATGGCGTTGGCAATATCGGCAATAGCCTGGAGACCACTGGAGCACTGACGGTTCAAGCTCTTGACGGCGGTGCTCTCGGGGAAACCAGCCACGAGAGCGGCGGCACGGAACTCAGTGGCACCACCACCGGGGGCAAGGACGGAGCCGACAGCAATGTCCTGGACGGCACTGGGGTCAACACCGCTCTTGTTCAGAACAGCCTTGAAGACACCGGCAAGCAGGTCAGCACCAGCGGTATCCTTGAAGCCACCCTTGCCACCCTTGGTGAGGGCGGTGCGGAGGGCACATGTCACGACAATGTCATCGGGGTGCTTCTCGATGATGGCGGCAGCTCCCTTCTTGCCGCCAGGGCCGAAGTGGGAGGAAACCTGGTTGAGACGTTGCTGGGCTATGAATAGAAATTAGCTCGCTAGTTCTATTCCGATTATAACTTCCAACAAGCAACCATAAACCAAGCATTCTGTTGAATGCATAGCCATGGGTGATCACATGCACAGCACTCACCGTTAGACATGACGTCAATGTGTGATGGGGGTATGGGAGAGGTGTGAGGATGAAGAACAGGGCAAAAGTGAGGATAATAAAGTAGCCCAGATATCCGGGGAACCGATGGTTTATAAATCAAGCCTGTGGAATCGGTGATATTTCCCCTTTGGATAACCGTTGCTGGCCGTAGTCGCATTCTAAGGAAGTACCGAGGTCCATTTGGCCGCATCATCGTTGATCCATGACAGTCACGGGATCTCCGAGTGGTGGATCACAAGGGGCATGTGAAATCGGCCCCGGGGGGGGATCGCATATCACATGCGTGTGGGGGATGGCCCGGACTCATGTTTTGCGACGTCATGTAAGTAGATCAGCTCGGCACGAAGCTACTCATATATTCAATATGTTTTCAGATGTTGTTTACATAACCCTGTTATTCCGGAGCTTCTGGATATGATATCGACATCAGGATGGGTCTCCACGAATGAGGAACAGGTGAATCCATACATGCACTTTTGTCGGAGTATTCTACTTCATAAATCCAAAAAAGGGAGCTTATCACAATCAACTCCCCTGATAGCTCAGCTGGAAGAGCGCAAGACTGTAATTGCCCTGTTCTGCAAGGAACTTGTTATCTTGAGGTCCCTGGTTCGATCCCGGGTCAGGGGATTATTTTTTATTCCAGTTTTTTATTTTTGTGCTACATCATAAACTTACGTGTCTGGTGGTGATTGTTCACACAACGAACTACTTTGGACTAACACGATGGCCGCAAACTCCTCTATGGTCGCGGATATCAACCTCCTATCAGAATTTCTCAGCGACAATCAATTACCCGATCTCTCCACCACATCCTCAGTCGACTGCATTGTCATATGCGCCTCAGCCGTTCTCCACAGTGCCGAGGTCCTCTTTCAGACTCTTCAGCAAAGACCATCTCTTACCAAAGCTCTCGTACTGTGTGGCGGTATCGGGCACTCGACCAATCTCCTGTATGATGCAGTAAAATCCCATCCAGTCTATTCACGCATCGCCGATGAGATCCAGGGTCTCCCTGAAGCCAAAGTTCTCGAACGAATTCTAGATGAGTTCTTCGATCGATCTCTCATCACCAAAGAAGGATGTCAGATTCTCCTTGAACCCCAATCTACGAATTGCGGACAGAATGCTTCATTCTCTCGCAAAGTCCTCGATGAAGCGGGCTTTCAGGCACCAGCCACTTGCATTATCATTCAGGACCCCACGATGATGCTCAGGACCAAGGCATCATTTGAGAAGGCTTATGAGGGTACCCAAACTCCGGTCTCGATTGTTAGTTGCCCAGTATTTGTGCCCCAAGTGCAATTGTCCCGTGATGGAGCCATTGAGTATTCAGACATGTCGCCGCCGTCCGAGTTGTGGTCACAAAGTCGGTTTTTGGAGCTGATCATGGGCGAAATACCGAGGTTGAGAGACGATAAAGATGGTTATGGTCCTCAGGGGCGTGGTTTCATTGCTCATGTGGATGTTCCAAGCCATATTGAGGCCGCTTGGTCTCGACTACAAGTGGTGGCTAAGAGCTCTAGATAGGGATACGGAGATACCGAGTGCCAATAAAGAACACGAAACAGAGACGTTTTATGTACTGTATGCATTGGAGGCTAAGTACATAATTAACGGCGATATGATGGGAACCGAGGCATCAAAATGCAGATCCCGTGCACGTACCTGCAATGCAAGTACGGTATACATACTCCGTACATATAACCCCACTACGATATGCCATATCAACAACATAGCAGTTGGGAGTGAACTTCCAGGTGGTTTCAACAGGGTTTATAAAAAGTACTAAAATCTTGGAAAGAAATAAAAAAAAATGATCCCCTGACCCGGGATCGAACCAGGGACCTCAAGATAACAAGTTCCTTGAAGAACAGGGCAATTACAGTCTTGCGCTCTTCCAGCTGAGCTATCAGGGGATGTGATTGGTTGATTGGCCCATTTGAGTATTATAATCTAAAACCGCCCGACCTGGCTCAAGCAATATCCCCTTCAACCGAATTACAACCTTGAAAGGCTTAATTTCTTGTCAAAGACAAAAAGTATAGACCCATTAATTGTTTCACATGGGCGTATCCAGATAAGCCGGCGGCAAAACACCCTCCAACGCAGCTTTGATCTGAAGCGCCAACGTCCCCGAGTGCCACCGATGTTGCTGTGTATAGCCACCCATAACCCAAAAGCCATCAAGGCGTGACTGCCTCTTCCACAAGCCACGGATCTCGCCCTCGGAATCAATGCCCCATGTGGCCTCAATGCGAGCCGCAATCTCGCGAGGGCCGAGCTTCTGCGTACCATTGGCCTCGCCGATCTTATCATTCCGGAAACTGCTAGAAGCCTGACTTGCAGAGCTGCCTAGGATCTCAATAGCAGTTTCGCGCACATTTTTATCGGAAAATCCCGTACACCATATGACAGCATCCACGTCAACATGGCTGCCATCCGAAAACCGCAGCCCCGTCGCCGTGTATGCAACAGGCTCAACATTAGCCTTGATACCAGCCTTGCCTTCTTCCAGTATCTTGGTACCGCCCACATCAACATAACGCCCACATCAACATAATGCCCACCAGCACGCTCAATCAGATTCTGCATCAAAGCACATTTGGGGTTGGTGCTGTCCAGAACGGGAAATCCAGTTGCCGCCAGAGCTTTGTAGCGATCCGGCTCCTGTGATGCGAAAAGCGCAAGCAAGCCGCGGGCGAGCTGGGCGTCTATGAATGACGGGAGTGTCATAAAAATGTTATCTGCGCGCTCAACACTCCTGTTATAGGCACCTAGGCTGGCTGGGTGATCGAGGTGCTCCACTGGGATCATATACGTCGGAGAACGAACGTTTATTGTTGTTTGGGGTCCTGCGGCGTGGCAATCCCTGAGGATATCGAAGGCTGTATTGGCGGAGCTAATTATGATAGCTAACTATAGTAGAAGTAACGCGGTCAATCTCGATTCCGCCAGTTTATTTTTCGGTGGGGCTTCACCCACCTTCGCTCCTTTCTCCTTCAGTTTCTCGGCATTCTTATATTGCTCTGAATAGATGCTGATACCTTTATACAGGTGGCTATCTACTATCGATGGTATATTCATTTTTTGGGAGCCAATACCTATGGCCATAACAACGTATTTAGAGATTACTGTACGTTAACCAGCAGGAGTCTGGAACTTTACCACCCACCGCTTAGTCGATAGATCATACTCTATCCATTGAATCTGTGCCGAAGTGATCATATTGAGATTAAAAGCCTTAACATATCGTTGTACCTAGGAAGCCAAATCCTCTTTCGACAGACGGTAGGGAGTTAAAAGCTTCTTGTCATGCTCTAGTTTCCAGATTTCATATCAGTCACGCTTAGTCGGATATTAAGATATGAGAAACTTACCCATATAGGGCAAGTGGCACAGTGAAGTGGGGACATGGAAATGCATACAGTCATAGCGGAGAGTCCAGTTGTCCCCTATCTAAGCATTGCGCTCAGCCATAACACTCTTAACCCCCAGGGCTTTAAGGCGTACAGCAAAGGCTATAGCCCTTTAATATCAAGTGGCAGGTTAGTATGGATATTGTTCGAAGCTTTTTCGCTTTCTTACGCATTTCCGCCTCCGATTATAAAGACATCAGTCTCAAAGCTCTCAGTGCCACCGAGTTGTCTACCGGGAGAATAAAGCAAGGTCTCATTCTCTTTCTACAAGTATAGTTCTTTCAAGATAGTACTCAGAACCCAGATCTTCCACTCGACTGTCTCATTAGCGCCCTTGACCGGTAAGAGCATCATCTTTCCTTTACAGGTTACTACTAGCGAGCTGGTTTAGAAGGCAATTCCACAGTCAATGGATTGCTATATATGAAAAGTCAGCTACCCTTCACCGGGCTCGATTTCCACCAACTCATTTTCTTACAAGAACTAGCGTCGCTAGGAAGAATATAGCCCCGCCATCGACCGTTATATCTCCCTTAATGGCCCTCAGCTTATTAGTATCCAACAGACTAGCGGCAATTGTGCCTAGTATTTTGAATGTCCGCAGGTGGTACGTCAGTGCTAGCTAGTCCTTCTAGTATGCCTGGCCCTTCCAGAAGCAGTCTTTAAGCGCTCAGGTCCACCGATGTTGGCCGCTCATGCAACGGCTTAGTGCTGTGGCGGCCCGTGTCCCTCGGTGAGACCTATAAGGCCTATATATTCCCTAGGGCTTCGATACCCTTTGATACCTTAGATATCACCTCTTGCTTCGTCGAGGTGACAAATGGTCTTCAAAAAATGAGCTATAGTACTGTGATTCGGAAAGGATCGCATTACCTGCTACAAACAGCAGAAGGAGCCGCCCAGAAGGGGCAAAGCTCAAGAATCAGCGCTTGAACGCAAGCACGGAGGCACGAAGCCTCGAAAGAAACTAATGCACAAAGAATTGGGGCGTGAAACCCCAGGAAAGAACCGTAACTAACCCCAGGGACCCGCACGATCACTTGGCCTTATTCAAGATGTCGGTCGAGGCAGAACTACCACTATCAGTTTCCTCCTCAGAAGTCTCATCCTCCTGCGACCACCATCCTTTCGAGATAGCCACCGCACGCATCGCGTCATAGTCATGGGAAGTACGTGCGCGAACCTCGCGGAGTCGCTCAAAAACGTCCATGAACCAATGCTCGTTTTCGGCACGGTATACCATGGGCCAATCCAGGGGAGTCTGATACAAGACGGAATCAAAAACAGGGCCTGAGCGAGGAGTCGCATCTACCCGTCTGGGAGGCTCAGGAGTCTCCTTGGTCTTCTTCTTCTTCTTCTTCTTCTTCTTCTTCCGCTTACCAGCCTTCTCCTTCTCGGCAGAGGACTCCTCTGCCGCACGCTTCTTACCGGGAGTCGAAGGTCCCGCAACAGCCTTACCCTTGCCCTTACTCTTGTCGTCACCACTAGTCACGGCCGGGGCGGGAACGCCGGCCTTAGCCTTTATGGCAGCCTGACGAGCGGCCTCGTGACGAGCTAAATTGGGGTGCTTCAGGAGAATGCTGTTCGGCTGGAACAAGGAAACAAGTCTATACACCCAGCGGGGTGTATCGGAGGAATCGCCGGAGGCACCTGGAAACGTTAGCAACCGAACGGACAAGTATAGGCTCGGAAGGAAACTCAAGGAGGGAACACTTATTAGCGGCGCCCGAATACTGGCAGCAAGCGCACGCCAATGACCACTGAAAACCCGAGCTAGGCAGAAAAACGATACGACATGAGACGAAAGGACCATTTCCGCGAGAACAAGGGACGCACGCTGCCCCGGAAGGAGCCTCATGTCCAATCAGCTGGCCTAGCGCCGCCCGAGCGTTCACGAGCGAGGAAACACGAGGAGGCTTATTCACCCGCCAGTCGAGTGAAGGGCGTTGCGGGTCCACACGGGACCACAACTGATCGGTAGCACTCGCAGAGAGACGAGCGAGGATAGGAAAACCATTAACGTCCACACCGGTGCCTAACGGAACAATTAGCTTCCACAGGAGAACGCCGCAAGAACAAATCACATACCAAGATCCACTTGCGCCGCCGAACGAGCCAGCCCAGCGGGAGCAGCTAGAAGAACGTGCGACCAACTGCCCACTCTGCCATAAGCGGGCACGACAGAGACAACGGGCGTAGGGTCGACCGTCTTCGCGGCACCGCCTCTACCCGCATCACCGGTCGCGGCCCCCTCCTCACTATCATCACCACCGTCTCCCCCCTCACCATCGTCACCAGCATCGCCATTACCATCGTTACCGGCCGAAGCGGCACCCACACCACCGTTGTTGTCGTCATCGTCACTCCCCGCACCATCACCACTACTAGTGCCACCAGCCGCGGCACCTCCACCTAGAGCTCCGAGAGCCTCAGGCGGGGCCGGGGAGAGAGGGAAGGCGTCTATCACACCCAGCACTTCTCGAACGCGCCGAACGGCCATGTTCTCGAATGAACGACCACGTACGCCCCGCTCCAGGGAATCCACGATTTCGATGCTGACGTCTGAGATGTCAATAGGCCCAGACGGGTCCAAATCGTCGGTAAGGGCCCGCATCTTAACCGCCCACGCCTCGAGCCGAGCCGCAAGAGTGAGTTCTCTGTCGAAAGGACCCGGTTCTGCCGCACAGTAAGCCTGCACAATCTCGGAAACGCGACCAGGCTCAGGGATGGAGTCCGTATGACTCCGTCTAGCTATAGCAAAGGCTTCCTCCGTCCCCCGCGCGTTGTCAAATGTCGAAGAACGCGTTCGTCGACTCATTGTTGATAAATGAAATACCCTAAACGAGAGGAAAAGGTTAGAAATTGATAAAAAACAGAGTGAGACAGAGAGAGACAGGGAGAGAGAAGAGAGAAAGAGAGGAAGAGAGAAGTGAGGACAGGAAGGAAGAACAATCACCTGCCAGAGGGGGGTATACGCATCTATAGAAGCTCACAGTGAGGGCCTCAAAGACAACCCACGGACCAAAACAGGTCGATTTTGCACCTTGAAGGCTCCTTCTTTATCTACACTATATCGCTACCCTTCTCTTTGATCCCTCGTGGGGTTATTTTTACACCTTCGCTTTGCACAAAGCCCTTTATGGCCCAAAATAGGACTCTGGGAAGATGAAACGTCTCTCAAAGGCCTTTGTGAAGCTATTCTAGGAAAACTTGCCAAGAAATTCCCTTTGTTTGCACGTATATGACTATGCGTGCCCGAACGGGTTCGACCACACACTACCGTTCTTTGACAGACTTCTGGGCTCAGGATTTTGCTCACGTGAGCCGCTCAGAGAAACGGAGGACCGATTTCCGATTCAGTGGGGGAGGATGAGATCCCAGAAGCCCCTTTTCTTATGTAACTTAACACTTTTAGCACTTATATTTTCTATGCGGGACCCCACGGTCCCGCCCGGGCCCGCTTCGGCGCCCATGGGTGCTCTCGCACCCTGTAGTTAGCTGTACTTAACCGTTGGATATCCCAACTAAATAGAAACCATGCGATCCTTTCCGAATCACAGTACTTCGCTAGTGGTTAATAGGTACTCATCTATACGGGAAATACGCCTCTATAGTTAAAACCTCGGAGGTATCTAGTAGGGAGTAACTAATCTTTAGGTCTAAACCTTTAATTGATCGGCAGTGGTATATCCGCTATCGGGTCTTCAACATTACGTCTCCGGTGGGTCGACCAACTTTACACAATTTATATTATTTTTCAAAATCCTTTTAGAAGTCAGGAAGAGAAGCCAAAGATCATAGATCAGTATCCTAAATTCTAATATACTACAGATCTAGTTCTACTTACTGATATTAATTACCAAAGGCTTTGAAGAGAACGCCTATAGGGGAGCATCATTTGTAGAAGGCAGATAATTGTTTATCAATATTTTAATATTATTCCTCGCTTATCGTGGTCTCTATGAACTTCTAGGTTATTTGATATAGAATACTACTCGTACCTTTATACTATCTTTGAAACTCCGCCATTCAAATGGGTTGATTGTATGGGATATATATATTTTACACGGGATGTGGATCCGCACCTCCATGTTCCCCGTAACCTAAAAGATGTATATATATAATTTCTACGGAGTATATACTATCTCTTCCGTTAGAGGCTCATTATGTCCACTTAACTAGATATGAACTGGGAGCCCGGGTTGGTTGATCCGGGTCTCTTCTCTGTTAGAGGTCGGTCATCGCTTCTACGGCCTCTTATATCGGGACACAAGAAGACTAAGGTTGTTGATATTCCCTTGAAGCCTTCTTCAGATCTCCCTAATTAGCGATATTACAAATTTCAGATATACCAGAAAAAGGCAAGGAAGCAAATCGTTTAAGGAATATACCAACATCGTACGTGTTTTAAGTACACAAGCGGGTAAAGAGGACTAAGCGGAACTTGCACGAGCTTAGGTATCTGGTCTGAACCACCAGTATATCAATGCGGCCGTCAGAACGAGGATGATCACATGGAAAGAGAAAGAGGCCACTATGCCCGAACACTATTATACTGGTTCGTCAGATATTGGGCACTGGTCAATGTTAATCTTGCTTGGGATTTTAGGTAGATTGAAGGGCAGCCTCAGCGAAGCCGAATCCGTGGCATCGGCCGTTAAAGCGTAAATAAATATAGAGGAACTACCCCATATGGCACAGGGCGCCGAAGGCAAGTATCCTTGGTATACTAGCGCGGCATTGTACTATAACCTCGATTTTGACACTTCCTACAGTAGTATTCGTTAGAGGTCAGGGACCAATAAAAATAAATCAAGATGTATTTTTTCTCAAAGCATAGGAAAGCAAAGGACTCTAACTGCGGATATACAGATACCTTGTCTATGTAAGAAAGATAAAGAAAGCCATATACAATCCCGGGTCGGGGGGGGGGGGTTTCCAAAGATATGAGTTGTACATAGGCAATCAATCCAATTAGGCGGGCCGGTTATCTCACGAAGGGAACTTTTGCAAGGAAGAATGTCCCTACATAGACACGTAGGGCTACTCTTACACTAACTACATTATCCTATCTTTACTAGAAAGCCAAATGAAAAGAAAAAAAAAAACAAAAAAACGAAATAAAAAATAATCCCCTGACCCGGGATCGAACCAGGGACCTCAAGATAACAAGTTCCTTGCAGAACAGGGCAATTACAGTCTTGCGCTCTTCCAGCTGAGCTATCAGGGGAGGATATATTATAGGGCCAGATTTAAGAATAATAAGCCAAAAGCATAGACCAAGATAACCAAATCACCTCGCTATCCACCATCCATATTCCCAAGAACCACCAGCCAATATACCTCCTCCAACCAGACCAAAAAATACAACCAAACCAAGCAGATAACCACCCATGTTCCGACGCGCCCTAACCGCCGCCTCAACAGCGTGCGCATCACCCACAAGCACAATAACAAGCGCCTCATCCTGCAAGCTCCAACTCACCCGCCCATCATGGCACCTTGTACGCACACCCGAGCAAGAGCCAAAGCATAAGCCTAAAACGCTCTTCGCTCCTCTTCAATGATACCTTAACCCCAAAATCCAAACCCAAAACTAACCACAAAACCGGACCAACAGAACCCAAGCACCACCCGCCTCTTCACCACGACTCCATTCACAGCTTTCGCAGCATCACCACCAACCAAAAACCCCTCACCATTCCGCCTCTCCGCAAACAAAACCGACTCATCACCTCCCTCCTTCGAAGATGTCTATTACAGCCCTTACCAACCAAAGCGCCAATGGCCACCGGATATGTCCAAGCTGTCGCAGAAACACCAGTTCCGACTTGAGCGCAAGTACCGTCGTCGCGCGGCGCTGAAGTATGCCCGGCCGAAGTTTATGAAGGCTGTTACGCTGGCGCAGTGGGTTGTTATTGGATGTGAGTTTTTCTTCTTGTTGAGATTGCGGGTTTACACGGAGATTGGAGATTGGAGATGAATTGGGTGTAAACCTGCAGTGGATATTGTGCATGGATTTCGAAGAAGGATGCTGACTTTTTATGCTATAGTTGTCATTATCTATTCCGTGCTATTCATGGAGTGGGATACAGATGATACTGCGTTCCATGCGGTAAGTGCCCTGTCTGTCTTGGGGATTATGCGCATTTATATCTTGACTAACATGATTTCGTCTCATAGATTCGGGAGAAATTCTTCGCTGGTGTCCGGGCTGTATTCTCCAGTGCACCGCCTCCTGGCCCGAGAAGGGATCAGAAGGATAATACGGCGTCTGAGCAGAGCTAGTAGTCACATTCATGTCGATTTGTGTCTGATATCGATATTTTGTACAATATTCAACTAGATTCCCTACTTGCATCTACGGCCTACTAGAAAATCTCAAAATCTCAAAATTCAATAAGAAAAACTACTGTCGATTCATTCAATTCTCATATCTGTTCATAGGTCATTTGTCATGAAGAAATCCTGCGGAAGAACAGGCGTCGCTGTACCATGGAGAGAAGGAGAAAGAGACAGGGAAAAGATCATCAGTCTGTCTCTTTCTCGCTTTCTGCTCCGTCGCCTGTGCCAATATTTGGCTTCATTACATCATGTCCGCAGGACTTCTCTGGACAAGGAAATGCAGTCAACATGCCAATAACACCAAGAATGCCAACGCCTGTCAGAGATAACAGACCACCAATAAACTCCAAAGGTCAAGTAAACAAAAAAATACCAACAAGATAAGTTGGGATGGGGCTGCTTGAGGACCAGCCGTAACGCCGAGTCATGATAGTGTGAAAGCCAAAGAAAAGATAGGAAATAAAGACAAGAGAGGAATGGGAAATTCGTTAAATCGAACCGGGGGGTTGCGCACCCGGTTCTTAAAGCCAGCTGCGTAGATCGCTCGACGGGGTAGTCGGGCCAGCAGCTGGACGGTTGTCCGAGAAGTCCAGAGCAAGTTCCAGCCTGGGCGGCCGCTCGTCGATCAGGCCCTTTCTAGGGGAACCCGGCGCGGACTTCTTGGGGGATTTGGTGGGCGAGCCAGGTTCGCCTGCTCGGGGCGGACCTTCGCGCACAAAGGTATAAGGCCAGCCATCATCGGCTGCTGCTGCGACCCAGGTTCGCAGGCAATCATGCACAGAAGAATAGAACTTCTCTTTGCAAGTACGCAGGCTACCACCCATGACTTTCTCAAAACCAGATGCACGGAGCTCATCACGAAGTTGGTTTCGCTCATCAGGGGTGGGCAGCATGGCAATCAGGCCGTTCACAAGATCGAGATGTGCTGCAAGATAGTTGGTCGCATCCCATTCAACACCTCCAACGTATGGGGCAGCCGGAACAGGAGGACGAGGGACTGGGAAGTGGCGCTCGTTGTAAGGACGAGTGTCTACTGGTGTCTTCTCCCCGAAAAGGTCCTCTGACTTGGGGAGGGGAATCACATTCAGGTGATGAAGGAAAATCCAGAAGACTTCCTTGGTCACGTTGGTGACCTCCTTACACCACACTCTATAGGGTCGTGACTGATAAATGTTGGCAATGAAGGCCAGCGGCTGGTTATCCACTGGTGGCGCAGGATCCTTCAGATAAGAAAGGATCTGTTTGGCGCGCTTGGTCGCCAATTCACCAGCCGGAGCAGTGGAGAGCTGCGTGAATAGCAGGTTTGCAATGATTCCTCGAGTGGTGAACTCACTGGGACCCTTCTTTTCCTCGTCAAACAGCATATGCAGCAGAGCGGGGAAAAGCTCTTCCTCGATGGAAGCGAGGTGTGCCAGGGCCACAGATGTAGTGCACAGTGCCTTCAGACAGAGCAATGCCTCGTGCAAAAGGGTGTCTTCATGGTCCTCACTGTAAAACAGGTTAGTTACTGATCGGAATGAAGAGGGAAATAGAATACATACCGCCAGGTCATCTTCATAATTCGGTAGAGAAGCTGTACAATCTCGTCCATTCCTCCTTCAGTGATAAAGTCATTGACCCAATGAACAGTTTCGTTCCGTAGGAGAAGACGCAGCTTGTGCATCTTTCCCACTTCAACCATCTCTGGCTTTTGGATCTCTCTCAAGTAATGCACAAAGTCGGAAGGATCCGCCGCGGTATCGACAGCAGCTGCATCAGCAAGTGATGCCGTTGAAGCATTGGCCGAGAGGGTGGTGTAGACACCGACAGGCTGGGAAAGATCTACAGACCTTGGCCGACGGCTTGATGCTTCACTATCCCGTCGCAACTTTTTACCAGGCGACGAGGGGCCTTTGGTGAAGGTGAATCCGCGGCTCCTAGATCGTGACCGAGAGCCTTTACGGTCCTGAGGCTGGGAGTCTTCTTTGGATTCTTTGCCGCGTCCTCGACGGCTATCACCGGTTCCCGTGCTGAGAGGAGTGATGTTCTCCGTCCGATCTTTCTGGATAAAATCGGCCTTGATATTGGTATCAAGCGAGCGCATCTTGTCTCTCATGTTATGAGGGATATTCCTCGCATCCTAAAGACATGTTAGCCTTGTAATTCAAATTGTATCAAGTATGACCGGGTCAACAAACCAGCAGCTTCTCGAACTCGCTTTCGAGGTCCTTGGAGTTCAGATGCTGATGCACTTCAGCATCTCGCTCCTTTGCATTAAATGCCGAGATAGCAGCCTGTACACGAGAAAGCCGCTTGGGTTCTTCTTTCATGGTAGGCGGGGATGTTTTTCGTGGACTCGGTGGTCCCCTGCTCTTAGAAGAGGCACTATCAGATCGAACAGGGTCGCTTTCTCCCGAAGGTGCGCGCTGCAACCCCAGAATATCCTTCATTTTGCGGTTTCCTGTTAGGATGTCTGACTTGGGGCGAGGTTTGGAATCGCTCGATTTGGCGAGGGAGGGTTGATGGTAGTCATAGAAGTTGCGTTGCTGGCTTGGCCCGTAGCCCTTGGGCGTATAGAGAGAGACCTCGTCCGCCACGGTTCGCCCTAGGTCGACGGTCGAGTTCGGTCTCGAACGACCAGTGGGCTCTTTGTGAACCGAGGCTGAGTCCCGCGACCAGACTGGGGATGGCATATTATCAATCAGGTCGGTCGGGCTGCGGTTTTCTTTATCGCGACTCTGCTTTGAGCCATCCTTTCTTCCCCGTTGGGACCTTTTGAGGATGGCCGAGAGACTGTTGGATGATTTCGCCTTCTTCGGCGACAGATCCTCATTCTGCTCGGGCGTCTCATCCGATTTGCTATCCTTCCGCTCCATGTAATTTCTCAGGGACTTCAATGAGACAGCACTCTTGGTCTTCTTATGTAGGGCACCTTTGCTTTCCTTGCTACCCATCTTTGGCCCGGCCACTCCATGATCGCCCGCATCACGATTGGGGACAATCTCACTGAGCGGGCGGTAGCCGGCAATCAAACCAGGCTCCTCCGTGAATGGGAAAGGGATGTTCTCGGTTGGCTTGCTTCTCTGCAGAGGCCGCGGGGCCACGGCATCGTCGGCTGATTGGTTTCGTTTATGAGTTTTGGACGACATTATGGCCCGAAACATGGACTGTTTGGTAGGGGATCGGTTCGCATCGTCAAAGATTTGGGGACCAGAGGTACTCGCAGCCATTGCTATCCTCTTTGACCAGCAACTAAATACATCTTGTTAGCAGCTGGAGTGGATGAAGACCTGCGGAGGGGAACGGGTAGTTGCAGTTTGAACTCACGGGATCTGTGGAAACAAACGCAGAATAAAACAACAACGCGGGCACAAAAGGAAAAGGGTGATAGTCAAGTATAACCCTTAAATTTCAACAAAGAACAAAAAGGCGGGGAAGCAGATAGGCCTGGTGGAAGGAAAAGAGAAGATCAGACGATGGGCAAGCTGGGGAATTTGAAGAATTAACGGCGCCTTGCTGCCAACAGCAACCGTCATCGAGTATCAAGATATTGATCCACTTGCCTTGACTTAGCGTGTGAGACGATCCTTGGGGTTGGCTGGATTGATGGTGGAGGAGTAAACAACGTGCGGGTAAAGAGGTTGCGAGGGGCAACCAAGGGACTTGGCGGTGAACATGGGTATTAACCTTCGATGTACTTAGACAGGACATGTCATATTGCATATTATTGTATTTATTGCCCATTCATTTGGGGGGATTTGGGGTTATTTTAGGTATGCATACAGTCCTTGCATGTTCTTTTTTCTTTGTTTTGTTTTGTTTTGTTTTGATTGTTATTGTTATTTTTGTTATTCCTGTTGAATCGGGGTGGATTGTATGTGGATTATACGTAGATATATTGGATAGATCCTTGATTGGCATATTGGCATATTGGCATTACTGGATACATCTACTTAAAAAATATAATATCTATATTTCACTTCTCTTATAGAGTTTACCTATGTTAGTTTGCAATTGTCATTCCTCTTTGTTATTCTTAACCACAACATCCAACTCATCTGTGCCGATGCCGGCAGGACTGGCCTAATTGAGAATAAATACATTGTGTTTACATGCACTTATGTAGAGTAACTCCCAAGCCACTTCCCCCCGATCTTCTGATCATATTTTATGTAGACTGTGCATACAAGTATGACTCCGACCGTTTACTGTTTGTGTGGAATTCCATCTACCGTTTGCGACCTCCGGTGGCAAGACATTAAGGCACTTAAACCTCAAAACCCTTAACATAAAAAGACACAAATCAAGAAGAGTAGAATCACGGGGATTTGAAGCGATAACTCAAGTGAGACAAGTGTGGTTTACATACTCCATACGGGTTTCCTGTTCTAGAACGGGAAACGAACATCGGGCGGTTTCGGACTCAGGATTTCCCCAAGTTACCCATTGAATGTTGACCTTCTTTGGCACCCCAGAATCCAAGGCTTAGTTGAAGAAATCATCAACATCCACAGAGCCAAGACAATTGAGCCAAGACAACCGAGCCAAGCCTGCAACCATGAATTGCCCCTCGCGGACCGACGACACACTTCAAAACCCGAGCTGGAATCAAAGCCCACCGCCCTTCAGTCCGGACACCACTACGCGGAATGACTTCAATGGTCTCGCCAATTCCAGAGTCCATCGCAGACATGCCAATTCTGCAAATGCAGCAGGTGATGATCCGTTATCCATCGATGACAGACCCAACAGTCAGCAAGATCGAGACCCCGGAAAGGAAAAGGTGCCAAGCGGCGAAGTGATCGCTGCCGACCCGGGAGGTGATTCACCCCCGAGGAGCAGCGGATCACCTCGCCAACCTTTTTTTACTTTCTTGACGTCTTCTACTCTGAACTGCGCTCAAACTCTGGTTAAATTCAGCCGTTTCATCGGTCCTGGTTTCCTCATCGCTGTCGCCTATATCGACCCCGGAAATTATGCCACCGATGTCGCAGCCGGTGCAGACTTCAAGTACTCCTTGTTGTTCATCGTTCTGCTTTCCAACCTATTTGCGATCCTTCTGCAGTCCCTGTGTATCAAGTTGGGCTCTGTGACTGGTCTGAACCTGGCCGAAAATTGCCGAGAGCATCTTCCGAAATGGATGGTGATTATTCTCTATATCCTCGCAGAAGCGGCCATTATCGCAACTGATATTGCAGAGGTGAGTGTCACGTTTTGGCCCAGAGCATTTGAATCGATGTACTGACAAACTTGAAAGGTGGTTGGATCAGCGATCGCGTTGAACTTACTGTTGCATATCCCCTTGGTAGCTGGTTGTGCTATCACATTGGTGGATGTTCTTTTCATTCTCATTTTCTACCGACCCAATGGCAAGATGTGGGGGCTTCGACTGTTCGAGTTCTTTGTCATGGCTTTGGTGTTAGGTGTTGTTGTTTGCTTTTGCATTCAGCTCTCTCTCGTAAAGGACCAGTCGGTTGGCGAAGTATTCCGCGGATACCTGCCATCTTCGGCCATCGTTCAATCCGAAGGGTAAGTCTATTCAATCTGCCTCGTCGCTGCCCCCGCAAAATTTCTCAGCTACTAACGCACCTACAGTCTTTACCAAAGCTGTGGAATTCTCGGTGCCACTGTTATGCCACACTCTCTATTTCTTGGTAGCGGCGTGGTTCAATCCCGTCTCAAGGAATTCGACGTCAATTCTGGTTACGTGGAGACTACAGTGCCTCTAGGCAACGCCGACGGCGAAGTCAAATATCGCCCGTCGATCCATGCAATCCGCGGCTGCATGAAGTACTCGATCATTGAGTTGTCACTGTCACTTTTTACTTTCGCCCTATTTGTGAACAGCGCAATCCTAATTGTCGCGGGTGCGGCTCTCTATGACGTTCCTGACGGAGGCAATGCCGACCTCTTCGGAATTCACGACTTGCTCTCCAAGTCGATCGCACCAGCTGCCGGCTTGGTATTTGCTCTCGCCCTGCTGCTATCGGGTATTTCCGCTGGAATTGTCTGCACAATTGCCGGCCAAATGGTGAGCGAGGGGATGCTGAACTGGACCATTCGACCATGGCTTCGAAGACTCATCACTCGCTCGATCAGTATCATTCCCAGCATCATCATTGCTGCGGCTGTTGGCAAGGAGGGTCTTGACAAGACCTTGACTGCGAGCCAGGTTGTCTTGAGTGTTATTTTACCATTTGTTTCAGCGCCACTTATCTGGTTCACTTGTCTCAATCGCTACATGTCCGTTCGGACCGAAGAACCTTCCGAGCGAGAGGGTGAAGTTGATGTGATGACAGTTCCGATGCGGAATAACCTACTCACTTCGGCGGTTACAGTTCTTGTGTGGGTTGTCATCGTTGTGATGAATGTGGCTCTGCTGGTGCTGGTGGGTATGGGCAAGGCATCTTAATCTCTAGTTATGCTTTGCATGACACAGAAGATGCATATCTGGGACGATAGGAATGACCTAGCACGTCACTGATTGCAGCAAAAACAGATCCATGGAGCATGGAAATGCATATGCTAATTGCTATGGTATGACGCATGGATGGAATGAGTGGTTAAAATATGATATGAGCGTAGCTTATTGCAAGTTAAAATAAACACCCAATCAACTCCACTGCCTGTGCCTTGACACAGAGAAGAACACCTAGTTGCCGCTAAACAAAAGCACGCTTTAACATTAATCTTATCCAAGTCCGCCGGCGGCCTCCTTGACCTTATGTTGCTCAGGCGGCTCATCAATAAACTGCGGGGGCGCCACCTCATCTTGTAAGAAGCTCGGCATAGCACTCTCACCCATGCTGCTCTCGAACATGGATTCCTCGCCCAGCGCCTCAAGCTCCGCATCCAACTCGGCCTCATCGACATCCTCAGGGACATCATAGGCCCGGGAGATACTTTCTTGAATCTCATTCCCGACCTCCATCAGATCCGCCATCTCATCCTGCATCTGCTCGATCTTATCCACATCGACCTTTCCATACTGCTTCTTGAGTTCCTTGGTCGTGGTCTTCATCGCATCCACCGTCGTCATCACATTCTTCAAATTATCCTGCATCATCCCCGCCTGCTCCATGTTCCATGATTGTTGGGAGAGCTGGTCGCGCTGCGCCTCGTATTGTTTTCGTCGCTGAAGGACCTTGAGCGCTTTCTGTCGGAGGGCATTCTTGCCCGGCCCGTCGCGCATCTTGGCGATCTTGGTTTGGTATGTGGAGAGTTCGGAGTTGAGCGCTGCTAGTTTGACATCTATGCTGGAAACTCGAGTGTCGACCTGTTCTATTGTTAGTGGGGTTATCTTGAGGGGCGGGGATGGATGCCTTGGATCGGGCTTGTGCGGGCATCGTACATTGCCAATAGCGCCTTCAAGAGTCGGCTTGGGGCCTGCACTCTTTGTGCCGAATAGTCGGTTCATGATGGTGGGTTGGGGGGGGGGGGGGGTTATTATTGAAAGGTGAGGGTGAGGGCAAATAGGCAGCGGACTTTGAGAGCGATTCCAGACCGCGCGTGGCCAGTGCTCAATAAAACCGCGATGGGTGGGCCGAGGTGGTGATTAACCAATAGCTGGGATAGAGCTGGGAAGAGCTGGCGAAAGTATAGAATAAACGAGAAGTCTTGAATTATTTCCTATGTAAGTAAATACGTTATGTACGTAGACCGGATTGCCTGGAGCTACTTCTTGGCTTTCCCTTTCCGTTTTGGTCCTGAGGTCATGCCGCTTTTCCCTCAGAGTAAAACTGAGCACGACCCTTTATTAGATAAGCTCACTGATCTCCCGAGGTCCCGGGAGGTCCACTTGGGGGCTGCGTGAACCTGTGGCCTGGGTGCCCACCTGAACTGATATCCTTTCGAGGGGCCTTGGCTCTGAACCTCCCTTGTCAAGTTCAGCCATCTTCCTGGTTGAGCTTAAGTATGATAAGCTTACAGAAGAGATACTGCCTGCTTCCTACCGGACCTAGGTCTGGATTCTGGAAGGACAAGCTAGACTTAACAAGGGTATTGTTCAAAACTAGTTGCGTCTTGGTCTTTGCGCATGACATGTACAAACTTGTGGATTGTGATCGAAAAGTACCAATAAAAAATAAAAAAGTCATCGCCCGGAGGCGATCCGGCAGCTTGAGATCAAACGGCACTCAAACTGAGGATGGACGGGGATCCAAAGTAGCGGTGCCAAATGGTTGCCAACGACAACCGCTAGGCCAAATGCCCGCCCATCCGTTCATATATATTGAGCAGTGCTATTTCTCATACGAAATGAAAATAAAAAACGAATTGAATTCAAAAACCTACATTCTCCAAGTTGATTTCCTAAACATAACTGCTCCATTTCCCTTCACACCAAGCCCAGAACTTATTCCCATAACCCAGACCCCCTTCCTCCTTGGTATCCCCGGCCTTGATGATATCCTGTCGCGGAGTAGCTTCATTGAGGCGGATCCGGCCCCAGGGAATGATGTACGAACCGCTCTTTTCTAACGTGACATCGGGCGAGAGTCCAGCATAAAGTTCCGTGTACGCGCCGTAGATCGCATCACTCAGGAGAACCTTGTTCAAGACGAACATGACGGCTGCAGGGGTCCCATTGAAGGAAGCTGTTTTCAAGAAGCCCGGGTTTAGACAAACACTGATGATTCCATCCTTGGCGTATCGACGAGCAAATTCCCGACTGAGGATCCAGGTGCCCGCTTTGGATGCCCCGTAGTTCTCAGTGCGGTCCTTCGTTCCTTTGTCTAAAAGGTCGAAATTTATGCCGTTGGGTGGTGAGCCGGCCTCTGCCAGAGCGCTCGATGTCCAGATAACACGAGTCTTGCCAGTCCCGCCGGAAGCAGCGGCGGCGGCGGCGGCGCGCAGCTGTGGGAGGAGGAGTTTAGTAAAAAGAAGTGTCGCAATACAGTGCATTCCTATCATAGGCTCGAAGTCTTGGGCTGTGCGTTGGCCGATCGTGACGGCGTTAGCGCCGGTGCCGGCATTGTTCCACAGCACATCTAGCTTATCCTCCTGCTTCGCGAAGCTTTCTGCTGCTGCTTTGACGACCAAGAGATCGTTCAGGTCCAGATGCAGGAACTTCAGTTCGCCACTGGTATTCTTAGATGTCGATGCCTCAGTGATCGTTTTGATGACCGCTTCTGCTTTGGTCTGCGAGTTCAAGATGGTTAGGAGAGTTGGGAGCCAAAAGACAAGTGTCTGGACTCACCTGAGATCGAGAAGCCATATAGACAGTTGCTCCGCCGGTGTAGAGGATCTTGCACAGCTCAAGTCCAATACCTGCATTCCCACCTGTCACAATAAAAACGCGACCATTTTGCGAGCCTGGGGGGACGTTTGCCTCAGTGAAAGCTGGAGCAGGAGGATATGCTTGGGTTAGGGTGGCGCGGAGGCTTGAAAAGGGCGCCATGCTTTTGCATTGATGAACATATGATACTCGTGATATAGAAACATTTGGCTCATGCTTGCGGTTTATGTCTTATAAGGAAGATATCATAAGGAAGATATCACAAGGAAGATATCAAAAGGAACAGACTCCAAATTAGCTCGGGTGGATTTCTAATGAGCAGGGGGGTTATTTCTAAGCACAGTCCGTACTTTCGTATATCTAACCTTCGCTTAATGTGGAGATTACTACTCCGTAGATAGAACTGGAACGCGTCTGATTCGCCATCTTAGTTGTTGATGGCGGCCACGGGTAGATGCGTTCGTCCGGTCCGACTGTACGGAGTACATTCGGGGTTGCTCCACTCCCCACACAGTGGACCAATGCTTGTTTATCTCCTACTTCATGTCTACTTCATCATATACGCACATTGTTTCCTAAATGTAGTTATATGTAGCAGCCATACAATTATACCACCTTGGAATTATTTTCTTTGTTTTTATCTATGTTTTGGCTGTATCCATCTAGAATTGGCCGTACAGTTTAAGTCTTCGGCAGCCATACTCCCAGCCATTTCCCACTATTCAGCTAGTTATTATAAAGTAAAAAGATGAAGCAATAGGCAGAACTATAAGAATCCAAATGTGCATTATAGAGTAAAATAGCAGAGCCGATGAATCAATACTGGAATCCAATAAGAAGTACATGTATTTTGTAAACTATCAGCCTATGTAAAACGCCTTAAATCGCTTGAATCAAGTAGTTTTTAGTTCGCCTGATGTTCGAAGCATTTTGGCCAGTTGGATTAACATGGTGGTTTAGTCGAGTAAAATAATCACATGAAAGAAACAACTGAAGTTACGTTTTAGGAAAGGAAGTAGAAAATGAGAGAGATAGGTGAATTAAAAAGGAAGGAACTATCTCTCTATAATATCAAAGGTAGAAAGCCTGCCACATGTAATCACTCACATGATGCATCACAATAGAAAGTATAATGGTTAAACACGGGATGCATAGGCGCCACGACGTCCACGCGCAGTAATAAGAAAGATCGAAACAAAAGAATGGACATCCAAGGCCAATATTGAATAAAGCTTTGTGCAATACATGTGAAAAGAACCCCAATCCACACCCAACTAGTGGTACAGCTTAGCAAAACATGGTCACAGATCATAGATCTATGATTCCCTGGCTAAGGTCTAAGCCCGCTTCAGTTCTTAACCTTTGTAGTGCCATCGAGGGTAACAACGCGCTTGTTGTTGTAGGTGTCCTTCAGGAATTGTTGGGAGTTGTGCTTCCCATCCTTGATGAACTCGTCGTTCCAGGCCATCCAGTAGGCCCAGGGAAGGTTCTCCTTTGCCTGAAGCTCAGGGTCAGGGATGGACCCAACTTCCGCCAGCGCAAGGACTCTCTCACTCTTGGTGACATTTCGCAGCTCGTCGAATTTATCTTCGAGAGCACCGTGGTCACCAGCGTTGCCATAGTAGTCAATAGTGGCAATATCGCACTTGTCATTTCCGGGGTACCACTTGGAATCGGCAGTGTTGCAGACCCACACGATGTTGTGAATGTTGTGCACGCGGGTGATGCGGTCGTAGACGATGTCCCAGAGTTTCTTGAAGGGAGCTGGGCCTTGAGCTCCCCACCAGAACCATCCACCTTCCGGCTCGTGAAGCGGGCGGAAGAGAATCGGAACGTCTGCATCCGACAAACGCTTGAGCTGAACCGCAATGGCATCGATATCCCGAATCAATAGTCGGTAGTCCGTTCCATTCCCGCGGCGGCCAAGAGCACTGGCTACATTGAAACAGGTTCCCTCGGTGTAGAATCCTTTATACCATGGCTCTTTTTCGGTCTCGAGCAAACAGGTCGGGGCATACCAATGCCAGACAAGAGCATTGATACCGCCTTCCTTGTCAAACTTGATGGCTTGCTCGATAGTCTCACCCTTGCTTCCGTGGGCAACGCCAGAGGGCGAGTAATTCATGAGGTCGGTGCCCAGGATGGCCGGAGTGACGCCGATATTCTCCTTCACCCATTCCAAGCTGGACAGTTCCTGCTGACCAGAAATGTAGTGCGAGCCGTACTGAGACTGGATATACTTGAGGAGCTCCTTGGCCCGGGGAGTGGCAGCCTTGTCAATGTTGTCGTAAGACAACCCGGCGGCCAGCGTCGAGGCAAGAAGAGAAAAGAGCGAAAGTCTGGTGAACATGATGGAACAAGAGCTAGAAGAAAGAAAGGATGAATGAATGAATGATAATTGGGTGCTGATAATGCTACATGCGAGAGGTTTCTCTCTTATAAGTTTGACATGTCGCTGATATGTGTATGTAGTCCACGTATGGACCCTTGGAATCAAGATGAAACTACAATTTGATTCATTACGACATACATCAAGGTTTCTTTTATTAATTTATCCACCGTAAGACGTAATATCGTTCGTTATGTCTTTAAACTATTTACACTCAGCCCCTACCGGTGTTTCAAGCAGGCGAACCAGTCTTGTACATGATTTTGCCCCACTTGGACTGGAGATAGTTCGGAGAATTACCTACATAGGTATAATCGAGGCGGACTATGTACCCGGATTGCCTTTTCGGGCTTGTGCCGCACGGTTGAGCCCTGCACGGTTAAAAGTTAAATTCATCTTATGTGCTTATGTTGTAGAGCGGAACTTAGTTAACTAGGTACCACAATATATTATGTAATTGGAATAAAGTTATGGCTTCTGATACTACATCCTTCATTATACATTGTTCATAGGATCCAGTCGAAATATAAGTGTAGTTCAGAGTAGTGGTTGAGGAGGAAGCTTTTTATCTCACATTCATACACTCCGTACGCGTCCTTTTGATAGTTGCCTTTAATTCTCAATTTAATGCAGACCAACAGTGACTTTGGATTTGGAGATTGCATTCCGTTTTCATTTTGAGTTAACCCGTCTTAGCTTTAACTCGTGCGGCCCCTTTTCGTTTGGCCCCAGGGTGTGGGGTTGTAATCTTGGTAGCGAAGTGCCGAGTACTATCCAGTATTGCGCCGACAGTGAGGGCCTCTAGGACTGATCTGCAGATCTACAGGGACATCAGATGGTATGAACGCAATCCGAAACAAAGGTAAGTCAGTCCTAAACCAATCAATAACACCAATTGAGATTATCCAAACCGACTAGGAAAGCTGTCTAAGTAGTTGCGTAATAATTATTTACAGTATGTCTTTTTGCTAGTCTTTTTAGAAGTATGCGAAGGCGGCAAAAAGCATAAACTGTGCAGGGGACCTTTCCATGTATAACCTTGGATTGGAGAGCAGTGATAGGGGCACTAGTCGCAATTTGAGCTAGGAAAAGGGTGTCAGTGTGGTGCCAATTAAATTCCCGGTACTTTGGCACGACGAGCCGTCCGGTGAAGGAATATATGACCACCGGCATATCGCCTACAGAACTATACCCGATAGACTAGACGAATATGCTGCTGCCTGGTAGTAAAGGGTATATGCCATCACAACAGTAGTCACTGTCGGACACTGTTAGATCACCAGCGCCTTTTCTCGCCCCAAACGTGGCGCACCACGCAAACCTTAACTGGAGTGGAAAGACCTACAGTGCGGCCGCTACTGCGGGTGGCGCCGTGCCCACAGGACGGAGGCGTTGGAACCCTTGGTGCAGGCTCTGTTGATGTTACTGTTGCGGTTACCTAGGTATCGTTGTTGATAGGAGTGCGTCCGCGGTCTAAGAATGCGATTTTTTTTTAATGCTTGTTTTTTTCTCGTTTCCATACATTCGTTCGTGGTTGGAAAACAAAAAACTCACTGCATTTCCCTTTATAAACGCGTTGTATATGTACCGTAGGAGCTTCGCAAAGGAAATATAAAGGATGTGCTGTGATAGGCGAGACCCTATTGCACCTTGTAGTCAATTCCACCTCTCGCAGCCTCGTAAAAGTTATGAATTGGAGCCATTCATAAATACTAGCTAGCTTAATAATGATAATTATAACATTTATTTTGTGGGTTTTATAAACCGTGAATTAAAATGTGAATAAGTGATTAATCTCGAAACTAGATGACTAGGTCGTCTAGTGAAATAAGAAAAAAGATGAGAGGATTAGCAGTGTACTTATCTTATAAAGATACTTGACCGAGTTCTCCCCTCTATGTAAAGCCTTTCTAGAATCTCGGAGTGGTTGCCGCGATTCTATCGACCTAACGGAAACGCCGGAATGTTTAACCAAGTACGATACCTACAAATATATAGAGAACTAACCAAGAACCGACATTAAACCCTCACGGAAAACGGAAAACACCCTGAGAAGTGAGTTAGTAGTCCTTCTCTCACGTTGGCCACTACTAGGATGTGTATTTAGCGAATGCTTTCTAAACTCTTTATATTTAATGCGGGAAACGCTAGAGTATTGATCTCCGTTACCACACCAAGCTTCAATATTATCGTGAGTGCACTCTATATAAAACCTACGTAGGTAGAATATATCATACGCTTATCTAGAAATCGACAGCTCAGATACGGCAAAGTTTCTGCAATTGCTGGTCTACTTCGGTAACCAGAGCCTTTAGTAGGAGCTTTTCCACATATAACCTTTGACTATATAATTAATTTCGAGTTTCAACTTTATAATAGTACGACGATCTAAATTAATGCCTGGCAATATGAACCAGTAAGAGAGTTATGAACCGGTGGCATACTTAGTCGCCCGTAACTAATTACAGATGAAGTGTCATTCTAGGCAGTGATAAGAACCTTGACCGAATAAGTCCAATTAGCATCTAAATTTTAGACCATACATACTTGTGCGTATGAATGGAAATCAAGCGCAGTCTATAAGAATGTTGATATAGACTATGTTGATGCGACTATTAGTAGGGTTGATACGGCACCCTTCCCCGCTCAGCTGGTCATGCACACGGCTTTTCAGCGGTTCCTCAAAGATGATGTGATCTATGATTGTGCACCTGATCGTTGTATTAGAAAAGTAGACAAGCTCAGAACTGTATACAGGAAACGTCATTTGGTGCCTGAGGCTACAATATACACGTGATCGTAAAGTCCATTCAAAGTTTCATTCAAAGTTTCAGTTCAGATGGTTTTTATACCCAAGTTTTCACCTCAGGAGGTGTTTGCTAGGAGATTTCGCAAAAGGCATGGAGTGGAATCATCAGATAATATACATACTATCCGCTAGTATCTAGATCCTTGTATTTCACCGTGGCAGTTAAGTTGGGCTACGACGTGGGACAGGACATTGAAGGTATTGGATACTTTCTTTGGCACACAAATCTGGCGGGGAAGGATTGTACCCAGTACCCACCGTCATTTTCATGCAGCTGACCCCATGATGAGATGAGATGGAAATTTAAAAGCACCGGAATAAATAAAGTAAGATTAAAAAAAAGAACATAATAAAGATATAATTCCCATCAAAGTCACCCATATTCAGGGATCTGGTAGTTCATTCTTATCTGGAGGTTTTTATCCCCGCGGTGATTACATACGTGTTTCCGCCCCTGCTTCTACAGGGCTCGTGGCCATCAGGGATCGGTAATCGATCAGCACAGCTTCCCCCGAAGCGGAACCTCTCTTCTCTCTTCAACTGCTTCCTTGATGGACAGGAGTTGAGTCACTACTAAGCGTCTCACTCTCTCACTCTCTGTGTGTCGAGTCTGCTCATTTTGACTCTCCAACTCCACTCCCCATTTCTTCATCTTCCCCTCCCCAAACCCACAGGGAGGTTCAGATTTCTCTATTTCTTCGTCATTCCCTCAAGATTGAAGGTACGATCTATTAAGGGCTCTGTCTTCTGGTTCAGAAGGTCCTTTAAACCCCCCTGACCAGATCCTCCAAATCCGTCCGTCGCACCCATTCGGTGAAGGCGGCCTGCTTCACGGGTACACATCATCGGGACTGCTGGTGATGCAAGCGTATGAACCCGATTGCTAATAATTCTCTATTCGCACAGCGCTAGACCGCTTCACTTTTCAATCGATTATCTCTCTAGCTCCAGTCATTTATCAGCCGTGACGGTCGAACGTACCCCACTCAATCTGCGCGACCTGGTCTCTGTGTGGACTCCACGCTTGGCTTGCCGGTGTATCGGCCTGTTGCGCAACCTCTCCTGGGAACCCGATCTTTCGACCAACCCTTGTACCATAGACTGCTCCGTTACGACATCCCGGAGACGAACGAAACGAATCTATTTTATGAATCATTTCCCTCGGCTATATACTCCATCATGTTTTGGCGCTTTGGGGGATATGCGAATATCTCCACCATCGATACCCTACTTGACAAACCCGATGTCACTCTCGAAGAACTCTTAGACGAGCCCGAAATCATTCAAGAACTGAAACAGCTTAATACGAAACTCATTGAATACCTGCGCGAGGACCATGTCTTGAAACGGCTTATGGACTATGTCACTGCACCAAGCTTGGTGAGTGATGATGAAGAGAACGATGAAGATGATACGAAGGACGCTTCGGAGAAGGACAAGGGTGATGCCGCGTCCGCGGAGCAGACGGACACAGACGAGGAGAAGGAAGGGGATCCGCTGAGGGATATTCTTGACCCGGAGGACCTAGACAAAGTTGAGAAGAATCGTCTGAAGCATGCTTATATCGCTTGTGAGATTCTCTCATCAGAGACCTGGTCCATCCTCGAATCTATGATGGCCAACCCTTCATACTTGCAAGACTTCTGGGGCTTCCTGCGACGATCCCCACCTCTTGATTCATTGCAGGCAAGCTACTTCACAAAAGTAAACGAGACTTTGCTTGATAAAAAGACCGAGGAGATGCTGGAGTTCCTCAAGACGCTCGATGGGATTGTCCCGGCATTGTTGCAGCATGTTGATAACCCGATGGTCATGGATCTTCTCTTGAAAATTATCAGTCTCGAGAAAGCAGAGGGTGGACAGGGTACTGTCGACTGGCTCAAATCCCAGGATTTGATCCCCAACCTTCTGTGTTTCTTGTCGCCCGATCGCCCAGCATCAGTTCAAACCTCAGCAGGTGACTTCCTGAAAGCGATCATTACTATATCTGCAAACGCAAGCCCGAACGACCAGTCATGTATTGGTCCTAACAGCTTGACACGTCAGCTTGTCTCGACCCAGTGCGTACAGCAGCTTATCGATGCTATGCTCAAGGGCGGCAATCCCCTGACCGTAGGCGTGGGTATTGTCATTGAGGTAATTCGCAAGAACAATTCCGACTATGATCCGGAGTCCCTTGGCGGACCCGATACAATGCTCACCACTTACGACCCAATTTACCTTGGAACGTTGCTGCGCCTCTTTGCCAAACATATTCCCCAGTTCATGGCTCTCATTCAAAGTTCCCAGCACACTATTCATGATGGAAATAAGCTCAAGACTGTTGAGCGAGGAAAGTTGAACTCTGCATGGGGTGGGCAAATTGAGCCGCTTGGTTTCGACCGATTCAAGACGTGTGAATTGATGGCAGAGCTGCTTCATTGCAGTAATATGGGACTTTTGAATGAACCAGGCAGTGATGAGTACGTCAAGCAGAGAGACGAGGAGCGTGAGCGGTTGATCCGTGAAGGGGTTTTCGATCCACACCAAGATGAGCATTCCGGAGTTGATTGTAATGATACCACGGCCGATTTCGCAAACGATTCAGCCTTCGATTCTGGATCCCCGGAAGATATCAAGACCACAGAAGTGCCACACGCGGGCGAAGAAGAAGGATTTGAGGATGTTGGTGCATCTGGTGTTTTAGTGGGCACAAAATCGAGTGCCGACACAACGACTACTGCAGACTCGCAGCCAACAGAGACGGTCAGCGAAATTCCTCCCCCGGAAACCACAGCAGCAGAAACGGTGTCTTCCGAAGAAATCAAAAATCCATCTGAAAGTTCCTCCGAACCCATTGACCCCTCGTCGCCTACTATTGGTCTCCCTGACCAAGTTGGCAGCATGAATCTTGAAAGTGAAGCACAGGGCGAGCAGCAAAAGCCTGAACAGGACAACCAGGATGTGGCTTCTGTCTCTCAAGATGTCCCAGCTCCTCTCTTTTCGAAGGAACAAGCATCAGAGTCAAACTCGGCCCCTGCCGATCAATCAGAAGAAGCATCGAGTGTTACTGCACAGGCCGAGGAAACAAGCGTTCTGAACGACGGAGGCGATGAGGATTCGGCCGAACAATATATCCAACTCGACACTGACGGGCGACCCGTTGTCGGTGATTACTTGAAGATCCAGTTTGTGGAGAACAAAGTGGTCCCAACGATACTGGTTGGTATTTCTTTTGGAAAACGGTGAACATCTATGCTAACCATTGATAGGGCTTCTTCTTCCGTTTCCCATGGAACAACTTCCTTCACAATGTTGTTTACGATGTGATTCAACAAGTCTTCAATGGGCCCATGGAGCGTGGCTACAACCGGGCACTCGCTGTCAATGTATTTGACACCGGTCGAATCACCACCGCAATTGTTGAAGGACAGAAGCGCAGTGATGAGACCCAGCGAACGAAGCAAATCCGCCTCGGATACATGGGACACCTTACTCTTGTTGCAGAGGAAGTCGTTAAATTCAGCGAGCGCCATCCGCCAGAGTTGCTTTCACGGTCCGTTATGGAGAGCGTGCTGAATCCTGACTGGATTGAGTACGTCGAACAGACTTTGTCAGAGACTCGCGAGCGGGACAATGCCATTCTCGGCGGCGTTCGTCCCGATATGTCGGTTGGGTCTCGCCAGACTAGCCTCAACAATACCAACTCTGGCCAAGGATTCTCTAACTCCAATGCTCTGGCGGATGCAGGATTGAATGGAGGAATCGGTGGCTCAACCTTCCAGAGTTTCGATCTCAGCCAAGGAAGTGCTTCCGGTGGAACATTTGGAGGTGGCACCTCTCTTTTGAGTGGCTTTGCCAGCTCAAGCGATGACGAAGATGAAGAAATGGAGGACCAGGACGACAGAGACTCCGGCAATGCCGATCAAGGCGACACTGACAATGTGGGTGACCTCTTCCCGATTGACATAACGGGGCACGATCCTTAAACGACACCGTGCATCCCCCGTTATATTCCCCTTCTCGATTCTCCCTTTCTCTTCTTGGTTTTTGATCTTAATACCCCCTCCCCTAAATGTATCGAAATCTATAGCGGGAGGCAACCAGGCTGGGGTTTCAGGTAGAGGGCTTGATCGCTAACGCTCTTTGGATGGCATTGACCTCCTGCGGGTGTTCCGGATCTCTATCTGCCTATTTACAGTGTCCCTCTCTTGTAATCTCTGTGGGTTTGACTCAAACTGGTGTTATGCCTGTTGGCTGATGTTCACTGCCGACAACGCCTTGCAAATCCCAGCCCAGAGAATCTTGTCATTTTTGTACTGAACTGGTTTTCTGCACTTTTCCCGTTCCTTTCACAGACCATCGGCCATGAAATGTATTTCCTATTTACTAACATGACTTTCTAATAGGTGTTGACAAGTTCAGCCAGTCAACCTATTCCTATCTTACCCCCACCACCTGCTCCATTGAGCCTCGGTCCATCCCGGGCACGCCGTCAGTTAGCCGCGCGCCTTGCCGCCCAAAAGCAACAACCATCAGAACATGAAGAGGGCGACGAGGAAGACGGAGGGGCTGAAGGAAGTGGGGACCGAGAGTCAGACTGGCCGAGCAACCCATTCGTAATTGCAGGGATCGATGATGATGCGGAGGGAGGCAGCTCCGCGTTCCCTAATAGTGACTTTGGTTCAGCCAATGCCAAACACTCACCTACCTTCCCAGAATCGGGATTCAGCCCTCCAGACTCACTGTCGACCAACTCATCTGAAGATGAAGGTGATGGCCATGCCGAATCCGTGAGGCGCCAGGTTCGTGTTCCTCTCGAAGTCGAGGATGACGACGATGATGAGATGGGCGAGATGGTCGGACCGAGTGGCATTGGCATGATGGACTCCGACGATGAGGACGAGGCTATCATCAATGAATCCCTTGGTTACTCCAACCTCTCGGGCCCCGGCCGATACAACAACTTACGCCGATCCCGGGCCGTGAGCTCCCATTATGAAGACGAGCAAAACGACAGCAGTGATGGCGAGGATGATGGATTGGTGGAAATTGTGGTCCCTGGCCGCAAGTCCTCGACCTCGAACTAAGGGACTCATTTGCATTTGATTGCGTGGCCGTGACGGTGCATCCCGCCGGGAGAAACGGTGGGGGTTTTTACGTTGCCGTCGCGGCATGGCGTTTGTATATACACTTTCCATCGATGGAGTAGCCATGGGGTTCTGCATTTATGATCCTTAAGTTCTGCATGGAGAGCTTTCTGGTCTGATGTTTTATTTGTGTCCTTGCATGTATCGCATGCTACCTTGCCTGGGAACGGCTTACGAGTCCGTGGCTTTTGATTGTTGGCATTCGCCTGTGTACGATAGTTGAAGTCTGGAGAAGCGAATTGATTTAGTTTGAGAAATTAGTATAAAACCCCTGTAGATCAGCCTTAAAGTGCCCATATTTCATAGATCATTCTTCCAAGATGCGTAAATAAGAACGTCGAATCTCACGGACTGGGAGAAAAAAGCGGGCCCCACCATCCCGCATCAATTCTTTCCTCAGGACTTTGACCGATACACCCAAGTCCGTTCATTCTTGGATAACAGTGTGGCAAACAGTCGTACCTGTGAGAAAAATAAAGATCGAATAAAATCCACCTGCTTCAAAAATGGCAGCTTCCTCCGAGTAAGTGCAGTCTGGAGATACGTCATTCCCAGGTATTTGCAACCCAGGAATATTAAAACAGATCTAACACAAATAAAACAGACAAGTCGATCCAAGTCTAATAGGCCATACAGATCTACTGAACTGGTTTATCCAGCATGGTGGCACGATCGACAAGAGCGTGCGCATCGCACAAGACGCCTCGCGCGGCGTGCACTTGCAAGTGAAAGCAGACTGGCCAGAAGCCATCCCGAAAGAGACCCGGGTGATCAACACTCCAATTGAGTTGTCAATGTCCTGGTACAATGCCATTGGCTACGAGTCACCACGGGGCTCATTCCCCAAACACGGTGTTGACCTCCCGCGGACATGGATCGATCAGGTCGGCCCGGAGGAGACTTTTGCCTTCTTCCTCATGGGCCAATATCTACGGGGCGCCGAGGGATTCTGGTATCCGTATCTTCGTACCCTGCCTCAGCCGGGTCAGCTGACCACCCCTTTGTTCTTTGGTGAGGAGGATGTAGATTGGATTCAGGGTACTGGCATTCCTGAGGCTGCCGTTGAGAGGATTAAGATATGGGAGGAGAAGTATGATTCGGGCTATCTTCAATTGGGGGAAATTGGATACCCGGATTGTGAGCAGTATACGTGGTGAGTATGGGATTCTGTTATTCTGTCCCTTTTATCCAGCCCGAGGAAACATTATGCTGATTTGTATGCAGGGAGCTGTATCTCTGGGCTTCAACTATCATTACCTCCCGAGCATTCTCGGCCAAGGTTCTATCTGGGGCGGTTCAGCCTGACGATCTTCCAGAGGATGGAGTCTCCGCGCTGCTTCCACTCATTGACCTTCCAAACCATCGACCAATGGCAAAGGTTGAGTGGCGAGCGGGTGATAAGGATATTGGCCTTCTTGTGCTTGAAGATCACTCAGCAGGCCAGGAAATTTCCAACAATTATGGCCCTCGTAATAATGAACAATGTACGTATTGGGTTTGCTATGGCATGATATCAAATCCCTTCAAACGTCTGAATCACCACAAAGACTGACTATAACATAGTGTTGATAAACTATGGATTCTGCATTGCCGGCAACCCAACCGATTATCGAATTGTTCACCTGGGTGTGAAGCCCGACAGCCCGCTCGGCGAAGCCAAGGCTCGCCAGCTAGAACTGTTCCCTCGGGTTGCCGAGAATATCGAGGACCACTATTACATCTTCAATCCTTTTTACCCACTACTGGCCCCCGAAACAAAGATGGAGCACTCGATCTTCTCACCGGCATTGTTCAACGCATTGACGGTTATGGAATCCAACACACGTGAGCGTAAATTGCTTGAGATAACCGAGGACTCTATTCGCATTCCCCCAGGATATGGAAACGGCCATAGTATCTATGCTGCTCTCGCTCAGATTAGCTTTGAGCTCATGGCACATGCCACAAACCTGAAAGCCAGTGCGGAGCATCTGCCTTTGCAACCAACCACTCTGAACCAGACACACTCCCAAATCTACCGCAATGGACTGATAACATTAGATCAGGCTGCCTTGGTTATCGCTACTTGGACAATCGCGCGTGGCAGGGAACACAAGCGTGGTGAAAGTTGGGAGGATACGAAGGTCCTCCTATATGAACTAATGGCACGCGTCCCGGCCGGCCTTCTCTCAGAAGATGTCATGTCCCGGATCCGAGTGCGCATCCTGGAGCGTCCGTCACTCATCACCAAAAATGGTGAGCTGTTCAGATTAGGCGAGCTTTTCGGCCTTCTCCCGGCTGAAATGCAGGAGCCAGCTCAGACATGCTTCCAGCACGCCCTCGGAGTGGCGAGCCAGGCCGTCCCGAGTATATCCACCGATCCACAGACTATGTTTGCAACGGTTATTTGCTTGCTTGTTGCAACATATAATTCGCCAGAGGCACGACAAAGTTTGTCACCGCGTCTCAACCGATGGTTTACTTTCCTGCTTGAGCAATACCCTCGGCCTTCTGGCGTGGATGAAGCCAGTGAAACACTTCGCCAGTTCCAAGAATACACTAAGGCGGAACAACCAAGCTCGTGGGCATCCGGTGATGGAGTTGATTGGCTTTCCGAGGGTAGTGGGTGGCTGGACTCAGAGTGGCTTCAATGGGCATGGACAGTGGCAGGCTCGGAAATGGTGATGATCCCTCTTGAGCCATTTGAGATCCTCAAGATGAAGGGATCACTGTCTATGTTGAAGCAGGCATGTCTCTATGTACCACAAGAGTAAATAAAGAGAAAGTAGAGATGGAAATGAAAGAGTTATTTACGGTCCAGCCTGCTTGCTTTGTGTCCATTACCTTAGCCCTCGTGAGTTGAAGACGAAACAACACGAGAAATGACAGAAGATATAGCCATGAGAATTCACTGAAAAGTGCAATTCGAACACATGCTAGAGAAACAGGCCACTTAAAGCGGCCATGTATATATATCACGTGATACAACATACTTGAGGCCGTCATGACCCAATCAGAAGTCCTTACTCAGCAACTTAATCACGTGAAGTATTACCACCCAATCATATTGCGCCCAAAGGCGGATCATTCAGCAAGCGCAGGAATTGCCGTGAGCTCCACGACTCCCTTCCCTCCTTCTCCACGACCCTTTGACCCTCACCACGCATTGTCACCCCCGCCGTCATCATGATATCCAGAGCGGCGGCTCCCTCCACCTCCTCCCTCTCCCACCTCTCGACCCGCTCCCTCCGCGCCCAGGGGGCGGCCGCCCGCTCCTTCGCATCTGTGTCGGAGGCGCCTCCCGTGAAGCACTATGGCGGACTTAAGGACCAAGATCGGATCTTCACCAACCTTTACGGACACCATGGAGCGGACTTGAAGTCATCAATGAAATATGGTGACTGGTACCGGACCAAGGATATGATTTTGAAGGGTGATGATTGGGTGGGTTGTCGCACAATTGACGGGCTGGGGAATTACCAATTGCTAATGCCATGAATAGCTCATCTCAGAGATCAAGGCATCTGGCCTCCGTGGCCGTGGTGGTGCTGGTTTCCCTTCAGGATTGAAATACGTAAGTGGTTTATACGCAATTCGGACGAACACGAATGTTTTGGGATACCCGGGCTGACCCGCTACTCGACAGTCGTTCATGAACTTCAAGGATTGGGACAAGGACCCTCGCCCCCGTTATCTGGTTGTCAATGCAGATGAGGGTGAGCCCGGTACTTGCAAGGACCGAGAGATCATGCGCAAGGACCCCCAGAAGCTGATCGAGGGTTGCTTGGTGGTGGGTCGTGCTATGAACGCCAACGCCGCCTACATCTACATCCGTGGCGAGTTCTACCACGAAGCTACTGTTCTCCAGAACGCTATCAACGAGGCCTATGCGGCTGGCCTGATCGGCAAGAATGCCTGCGGTTCCGGATACGACTTCGACGTGTACATTCACCGAGGAATGGGTGCCTACATTTGTGGTGAGGAGACCTCGCTCATCGAGTCCATTGAGGGTAAGGCCGGCAAGCCCCGTCTCAAGCCTCCCTTCCCCGCCGCAGTCGGTCTGTTCGGTTGCCCCAGCACAGTCACCAACGTCGAGACCGTTGCTGTCACACCGACCATCATGCGCCGTGGTGCCAGCTGGTTCTCTTCCTTCGGTCGTGAGCGTAACGCCGGTACCAAGCTTTTCTGTATCTCCGGTCACGTCAACAACCCCGTCACAGTCGAGGAGGAGATGTCCATCTCGCTGCGCGAGCTGATCGAGAAGCACTGTGGAGGTGTTCGCGGTGGTTGGGACAACCTGCTCGCCGTTATCCCCGGTGGCTCATCTACTCCCGTCATCCCCAAGACCGTTGCCGACAACCAGCTCATGGACTTCGACGCCCTCAAGGACTCCCAGACCGGCCTGGGTACAGCTGCCGTCATCGTCATGGACAAGTCCACAGATATCGTCCGCGCCATCTCCCGTCTGTCTACCTTCTACAAGCACGAGTCTTGCGGTCAGTGCACTCCCTGCCGTGAGGGCAGCAAATGGACCATGCAGATGATGCAGCGTCTTGAGACCGGAAATGCCCGCGAGCGCGAAATCGACATGCTCCAGGAGCTCACCAAGCAGGTCGAGGGTCACACCATCTGTGCTCTGGGTGAGGCCTTCGCTTGGCCCATCCAGGGTCTGATCCGCCACTTCCGCCCCGAGCTGGAGGCCCGTATCCGCCAGTACGAGAAGGAGCTTGGCGCTGCCCCCTACGCCGGTGGTTGGCACCCCAACAGCCGTGCTGAGGGCAAGCTGATCTCCCCTGGCATGTAAACGCATCTCTCACCTTTCCTTTTTCCATTTACAACCCCTTTTCTCCCTTTGTTGTCCCTCAAAAAGAAGCAGGAACAGGTCGGGGATGATTATCACATCTAGACCTCTTTTATATCTCCCTCTCCCTGGCCGGTAATGTCTTTTGTTTCTTGTTTGCCTGGTCCGGCCGGGGAGGGTGGTGTTTCTCTTTTCTTTACTCTGCTCGATCCCCTCGTGTTCCTCTATCGCGCCTAGGTTTCCCTTTATTGTACAGTCGGTAGCAAATTTGATGCATTTGATGTCTTCATTCGGGCTATGTAGCATATTCCCATTTTCTCCATTTCCATCAAGTGAATCCTGTACTCATAATAGACGATCGAATGCAGTAAAAACAAAGTCTGACGCCTCGGAATAGTACAACCATCATCTCCCGTCTTTTGCTTCACTGGTTTGGGCGAGTGTCAGTTCCTCGTGACAACAGCATCAGCCTTTTCCTCGACCTGAATCTCAGCGGCTCTCGCCTCCTTCTCCATCTTCTTCCGTTCGATCTTGAGCAACCTCTTCTCTCTCCAACCCATCCCATACACATTCTCAACCCAGAGCAATCCCATTCCGACACCCATGACCAAACCCAGGAAAACAAAGCACCATCCCCACCCCATGCCACTCAACATCTGGCTGATGACAGCAGCCCCAACAGCACTAAGGCAGCAGCGAACAAAATTGCATGCCGACGCAGCTGTGGCGGGCTTGTCTGGGAACAGGTCGACAAGAAGGGTGTTGAGGCAGTTCAGGGATGCAACGAAACAGAATCCTATGATAAACTGCAGTACTAGCGGGGCAGCTAAGTGTACTCTTTGCTGCAGGACCCAGCCATATGGGATGAACGCCGCAACGCCGATGGCCATTGCTGGGAATACCGTTTGCAGGCGAGTGCGCTCGATTGGAAAATTGCGCAAGTCGTCCCCTTTCTTCCGGTCTACCGGGGCTCCGAGTTTTTGGGCTATCCGCTTGTAATTGTAGTCAATGACCTTTCCATATAGGACTGCGCCGAGGCAAGAGCTTACTCCGAGGGGCCTGGAAGTTTGTGTTAGTCTATGGAACCCTGGGTGGGAATCATAAAAGAAGAAGAAACTGAAACTTACAAAAAGCAGAGACCAATCTGGAGTTCGTTGAATCCATACAGGGGACCAAAGATATTGGGAGTGCTTGTCAACAGAGCGATATTCGAGAACATCACAATCCCGACGTACGAGATGATGATTAAAGCATCCCATTCCAGTAGAATGGCAAAGGACCTGAGAGGATTCGGGAACCTAAGTCTCTTAGTATGCGGGGACTGTTGCTGAGATCCTTCTGCGCTTTGCCCTTCCTCATCCGACTGTGCCTGCCTCTTCGACCACCATTGGATGACCGACCTGCGCCACCACTCATTTGGTACTGCACGGCCATTACCAACAATCTTGCGCGCCGTCTCTGGCATAGACAGCACATAAAACACCAAGTATCCTCCACTAACGATGACCAGGAACCAGAAGACACTGCGCCAGCCGAGGAATTTGGCCAAAAGACCACCGATAACAGGGCCCAGCGCAGGCGCAACCATAACACCTGCTGCCATGGGGCCAATATACTTCCCACGCTCTGCTGTAGTCGCAATATCCGCTATAACGCCATACCCAAAGGCCACGGTGCCACTGCTCCCTGCACTCTGGAGACAGCGGAGGACAAGCAACGCTGCGAAACTGTTCTGCAACGCCAGCCCGATATTGGCAGCGGTGTACACTGCAAACGCAATGATATACGCTGGACGTCTTCCCCCAGTGTCGGCGAATGTGCCCATGAAGCTCGGGGCCAGGCCTTGGAAGATCATATATGTTGTGACTGAGAGGTTGATCAGCTCCGGGGTGAGGTGGTAGTTCCGTACCAATGTTGGCATGACGGGGTAGTAGATTTGGCCGGAAAGAGGGGAGAAGAATGAAGCAAGAGTCACCATGACCACGATGAATAACTTTTCGTATTTGCTGAATGCCGAAAACGATTGCTGGGAATCGTCCGGTCCTGTTTGTGTGGTCTCAATGTGTGGCTCTGTAACTGGCGGACCTGAGCCCTCAACAACAGCTTCGGGCTGATTATGGACATTGTTGGCATCGCTGGGGGATGCATGTGTAGCTGGGGCTGCGGCGGGGACTTCAGTCAAACCAGGGCCATATCCACTGTCGACTCTCCTGAGGCTGTGATCTACCGGAACGTGCTCGAAGGGACCAGGTAATGTCAGGGTATTTCCGTCACGACTTCCTTCTGGCATCTGTTGGAGCTCCATGATGAATAAGGTATAACAAGCGGGATAAAATAAATAGGAGAGACATGGAGAGAAAAGAGAAGAAGAGGAGAGAAGTAGCAAAGTAGCGAAGTATAGCTCCTTCCGCATAGAAGGCACTTTCCCTCTGCACAACCTCGCTTCTCCTATTCACCCACATCCACACATACGTATATGTACTTTTCATCTTTTTGCTGAATCAAATCAACGTCCATCGAATATGTAGACTCATGGCGGCTTGACTTTTACTCATACTTAGGGTTGCAACGAATGAGCAGAGCTGTAAGTAATCGCGAAGGTATGGCTACGAAGTATACCTTCTCTATTCTGCTACAAAGTCTACACCAGAGAGATAAAAGGACAGAATGAATTGGTTCAAATAGTAGTTTTTCAGCAATAGGGTAGAGTACAATACAGGTCATGGGAACCATTTGAGATCATTTGGGGGACAGAACACAGGGGGCAAAAAGTAAAAAAAAAGAGGCAAAACAAAAGAAAAAGATCAGAGGTGCTTGGGCTTTGGATAGTTAGTGCCCGCTAATTCCACAATGAACATATGCAAACTGGAACATGATTTCCTTTATCTCCTTGAAAAAAACTTAATAACCACCCGCCATGATGACACCGTAGTACCGACGGCTCATCTCTGCGGTCTGCAACACACGAGCATCGCCTGTCAAGGGAAGACCCAGGACAGCGGAGGATTCAACAGACTGTAGAAAGATAGAAGTCAGCAATGAACAAAAACAATATATCAACGGAAAAGGAAGAAGGGAACTCACATGAACATCCTCGTGCGTAATCCAGCCGGCGACAGCCCGGCTCATCTCCTTGAACGCAACACGCTCCTCCAGTCCTTCGAGACTGGATCCCTGGATACGATCACCCATTGCAACAAGAGCATTAACCAAACGGTTCAGACGAGTTGGATCACGTCGGCCGCTAGTGGAGTTGACCAAACGGAGGAAATCTTCGTAGACACCGCCGCCAGAAGACCAGCCGCGCATTTTACGCTCGGGCCCGTCGCCGAAGCCGGAGACCAGAGCCTCGAGGGTACGGTAATCGCCTTCGATGATGGTGCTTGGACCGACGATGCGACAGAATGTGGCGTGGGCGTCGTTCCAGTGCTTGCCGCGAATAAGACAGTCGACCTCACGGGCAGAATCGCCGATGTCGCGAGCGTGCAGGGCCTTGGCAACCCAGATCCAGGCCTCGGGAAGCTGGAGCTCGGTGACGAAATATTGCCATGCGGGGTGGGAGGAGCCGTCGGCGGCGAAGGGCTCGGGGAGTTGAGCGGCGAACCGGGCGAGAGTTTCTTGGACGGCGCGCTTGCGGTCGTTGGCTTGGGAGAGGTGCAGTAGGACGAATAGTGCTTGGTCGAGTTTTCCACCTGCACTAAGTTCAGAAGCGAAATCCCAGACGAGTTGGTCGGTTTTGTGTTGGTCGATTTTGATGGCCTGGTTTTGTCCGACGGTCGCAGCGAGAACGTGGTGTAGCTGGAAGGAGAGTCGGTTGGAGAGGCGGTCACCGGAGACGGATTCGGGAAGGAAAGATGCCGGGAATTGAATGGATTGGGTGCCGCGGCCTTGAATCACCGAGAAGGCCTTGAGTAAAACCCAAAGAGGAGATTCGCGGCCAAGTGTATCAGAGCCAGGCTGCAGGACTGCATGTGTACTGGCCTGGTGCGACGGGTGTGGGAAGGCGGGTTCTTGTCCGGAAGCCAAGTCCTCAAGGAACTTGGCAACAGCCACCTCAATTGGCTCATCTTCAGCAGTGCAATACCATAGACGAAGACCAAACGCCTGGAACCAATCTAGATCGAAGCGTTCGGTGAAGCTAAATGTGGAGGCTCGGTCTTCAAGCGCACCGCCCGATTTGCCCTCGCTGTGGAGAGCATTTCCTGCGACAAGTTCGTAAAGGGCTCGCGTGGGTTCAGTGATCTCTGAGAGGACATTGGTCTCACGCCAAATATCGATCTGGTTCGCGATGTCGGCCTGGGAGGTAGCATCGCGGCCAATCTGTGCGACTATAGTCGCCAGATGGGGATTTTGACACTCGATCAGTGTCTTACAAGCTTCCTCCACTCGGTGTGAACAAATCAGATGAACGGCGCGTTCCACAGGGGAGCGAATCAGATCCAGCTTTTGGGAGTGCTTTTCACGAATGATACCCTCCCAAAGACGTGAGAGTCGGTCCTTCTTGATCCGGTGTGCAAATTGTTGTCGTAGACGCGGCGGTACACCCGCTGATATGTCGTCCTCAATATCGTCATTAAAAAGAATGTTGAGAAGCTGCCAAACCAAGCGCTCTTCCTCCGACTGGGAACGGGTAGACGGTGAAAGAGGGAACTGCGAAAGGTCGACCTTAGCCATACGAACGAAAGGAGTGCCGTCAACACGCTGGATAGAGGACTGAAGTCGCTGGACATCAAGCATTTCCTTGACCTGTATCATCATTAGTACCAAGTGCCAACAATCAACACAGACAAAGCAACTAAACATACCTCGCCAGATTGGTTGTAAGTCATCACTGCAATATCACGCTCTTCGCTGAAAACGGAGAAACTTTCTTTCCAGGTCTGGTTCACCCCCAATATTGTGTCCTCCATATCGTTTTTCGCGCAGACAAGGGAGTCCATGGGACCCCAGCGAGGTTTGAAAGAGTCACGGAAAGCGGCGTCAGATTCGCTCATTTGTGTTGTATCGCCAGCAAAGGTCTTAGGTTGCTTGTTGTAGGGCCACTGGAAGGAAGAAAAAGGTTTTAGCTCAGGTTATCGCATTTGGTAAACTATCTGACAGGTGGTGTGCAATTCCATAGGTACATGATGCAGTGACACAAGAGGAAAACAAAGGGAATGATAATCAGTGTGAACATAAGAAAGGAGTTCTAACCTCAAAGCCCTTTGGGGGGGCCTTAGCAGCCTTTAGCGGAGAAGGGGGAGCTTGCTTGCGCGGCTGCTGAAACAAAGAGTTCATAAGATCAATGCTGTTCGAGAAACCTTTCTTTGCAGGGGCTGTCGCAGTGGTCGTGGGAGATTCATCGTTCACGAGGTTGCGGTCAAGGAAAGCGTTCGCCTGCATTTCACGCAAGGCATCACGATTCTGCTTGCGAGGGCTGATGGTGCGCTGCAGCTGCTCAGCCCAGTCGCCACTAAGATCAAGCTGAGGCCTTGCAGGACTGCCGAAGTGTTTTGAGATAGGGTAAGTGGTATCCAGATCACCATTGGTGCTCTGGTAGTCGTCCCGCTCCACGGTGCGATGAGGAGTCGGAAAGGCACCCGCCATATCCATTTCATCTGCCTCATCTGATCCAACTACCGAATCGCCAGACTGTTGGCTCTCGGTGACGACATCGTCGTCGTTCTCAGTAGTCGAACCCGTGGAGCCTTCCTCTAAAAAAGACTCGGATTCACCCTCAGAAAAATAATCATCCTCCACAGGCATGGCCTGGTTGGCGAAAGAGCCAGGGACCAGCTTGCGCTTCTTGAAATCGAATGTATCATCTTCAACACCAATCATAGAACCGACGAAGGACTCGTCAATGGAGAAGGTGGTGGACTGATCGAAATTCGTGGACTGGTCGAAGTGAGCCCTGGGGGTAGGGTGGTCAGGGCCCTGGGCACTCATGGTGCTCTGGTCAAGACTCTCACCTTCCTCTTCATCGTAGTCAAGGCCATATGTAGTGAAGTGAGCCACCTTGAAAACCCAGGTTCCAGTCTCAGTCTCGTAGTTAACGAACTCAGTATCGCCAACCTTCTGCAGACGGTCGATGTGTTTGTCGAACAGAGGACCACTAGTGACAGGGGAGTTGCTCTTCTTATCTCTACCACGGGGCCAGGAGTTCTCAATCCGGAGGGTAGATGGCACGTTAAGTCCTTTGCCTCGGGCAGGCTTGACGGATTCCTCGGGGTAGACAGTAATCTTGCGAAGACCAATATCCACAACATTGGAGAAAAGGTTGTCCAGATCAAGGGAAGTCAGATCAACGGGGCCGTTGAAAGTGACAGATCCACAGTTTTGACGTCCAACGGTAAAGTCGACGACTTGTCTGAGTTGGTCACGGCTCAATCGGCCAAGCTCGGCACGAGAAGGCTGCATCCAGTACTCACCAGGCCGTGGGTCACCGCCAGGGATGAATGTGAGACGCTTAACGGTAGCACCGTTGGTTGTTTGCGGCGCGCTTTCGGGGACAACAGCAAGCTCTCGGCGGACAGACTCCGTCTCAGGACGGTCGGAAGTCCCGGTGGCATCGAAACCGTTGAGGCTACCGCTCTTGCGCACAGAGCGAAGGAAGCCAAGCTCCTCAGCAGACGGTTCGGGACTTTGAGCTTCAACGCGAACAAGGTCTGCGCCGTTGAGGCCGTTGGTATTAGAGTCGAAGCTAACCTTTTTCTTCAGCTTGTCGGCAGACTGAGCAGCATCTTCTCCGTTGGTGAGACGAGGGGCTGGGGAAGTGCGAGTAGAGGTCGATAATATTTCGTTTCTCAGACCACGGTTGATGGTGAGACGCTTGAGGTTGCTGCTACCACGTACGCTGCCAGCCTGCAGGGCACCGGGAGAAAGAATGCTGTCCGCCTCTGGGTCGAAGGTCTTGCGAAGGTTGCTGGTAGAGTAACTCTTGCTAAAGGTACGGCCAATGCTGCCATTGACGCTACCACGGAGACTGTTACTGCCGCCACCAGCACCCAACAAGCTGTTACCAAGACCAGATGGGGTACCAGTGTTGCCAGAGGGAGAGCCGTAGGAAGAGTAGGAGAAACCGTATCCACGCTTCGGAGGGGTAATCAGACGATTGGCAGCGTTGGGGGTAATCCTGTAGACCGGCAACGGAGTTCGCTGCTTTTGCTTCATGCTGGAAGACAGTGGCGTGGCAAGAGGACCGGGAGCTGATCCACCAGGGGCAGGAAGACCAGAGAAGATGGACTGGCTTCCATATGGGTTTCCATCGAGGAGCGATGCTTGGAAGCTACCAGGGGTAGGCTGAGACTGTTGTCCGGGCGTTGAGGCGCCGAAAGCACTGACACCTAGGCCACCGGCCTGAGGTTGCTGGCTTTGACCACCGAAGAGGGAAGAGCCGGCGCCCTGGCCTGTGGTGGTTTGACCACCGCCGAACATGCCGCCGCCAGTTCCTGTAGTCGAGGAAAAGAGACCACCGGGTTTCTGCTGTTGTTGGTTCTGTGTGTTGAACAAGCTGCTGCCGCCAGCGGCTGGCTGGGGCTGTGAGGCACCGAAGCCAGAGAAACCACCAGGGGCGGGAGCTGGGGTGGATCCGAAGAGACCACCCGGCTTTTGTTGCTGCTGATTCTGACCACCGAAGAGTGAGCTACCTGCCTGCTGGGGTTGCTGCTGATTCTGACCACCGAAGAGCGAGCTACCCGCCTGCTGGGGCTGCTGCTGGGCTCCACCGAAGAGTGAGGATCCGGCAGCTGGAGTAGTGCCAGCCGCGCCACCGAGCAAACCTGTGCCAGTTCCCTGTTGCTGGGTGCCAGCGCCAAATCCACCACCGCCAAACAATGACTTGGGTTGAGTTTGAGCTTGGTTCTGTTGGGTTGCACCACCGAAACCACCGAAGGCACTTGTTGCTGGCTGCTGAGTTGCGCCACCAAAGGGTGAAGCTGTGGCGGTCGAAGCTCCGAACGGATTCGCGGCAGTAGTTGTTTGGGCATTACCGAAACCACCAAAGGCGCTACCGCCAGTTGCACCGGCGGCGCCAAATGCGGGCTTGTTCTGCTGTTGCTGGTTGTTGGCACCGAACATAGACCCGCCGGTGTTGCCGAAAGCCGATCCAGTTCCAGTAGCGGTGTTGCTTCCAAAGCCACCAGCGGTCTGTGTGGCTCCACCAAAGAGCCCTCCGGATGAAGCTGCAGGAGTAGTTCCACCGCCGAATAAAGAAGTTGCTGGTTTGGCCGCTCCGCCGAACAATGGGTTAGAACCAGTGGAGCCGAATCCACCTGCGGTCTGGGTTGCACCGAAGCCGGTTGGCGCAGTTGTGGCAGCCCCTCCAAAGGGAGTGGTGCTAGCGCCAAAGCCGCCAGGAGTAGCTGTAGTGTTTTGCTGACCAAATCCACCAGCGGTGGCGTTGCCGAAAGCAGGAGCGCCAAACCCACCGGCTTGTCCACTGCCGTTGCCGAAACGGCGACCTTGTTGGTAATCCGCTAGGCGCAGCTCCTCGAAAGACCATTTATTGTAGGGTTGCATAAAGCAAATGCTTTGGTAGTGGTTCGTGGTGTTGGCTGAGCTGGTATCCTTCTCGTTCCAGGGACTGAACGGGGTGCCGCCAGTACCTTCGCAGTTAGGTAGAGCTCCTTGGAAGGCAGTACCTGAGCCACCAAAGCCTGTGCTGGGGGTTGTGGTGGGGGCAGCAGTAGATCCGAAGCCACCGCTAGTGCCGAATCCGCCAGTGCCCGTAGCCGAAGTGCCAAAGCCCGCGGGCTTGGCGCCACCGAAAAGGCTTCCACCCGTGGGGGCTGCAGCGGGAGTGGCCCCAAAGCCGCCAGTGGTGCCGGTAGAACCGAATCCTCCACCAGTACCGAAGCCGCCGGTGGTGCCAGCAGTCTGAGTACCTCCTCCGAAGAGAGATCCGCTGTTAGAAGTGTTGGTAGTGCCAAATCCACCGGGGCGAGTTTGGCTGCCGAAAAGGGAATTAGGTTGTTGGGCTGTAGTATTGGTTCCGAATCCTAATGAAAATTAAAAGTTAGTAAACATGGCCAACCCTTCAATGGAGCGATCAAATAAGTGCAGATTAATGAAGAGAGGTCCTCGGGTGCATGTCGGCCAAAATGTGGGTAAGTCGCAGGTAAGTGGCAACTCCAGGAGAAGGCCACGAGCGATCGATCCAGGGGGACCGAAGAGCAAATCCACATATTCCACGTGCGCGATCAGTGCGGGAGCGTCTGAATCGCAAGGTTGTGTGATGCGACGGGGGATCTCGCTAGGAAAAATCGAGAGAGCAGCGCGAAGCTCAAACTTGAGCACGTACCTCCGCCAGTGCCGGAACCAGATCCGAAGCCAGTCGATGTGTTGGAAGCGCCACCGCCGAAGGCGCCTGCAGTTCCAGTAGAGGCACCTCCGAACGGGGATGCTGTCGAGCCAAAGCCTAGATGACGGAGGGGATCGCGGTCAGAGAGACTTGGATTCGAAGAAGCCCTTGCATTCCTTATCTTGTTGTGGTGTCGCTAATGCATCCAAAATGGTCCGCAGGTGGTTTTTGATCGCACGGCGAAGGTTGTATGTTGATATTTTTCGCCTTGCGCGTGGCACCATCGCGGGTCGGAATTAGGAGCACCGGTTATCGAGATAGGGAAAAGCCGAGGACATGAGTAGGAGGGGACAAGTTGGGGATAGGCTCAGGAAACACAAGGGGCATCTGAAAAATGGAACAGAAAAGACCTACCTCCACCAGTGTTGGTGCCAGCTCCGAAGCCAGAGCCAGAGCCAGTACCAGTGCCAAAGCCGCTGCTTTGGTTGTTCTGGCCGAACCCTCCAAATCCGAAAGACATGATGTCGGTTGGAGTTTGTCGGGTGTTCACGAAGTCATAGGTTGATTGCGCGCAGTTTCGAGAGAGTGCAGATTAAGAGAAAAGAGAATTGCGAGCAGGAGGGCGCGGGGGGATGAAGAAGAGAGGGAGAAGACGCGACAGAAAAGGAAGAGTTAAGTTTGCTCCAGGGCTGGAGACTTGTGTTAGGTAAGGTCCGGGTCACAATGTTCCGTCACGTGATAGCTGCCTAAATCGGATTTCTCCAATGAATGCGGTGCAGAACAAGGACAATAGACTTGTCTTCGGTCTATTTATTGACGAGTGACTCATTGTTGTTCAATGCAGCTCGAGGTGAAATATCTTATTGATTGACGAGTATTGTCATTCACAAGTGATCCGAAGGTGAAACCTTTCCACCCCAGTGATGTATACCCGTTTACTCGAGTCTACTTTGAAGCCCAGACTTCTCTAACTTTTTATTTTTTATTGTTCTTGCTATATTCATGACCTCTCAATAGACCTCTCAATAGTCTTTCAGTTAATAAAAAATTTCGACCGAAAACTCACATGCAACGCTTATCTCGGCATGGTTGTTTGGTATCATCACAGAACTTTTGATATGAGAAAAGGTAGGCCCATATGTGTCTAGCACCTCGTAACCGATAGGATGACAGTTCCGAATAGTTGACCGCCATCCAATCATCTCAAGTCTTCGAGTGATCGCTACAACCACGTGCGCATATCAGCTGGTCCCATGCAGTTCAAGGGCCACTGTAGACCGCCGGACGCCCATGCGCCGGAGGCAACTATAAAAACAGCTAAAAACTGTCAGCCTCATCGGTGCTAGTACTATTTCTTGGTCAATCTTCTAGGCCACATTTGAAAATAGAATTCGATAAAAGATATTATTAAGAAATTACCTCTGGTAATTGCACAACATGAAGCTAAACCTACGAGGTTCGTATTCTCCGCATGAGAAATCGCAAGCCAGCGCTGTGGCTTAAACTCATTATTAAGCGAGTTGAGATGGATACCTAGGTACCGCGAAGGACGTACGGCACACGGCGAAATAACAGCGATTATTTACTATGTAAAGTGCATAATACCATACCTATTGCGTCCAATGAGAGCCAGGGCAACGCAGGTAAAAGATTACACCCTATTGGGCACGAACTCATGCTACATATACGGTATACCCGGATTTAACCCGAGGCAAGTCACATAAAACGTTTGGCCGCAACCGGCGGATGTCATCTACAATAAGTTCATAGATAGATCTCTTAGTTTTTATTCTTCGGTTTTTTAGACTATTGACCGCGGAGTACAAGCTACCCAGCAGGCAAATTCTTCGCATCGAGGTTGACTCCGGTAAACATATATATCCAAAAACTTCACGAGAACGTGCACGAACTAAATATGAAACCCAAAAAAAGTATACTATTCACATCGCTTCTGAGCGAGCCAAGGGAATCTCAAATACAAGTAGTGATTCTGAAACCGGCCAAAAAAAAATAAAAGAAAAAGAAAACCTCCCGCAAGGTCAAGTTCAATTTTGCCATGAACCAAATGGACCGTGGTCGGGGGTGTATAATCTCCAAAAGACCATAATACTACTTCCAAAAATCTCACTAGGAATTTTGCTCTCCGACGTCATTATCATCAAATTCATAGACCTTCACTTTACTTCTGGCGGGCGGCGTGGACGGTTTCGATGATCCTGTCCACAACACTGGGGTCGGAGAGCTGTAAAGAAGATTTCGTTAGCTATTGCTCGGAGTATACGATTGCGAGTATTATATTGCTGAGGGGGCGGTGAGCTTACCGTTGATGTATCACCAAGGCTGTCCTCCTCGCCACTGAGAATCTTCCGCAGGATTCGGCGCATGATCTTGCCACTGCGGGTCTTGGGGAGGTCATCCACGACGAAGACGGCCTTGGGGGCGGCGAAGGGACCGATGGACTTGCGGACTTGCATTGCAAGGTCCTTGCTGATCTGCTCTGACCCGTTGCCCTCCTTGAGGGCGACGAAGGCATTGACAGCCTGGCCGGTCAGCTCATCGGCAATACCAACGACAGCAGCCTCAGCAACAGCAGCTGTTCAAAGTTAGCCTAGGCTCAGTTGGAAGTTTGGAATGTACCGTGGTTTCACTTACGGTGCTCGAGAAGAGCAGCCTCGATCTCAGCGGTGGACAGACGGTGTCCAGAAACGTTGACGACATCGTCGACACGGCCACGGATCCAGTAGTAGCCGTCGTGATCACGGCCAGCACCATCTCCAGTGAACTATATATGAGTTAGTGTCAATTCCGTAAAGTCAGGCTGCGAGGCGTCTTACGTAGTAACCCTTGTACACATTCAAGTAAGTGTCCATGTAACGCTTGTGAGCACCCCACACGGTGCGGGCCATGCTGGGCCACGGCTGCTTGAAGGCCAAAACACCCTCGACATCATTGCCAAGAATCTCCTCTCCGGAGACGGGGTCGATAATGGCAGGCTCAATACCAAAGAAGGGCAGAGAAGCACTGCCGGGCTTGGTGGGGGTGATACCGCCGAGAGGGGTGATGACATTGGAGCCAGTCTCAGTTTGCCAGTATGTCTAAAAATCCCAAAATTAGAAGTTATTCCAAAAGGTCCAGGGGGAAGGGGAACGAACGTCGCAAATGTGAGCTTCTTCCTTGCCGACAGACTCGAAGTACCACTTCCAGACTTCCGCGGCAATGGGCTCTCCAACTGATCCAAGAATACGCAGACTGCTCATCTTGTGGTGAATGTGCTCATCTCCAGCGCGCTTCAGCAGACGCAGAGCGGTGGGTGCAACGTAGAATTGTGTGACATCGTGCTTGTCAATGACATCCCAGTAGCGGGAGAAGTTAGGGTAGGCGGGGGTACTCTCGAACACGACGGTGGCACAGCCAAGCAATAGAGGGGCGTACACGACATAGGTGTGACCGGTAATCCAACCGACATCACCACCGCAAAAGTAGCGATCATCATCATGGATATCGAACACGTACTTTCCAGTCATAGCAGCACCGAGCAGGTAGCCTGCAGTGGTGTGCATAACACCTTTGGGCTTGCCGGTTGAACCAGAAGTGTACAGCAGGAAGAGAGGGTCCTCGGAGCTGACCGGCTCAGGGGCGATGTAGTTGGGGTACTTCTCGACCTCCTCGTGCCACCAAATGTCACGGCCCGCGGTCCAGGGCACCTCGGCACCGGTGCGCTTGAACACCAGAACGGTGTGCACATCGGGGCACTGCTTCATAGCCTCGTCCACAATCTTCTTAGTGCCGATGACCTTGCCACCGCGCTTGCCCTCGTCGGTGGTAATAACGACCTTGGACGCGGCGTCCAGGACACGGTCTCGGAGGGAGTCGGAGGAGAAACCAGCGAAGACGACGGAGTGCACAGCACCAATACGCGAGCAAGCGAGGAAAGCGATCACGGCCTCGGGAATCATGGGCAAGTAGATGCCGACCGTGTCACCCTTCTTGACACCACGCTCCTTGAGAGTCCAGGCAACCCGGGACACCTCGCGCATCAGCTCTCCGTAGGTGATCTTGCGACCCTCGCTGGGCTCGTCGGCTTCATAGATAATGGCGACCTTATCTGGGTTCTTGAGGGCATGACGATCGACACAGTTGAACGATGCGTTCAACCGACCCTCGACGAACCAGGCATTGTCGCCGTTCTCGAAGGAGCCGTGGTGTGTGGTTTCAAAGTCCTTGTCAAATGTGAGGAGCTCGCGGGCCATGCGAGCCCAGAAAGTGTCGGGGCTCTTAATTGATTCTTCATAAAGCTTCTTGTACTCTTCGATGTCCTTGATGTGAGTGCCGGTGGGGTGCTTGTCGTGGAACGCCTTGGGAACGTGGAAAGTGTCGACCGCGTGTGCTTCATGCACCTATATCACCAACTGTTAGCCCTTGCTACTGTGGTCACCGGAGCTACACCGGTCTGGTCATCCCAGTTAGGAGGTGATTCTTACCACTGCGGGCTTGGGAGGCTGAATGGGGCCGTCCGACATGATTGCGGAGTCCAATGGGAGGGATGAATGCAGAATGGAACTATATGATATTCTGCACGAGATCGGATGTCAGAGGAAATGAATTGCGAAAGGTCCGAATTGGGGAAGAGTCAAGGTGGGATGAGCTCTTTTATGTAATGCAAATAGTGGGGGTTGGAAATGAACTCACTCTGAGAGTCGGGAAGGTTATAATTTTATAAATAATGATGATCAAACAGGGTATAGTAATTAGAGAAGAGAAGAAAAAAGAAAAAGGAGATGCAAGAGGGGATTCACGACAATATTAGTAGTCCGGGAGGATGTGCCACTTCCCTTTTCCTTCCCTTCCATATTGGGAATGGTCCGTGCGCCCTTACAGTTCAAATACAATACCACTCTACACTTCTGTCTAGCCGCAGACGGCCTATAGTTAGTATGTACATTTACATTATCCACTTCAATCTCCGAATCAGGATTGAATGAGATACATTCTCAATACACTACAATTCAATCCTGAGGCTATTTCATTGCAACTATCACATCAGAATATGAGTTTGGGTTCGGCCATGCGGGGGTTGGAAGGTCCCTTCCGTTGCTCCGGGGTAAGCTTGCCCCTCCAGGATTTTGACTAAGATATGTCCGCCACCTCATTGGGGGGTTTCTAGTCGGGAAGAAACGCTAGTTCAACCGACCACGGCCTAATTGTTCTCGTGTCGAACCCTTTGTCCGAGTCCAATAGGCGGGGGTTGTAACCTTGGCTTTAGCCAAGGGCCAAGGTCCGGGGATGGTCGCGGTCCAGGGGAGGGCGGGCCACAGGAGACATGCAAGTCAGTGACATTCAAAGATACAAGCGTATGCAGTCCTCCCCTAGGCCAGACCCGCAAATGCAGGCCTTCTACTTTGTATGCCGCATTCGAATATTTGAGGAGGGCCTCCGTATTCCGACTCCGTACATACCCGTTCTGCATAGATTGTTTTCTTCCCCCAGATTATTTTTGCTTTATGTTACGACTCCCGAGGTTACTTTCACTTTGATATGTCATAATATGATGATATGATGTCAGGATTTTCGGACCGAGTATCCCCCCCCCCCATATAACTTAGTTCGCCATCATGGAGGCTCATCATGAGACCGGATCGCCGATTTCGGGACTGGAGAATGTGGGGTCCAGGATGAGTAAGCTACATGATCCTTTTGCGTTGGCGCTATTGGCGCTGTTGATCTGATGATCCTACCTAGATAGTCGTCTCAAACTTTGGCATTGTGCATAGATACATATGGTAGTACGAAGTATACGAAGCAATTCAAGGGATAATAATTGATATTCAAACATCAAAGCCACATGGGTAGGCTCCACTGGTCACGACGCTCCGTATTTACAATATGTTTTAATTTAGTTCCCATGTTTTTTATTATTATTATCATTTTCAAATGTTAAAGAACAACGTTTTGTATGCTGGATTGTATTGTGGGGAGTAAAATGATTGTGGGACAAAAAGGGGGGTACCTTGCAGCCCTTGTTTCTTTAGTCTTAACTAGTACAATATGTACTTTGTACTTTGTACCTTTTTTTCAGTTCTCCAAGTTGCATTGGTGGAAATAATTCGAAATGATCCTTGAATCTGAAACATTCCAATGTTTAGAAGTTGAACCTATCTCTTAGCACGGGTTAGGTAGTATCAAGCCTTACGATGTCGTATGCATCGTACATTTGACGGCGGGATGCCCCTCTGTTGTACACTACTGCGCCATGAAGATCAGTGGAATACGAATTAAACACACTGCTCTGCTCTAGCCTTTAGCTGCCTTGCTAAAAAAAAAAGTCCAAGGTCCACCTTTTCCCACTCGTTTCCCAACAAAAAAAAAGGAGAGGTGATGCAGCCCGAACCCCCAAGACCATGCACGCTACACCGGGCGATCCGACGGGGTATCAAGCTGTATTTGTACTATTTACAATAGTACGATCGTTGGATTGTAGCGGGGAAAAAAGTCCAAACTGCCCAATAAGCACAATAGAATTTTCGATAACAAAGATTATTGTGGGACAAGTCCCTCCGTACTCCGTAGAGCGTGAAAGAAGCCCGAGAAAAGGCCGCGCTAACTCCATGCTTTTGCTCGACATTGCCCCAACAAAACAAACATCCAAGCAAATTCCGATTATGGAGTACACACTAGGAAAGGGGCCTGGACGTACGGAGTACAACTTGTTGAGAGAAAGTATTTTCGCGGCAAACCTATCCCGTGCGGTCCATCTAAAACCGCACAAGCGCCAAATCCATCATGCGGCTACCCTTGTCTGTCGTTACATATACCTAGGCTAACGGCGTACTAACGCGTGGATCGCATGATTTTTAGACAGGCCAGGACGATTAGGAGCATTATTAAGCTAGACACCCTTGCAAACCAAATCGGACATTAAAGAATAGAACGCGGCTAGATCATTGTTTCCGGGTGCGCGTGTCTTGTCTTGTTTTAATTCATTCGGTCAAGTCGATTGCCGGGACAGGCCAGCTTATTTCACCACGGTATTTACTCGATATAGTCATCAGGTTGTCGAATCTTCTGTTTCCAATATTTCGAGTGGTTGCCTGGCAGAAAATAAGAAGACTTGAATTACCATGACAGAGACCTTAGTCAAACACCGTTTTTTACCCCCTGGTGGCGCTAATCATCGCCATACTGTTACAACCTGCCCCTGGATTGGCGAGTTACAAACTAGGCCAAAAAGACCACTATATCGCGTAATGCTCAGATATAGTGGTATATATATAGTGCGTGACATGACACATACCCACCACATGTGGGGAGTTTGGAAAGTTATGATCAGTACTTTGAAACTTTGAAATCTATCCATTGGAAGTCTCCAAAGGTTTAGAAAGGCCTCAAGTGCTACAGAAGATTCTTTAAAACGATTCTCAGTACCCAAATTTGGGTGTGCGGGCTTTTGGCTGGTTATTTAGACACAAGTCACCACTTAAGATAGATGTGGATATTCGAATTGTGAATGTATTCATCTTGATCATGTACCGATGAGACAGGTTGTATACAGAAGTAGAAATACCTGTTCAAATTTTGTTGTTCCAACAACAGCAGGACTCTCTCAGTATTCAGATCCGATACAATCTTCGCCTAGTACCACAGAGCCTTGTTCCAGTACGTACTCTTGATGTTGGCCAGGTCATCAGTCTGGGTGTACATGGTGGTGTTGAAAACCAGCTCGGTAGCATCGCTGCCGTACTTAGGCCAGTGGAGCTTGTCGCTAGACCACTTGGTGTTGGGGTTGCCAGTGAGGACGAAGGAAAGGAGATACTTTTGCATCTTGCGCTGCGAGGGAAAGAATGAGTCAGTCGTGGGGGATTTTCTTTTCGCAATCAAGATAAGAACACATACAGCAACAGTCGAGCTGACGGAGGAGCTACCGCTGATAGCGACACCAGCTCCAGAATCAGCACTGCTGGAGGAGCTGGAAGAGGAAAGAGAGTAAGTGCTGTACCCTGTTGTTGAGTAATACGTTAGCCTCAGTCATCCTAACCACTTAACTATTTTACAGGGAATCTTACAGTAGTAGTTCTGGTCAGTACCATGAGTGGACTGCCCAAGAGCAACCATGGCGTTCCAAGTGTTGTTGTCAAGGGCACAGGTCAAAGCATAGTTGTGCGCAGTAAGATCGAAGGACTGTCTCATGTCCGCGAAGCGGTAGCCAGGGCTAGCGTAGTCAGAGGCAGGAAACGCGTCCATGATTTCCCCAACAGCGTCGTCGGTGATAGCCGGGAAGAAGGCGCGAAGCTCAGCCTCTACATCCGCAGTGGTATTGACACCGGATGTTGGCGATCCATTGTTCTCATGCTGCTCGTGGGTAATAACCAGAGGTCCGTCAAAGTTGAAGCGACCCTGGTAGAGCTGCGACTCGTAGGTGTCAGCTACAAAGTCACCGTCAACACGGGGCTGGAATTGATAGCCATAGGCATCGTAGACATCGGTCGCAGCATCAGTCAAGTTAGTGAAGGAGACCGCGCGCATGCAAGTCAAGTCACCACCGGTGCAGCCAACTGCAGTGGAAACATTCTGGTAGAACGTCTCACCCTGATGGTGACCGGCACCAGGGACGAAGCCAGGAGAAGTAATGTAAGCCTTGTTGAAGAGCTGTGAGTTGTGACCACCATAACGAGTCATCATAAACAAGGGCATACTGCCACCAGCAGAGAAACCGAAAGCAGTGATATCTTCGGGGTTACCACCGAATTTGCTGATATACTTTTTCACCCACTTGTAGGCATGCTCAACATCGTACAGTGCCACATTGTCCGTGGCGCCCTGGTGAGTGAGGGACACAGAGTTGGCAATACCGGTGATTCCAAGACGGTAGTTGAAAGACACGAAAATGAATTCCTTGGACAGGTCGAAGAGACCCTCGGGGGTGTTTTCCGACTTAGAGCCACCTGTGAATCCACCACCATAGGTCCAAACCATGACGGGCAGCTTCTTTCCCTTGGAATTGGCCGGAACCCACACGTCCATGTAGAGGCAGTCTTCCTCCGAGGAGCAATCGACATCGGCGTTCGCATAAGTGGTGCCATTGTTGATGCCAGACTCGGTAGGAGGCCATTGCGGCTTGGCGAAACGAAGGTCACCTGTAGGAACCGCGGCAAAACGAATGTTCTGGTATTTGTAGTAGCCGAGAGTCTCATTTCCAGCAGCAGCTTGAAGGGTGGTATAACCGAGGGTCACAGTTGGCTTGTCCGATGTGGTCGAGCTGCTCGACTTGGGGATCGCGAAGACGAGGGTAGCTGTCAGCGGTAGCAAAAGAGCGGAGAATCGCATTTTATCAAGCGCGGCTCAGGAAGAGCCTAAAGGAACGACAATAAGATTTACAGTTGACAGCCAAGGAAACATTACGGGAACCTTTGTCTCTTAATACCAATGCTGATGATGTTGACAATGATGTCTGAGTCGGTTCGTCATGGAAATGACGCGGCATCTCGCGTTACTTCAGCCAAGAGATATTAATATTGGAACAAGCTCATCCAGCCTAGCGCCAGAAATAGCCATAGTCTGAATGTGATCAACGTTTGCCAAGAGTCAAGATCTTCAGATACAGAATATGATGCTGTAGTGTGGCGCGGCACAGATGCGTTGAGAGGCTCGGTAAAATCTCAGAATGCCGATTCATCCATAAGGCCTACACCTCATGGGAATTTCTGAATCCGAGTTCGAATGTGGAATGAATAAGACCTTCTGTACGATGCCATGCTGAAGATGCGAAAGAAAGGATGTCGAGTCGTGGCCCACTTTAGGGGGGAGCGCGGTTAAATTTATAACCGGAAGTTGTATTTGAAGAAGACGCGACGAGATAAGGGTTGAAATAGCTCAAACTAGGCTACTGTTTGTTCTTTGATTGGTTCACACCAAGGTCAAGAAGACTCGAAGCTTGACCGTGGTGGTTGGGTTGTCTCGGTTGATCCGATGGACATTACTGGCGGTATCCGTGATGGTGCCCTCGATGTTGACCTTCCCCCTAATGTCGAATATGCTACCTGGAGCGAATTGGTATAAGGCAGGTCCCTTGCGGGTTCTTCGCTCTATTTTCTGAGTCTAACCTTGATCGCCTATGATTGGATTACTGTGAAATGCCAAATTTGTTTAATATTTTAACTTATCAGGTGGCAATTCAGCAATTTGCTATTGTATTAACTATCCAAAAGAGCAAACTTTCCTCTCCTCAGAAGAATATGGAGAGGGCATGTCGTCTGTTCAAACACGGTTTCACTAGATTATGAACCTTGCTTCACATAGACCATACTCCATTCAGGACGACTCTCTGGACTTCCTTCCAACGGCTAATAATCTTCCGAGGCTTTCAAAACAACAGGGAAGTCACCAGTGGGGGTGTCTCCATCAGGGGTCCAGATAAGTCCATAAACACCGGAAGTGTTGGTTGACTTGGCCCAGAATTGAGCTTCAAGCGCAGTATTGTTGTTGTACACCAATTGCGAGGCGAACAGAGCAAATCCGGAAACAGTTCCGTTGATATATGCGATTCGGGTAAATGGCAAAACGCCGAGGGCGTTGTTCTGCTCAATGAATAACGATCCTGCAGCAGTGCCATTCACGAAAGTTGCGTTGGCAATCCAGCATTCACCAGTGATTGAAGCAAGATCCCAGGTTAGGGGGGTAACGTTGGCAGCGCTGTCGTCTGGGGTTTCTGTAATGTACAAGAGGCCTTGGGTATGGTATCAGTATCAGTGAAGCAGAATAAAGATTCTTTCAGAGACACATACCATCATCGAGTCCGTAAGCAATGGGCCATGAAGAGGCGTTCACTCCGTATGCGTAGAGTGTAGCATTTGTTTCCGCCGCACGTTTAACATGGCTAGATGGGCTTGCAAGGGCATAGCTCCAGCAAGCTTGCATGAGGAAACAGTAGAAAAGTTTGGGTACGTGCATTATGCTGCCCTTGTCTAGTGGTGACAAAAGAATTGGCTGGAATATGCGCACTTGAATTCCTTACAAAATGGTAGGCACGACCAGCTCCATGGAAGCGCGCTAATAAATATTTAGCAGAATATAGGACACGGCCCACGTCAAGATCCGTAACTGTATTCGACTATATGTACGGAGTATTCTAGGGTCGAATTCGAGGAATCCCCGTGCCAAGGTATCTCTCGTACTCCATACAGCGTGTCCCACCGCGAAGTTTGCTAAATGAAGGCAAGATCTCTCAAATTCTGTTCTCCGAAGGCAATTTTCACAAGGCTGACAGGCCAGACTGGTCTGTATATTTTCGGAAAGTCTCTTGGGGTCCACATTCAACCGAAAGCTTGCTTTGCGTAGCTGACGATGGCTCGGATCCACTTTGGCCGGCTGGTATGGACTTCTTGTACCTGACTGTCCGCGCAACCCCTGTCACTTTTTGTTCAATAATTCCTATTAAGTGAGCTGAGTTGAAAAGTTCTCAGCCTAATACCTCGAGCTTTATGCCAGGGAATATAAGAGAAATGTGATTTTAAAATGTTAAGTGAGGACTGATTGAAAAGGCGAGTTTGAAAATTAAGATACGGAAATATGCTTAAAAGGCCCCTCCTGTACCGTCGATAAGCCTGAGTCGATCAATTGAAAATAACCTTAGGAAGTCCCCACTTGACGCGCAAGTTAAAAATAATATTAGCAGCGGGGAATACTACTCTGTAAACTACGGAGTACATACCATTTTTCGATCGATGATCATCGCCCTCCGAGGCCCCGCTGACTACGTAAACTTCGGATATCATTTTTTCTATCATAGTAAAAGACCAGAGAAACACGGCTTGATATCTGCTATTGCGTTAATTGTTCCCGCTAGATGCTGCTAAGAGAAGTCATCCCGTTCATTCCCGTATTGGTTTCGTTTTTGGGGCATCCTTGGTAGAGCATATTGGGAAGGACGTTAGGTAGATCGTAGTAGCCTAGAGCATTTGATTCTGCATTACCATACGTACACTTTCAGGGAACGAGGATCCTGATGCGCGGAAAATATATTTCTAGCAGTTTTAATTTTATAACATCACGAGCCAGCTAGATCATCAATTCTGAGTCTCGTTCTTCCTCGAGGCTGGTTTAGAATCTCTTTCTCTCTTTGCACCCAAGTGTCTTCAGATTGGAGTTGCGTATCCTATTACCTGTTTTCACACTCTTTCGGGTGTACTCAGCAGCATGCTTCTACGAGGCCTTTTCATTTCTTCTCTTCTCTCGTTGTGCACTGCTCTAAGTGCAAGCTTACCAGTGAAGTCGACGAGGGACACACCGTGCGTGAACAGCGCATCTGATCGATCATGCTGGAAAGATGGATATGATATATCAACCAACTACTACGAGGAGGTTCCTGATACTGGTGTGGTCCGGGAATATTGGCTCAATATCGAAAACACCACTGCTGCACCGGATGGTATTGAGATGCCTGTACAACTGATCAATGGATCTTTCCCTGGACCTACCATCATTGCTGACTGGGGTGATACTGTTGGTACATAAGTCCGTCTCAAAAATGCTCAAGTCCGCAGACTAATTCCTTGATATTAAGTTGTTCACTTCACCAATTCACTCCAAAACAATGGCACTGGTCTTCACTTCCACGGAATCCGTCAAAACTGGACCGATGGTATGGATGGTGTTCCAAGTATCACACAATGCCCAATTGCTCCGGGTGACTCCTTGACTTACCGCTGGCGTGCTGTCGAATACGGTACTGGTTGGTACCATTCACACTTCTACGTCCAGGCATGGGACGGAGCATTTGGTGGTATTTTGATTAATGGCCCTGCTACTGCCAACTACGATGTTGATCTTGGACACGTCTTTTTAAATGATTGGTACCACGTATGTAATGCTTTCATCGAATACTTATTGGAAAGTTCTGATGAATACTGACCCTTATAGCAAACGGCAGATGAATTGGTCAGCCAAGCCGCTACTGGTGGACCACCCACGGCACCCAACGGTCTGATCAACGGAACAAATACCTACGGGACAAATGGATCGCGGTTCGAGACTTCATTCGAACCAACGGTCAGATACCGTCTGAGACTTGTCAATGCCGCGGCAGACCAACACTTCCGCTTCATGATTGACAGCCACCACCTTGAGGTCATTGCAACCGACTTTGTTCCAATCCAACCTTACAATACCACTGAGCTCAGTATCGGTATGGGGCAGCGATACGATGTTATTGTCACAGCGAAAAACCTTACAAGCGGCAACTTCTGGTTACGTGCTATTCCCCAAGTATCCTGTTCCGAGACCGATGCGGTTGATAATGTCAAGGGAATCATTCGCTACAATAGCACATCCACCACAGATCCCACTACCTCCGCCTATAGCTACACAGACTCCTGTGCGGATGAAGCTTCTTCTGATCTCATCCCCTACCTGGCCATCAATGCCTCGGAGACCTACACATACGATGCATCAGAAAAGGTTGCTGTCGAGGTCACTGACAATGCCTTGCTCTGGACCATGAACAAGACTTCTTTCCGTACCCAGTGGGAGTACCCCACCCTACTTCAAGTTGCAGAGGGCAACAATACATGGACCCAGAAGCAGCGTGTCATCCATCTTCCAGAGGCTGATAAGTGGGCGTACATGGTCATTCACTCTCCGTTCGCCCAAGACCACCCGATGCATCTTCACGGTCACGACTTCTGGGTCTTGGGCTCCGGGTATGGCGAGTTTGACTCTTCAAACCCCAACGCTCTCACGCTTGTGAATGCGCCCCGACGTGATGTTGCAATGATGCCAGCTAGTGGCTACTTGGTCATTGCAATCAAGACTAACAACCCTGGTGTAAGAATCCAATGGATCAATTTTCCGAATCAACTCTGCTAACCCTATTCTTTAATAGGCCTGGCTTATGCACTGCCACATTGCCTGGCACACGTCTGAGGGTTTTGCCGTCCAAATTCTCGAACGCCAATCGGAAATCAAGTATGACTATGCTCAGCTAAACTCTACCTGTTCGAACTGGTCGAAATATGTGCACGGCGATGATGTGACCCAGTATGATTCCGGTGTCTAGATTTGATATTACATATAATATTCTCATTATGTTTACCTGAGAGGCGATGTTCGATGGTGCTAATTACCTGGTGAGTCCTCCGGCACTGTCTATTCGCAGAGCCAGCATGACTCATCGTCAACAAGTCTCCAATACACGCAACCTTCCAAGTACTATATAGATCCTATTTCTACCGAAGGGACTATTTTTCTGTTTCGTAATATGTTCCTTTTTGGAACATACAAATTGGGTTGGTGAGCGTGAAATCTTAGCTTTGGGTCTGAGATATTTATCTAAATCAACTTACGAGTAAAACGATCTATCTGACATAGGAGGGAAATGGACAAAGCAAAAAAAAAAAGAAAAGAAAAGAAATTGAAACAGAAAGGGGGAACAGGACGTGGAAAGGGAAGGGGATACTAATATCTCACTATTTTCTTATATCTATATAGGGTACTTTAAATTTGATGTTTAGTTTGTCGTGTCAACGGGCCTGTGAATTGCCTCTTCCGGTTTGGTGCCATGCGTTATCGCGTAAGCTCCCCTCTTTGGCGTCAATCCCGGCGTTAACACCCTATCACCGAACCCCGATTTTACGACGTCACTGAGCAACAAACAAACGAACTGACTATAAGAATGCTAGTGCCCCGATCGTAGTCCCTTTGAAAAATCTCAATTAGATACCCCTCCTTTTTCATCTCCATAAGAAAAAGTTAAACGAACAGTAGACCTCAGAACGAGTCACTTTTCTTCGCAAACTAGCATCATCCCTAACGACCGACATAATGGGGGACCTCGAAAGCCAGTTCGCGCTTCCTCTCCAAAGCAAGCTAGCGATAGTAACGGGGTCATCCCGTGGTATCGGTGCCGGCATTGCGTGGGAGCTTGCCCGCCGTGGTGCGAATGTAAGGAATAATTTGCTGTAATGCGCAGTCATTCTTTGATATTTTTGGGAAAAGGAGAGAACTCAAAGGCTAACGAGAGACAGGTGTGTATCACCTACGTCTCAGACAACAGTAAATTGCTTGTCGAGGAGCTTAGGGCTAAGATCAGCCAACTCCCTCACAAACCGATCACATGGGCCTGCCAGGCTGACCTGTCAATGACCACGGGCGCTCAGGAGGTCATTACGCAGCTCAAGACTTACTTTGGCAGCGATGACCTTCAAATCCACATTTTGGTGAATAATGCCGCCACCGAGACGGTGAACAATATGCGGAGCATAACGCTTGAGGATTACGATAAGGTTTTCAACCTTAACGTGCGAGGTTCTATGCTCATGACGCAGGCTGTGGTTCCAAACCTAGCACCTAAGGGCCGTATTATCAACTTAAGCTCCGTGGGAGCGCGTGCCGGCTTCAAAGACGTCAGCCTTTACAGCGCTTCCAAGGCCGCTATCGAAAGCTTCACGCGCTCCTGGGCCAGCGAGCTGGGCGGGAATGGCACGACGGTCAATGCTGTGGCGCCAGGACCTGTACCTAGCGATATGCTGGACAACATTCCTAAGGAAATCGTCGACATGCAGAAGGCGACAACGCCTGTCGAGCAGCGCCTTGGCACAACGGAGGAGGTTGCGAGGATTGTGGGGTGGTTGGCTGGACCCGATGCCTCATGGGTATCGGGACAGGTTATCTGTGCAAGTGGTGGCTGGTCAATGTATTAGGTTATATAGGTGGGAGGTGCGACCACCTCCCTTTCATCTTTCAGATTGTGAAAGGAGCCGCCTCGAGGAAATCGGGGAAGTCTGTTGTTAGTTCCTGAACAGCACATGCTGCATATTAGCTCTTGTCACTGGAGTAAGGGATACGGCAGCCTCCAGCCGCCAGTGCGCCATAGCATTTTCCCATAGACAACTTCGTACAAAACCTTTCAATTCTCTCCTTAAATACCATTTTTATACTTTGTGTACTAAATAATTGCTCTGTTTTAACGAGTTACTATACAAATTAAATAGAAAGCTATAGTACCCAAGATTAAGATGCAAAAGTACAGAGAATAGATCTTAGAATAGAAAGTCTAGTCTAGGTATTATTAAAAATTCAAGGGTAAGATTTAAGCATAAGATACTCATATTACAAAGTATACTGCAAACAAAATCAGTTATGGCGCACTGGCGGTTGGAGACTCATATATATATGCTTGGCAAAAACAGGCTGCAAATGGTATTTCATCATCGCGCATTGAAATATTTTCGTTTTTTATTGTTCAAGGTATCTCCACAGGTGCGATTTATTAACCTCATGCATGTTGATAGGATCATTCTAGGGTTTATAGTGGTGTGGTTACAACTACGCACTAGCTATGTAGTGAGTCCACAGAAGTACTGATATTATGAGAACCAGTGTTTAAAAATTTGCTTGAACAAAGCTTCAACAAGTACTCCATCTACGTGCATTTTTGACGTGTTGTATTTCCAACCTCTTGTAGGGTTAGTAGGGGTGTAGTTCCGGGAAGAGATTTAGGGTTCCCAGATGTTGCGGGAAGGCGCCCCCGCGATGAGCCGTTCGATCTTGGAACCAATAACCGTAGGTCTTTCTAATTAGCTGACAATTATTCGACTCTCTAGTCAAAATACCCGATTAGAAAATTCGATCATTCCTGCGACTGTATCCACACCTGTTGCGAGAAGGCGCTGTCAGTGAGTAGTCTTAGACGGCCTTCAGAAGACGATTTTTAACCCAATGAAGCCCTTTAATATTCCAAACATTCACCTTCCCCGCTCTGCTTGAAATTACATAGGTTCTGTCAGAAGATCAATTGTTTGGCTAGTGTCACTTTATTCGCAAAATGTACGGCACAAAAGGCGCAACACGCGCCCTTCATTCCAACGCCCGGCGATTCTCCACCGCCACCCGACTACAAGCACCATCGGGTCTCAAGATCAATTCGGAGCGTTTATGGAACACGTTGCACGAGACTTGTGAATGGGGTGCTGAGCATCGCTATGGCGAGTATGTAACAATTTCGCACACAACCATTGAAAACAATCTAACGCTATGACAGAAACCCAACAGATACAGGGATGGCTCGTCTGACTCTCAATGATGATGATGCCCGTGTTCGTCGGTGGTTCGCCACCGAAGTCCAGAAACTGGGCTGCTCTCTTTCTGTAGACCAGATGGGAAATATGTTTGCGCGGCAATCAGGCCGGTTGAACTCGGCTGCTCCAATGATCGCAATGGGAAGTCATCTCGACACCCAGCCTCGGGGTGGTCGATATGATGGTATTCTCGGTATCATGGCTGCACTGGAGATCCTTCGGACGATGAAGGAAAATGGATTCCAGACTAACTACGATGTCGGAGTGGTCAACTGGACCAAGTAAGCATCAGAATTTGTTTTATCATGTCATTTAGATTGTTACTAACAAAGAATCCACAGCGAGGAGGGTGCCCGATTCCCCAAATCAATGTGTTCCTCGGGTGTCTGGGCTGGAGCCATCCCAATCCAAAAAGCCTGGGACCTGCGCGACATTCACGATCCCAGTGTGACTCTCCGATCCGAGCTTGAAAGACACGGATATCTGGGCGACATTGCTTGTTCTAGTGATCCAGCAACTGGATACCCCCTGGGAGCCCATTTCGAGCTGCACATTGAACAGGGCCCACTTCTCCCAGAAAATAACCGATCAATCGGTGTTGTTCGGGGTGCCCAGGGATACAGATGGTTGACTATGACCGTCCACGGGAAAGATGCGCACACTGGAACGACACCTTTTAGCGCCCGTCAGGATCCATTGCTTGCATCATCTAGGATGATTGCCGCTTCACATGATATTGCTAAGCGACACGATGCGCTGGCCTCGACTGGTATTATTAGAGTTCCCTCGAACGCGTCTACAAACACCGTCTCATCGCAAGTGACTTTCACTCTTGATATCCGACACCCGCAGGATAGTGTGGTACATGCCGTGCAGAACGAATGCCTTAAGGCGTTTGATGTTATTGCATCGCGAGATGGCAAGGGTGTGTCCTTTGACTGGACGTTGGATACGGACTCGCCGGCTGTCAAGTTTGACGACAACTGCGTGGCGTCTATTCAGGCTGCGGCGGATCAGCTGGTTGGCCCTGAGAAATCGATGCTCATGACTAGTGGTGCGGGCCATGATACTGTTTATACTAGCAAGCACTGTCCCTCTGCGATGATCTTTGTCCCTTGCCGGGATGGTGTGAGCCACCATCCGACTGAATATTGCAGTCCACAGGATTGGTAAGTCCCTCTCATTTCTTTGGAGATTTTCTCAGAACCTGACAGTCGCAGTGCTCTGGGTACGCAAGCTCTTCTCGAAGCTGTTGTCCACTACGATCAATTTAGGCTAGAGGCTGAAGGGCAAAAGTAATCGGCATTGTTAGTTGTAATAGAGTGGCTTTAAATCAGACCTAGATTCGAATATGTTCTTTGATAATATAAGTTTTGAGACAAAAAAGAAGTATGTGGAAATAAGAAACCTCACATATGCCTGTTGTGCATTTCTACCAAACTGTATATAAGCGCTAGTGCCAAAACCAAGAGAGGTAATTCTGCCCAATGGAACGCACAGAATAAAAATCGTAAAACCTTTTACTAAATTCCACAAATTTATTGGAGTTGATGTCGTGAGAAGGCGGAGTCCCCACTCGACCCGACATGTCGTCAGAAGGCGCGATGTCTTTAGAAGGCTCAACTTATCAAGTATGGCACAACATTAAATAAAGTACCTGCATTGCGCACTGATAAATTATATGCGAATGTACACCAACATGTCATCACGAAGATCGATCTACTTCAACCCCGCGGCAGCAAATGAGCGCAGTGCCTCCCCGCAAATCGAAGGCCTAAAAGCATTCCACCAATCCTTCCCCAACTATGCCCCAACTCCACTAGTCCAACTTCCAGAGCTCGCAACTGAACTAGGTGTTGGTCACGTTCTCGTGAAAGACGAGAGCAACCGGTTCGGCCTACCATCATTCAAAGTTTTGGGCGCATCATGGGGCTGTTTCCGAGCAATCGCCGGGCAACTCGGCCTACCCTCTACAGTCTCGCTCGATGAACTCTCAAGCCGAGCAAAGGAAGCCTCGATTGTCTTGACAACAGCCTCGATGGGAAACCATGGACGGGCAGTTGCGTTCATGGCTCGACTCCTTGGTATCGAAGCGCGAATCTTCGTTCCTCGGTCTTTAAACCAGTGGACTCGGGATCTTATCGCCGGGGAAGGGGCTCGGTTGATTGTTGTTCAGGGCGACTATGATCAGGCCGTGCAGGAGGCTGTGGATGAGACGCGTGTGGAACAGGGTGTACTTCTCATTCAGGATACGGCGTTCGAGGGGTATGAGGATGTTCCTACGTGGATCGTGGAGGGATATTCTACTATGATGCACGAAGTTCAGAATGAACTTGCTCGGCTTGGTCTATCGGGTAGTCTGATGATTACCCCTGCTGGTGTGGGCAGCCTTGCGCATGCGGTCGCGAAGCATTGCAAGTCGCAGAGCACACCTATGTCTGTCGTCGCTGTCGAGCCTGACACGGCTGCTTGTCTATCTTCTAGCTTGACTGCTGGAAAGCCGGTTACTGTTCAAACTTCTTCCACGATCATGGATGGTATGGACTGCGGCACTGTATCTTCTACTGCCTGGCCCGATATGCAGCGCCTGGTTGATGCCTGCGTCACCGTCTCATCTTATGAGAGCCACTGCGCTGTGCAGTATCTGACTTCCAAGTCTGTGGCAGCTGGGCCATGTGGAGGTGCATCATTGGCCGCATTGCGACAGCTGGCTACATCAAAGGAGGCTACGTCACTTCTGAACAAGGATTCCGTGGTCATTCTTCTCAGCACTGAAGGTGCACGCGAGTACCCAGTCCCCAAAGACGTCTCTGTTGAAGATGCCGTGGGATTAACTCAAACCCTCACTCAAATCAACTCTTCCAACCCGACCTTGTCTGTAGCAGACGGAGCCGGTGAGACCGAAATCGCAAACTATCTTGCCGCCTGGTTCTCCCATCGAGACATCGAGTATCACTGGATTGAGAAAGTTGCTGGACGACCATCCCTTGTGGGAATCTTACGAGGCAGCGGAGGTGGCAAGTCTCTCATGTTCAACGGCCATATAGACACCGTTAGTCTCTCCAGCTACGAGGCAGATCCCCTATCCGGATCAATTGGAACTAATAATGGCAAAGAGGTTATCTTTGGCCGGGGCTGCCTCGATATGAAGGGGGGTTTGGCTGCAGGTTTAGCTGCCCTTGCAGCAACTAAAGCTAGCGGCCGCATGCCTCGGGGCGATGTTATTGTGGCTGCAGTATCAGACGAAGAGGATGCCTCACAGGGAACGCAGGATGTCATTGAGGCTGGCTGGCGTGCCGATGCTGCTGTACTTCCCGAGCCAACCCAAGCTGCGATATTTACTGCCCACAAAGGATTCGTGTGGGTGGAAGTTGATATCCTGGGAGTTGCTGCGCACGGGTCCGACCCTGTATCAGGGGAAGATGCTATCCTGTATGCCGGATCCTTCTTACAGGCTTTGGAGAAGTACCAATCTCAGCTGCCAGTCGATGATCTCCTGGGCCAGGCTTCGCTACACTGTGGCTTAATTCGGGGTGGCGAAGAGCCTTCATCCTATCCAGACAAGTGTACTATCACAGTCGAATTCCGCACTGTCCCAGCTCAAACGGAAGCGTCCATACTAGGAGACATCAGCGCACTGCTGAAGGAAACCGCTGAGCAGAAGCCTCGTTTCAAATATGCCGAGCCGCGTATTACGATGTCACGCCCTACACAGAAGGTGGCAGCTGATCATCCGTTCGTGCAGCAGGCGGTTGCTTGTGCCTCTGCCGTGCTGGGGAGTAAGCCCGCTGTCAAGGCTGGTCCATTTTGGACGGATGCGGCCTTGCTCGGCGCTGTTGGTATCCCATCCATTGTGTATGGCCCGGCAGGAGAGGGCCTTCACGCTAAGGAGGAATGGGTCGAAGTTGAGAGTCTTCAACAGTTTGAGAAGGTGTTTACTCAGCTCGTGCAGGACTTTTGTTATTGAATATAGACGTCTGTATACGTATAGGTTAGAAGAACATACCCAAATGATTTTGTAATGTTTCCCCTGTATTTCAACTGCATTTCAACTGAGATATACCTACTACTGGTCATCCAGCAAAGCTCCTTGTCATGCTTGATGTAGACTTAACCTGATACACCCAGTAAAGTGAGCATTAAACCCGGGTGGCGGAATGCAGCTTGAAAGAAAGCAGCATTTGACAAATTGAATGGTTTAAGGAGATAGCCAGGCGTGGTCGTTGATTCTTGAGGAAGTGTTGTGGCTGGTGTTCGTTATCGCCACGGGACTACACCGATCGGCAAACATCCAGATCGGCCACCTTCGCCTGACGACATCCCACTTATGATCACTACTATCTAGCACACCCATCTTGTTGTTTCCCAATTTCTAGCAACTTTGATCTCTTTTCTTAAAGATCCTGCAACGATGGCAGATGAATCACCAGCACAGCGATCCGCCCGAGTGCGCCGCGAGCGCCGCGAGGCAAAGATCAAGGAAGGAGGCTCAGCGCGCCTGGACAAAATCACCAGTCTGAGTGGACGCACGCCACAAGCTGGTAAGAAATGAAACCCAAATCTCCGGCTTCAAACCACGGAGCTCCCGATAGCAAAGCAGACATGCCACCTTATCGTCCACGCCTGTACACACAATGCTAACTGAAGTCAACTACAACAGAGCGTGAAGAAGCCTCCCCATCCCCTCAACCTCAACGTGAAATCTCCGCATCTCCCTCCCCAGGACCACAAAATCCCCAGTTCCGACCCTCACCCTCGCCTCAACCAGACATGCAATCACCAGAAGCGATCCGCGCGCAGCAGGAAGCGTTCTTCTCGATGCTTCGACAATCCGCACCGGAACCAGGCCAGGGCGTGCACCCCGATCCACAAGCTCCAAATAGCATCCAGGCCCAGCAAGAAGCCTTCCGCGCGATGTTGAGACAATCCGCACAGGACCAAGGACAGGGCCAGCCGCCCAACGACGCCGAAGACCCTACCATCAAACTCCTGAACTCTCTCATGGGTGCTATACCCGGCGGTGACCCCAATGCCCCACCAGGAGCACCTGCAGCTGGCGCAGGAAACCAGCCGGCACCTGGATTCTCGCCCGCTGCTATCGCAACAATGCTTGGCGTGCCGCCTTTCATCGCCAATATGTTGGGTGGAGCGACGCCGCCAACAGAGGCGGAGCAGAAGCGTGCTCGGGTTTGGAAGACGCTGCACACTGTCTTTGCTTTGGCGGTTGCTGTTTACCTGCTGTTCATTGTTGGGGCTTCGGTTGCGTTGTTCGGTAGTCCCCCGCCAAAGCCTGCGACGGCACAGAATCCCTTTGCGATTTTTGTGACCGGAGAGTTGCTGTTGACTGGAGGCAAGGTGTTGCTTGGCGGGAAGTCTGGTGGAATGGGAATGGTAGTGCAGCTTTTCAAGGATGTCGTGAGGGATGGTAGTGTTCTGTTGTTTATTTTGGGCATGGGGACTTGGTACAATCGCGAATGGCAGACTACGGCATACTAGGATAGCTTGGGTATGTAGTTTCGCTAACGATCAGCGTTATATGAGTATTTCAATGGCATGTATTATGTGATCATTATTTCATTATTCGTATTTAGACGCTAAGTAGACAAATTTGCAACGGCCCGCTGAGACGGCGGGATAGCGTTGCGTAAAACACTCAAGGCAGATGCATCCAAACCCCAATCACCTTCCCATTGATCCATACGAGACCCGTTCTTGAAATGACACGCCAGATGCTCTGCCCGAGCTGACCAGGTAGACAGTGGACACCCACAGAATCCACAGCGGCTTTCGACATTGGCGCTCGATCCGTGCCAGGCTTCGAGGTCAGCCACGGGGACTTTTGTGCAACCGTGGAATTTGCGTAGATGCTGCCATAGATAATCCTTTCGACTGAATGAACGCTCTGGGGCAAGCTTCTCAGAACATACTTGGAATTCATGCTCTTCCCAATGAGCAGGCGTTGGGAAAAGGACGTCGCAGAAGGGGCATTCAGAAAGCTGCAGTTCGAACGCTTGTTGAACGTCGTTGAGATTTGGAGTGCAGACCCAGGAGTCAAGGGTGAGATGAACGCTTTTTTCATGACGGGCCCAGTCGTGTTTCTTCTTGAAAGACTGGATACAGAATGTGCATTGATAATTATGGTCTACCGCTGGTCGTTGCCGTCCTCGAATGCGTTTGGGTTTAGTTGGTTTGGGGAGCAGTGGAAATGGCAAACCAGTGTCTGCTGAGGAATGGTAGCTCCATGCTGAAGAGGTGCTATCGGATGTCTCAGATGCCTTGCTCCCAATACTCGATACTGAGGATGCCAGATGTGACGAGGTCTGGTCGAAATTAAAGAAATCCATGGTAGACTCATCGAGCTGGAACGGGTCAATGTTATCGCTCAATTCTATCGGCCCAGAGGCGATAGCATTTTGAATTGCCGCTTCTGGAACAGGTTCATCGTCTGGTGGGGAAGCCTGCCATCGCTCCATGGGGGTTAGGGAAGACAGCGTGCTGGTGACCATGGGGGAGCCTGAGCGAGTACGGGATGTTGAAGAAAGTCCTGCGGTCTGAATCTTTTGCTTTTGACGGCGGCGGGCATTTGCAAACCAGGTTGATATGCGCTTTTGGGAGAAGCCAGTCTCTTGTGCCATCTGATTCTTTTGTGCATCTGTTGGATAAGGATATTCTTGATTTTGATAGAACCACTCGCGGAGAACTCTCGCTCCTTTTCTGAGAAACTGTTTTGGTTCTTTTCGTTCATCGGTATTGTCTATAGTGGGAGCGGACAATGGGTTTGCATCTTCCGGCACACCGTGGAGATGACCTAAGACCGGAGAGAAAGTTTCAAAGACCGACGGGAGACGTTTTTCTCCCTTTGCTAAGCTGCATTCCCGAAAAAGGGCTACGCAGCTTGAGCAAGCATTTTTAGGATTTGGATTGGCAGGGGTAGTGCGAAGTATCAAACATTGCAGCCGATGCTTGCGACAATAGGAACATGATACAGGAGGGCGATACGCCCCGTCAAGCCACTGTGAAACATTGGTGAGACTTGGTTGCGGCAAGGACGGGCCAACATATTCTGCTGCTAAAGGCGGGGCAGAGTCATATACAAATTCAAACCCCTTCAAGTCTCCATGATCCTGATGTTCAGGTTGTGCATCGGCAGTTGGTATGACGTGTGACTCAGAATTAGTCCACTGCGCCCATTCCACATCACTGATATCTGAGGGAAATGGTTGGAATTCATAATCCGGATTTGTATCAAAATAATTCCCCCCTTGCATCCATTGGGATGGTTCATTTGCATCCAGTATGCCCTCCAGCTCTATGTCCGATAGAGGCCGTGGCAACGGCTGCCATGATGAAGGGTTGATGGGTGGCGGCTGTGGAGTCATGCCATATAGCGATGAGTAAAGTTGCCGACGCGGTATATAGTGACTCTTTCTTGTATGTCGAGATTATAGTTCAAACTCCGAAAGAGCTTGGTCAGACCCCCTCTCGTTCATGCCTCGCCGTTAACTTGCCGATAAAGGAAGGTTGATGGGGTTGCTGACAAGAGTCAACGCTAATCCATATTGGGCCAAAGAATGTTCCTCGCCCCACTAGTCCAAGAACGGCAGGTACAGTGGACATCTGCACGGATATTACTAAGCTTTCACTGCCCCCCAGGAGACCGTGGACCGATCTCGGGAACAAACGGCCTCGGAGTGGATCCGCAATGAACTCGTGGCCTCAGGCCTGCACAGATGTGTGTTCGCCACGCCTGCTAGACTTTTGCCAGAGTCTGCTTTCCAATTCATCCGTACCGCTCTTTATGAAATCCTCATTATGTACAGCGAGGGCGTGGTAGTTCAAAGTTCCCGAGGTCAGCTCCAAGAAATCCTTGTACCAATAACTATACATTGACTTGATGCCTCATCTGAACACCCCTCGAATAGATGGTAGGTCATGCCTGAATGGAAGCAAGGTCAATATCCTGGTCTAAAACAGAGCCTATACGTCCCAGAAGGCTCTAATCGACGTTTTCTATGGTTATCAATCAGGCAGCCACGTTGCTTATCAGAATTAAGCTTATCTTATGCCATTACATCCCTAGGTGGTACAAAACCAAAAACTCAAAGCTTGGTCCATTTAGAAGTGGAACTTTACCTATTAGACAGGATACTAATACTTTGGAATCTGGAATCTGGGGATAAATAGGCGAATTAGAAGAGGTGTAGAGGTTGATGTGGCATTGACAGCCGTAGATGAAGATATTAGACTCGGGTTGATATGTCGGTACAGAACTAGCCTGAACTAGCCTGAACTAGCCTACATAATTTGAATCCACCCGTGGACACGCCGGAGTTGGTCCTCTCCTCCGGAGTTCGGGTGGGGCGCTTTTGAGTCGCCACCCGGTGAAGGTAAATTCATTAGGTGAGCAGCCGGAATGAATCCGAGTCCCTGCGAAGAAAATGATCTCCCGAAAAAAAAAAGGTTATTCAATATAAAAATAAAAAGCCACAACTTACAATTTCGCAACACCTAGTTAGATACATATATACACAAAATTACAAATTTCCCCAACAAATACTAAACCTTAAAACGGGAATGGTGATCGACACTGTACCTATGTGTCAAAGATCAAGCAATTTGTAGGCTACGATGTAGTACCAGGTGGCCCAGGTGGGACTGGGGGTGGACTGGGGCTGCATTAACTTTTTGCGACCAATTTCTATCACCAATCTGAATGAGTCAGCAAGGCAAACCGGACACTAAGATTGGTCAGTCGGTGGCCAGATCTCCGGATTCGGGGCCAAACTAAAACCTTCATTGGTGAATTCGTCAGGTTGCATCGAATTTCTGTGGAACTTTCCATTCCGTCCCATGGGGCAAAATTCCAAGTTTGGCACGCGAGAAAATCGGGGAAACAATAAGATTGCCTGACTGCCCACTTTGGTTTGTTCTTTCCTCGTGGGATCTTACAATTCATCTTTTGTACCCATCTTCTTCAACACTTTCTCACTCCTCTGCCTTTCAACTACACAGAATGGAGGTCAACACAGCACCACCTGCTTATGAGCAGGATAAGATCGCTGAACGGAAGGATGTGCCACAATTCGAAGAGGAGGGCCAGCTCAAGGCTGGCGAGGTCCACGATGCCTTTGGCAATGAGGAGTACGCTGAGATCAAGTACAAAACCTTGAAGTGGTGGTATGTATCATTCGGAACAGAGTCTCTTCATCGACCATGCTGACGTGAGGTGTCTTCAGGCAATGTGGATTGCTCATGATTTGTGAGTCAGTCTCACTGGGTGTGTTGTCGCTGCCCGCAGCCGTCGCTACCCTGGGCCTCGTCCCTGGTGTCATCCTCATTATCGGCCTCGGATCTCTCGCAACATACACTGGCTACAACATTGGCCTCTTCCGCGAACGGTACCCTCACATTCAAAACCTGGGTGATGCCGGTGAGATCTTGCTAGGCAAGTTTGGCCGTGAGCTCTTCGGTACTGGCCAGTTCCTTTTCTGTATTTTCGTCATGGGCAGCCACATCCTCACCTTCCGCGTCATGATGAACACCCTCACCAACCACGGCACCTGCTCCATTGTCTTCAGTGTCGTCGGTATGGTTATCTCGATCGTCCTCTCCATCCCCCGTACGATGAAGGGTATGACTTGGATCTCATTTGCATCATTCCTCAGCATCTCGTGCGCTGTCGTGATCACTATGATTTCCGTGGGTGTCGAAAGTCACCCCGGTCGTGTCATCCACGCCACCGTCGAGACCAACCTTTACACTGCATTCCAGGCGGTTTCCAACATCGTCTTCGCTTACTGTGCCCACGTCGCTTTCTTCGGTTTGATTGCCGAGATGGAATCGCCCCAGGATTTCAAGAAGTCCCTGTTCATGCTCCAGGGCTTCGAGATCTCCCTCTACCTGACCGCCGCCGTTGTGATTTACTTCTACGTTGGCACAGACGTGCATTCCCCTGCCCTCACGTCCGCAGGCCCCCTGATGAGCAAGGTTGCCTACGGCATTGCTATCCCTACCATTGTCGGCGCCGGTGTCGTCAACGGCCACATCGGCTTGAAGTACATTTACTTCCGCCTCTGTTCCAAGTCAGATCTGATGCATCAACGCAACAAGCGTTCCGTCGGTCTCTGGGTTGGTCTTGGTGTGGCTTGCTGGGTCGTTGCGTGGATCATCTCTGAGGCCATTCCTGTCTTCAGCGACCTGAACAGTTTGATCAGTGCTCTTTTCGCTTCCTGGTTCAGCTACGGTCTCTCCGGTATCTACTGGCTCCACCTCAACCGCGGCGAGTGGTTCTCCACTCCGCGGAAGATCTTCCTGACCATCCTCAACATCGGCATTGCCTGCTTCGGTTTGGCGCTGTGCGTTCTTGGGTTGTATGCTTCCGGCACAGCTATCAACAAGAACTCCAACAGCAACAGCTTCACCTGCGCCAACACCGATACTTAAAACAGCTCCATCTTGCTTTATCGTAATGCATATTGCAGCATTTTGCTTCATTTTCATTTTTTCCACTACACGCATTGTACATACATAGCATATAGATTATGCTAGGAGCGCACAGGTTGGCTCTACAATATAAATAATAGATTAAAATATCATAAACATAAGCCCGAACTCAACGAACAGCTGAAACTCCGAATTCTCCTCGCCCAACCCTCCAATGTATGCATCAGTTGAATTGCATGTACGGGTTTCTGAAACGATATTCCTACGCCAACATCTTATTCATAGGGCATGCAAGGATGGTGGATTATTCCCCAGTTATTCGTGCATCCACCTACGGACCATCAAAACAAGCCGATCCCCTGCCTATCCTATCTATATCTACAAGAGTAGTCGGCCGCTTATGCATAACCTTTGATCAAGCAATGCATTTTTCACCTTGCTATCCTTGCAAGTTCACAGGGGCCAATTTATAACCCAACTCTCTTCTGGTGTATTTAAACGCGAAAAATTACAAGGGCCTATTTATTCTAAACCACTCTGACTATACTTAGCATGCATACCTAGTTGGGAAACAAAGACAAGTATATACTATAGTAGTATATGAACTAGTAGGTGTTTGCGTTTGGTTAGGAATCATAGACTCTAATATATAGGTGGGTGAATGTCGCCTTTAGTTACTGGTGACCCTCTCAGCCTGTAGCACAACAAGCTTGACCAACTGTGGATAAATAATCACTATTTGGCCATCCATATGAGGGTTCGTTATCCCTGTGAGTACGGCGAGATACTGAGTGACAGAATGTTCTCGTCAATCTACAATGCCAAGCAACACGATGAGTATTTCCCCAAGTGTAGGTGGATATGCTAGTACCATCGATCCTTTGTTCAAATACGAGGTAGGAAGCAGTTACGAGTTAGCGCTTTTGCCCATTATAAGGTACGTGTTCAACGAAAATACTTTGTAGAAATGAAAGAACAAATGGGCATCAGCTTGCAACTGCCACCGCGACCTAAGGTTGAACTCTCTTTTACCTCTTCACCCGTGGACTTCTTCTCTCCCTCACATTCACTTCTTCCCGCCCTTGAGTTTACTTCTTACCCATCATTTCGTTCAAAAAGCCTAAAACGAGCAGGAAGAGAAGGTTTCCCTCTGGAGTGAGACGTACGATTTGGCACTCAAAGTTCTACAAACTGCGTTTCGCACTAGGTCTAGCTCAACCAACAGCAGGTAATATTCACCAGGCCCGAATGGTCCCTCAAAATGGAAAGGCCAACCTGCCTCAAGTGGCTGAAACTGAACTGGGTTCGAAAGCCCCTCCGGTCCCTTCGCCACTCGAAAGCTTACCATCTGAGATCCGACGACAGATTCTTTCGATTCTAGAAATCGACAACCTTAGGAGCCTAGTACAAGCCTCTCCCATCTACTATCATCAATACCAGCTAGATCGCAGGCTCTTGCTATGTCAAAGCCTGGAGGTAACATTGGGTAGCGTGATTGTTGAGGCCTATGCAGTTCACAAGTCTAGCTCTATGGAGGTTTCAAATCAACGCACTGCACAAGGAATCGACAATTTCCTCACATTTTACCACCCAATCCAATCTGAAGCCTGGTCTTCACCTCTGCACAAAGTGCTCAGCATAGAAGAGGTGACGTCCATGGCCAGATTCTATTGCTCCATTGTTCAACCATTGGTGGGATGGTATGTGACAGAAACATTGAGTGATCTCACTGAGAAGACAAAGGGATCACAGGTTCAGGAGACTTTGAGCAGAACGGGAAAGACACGACTGATGCGTGCTTTCTACCGTTTCCAACTATATTGCAATGTCTATGAACTTGAAACGGGGGAATTTATCTCCTTTAATAGGTGGATCTCCATCTCGGATAGTATTATGAACGACTTCCTGTGCATCTTTAACCCCTGGGAAACAGAAGAGATATCCTGCGTTAGCTACTTGACTGAAGAAAAGTTCAAGCAGATCACAGCCTGAGCGCCCCGAAACGCACAACACGATTGTTATTTGTTATTGAATAGCTCCCTTTCGATTTACTAGGTGCTAATCAATCCATGCATCAATTTATCTTCTGTGGAGGGTCAACTCCGGATGCGACTGTTATGGTAGTGATTCTGGGAACGACTGCCTGGGTGAGTGCATAGCGGATGGCCGCTCGTCTTGTATTGTCCTCGAAAGATAGGTGAGTGCTGCATCACTTCGTAGTTCAGGGTCCTATTTCAACCCCATAAACGAGTGTGTCCAGTCTTTATGGTCGTTCGAGCTGATGTGGCGACCAGACTACGGACAGTATGGATTTCGATAAGTATCTGAGAGTCTCTGCGATGTATTCCACTAATTACAATGTATCATTCCTAAGTTATACGTTTCCATAATCGCAGATAGTAAAACCTCCTCGGCTAGTTCATCCATCTCCAGCACCACCTCCATCAATATGTAACAGTCACATTCTTGTTCACATACTTCGCGTCTATCTTCAAGACAAGGTTCTCAGCGAGCCACCTTCCCGCATCCTCCCGAGAGATAGTATACCCGACAGCTTTAGACTCCGGACCAGTCTTAGGATCCTCGATACCCACGCGGATAGTCTTATCCGACTCGCCATCAACAAGATGGCTCGCACGAATGATTGTGAACGATTCCCCACTCTGCGCAAAACGGTCTTCCATGACTACCTTGTCTGCTCCGGGGACTTTGACAAACAGGTTGTAGATGGGAATCATAACGATAGGAATATCGCGGCCGAAGTGGGAAAAGCCCACTGTACTGCAACCGATTATGTGTGGAGTGCCGGTGATTCCGGTGCTTCGAAGCTGGGCGAGAGCATCTAGGAGAGTTGCCGCGCCTTTCTTGCAGACGTCCGGATCATCGACAGTCATTCCACGTGGCTTGGCGCCGATGGTGGATACGATGACATCGACGATACGGCCATCGTCGGTTTGGAGGCACTGCGATACGGCGGAGATATAGTGTGCATTCCCTTTGATAACTTTCAGATTTGGTGTTGACTCTGAAGGGAAGATGGCTGTGAGTTTTGAGGGATCACGGCACAGCGCGATGCATTTGTGCCCGGCAGCGAGAGTGTGTTTGAGGGCGGCAAGGCCAACGCCGGTGCTGGCGCCAATGAATGCAACGGACTTGATGTTTGACGTCATTGTTTAGATAGGTTGGGGTTGCTCAAGTAGCGAGGTATTGGAAGGGTGTATTTCGATGGGAGAGATAGTAGAGATGGGTTCTTTTAAGTATCTTGGACAGGACAATAGGATTTATAATATACATTTTTGGTCGTGAACTATAGAGAAAGCGAAAGTCATCCGAGCTAATGTAATATGTCTCGCTCTTTTCTCGCGACTCGTATTCGAATGAGGTGGAGGGCCCGAGGGTAAAGAATCGAGGCTGACATGCCGTTCTCTAATTGGTTATCCCACTCTATCTACGCTACTGAGTCAGACAGTCAACGCTTCCAGACCTTGCCATTCGCCTAACGAGATCAGGATAATCAAGGTTGTGCTGGACCTGTTTAACTCGCTGGAACAAGCCTACAACGGTCGCAAGATGTCCGAAGAGCCTCCTGTCACAGTCTCCGAGGTCCTTGGGGGCGCGCTCGTGTCGGCCTCGGATGCCGAGAAAAACGCGAGATTAGACACCTCAGGCAGAAACGAAAACGCTACCCCCCTGAAGCTGCGCAGTTGTGTAGTATGCCGAAGTCGGAAAGTCCGCTGCGACAAGCGAGCGCCTTGTTCCAATTGCCGTCGCGCAAATATTGCGTGTGTGCGTCCACCAACAGAACGTCCACCAAGATGGGCCCGCCATCTCGACCGCCTCAACAGCGCGGTATCCAATCCACAGGCCTCCCAGGAACCTGAACCAGTAGCAGAAGACGTAATGGAGAGACTTCACAACCTTGAAAGCCTGGTTTAAGGGCTACGCGTTCAGCTAGAACAGGCTAAATCAGCAGCTAACTCTGCCGGAGGATCATCCGGCGTCGGTTCGCCCGAAAGCTCGGCACATGACCGACAGTCGAACCCGTCTTCCATTAATACTACTAATGTGCAAAATAAGTTTGGGAGACTGGTGCTTCAGGATTCCAACCGAAGCCGCTACGTTAGCAGTGGCTTCTGGTCTCGGGTCAATGACGAGGTATGCGGCCTTGGGTTGTGTGCATTGCTTCACCGCATGAATGGCTAGCTAATTTCTTTTGTAGCTTGATTGTCTCAAGGCAGATGCTCGTGGTCTCCCATTAGGAGAATCTGATACCTCGGATGACGAGCCATCGCCGGACATGACCCCTTCCACGCAAGAACTTGAACGGACCCCCGCGGAGCGTCACGGATTCTTGTTTGGGCACAATTTGAGTCCTTTTTCTCCTACTTTAACCGATCTTCATCCACTTCCCTCTCAAATTCCGTTCCTCCTAGATGTGTTCTCTGAGAATGTGAACATTATCTTTCAAATCGTTCATATTCCCACTATCAAGAATATGGTTCGCGATTGGCGCGGCCGTGAAATGAAGGGACTCACACCGGCCAATGAAGCCTTGATGTTCGCCATATACTACGCTGCTATCACCTCGATGGAAGAAGAAGATGTAAGCCAAATCCTTGGACGTTCAACTTTCTCACAGATTCAAACATGCGAGTTTCAGGCTCACGTCTCGGTGTATTTAGATATTACTTAATTTCGGAACCACCAAAGCCGAGCTTAATCTCAAATATCGCCAAGGCCTCGAACATGCTCTTGCAAGAGCTGACTTTCTGAATGTACCAGACTTGGTTCTTGTGCAGGCATTTGCAATATTTCTTACTCTTGCTCGCCGACATGACAGTCCGAGGTTTGTGTGGATGATGACAGGACTGCTAATTCGAATGGGTCAAGCTCTGGGACTACATCGTGATGGAACCCATTTCGATTATCTCAGCCCATTTGAGATTGAAATGCGACGAAGAGTCTGGTGGACCCTGTGCATGTTGGATGTGAGAGCATCTGAGGACCAAGGAACCGATTACACAATCACAAAAGCGAGCTTTGACACTAAAATACCTCTTAACCTAAACGACACTGACCTCGACCCTGAATCAAAGCGGACGCTCCAACCTCGCGATGCCCTGACTGATATGTCCGTTGCGCGCGTCTCCTTCGGCATGTGCGAAGTTACGCGGCAGATGATGGCTCATGGGTTCAAAGACGAAGCACCAAGTCTAGAAGAGCAAAGTCGCTTGTTGCAACAGATATACCAAGGTCTTGAACGAGACTTTCTTCAATACTCAACCGAGTCAGGGAACATCAGATACTGGGTGATAGTTACGGTCGCTCGGCTTCTTCTGGCCAAGATGACTCTGCTTATCTACCTGCCTCTGTTGTTCTCCTCCCCAAATAAAGACTTCTCGGAAGAGCTGCGGACAAAGCTATTGATTTCGAGTATCGAGGTCGCCGAGTACAATCATGCCCTGAACACCGAACACGCATGTAGAAATTGGCGCTGGGTTTTCCAGACCTATACCCATTGGTACTCCATTGTCTACATAATGCTAGAGATCTCTCGACGCCCGTGGTCGCCTCTTTCTGAACGAGCCTGGGTAGCTCTTCATAGTTCCTGGCTAATACCGAATCAATCACACATGGAAAGGAATCTACGCATCTGGATTCCACTCCGAAAGCTGATGACCAAGGCTAGGAAGTATCGAGATATGGAGTTCGGCCGGCTGAGAAACGACTCTGAAGCTGTCCAACAGCTTGAGCAGGTCTATTGCGTTACCCCACTCCCGTCGAGTACTGGGCCATTTCCACCTGGTTCAAATTCTGCAGATCTATTCCTTGACCAATGGCGCCAGCTGGTGGCACACCCAGATAAAACGGATCACCACTCACTTGCCCCCGGTTTCGCCGTTCCCAATCCGCCGGATCCACTGATACACATTCCAGGTACAACGCAGTCAAGTGTGCATCCTAATCGCGGTCAAAAATATCTCTGCCCAGCTCTCATTGTTGAGCCAGGGTATCTCGCTGCAGAGGGACGGCAATTCGGGTACGAAATGTCAAACATTGAACCAACAAACTTCGATTCAGGCCTGGCGCCTAGTTCAGGAATCGGATTTGGACGCGAAAATCCCACCGCTTCATCACACAACCAGTTTTCACTGGCACCGGAAGCTCAATTTGACAGTCAACTTGCCACCCCAGCCGTCGTACCTTGGCTGTGGTCTGAGGAGGGCATATCAACCGATTTCACCACCGAAGACCAAGCTGATAGCAACATGGACATGGACGAGGAGGTGAATTGGTACAATTGGACCATGTCTGCGAAGAATATGGAGTGTGATGGGGGTACCTATAGCAGTAGACCGCGCTAGTCTACCACATAGTACTATATACTTAGAAAACTAATACGGAATCCCTTTGGATGTCTTCGAATATATTGTATGAAAGCTGCTTGTCTCTCTCTACACCAACGCTTTTGGTAGAGTGGCTTTCTATGTATTCGCCGGAAATTACATCGAGGTCTAGGGAAAATCAGGCCAAAGGTCTGGTGATTGTGGATTTTCATGAGATGCTTCTGCGGAAGATTGGAGAAAGCCAGATCGTGTTGAACAAACAGCCCGTGGCACAATATCGGACACGCACGTGTGCCTCACCCGACTAGTAATCAAGCCACCAGTATTTTCATAGGCTTCGTTCGTTGCAAATGTTCAGTAATAACTTGGTAGTATCGTGGCACAGCCTCATAAAATCACTCTTGAATGTCAATGTGAGACCGATGTGATATGCTACGTCATAACGCACGTGAAGAGTATTAACGTAGTTCGTGTAGATATTGACCCGTGGAGAACTTTGCACTTTGCTGTATGCACTGAACCTGCGGGGACAAGCGATTCAAAGTATGATGAAAATGGAATTGGGAAGGTGCTCACCTAAAGGTTTCCATTCTTGAGGTCTGGCAGCTACCTCATTCTCACTTCTTCATCTCCCTCTATTTACTTTACATCTTCCACCCCACCCTTTATATCGATTTTCAAATCCTTCTGCACCTTCTATAACCATGATTTTGCTTGATCCCTCATCTTCGAGGGCCTTTCGTCACCCGTGATGGTCCCGAGACCGAGCCGACGCCGGGTGTCGAATCCTAACCTACTCTAGAGGCATTCGAATCAAACTCTTTCCCTGGCGGATCTAAAATAAAGAAGTCTGTCGTTGGCTACGGTCATTTGACTCCAAACACTCCAAACGCTATCAAAGTGTTTTGCTGAGCTCATCAAAGCTGAAACGACGGACCTCGATGTCATGGTCAAGTAACTCAACAAGCGGATTTATGAGATTGAGCATCAGTACAATCAACAAAATGACAAAATCACCACTGGAAACCTGCAAGGAAGCAACCTACGAAGAATACAAAATTCTCGATTTCTGATCCGGAGAGGCATATGGCGCGTACGAGTCGCTATTCAACTGTGGCAGAGACTTGAATAAATGATCAATACTCCAATAACCCCTTTGACCCGTACCACTGGGGACTCTACAATCATGATGCAGGCATGACGGAAAGATTTGTAAATGAGATTTTGTGAGGCTCGGTCTTTTACATTGGAGTTGGTAATGCCGGTGGCTATTCGATCGTCCCTAGGGACCATAGTTATTAGGTGGGCAATACGCCGAGAGGGTTGATGACACCCTATCGTACCTGCTTAGCTTGGGCACTTTTTCAACAAACTTGATTGAGAAAATTGGGATGAAGATAGGCTACGAGAGAGCCATTCGCCCCGTTCATTTGCTTCCGTTTAAACCGGGCTTGTCCACAAAACGTGCAAAACTGGGAACCAAGACAGACGCAATGGAGTGGACTCAGCAAGCGCCGAGTAAGTGAATATTAGCATACAGGTGGTCCCATGTCTGCATGTCCCAACTGATATATCTCTCTAGTTTTAGGGCCGTGAATGGTGGTTGAAATTCCTAGAAGACTTCCAGCAGGGCCTATCCTATAGGGAAATCAAAGAGCACCTCATATACAGGGTGGAGGCTGACGAGTGGGGGTTACTTCTTATCAATAAAGCTCGCGTTTTGGATGGTCGGTTGGATACTCTGGCTACTACATGTATCTACGCCTGTTCACTTCCCAAAAAATAAATTCTCCGCATCTGGCTATTAGTTACAAGAACTATCAAGTACCTGTACCACACAGCATCAACACGCCATTTCATGGGTTGGGTGTGAAACCAAGAGAAGACATCCCCCTGATCCGGATTGTACACCCACGCATGGAGAGACTTGGCTGAGTGCCACATAAGAAAGGTTCCTAGCGGTCAACGATTCAGTATCAACATTTTATTTATGTAGATGTATTCTAATTTTTGACCACGGCATCATCATTGCAAATTGGAGCCGAACAGACAAGGAAAATAAACAGCAAGGAAAATCCAAAAAAGCATCAAAACTGCAAACGCGAAGAGATTATCTTCGAACAATGTTGAAAAGACTATCACGCCCCGACTTGAGCCGTCTGCAATGGAGCATGCAACTCCAGCCTATTGCCAATAGGCGAGTCTGACAAGGGTGCGTGGACACTAGAAGTACTATCCACCGGTCCACCCAAGGCATGAAGCACTTGATCTTTAGTCGCATCACCAAGTCCAGCGGATTTCAAGGTCCTTCCGTGCTCAAAGTAGTCAAAGCCACTAACAACTGCAGCCATCTCGATAAGTGCTCTGATAGTTGGCGAAGCCAAACCACACTTCAGGCCGAGTTCATACCAGGGGACCAAGCCATAGAGAACATCCTCCAATAAATAGCGATGATTAAGAGAGGACGGTGAGCTCTTAGTCTTGTTGTGTACCACAGAACCTGAAGCAAAGTCGTGGTAGTCAGAGTATTCCCGATCATTGTTATAGTTCTGGTTCATGTATGCCGTGATGGGGGTGATCTCCAGCCCATAGGCATGGGATATTGCCAGGCGCTCCTTGTCCACCTTTTCAGTCACGCGGGAGACAGCGGGCGACATTCCCTGAGCGTAGAAGTAGAAATCGCCCTTGGTGGCCTCGATCCAGCCCGCATTCATGAGTGCCGCAGGACAATGCACGACTGGGTTGACATTGTTCAACCCAACCTCGAGCAGATTCTGACACCACACTAGCTTCTGAGAAAAGATCATCTCGACCTTGTGTCGGAGGCCGAGCTCCGCCTGGGGGTCAAGTCGCTCGACCTGTGTGGTGTTCGGTGGCTCGGCCCAGATTGACAGAGTCTTCTTGCAGCCCTTGACGAATACCGTGTCACCCTGGATGCGAGTGGCGTAAGGGGATATGTCAGTCTCGAGGATGGCATGGGCATTGATCTTCGAGCGGGCGGAGAGGTAGAAGAAATTGCCCACGTTGATGATGAGGGTATGGTTTCGCAGGTCGAATTGACTCAGCAACGTCAAGATGGTGTCTTGTCCATATGAGGGGACTGTGGTGACGATAAAAGGGGAGTGTCGAATGGCAATATAGAGGTCGCTGGTGGTTTTGACCTGGAATTTTCCACTGATCTCTCCAGCTGCGTTCAACCAGCCATTGTTCTTTTCGATCATATCCGTCCCCCCGCGATGATCGGGATGGGCGTATAGCATGACTGACTTTCCGCGGTTGGCTAAATCCGCTGCAAAGGCACAGCCGCATGGCCCTGCGCCGATGATAGTGACCGTTGGCACGGAGTCAAAGTTTTCAGTAGCCATGATGTTGGTCTGGACTTTGTGTTCAGGGTATTGTTGGTGTCTGACTTGGGGAAAAGAAAGGCTTTTGAATGGCGTGACCGGGGAGTTTCGGTTGGTTTGATTGAATTGCTGGGTTGATTCGAGGGACCCTGTCCATTTAAATATCGCTGGCTTAAGTGAACAATGGATCTGCACAAAGTATACGTTATACTATACGTTCTCGTTCTCCCGAGAAGGCATGATTTACATGTACCGGAGGTAATTGCATCTGCACTCTGCATTGTATGCCACCCACTAAGTGATCATCCGTGGGAACTCTCCCCAGCTTGCGTCATGTTAATGCTATAGTTTGTGCTCTGATGAGGACCATGTGCACAATGTACAGTGGACAGTGGATAGTGGACAGAGAATGATATGCGATGATGTGATCCTATGATCTGCTACACTTGCCGCAAATATAAAATATGACTTGATAGAATAGAAAAGTGTGGATTTTCACGAGCATCTTGTCTAATTTGAGTTGGCACAAGCCTTCGGCTCAGGAGATTAATTGGACACAAAGGTGAATTCATTACACAACAGAAATTGGAGATCACCACATAATTGAGACTAGGAGTCTAAGTAAGCATATCGCCATTGAAGATCAGCCATGCGCGTTTCGGGTTTCATCGTCTGCAGGATCTCGAACATATCTATTTTAGTTTGATACTCCGCACATTTGTCTATTGAGTTTAATGATGATGCATATGAAGGAGGCCAATTGAATCGTCCCCTGATCACCTTGCATGAGAACAATCCAAATCGACGCAAATTCTCGATCTGATAAGTCATTGTAACGGGGCAACAAGCATCCGAGGATGTGGGTCTTAAGGGAATCAGTGTGTATCAGTGGAGAACCTACGACCAACCAAATGAGCTTATTGGAGCCATGTGAGCTTGTCCGAAAGGTTCCATGATGACGACCCTGCAGATCTCCAGGTCCAGGGGGTTCCCGAATATTAATCCACTACGGAGTACCCAGGTAACTCCCAGGGGCTCCGTTGGCTCCCGCGACAACCGCCCATCGGTATTGGCAAAGTTACGTGTGTCCCCGAAAATAATACGGCTAGGTAATTATTTGGCGCTTCGACGGATAATTTTTGAGTAGTCGATCATTGTGTTCGAGACTTTCAATCACATCATCCACATATTTTCGACTTTCACAGTGGAACCCTTCTCCTAATTTGACGTCACCGTATGCTGTGGCCTTTTTGGTGTTGCCTGCTGGGTCGACGATGAGTTGTTCATTGTGATTAATCAGTGGAAAAGGGGACGAGGAGAACCTCATAATTGCCAAATAATCCAATTCATTCAATCTATCTCAACATTTTGCACAGGTCCTAACGATTCGGACAATAATGAATTCGGAAACCACGCTGGCAGAGCCTGTGCCTCCACCCTACAGCTCCTTCAGTACTGCCAAAAAAAGATACATTGTTGCTACGGCTGCTGGAGCTGGTCTCTTTTCCTCCTTGTCGGCCCAGATCTATTTTCCAGCTCTGAACACGCTGGCTAGTGACCTCAATGTATCAGCATCCATGATCAACCTGACGGTGACGAGTTACATGGTAAGGACGCCCCATTTGATACAAATAATACAGATCCATATATTAACGGATGTGGATAACTTCACCAGATCTTCCAAGGAATCGCGCCCATGTTCATCGGTGACTTCGCAGACAGAACAGGCCGTCGACCAGCCTACATAATTTGTTTTGTGATTTACATCGCATCAAATATCGGACTGGCTTTGCAAGACAGCTACGCTGCTCTGATTATATTGCGATGCGTACAGAGTTCCGGGATCAGCAGCAGTGTGGCGCTCTCCGCGGCTACTGTTGCCGATATCAGCACGAAACAGGAGCGAGGATCGATGATGGGTTTTGTGATGGCTGGCAATTTTATGGGCCCCGCCATTGGTCCGATTATCGGAGGTCTTTTAGCCCAATACCTAGGCTGGCGGTCCATTTTCTGGTTCCTAACCATTGCCTCCGGTGTATTCTTATTGCCTCTCCTCCTCTTTCTCCCCGAAACAGCCCGAAATGTCGTTGGTGATGGCTCGTCTCCTGCACAGCCGTGGAATCGGCCCTTGATTCATCTCTTCTCTTGCCATAATGGGGACAAGCAGGATCCTTCCGACAAGGATAGTCTTGGTCGACCTGATAGCAGCGACTCGCCGAAGAAAACCATTGAGCACAAGCTCCAGTTCCCTAACCCCTTGAAGCCTTTGATACTTGTGTTCCATCCAAATTCCATCATCATTCTTTTGGTAACGGGAATTATTATGGGTGGAAACATGACAGTCCTCTCATCTATCACGGAGATATACACAGCACAGTACGGCCTAGACGAGCTTGAGATTGGTCTATGCTATATCTCGCTAGGCACTGGGTCTATCGTGGCCTCAGTTGTGACAGGGCGTCTGCTGGACTGGAACTACCGACGCATGACTGCCAACAAAGCCGCCAATTCCACTGCCTCCGAACAAGACACAGCCGAGGATTCGATCTCCGTTGAGAAGGCCCGTAGTATGGTTACTATTCCCCTCGTTGTCCTCGCCAGTGTCACTGTGCTGGCATTTGGCTGGGTCTTAAAGTACGGCGCGCCTCTTGCGGCTCCAGAGGTGCTTCTGTTCTTCATTGGTGTAGGGCAGACTGGCGGTTTCATCTCCACCTCTACCCTGCTGGTCGATCTGCACACGGCTAACCCTGCTGCTGCTACCGCTGCCAACAACTTGGTGCGGTCTTTCTTCTCGGCCGCGGCCTCAGCTGCCATCGACCCTATGCTGACAGCAATGGGTCGGGGATGGACATTTACGCTGGTGGCATTCATCTTGCTAGCAACGATTCCATTCTTGTTGTTGCTCTGTGGGATGTGGCGCCAAAAGAAGGAATTACCGGAGAGGTCTGAGGATTGAAATGTTCATAAGCTGGCGCATTACGGATTTAAATATACCTCGGAGACGAGATGTCACCGACTGTTCGAAATATTTGAAACCAATCACCCTCATTGGTGCTTAGCAATTCTTAAATTACTACAATTTACACGCATATCCAGGTTGCCCAAGACACCTTGTGAGAAGTCCTACCGTAAATATCCTCAGTTAAGGTCGGGAGATGTTCAAGAAGCTACGTACATACACATCGGACTTTTATCCACGCAAGAGAAGGGAATGGGACAAGAAGCGGAGATGTGGAACGAAAACAGGGGTTAGGTTAAAAGTCCTACAAGCTATCCGAATTCTTTATTTACTGTTACATCAGTAAAGGGATGTAGAAAATTTACAAAGTATTTCATGAAAGCCTTCTCATATAATAGCTTCGCTCTCGCTGCTTTACTAACCTATGAGCTAGTAGGTCGCTCCATAGACCGTTCCATGAGTCCGGAAAGAATTGCGGCACGGCGTTCAGCTTCCTCAATAGTGGACTTATCTTTGAACACAGAGTCCATCTGTTCCAGAGTACGACCGGCGGTCTCAGGGACAAGGAAATATACCCATATCCCGGATAGAGCGCTGAAACAGCAAAAGAAGACATAAGTACCAAATCCAATGTTCTGGAGCATTGGAGGTGTAATCAACCCCTAAAATGAATTAACCAACTGGCTCAGTCTTTCAGCATACTGGGGCTACTCACAATTATGAAGTTGTTGCCCCAATTAGACATGGTACCGAATGCACATCCTTTGGCACGAAGGGAAGATGGGAAGATCTCCGCAGGCATTGCCCACGGGATAGGACCCCAGGTGGCTCCGAACGACAACATAAAGAAAAGAATCAAAGCCACGCTGGCCCAGCCAGGGGCAGTGTTATCAGTCCATTTTCCATTGTATTTTCCAACCAGAATGGAAATGATGAAATGCGCGAGGAACATGCAAAACGCGCCACCCAGAAGAAGCTTGCGACGGCCGAAGCGGTCCATGCCCCAGAGAGACCAGACACAGGCGACAACTTGGCAAATGTTCATCACACCTGACATGGTCAATTGCATCTCGTAGTCCAGGCCCATTGTTTCGAATAGGGTCGGCGAGTAATACTAGACACGTCAATAGTTAGAAAGGTTTCCAGTAACTTCACGCAATGGGGTGTAGACTCACAATGAGAGCGTTAATACCAACAAACTGTTGGAAAAACATCAGGCCCACAGCTACCTGGGTGCGTTTATAGATGGGCATTTTCCAACAATCAACATACAATGCCAATTGTAGCTTGATGGTATTCCACAATCCAGGGTTAATTAGATTGGGGTGTTTCTTTTCGGATGCCTCCTTGCAATATGTGCATTCAGCTCGAATTTCGCACCATTCCTGTAGAACTCGCTCGTCGCTGGTGGGTAGTTCACGAATCTTGGCAAGTGTCCGAAGAGCCTCTTCATCTCGACCACGCTGACACAGCCACCTAGGAGAATAAGGCAACATGAAAACACCGGCGACCATGAAGAGAGCTGGGATCATCTGGATCAGGAATGGAAGACGCCATGACCAGTGTCCTGGAATATGGCGCGTTCCATAGGTAATGTAGAAGGCGATGACAATACCAGTGACAATGCTCAGTTCCTGCAGAACCAGCAGAGTGCCTCGAATCTCAGGAGGAGCAATTTCCGAGATGTAAAGCGGGGCGACCATAGCAAGCCTGTTTAGAAATTAGAATGAGGGCAAAGATCGACGGGCAAAGATCGTCGGAAATTGGTTTCCGGCCTTACATTCCCACGCCGACGCCTCCTATAAAGCGTGCCACGGTCAACATAGCATAGGAGACCGCTCCAGTCTGTAGGGCGGCACCAATAAGAAAAATACAGCCAGCAGTAAATATGCTCCATTTGCGGGATATCTTGTCAGCGATCCAACCCTGGTTCAGAGCACCTGCGACTTATTAGTCCCGGCCTTAATGTGATAAGTTGTTTCACAGTAGTTACCAATGAAAGCCCCCAACTCAAGAATAGCAGTCATAAGGCCCTTTTTGAATCCAGCTCCAGGGGCAGTTGGGGAGACATCGGGAAACTGCTCAAGGAACTGAGGCATCACAAGCGTAATCGAAACCACACCCTGGTCATAACCGAAGAGGATACCTCCCATGGTAGCGAAGAGTGCACACAAGAATACATATTTGGAAGAGAACAGTCCCTGAATTCCGCTCTTGGTGTAGCTGCGACGTAACTGCCCGTCTGGAGCACGATTGTGTTCATCGGCGGACTCGGTGGATCCTCGGGAGAGAATATCCCCTATTTGGGCATCGTTCAAAGACGCAGTCTCCACATGAGTAGGAGTGTCATTGTCATTATCAGACAGGCTCTTCTTCTCCATATTGTGCAAATGTTGAAAACAGGCGTAATGTTATAGGCTAAGTAAACCCCGTGGGGAAATTTAGTGGAAACCTGGGGAATCCGGGGATTCTATTTAACTTGACTAGTTTACATGCGGGGTACATGTAAGGGACTCCATAAGTCTCCATATCAGTTTAGGAGTCTAGGGGTCGATCTCTGAGACTGGGATTCCTTTCAAGGTTCGGCCATAAATGCCGAATGTGCTGCCCAGCTTTGGCCAAGGTAGGGAATATAAATCCGAGACTTGGGAGAAATAATAGACTTTTTACCCCCGGACATATACCCCGTATTCGTCCATAATATGGGTATACGATCTGCCGCTATGGTATCCGGTCTAAATATGGCTCAACTTGGCAGCAGGAGGAAGCGCGCCTCCCTGGAATCCTAATTGCGAATAACGGCTATGTCGTGAAAAAGACGTTTTAAGTTTGAGTTAAACCTTACGTATCGTTCAAATCTTAAAGATCCCATAACCTCCTGCTAAATTTTACTCTGTAGTCGTCATCTCTCAGAAGCCGTTCGTGGATTTGAGCGGATAAATTCCCGAGGCAGCCAACTAAACGGTTGGTCAATGTTAGATGGACTTTTACTTAATGACGCTAGCATCACAACGGAGTACGACGGTAATAGATTTTGCAATCTTGGGTATAGAAGTGTATGCTTCCTAGCCACCTAGATGATTCCGTGGGGGTCCTGAATTCTTGGCATGCAAGAATTGGCGTGTGCAAGAAGTGACGTATGCACGAAATCAATTAGGGTTTAGCGTTGAGCGGATTTGATGCGGATGAAAAGATATATGTCTCTTCGCAATGTTTGACAAAGCTTTCGAACATATAGTATTTAGCCAAACCTAGACTGCGACATCGCCTATGGACGGGCGGGTTGGCATTGCCCATGGGCCTTACGTAAGCGGAAAATAGGCCCTAACTAGTTATCGATAGGCCCATAGCCCGTAGACACCGTGGGCGCCCGTAATCGTCGAATTAAGAGAGATTGGTAAAGGAATCAGTTGTGAAGCAGTTAGAGAGTTGCAGTTCTTAAAGGTCGGAAAAGCTTCAAAAACTAGGGGATATATCGAGTACTATATATCATACATGGTAGAAATTACCAGGCCTTTACAAACCGGAAAATAGATGGACCGTCATGATACGGGATCCATACAAAAGTATATACATTGCTTAATCAGCGATGTCCGCACGGATTGTTAAAGCAGCGGATTTTGTCAATTTAGTTAGTTAGAGAATTTTATATATCTCAATTTACAATACATGGTCATACACGTCGATTTCTGTCACATAATTCAAGTCCCAAGCCGAGAAACACCAATCTAATTGTAGCCCACACCTCAGTAATCGATAGCACCGTTAACAGCTAAATACCGTAGAATCTTTTATGCAAACAGCACAACCAATGCAAAGGGGGATTTTGACTAGCTCGTAAGATCCCCTTGCTATGGTGCTACCTACTCGTGCTTATATTGTACTTCCTAGCCATGCCCGGCTTCTATTTACAGCTGTCCGACGTACTAACCCGTAAGCTGTTGAGACAGTAACTACCTATAGTATCAAGATTGTCGAATATGAGAAAAGCTTTGACCTTAGATATCAGGATTTGCGAAAAGTAGAAGTGAAACTAGACCCCAAAACAAACTGTTGTCCAAGTACTAGTTATGATTCTATTTTCACTTGGCAAGAAGCCTTCGCATATGAATATAAGCTTTCCAACCATCGATCACCCTTGTACCGAGCCAATAGAGATTGAGGATCGGCTTTCCAACCGATGTATTCAACCACATCTGCTAAAACGCTATCGGAATGTTGATATTCATCACCACTAGGTAATGCCATAATTTGATACCGACTTTCTGTTGATCACGAGTGGTATAACCACGCGATCTGATTCTGGATACTAGCCTCCTAGTACTAAAATTGTAGGTTTTGCGAGCACTACTGACGTACATGTCTCCCTTCCACCGGTTCGAAGATTCCTACAGGAGATCCTTGGCGTTATAGAATGACGGCTTGAGTCGGTCTAGACACCGGAAAGAGAAGCAGTCAGAGCCATTTGCTCTTGTATTTCTTCAAACTCACTAATACCTACTTCATGATCACTAAGGTATTTGTGAGGCCACAAGACTCGCCACTGGATCTTGTATAAAGTGAGTGAAGATTTACTTAATTCCTGTGAGAGACAATAACATTTCACCACTGTTCTTTCCTACAACCCAAACAACAGTACCAGTTATCTTGCCACATTTATATTTGTTTCTTTATTTTCAATCCTCCACGTTTCATCTTTTTCTCTAATATGAAGTCGTCATCTTATATACTTGTTGCGCTTCTTCCCCTTGCTACCCAGCTCGCTGTAGCAACCCCGGTTGCGGATCCGCATCCCGATACCTTTGAGGAGCGGGGTGGAGGCAAGCACGGCGACCACGGATACGACGACAAGAACGCTTGCGAGGTCAAGCAAACCTATCCATATTACAAGTACCCTTGCGACTCAAGCCCTTCCAACGGAACGTCACTCCTAGGAGCCACTTTTACCTCTTTTTGCAGGTACCAGTGAGTCTTTCGAACCACAGCAAACCTCAACTAGCTTGCTAAGAAATATTATAGAAACGAGGATTCTGGAGTTTGGTATACCACCCCAAGGGGCTGGGTCAAAGAAGAAGATAAGCCTCGGAGATGCCGTAAGTAACCCCTTTCCCTGGCTTGCTTATGACTAGACTAATCGATCTTCTAGCCGGTGCCCCAAGCTCATGCCCCGTGTAAAATTATACGAGTTCGCTTCTTTGTGTTGTATGGAGGGGAAAACCTGAAATGAAAATGCTAAAAAAACATTGCTCGCGGTTCTGAAAAACATGTACTAGCTGCTAATTATGTTCGGAATTGGCTTACTCGTTGACTTCATGGTTAAAACCAGAAAATATCACAAAAATCCTTGATCTGCTCAGGGTATAAAAGTTTCAACCAAGTGATAATTATATGTTTCCTTTTTTTAAAAAAGAAATGGAGCCAAGGTACTGACGAATGGCCAGACCTAATCCATATCTACTATAATTGGCGCAAATATTAGATCAACTGGTTGTGTAATTAAAGGTTTGTCTAGGCACTCTTTCGCTATCCTCTTTAGCACTATATTCGGTTTGGTAGATAAATATCTCTTGAGGTATGTGGCTTTATTCAACAATATATCTTGAAACATTATCTGTGATTGAGCAACCACATTAAGTATATTGTTGCAACTGGCTACATAAAAACCATTTTATTGTTATTCTTATTTGCGGTAGCGTTGTCGCTTTCTAGAGCCGGATGTTTGACGGGCGTTGCCAAGCCCTTTCGGAGCGGACCAAGCAGAGTTCGAGCGCGGGGTTTAGCGGGACTCTTGGCATTACCATAACAAGTAGATGCAAACCTGATTTTTAACTCGCCGAGAGCCAGGTGGCAATGGCCGTCTGCTTTAGTCTCCGGTAAATCACGTCATCTGTGATTTATGTTCGGATCTGAGGGTACTCTTGGCAGTTCGATTGAATTTTTGCTTTCTCTGGCCCATAGGAGGTGGAGGGCAAAATTTGGATCGATCATCAATGCTTTAAGAGATCGGTAGCTTTCGGTTTAGCCCCTACCATCTGGGGTTTTTTTTGAAGGTGGCATGTCAATACCCGTGGTTCTCCTGACTCAATAATTCAATTCATACCACCGAATAAAGTTTGGGCCGTAGTCAAAATGGAACAGAGACCGAGAGCGGGAGCGAGAATGAACAAACATTCAGAAAATTACAAAACTTCTGTCATCTTTAACAGTGCCTTGGGGTAGACATTGTTGGAATGCTTAGTTAGAGGGTCATCCAAGGATGTCCAATTGTTGTTTAGTCGAGGGTAGTCAAGGAGAGGCTGTCTTAGGCTATTACTGAGACTATGCTAGCCACGTTCTCTCTACAGTCAAAGGCAATAATATACTGTCACACAACTTAGTTTCGACAAAGAATTCGTTAATTCTATTGAGAATTCGAAAACGGATATATCAGCAAATCTAAGGGGGCTAAGACTTTCATGATGCTGTTGAGACATCGGACCTATGATTACTGTAATTTACGATGACTCATCATCAATACAGGGACAAGTTTAAGACTTACGGAAAGGCTTTTTAATACGGACTAGTACTCTTGAGGTGGAGCCTTGGGAAATAAGGAGAGGGAGAATGGCGGTAAAACTGATTTCGAATATCACTGTATACCTATTCGAATCTGGAGACGGGCCGCTAAGATGTGGACGGACATACACACTCTACCGGAAACCAATCCTCTCCGCAGAAATACAGATCGGATCAGGAAGTTCAGAAGATACCACCGCTCGCCGTTGTATCAGGTAGCCGATGCGCTCAAGCATATCGACATGGAAACACTAGAAACCATCAATCCGTTCACATTGGCACCATGGGAAGCACGCGTACAGGCTGGCGTTGAAGCAACTCCGCAGTCACCGATCGTACTAGGCGGGTTAATGCAGATCGCAACCAGCAGTTCGGCTCGGAACGAGCTGGTCGGATTTGGGGTGGCGATCGAGAGGCAGCCACCTCGGTATCGAAAACTGAGATTGAAGACCCTTTCCGTCACATTGGGTGCAAGAGCAGAGCAAAATCCGTTCTCCGCGGAGCTAGCAGCGATGGCACATGCATTGAACATGGTAGTTGGAGTGAAGGATTACCGGATTACGCTACTCACGAGCAACAAAGCGGCGGCTCTGACACTAAGGAACCCTCGACAACAGTCAGGTCAGGAATTCGTCTACCAACTGTACAAGTTGATGAGAAAACTGAGGAGAAATGGAAACCAGATCAACGTCCGGTGGATCTCAACGAGTGAAGACAATAAACTGCGGGGTCTGGCCAAGGAACAGGCCAGAGCCGCGACACAAGAAGATGCTGTCCCGCAAAAGCAGGTCCCAAGGATGAAGTCAACAACACTCAATATTGCACGGTCCCAAGCAGTTCCCAACAATGACCTACCAGCGAATATAGGGAGACACGCAAAACGAGTTGATGCAGCACTCCCAGGCAAACACACCCGGCAACTGTATGACCGATTATCGTGGAAAGAAGCGAGCGTGCTGGCTCAACTCCGAACCGGCATGGCAAGACTCAATGGATATCTATATCGAATCAACGTAGCAGACACGGACCAGTGTGCGTGTGGACAAGCGAGAGAGACCGTGGAGCACTTCCTATTTCGATGTCAAAAATGGACGGCGCACCGGACGGAACTACTACAATGTACCAACACCCACCGTGGAAATATATCCTTCTTCCTAGGAGGAAAGTCGCCTTCCGATGATCAGAAGTGGACGCCGAACTTAGAGGCAGTACGGGCCTCAATACGATTCGCCATCGCCACCGGCCGACTCGAGGCCACCTGACCATGCCAACGTACATAAATCACCCCCTTTCGCCGTTCTAACCCACCAACCACCTCGTGTTACCGATGGTAGACGCGCTTCAACTGCCGAAAATAGGATGTTGAACACTTGGAGAAATGCCTTCAAGCCAGCCTACTAACAAAATTACTAACTCGCGAGGATCCGCTGCGATACGGACATCTGAGATGACATATATTGCAAGGCTTTATGTATGGGCTCTGAGGAGACACAGTACTATATATATTATGACATGTAAAGTAGATCAGAGATAGTTGCCCTTTCGGCTTAGCCGCCGGGCGTTAATAAATTGTGTGTGTGTGTGTGTATACCTATTCTAGGTACGTATAAATGCATATATAATCTGCAAATCTAATTACCACGTACAATTCCTTAGATCCCAAAATAAACGCATTCTCAAATATTCCACCAAACACCCAATCATAAAAACAGTCAATCCTGCCCAAACCATTCAAACCTCTGTCTCTGCCTGATGCAATCTCACAGTCACCGGATCAGCAGGACAAGAAGTAAGCGAAACACCAAAACGAATCTCCTTCTCAGAGTTCACATCCTCAATCTTATCAAACCTCTGTAACAATCTCACTAGCACATAACTAGCTCTCATTAAAGCAAACTGCTGACCAATGCATGTTCTGGGTCCCCTATTGAACGGAATGTACTCCCAAGTGACATTCCGGCCGATCCACCGGTCTGGGTTGAAGATTTCTGCATCCTCGCCCCAGATATCCTTTCGACGGTGTAGGACATAAGTGCTGTACATGACTGTGCGGCCCTTGCGGACATAAATCGGGGAGGTACCGTCTTTCCCACCACCACAAGGGAGCGTGGTATCATTTGCCGCGCAACGGCGGTTGAAGGGCACGATCGGGTAGAGACGAAGGGTTTCTTTGAGAAAATGCTGGAGGTACTGGCATGATTTCAAAGACGCAAACTCCATGTTTCGTGGTTGACCGTAACTACCGAACTGCTCGAGGATATCGTTTCGAAGTCTTGCGAAGATGTCCGGGTGTCGTGCAAGAAGGAGGATCGACCAGCTCAGTAGAGAAGCAGTTGTATCACGGCCTGCCAGGAGGACGTTTAGAGATTCATCGCGCAACCTGACCGGGTCTTTTGTAGTACCAGTCAGAGCTTTCAGGAAGATATACTGTGATGAAACCTTTTCGATGTCCTGGGGTTTCTCTTCCTCCTGCTGCGCCTGAATTAGAGCAGAGCGAACGTACTTGTCCACGAAGGAGTGCACAATGTTGATACACTTCCGAAACTCTTCATTGTTGATGATCCAGTAGAGCCGCTCAAACCGGAGTCGCTCGGCGAGATACCACATGCACCGGTCAAACCCGTAGAGGAAGGTATCATCAGAGGCATGTCCCGCTTCCTTTTGCGTAGCAGCGATCTGGCTATCACAGCTTTCACCGAACAGGAACTCTGTGGCCGAGTCAAGGGTAAGACGAAAGAAGATGGCTTGCATGTCCACCGCAGAGGACCAGCCATCAGATAGCATCGGAATGGCACGCAACGCATTGTGAACATGGCGTTCTTCTCTGTGAATATTGCTCATCTGATCTCGTGTAAACTGAGGCCGTAGTAGTGATCGAGAACGCGACCAACTTTCGCCATCGGTAGTAAACTAAGTCCAGTCAGCGAACCTCCCCACACTCCCAAGAGAAAAACGATACTTCGATGCGGGGGAAGCACTCACAATTCCATGACCAACAACAGGATCAGCTACGTTACGACGCGTATCACCCAAACCGAAATCCTTGAACTGAGTCGCCAGCATAGCCTGGATATTCTTAGGATCGGCCGTGAACAGGTTCTGCCGACCAGCCTGACACATACGAAAGGTAAAAACGTATCTGTCATGCTGACGGGATAGAAATGCCATCCGCTTCTCTGCTAGTTGTGGGAGCAGCTTCTCCCTGGCTGCTTCAAGTGTCTCGAGGAGGATGGAAATACCGAAAGGGTCCCGGCCAGGGTAGACAGGGGGTTCTCCGCAGCCTATACTGCGAGCTTTCTGGGCATGATGCCAGGTGGAATAGAAGGAGAGAAGCAGACGCCCTGCAACGGCGAGTACCACAAGGGCTAGGACTAGCCAGATTTGCCTAGAGAGGCTGTTAAGCGCTGTGGTACCAGTAGAGGAGGCGCTGAGATACGCCTTTGACTCGGACATGGTGTGAGAGACGAAGTAGAAGAAAGTAATAATCTTATATGGTGATGTTAAAGCGTATACAGGACTAAATAACACTGGTGAAAGTAGGCAAGATGGAGTGAATTCACCAGCATGCTGTCGCAATATTAATATAACAATATTAATATTTTCATCATCATTAAGAAATGCGATGATATACTTGTATAGTAAATCCACCGTGGCAGAATCTTAATTTAGCATACATGGACAAGGGCCTATGATCGCTGGAAGATACGATGGTGGCACGGCTGAATGCCTTACCGACAGCCCCCACCTGCACTGAGCGGCACATTCTTCCTAATACGGTATGCCCTACCAACCCTGACTTCCAACTTAGCGTGGCCAGCATTTCTCTCGGCATGCTGATCATGATTATTTAGTTGAGGCTGTAAAGTGCCTCTACGGTGCCACGTATCCATCGCCTGGCAGATGAGACATAAACTCGGCAGATCAGCAATTGGGCTGACGTGATACGAGTTATATTTCTTTTACGACCACAGCACCGGCTTAGATGTCTTTATGGGCGGGTACGGGCATGGTGGAGGTGGTAATAAGTGGGCTCGGATCTAGAATAGATTCTGACCAGTACAAAGAACGAGATACTCAGTATCCTGGCCCCATCTTGCATTAGCCCTGCAATGGGAGGCCATATATGAAATACATTAGGCGGCTCCTCGTCGGGTAAGGATGGAGCTCATCTCTTCCATGATTCATGCCCTGTATCTCTTGCGGTCTATAAAGGTCGTATCTATTTATAAGAATCACCCTTCCCTGGCGCCTAATACCTTTTGCTGCTGTGTATTGACTCCTTAATTGCCAAGACCTATATTTCAGGGTCAACCTCGCTATGTCATCTTCAGGAAAAAACGAGAGCTCATCGTCCCTTGAGACTCATCCTCGCAGCCACATCCCCGACTGGAAGTGGAAGGGAACGCTTGGAGTCCTTGTTCTGACAACCCTCATTAATGGTCGGTTGAGCCCATATATCATTACACCACGCGCATCCCAAATCATCGTTCTAACGAAGTCATTGTTCTAGGTTATGATGTGAGCAATGTGGCCAACATCCAACCCGCCCTTTACAAGGCCTTCGGCAACATTACGCTTCTGCCATGGATCAGCCTGTCATTCAGTCTCGCCGTGTTTGCTGTCCTATCTTTCTCCCGAAAGATTTTGTATTGCGTCGACATGAAATGGATTTATATCGCTAGCCTTGTGATTTTTATGGCTGGTGCTGCTGTCGCTGGCGCAGCCCCCAATCTCCCTACGGTCATTGTTGGACGGATCATCATGGGTGTCGGTGGTGCTGTTGTATACCAAAGGTATGTTGCGATCGATCTCTGATGTTGTTAAACTGATAGAGCTCATAGTAACATAGCAACCTGACATTTGTCGCCGTCTTCGCCACGCCCGATGAGACACCTCGTCTATTCGGTCTTCTGAGCGCAATATGGGCCGTGGGTCTGGTCATTGGCGGCCCTATCGGCTCCGCTCTCGCCTCAAACAGACACACCACCTGGCGGTGGGCTTTCTACATGAACCTACCCTGGGTGGGTCTCAGTCTCGCGGGTGCCATTCTCTGCCTCCCGCGCAAATACCTAGGGCCAGACATTCCGTTGGTTTCTCGATTGATGGCGATTGACCCCATCGGCATTGCCTTCAACATGGCGGCCCCAGTACTATTTGCCCTAGCATTGGAGTTCTCCGGTCCTGTGTGGGACTGGGGTTCTGGTGCGTCTATCGCGACCTGGGTGGTTTTCGGGGTGGTCCTGGTTGGATGGATCGTCCAACAATACTGGTGCATTGGCACAACTTCTGAGCAACGCGCTATCCCCATTCACTTGCTTGGTCGGGTTGACCTGCTTCCGCTTTGGATCGCGTCCGGATGTGCGGGCGCATCGTACGCTATCACGCTCTACTACACACCGCTCTTCTTCGCGTTCGCTCGTGGCCACAGTGCCATGGAGCAAACTGTCCGGCTTCTTCCTTTTGTTCTGGTTTTCATCGCTGTGGTCATCCTCGTCGGAGCGTCGCTCGCGGTCTTTGGCCGCTACAACCTGATCTACATCGTTGCGGGTATTGCGACCATCGCGGGGGCTGGTGCTATGGCCGGCACACTTAGTCCTCATGTCTCCGAATCCCAGGTTTTGGGCCTGGAAGCAGTTATTGGCGTTGGTCTGGGCTGTTCTTTCCAGCACGGGGTAGGCGTCTCGAATGTGATAAATAAAACCCCACGCGACCGCGTCGATAGTGCGGTCATGTTCAATATGGCACAGATGGGCGGGATTGCAATTGCCCTGGCGATTGCGGGCTCGATTTTCCAAAATGTGGGGTACAACCTACTAACAGACGCCATTGGAAATAACGGGTACTCGGAAACAGAACTGCGTGAGGCCCTCGCCGGGGTATCGTCAGCGGTGTGGCAGTCCGGCAATCCCGAGGTTCTTTCTCGTGGGATTGACGCTGTGGCCACGGTGATTGGACGGGAGTTTTATTTAGTGGTGGCCGGCGGTGCCATCTGTCTCGTCTGCGGGTTGGTGATGAGATGGGAGCGATTGGACTATGGCAGGGATAAGAGCAAGGATGTCGAGGCGTGACCGCTTCTTACAATAATGTTTATTTTTAGCCACCCACTCGACTCTCACAAAAGGAATATCCAATATGCCTTAACCGAATTAGGTCGAATGTTGCGCGCACTCATGCCAAGTCTGCCAAGCGATAGATATATTTAGGTCATTGGCCAAAGGTTAATATTTCTACTGCGATGGGGCCAAGGCAGAATGGCCCTATATTTTGGTTGGAACCGAGTGGACGCTTTGGGCCCTGATCTGGCCACCTCCCGTTTATAGAGTAGTGCGAATGACGTTAAGTTCCTGCTGTGATGTTTAGCCTCAGAAATTCCCGCGGACTTGTAAATTATTACGGGGCTGAGAGTCTGGGCGCTGAGGCATCTCATTCATACCTCGATTGACTCGCTCCTTCGGCCTTGGAAGTGGCTCGAATAAAGTTCAGGATCGACACTACCATGCAAGTCCACACCGCAGCCAACCCCTGTTATCTAGTTGTAAAGTCCCATAATACTCACCGCTATGTCGTGGTATGGTTATAAATAGCATAGTTTTAACCCATTATAATTTCTATAAACCCAATCTAAAGTTACCGCAACCAGATCGCCAAGCAGGATGTGGTTGGCAACTTCATTGCGATACGCTCAACTGTAAGAGTGATGCTAGCACCACCCCTTTCCTCACTCCTTATTTCTCATGTTCATACACATAATACCGTATTCGCGGTCTCATACAGGACTTCCGTAGATGTCCTTCTTTGACTCCAATTCCGAACCTCTTCCCTGTGCTTGGCCTTGTTGGCCTCGCTCATGGGTCTCGCCGCTGTTGTCGTTCGTTTCTCAGGCCCCTCCGGTATTTCCGTAGACATCGTCCTCTGTGGAATTGGAAAGAACGGGCTCATCACGTTCGATGCCTAGTATCGCATCGATATCTAAAATCGCATCCTTTTCCAAGTATTTGTCCATGGTGTGGTCTAGACCTCTGCATAGCCCACAAAGCCCATAGCCCAACCCAACCCAACCCACGAATGGGTTGGGCTTTGGGCCCATCCTTCGAGCCCATCGGTGGGTTATGGGCCCAGAGTGAAAGCCCACAGGGCCCATTTCGGCCCATAATGGGCCCCCATTATTCATCAAACAATACAAACATACCAATGTATCGCAGCTGCATAAGTAATGCATTTTTCCCTGGTTTTTTTGGGTATTCCAATTACCGTCTAAGCCGTACATGAACCATCTTCTTCTTATAAGCTTATATGATTGATTGAGAAGATATTAAGTGATAGATGCTAGGTGGTTGAATTATATTAATAATGCTCATACATATCATCCTCAACTCGCATCCTCTTCCTCCCTGATGTACGCTGCTGAGTATGAGTAGTCGGTAATTGTGGTGCAGCAGCATCATCATCATCTCCGTCAAGACTGTAGTTATCAATATCTATCAAATCCCCAGATAGATCACCCTGTTCTTCAGTATCACTAATCTCATCAATCTCAACATCATCCGGCGTCTCATCCTTCTCTTCCATCAATGCGTCGATCTCATTAGAAGTAAAGAACTGCTTCAATTCCTCCGCTTCCTGTACATCAAGGTCAAACTTAGATGTACAGAGGTATAGCATTAGCTCTTCGATGGTGCCCGATTTCAAAGAGCCGCGGCGATAATGGCAGATATCGCGCGTAGTATTAAACAGACGTTCCACACCAGCACCCGTTGCTGGGATTGCAAGATAATCCCGTGCAAGTGAAGCGATAGCTGGGAAACGAGATTCATTCTCTTTCCAGAATGAGAGCGGCTCCGAATCAGTTATATCTATATCAACATTAGTATCTATTAGATAAGTGATCGGAAGGATTCAACCTACTGCCATCAAGATACTGCGTTATTTTATCAACAACCGGCTTTGACTTGGGGATAGATTTCTGGCTTCGAACAAGATTGTGAAGAACTGATCTTGGTGTCGATGTAGAAGACCCTTGCGGGCCCTTAGCACTATCAAGACGTTCCTGGATTGGAGTAAGTGCATCCTGGAATGCTACTCGATACTGATCCCGTAGCTCTTTAGCGTCGGACCAGTCATTAGAAAGAAAGAATTGGAATCTATTATCCGGCGACAGCATTGTACAAACTGCATAGATATGCCCTCGCATTTTATCAGTCTCCTTGTAGTAGTCGCGTAATTTTGACCAGCTAGTATCGAGAGAAGCAAGCATCTGCTGCTTCCATACAACTCGCTTTCGTTTCAATTGTCTTTTTGATCGTTCAATATGCTCAAATAGCAAATTATAGATCTCAAAGACAAGATGTGATGTCACATCTCGTGTCTTTGAGAGAGCAAGTGTATAATCAAAGAATGGCTTTGTAAGACAAAGAAGATAGTCAATCTGACGCCATTGATCATCATCTAGTGCGAAGTCTTGCTCATTGAACTGATCACAGAATTGTATGATAAAGATACGGAGTCTCTTGGCTCGCCGGAGCATAAGATATGTTGAATTCCACCGAGTCTTCACATCTTGGAGAAGCATAATCCCTTGCCCTGAAGGTTGAAGTGCGATAAATGAATCTCGGCGCTGAGGACTAGCGCGGATGTATACAGCAAGTGCTCGTATTCTTTTCAAAGTATGCGAGATATCCCGTTTTTTTGTATTCGCCCTTGCGAGAGTAACTTGTTGCTCAGTCCATTTGGTTTCTGTAGTCTCATTCTGAGGGACTGCTTTGAGACGGTCAAGTAGCTGGTTCAAACTCAATTGGATCACATGCGTAAGACAGGGGATGCGGATGATGTTGATATCCCGTGCATTAGATAAAGATTGTTGTAGCAAAGATTGCTGTAGTGTATCAACCAGAGTCTTATTATTCGACGCATTATCAGTGGTCAATCTAAATATCCGGTCCTCAATTTCATGCTGAGTAACCGTCTGTATGACAGTTGTACTTAGGTTCACACCGGAATGTGTTCCATGAAGGGGTTTGAAACCGAGTAGCACCTCGCGGTAGACCCAGTCAGCATCGATAAAATAGCCAGTAATGGCTATAAATCCTTGCCCAAATGGAGATGTCCAACAATCCAATGCAATTGAGATCCTTGCATGCTCCGGTAGCATCCTAAGTATATTCTTTTGCCGCTCTTTCACACGAAGAGATAGCCGACGTTGAATTGTAGTAGCGCATGGTATATCCAAAGGGCTTGGGGCTAACTGTGATTGCGAAATCAAGAGACGAAAGGATGGGTTTTCGATAAGTCGGAATGGGAGTCGGTTGATGGTAATGAATTGTAGGAGTTGATCGTTCCAGTCCTCTTGCGAGAAAGATGCTTCCGCTTCGGTATGACCCTATATTGATATTGATATAAGTAAGTAGTATGAAAGAAGGATAGGACTGTATATACCGATTGAATAAACCCTCTCATTACCCCCTTTTGCTTCCGTATCCCTGTAGCTTTTTTACAAGCTGCAGTTTCCAGATGACGAGTGATAGTCGTTGTACCATGACGGTTGACCTTTTCAGTACTCTTACCGTTGCCAGTTTGTTTCTTAGTGCCATAAGGATGCTCAAGGATAAGACCGCAACGCTTGCACATCACCTTCGGGCTCCCAGAAACTATATGCGCCACTTGTTCATACTGTTTCCAAGTCTCCGAAGCAGAACCATGCTGGGAGTCCCATGGAATCATCGTGTTGGTAGATCCATAGTCGGTCTGTAACCACCAATCAACCCAATTGCTGTGATTCATCGCGTCGAAAAGAAAATAAGTGCCTATTCTACCAGGACCAACTCGTTGAAAGCACTGAAAATGTTCTGCTTCTAAGGCAATTGACGAAGGAATAGACGGCTGAAGAAACGATGAACGACTACGGTGGTAGCTGCTGGATGCCTGGTGAGAGGTAGTAAATGATATAGTATCGAGGTCAGGTTCAAATGGGTCGAACTGAGATGATCCAAACTCGGTTTGCTGGCTTTGCGACATGATCAGTTGACGATTCAATAATGAAGATTGATTCAAAGATGAAGATGTATAGTATGAAATGTATAGTAGGAAGGATATAGGGCTTTAGGGGGATAGCTTCAAGGTCATACATTACAAAAGGCCACTTCTTGAATCTTGATAGTAGCATTAAACAGCAAATTGATGCAATAAACAGAGGATTCATCATAGTGCTAGTCAGAATTGAAACGTATGATTATAATACTCGTATATGATTGGCTGCATCGTGCATATTAAGTGGGCTTAGCCCATCAAAAGCCCATAGATAGCCCATTCCCAGCCCATTTCCCGGTCTATTTCGCAATATTATGATCCAAAAAATTTCACCCGATGGCTTAGGATATATTTTTAAACCTCTATTACCTCGAGATCAGCTATAATATCACCTATCTATAAAAGCAGAAACAAAGAAGGAGAGATAGGTATCCGTCAGTATAAAGTTCAGTCATGTAAACCTACAAAACATGAATTTGATACTTGGTTTTATACTTCAACAGAAAGATGCACCTAGTTCAATCTAGATAATATATATATCTCTTCATACTGATACTCAGTACGCTATAATAGTATGAATTCATGGTCAAATTGGATCTTTTTTGGGTGATTTTGTATGAAATCTGGCATCATGATGTTGAATTCAGTATAATATCTACTCAATTCCTACAATATTGTACTTCTGATGGTGATAATATAATAATACTGAATATACAGGCTGGAACTTGCGTAAAATACAGCTATTAATCAGCTACTTTATGCATGCCAAGACTGTATTTGTGCGTAGAAATGGGCTTTGATGGGGGCCTTATGGGCCCCCATTAATGGGCTGTGGGTTGGGTTGGGCTTTGAATATTGGGCCCATAGCCCACTGTGGGTTGGGCTTTGGGCCGGGGGTATGGGCCCATTTGTGGGCTATGCAGAGGTCTAGTGTGGTCATAGCTCCGTTTCATCCCTGCGGGCTGAAGGTAGTAGGTAGAATACTCCATCATCCTCTGCCACCAAAAGGACACAGTGTATCGCGGTTCATTCTCGTTGCTCTCCAGGGACGTGGGTGAGTATCCGTTCAACAGCTTGATGATGTCTTTATTTTCTCTGAAGTCTGTGGGCCGTTATCCATTCAACAGCTTGATAACTTCGCGAAATGCAGAGTGGGTGCACCTTGGTAGTCGAAGGCGTCAATTGGACGCCCGTAGGGACAGGCCTCCCGAAGATATATCAAATCTTTATAGTTCTCCTCGTGTGCGGTTGTCATGTCACGCACTATATGTATCGAAGCCTCGTCTATCTGAGCGTAATGCTCATATATATAGTTAGTGATCTTTTTGGCCTAGTTTGTAACTCGCCAGTCCAGGGGCAGGTTGTAACAGCGGCCAAAGGAACATCCACTAGAGACACCGTAGAAGACGACTAACATGAAATCTCTACCTAGGTAGAGATCGAAGCCAACCAAATTTGTAAGTGGCGTAGTAGGCTATTGATCTTTGGCAGCGTCGAGCTTTCGATCTTGCAGTTCGAAGGCTTCGAGCATGGATCGAAGCGAGGCAACAGATATTGGTATGGGTACTCGGCCTGGCAGCCGGTTCCATTTTGGAGCTCCTTTGTTCAACAGAGATCCATTTGGGCAATGGTCAGGCTTGTCAATCTCGCAGATCATCTGATACCCAGACTTGAAATGCATCTGTGCCTCAGGGTACTTGTTCTCCAAGCAGCAAATGGATGTGAAAAGAATGCAAAGGGTAAGAACCAGCCACCAGCCCTCGGGTGAGTACGATTTCAGCAGGTCCTTGACGGCTAGGTTATAGTGCAGGAGGGTATGCAAATTGTCAGGCGTTGTAGACGTGCCAACAGGTACAGTGGATATAGAAGATTCATGAGCTGACGCGAGGCTAATAATGGCATGCCAGATCGCACTGTCGAGGTGGCAAGCTCTAGGAATTTCTGTCTTCCAAAATGTAGAATCAAAGACACCTCCTAGAGAGGGCGCTGTCACATCGACGAAGAAACGGAAGCTGCGTAGTTCCTTGGGGTTCGTGCTAGGGAGAGGCGAGATGGGATTGGCCACAATCTGAAGGGCCCGGACCAGGAGGTTCTGTGGCTTGTGGGGCCCAAAGACAGGTGCAGTAGCATAGCTATCACACTTACGGCCAGCAGAAACACACTGCTTGCATTCCAATCTCACCTCGTCGCAATTCTGAGTCCTATTGATAGTGGCTTAGTTAGAGCTGGACACTAAGCACTGCCTGAAGGGACATACCTGCAGGTATTGCACTCAGTTCTACCTTTGGTATGGTAGGCTCGTTTAACTTTAGTGTTTGTGACTCGTGGCTGGCTGCCATCGGCCTTATAGGCTGTAGGGGGCGCCACAATAATGGCTGACCTCTCAGTAGGACGCTGTTTCGGTTTTGAGGGGGTGAATTTCAGCTATTGGAACTTGAAGCGTCGGGCTCCATTACCGACACATGGAATCTGTAGGCGAGTGCACCGCGAACATTTGGGGGTTGATTCATCACACTTCTTTTTTTTTGTTGACGACACGCCTCACAGCCGCGACTTGATGGAATACCGGGCATTGAACAGTCAGCAGCCTCATATGATTTACTGCTCAAATGGTTTTTCCGAGTGGGGTGAGGTACTTGGATGGAGACAAGAGCCTCCCCCGCGCAGTTCCTAGATGACGGCGCGAGGACCGTGCGAAAGAGCGGTGGGGCGGGTGTGGGGGCGGAGAATGGACTTCATTGTCGGATTAAAGTCTTCCCGGTCCGACTCTCCCTCTCATTTCTTGAGATAATAGGGTGTCGAGTACCATGCATGATGCATGGTAGAAATTACCAGGTCAATACAAACCGGAAAATCAATGGACCGTCATGATAACGGTACCATACAAAAATACATACATTGCTTAATCATCGATGTCCGTACAGATTGGAAAAACAACGGACTTTGTCAATTTAGTTAGTTAGAGAATTTTACATGTCAATTTTGCATACATTGTCGTACACGTCTTATTTCTGTCATAGGGGATAGAGCAGGCAATTTGACTGTATTGAAGCTAACTGCACTATATGTAAGGGGAAAAGAAGAAGAAGAGGGAGGGGAAGCTATTTGTAGCTGCCAGTTCTGTCAAACAGGATCAGGTGATCTCAACACCATTAACAAACTGATCGTTTGAAAGGCACTTGCGCCTAGAAGCCAAAGGGTCTTTCTTCAAAATCTCGCCTCAGAAGCCCATTTTGGTAGCTAATGGAAATGGGGGGAACAAGTGTTTGAGTTGAGCGCAACATCACCAGGGCACCTGGGCAGGGCTGGAGGACGACTAACGATGTTAGGCGGGTGCAAAATAGTGGTGTTCCAGGGCTGTGGGCAATCAAACAACAGCTTGACGTCCAACGTTACGAATGGAAAGGCGCCCGTTTTTGGTGTCGAAAGCGCTCATTTTCGACGGCAATCCCACAGGTCTTCATATTTTAGATGCAAAGAGAGAGAGAAATAAACTAGGGGGAGGGGTTTTGTTGGGACCTCCAGTCACATTAGGTTCGAAATCCGACAAATAGTCTCTCATAGTTTCAATACTATATTTAACACGAACTGGATATTTATTGCGCTGGAACTAGTACTTCAGTTGGAAATAGACAGCTGCTATATACAACATAAAAAATAACAGGAAATCAAGACCTCTACCGCCAGAGCATCTTATTGCGCCCAAACAGGCATATTGTGAAGTGAAATCGTGGGCAATATCCATGACTCAAACCCTGAAAATGCCGACAAAGTCACAAAGGTTGAAGACTTATTCCAAGCTACCCTCTCCGACGCAGCGCTTCAGAGGGTATGAGTCTCCCAAACAGGTGGTAACAACACCCTTGACCCAGGACAAGGAGTTGGCTCCGTACTTGTAAGTATCCTGGGTGAAAGAATCAGCCTGGAAGTGTTCATATTGTCCACTTCCGGGCTGTCCGCTGAAGACGTATCCGCTTCTGCGGTTGGTCAAAGGGTTGCTAACAATCGCACCCCACTTGTTCTTGGGGATTGTCATCGTGACCGTGCCGGTGAGAGTAGCAGTTTCGGTGTACTGGTAGCTGACGGTGGTACCGACACTAAGGAATCCTTCGACGGTGGCGGTATACGAGGCACCAACGGTGATGCTGTTTGCGATCATTTGACCTGATGCCATAGCAGCGGTAGCATCGGCTTCGTTGGCGTGCACGATGCTAGACATCGAGAGGTCCCAGCCGAGGAATTTCTGGTCGGGGAGAGGGATGATGAATTGGGCGCCGTCGCGCTTAGCCAGACGTCTCGAGGGGGCGGAATCATTGGATCCAGTCTCAATGAACTTCGGGGGAGAATCGGTAGGTGGAGACAGAGAGACTCCAGGTAGATGGGCAGCTAGGTCTCTCTTGTTGATAGTCTGTGTGGTGCCATCTTCCAGAAGAAGAACAGCCGTGTCGGCTGTATCGGCCGGCAGGGCAGAAACGAATGCACTGTTGGCACAGAGAGAAGCAAGGAAGACGAAGTCGATCTTCATGATGTCCGACAAGGAGGAGTTTGGTAAAAGTCCGGGGGTATTGACCGAGAATGGGTCTTGAGGGAAGTGATATCGCAAATTCAGCGACGGAAAGGACACGCTATTTAGAGTCTCTCGGGGAAGGCAACGGCTTTTCCAGCAGCCCCGGAAGGATGGTATATTTTGTCAAACTAGACGAGACCATCCTACGGAGCCATATTACCGCAGCAGATCTACAACATACCATCACCATAGAATCTCAGCATAGTCACGCCAGAATCCACCTTGTTTCAGCTGTATACTTCCGAGGAATAGCCGGGGATGTACCGATGCTGGTGATATCAAGCCACGATGGGGAGAGATTGCGACAGGCTAATCAATTTGAGTTCCCGCAGGAGCTCCGGAGGATGATGTATGTAGATCATGGGCTGTGTACTAGTGATCCTACTGGTCAAATGCATTGGTCCTGAAGAAAGCCACGGGGCAATTGAGACCTGGGGCGTGTAACGGCCGTGGGGCAAATTTGCCGATCCTGATAAGGGGCTGTGAGACGCCGTGGGGGCCAAATCCAGTTCAACCAGAAGATTCCGTGCGAGATCGTAGAAACACTATTTGGTATTGGAATTTTTGAATGTGTTGACGAAGGTAATATCAACCATGAGGATTAAAATTCATTTTACGACTAGATAGCCACTTGAAATGAAGAGCTGAACCCGTCAATCATCTTGTAGATCCGGAGCGCGAACCCTGACAGATACAGTTCCCACGTGCTGGTGGCCTAGAACCTAAACGGCTAGCTAAACTCTAAATTCTTCCTAATCAGCTCTATAGTACCCACGTAGGTTTTGGTTGTGAGACATATTGCGCATTAAGGGACCTTGCAGAATGACAGGAGCGATTATAAAGTGCCAGGGAGTCAAATAGGGAAATGCAGATCAAAGATCATCGTTCCGATGGGGATTGCTCGGAAATTATGTCTTATATTGTCTCATTTCGACAATGGGGATCTGTATGACCTGACGTGCGGAGAGACGGGTAAACTCAATTTAGAAGGATTTAGAAGGACTATCTAAGTACCTTTTAACGTACCGCTTCTCTGGCATTTCGAGCATCATTTAAATCTACGTCTGCCACCCAATCCTCCAAATCCAGCCTGATAATTACCTCCCATACCATTGCCATCAAGATGAAGTCCATTTCACTTATTATCGCAGCTCTTGCTGTTGGGTAAGACCTTCTCCAGATTGACATCATTGATACAGACACTGATTCTTCGCAGTGCTTTCGCCGACCTGCACACTCAAGGTGTTTGCATCGATATCCCTGCCAAAGGAGTGGTAAGTACAAGATGGAAATTTATACCCCTATGGAATGCAATTCTAACTGCATTATAGGAGGTATACAACAAAGCTGCGACTGAAAAGGCATGCACTGCCTATAAGAACCGAAACACTGGTAGCAAGCAATGGGATACATGCCCCGATTGTACACTTCTGAACGAGAAGGACTTGCTATACTATTGCGAGTCTCAGGGAAAGCACATCGGAGGTGATGAGCTAAACTATTACTGCACCCAAAACGGTGCAGGAGACAGTGTTGCTTGGTGAGAAGTCTGAGAATAGCAGCCAGGATTGACAAAGATATCTTGATGTACTTTGTACTTAACCGATGCGAGGTGAATTTATGAAGCTGGTGCTGCGCTTTTGGGCCCATGCTATATTTCTACACCGTCTGGGACCCAGTTAGAACTGCTTTACATCTTTTTTCTTTTTAGACACTCGTAATGTAGCTCATGATAATCTAGTTCTAAGCCGAATAGATAGCTGCCTTCGGCTCGGACTCTCTGGACATGTGATGAAGAATTGACTTAGTACGAGTAAACTCGATTGACGGTCGCATGTATAGTTATGCAAATTATCACGATACGAAGTTTCACATAGGAGTAAATTGCTTCCACCACATGTTAAAACTATTGAAAAATGGCTGTCTCGGCTTTTTGAAGGATTCCTACGCTAAGTTGAGCCATCTAGGCAACAACTTTAGAGTTCCCTTTCTCAACACAGTGCTGTAGTTAGTCCAAGGCTACCAATCTTGAAGAAAGTAATATAACAGGTAAATGAGATGGTTCCATTACTTTTGAATAAAGCGAAACTGACAATTGACAGTTTGTCCAGCTCAATCACTCGATCTTCACTAGATACAGCCACTTCAAGTCAAATCCATTATTCTCTCCCTCTTCTCCCATGCCCAGCATTTACCGTTTGTCAAAGTGCCTACTGAGCTCCAAGATCCGATAAATCCTTTTCTGTCGACCTCCCTGCCAAGCTACCACCAACCATCATAAAGGCCCCGTGGGTTTGGTTCATTGTGATCACAGGGAGGCTGTACTGCTCCGCCGTGGTTTCCAGGGAGATTTGGGTGGTGGGTATATCTGTTGTTACGCCACGGCGTTGGAGGATTGCAGCACGATGTCTTGGTAAAGTACCTTGCGAACACGAGTGCGAACACGAGAGTGGATACATAGTATATGCGCTGTGTGGGTAGGTTGCCCCCCCCCCCCCCCTGCCCCCCCCCCCATGTTCCGCCGTTGGCAAAAGCCCATGTGCGACCCGGGAGAGGTTTGGACCCACTGTTTACTATAGAGAACGGGAATGTGCGCTTGCGCCACTAGACGACAGCTCCCTAATCACGACGTGGTGGTAGACACGCACTCCGGAGTAGCCATAGCCCGAGCGGTTTCCGACATCGTATTCGGTCCGCTGTACGGGAGTTAAGGTCATAGGGCTCGTAGCTTTCGGGTTGGATGCGGGCGAAAACGTCTAGCTTGTCGAGGATGACCGATGCATTTGGGGAGATTACGATAGCTCGCCGATGCATTTGGGGCAAGGGCGGATGTCATAGATAGTGCATGTTATGAAGCCTTTTTGTAGGGCTAGGGTTAGGAAGAGGCCGAAAAGACTTCCCCCGATGATAGCTACGTTGGTGGTGGGCAATTTCATGATTCGAGAATAGTATAGTGACATCATTGAATATGAGGCCGGGGGGTTGATTATTCTGTATATTTCTAGATTTTTCTATCCCAATTCATACTGTACCATCATGGTTTTGCTGTATTCCAAGGTTGCTTACCGTTCCCACGTGGAGATAACATCTTGATCCGAATCAGATCCGGAATTGAATGTTAGTGTATGGCCGATGTGTGCAACATTCTGGAGCATGCTACTCAGAGAATGTTCTCAATAGAGAGGAATGTATATATGTATTCGCTATTAATGGGGTCACACAGATAAATAAGGTAAGTGGGATCTATCTGAATGTGTTGACCCATGAGGAGTCTGGCCACCCGACGAAAATATATATAAGCTAAGGTCCGTCACAATTCCATATACATACGTACTTCTCCAGCTATCATCCATTACAAGCCAGTCCTCTCCGCGATGCATATTTATTCGAAGCACGAGACCAATAACGATTTAGGAACACTTTCGAATGGAACTGACATGAAAAATGCGTTAAAAATGCAAGTGTAGACATCGACATTGTCACGCGACCCGCCCCTCTACAGTTGCAAGATGATCTTATAATACTTGTGACACCTCATAAACTGTCCCTTATCATTCGCATTGGACCATAATAGGTAATTAGCTCGAGTCGGCGGATAGTACGTCGGCGGACTCCAGCTCATTTTTGCGACTGAAACAAAATACCTCGGAGGTCACGGTATCGTTCCAGCGATGTCGCTGCTGGTTTTTTTTTTCTCTTTCTTTTTACGTGTAATATCGCTACATTGATTCACGAAGCATTACGAGACTGTTTTACATAGCATAAGAAGTCCACATTTTGAAATTGATATTTGTGCCCCATTATGGGGAAGATGGGGAAGGTAATTAATTAGCGATTATCGAGTAGCGTACGAGAACCCCGTCGCTCCCTGGCCTTTCAACTTGTCGACTCCCATCTTTTCTGGGACCTAACAAGTTAAGGCTTACTTATTACAGCTAGTGAATTCTACAATATCAGCGTCAAAACATACTAGGTACTATCAAGTGCTACGCAACATTGCATCGCACTCATGCCTCGGGCAATTCGGAAGCATGGCACACCAAGCAAACGCGTCTGCGTAGCAAAAACGGTGGCTCCTCACTAGCCTAGCTCAGTAGTGCATAAAGGGGCAATGGCATATTCCTAGCCGGGTTCATGTAAGCCGGATAACCGGCATAATTTGAGCAAACATTGAAATTTTGTGCACAAATGTCTCGGATATCTATTGAACAAGAGTCAATTCAGAATTTAATGTTATTCGCATATAACAATGATCCCTTCCGAGGATGCCCGAGGTGACATTGAAATACTCCAATTTCTTGTTATGCTTCTCTACTAGACCGTTTCTAGGTACTTAGCCCAATAACGGGTTGGGCCGCACGGGAGACAATGTACCCGTTAGTAGCTCAATGCAAATTTACTGATGTAAGTACCCTTTGTATGGTACCACAATAAAAAAGGTACTTATAATCAAAATTTCTCATAACTCATATCTCTTAACTATGAGATAGGATATTCAAAAGATAAGTTGATGTTAAGAATCGGGTCTACTTTGTGAGTTCCAAAAAGAAGACAAAACGTGTTTTCCTACTAGAAGATGAAAAAAGTGCACACTATTGATGTTCCCTCGACTGTCACCTTTCTCTTTAGAGTAATCTCTTGTACTCTAATCATGATACCATATATTGAATATGTTCTGAAATTACGCTCATTTTTTATCTATACAATAGTGCGGTGGAGAAATATTACGAAGAAATTTTAATCATAAGTACCTTTTGTATGGTAGTACCACACAAAAGGTACTTGTATTAAGAAATTCTGCACCAAACTGTCTGCTGGTCTTTGAATAAGGATTTAATGAAAAGAGCGCAGAGGTATGCTCTGGACACCAAAAGGAATTCCCACACCCCGCATCCCAACTAAGAAAATGGATCGGCTCCATGCGGGATTCAATCCTGGAGTGACCCCGATTCCCTTGAAACAGGAATAGGAACCCAACCCGCCAAGACCCGGGGTTTTGGCCAACAACCCCTGCCATGGCTGACTCTCCCGAGATCGGGCTCTGAGACCTGATAGGTGAGAATCTTGCTTCCAGAAAATTCTAGTGCTTCTCTCGTAATAAAGTTAAAAGCGCCACAGTCGGACTTTAGTTTATGCACCATTACTTTAATTTTTCGAGCTTCTCGTGACAACTGGTTCTTTTAGAGGCAAATTGTATGATCTGGGGTTGAAATTTGGGGTAAACCCAATCTAAGGACAATACATAAAACCTTGACTAAAAGTTTCTAAAAACGTTATCGCTGAAGAGAGATATTGGGGGCGCATCCGGGGGGCTGTTCAACGCCGGGCCGGGTACGCCGGGCCGGTAACATGTATTGGCCTGGGTGCATACCGTGTACGGGGTTGGCTCGCCAGACGCCGAATACCCCACAAACGTGGAAGGCGCACCGGTGAAGATACGCTTAGGTAAGCATCCCACGGTGTCGCTAGCCAAACCCATGAACGCATTTTTCAACGCCATCTTCAAAGTTGCAACCTCATTGGCATTTTACCCCGGACACCCCCAGTGTGTGTTTGAGCGAGTTCGTCATTCGGCAACAATTGCCCTCCCCGCAGTCACGAGCATCTCTCAACCAGCACATATCTGGTAATAGAAGATTTTATTAACCTTTATAATTTCGGACGCCAAGCAAAAGCTCTTGGCCAACCGTTCATTTTTGGGCCTCCACAAGCGATTTTCGCTGCCTTTTTCTCTCGCCCTGGACGGTTTCTTTTCTTCGCTTTTCCATATCATATACTATTCAACAATATGAGCGTCCCTGAAGCACCTCGTCCTATTCAGGACTACGAAGTATACAATGAGTCAACCGACATGGAGAAGAAGGCCTATCCGGTAGAGCCTACAGACGATCCCTTTGGAAACGAAGAATCTGGGGAAGTGAAGTATCGTATCATGCCATGGTGGTCAGTATCTCACTCTATTTACTGTGTTTGTTGCACCAAAAAGCAAAGTTCTGACTTTTATACAGGCAAGCTGGAACGCGTGAGACCCCATCATTAACCCCAGTCAATAGCATCCCCTTTCTAATACTGTTCATCTAGTGATGGTCGCTGAAAACATCTCGCTTGGTATCCTATCTCTTCCGTCCGCAGTAGCAACCCTTGGAATTGTCCCGTAAGGAAACGTCTGCCTCCATGATGCAGGAACAAAACTGACCATCTCCCAGGGCATTCCTCATTATTATGTTCTTGTCCGGCATCTCGTGGTACACTGGATACACCATGGGCCAGTTCAAGCGGCGTTACCCCCAGGTCCACAGCATGGGCGATGCTGGTGAGCTTCTTCTAGGCCCCATCGGACGCGAGATTTTCTTCGTCGGCCAGCTGCTGTTCATCATCTTCTTGATGGCCAGTCACATTCTCACCTTCTCGGTCCTGTTCAACACTATCACGAACCACGGTACCTGCACCATTGTCTTCGGAGTTGTCGGCTTGATCGTCAGCTGTGTTGCGGCCCTCCCACGCACGGCAGAGAAAGTCTTCTGGATGTCCATCATCTCCGCCATCAGTATCCTGGTCGCCACCATCGTCACCATGGTTTCCATCGGTGTCCAGGCGCCCGCTGATGTTCAGAACGATATCGTCGCTACCCCGACCTTCCAGGAAGGTTTCTTGGCCGTCACCAACATCGTCTTCGCCTTCATTGCCCACGTCTCTTTCTTCGGTATCATGTCGGAGATGCAAGATCCCCGCGATTTCCCCAAGGCCCTCGCTATGCTCCAGATTGTCGATACTACTATGTACGTTGTGACCGCCATGGTCATCTACTGCTATGCGGGCCCGGATGTCGCATCTCCCGCTCTCTCGTCAGCTGGACCTATGATGAAGAAGATTGCCTACGGCCTCGCCATCCCAACGGTATGTTACTTGTCTCCTTGCGGTTGATTTGTGAGTCTGTTCTAATCTTTAATAGGTCATTGTTGCTGGTGTTGTTTTCGGTCACGTTGCTTGCAAGTATATCTATGTTCGAATCTTCCGCGGCGAGCGCTCGCACCACATGCACCAGAAGACTCTCCTGGCTACGGGAACATGGGTTGCGATCGGCCTGAGTACCTGGACTGTTGCGTGGATCATCGCCGAGTCCATTCCGGTGTTCAACGAGTTGCTGAGTTTGATTGTATGTTCTCTAAGCATTTATCACCGTGCGTCTACTAACTTGTTCTGCAGAGTGCACTATTTGGAAGCTGGTTTAGCTGTAAGTCGAATTTTGAACCTAAGATCTTGATGGAAAATGGATTACTGACTGAGAACAGACGGCCTCCCTGCCATTTTCTGGCTCATGATGAACAAGGGAAACTGGTTCTCGTCAATCAAAAAGACCACCCTAACTATTATCAACGTGATCATTCTTGGAATTGCTTGTGCTATTGTATGTTTTGCCCCTCTGCATAATTCGGAATTCCTGGCTGACAAGACTAGTGTGGATTGGGACTCTACGTCTCGGGAGTGGCCATCAATGAGAGCTCGTCCAAGGCTAGCTGGACCTGTGCCAACAACGCCACCTAAACCCGATTATTATGGCGAACATTTAAAATGTCTCCAGTGTTGGAAACGGTTGCTTTATAGATTTGCTTTGGTAAATATGGACTGATATATGGCATGAATTGGCTGGGCCATTGTATATAGACTGCTGTTCAATTGTACACGTATACCTCGCATGCTGCAGGTGTTGCTTGATATTTTAAAGGATGTTTATTACTTAAAATTGGAAATCTGAATTCTCGACATAATTTCATATTCTTCTTCTCTTATACAAATTGAGCAAAGTCTCTCTAATTATTCGGCTCAAAATTACTTAAAAAAATGATGCCATCACCAAAATGGTACCCAATTATACTAATCATGCTTTTCCACCATGGGGAGGCTTGCCATTTCGCTTCGTCTCTGACAATCCAAGACATTCCGCCATGTTGAAGAAGATGTCAATCGAGCTATACACACCTCCAAACAGCTCCTGACACGGGCCGCGCGCAAAGACAGGCACATCGGTCAACGAGTGGACACCCTGCGCCGCATCAAGGGGGAGGGTTCCATCGACCATGAAACCACTAACCGCATCCTTGTAGTTAGCAACGTATCCCTTCTTCTCGTCCTTCACAGCAGGTTCGCGGGGACCCTCGCTGTGAACCCGGTAATCCTCCCGGTGGTCAGGGAAGGCACCAACACCGGAGTGCAGGGTGTATCTCGGGTCCCATTGAGCAGGGAAGTGGACACCTTCGGAGTACCGCAAAGCGTTAGATCCAGCGACGGTGTACTGCGACAAGCCGGAGTTTTCGTAATATCCGACCGCATTGCGCTTGCTGCGGTCGTCTTCCTGAGCTTCCATGTACTCGGTGTCGACCGAGCCGGTGACATCGAAGCCGTGGCCGTGGTCGGCTGTGACAACAATGAGGGTGTCTTCAAGCTGGCCCAATTTCTCGAGTTTCTCGATTGTTGCGCGCACGGTATCGTCGAGTTCGAGCAGCTCGCCCAGGGCACGGTCGTAATCCAGAGTGTGCATCTGCTTGTCGATGCTGGCGGCCTCGGACATAAGGAACCAGCCATCCTTGCGGTGGCGCTTGTCGAGCACGTCAATCGCCTTGAGAGTCATGTCCTTGAGTCCGGGCAGATCGTCTGCGTCGCGGTCTGAACCATCGGGGTAGTTGCTCTGGTTGTAAAGGTTGGACTGGTAGACGTTGCGATCAAGCCAAGTAGCGAGGTTGGATTTCTGGAAAACACCGAGCAGCTTCTCGTCAGTTGGCGCGTTGTTCAGAGCGGTGTTGTTCCAGGCAACGTTGTAACCCTTCTCGGCGAAGAGTTTGTAGTAATCACGGGTTTCTTCGCTCTCGAGGAAGTCCTCTGCACCAGCACCGAGGAGCACATCGGGGCCATCCCAGTTTGTCCACTCGTAGTCCTTCAGACCTTCGTAGAATGCGCCGATGACATGGGCATATTCGCCACGGTCGCTAGTGTGAGCAGCCAATCCAGCAGGAGTAGCATCTGCCAAAAACGCAGTTGACACAATGCCAACACCGGACTTCGGGTGCTGACGGCGGAATATTTCTGCGATTGTCTCGAATTTCGGATCATCAAAGGCGTCGCTGGAGGAGTCTACATAGACACCCAGAGCATTGACGGTAGTCTTGTGGCCAGTGTAAAGAGCCGTGGCGGAGTTGGCCGAATCGGTAATGAACGAGTCCATGGAGTGTGTCATCTGGTGTCCCAGCACAGGGAACTTGTCCAATGCCATCTTCGTCAGGTATTTGCCGTTGATGCTGCGGTGGGCAATAAGACGTGCTGCAGTGATCATGTTGGTTGTCATGCCGTCTCCAACGAACATGACGACATTCTTCGCTCGCCGCTTGGTAGGGAGATCACGAACAAGCCAGTTAGCGACTGTCTTCTGTTCCCCGTAATAGGTCAGAGTAGCCTCGTATTCGCCGGGCTCATAAAGGGCGATTCTCCTGTAGATCTTTGAAGTCACATTGACGAGGGAAGGTTTTTCTGCGTCCTCGGCGAAGCGATCTGTTTCTTTTAGCTTTTGTGCTCCCTAAGAAGTGAATGATAGGAAGCTGTTACCTTCAAACCATGTGAAGTCCCACCTCTCTAGCTCGGGTTCATCAATCTTGAAGTATTCCGTTGCAGTAACAGGAGCACTGTCCTTGCCCTTTCCATTGCCCTTCTTGGCGATGGTGAAGGTAAAGTTTTCGTCTGGCTCTCCGACACGAGCTTCAGAACCATTGACAGGGGAGTGTACTTCGAGACGAATGTCGAAGTACTGACCCGCTAGGAAGTCAACCCTGCAAAGAGTTATTAGAAGCTTGAAATTAGGCGCAATTGAAACATTACATACTGATCCGGCGGGAAGATACATCCCAAGTCGGGACAACCACCCAGGCGCTGGAAGGTCTGGGCAGCCGTGAACGCGACAAAACATGCCAGCGCGGAAATTGAAGAGGCGCGCATCTTGATAAGCCGATTGTGATGAACCGAGTTGCACTTAGAGCGAAAGGACCTCCGTTAAGTACAAGGAGCTTTGGAGCTAATTGCAAGCGAGCAGCCTGCCAAGAGTCCCCCGCCAAGATAACCTATAGTGATATCGAGGCACAAATCTCCGAAATATCCTAGTGCCTAGAGACAATGATATCGCTACACAGTAACTGTTCTTTATGGGAACGAATAAGAAACAAGGAAGATTTGCACGTGCGTAATCCTCGAGTTTACCTGGGAAGCTTGAACCTCCTTGCCAAGTCAAGGGAACGGAATGCCAAGCCAGTCCAGCCAACCCCAGTCATCCGCCAAGCCAACTTGGCTTGGCGGGCCATTGCACGTGGGATGGATGAGAGATGGGGTGGAATGACGTTCGTTCTGCTCGAGGCTGTTTATGTAGACACGTGAATGCTTCCCCATAGCTGCCTATCATGGTACGAAGGAACCGCAGAGGTATAACAAGGCGCTAGCCAGTTCTATACCTCCGGCGGTATTCCGATGTCGAGAACAGGTAGCTGTAAGCGTTCGGTTGAAATGTCCAACGTGAGACAAAAGAAATAAACGATGTATCAACTAAAATAACTAAAACAACATATGATATCGTATGTTGCGCCTATAAGTCGCCAATGATTCAGGGCTATCGTATCATTGGCTCTACTAGATCGTCCAATTCTCCAACCCCGGTGGCCGACATTATGTAGTGTGGCTGGGACCCAGATAGGCTCAGCCTCAGGCTAAGTAATGGCCCCTGGGGTCATCAAGATATTATTCATAGATATATCGGGCGGCATGGAAGTTGCTGTGAGTGGCAGAACGTTATTATACAGCATCAGCAGGGGAGGCTGAAATGGCTGAAAATGGCGCTCAGCTCCACAACATCTGCGCAGAAGTACCTTTTTTGTTGGGATCTTGTTCTTCTATAATATTAGCCATGATGCTTTGGAATAAATATAAACTGTAGTATATTAGTCGAAAGCAATGACAAACAGACAAAGAATCGAGTAATATTATCAGGCTCTGGAGATGACCGACCACCAGTATTGGACAAAGAAACGCATTTTTCAAGGGTTATCACGCTAACCATAAACTCTTCAGCTGCTAGCATCTAAGGATGTTCTGGAAATATCGACATTGATGAGTGTTGTACTGGGGCAATCTTAACATATCGTAATTGTGTGTTCACGAGAATCTATTCTCATTCTAGTAGCTAATAATGTGGCTTTGACCCGTCGTCAGCCTTAACCTTCATTGTTCTCATATTTTATTTTAGGACCCTGACATTGCTTACCATTTCGACTCTCTTTATTGTCGATGACAGCAACCACGGATTCCCATGCACATGGCTCACGAAATGTCAAAGACAATGGAGTGTCCATGATAGCAGTCTTTGAAGGCATATGTTACTATTTAGGTATGATCACACTCGAGTCCAATCAAACAAATAGTATATCTCTTTAAACACTGCATGGTTTAAATTTAGCCCTTTGGTTTCGACGATTCTTTCGAGTCCATCCCTTTGTCCATTGTCTATTAAAGGCGCTCAGTGGAAAGGCCAAAGATTAGTACGAAGCGTAACATCTATAAGTCCCTAATATCCATCAACTTTGCCTTGATCAACGAAATTTGACACAGAGAAACCTACAATGTCCCTTCACGGCCTTGGATTGATATCGCCTTTTTTACAGCAAACTTCATACCAATGCCAATTTGAAGTTTCTAACTTCTCTCCAATGCTACCTCCCACCCTCAAATACGGTAGGCGACAAGCCCTTGGCCGATTACTACAGCAATGGATCGAATGCCCAGAAACCGACCCGTCTGTTTTACTATGTCCAATTCTACCTTCTAAGCTGAAATTCAAAGACCTCGAGAAGTTCAAGCAACTTGAAATAGACACGGACACGCCTGCTTATCTTCCACTCCAGATTGAACACGAATTTGGAGACCTCGAAATAATGGGACCCACCGGTGGGGCGTGGGAAAAGATCCACATAGCTGAATCTGATACTCCACTAAACCCTCAACACCAGGTGGAGATCAGTACCTGGGAAGGGCTAATTGCGCCTGGGGTATTAATTGTTGAAGAAATAAAGAGAACAAAGGGTGTATACATGTCGGAAGTCTGCCAGGCCATTTACGAGAATCACTTCCCGATTGATACCTTGAAGTATGTCTATCTGCTCGATGTTTGCAATAAGGATACCCGTTTGTTTGTCAGGGACGAGCTTTATACCGAATATAATGGCCTCGCTTGGCCGGATGAGCAGATACGTGATTGGGTATCTGGAACCCCGGAATTTGAGGCACTGCTGGGGACCAAACTTGGACAGACCGTGGCACATTTGGTTTTGGGGGCCTTTAAACGTGGAACTCGCCGAATTTCACGCGTCAGAATCTATGATTCGTTTGAAGCATTGCAGTTACAGTTTGCCATTGAGGAGATTCAACATATAGTTCCGACTTACCACCCGACTCAAAGTCCTTCAGCTCGTAGTACAAGGTCGACATCGCGCCGCCTCGGAAACATCGAATCGAGGAAGCGTAGAGTGATCTGGGATAAAAAGACTAAAGGAAAGAAAATTCGGAATCAATTGTCCCCATGAGTTGGGAGTTTGTGATTGGGTCAAACTGTATATCACTGTTCTTGCTATTTGTATTTTACTCTTGTCTGTCTTTGTTCGCCATGTCACAATATGCATCTAGTGCTTTTATTCTGTTCTAACGTGAAATTCTTATACATTTGCCTCCATTTTGCATTACAGTCATCTGCTTACATGCTAGTTCTGCTTCTTCTGCTCTCTTCAAATTAAGTATGTACCCTGTAGACCCCATTAGAATGGCTGCAGTGCCTGCAAGTTATGTACTCCTTTCCTATCTGCGAATATCTACTAGTTTTATTCCTACTCGCAATATTGAAAATAACTATAATTGATCAAGGATATGGAAGGTAAGTCTGTAATGTAGGGTCAAAATGATCCTATATGTTGATTTTCCCACATATCCATACTCTTGCAGCCCTAGTTAGGATGGATGGTTGTTTTATAAGACTTAACAGACACATATTGAATTTCAAAAAATGGCCAAAGCATCAAAACGCCAGTGAATGCTGATCTCAAACTCACATACCACCTGGAAAAGATAATTTAATTGGACCTGGGGGCTATCTGTTCACACAGGCCTCAAGACAGCCCTGGGACTGTCTCCTTCCACTTTCAGATCTCAACTTCCCTTTCTATGAACTCCCGATCAATTTATCAAGTCAAGATAACCTTGGAACTCTTCCGAGGTCGCTATCTCATTTACTTCTGATTCCCCTTTGATTTTGTGCACCCTGAACCTGAGAGAACAAAAATTGGCCGATTGGCGCAGGGTGAGGCTTCCTTCCGCCGAGTCGGCGGATCTGCCACACTATACTCAAAGCTCCCTGCACCGAAACCCAACACAACAGAACGTCTTTTTTCTTTCTGAAATCTGAAAGTCCGGATTCTCAGGTCGCGATATTTGTGCCCGATATTTTCCGATCAATTTTGAAACTATACATGTATCACCGCGCCCCATGGCTCCCTTAGCGTTGGGGTTGGGGATTGCAGTGGTCAAATCCTGTAAGCAGCCAATGAGGGATCCCTGGGTTTGACAAACATGACATCTCATGCAACTTACGTATCTAGTTGTCATTGCAATATGTACTGCCAGCATTGCTCCATTCCGCGGTCAAAAGGGGGCGGTACAGCTCACAAGCACATTGCACTGTCTTTTACCCGCGCCCTCTTTCGATATGCATCAATGGAGCAGATTCAGTGAGTTTAGATCTGAACACTCAAATAAATCCAAAGCCCTTGATCTAACAAAGGAATAATCCTAACAACACCTCGCAGACTTGTTCTTACCCCCGCTTCTGCTGAGAAAAGTTATAAAGCCTACATGAGCCAGCAAAAAGCCTCACCCAACATACTTGTTCTCGCTGAAGGTACAACGGCGTTCTGGCTGGGTAACCCTGCTGCTGAAAATTTGGCTATCTAATTTCCCGGAGGCGCCTACTGCCTCCCCGCGCTACCAAGTCACTTTACCCATCTCGAAGCTCTCTCCGCAGACATAAAACAGCATGGAAATGGTATCGGTGCGCTGTTCCTTGCCTATTCCTTGCCCCCCAAGCCCGATGGCCTCGTCAGTTGCAACAGGCTGTTATAGTCCTACGGTATGTCATCGAGACACTGGGAAAACGACCGTCAGATATTGTTCTTCAAGGGGACTCGGCAGGCGCCCATCTTGCACTTGCGCTACTATCACATCTCGCTCACCCACATCCTCAAGGGATCGTGGTAAGATTTTCGGTCGATGAACCCCTCAGAGGGACGATGTTGTTGTTCCCCTGGGTTGACTTCGGAATCAATCACGCGAGCTCCAGCGGAAATGCGGATAGAGACATTGTTTCGGCTCAGACTTTGAATAGCTGGGCACGGATATTTCTGGGTCAAACTGTGGAAGATTAGTACAACTGCCCCGCGAAAGCCCCAGCGGGCTGGTGGGGAGGGACCTTCCCGTTTCAAGAATCTTTGTTGGCGCGGGAGGAGACGAAGTCCTGTTGGATCCGATTCAGGAGATGGCCGAGAAGATGAAGGTGAGGTGATCTTCACAAGATTTACTTGTTATCTAACAGTTTGTCATCATCAGGTTGAACTTCCCGACGTGAGCATTAGCATTGTGCCACGAGAATTCCACGTTGAACCAATCACGGACTTCGCTTTGAAGTTACCCCCTGGATTACAGTTCAAGGCGATGACATTATGGTTGAACCAGACCTTTTCGGAGTGAATTGCGAAAAGGGAACGACGATGAAGACAGTGAGATACATTGCATTTATTATTCTTATAGTTGTAGATAAGCGGTCAGACGGCGTTGACTCGATCAGGCTTGGGGGGCTTTGTTTGACGGGTTGCCACTTGGGCGCCGCGGCTTTCCCCCCGGCTTCCCCTCAACCCTTGATTGCACAACTTAAGTGGGATAAATTTGAATTCTGAATTATTACCACTCGAGTTTTATCTGAGCAGTGAGACATTCCCACCCCATCCGAGATGCAATCGACCCACGATCCACAGTCGCGGGCCGGGGATCAGCCTCGGAAGAAGATCCGAAAGGGGACCCGCAGTTGCTGGCAATGTATGTACAAGAGCCCCTGCATCTAAGCGGCTGATTTATCCCTAACAACATTTTCTACACAAATAGGCAAACATCGCAAAGTCCGCTGCAATTTTGCCTCTGATAGCGACCAAAGTTGCAAAGAATGTCTCGCCCGGGGGCTTCCATGTCGCAGCCAAGAATTGCCGGAGCCTGAGAATCCCCGCGAGTCGGACCGCACATATCTGAACGAGCGGATGGCTCGGGTGGAGAACCTGTTGGAAACGCTTCTGGTACGAGTCGGCGGTGGGGGCAGTCAACAGCGGGATTCGAAATCACTCCTAGATTCGGTGGAAACCAGTCCCGAATCGAGTCAATCGAGTCCCCCGATCGTGGCTCCAGCGACCGCGACACCATCTGCAGACAATACTCCACTCCTGTCTCGTTTTGACAACCAAGTGGTTCGTGTGATACCTTGGATCAAGGATGTGCAGTTCCCGTTAGCTCGCGCTGACTAGTGATTAGCTAGGTTTCCAACGATCAGACACCGTTGCGTCCGATTTCACATCATATACCACGATCAACCGCGACTGGGGGAGACTGCGTCGCGAACTTTTAGCCTTGATACCTTCGGAGAAGACTTTGAAAATTATATCAGAGGCTAGCAGTATCTGGTGGATCATGCGCGTGCAGGTATTCGACGACTACGATAAAACATTGCTTTCGTCCTCGGTGCAAGAGCTTGCACATAGCCACCCAACCGCGGTTGGTAAGGCGGTCTTGTGGATTGCACTGTGTCTCCAACAACTCCCTTCGGGTTTAGATTTGCCCTCTCTTGAGCTTCCCTGTCTCCCATGTCTCCTAGCTGAAGAATGCGTCAACCGTGTTTCCACGTTCGTCTGCTCTGATGACTCTATTGTCAGTTGCATCGACGGGCTTGAGTGCTTGGTTCTGCGAGGGTTGATCCTCAGCCACGGCGGGAGGTTACGAAGTGCATGGCTCTGTAATTGTCGAGCTGCCAACATCGCTCAGCTAATCGGGTTCCACCGTGCTGAACCAGCTCCCAATGAAAGCGCCGCGTATCAACATCGGGCTACATTCATTTGGAGACACATCCTCATAGTTGACAGACATTTTGCACTGATTCTTGGAGTGCATGGATCTATATCCAATACGGCACTAGATCAATATCAATCCAACCCAAGCGACTCTCAAACTTCGCCTCCCCACCAAGAATCCGTTATGAACCCGCTTGCTCGGATAGCCGGGTCAATCATTGAGCGCAATCAGACCTTCACAGAGGTCACTCCGGCCATGCTGCTGATGACACAGAGCATCGATCAGAAACTTCAAGCGTTCATTCCCCCTGCTTTAGCGTCACCCGAAAGTGTTCCACCAGGCAAGTGTTCCGAGCGGTCCTTGTGTTTCCGAAACCTTCACTATCGGATGTGGTACTACCAGCTCATGGCCTGGTTACACCTTCCTCTCCTCCTAACGTCAAGCACCGACGAGTTCTATTATTATAATCGGCAAACCTGTCTCCACGCCTGCCGCAACATCATCGCTTGCTATGTCAACATCCGACGCACCGCCGAAAGCGGCTTTGAGTCGAGGGTTCTTGATTTCCAAGCCTTCACTACGGCAATGACAATCATTACCAATGCACTCAGACCATCTAGCGCACATGACTTCACCAAAGAGGATTACCTAGCTCTCGACCGGGTTGTGGCTATTCTAGAGCAACTAAAGACCACTTCTCATGACAAGATTGCAACTCGCGCGTTGCACGTTTTGAAGCTTATCAAGGCGGTAGGAATGGGGTCCGAACCCTCGCAACTTGACGAATCCGAAGGAAACCAATACGAGAATGGAAAGCCTAGTCGCATCAAGCTGGATATTCCCTATTTCGGCACGATATACCTCGAACGTCGTATCATCCTCAATCATTCAACTAGTAATATCGCTGCGTTTAGTACGCTGCCGCCAGCTATGCCCAGCACTACTCTTGAGCAATACTACCCATCATCTTCATGGATGGGCACGATCTCGGACCCCGTTTATGCTAACGAGCAGATTGCGGAAACTGCCCAATGGGCGGATACCAGCTTGAGTTTTGATCCGCCTACCGAGTTTTGGGCTCTCAATTCTGAGTTCACGTTTCAACCTCCGTTTTTGGCTGATTACGATGTTAATTGGGATTATTGGGATATGATGCTATGATGGACGTGTGCAAGTAGAGCAGCTTTGTGCTCAATGCACACCTTGCTTTTTCTGTTTTTCTGTTTTTGTTGTTTTTTTGTTTTTCCTCTTCATTTTGGTCTTTTGATATGTCACATTTTGCCTTTTTTCTATACGAGGTATTCTTAGAATAATCCGATGTGCCTTGAACAGTCCTGTTTTTGAGATATTTTGGTCAGACCACTTTAATTCGCCTTTTGTCAATGTCATTGCTTTCTTTCATCCTTTACTTTCCCTTTATCAGAGATTCTTGACCAAGGCTGAGAAATTTAAAGCTAGCTCTCACCCGCGAGTTGTACCTGGGACCCCGATCAACAGAGCCCCATTTAGAACGCCCATAGTATGACATTATCGAATACACTCGCGGCCTACTTGAATTTCCCCACCCCAAGCTAGCCCGACGCGGCATATTGATCCATATCAGCTGCTCGGGCCTCCCAGATTATGGCTCAGTAGGGCTGAGTCGTTCAATTTTGACCCAAGGATCGAACTTGAATTGCGGACAGAACTGTCTTCACTTGCTGTGATTGGTCATAGCTGCTTAGCGTCGATTATTCCAACGTACTCCCGAGGTCTATATTGGGTCTAGGGCTTTACCCAGGTCAAGCCGATATCCGAATGGGGTAATTTCAATCCGCGCAGTAGAATAGTTTATGCACCAATGATAAAAGAGATCAATCTGTTTTAATTGCAATTTGGGTTAGACCGCGGGGAACATATTCTACGCTGTTCCAAACTGGGCTTAGGTTGATAACCTTGGAGATCGGGGACAGCTTAGCTAATAGGTCAATAGAATGCCCACCTGGGCAGGCCCCGGGGTGACATCCATATTATGTAACTTCAATCGTTGCTCATATTAGATTGAATTTATAGAATTGTTTATTGAACCTACTAAATACAGCAAGTACAACGACAGTGTACGGTTGGGTATACATCATGTCATTATGTGCGTAATATACAGGAGTGATAAAGAAAGGAATATCAAACTATACAGGTATCGCAGAGGGGATGAACAACGACAAGCTCAAGAAGCATCGGGCGTTATACGATCAATAATAGAGTCGGATTCCAGCCTATGAAGGACTGAATCTGTTATATGTGCTCTAGAGCATAAATCAGTAAAAAGCCCCCGTTAAGTCTTAGTCTCGGTGGAAAAGGCACGTACGAAAAGCCTCTCGCGATCATATCCGGAAATCGGTTTGTGACGAACCCCCCTTCTACCTGGATTTGGTGCATGTAGGAATTGATCTCCTCAGTCGCAGCTGAGTCGTGGAAGGTTACCTTATTTGTTAGTAGGGTTCACTGGGGGAGAAGGGGATGGGAATTTACAATGTATTTCGGGGCCATTTGGTCGGACATGTATAATAATCTTTACAGACTTTCTGTTTCAAAGAGAGAGAAAGAGAGAGATAGTTGAGGCTTAGTATCAATATGCTGTCGGACATCAGACTATGTATGTAAGCCTGTTTGGGCCAAGAGCGTTGACGTCATTGCATGGGAGCCCCGGGTGTTCCATCCACAACATACTTTGTATAGGTGGCAACTATCATTACATCTTTACTTTTGAACTGGGCCAATATATTCTAAGACTGCCTATTCCCCACCTTGGAAGTGGGTATTCGAACCATTATTTGAATGGACAATATTTGGACATTGCCTTGTTGATCGTTATCTGAGTTCCAAGGATCACTGCCGTGACGCGTACCCTCGAATACATCAATTGGCGACATCCTATTTATTACATAGCTGGTTTATATCCACTTTAAGATGACATATTGCGCAGAATGTCTAAGCAATAAGGCGTCGCACTCTAGCTTGCGGGTTTGAAGTCGTATATAGATATATATAAAATAGAGGGATGATACGTCGGGCGGTGCAGAGGAAGTGGGTAATACTTCTTGTTATATATGTGAAGTAAATAAAGGGAAAGGGACCCACGAGGACCAGGGGTGTGGCAGCAGGACGAGAGATCTTATTCTGGAACTTTCAATCCTTGGGATGACAAGAGCTCCGCAAAGTGATCCCAAGCCCGCTTGAAAGATGGATCCTTGGGGGAACACTCACTCAACCATCGCAGAGCTTTTTCGACTCTTCCCAATGACTCGTTTCTTTCACTGGCGCTCGCTCCATTCTGGGTGAGCAACTGCGTTACCAGCACTATGGTGCTTTGCGTGAGGTAATGGAGAGCACACCACCAAGGTGAGCAACCCAAGAGCCAGGAGATGTTTGGTTCATTGGGCAAGAGATCAAGCATCTGACCTGCTGAATTGAGGCAAACCATTGCCATTGAGATGTCAAGGCCAGCGAAAGAGTCTTCACCGGCCATATGAGAACGAAGGGCAGGTTTCGAAATGACAAGCTTGGTCGAATAATATTGGAAAGCCAAACTCGTGCGCTGACGGACAAAGGCTCGGTCATCTCTGGCCTCTGCGAAACGATAAGTCGGAGGGAGCCGCGCAAACCAATTGTCAGCGGCGCTGTTGAGCGATGCCATGGCTAGTTCGGTGTCACTCCGAGATCTTCGTCCCGCTTCAGGGGAATACAAAATCTCGATTGTTTCCCTCATCACAGCTGCCAGGTCAATGGAATAAAGTAAGTACAATGAGACGTTAGCCTGGAGCTGCTGGCTGGGGGAGGCAGATTGAGACATGGATTGCGGAGAAGGCGAATTGGCTAAAGGGTCGTTCGGTTCAGTCGAAGGATCGTAGGAGAGCAGAGAAGCCATGAGGCGGCCTCTGGATTGAATGTCCAAGATAAGCCTCATTACATGCTCATCCCTGAAATCTTCTTCCTTGTAAGGCACCGGCAAAGGGGTCGTGCAGTGTTCCTGCTGCATTCTGGGCATGCGTCCAGTAATGACACAGAGCAGGATGTCCAACAGGTACAACGCCCACCATAGCCGATACCTTGTTTCCTTGGACACGTGCGTGATGCTGGAGCTTTCGCTACGAAGGTGGATTCCCATCGCGACCGCTGACTGGATTGCAATACCACATTTTCTCCATGCCCTAAACTAAAATCAGTGGCTAAAGTAAAGGCTCGCAGTCGCAGTATTCGACCTACCTATTGGCCTGTCCGATGGAAAGCAAGTAAAGTGAAATTAGCCCCTCTACCTGTGTCTGCTGCAGGTTGGGATTCTCCAATAACACACTCTCGCTGGTGTGTAATCGCCAGGCACGAGAAAAGTACACCGTGTGAATGTCGTGATCTAGCTGAGATTGATCTCCGGAAAGCTCGGAATGTCTTGCAGCGATCGCAAACACCATATTCAATAGCGCCATCCATTTTTTTCCGGGGAGTGTCGTCGAGTTCGAATAGAATGATCGACACTGGCTTAGAAAGATTTCTTTGCCGACGACGGGGAAGGAGGCGTGCGCAACTTGGAAGTATCTGTCCACAAGTTCATCGGCGGTCGCTTGTGAGGGATATGCGAAGACATCTAGATCGTTTATTGGCGGGATTGCGGTGTCATTCATAAAGAATGCACAGGAAGAAATCGATGGACGGGATGATTCCTCGAATTGACCGTCCAAATTGGAACTTGTCTGACCAATCAAGCACTTAAGCTTGTATAACCATGCCGTTGCCGAATGTTCTCCTACAAATCCAATGGCTTGCAGTGAAATGTCTCCATTAAAGTCCTCCACGGTGTGATCGACGTAGCAAGGCGTTCGGATTGACGAGTCTGCCTCATCTGGTGTTTTGGCGACGGTCGGCGATGACATGGAAAGGCTAGATATCTGTAGTTTGTTAGTTTTATCAAGGGGTCTAATCTCGGTTGGCCGGACCATGGGGTCTTCACTCACTTTTCCGAGAGCTTGATCAACGACTTTGGCCAGCTCGGTGTCGAATTTGGGATAGATCTCGCGCACGAGAGCTTCGTAGTGTTGGAGTTGGGTCGTTATTACTGTAAGTTGTCTAAGTTCTGGGGTAAATATTTTGGGCGACCACATCTAGGAGAACCTCAGACCTAGCGTTTCTCTCTCGCTTTCCGTCGACGTAGACGCAAAGAACGTTGGACTCCTGACACCGGAGGCAAGAAGGGCGATGACCAGAACACTTGTTCTTCTGTTTGCGACAATTGTGACATGCTCGACTAACTCGACCGTTATTGCTTGCAAGTGGAAGGTCGAGTCGGGGAATGGCCACTTTGGCATTCATTGGCTGTTCCCCGGAAACTCGAGGCGTGCTCCAGGGATGGTATGCACCGAAGACTGTCGATGTCGACTCGAGCGGGGTCAAAGGCGAGGCCTCTCTATTCTCAAGCTCGGCTGTGTCGTAGGGAGAAGGATCCTTATCATTTTGGACAGATGGAAGGGGTTCAGACTGCGAAGAGTGACCAAGAGATGGCCTTCGGCTCATTGCGACCTGGCCCCGCTATTCATTGTCAGTGATGGGTTATAAGCGAGGGTAGGAAATGTGAAACACACAAACCAACACGCTTGGAAGAAAGTAATCGGGAAGAATATCCCTGCCGATGGTGGGATTATCGATGGCCGGAGTATAGCTTGTAACAAGACTGTTTTGGCAAAGGAAATGGCACCTGTGATTGGTAGGCTAACGCTGCCGACTGAATACCATTCGGTACTATTGGTTAGTGTACCGAGATCATAGCGGCCCACTGTTGTCTGGATTTAGTAAAGATTGTGTCGAAGTTGCTGGGATCATCTGATGTTGGTCACATATTTTTAGGTGGGAGCTATATTCCAAGGCTGAAATGCAAAGTATCCATTTATTATACATGACAAATGAATTCAATTGAATGAATTCGATCATGAAGTACCTTCAACACCAAATCTTGGTCGATAATGTTGTGACCTCGGGAGGTCGAGCCCCATATGGATGCATGCTTCACGCTGAATGGTCGCCTAAAAGACCCGACCAATAGTAATCCGTATAGTGGACCACATCTGTCCAATAGAAATGGACATCGATCTCAAATATGGGTTTTATATCCGTTGCACCCATGGATTGCTATCATAACTTGAAAATAAGCCTCAATTCACTACATCCATGGATTCCCCTTATAATATAGTCCATACCGAGGGATATCCGGCAACCCCTTTTGATTTCACCTCTCTTTTAAATTGTGGTACCTCTCAGCCACTATATATGTCTAACCTCCCGCTCTCCTTTGATCTGAGCTAAGATCCTTCGGCCTCGGTTAGCATCGTGTTCGTTTTGTTGCAAACCTCATTGATTTATCGGGGACCAAGGTGCATGCTGTAGATGAAACAATATATCACAGTTTTGACCTGTTGATATTACCACGTGACCAATGCCTAAATTAAGTGTCGATAGGCAGCCCTTGAATACCAAGTTAGATGCAGAGGGCTCGATCTAAAGGTATTAATACACATTGAGTTAAGTTCATTTGGGCCGAAGACCTCGGGATATATTATAGGAAAGCTAGTCGAAATAGCCGACGCGGTTTCTGCACGGAGTACTAGTTTTTAGCCTCTTCGGCTCTCAGGGTCATGGCTACTGTTGAAGATACTACTATTAATGAAATTATGAAGTATGCAGTATAATAATATTCATATTGTAGGCTGTAGAGCTATGGAAGAGGGGAGAAAGTGAAGATTGTATGTACTTTGTATTATAAAGAGAGATCATGTGACCTGGGAGATCCAAACAGCTATCAGCCTTATAATTCGCTGTAACAGGCTAGGTACCACCTACGTACGTAGGCAGGCTACCCGTGGACCCCTGTGCTCATCATTACTTCGATGTACGCGTCTTTACAGCTGCGTGACATATCATTATCTTTATCCAGTACCTAGTGCAGCATTGAAACGCGCTTCTTGTCGATCAATCCACTTCTCTATCCAACTTATTATCGCAAGATATCCCGCATATGTGATTGTGAACCTCATTCACCAGCATAATTCCTGCTCAATCCGATATGCAGGTATAATGAAGGCAAATTAATGCGATGTACGCTGAACGTCGGTCAGGAAATGTCCAGGATGCATCTATGGATAGATTGAAGTCCATTGGTTATTCACGATCGATGACATCATATGCTATATTACACGGATTCAGCTGGAAGCCACCCCTGTAGCCTGTAGCCACGCCATGGCAAATAAGAGAAAATCCAACAGAAACAACGAATGAAATTCAAAGTTCCAGACTCAGTGCATTTACTTTGCATTGCCAATGGACAGCTGTGCCAACTCACCAAGTGGGAGCTGTCAATGCCAAGACCGGGATTCCGCTGAGATGGACAACCAACAACCCCTGGCCAGGCCCAATCTAATATAGGCATGATAATGTGGGGAGATGATAGCAGTATTTGTGTGCGCATTGGGCAATCTAGATTAGACAGATCAATGGTAGGTGGTCGATCTCTTGTATCATCGTCATAGCCCCATTTCCCAGGTCAATGACGTAGCTCTGGGGAAAGCTTCCATCATCCCGCCGATCTTGAAATTTCCTATGTTTCTCTACAATTCTTAAATTCTCTTCACTCAATTTCTCTATTCTCGGGGTGATGCTGAGAAGGGGTACTCGTCTTCCACAGCGTTGTACAATCAGAAGCAATTAGCCTTATAAAAAAGAAAGCCGAACGACAATTCATTTGCTTTACTTCACCGACCTCCAAGATGGCCACAGGTCAGCAGCCTAAGTCTCCCCAGAACCGGCGGGTTGGGGAGCATTGGAGTGGTGCCAATCCCATTCCAACCATTAGTCACTTTATGGAACATGTCGATGCCGACAAGAAGGAACGTGATCGCAGGATAGACGAAGAACGAAGAGCTAAGAAAGAAAGCGCTGCACGTGCGAAAGCGCAAGAGACCTCGGGCGCACCACTAGAGCAAGCAGCTCAAAAGGATGGAGATGCTGTCGCTCATAAGCCACGCGAAGTCTCCGAAGCCAAGATGCACACCGTTACAGACCCGACTACAGGCAAGGACATCGGTGTTGAAGATCAAGACGAGACATCTATGGATGCTGTAAAGAATCCAATGGTATGTGGGATGATCTCTAACAAATTATGAATGGAGTCTAATCCATTCGCAGTTGACGGTCCCGAATGCAAATCTTGGAAAACCCACGGTGAGTTGTCTATAGAATTCCGTCCATGGAGGGCATATTACTGAGATGTATCCCAGGATGTCCAAACAAGTGCCGACCAAGATCTTGCAGAGTATAAAGAAAAGCAAGACATTACCGCACCCCCCGATCCCATTGCCGAAGGCACAACCTCCGATGTTCCCATTCGAGGAGAGAAGACGAATGTTCTGTTCCATCCCACGCCAACTGTCTCGTATCAGCCTATGCTCGATTCATTGCAAAAGCGCGCAACGGCCCTTTGCATTGGGATACCTATTGCCATAATCATACTAGGACGGATGTGCGGAGGATCTCTTTGGGGCCTTATTCCCTTAGCCGCATGCGTTACGAGTGGAGTATGGTTGTGGATGCAGGAAGTGATTCGCAGTGGTCGAGCGATGGAATGGAGCAGTGAGAAGCTTCGTGGCCAGATGGTAAGTTTCCCAATGTATGATCTTGTTCATGGGTAGAAATATTAACAGTTCAAAAGGCCACTGCGAATCTCCTTCCTGAATCCGTCGAGTGGATGAACAGTTTCCTCGCCGTTATGTGGGGACTCGTTAACCCAGAGATGTTGACACCCGTGGCCGACACAATCGAAGATATTATGCAAGTCTCTGCACCCAAGGTTGTAGAGAATGTTCGCATCGCAGAAATCGATCAGGGTAGCAACCCACTCCGAATTCTGAGCATGAGAGCTCTTCCAGACGATCATGTGCAGGGCTTGAAGGACAACATCCACGAGGAAAATAGAAAGAATAAGGACCCGCAGGAAGCCGCTGCTGCTGAAGAAGGCGGAAGTTACTACAACATGGAAGCCTCCTTTGCCTATCACGCAAGCCCGACTGGCCAGAGTGCCTCGTCAAAAGCACGCAATATGCACATGCAACTGGTCTTCTACCTAGGCGTTCGAGGCTTTTTTGGTGTGCCATTTCCCGTATTCGTGGAGCTGATTGAACTTGTCGGGACTGTCCGCATGCGCTTCCAAATGATGCCCGAAGCACCGTTCATGAAGGATGTGACTTTCACTTTGGTCGGCATTCCCCACGTCAGGGCTGGCTGCATGCCAATGTTTCGAACGGGAGTGAATCTCCTGAACTTACCCTTGATTTCCAACTTTGTCAACTCCGCCATTAGCACCGCGTGTGGGATGTTCGCAGCCCCCAAGTCAATGACCATGGATCTTGGCATGATGTTGACAGGAGATGACATCCACAAAGATACTTTGGCTCTGGGTGTGATGTGGATTCGCATTCACCGCGCCGTCGGCTTGAGTAAACAGGATACTCGCGGCAGCGAGGGTGGTGGCAGTGATCCATACATCAACCTGTCCTTCTCGAAGTACGGCAAGCCCATGTATTGTACACGTGTGATTACGGATGACCTCAATCCAATTTGGGAAGAGACTACCGCCCTTCTTGTGACACCAGAATTGATCAAGGCCGATGAAAACTTGAGCATTGAGCTCTGGGACTCTGACCGCAACACTGCGGATGATATTGTTGGCAAGGTCGAGCTACCTATCCGTGAGATGCTTCAGCATCCCAGTAAAATGTATCCCCAGGTGTCGAAGCTTCAGGGTATGGATGAGGGCAGTGAAATGCCCGGTCAGCTGCATTGGGAAGTTGGATACTTTGGGAAACCAAAACTCCGCCCTGAGCTGCGTACTGATGGCAAGAAGAAAGACCTTCCTGAAAACCTGAAAGGCGATCCGACTTTCGAAGACGAAAAGGGGGCCATCAACAACGAAGAAGAGGATGCCGTTATGCACACACCACCTGATCCAATCTGGCCTAGCGGTATTGTGCACATTGTTGTGCACCAGATCGTCAACCTCCAGCTTGCCAATATCAAGGGCAGTGATGGGAACCGCAAGGGCAAGGAGTATGAGCCGGCAAAGCCATACGGTGAGAACACAGAGGAGGAGGGTGAAGAACTCCCAACTAGTTACTGCAAGGTTTTGTTGAACGATCAACTGGTACGTATCTGTAGATACATCCTCTCACCTGCAAATTCTAGATACTAACAGCATGTTTCAGATCTATCGCACTCGTGCAAAGGCTGTGAGCTCCAAGCCTATCTTCAACGCAGGAACTGAACGATTTGTTCGCGACTGGCGCTCAGCCGTTGTGACCATCACCGTCCGAGACCAACGCTATCGCGAGCATGATCCCATTCTTGGCGTGGTCCCCCTCAAGCTGTCCGATATCTTGCAAACTAGCTCCCAAGTGACCCGCTGGTATCCCCTCGATGGTGGTATTGGATTTGGACGCATACGTATTTCTCTTTTGTTCCGCCATGTAGAGACCAAGTTACCACCTCCAATGCTTGGCTGGGATGTTGGCACCTTTGAATTTGCAGGACAAACTATCCTCGCAAAGGACTACGGTCGAAACACTAAGATCAAGCTACGCACCGGTGGCAGCGTTGGCAAACTCTCCCGACACATATGCCACATGCAAGGCAATGACGCGGTATTCGATACCTCCGATGAGTCTTTCCGCGACACACTACGCATGCCCGTGAAGCACCGATACCGCTCCCCGATTGTGTTCGAGTTCCACAACCAGGGCAAGCGAAGCGCAGCAGCATACGCCGTTTTGTGGCTCCAACATCTTGTCGATAACGAGGAAACAGACATCGACCTTCCCATCTGGACGACAAAGATGGGTGCTCGCTTGACACAAAATTACGTCACGGAGCAGAACTGGAAGGCCAAGGAAACACCTGGACTTGAAGACTTGACAGAAGTGGGACGTCTACAATTCCGCTGCAAGTTCTCACCGGGCATTGACGAATCGCACGAGCGTTTCGTCGTTGACAACGACTCCCGTGAGACCTTCGAGACCTGGGAAGCGTGTCTTTCACAGGGTGTGCGTTCCCGCACCGTGAACATCGAAGTTCCCGCAGAATTACAGGAAAAGCACGAGCAGTCCTTGATCGACGGACGGGACATCTTGAAGCAAGCCTCGCCCGCCGAGCGTCAACGGTGGATTGATAACAACGGCCAAGATTGGAGTGGTGCGTTTGGTCAAGACCCGCGTGCCTTCACCGATTCCATCGGCCGCAAGGTCGCTGAACCTGGCCGGGACCAACCTCGTCATGACCCGTACACACCTCCCCCACTCAAGGGTCAAGCTTCTTCTCATCGAGCTAGTTTCCAAAGCGGAGAGAACCATGATGACGACACTTCGGACTCAGATGACGAGCTCGAGTCTTTGACTAAGGGACCCTCGACGGTTAGTGGCAGTGGTGGAGCTAGTTCGTCTTTGGCACAGAGCAATATGAGTACCAGTCAGGTAAACAGGGCGAATAAACACAGTGAGCAGCGACAGCAGCGTGGTCTCATGCAGTGGAAGCCTGCGCGGAATGCTGCTTTCGCCAAAAATGAGGCTAAGTTTGCGCTCCAGAAGATGAAGAAGAAGATCGGAGTTGGTGGTCTCACTGGTCGTGAGCCAGATGTTGAGACGGAGACTTGACGATGTATGAATTATCTCTATTTGTTCTCGGCGTTTTTTATTTTGCATTTGCATCAATCGACTGTATAAAATAAATATCCGTTATTTACCGTTTAACCCCGACGAGTTATTGAACGTCCCATGGCCATCATGTACCTTTTGTATGCGAAACCCACATTAAGTGTACATCTACTACACCTTTTCTGGGTGCTCAAACTACAATTTCAGTGTCTTTAATATTTCAACTCGGCTCTCATGGTTGTCTCGTTGGTAGCATTGCTGCTGTTCTGCATAAATTGGGCCTCGATATTGATCCTATGGACAGGGGCCCTATATCCCGTCGGACTACTACGAAGATCTTGACTGGGCTCCCAAAAAATCGTAAGAATATCGGGGTATATCGCCAATTCAATCGTGCAGGACAAGGTTTCCCGTAGGATATTTTGGGAGCCAAAAAGCAGGTTTTGGTATGTATCGTGACCTGGAAACACCCGGCGAGATCCGCTATCGTAAACAAGAAACTTCTAAGACCCTGGTAAAGGTAGGAAACGACTAAGAATTGGATTTGTGAATTTTGGCTTTTTGACGGTCACTCGCTGTTTTGTTTTGCGGTGCCTGATGAAATTGGGAAAAGTGCATACAATATGTATACATCGGAAGGATCCATGGGGATATAATGCATAGAAGATAAGATGCTAAAACCATAGCCAATGGGGAAAAATAAGAGCGCATAGGCGCCGAAGAACCACCGGATAAACCCAAACAACACCTCTATACAACATGATTCGTGAGTAAATTATATGCATCGCCATTATTATGCAGAAGAAAAAAATAAGAAATGGCGAGAAAGAAAACCCCCCCCTAAAAAGGGCATCAACCATAAAACCATGAACGTTGCAATTAATGACCGGGCGCAAAGTCGGTGGATACTCGGAGAGACTCAGACCCAGAATTAACCTGTGCCGCATGCAACAATGAGACATTTTCGGATCCACTGTTCGAGGCCTTATCGACAGGCCCAAGATCGATAGGCCCAAGAGTCCATTTCCACTCCCTCCGACGTTTAGCCCGACCCTGCCGAGGCGTCTGCGGCGTAGAGGATCCATCAGCCTCAAAGCCATCTAGCAGAGCCACCGCGCGAACCTGTCGCTCTATCTGCACCGTGCGGCGTTTTTTGCGTTCGGTTTTGGAGAGAGAGGACCCGCGCACGCCTTCATCGGCACTGGTATCATCCGAGGTACTTGTCTCTGATAACGAGGGGCTGGAATCGGAATTCTCTTTTTCGCCTTCGATGTTCTGGAAGGGGGCGGGGCGTGTCTCAGGTGGGGATTGGGCGTTGGTGTCTGCCTCGGCTTGCACTGCCTCCTCCGTCACGAGGTCGAGATGTTGCGCCGTGTAGCGTTCTGTGCGGATCTCTTCTTCCAGTGGGTACCGGTAGCTGACTTGTTTCTTTGCTGGGAAAAAGACGCGACGGGAGCCTGCGCCGTTGGGGCCATTGCCGCCCGCTGAGATGGAGCCTGATCGTCGGCGCGTTGAGGGTTCTAGTGGGGAGTTTCGTAGAATGCTGCGCACTCCGATGGGGAGTTGATACGGGCTTCGGTGGTTGAAGAGATTATTGTTCGGGTGGAGGATGAAGGGGGAGGTTGGTTTGTTGTAGCGGGTGGATTTGGTGGGGGAAGTTGCGGAGGATGGGGATGCGACTTCGTAGGCGTTCTTGAAAGTATTTCGAATAGTGGGGGATGAAGTTGGTGCCGCTGCGAAGGAAAAGGATAGGCCGGTGGTTGAAGTGCCAAATGTGCGAGGGAGAGCGGAGGTTTGGAGGGTGAGTTTTGGTCGGGAGGTTATTGTCGTTGTGGCATCTGGCGATAGACACGACATGGTGGAAATGTAGAGAGGAATTAGAAGGATCAAATGTGTATCATCAAAGAGAAGAACAAGAAAAAAAAGTCAAGGAATGTGTTTGGCGGGGTTGGAACTAAGAATAGAGGAGGTTAGCGCTTGGATGTGATGAAAGTGATGAAAGATGCATGTCACAAGGGGAGATTAAAGACTTAAACATTTAACTTTTGACACATTATGTATTCTATAGGGTGTATACTCCGTACTCCGTACCCCATATACTCCGAAGGACTCCGTTAAAAAAACAGTCGAGTCAGAGATTTTCATTCCAGACTCAAGTGGATGCGTAAAAGTGTAAAACTATCGACGCCACCCATCCACACACTATTTTTCACCTTTTTTCTAATTTAATCTACACGGGTACGAGTTATGGAGAGTATGAAGTACACGGAGAGCACGGAATTTAACACTAACATAGTTCATCTAGAACAATTTTAATTTATTTCTTAAAAATCACAGTCAAAAAAAAAAAAAAAAGAAAAACATCTCATCTATAAAAAGAACAGGGCCCGTGGGTCTCTGGGTCTCTGGGTCTCTGATCTACATCTATACGGGTACGTACTTTGGTGGCAAAGACTAAAAATGTGTACGGGAGTAGAGAAATCTCTGTTGAATTCCACTTTGAAGTATCTTCTATTATTCCTTTGTCTACAACATACTTGGTCGATACATATGGTGTCCCCAACATCAAAGCCCGATCTAAACCCTTGTCACTGTGGTATATCACACGTGATGGCCGCAAGCATCAAAGAGGGTCTTCTAGAATATAATTGGTAGAAAATAGATGAAACTGCGCCGGATTCACTGGTTATAACTATCCATCTTATTATTGTTGGGGGTGGCAGTGTGACATCCAACTCCACCTAATGGTGTCGACGATCTTCCTAGGTGGCATTTTTAATTTCGTGCAGGGCATGCCGGAGGAAAGCTTGACCGATCGACTAGGATAAGGCAGCACCGGGTCTCTCTTTGGGTGGATATGTCTAAAGGAGAGAGAAAGCAGCCTTGGAAGAAGAACCAATCAACTTTGAAATAGCCTGTAGCTGCCTGTAGCTGAGCTGCCTGATATTGAAAGAATACATAGTTACTGTAGTTAACGAACTATACTCCACGCAGGCAGCAAGGCAGCAAGGCTAATAACGCTAAGCCACTGACGCCACACACACCAGCCACAAATATGGGTTCCTTGGAAGTTGCCTTGGGGTTTCTGTTTTCAGCTGTTTTCAGCTTTGGGGTCTTTGCCAGGCACCAGAAAATCAACCTTGGAGCTCGCATGGTCACAGCTGAATCAGCTCAAGGCTCATGACTCCACTAGTGCGGAACGACAGTCGTATCATCCTCCACTTGGTAACCCTCCCCACTCCGAGGTACCATCCTTTGACTAACCATATCCAGGATTATGACTGTTTCTATGCCTCTGTTTTCGAAGTTGAGCAACCTGAACTAAGGTCACTTCCCTTGGCAGTTCAGCAAAAGCAGATTGTGGTGACCTGTAACTACGAAGCCCGACGGCGAGGTCTGCACAAGTTGCAGCTCATCAAAGATGCCAAACGCATCTGTCCCGATGTGGTAATAGTTCTGGGTGAAGACTTGACCAAGTTCCGAAATGCCTCCAAGGAGCTTTATTTGCTGGCTCGCTCCGTGGTCTGGGGCGGCCGTGTCGAAAAACTCGGCTTTGACGAGCTCTTTCTCGACGTCACGGAAATGATTGACTACAACATTGGCGTGTTGAATCAAAATGACTTGGCGAATTCGTATTTCCATCTTGATCGGAAGGACCCGACCGTTGGGTTTCCTTACGACGCGACTCGCTTTCAGGGGTCGACCTTCCCTGCAATGGAGGAAGCCTTCGTCGCTCCGACTGATCCGTCTTCGTTGGAAATGAGGTTGCTCGTTGCCTCTCATTTACAAGGTCATATACGGAGTAAGCTGGAACATCAAATAGGCTTCACGGCTACGGGCGGGATCTCAACCTCCAAACTATTGGCAAAATTGGTCGGGAATGTTCACAAGCCCAACGGCCAAACAACTCTTCTGCCGCCATATACTACAACAGAAGATAATACTAGCAACGTGTCCAAGTTCTTGGATGATCATGAGATCCGGAAGATTCCTGGAATTGGTTCTCGCATTTCCCAGAAACTACAATCCCATGTCATAGGGCAAGAGAGCGTCGACGAGAATGTGACGGTCAAGGATGTCCGCCAGTCCCCTGGCATGGGCCCACCTTTACTGGACAGAATCCTTGGCGGGCCAGGCTCAGTGAAAGGGATCGGGATACGCATGTGGAGCATTCTCCATGGTGTAGATAATTCCGAGGTGCTGGAGGGTCGCGATGTGCCCACTCAGATCAGCATCGAGGACTCTTACGGGCGGTTGGATACGCTCGAGGGTGTACGACGAGAGCTAGTGGTGCTGTCGCGAAGTCTGATCCGCCGCGTAAGAACCGACCTACTTGATATGAGTGATGATACAGCCCCCCAAGGGAGATGGCGTGCTCATCCTCGCACTCTGCGGTTATCGACCCGGCCAAGACCTCCGCCAGACTTGGGTACGGTGCGTACGCACAGTTACAATCGCATCTCTCGCTCAGCGCCCCTACCACCCTTTATTTTCAACTTGGATGAGAATATCGATGCATTGGCCGAGCGACTGGTCCGAGAATGTGTTTTGTCTATGTTCCGGAAATTACACCCTGAAAAGTCTGGGTGGAACCTCAGTTTGTTGAACGTTGCAGTTACCAATATGGTGGAGACCGCGGGGGATCAGAAACAAAATAGTGGACGAGATATCGGAAAGATGTTTCGACAGCAGGAGACAGTACTTAAGGATTGGACTGTGCAGGAACCCGAGTCATCATCTGATGTGCCGCGGTTGTCCGGAGGTTCCCCTGAAATACAGTCCCAGTCGGACGATGGCTGGGATGATGATGAACCCTTGGGGAGTGAGGAGTGTCCTATATGTGGGGTGTCAATTCCACATTTTGCGCAGTTGGCACATCAGATATATCATTCTGAGAAATAGACATGGATCTACGGAGTATTATTTGGCAGCCTTAAATGCCAAGCGTGGGGGGTCTTTAATAGGTTCGAAGCGGTTGGAAGCGCCTAGGTCCTGAGCCACTTACGTGTTGGATGTACAGGTACATACTATGAATCAAGGGCAACCAAAGACCCTGACGATCAACTTATTTCCCTGACTGTGTATGTTATGTGGTACAGATTTGTACTCCGTACAATTTTAACATATTTGGATATATATATATGCCAACGGTGTATCGCCCATGGATCCTCTTATATGCCAAGCATGTAATAGACAGTATAATTGGATGTTGCAATAAAAATAGGTTATCTCTCCACTAAAGAATCCCAAGTAAACCAGTGTCATCCAATTGCTCTATATTAAAATGCCGATTAAACTGGGAATTGTTTCAGTCCACTTTTTTGCCAAGCCCTCTGGTTTGGGGATTCCTAAGCCCTTGGCATTGAAGCCCTGTACGGCTGAGCCCGGATTATCTGATCCCTCTGACCTCTTTCCCTTTCATCACTTTCTTGATTGAATTGTCTTGTATTCCTTTTCTAGTCATTCGTTGATTCTCTCTCTCTTTTATTTCAATATCCCACTCTACTTGAACCCCTCTAAACCCTAGGTGGACCCTGAAATTTCCCTTGCCACTCAGGGCCCTGGAAACTCTATTCCCTCCCAAAGACCGGGGAAAGGACCCTGAGATCGAGATATTGCCATGAGGTTTTCTACTATTTTGCCCTTAATCGGTGCATTTTCATCGCTCTTTCAACAAACACAAGGTAAATATCCACTTACAACCAGCGTTGCCCAGCCACCCCCCCGTTGCCTAGCCCCGTTGTCTAGCCCCGTTGCCTAGCCGCTGACAATCTCCAGCACGATCACAAGCCTCAGAGGCCATTCGACGGGTGACGCCTATCGATAATGCCATCATTCGCACTCCTTCACATCAAATAGACCACCTGTCACATTTTGATATCACCTTCGCCTTACACCAAGATGACAAGCGCATAAAGCTAGAACTCGAGCCCAATCATGATATCTTGGCCGAGGACGCTTACGTGCAATACGTCGGCGCCGATGGCACCATAAAACGTGCCGAGCCGATCCAACGACATGAACACAAAGTCTTCCAAGGTCGCGCCCTGGTAGGATCCGGAAAGGGGAGATGGACACCCGTGGGCTGGGCCAGAATCACCGTCAAAAGGGATGGTCTAGAGCCTCTCTTTGAAGGTGCTTTCAGTGTCAACAATGACAAGCACCACATTGAGTTGCAATCGACCTACCTTGACAAGAAGCGCCCGATCGATGCCGACGTCGAACCCAGAGATGGGGAATCGATGATTATCTACCGTGACTCCGATATGTTCCACTATAAGCACTCCGAGCTCAAGCGGTCGCTTCCCGCATCCGAAGGCTGCGGCGCGGATCAACTCGGATACAATGCTGATCTGTCCAATTCGATTTTCGGATATGACATGGACGAAACAGATGGTCAGTGGGGTGTTGCCTCGTTGAACTCGATGTTCGGATTGGGCAAGCGACAGTCTTCGTCTGATGTTGGCGGTGTCTCGGGCAACACTGGTGGTGTGAATCTGAAAACGACCATCGGTGATACCAGTGGATGTCCTAAAACGAAGAAAGTCGCCTTGATCGGAATTGCAACGGATTGTGAATTCACCGAATCGTTCATGGCCACCAACTCCACCCCCGAAAAGGCCGCCAAGGATTGGGTTATCAACGTCGTTAACACGGCTTCAAGTCTCTATGAAGAATCTTTCAATGTGTCCATTGGTTTGCGCAATCTTACAATCTCCGAGACAGGCTGCTCCAACAAGGGCTCCTCTGCTACCCCATGGAACGTGGATTGCAATGGTGGAAATGTCACCTGGCGTCTGAATGAATTCTCCAAGTGGCGTGCATCTAATTCCGATGATAATGCCTACTGGACTTTGATGACAAACTGTCCAACAAGCAGTGAGGTTGGAGTTTCATGGATGGGTCGTCTATGCTCCTCCGACCTGGTTACCTCCGGAGAGAACTCTGTGACCGGTGCGAACGTCGTAGTTCGCAATTCCGGTTCTTCCTGGCAGGTGTTTGCCCACGAGACTGGGCATACCTTTGGAGCAGTGCACGACTGCGACCAAGACGCCTGCACCAATAAGTTAGATGCCTCATCTCAATGCTGTCCGCTGAGTTCGTCGACCTGCAATGCCGATGCGGAATACATCATGAACCCATATGCCAAAAACTCGATGACCAAGTTTTCGGAGTGTACCGTCGGCAACATCTGCTCTGCCATTGGCAAAAACAGCATCAAGTCCTCTTGTTTATCGGACAACCGTGGCGTCGTGACCATCAGCGGTAGTCAATGCGGCAACGGCATCGTCGAAGCCGACGAGCAATGCGACTGCGGCGGCGAAGAAAGCTGCAGCGACAACTCCTGCTGCGATGCCAAGACCTGCAAATTCAAAGACAGTGCCGTGTGCGACGACGCGAACGACAGCTGTTGCAGCAAATGCCAGTTTGCCTCCGCCGACACCGTCTGCCGCGCCAGCACCGGCGAATGCGACATCGCCGAGACCTGCAGCGGAACCTCGAGCTCTTGTCCCGACAACAAATACAAAGACGACGGTGCCAGCTGCGGCGACAAGAGCCAGAAACTCAGCTGCGCCAGCGGCCAATGCACAAGTCGCGACTACCAGTGTCGAACGGTGATAGGCTCCCTGCTGAACACCAACGACACTTGGGCCTGCGAAAACACAAATAGTCCCTCCTGCAGTCTCGTCTGCGGTGCACCCTCACTCCAACACTCAATCGGTGCCCAGGAATGTATTGGTATGAACCAGAACTACCTCGACGGTACACCCTGCGACTCCGGCGGTCGCTGCAGTGCAGGTCAATGTAAGGGCTCCTCGGCCCTGGGCTGGATCCGTCAGCACGAGAAGCTGGTTATTGGTATCTGTGTCGGTGTCGGCACCTTTATCCTACTCGCCATCTTCTTCTGTATCTATAGTCGCTGCAAGCGCAGCGCACAGCTGCGGAAGGCCCGCAAGGCTATTCCCCCTGGTACATACCGCCGCTACAATGGGCCCCAGCCCACTGCCCGCCAGCCTATGGACCAGTGGCATGGATACCGCAATGCCGGATATCAGAATATGCCTCCCAATGGCGGATACCAGAATGTCGGATACCAGAATGTGCCTCCTCCCCCTGGCCCCCCGCCACGATACTCATGATCACCCCCTTTGCTTCTGATTTTATTCTAGTTTATGGGTTCTATTGAACCTGATCTTATTTGCATTCGTGCTTCTGGGGTTTGCGGGGAGATTTGGGTATCGGCGTCAATGCGGATGATTGCGCATGTCGTTACATGTATTATCGATCCTTTGATCCTTATAATATGCTATCATCCGCGATCTGGGGTTTTGGGCTTTCTTTCTTTTCTTGTGGCTACTGTCTTATTGAATTTTGTATGCATTTTTCGTGAGTAGATACGTTGAGGCCCTTTGGGCTATGAATTGATACCGCATCTCCATTTTGCAAGTATGCTCTGCTCAGCATGTAGATGTAGATGTAGATATCGTATAGAGGAATGAATATCCATTTGAAGTATGATTTTAACCCAAAATAAACACAAAAAGAGACACTTACTCCCAAAACAAGCATAAGTAAAACGAAAAACAGACACAAGAAAAGTAACTCAAATCCCAACACCGAGGAAAAAAACCCCATGCACAACAAACAATCAACTCTCAGTCAAGTCTTAGTCTCCTAGAGAGACCAAACCTATCCAATCCCCAACAAGGATGACCAAGTGATCCCACCTGGCTTATTTATCAACTCATTGCCAACAAATCCCAACAAAAGCCTCCCTCGTAACACCACCAACACCCTCAAGATCAAACTCCTCAATCATAGCCCTAAGCTCCTCCTCCTCAAGCCCAGTCTCCCCCAATTCCCTCGCAACACGTCTCAAGTCCTCAAGATCAATAAAACCCTTAGCGCCTTCATCGAACAGCTCGAACGCACGCAGGATCTCGTCGCGCGGGTCCCGCTCGAGAATCTTCAGCGCCGTGACAGCCTGGAAGGACGAGAGCGGCATGAGCAGGTTGGACGGGTGTTGCGGGTTCGAGACAGGGCCTTTGTTTGAGGTGAGCGGTTGACCGGGGCCATGTTGGTTACCGGCGGCTTGTTGTTGTTGTTGCACTTGTGGACGGGGGACGCCGTAGGTCGTTAGAAGGGAGATTAGTTCTTGTTTGCTGAGGGTGAAGCCCAGGGCGCGGAAGGCGACGCGGAGTTCGTGGTAGTCTAAGTGGCGGTCGCGGTCTAGATCGAAGAGGGTGAACTTTTGGTGAGGTGGTTTGGTTAGCTGGGGGATTTTGGATGGGGGTTGGTTTGGGGTTGTGTTTTTCGTTTTCTTTTCACTCGTCGAGGGAAATGTGTGTGTGAGAGAGGAGAAAGAGGGAGAGGTGGGGGGTTGCAGGAGGGTATGGTAATTGGGGAAAATTGTAATTTCATAGATGGATCGGGGTATCCCTTACAGCTTCGTTAATCTCTTCCCTCTGCTCTTCCGTGAGTCTGTTCAACGGATTCGCGTCCTGCGCTGGACCATGGGACTGCGCGTTTGTTGCGGGCGTGGGCGCAGACTGTTGCATCTGCTTTTGGGCATCGGGCCCGTTGAAGTCGCCTTGGTTGGCGTTTCCCAGACCGCGATGCCGTGAGAATGATGAGGCGCTGAAGGGCATTGCGTTCGTGTTTACCGAGCGTTCTGGGAGTTTCGTGCCGGCGTAAGAGCGCGACGCGAAGGGTTGGCCAGAGGCCATGGTGAATGGCGTGTTCAGGTTTAATTAGATGGCTGGATCAAGAGTTCTTCAGCATTGATTGGGGAGGGGCTCGTAGCCCATGAGAATGCGTGGAGAGATGGAGGTGTTTGGCGGTGGGAGGATTCTGGAGACGCGCCCAGACGCGGGCGGAATGACAACGCCTTGCTGTTTTGGTTTTGTTACAGATTATAGACATCATCCAAATTATGTACTACTTTTGGTTACTTTTCGATAATTCAAAAGTCAATTTGATTATATTGTACTAGAAGAGTGAGCGAGTGAGCGAACTTCTAGACATAGCACCACCTGGTGCTAACCACAAGCAATTAGACGTCTATCCCAATCCATAAAAAAAACTTCACGTCCTGTCCAGCAGCTAACGTCTTTCTTCAAACGAGTGTCATATGTTCCTCCCATGGATAATTTGTAACAAAAAGCAATAGTGGTGAGCGAATGTTGGTGTGAAAGCCTTCAACAATTGTACAGGGATTGTCGGAAATTGCCATAAAGTGGCATTGTAGTATCAAGTGGCATCGTATCAACAAAGCTCGTAGCCATTGGATCGAATGGATTGTCATAGTCGTTACTGAGGATCAACAGACCATTCGAGTCAAAGGGTTCAATTTGATCGGTAAAGGGCATGTCATCAAATGGATCGTGTTCTTGGGTAATCGTATTGTGAGAACTCGCCGATGATTGGAAGACCCCATCGTGCGGCTCAACATGATTCACCATATGCCCCGGCCGAGGGAAATGATCAGCCAAGAACGCTTGCATTTGGCAGGCGGGTGGCGAAAAGGGACTGTCTTGCCGGCGAAAAACAGAAGACGACATTTCCTCAGAGTCTGCGAGCCAGAACGCCATATCCACATCTGGAGATGACGGGAGGTTGGGAACTACATCCTCAAGAAACGCCCTACAGGAGGATTTGCCTATAGCCCCGTGTTTGGGGGACACATTGCGCAGGATATCTTCGAGTTTTTCGCGGACACCAGTCAGATAACAGCTAAAGGAGCCAAATATTCTCGCAACGGCTGCGTTCTTTTGAAGATCTTGCAAGCCGCATACAACTCGGTAATATAATGCTGCCGCGATCCAAGCGGGATCGATCACATTTTCTTTCCGTGACCGGTTTTCCCTGTTGTTCTGCTTGGCCTTCCCACACAGAGCAATGTACAAACCAGGGCAAAAGTCCTGGGACGTTTGTGCGAGCTTCCGAAAAGAGAGAATCAAAATATAAAATAAGACGAGGCGCCCGGTGGTACTTTCAAACCAGGACGTACGGATTCGAGCTTCCGCCAAGCCTTGGATGGCCATAAACAACTTCACCATTCCGAGTGCAGTCCAGACGAGTTCGCTGTGTTTGTATAGATCTCCAAATTTGACCAGATCCACGAGGGTGAGGGCACTGGTAACCCCAGTAAGAAAATCATCGAGAGGACACTCTGCTTTACTCGATAGTGTGATACTGGACCCCGTTACTGTCCAATTCCATGCAGTGCAGTTTCCGCCATATGTTTTGCGGATATTGACAACCGCTTTGAAGGCATCCATGCGATTGAAGACCTCCTCACTCATTCGTTGTAAATTATCTTTCGCCTCTTGGGATGGGAAACTAAGGATAGTAAGAGAGTTCCCCGTAGGCGGCCCAATCAGGCACAGATCTCCCCAACTTCGAAAGCAGATTCGGTTACCCTTAGAAGAGCATGGAGGACATGGTGTAGTTGTTCCACACTTCTTCTTGGCCCGATAGCACACCATACATGAGCCACCAGCTCTCTTAAGTGCAGCGGTATCTTCTCTCTGTCGCCGAAGTTCGGCCTGAGTAAGGGGAATCTTTTCGTGGATTTTGTCAGACTTCGCAGGGTCCGCCGGATCCCAGAAGATAAAGCCATCGGGATAAAGCTCTTTGAGAGACGGAGATGGACGTACTGGCCCAGCATATGGCTGGGTTTCACCAGAATCATCTTCGGGCGAGGCGGATGACCAAGAATCATTGGCGCTGGAAGGCCATGTTGAGGGTTGAGATTTCGAGCTTCCAGGAGATAGGGAGCTTTGTAGTTGGTCGTTTTGTAGTTGATCTTCGAATGTGGAAGGCGTCATAATCGAATGAAAACGAACTGGGCCGCCAATAATACCCAGATCCTGGGGTGGACTACCAAGCTCATGAGGCTGGCTGCCTGTTGGGTCATCGTTGAGTTCGTTGACCATTTGAAGTATGTCTGGATCTATGGGCTGGGTCTCATGTGTCATGGATGTCGTCGATGACAGTTGCCACGTCTGTGGCATTGCATGTTCCATATTGGGATCGGAAAAGTAAGGCATGGTTGATGCGGGTGAAGACATGGGAGACTGGATAGTCAGTATCAAGAATTCACGAGACACGCAAGCCTAAAACGAGGACCACAGGGACATAGGAGGGCAATATGAGAGATAGGTCGAACTCACAAGATAGATGGAGCCCGGTGTATGCGGTGCATGTGGCGCACATTTACGCCCACGGTTCGGATAAGGAGAGAATGGAGACGGCTGGTGCCGTGTAGCAGAAGCTTGTGCTATCATGGCTTCGAGGATGAACGAGAGGAATGGGAATGATCGAGATTTTGAAAGATGTTCAGGCAAGGAGCGAGAGCGAAAGGAGGGGCCTAGGGCAGAGCCTAATAGCAGACTGACTCTCTGTGCTTGAACAAGTTGTCGATCCTTTGCGAAGGTAGATAATGTGAAGAATGAGGAATGCGAAGTAAAGATGGAAGAAGTAGATACACCTGGGCACCTCGAAAGTTGCCTAAAGCGGACTAGTAGCACCGTCTATAACCAGGCCAAAGCTTGGCTGAAGCTTCGACATCATAGCGAGGCACAACGGCGTCACTTGAGGCGAAGCAGGCACGACCAGGCCCATGAGGCCGGTTCCTAATCCGGTAAAGCGCATCGTTAGGTATAAGGTTCACCTAGTGTACGGAGTTTCCGTGGTTCGGGGGCGGTGGAAGTAGGAATGCTGCCATGTCATATTTCCCCCTGGACGTAGTGTATAAGAAGAAAGACATGATCAAACAGTGAAGACAATCAATTTCTTTGATATGAAATACTGTGCAAATCACGGTCTTTCTGCGTACCCAGATCCAAGTCCTCCAGGAAGGTACGACCGAGGAGTTGCTCTGGTAGGTAATCCTGCTGGACCTTGCCGTCGACATAGTTTGGGTTGTACTTGTACTCTGCACCATAGCCCAGCTCCTTCATGAGCTTAGTTGGCGCATTCCTCAAATGAACAGGAATGGCCAAGCCCGCAATTCCTGGCTCGTTCAAGGCGGCAGAGACGTTATTCAAGCCACGGTACGCGCGAGTACTCTTTTTCGACAGCGCCATCGCAACGGTAGCATGTGCCAGATTGATTCGTGCTTCTGGGAGTCCAATCTTCTCAACGGCTGAATGTGTCGATATAGCAAGTGACAACATGGTGTTGTCGGCCAGGCCAATGTCTTCGGAAGCGACAACGATCAGCCGTCGAGATATATACAGGGGGTCTTCACCCGACTGGATCATGCGAGCAAGGTAGTAGAGCGCTGCATCTGGGTCACTTCCTCGAATTGACTTGTGAAAGGCAGAGATCGTGTCATAATGCTGATCTCCAGCACGGTCATACACGAGCGTCTTGGTCAGAGATCGTTTTAGATCCTCTTTGTCCATTCCAGGCCTTTTTGACAGATCCATGGCTAGCTCCAACAAATTCAGCGAAGTCCGAGCATCTCCATCAGCGAACCTGGCGAGATACTGAACCAGCTCTTCGTCCACTAGTTCGGAGGGCGAATAACTTGGGCCTTCAACCCGGAGAGCACGATGAAGGATCGAAGTGATATCCTCATCGGTGAGCTTCGCAAGAGTAAATGTCCGGCATCGTGAGAGCAGTGCATTTTGGACCTTGAACGACGGGTTCTCGGTTGTGGCACCGATGAGTGTGACCTGGCCGCTCTCGACCGGGCCCAAGAAAACATCCTGTTGTGACTTGGAGAATCGGTGGATCTCATCACAGAAGATAATCGTTTTTCTCCCAGTGAGCCCCAGCTCACTACGAGCTTCGGCAAATATCTTTTTGCACTCTGCCACGCCGCTGCTGGTGCTGTTGATTTCCACGAATCTGCTGCCCACCAGTGACGAAATGACTCGAGCGATTGTCGTTTTCCCTGTCCCCGCGCTGCCCCACAGTATCATACTCGGTACTCTGTCTTGTTCGATGAGTCCGCGCAGGATGCCGTTCGATCCGACAAGTTCTTGGCCGCATACTTCCTCCAGGGTTTTAGGTCGCATACGCTCCGCTAGAGGTGCTGCTTTGTGGAAGGCGTTGATCTTCGGACGTTTTGCTTGTGGCTCTTTGGAGTCAACCTTTTGTTGCTTTGGTCCATCTCGCTCCTGTGTAGATTCGTCTTCCTCAATAAATGATCGCTTGCCGTTGAGAGCGCGTGGGGTCGTGGTAGGACGAGACGGTGACTCCTTGGAGATGTTCGATTGGGCAGAAGCTTTGCGCGCGGACGGAGGTTGGAACATGCTAGGGACGGGTCCCTTCTGGGAGGAAGTCGGTTCTCCTGGAGATGACGACGGTTCTTCAACGAAGCTCTGGCAGCCGGAGTCGATGTGGTCATTGATCTTCAATTGGGAGACAGATTTTTCGCATATTGGGCAGGAAACCATGATGACCGGAGAATGATCTGGTCATTCACTAAGTTACTCAAAAACTTCAAGGTGAGGTAAACGTAGAAATGATAACGTCCACCCGCGGGTGCGACGCGTTCAACGCGTTAATTAGTAAGTAACAAGCCTTGATGCCTGAAAATGAGCAAACAACGGAATCTACTACCTAGATGTACAAATTATATGTCAATATGTAGATATAAGTACATATGAGTATTATATAATCTCCGAATGACCCGAACAAAATAAAAAAAAACAAGCTGGTCTAAGTCCCGAGGGCCGTCAGAGCCGAATGCGGAGCACGCCATGGTGGGGAAATCTAACTCCTCCATATATTGACCTTCCTCTTCTTACTTTCTTCATTACTCATGTTCTCCCGCTCTTATCGCAATATACTCGCTCAATCACGGAATTGCAGGTCTATAACCCTACCTTCCGCCCCTTTGACATTACGACCTGGTTACAGCGCAAGAGCGATGTCGGCTACAGCTTCGCGACCCGATCCATTTCGCCCCGCCAAGCGGGTGGCAGGACAGCGCCAGGATGTCTGGTATGCAGTTCCGGGAAACAAGTTGGGAAATATATACTAATTTGAATTCAAGGTCAATCGTCAATGAAGCCGCCGCAGCTTCGCCAGTTCAGCCGATTGTGAACATGGGCCAAGGGTTCTTGTGAGTCACCCATTTTGACCCCCAATTACTCCAAGAGATGGGAATTGACGAGCAATTTTCTGCGCAGTGGTTATAACCCTCCCAAGTTCGCTCTTGACGCTGCGAAGGATGCGCTCGACCGAGTGGAATGCAACCAATACTCTCCGACAAAGGTAGAGGACGCCAACGAATGTGCGCATGGTTACACAAGTGCTCATACAATATAGGGTCGCCCCCGCCTCAGACAGGCTATCGCGGATGCTTACTCCCCCTTCTTTGGCAAGAAGATAAACCCCGAGACCGAGGTCTCGATCACAACTGGCGCAAATGAAGGTGAGATATCAGTATAATTTATACATAAATGGACATTTGGCGCTGACAAGTGACCCAAAAAGGCATGCTCAGTGCCTTCATGGGCTTCATCGAGGATGGTGATGAGGTCATTATCTTCGAGCCCTTCTTTGACCAGTAAGCAGCTCCGATATTGCGGGAGGATTGAGGCGATACTAATTCATTTGGAATAGATATATTAGCAACATTGAGATGCCCGGCGGTACTATCCGCTATGTTCCTCTCCACCCGCCCAAGGATGGTGCCACCAAGACCTCTCCTGCATCGGAGTGGACTATTAACTTTGAGGAGCTCGAGGGTGCCATGAACTCTAAGACAAAGATGATTGTAAGCATACAACCCCAAGATTTCAATGGATATTTAAGCTAACTGTAGCAGGTCTTGAACTCACCGTAAGCAGCCTTGATTAGACAAATGGGGTCTCAACTAACAGTATATTAGGCACAACCCTGTTGGCAAGGTCTTCTCGCGCGAGGAGCTCGAGCGCATCGGTGAACTGTGCATCAAGTACAACCTTATCATCTTATCTGATGAAGTCTACGACCGCCTCTTCTACGTTCCCTACACTAGAATCGCTACTCTGTCCCCAGAGCTGTACGAGCGCACTTTGACCGTGGGCTCTGCCGGCAAGGCCTTCTACGCCACTGGTTGGCGTGTTGGGTACCTCATCGGCCCCGAACACCTGATCAAGTACGTGGCTGGTGCACACACCCGTATCTGTTACAGCAGTGTGTCTCCTCTCCAGGAAGCTGCTGCTGTTGCTTTCGAGCAGGCCGAGAAAGAGGGCTTCTGGGACGAGAGCCGCACAGACATGAAGGGTAAAATTGAGCGGTTCTGCGAGGTCTTTGATGAGCTTGGTATCCCGGTACGTGATTACTAAACCCCCAACTATCAAATCTACTTTGTCATATATTGATCTTGCTGACATCAATCTCTACAGTATTCTGATCCTGAGGGTGGATACTTTGTGCTTGTCAACATGGCCTCTGTAAAGCTCCCGGCTGACTATCCCTTCCCGCCCCATGTTGCTAGCCGTCCTCGTGATTTCAAGCTCTGCTGGTTCCTCATCCAGGAAGTTGGCGTAGCTGCTATCCCTCCCACTGAATTCTACACTGATGCCAACACCCACATCGCTGAGGATTATCTCCGCTTTGCGGTGTGCAAGGACGATGATGTCCTTGAGACTGCCAAGGAGCGCTTGAGAGGTCTGAAGAAGTATATCACCCAGTAAAGAAAGATATACAGGGCTGTTATGTGTGAGAAGTGACAAGATATACATAGAAGTGTTACGATGCCAATAGAAAATTGGATATAAAGATGCAAGATATGTGTAACAAACCCCAATTCTCCTTATATCCATATTCCTTTGCATGATTAATCTACCAGTATACTCATGTACAGCTACTGCTATGTAACTTACAGCACCTAAAAACAATGAACCAGGCACAGTAGGACAAGCGCACAACCACGCGACGGTCTTTGTTTCTATGAACAAAGGAGGGGGCGATCAACTTCCCCTCCAAACCGCCGCCACCACCGAAAACGTAATACATAAATGGGCATCCTGGACCTGGGGGGCATCCACCGAATTCGCACTGATGATATCTCTCTCCAAACCAGCCACCCCAGGTCCAGGACCCCGGTACAAAGAATTAGGGCTAGGGAGGGGACGGCTCCCTACCCTGGCCACGGCATCTCCAACTCCATGGGGCCCGTTCCCGCCCCGTCCCAACCGACGCCACGGCAGAATAACCGCCGGTCCATTGAAAGGACCTCCGAGAAACCTGCCCCGCACGTGCGAGCCACCACGTCGCTCACCGAAGGATGGGTGGCTCGGTGCGCCCTCAGAATCCAATAGTTGGATTCGAGGGCTTCGCACACTCTCCGGAAGCCCAACCCCATACGGTGGTTACCGAGCAACGTGGGGCGACGCTCGCTTGCGCAGGTCAGATCCTCGCAGTGGCGCCGGTCAGCACCGACCCACTCCGTCTCACAAGCATGCCGCAAGCCAAGACGGCTCTTATCGATGGTGCCACCCATCTCGAGTCCCATCTGGCGGCGCAACATGCTGTCCATGTCCTTGTCACTGGCCCACATGTTGTGAGCCCGCATCCAGTCCCGGACAAGCCGGTAAAGATAGTCCACGAGGGCTGGATGTTCAACCGCCGCTGGAAGAGAAGAAGTATTAGCATATGATCTAAAAGGTAGGAAATTGTGAGGGTTGTAAGATATCAAAGTGCAAGGGAACTGAAAGTGAAATGAAGCTGGAAGTGTCAAGAAAGTGAAAGTGATATAAACTTACCGAAGAGACAAATTGCCAGGCACCGGCGGAACCGGTCCTTCTCTTTGTCCTCGAATCGCACACATTGTGCGATTCGAGGTGAACATTCACGCCCTGCGTGACTGGCTGGAGCGTCCGCAGCATTTACCGGGGTGTCCAGCTCCGCAAACACAAAGTAATCACCTCGGTCGCGGGCGGAGCTGAACCACAGCGCCTGACGATGGCGCTCAGGGCTGTCCCACTGGTGAAGGCTGGGAAGCATTGGTGGACCCACGAGATCGTCGTACGGAATCAAACCGGCCAAGTGCTGCTCCAGGACTGGCTGCGTCGTGCAATTCAGCCAGTGCCTCTTGGCATCCCCCCACAGGTGGTGCTTGCCGCAGTAGCGGACCAAGGAAAACGGTCCGCAGTTAGGGCAAACAACGGATACCCCATCCCCCAAAACACAGAGGACTTGGCAGTCTTTCTCCTCGCAGACAATGCCGAGTGTGGGGAAGTCCATTTGTGCTTCAGGGGCTGGGGCTCCGATGTTGCCGAACTGCTTGGCTGTGGGAGTCGGTTCATCATCCTCGAACGACTCGGGTGGAGACGGAGAACGACCTTCCACTCCATCGCCCTGAGAGGAAGCACTTGAAACGGTGCGCTCGGTGTCCGCGCTGCGCTCTTGCTGACGCTTTATCAACTTCCTGCGCATCCGTTTGTCATGCTTCCTCTGTTTGTATACACTCTTCCTGCCACACCGGCTAGACTCGGCTGGACTTTGGTCACCTGACTGAACGGCGCCATCTGAACTGGGAGCATCTGTCCCAAATCCAGCCGAATCTGTGGTAGGTAAGGCGGAAGAGGCACGGGAGGGCGATCGAGGGTCGGCTGTTGGGGACGAGGATGCGGTTTCCTGGTCCCTAAAGAGCCCTGTAATTTTTTTGTTAGCATTTATTCAAAGCAGAACCCAAGTAAAATGCGATTGCATACCTAGACTGGCCACATCAAAAGACTGACTTCGACACAAGACTGGCTCCTGCGCCTCGTGGCCGCCAAGGTACTCTTCAGGGTCTAAATAATAATTAGCAGCTGCATCAATAACGATATCAAGAGTAAGTAACTTACCAGAAAACCACACCTCGTCCCTGTTGTCCGAGACAGGACACCGAAGCCCTACCTCATCCCCCCGCGGAGTAAAGCACAGCTCATCTGAAGTCTCTGCTGGCTCACTTTCTTCCACTTGCACTCCCCCTTCCCCCTCATCCTCTTTCTTCCATGGGCTGCTCATAGGTGTGAAGAAAGATGAAAGTGAGGATGAGGGGAGGGGGAGTGGGGGGAGAGGTGGGTTCGGGCCGTCTCGAATGATGGAGAAAACGGGGCAGTCAAGTCATTGGAGGTGATGGGGGTGGTAGGGGATCGGGGGGCATTGACTGTTTGTTGGCCAGCAACTGCCGCAAGCTGCTGCTCAGTCGGGACATCCTGTCGAGCGATGTCCTGCACCCCCGAAAGTAAGTCAACACGCCGGTTGTCACCATGTTGGTCGTCACGTTGGTCTGTAACATAGTCTGTGCTGTGACCGGTGACGTGGTCTGCGTCCTTCTTTCCTGAGTCGGAGCCAGACAAACCAGACATGCGCTTGCCCTTACGCTTACCCTTGCCCTTTGACCTTTTGTTGCTCTTCTGGGTATCAATAGTGAGCGTAGAAACTCTCTTGGTCAACCCTTTCTCGGTCGACTCTTCATGTGGAGACTCTTCATGAAGCAACTCTTCCTCGGTCAACTCTTGACTTCCCATTAACTCCATCGTATGTTCTTGCCCTAACACTGACTGCCGCGTGCTTGGCACAACTGACGCATCGGACTTTTCGTCCTTAGAACTTCCTTCTTCAGCTGTGGAAGATTCTTGGGCTCTGTTTGGCATGTTCTTTGATGCCATTCTCCCTTTATTCTTCCTTCGAAAAGGGGGATTGTGATCGGCAATCAACTTTCCAAACAGTTTGCTGTCGCCAGCGTCGCCAGTCTCTGCAATCATACATTGAATGCGCAGCCAAATCCGGACCGGAAGTGCCATGTATTGGCCGTAAGTGTTCTATGATATGTTAGTTAAATTCCAAGAATAATGGTGAAGTTTGTATACTGACAGGGTCCTTTTCAGAAATCATCTGATAAAACGGGTCACGCTCATCAACGGTGGCTATCATCTGCTCCTGGCGTCTAGCATTCCGTCTACTGACGAACTTGAACTTGATGATTGGCGATTTTTCTTTCGCCTTCATCCAGTTTACTCGGCAGCCGCATGTGTCCCGGCGGGATGTCCAGTCGATGTAATGGCTCTCTCTCTTTGGATTATTTGACTCTCGATCAGCCGCTGCACAACCTGGCTCGATGTTTCTCATGCCAATCTTCTGTGGAAACATGAAGAGTGCTTCAATCGATTGCATGGTCCCCGGAATGCCACCTGGGTGATTGGTGGGAATCGTGAAGTCAATATATACCAATCTTGGACCTTCAACAGCCCCCTGAAGGTTGCCCTTGGGGTTGCCCTTGGGATTGTTCTCCACGGTAAATGTCGGGGCTGGGGTCTGCCAGTTCTCAATCTTCAGCCTCAACTGGCCATTGCCCAGAGTGAGCCCAGCCTTTTTATCATCCCAATCATCTGACTTGGACTGAGTCATGCCGGGTTGTTCCTCTGCGGATTGGCTTGATTCGGGCAGCGCCATCTCAGAACTGGTCGAAACAGGGTTAAGCAGTTCTGGCACTCGCGTTCTGCGAGTTGTGTACTGCTTTGTGGCGGAGGACTGAGCCTTTTCAAGGCATAGCTGAGCTTTGAGCTCATCGGAGCTGGGTAGCTGGGTGTGTACTTCCGACTTTACGTCGGGTCTCTGTTCAGACGCAGGTTGGGGGTCATGCGGGAGAACATTACCATCGGCAAACTTGCTCAAGACGGTAGGCATTTCGGATGATGTGGTGAACTGTTGGATTGTTAGTGACTCTCCATCGAGTTATGCCTTTCTTCAGAGTTGGAAGACATACCGAGTGGAAATAAGAAAGAGGTATTTGATTTTCTCTGTCAAGTATGGGAATGAAGCTGACTATTCATTAGCTGGGAGTCATGGATATCCGATGCCATGGTTCACAAGAAGACTCACTTGATGATAGGCAAAAGCCTATAGCAGTTTCTTACTGCTCACTGAGTTTCTGATGTGTCAGTTGAGGCTCATCAAGGATGCACAAAGAGCGTACCAAATATTCCTCGGTCGGCACAAGGTTCTCTTCGACCCAAGATTGCTCTCGAAGTATTCAACAAAGATATTTCGCTGCAGGATACATCAGTCAAATTCACGATGGGTCATCTGTCTTCACAAGAGATGACTTACCACGATCGGCCTTCAACACAGTGACAAGCTGTTAGCTTTTGATCTGAATGCGACAGGTTGTTTGCACTGCTCCGACCATGTGTTAGTCAACAGAACAAGAAGTGATACATCTTGAAGACAAATGACTTACCAAGAAGTCCTTGGGACACTGGAAGCTGTGGGATTTGATCTTACGCGGGAGGTTGTGTGTACTGTCCCGACCATGCATCAGTCAACAGAACGATAGCAGACACGACTCTGCCCAAATGACTTGTCCTTGGGGCACTCAAAACCGGGAAAATGGTCCTACAATTGTGGCTGCTGTCTTGGTTTATCCATCAGCCAAGGTCCATGGATATCTGGGATGACCCAACGCGTGAAGATGTGCGACAACTTACTGTGTGGGGTTTCAAAGCTTGGCCCATGCGTCTATGTCATGCACCATGTGGTGAAATGCGTTTTGTGCTCTTTGGGACAATGGCTTTTGTCAGTCAAAGAGATGAAAAGTGAGATGCACGAGCCAAAGTTATTGGGTGTGTGGGGAGGAGATGTTTGAAAGAAAGGAGACTGGGATGAGAAAGAGATGGAGACAAAGGAAGACAACAAGAAAGGACAAGCATCGATAAGCATCGATAAGCATCGCAGTTCGACAACAATGGATGAGACAAACAGTCTGTGCACGTGCTACCACCACAGGGTCTTCGATCGGAAGTTGCGACTGGCCGGGCGAATGTGACAGAAATGAAGATACTTACATGTCTCTTTCCCAGCAAAGTTATTGCTTAAGGCTGGTCAGGCAAATTGAGTGAAGCATCGAGGTATGAAAAAGGTTTGATGAGCTCTGCCGGTGCTGTGGGTTTATGGTTATCATCAAGTTGCAGTTCCAGTCCCGCTTACTTGACAAGAGTCTCAAGTTGAACCTTGGGACCTTCTCTAAGACGGAAGCTTCCGTTGGATTCTGTGCCCAAAGGATTAATACGTGATACGGAATATCCGTATTGAGCAAATGCCCTGACATGCAATTGGAAATATCAAAACGACAATACGGCTTGCTTGTCACCCCCACACAAATACCCCCATGATTCCGACTTCATATTTATTCCACAACATGCGATCTATCAAGAGTAGGAATTTGCAGAGCTATATCCGACGGCATCAGCCTCTGCTCAACACTTCTGCTCGCCACCCAACTACATCGAAGACGAAGCGACAGAACTGACGTGGAGGCTTGGAGGACGCCGCGCGAACGCCGCACGAACAGGAAGTACATTGCGAGCGACGTTTTCTTCAGCTAGTTTTAATATTACTTAGCTCTAGACTCAGGAATTTGATCTCATATTGAAGGCAATTGCTGCTTTATATCAACCTTCTTGCGTGGAAGTTCTAGAAAACACACCTGAAGCAATTCACCTGAAGAAGAGATACTACATAAAGCCAGTAGAGTAGTCATAATCTCTTAAATTGCCATGAACACAACACAGGGAATTAATTACGAACCAGAGGGTCTTTTTGACGTATAATTCAAGACATGTAGTTGCAAGTTGTTAGGGTGCGGTTTGATCACGTGTGGTCACGTTTCTCTCTGATCTCGTGGATGTCACGTGATGTGGCTCTTTCAGCGCCAGCGACCACGACTCGATTAAGCATCAAGTATTTTTTTCCACGCACCCCATCCTTTAGCGGACTTACTAAATTACCTGTAATCATGATGGAATATATTCTAATTTGATCAGTCATCTTCCCACTACTCCAAGTTGTGCTCGTGGAAGTTTTACTCTGCACTCGAGTGCGATCTTCGGTGAATCGATTCACAGACTGGAACACTCGAGTTAAGCGGCAACAGCCAAAAACAAAGACTAACCCCCAGATGTCAAACAACATGGCTGCAGTCTACGCGCATGACACGGAACCAAAATATCTGTACAAGCATGATGTTAGATCAACCAGCTTTCGCTGTCCGGCTATTGGCTCTCAGTCGTGGGCGGCTAAGCGCCCATGGTGGCTATATTTGGCCGATTGTCCACTCCGGCGCTTTCGACACACACAGTAGCCAGTGAGACGCTCTGATGCTTCATGAAACAAACCATTACACAGACTCCTTGTCTTCAGGCTTTATTTTTATATTTTCTTTGTTTCGAAATGGTTATGGTTCACTCTGATTGGGGCTGTCTCGACTATACGGGGTTGCCAAGGCCCATCAGACTGCTTCTTTATGAGCGACATTGGGCTATTGTTATGTCTGCTGCCGCCCAGGATGTCTGACAATTTTTAAGTGACGTTTGCAGGCTACTATATTTGAAGATTCATTGTCCCTTGTTTTATTTTGATTCTATTGTTCTCAGTCCCGGTCTATTCATCTATTGATCCCCCCATTCATTCAACATCTATAAGAAATCATATACAACCATGTCCCTCCACTAGTCCGGACTTTTCCTTTGCTCTCTTTATCCTCTTTTAAGGACTCTCCGCTTTGCTGCAGGCTTTGCATATTTTTTCTTGATTTAATTACGCCTCCCAAGCATTCCTGGTCTTCGCTGGACGAGATCACACCTGAAACATTCGACAACTATCGCTTTCGAGCAAAATAATCGCTACAATGGTATTCACCCGATCCGGCCGATCAGTCTTTCCGCTGCTCCCACCTTATGGAGCTCACGATTCAAGCACGGGGCGGATAATTCCTCTACATCCAGATGGCCTCACTCCCTATCTCGGTCTGCGAGCTCGACTTTCACAAGTATGGATCAATCGATGGACCATACTTTTGCTGCTTGTTCTCTTCCGGGTGTTGATTGCAGTTGGCGACTTGCAGTCCAACATGGCATCCGCCAAGCGTGAGGCTCTCTCTGCATGCACGTCGGTGGAATCCATGGGTAGTGCGATGGCCTCAATGCCCTACTACCTATCCAAGGGTACCAACGAGCTTGTGGCTTCCTCAGTTGATGAGGCTGTTTCTGCCCTGAAATCCGTGTTGTTGATGACTATCACGGGCGTCGGGGAGATCCTTTGGTTTGTCATTAACATGATGTACTCCACCTACGCCTGTCTCATTACAATGGCCGTCCGCGGCACAGTAGGAGCCGGGATTGAATTGATCAAGGAAGCTACTGAGTGGATCAACAAAACTCTCAAGACAATCAGTGGCGACATTGAGAGTACCGTCGACAAATACAAAGACGAACTGAACTCATTCCTCGAGACAATCAACAAAGTGGCTAGCGTGTTCTCGGACGATCCTAGTCCAATCAACCTCAACGGCACAATTACTACGCTGGAGAATTTGTCTCTTCCGTCGTCAGTTAACCGCACGGTTGAAAAATTGGACAGCCTCGTCCTCCCCAACTTCAAAGAGATCCAAAATTACACAAAGACCCTCTTTGAGACACCTTTTAAAGAAGTCAGAGATTTGGTCAATGGCACTTTGGGCACTTACAGCTTTGATCGGTCCGCTCTCCCGGTCCCTGCCAAGACACAGTTGACCTTCTGCAATGACAACAAAGGAATCAACGATTTCTTTAACGGTGTCACCGAGCTGACACTAAAGGCACGCAAGATATTCATTGCTGTCCTGATCATTGCTGCCATATTGGTGTGCATTCCAATCGTGTGGCAAGAAATCCGCCGATGGCGCTCAATGAAAGAGCGCTCCCAGCTAGTTCGCAAGGAAGCCCATGATCCTATGGACGTTGTCTACATTGTCTCACGGCCATACACCGCCGCTGCAGGTATCAAGGCAGCAAGTCACTTCAGCAACAGTCGCCGACAGATTCTCGTTCGATGGGCCATTGCCTACGCAACATCCCTCCCTGCTCTTTTCGTGTTGGCTCTTGCACTAGCGGCACTATTCTCCTGTCTGTGTCAATACCTCCTCCTGCACTCGGTAAAACAAACTGTTCCCGCACTGAGCGCCGAGGTGGGCGAATTCGCAGACAAGGTCGTTGATGCACTGGAAAGTGCCTCGACGGACTGGGCTACCGACACCAACAAGGCCATCATTAATCTCGACACCGACCTAAACCACAACGTCTTCGGCTGGGTCAACACCAGCACGCACGCCATAAACGGGACTCTAAACTTCTTCATCTACAACACATCCAGCGTTCTAAACGAGACCTTCAAAGGTACCATTCTACAAGAACCTGTCTACGAGCTATACGAGTGCCTCATCGGCCTCAAAGCAGAGGCACTCCAAAAGGGTCTGAACTGGGTAGCTGAGCACGCACATATCTCCCTCCCCACTCTTCCAAACGACACATTCTCCGCCGGTGCCGCCTCCAGCATCAATGACACCTCCGATCCCTCCGACAGTTTCCTTGCCGATGCAGGCGACCAGACGGCCAACAAAATTTCCGAGGTTGTCGTCAGTGTGATCAACAAACTAGAAGCAGCGGTGCGCATCGAAGCCATCATTGCCACTGTCATTCTCCTGCTCTGGGTGTTCATTGCCTTGATTGGTATCACTCGTGCCATGATGCTTTTCTGGAGTCGCGACAAAAACCGCGGCGAGGGGGGCCAGGGTCATATCCTGGATCCTGTGCCCAATAGTGGACCACCACCCCAAGATCCGAATGGCTTTACTGAAGTTCCACTCACTGGTATTCCGAGGAATATGTCTGGAGATGGACACATTGTCCCTCAGTATACAGCGGCGGCACCATCTGTACCTGTACGGAGTGAGCCGTCATATGGTGATGAGAAGCTTGGTTTTGCAGGGCAAAGGAATTATGAGCATGCATTGCAGGTGGACTCGGGTCCTGATCTGAGGGGAAGTAGCTACGTTGAATATGATGTAAAACGATGATGGGGATATATTCCCGTCTTCCTTAATCTTGTTTTCTATCTTCGCTTTTCGCAAGAGAACTGTGCTCTGCATCCTGACTCTCTCTCTCTCTCTCTCTCTCTCTCTCTTTTTGTGCCATCCCCACCATCTCACTGTACTGCCTTGGCCATTTGTTTCTATATGGGGCCAGTGTTCTATCATAATAATTCCCAATAAGACAGCATTTCTGGTTTAGAATCAAGAATGCCACTTGATTTAAAAATCATAATTTCCCATTCCATATTGAATATCATTATAAAGAGTACAATACACTTCATACAACGCCTCTTACCAAATTGGTATAAATATGATAGAAAGTATTTCAATCTAATTGTCTGACTATACTAAACAAAAACTCCAAGACATGGTATACTCTCATACAAATCATCGATCATAAATTCACAGCCACTATATGGCAACAAAGAAACTCTTCTCTCCCTCCTTTGGCTGAACTCTCACCCGTTCAATAATCGGATCAGCACAGCTAATCCGAATACGCTCAGGGGTAGCAGGGGACTCCAAAAAAAGCACGTCCTTCACATTCCACTGCTTACGTGCAGCCTTCAAGGCATCACGAATAGCAAAGAAGACCGCACTACCCATAAACAAGGGCGGCTCGCCGACACCGCGAGAGCGTTGAATGGTGCGCAAGTTCTCCCACTCCACATCCTTAAGCAAACTCACGTTGAAAATCTGCGGGATATCACGGAAGCCAGGGATCTTGTAGTTGCCCGGGCCTTTTGTGAATAGCTGACCAGAGGCACGGTGCCAGAGACTCTCTTCCGTAGTGAAGAGGCCTTGTCCTTGTATAAAGGCGCCTTCAATCTGGCCGTAGTCCACTGAGGGGTTGATGCTGCGACCCACATCCATCTTTATGTCGGCGCGTAGAGGCGTCCAATCACCTGTCAGTGTGTCGATTTGCACTTCGGCTGCAGTAACTCCTTGTGTGAAGTAGAAGAACATCTGGCCGCTGTTCTCACCCCATACGTAGCCGATATCGGGGGTACGGTAGTATCCTTGTGCGGAGAGGTTGACGCGGTCGAAGTAAGCTGCGTGGGCAAGTTCTTTCATGGTGGCGTTAGGCATTTTCTCACGGAAGGGACGTAGACGCTCGTTGATTTGTTCACATGCATTAAAGATGGCATAGCCGTTGAGATCGGAGCTTGCTGAAGCAGCGGTTGCCGAGGTATTTGCCACTGTATTAGTTGCGGTTTCAGATATGAAGACGCTCGCCTGCGGCACTTGCAACGCTTCCGCGGCGATCATGGTCATCTTTGTATGGAGGCCTTGTCCCATTTCAACGCCACCGTGTGCTACAAGGACACTGCCATCGTGGTAGATGTGAACCAAAGCTCCTGCTTGGTTCAAGAAGAGAGCTGTAAAGGAGATACCGAACTTGGTTGGCACAATCGCCATTCCACGTTTGGACCACTTGTGCTGCGCGTTGTATTTCTCAACAGCCTTCCGACGCTCATTGTAAGAGCTCTCTTCCATCACTTGCTTGTACATCAACGGCACATACCAATCTTTGAGAGGCTGGTTGAAATGTGTCGTATCATCTGGCTTGTACATATTGATGGCCCGGATCTCTTCGGCCGGAATATCCAGATGATCTGCAATCTCTGATATATAACACTCAGCGAAGAACAGGCCTTGTGGTCCGCCAAAGCCACGGAAAGCTGTGTTTGAAACAGTGTTGGTTTTGCAAATCCGGCCGCGTACATTGACATTCGGTATTTTATACACGCCATCAATGTGCGACAAGCTTCGCTCCACGACGGCACCAGATAAATCTTGCGTGTGACCTCCATTGGCGAATACATCTGCATCGAGCGCAAGGAGCTTTCCTTCTTTGGTCACACCAACCTTCCATCGACAGAGGAACGGGTGACGCTGACCGGAAGTCAATATATCTTCATCGCGGTTGAGCATACATCGCACGGGTCGCTTCATTTTTGTAGCCGCAACGGCACAAATACCAGCCAGCTGAACAGATCGTGACTCCTTGCCGCCAAAGCCACCACCAAGTCGCTTCACACGCGATACGATTTTATTCGCAGATACTCCTGTCACCTGAGCGACATAGGCTTGTCTGTAAACGATTAGCTTTTATTCTGTGATGATACACAGTCGAATAGATCGCTACTCACGTTTCGGTAGGATTCTGGGTACCACTCCAAATCTCCATTTCACCATCCTCCGGCTTGGGAATTGCCACACAGGCTTGGGTTTCCAGGTAGAAGTGCTCTTGGCCACCCATTCGCGAAACTCCGGTAAAGATGTGGTCAGCTTTTTTGAAAGCTTCCTCGGTATCACCATTCTTGATGAAGCGATAGTGCTCAAAGTAAGACTCCGCCTCGATGGCCTCTTCCATCGTAAGGATACTGGGGAGGTCTTCGTATTCAACCTTGACAGCCCTCATGCCTTCCTCAGCTATTTTAGCGGAAGTTGCCAGGATTACACCAATCGGTTGACCAGCTGTGGTAACTTCATCGACAGCGAAGAAAAGCTCATCGGACTTGGGTTGCCCCCACCAGTTTGCCTGAGGGCTAGGAAGATCCGTGTGGTCCACGTAGTCCGCAACACCTGGGATGTCCAATGCAGCGGACGGGTCAACGCTGAGGATCTTGGCATGAGGTTTGGTAGACAGAAGCATGCAGGCGAATAACTCATTCTGTTGAACAGGAATATCATCTGTGTATTGAGCCTCTCCTGTGGTCTGTTTCAACGCTGCAACGTGCGGAGTGGCTCGTCCAAGAATCTTCTGTTGATAGGCGACGGAGGTCTCAAGATCCTTTGCTCCTGTGGAAATTTCTCTCTCGATCTCAGCGATAACGTCTGGATCCAAATCCGAAGCCTTGACCTCGAGTCCTGAAAGTACGTCGTAGTAGAATCTGTAGAAGAATCCCAAAGCCAAAGACTTCCGGTAACTGGCCATACCACCAGGAACTCCAAACGGCAGATTGAAATCCTGCTCCAGTGCACTCATGACTCCCTCTAGAGTTGCGGGGTTCGTGAACTTCTTGCCAACCAAAAATGCCTCGGCATTCTTCGCTGAAACTGTCATAGCTGCCATACCACCAAACACAAGATTGGCGCTGACCACATCATTGGTCTCAGAAAGAGTCACCCGTAACGCGGAGTTGACAATTGCGATATCATCATCCTTCCGCTTGGCCTGTTTGTAGGCTCGCATGTGCTCTCCCTGCGCCTTAGCAGCTGGAATGCGCAAGCTAGCGATGATTGCGTTCGGGGCGAGGGCAGTCTTTCTGTATCCCTGGAAGAATTCGGTCATTGGAATTTCAGTCTCGCCTTCGAGAGACTTGGCCACGAGAATAGTGTTGGTGGCTACCAAAACCGGGTTAAGATCAGAGATTGGTGATGCAGTGGCCAAGTTACCCGCCGGGGAAGCGACATTTCGGATCTGTCGCCCAGCGAAATAGAGCAACTGCTTCTTAATCGCTTCGAAAGGCTGGCCTCTGGCTTCACCGTATTTCTCTACCGCTTGGTCACAGATGTGTTCGAGGTCTGTTAAAGACACATTTGCACCAATCTCCAAACAATCGTCGTGCAAGGTAAATTGTCGCAATTCGGGAATATCTCCCAGATAGACGGAAGCCGCGTATCGCATTGCTTTGAACTTAATCTCAATTTGCGTCTCCGTGCTTCCACCAATTAGTTTAGCGTCTGGGTAGACGTTCTTAATCTGCAACAGTTGCGCGACGGTCACTGGTCGGTACCATTTCTTCTTCTTGTTACCATATGCTAAGGGTCGGTATTCGTGTTTCCGCAGAGCGGCAGGGAAGATCAACTCTGTGTCTGGACTGTACGGCTTGAAGTCCGGCGCAGGAAACTTGTAATCGGCTGTCTCGTTCTCCCCATTGTTGGTGGAAGACCCTTTACAGCAGCCACCGGAGCCCTTTTTCTCCATGCAGCAGCCCGAGCCACCATTGGCAGAGGCCTTTCCGCAGTTGTTGGTTGAGTTGAAGCTCTGAGCAGCATCTAGAATAGGTCGATAACCTGTGCATCGGCAAAGGTTTCCATCGAAGGCTTCTTCAACATCGTGTTCCGAGGGAGACGGGTCGTTTCGCAGCAGGGCATAAAGAGACTTGAAGCTATCAGTCAACTTCACATCCCTTCCAAAAAAAAACAAAAAAAAAAAAAACAGAATCAAGCGAAAGGACCACATAGGCGTACCATGACTATTCCAGGAGTACAGAAACCACATTGACTTCCATTACCGACCGCAATCCGCTGCTGGATAGCATGGGGATCTTTCACACTCCCAATCCCTTCGACTGTGATAACGTGTTTACCGTCAATGCTAACGAGTGGAGCAATACAGGCATTCACGGATGCATGGTAGATTTTCTTCGTTGTAGGATTGATATGGGAGACGACCTATTGACCGATAACACCTCTGGTTAGCACTAGGTGCATAACCCAATATAGTTGACTCAAACCCACCACAGTACAAGCACCACAGCCTCCCTCGGCACATCCAAGCTTTGTACCTGTCAACCCAATACCCCGCAGGTATTCGAGTAGAGTCACTTCCGGGTTGATCGTGTCTATCGCGACCTTGGTGCCGTTGAGATAGAACCGAATAGTGTCATCCCAGTCTTCAGTCAATGCAGAGAGGCTGGTCAGCTTCTCAACCACGACTGTGGAGTCCGTCTCTAGGATTCCCGGCGCCATGGTGGAAATGTGGTGATTGTGGCGATATTTAGAGGTAGGCTTTCAAGGGCGACTTCAGGTGCGCATCTTGGGTTTTATAGCGAATTGAGGAATTCCGCAAGGGCTTAAATTTATTACTAAAATGAAGTCTTGCAAAAAGTCAGTATCAAAGGAGGGGAAGTTCAGATGAGATCAGTTCTCTAGATTCGATATCAGGTGGGCCCCTTGTTATCTTTGCGGGGATCGCCACTGTCCGATGGGGGAAGTCGGATGACCGTCGGATTCCGGCTTGGCACCTCCAGGACCCAGTGGTTTTGCTGGGATTACTACTAACTACCTATGTAACTATGTATATATTACTATGTATATAATAAGTCTTTAACATCTGCCTTGGTCAAATTTCTATATCTGAATTACGCCAAAACCAAAAAAAAAAAAAAAAAGAAAGAAAGATATGCTACAATACATATATAAAGAAATGGTCCATAAATGGTAACCCGCAAATGCACGCTCACGGTCTCGATCCTGCAAAGGCTTTCTCTTCCTCTTCCCACTTCTTTCGTTCAACGACACTTCGGGCCCTATATGATGATGGAATTAGCAAAGAGTGTATGAGACATTGAGACAGCAACAACTTACCGATAGGCCTTCACAAAACGCCAAACCTCTGTGTCTGCAAGGTTCCAAGCCTCAACAACATCCTTGATGTTGATACGGTTCGTTTCCTTATTCTTAATTACCTCACGGGCCTTCTGGATGAGTTCATATTCTTTGCCGACGCCTTGTTCGCTTGGCGTGCGATCCTGCGCGCTCTTGGCTGAGTCTTTGTCATTCTCAGTTGCGGGATCAATATTACCCCCACGAGGGATCTTGAAACCAAACTGCCATTCAAACTCGTCCAAGAGTTCTGAGGGGAGACTCTGGCCTGCCTGGGCAGGGAGAGATTCCACTGTCATCCACAAAGAAGTCCCGACAGCATCTTCACCTGCGACAACCTGCTTGAAGATCACTCCCCGGTATGAAGAACCCAATTCGGGTCCAAGGTGTTCCTTGGTCACCTCAGACAACCATGCGTCGCGCTCGGTCTCCCGACGAACTTCTGGTGTGGTGATCTCCTCCGAGTTCCTCTGCAAACTGATAAGAGTGTAGGGGTGAGGAAGGGTGCCGATGGTGAACAAGAAGGTGGTGTTTTTATAGGTCGAAGGCTGGCTGATACGCATGGGTTGCTTTGCAGACCCAGATCCACATGGACGGCACTCAGGTTCATTGGGTGGACAAGAGTCGGGAATGGGCGATTCGGGGCACTGAATAAGAGCCTTTGCCAGCCGAAGAGCAGGTTCCACCAACGCGGTAGTGTGTTGAGGGAACGGCTTCAGCACGGCCAGTCCGGCGGGGAAGGAGCTATGGAAGTGATTGTGGAGGTGGGAGTTGATCAGTTGGACAAGAGCCAGTTGACCACTCGCAGGGTTCTGGGTCATCTTTTCATGCACGGCAGAGTAGTGAGAGGTAATAGCTGCAGATTTATAAAACGCCAAAGCACTCGGCGGCTCAACCTTGAACGATTCCGGTGCAATCAGATCAATAAAGGACTGGGTTTTATCATCGAGCTTCAGAACTGCGCTCTGAACAGCCACATCGATCCGCGACTTGTCCGCCGCGTAGAGGCCATTCTTGAGGTTTTCAAATCGGGTAATTAACTCTGGGGCAGTTCCCCGGCGAAGGTATGAGAGCATCGGGTCATCATAACGCGCCATAGGGAAGCAGTGGAAGTCCGCGAGCAAGCCGGTGCCCATGTGCCCCCACGCAAGCCAAGCGAACACCTCGTTCTGTGTTTTGGGCGCAAGTTTCCACTTCTGAACAATTTCATAGTTGGGGTTATTCATCGCATCGCCCGGAGTCAATACCACGGGCTTAAATCCTTGTGCAAACCATGCCCGACGCCACGCGAGAAGCAATTCCGCATCGGCATTCTGCAAGTCCTTGAGATCCTTGCCATTGGATTTGTTGGGATTATACTTCGCATCGTAGTATGTGTAGATCGGTCGACGTTCGCGGAGGGGAGGGAGGACGGATCGATTCTCATCCAAGGTGATGGCAGAGGAGAATGGGTTCAACCATTCGAGGGTGCTGTACCATTTCGACTCGCCGTGTGTGCTGTTGGTCTGTTCCTCGGGCTGCTCGTGGGAGGGAGGGCGGAACGAGGGCAGGTGGAAGTTGCTTAATGAAGGTAGTTTTGGTGTGGGCACGAACTTGGCCGGGCCTGTGGCTGATTGCTCGCCGGCATCAGGCACCGGAGAGGACGAGAAAATGAATAGCAAAAGCGCGACAAAAACGATTACAGACAGGAGAGCTGTACTCCTATGAGGAATCATCTTCCCAACATTCAAACCAGAGGACCTGTATAGAGGCCCGTCAAAAGTTGAAGGGAAAAAAAAACACGTGTGGCTTCAAACCGCGACGCTTCTCCTGAAACTCCGCCTCGAACGAGACCGGATTTGGCCAACGCAGTCTTGGCAAGAAAATGACGGTAGATTTGAAGGCAACTCAGTACACTCCCAACTGAATCTCTTGGGCTAAATTGATTTCACTATGGGTTTCAATGATGTACCAAATATAAAATCGACCCCTTGATAATAATCTTTCGGACTAGGATGGGGATGTTGATTCCTTACAAGGTTGCCTGAGCTCGAAACGCAAATGATGACTCAGCCAATTGGAAACCTTATATGACCTCATCGGAAGGGTGGTCCGTGAACATACAACATAGAAGCTCTGGTGTATAAAGCATGTATAAAGCAGGTATATGTTCAAGATATGCTAGTATCTCTCTTTTACACAATTAGGGTAATTGACACTCTTATTCCCTATATACATATTGTGTTCATTTACAAGGAAATAGCAATGATTCATGAACATTGAACACTCCAACATATATATTTCTGTAGGTACCTACCATTGACCTAGACTAATGGAGCCACGTGAAGGCTTTATAATATGATATGTGTACCAGTGATGTTTCACTAAACCATAGATACATATCTTGAAACTACCGGCATATGCTATGTTGTACATATATACATGTACCTTGAACTTCCATCTAGTTACATGCCCTCTTCACCGATATCAGACCTTTACAGTAGTTATAATCTCAGCACCTGAGATATGGCTGGCCCAGCAAGCATGGTCTTAAGGTATCATACAAATTATTCAGTGGATATGTCAGACAAAGGTAAATAACTAAACCTCCTGGTACAATCTACTTTGTACTCCCTACAATGTACAACCTCGCCTCAGTTCTGCCAATCTGTGCCGCTCTGGGCTGGAGAAACCTCAACTCCGGCGCCACCCCACCATGTACAAGGCGGTGAGCACTATGTGGGGAAAACAGCTAATCAGCGCCTCAATTCTCATTGGCAGAAATAGCGGCGAGATCGGACTTTTCCACTATGGGGGGGTAATTTTAATATTGAGTCATCGTATCTTTCATTCTCCAACTATTTTGAACATACTGCAATGATGGCTGTAGGAACGGCCTCTTTGCAGGACCGCCTGGAGATATGGGCACAAAGGTTGAACAACCTGACTGTCTCTCCATTGACCCGCGATTATCCCGATACACAAAAGACCGACAGCAAGAGAGTCATTGAAGCTTTTGAGTCTCTTCAACTCCCTAAGGAGAAGCTTTCGGGCTCATCATCTGGATTCACTGCTTTCCTGACTGCATACGTTATTCTGGTAGCGCGATTGACCGGTGATGAGGACATCGCTGTGGGCACAAACTCCAACGAGGATGGTCGTGCATTCGTCATCCGGGTGCCCATTGATACCTCGGAGTCTTTTGCCCAGCTCCATGCCAAAGTAGAAAAGGTATGTATGTATGTTTCTTGCCATAGGGTTTACTGCTAAAAGCCCCGCAGGCATATAAGGAGGGCTCCTCCCAAATCGTGCCCTTGGGCAGCCTTCGCTCGTATATCCAGGAGAAGTCCAAGTCCGAACGCACACCGGTCCTCTTCCGATTCGCCGCATATGATGCCCCCGCTGCGTCGCAGGATTATCCTGCAAACACCTTCGATACTACTGATTTGGTGGTGAATGTTGCCCCGGGTTCAACTGAGGTCGAACTGGGCGCATACTACAACCAGCGTCTCTTCTCGAGTGCTCGTATTGCTATCGTTTTGAAGCAACTAGCCAGTATTGCTAGTAATGCTGCTGCCAACCCAGATGAGGCTATCGGCCATATCGACTTCATGACCGAAGATCAGCGCGCACTCTTGCCCGACCCAACATCCAATTTGAACTGGTCTAACTTCCGTGGTGCCATCCACGATATTTTTACTGCCAATGCTGAAAGCCACCCAGACAAGTTGTGTGTGGTTGAAACTCAGTCGAACAGCTCCCCTCACCGCGAGTTCACCTATCGCCAAATCAACGAGGCTTCCAACATCCTCGGCCATCATCTCGTACGGTCTGGCATTCAGCGAGGAGAGGTTGTCATGGTTTATGCCTACCGTGGTGTGGACCTGGTGGTTGCTGTCATGGGAATCTTGAAGGCCGGTGCGACGTTCTCGGTTATCGACCCCGCCTATCCTCCGGAACGTCAAAACATCTACCTTGATGTTGCCCGTCCCCGCGCTTTGGTGAACATTGCCAAGGCTACAAGAGATGCAGGTGAACTTGCGGACATTGTGCGTACTTTCATCGACGAGAATCTTGAGCTCCGCACTGAAATTCCTGCGCTTGCCCTACTCGATGATGGAACTCTTGCCGGTGGATCCGTCAACGGTCAAGATGTCTTCGCCAACGAGGTTGCATTGAAGTCTAAGTCTACTGGTGTCATCGTTGGTCCTGACTCTATTCCCACCCTGTCTTTCACATCCGGCTCGGAAGGCCGACCGAAGGGCGTTCGTGGCCGACACTTCTCTCTGGCCTATTATTTCCCTTGGATGTCTGAGACTTTCAAGCTCACCCCAGACGAGAAGTTCACTATGCTGAGCGGCATCGCTCACGATCCTATTCAGAGAGATATTTTCACTCCATTGTTCTTGGGTGCTCAACTCTTGGTGCCCGCCCGGGAGGACATCCAAAACGAAAAGCTTGCTGAATGGATGCAGAAGTACGGTGCCACCATCACTCACCTTACGCCTGCTATGGGTCAAATTCTTGTCGGTGGTGCCTCCGCTCAATTCCCTGCTCTTCACCACGCATTCTTTGTGGGTGATATTCTGATTAAGCGAGACTGCCGCTCACTCCAGGGACTTGCGCCCAATGTCAGCATTGTGAACATGTACGGAACAACTGAAACCCAGCGTGCTGTCAGCTACTTTGAAATTCCTAGCTACGCCAGCAACGAGGGCTACTTGAACAACATGAAGGATGTGATTATGGCTGGTCGCGGGATGTTGGATGTGCAGATGCTGGTTGTCAACCGCTATGACCCCACTCGCCTCTGTGCTGTTGGAGAGGTCGGCGAGATCTACGTCCGTGCGGCAGGTCTTGCAGAGGGCTACCTTGGTTCCCCGGAACTGAGTGCGAAGAAGTTCCTTACCAACTGGTTTGTGAAGCCTGAAGTCTGGGCGGAAAAGGATCAAGCCGAATCCAAGAACGAGCCTTGGCGCGAATTCTACGTTGGTCCTCGTGATCGCCTTTATCGCAGTGGTGATCTAGGCCGTTACACGCCGTCTGGAGATGTTGAATGCTCTGGCCGCGCCGACGACCAAGTGAAGATCCGTGGTTTCCGTATTGAGCTTGGAGAGATTGACACCCATCTTTCTCAGCACCCTCTGGTCCGTGAGAACGTGACCTTGGTGCGAAGAGATAAGGACGAGGAACCCACGTTGGTCAGCTACTTTGTGCCCGATATGAACAAGTGGGCCTCATGGTTGGAGAGCAAGGGCCTTAACGATGATGACTCCGAATCTGAGGGTATGGTTGGCCTGTTGCGTCGCTTCCGTCCTCTCCGTGATGATGCTCGTGAGCACCTCCGGAGCAAGCTTCCTACATACGCAGTGCCAACCGTTATCATTCCCCTTAAGCGCATGCCTCTGAACCCGAACGGCAAGGTCGACAAACCCGCACTTCCATTCCCAGACACTGCAGAGCTGAGCGCCGCTGCGCCCCGCCGCCGCTCGTCTGCAGTGCAGGCCCTTTCTGAAACCGAGCAGACACTGGCTCAAGTCTGGGCCAAGCTCATCCCTAATGTGACATCTCGCATGATTGGACCGGATGACTCCTTCTTTGATCTCGGTGGCCACAGTATCCTCGCACAGCAAATGTTCTTCGAGCTTCGTCGCAAGTGGCGTGTTATTGACATCAGCATGAACGCTATCTTCCGCAGCCCGACCCTCAAGGGCTTTGCTAGCGAGATTGACCGCCTGCTCGCAATGGAATCATTTGCAACTAGCGATGACAAGTCTCTAGCTGTGCAAGCTACTAATGAGCCGGATGATGAGTACTCGAAGGATGCTGTCAAGCTTGTGAATGAACTGCCCAAGACATTCCCTCAGCGCACCGAGGCTATGCTCACTAGCGAACCCACGGTGTTCCTTACTGGAGCCACTGGTTTCCTAGGCGCGCATATCCTCCGAGACCTACTTACCCGTAAGTCTCCTTCCACCAGGGTGGTAGCTTTGGTTCGGGCAAAGTCCGAGGAGCAGGCACTTGAGCGACTCCGCTCCACTTGCCGCGCATATGGTTTCTGGGACGAAGCATGGACCCACAAGTTGCAAGCCCTCTGTGGTGATCTTGGAAAGCCGCAGTTTGGCCTTTCCCAGACAACGTGGGACGACCTCACCAACCGTGTCGATGCTGTGGTTCACAACGGAGCTCTTGTCCACTGGGTCTACCCCTATGCCACACTGAGACCGGCTAATGTTCTGGGTACCATCGATGCCCTCAAGCTGTGCGCCAGTGGAAAGGCCAAGCAGTTTGCTTTCGTCAGTTCGACCAGTGCTTTGGATAAGGATCACTACGTCCAAGAATCCGAGCGTATCATCGCCGCTGGTGGAAATGGTATCAGCGAAGACGACGATATGGAAGGCAGCAGAGTTGGCCTTGGAACCGGTTACGGCCAAAGCAAATGGGCTGGAGAATACCTTGTCAAAGAGGCCGGCCGCAGAGGCCTGAGGGGAACTATTATTCGCTCCGGATATGTTCTTGGTGATTCGGTCACTGGAACCACTAACACTGATGATTTCCTCATCCGTATGCTCAAGGGCTGCATTCAAATTGGTCTTCGCCCAAATATCTTCAACACCGTGAACATGGTCCCTGTCGACCATGTGGCTCGTATTGTCATTGCCACTGCCTTCCACCCACCTTCCACGGGCGTTAACGTCGCCCATGTTACTGGACACCCTCGCTTGCGCTTCAACCAGTTCCTTGGTGCGCTAGAGCTCTACGGATACAATGTCCCCCAGGTTGACTACGTGCCTTGGTCCACTTCCCTTGAGCAATATGTCAACGATGGCGAGCACAATGACAAGGAGTCTCAGCATGCTCTGTAAGTTTCATCCTTTTTTCGGTCCATTGACGGATTCACACTAACCTTTTTTAGTATGCCCCTGTACCACTTTGTTACTTCAGACCTTCCCTCCAACACCAAGGCACCAGAATTGGATGATGTGAACGCAGCGACGGCTCTGCGTGCCGATGCTATCTGGTCGGGCGTTGACGCATCAGCCGGTGCTGGCGTGACCGAGGAATTGGTCGGCTTGTATGCTTCGTATCTAGTACAAACCGGGTTCCTCCCCGCACCAACTGTCGCGGGGGCCCGCCCTCTACCTGCTGCTCAGATCAGCGAGGAACAGAAGAAGACCCTGTTGAGTGTCGGTGGCCGTGGTGGTGCATCTTGAAATCTATAAAAAAGATCTCATGTACTTATTCTGATATTCTGATTTTCAAAAAGCCTTTACATTTCCAACCCTTCTGCAAAATATGTATTAAATTGAGCCATTAAAACGGTGGCTTGTAGTATACGACCCTGATAGTTCGGAATCGCTCGGCGTTATCGAAAGAGCCCGATTTGCCAATATGCCCGTTCTGTATTACTCGGGACTCGCCGTTTTCCCTCTCCACTCTTTATTTACTCCTATCACTGGGGAGTTTATATAGCTTAAAAAAGACCCTCTTTCTTGCTCTCTTCCGTATTTCTCTCCGCAATTAATTAGTATTCCATTATGTCTGAAGGTAAGTGTGTGAGCGCGCGTTCTTGGAAATTCAATTTCCCATAAAATTTTCCCAGTTTCTTTCTTATCTCTCATCTCTCATTACACCCGGTCAAGACTTGTCGGAACTCTGTGAGACGTACCGGTTGTTGGGTGGGGGATTCCAGGTACTTACCTGGTTCCCTGCTCACGACTGAGTCTCGAGTGACACGCAGAATGACCGCTCTCTCGGCAGCGCCTTCTACCAAGCCCTTCTCAACCTCCACACCATTCTCCTGCGCTAGTCACCAAAGCACCAGCGCAGCATCACCCTCGACCATGGACGGACGTCCTAAGCCCCAGAACTAGACCGAGACTGACATGGATCCCGCAGATCGATATGCAGCAGGCCTGCGCCTGGACAAAGAATGGGCCGCACAGACAGCCCGCAAATACCCCAACCTCTTCCCTACCCTCGCCACGGGCCAAAAACCGCAGATTCTGTGGATCGGGTGCTCCGACTCTCGCTGTCCAGAAACCACCTTCCTAGGTCTCGAACCCGGTGACGTCTTCGTACACCGCAACATCGCCAATGTCCTCCACCCGGGCGACCTTAGCTCCTTGTCGAATACGCCGTGCAATACCTGCGCGTCCATCACGTCGTGGTATGCGGGCACACATCCTGCGGTGGTGTCGCGGCCGCCATGGGCAACAAGAACCTGGGTATTTTGGACCCGTGGCTGTTTCCCCTTCGCCGGTTGCGTGAGCGCAATCTCAAACTTCTGCAGTCATTGCCCAGTAATGAGGCGGCGTCGAAGCTGGCTGAGTTGAACGTTCGTGAGGGCTTGAATATTGTCAAGCAGAAGAGTGTTGTGTTGAATGCTATCCGTGAGTGGGGACTTCAGCTTCATGGCTTGATTTATGATGTTGGATCAGGTGTGCTCAGTGAGCTAGACACGCAGGATTCGGAGGAGGTTATTAGGGCTCGTCTAACGGCTTTCCACACAGAATGAGTTGGCGGGGGGGGGGGTTCGGAGTTGGGCGGCCCATTGCGAATGTAACATAAGTGATACATAGAACATTTCTGGATAGTGACAGGCATTTGATGAATTGATGAACATAAACATTATATAGAAGATTCTCTCTTTTTTTTCTTCCTCCGGGGATAAATGTCGGGGATTCCCCTCATAAATATGGTATGATGTTGTGGATCGGGATCTGCAATGGCCGGGGATGGTGTAAGACCAATCAGTGTGTCCAGGTGTGAAACATCCCGAGGTCTTTTTATCGTAGAACTCTACACGAAGCATATATGAAGTATGTGGTTTGATCATCTTTCTATAATCCTGCCAACACATCCGAGGACCTTCCCTGCAAGGATTAGGTATCTTTTGTATAGCAACTCCATATAAAAGGTACATAAACACAACATACGGCATTATTATACATTCCCCCATCTACCTCGGCTTGCCTATCCAACACTTTTATGGATCTTCCTGGTTCTCTTTACCAGACCTGTGCATAGTGATTGAAGCGATGGTATGGATTGGTAAGTCTATGACTATTGTTCACCTGGGCCATTAACGCCTAACAGTCATCCATGAATGGACTAAATAATATCAGTAATAATACTTACATGTAACAGTTGACAGCTACTGATAGAAGGTGTAATAGTAGCATAAGACATTCATGGATGGTTACGCGTAGAGCAAACATCTAAGGGTAATCCCTCCTTCCAATCTTGGTTCCTTCCCTAAGTACTTAACTTTCCCTCTACCCCCTCTACCCCCCCCTCATATTTCAGATCTTCTTTTTTCCCTTCCAATCCTCCAGTTACATTCATCATGGCGATCGAAATCTCAGATGGAGTTGGTAAGTATATGGCCTTTCTGATGCGTGACTACCATTCACCTAACCACGCTAATGATCAAAGCCATCGATGGTAGTACCACCAAACCCGAGGCCAAGGATATCCAGTATGAGCCCGTAGGTACCCTCTGTAATTTCCGCACACTCTACCAGAAAAATCCCGATGCATATGGCAAAAGGTCATGGAGCAAAAAGGTACCCATCGACTTGCCTGATCCCGTCGAGGATGCCGAGTCAGCACAATACGCACTTCTCGTGAGAAAAAAAGAAGTGCTATGATGGACGCAGGAGCTTGTCTATCCACTCCATTATAGTGCAAAGCGAGCGTCTCAAGGGGTTCTTGAAAAGGGCACTGGACGACTATCCTGGTGTGACGACGACCTTGCAGCGCCTCGAGATCGCATCGCCTTTCCGGCCTTTTGTTCATCGATGGGAAACAATTATCAAACTGCGAGATGAAGAGCAGGATCCAACAACCAAGACCCATGTGGATATGTTCTACCGCATCATGGACGAGGAGCTCAGGGATGTGATTGACCGCAAGAATGACCTGGTTGCCAAAGGGGTCATCACCCACAACTTGGTTTGGACGATCCTGGAACCTCAAGATGTGGTTCTTTCTTCAATTGTGGAACTCTACGTGCGTATTTGCTCACACAAGCATCATCGAAACATGAAACATCGGAAAATGATTATCTCGAAATGGAATACGTTGGATTCGACGGAAGCAAGTTCGGATACAAATATACCGGTTTCCTGATACCCAGCTTTGTGGGCACGATGCCAATCACCTCATTGCCATACTTTCCACTTAGATACCACCCAGAAAAGGATACTATTCAAGAGTTGTTGATTGCACGGGGCAAGAAGTGGGAAGCATACAAGGGGTACCATTTCAAAGCCTATGAAGAGGCTTCGACCGGCACAATCTCCAAAAGTCGGGATAAAAATTCGAGGGACACCAACCATCATGTCAATAGTCGCGTTATCATCGACATCGACGCATACAAGCTTTTTGCGCACATGGTCGTCTCAGTCACCGTTGGCGTTGACAGGGAAATTGATGGGGAACTAGATGATTCACAGCGCCTCATTGCAACCCCAACGCTCTATGGATATTCTTTGAGTGATAAAGTATGGAGTACGTTCCTCGTGGATCAATTGAAAGACATTGAGTGGAATGAGAAGGCCTTTGACTCACTGGTCCTACCGCGGGAGCAGCAGGGGCTCAAGGAAGTGGTCTTGGCCGTTGCCAAAGCTCAATCCAAGAAAGTCGATGAATTTGACGATGTCGTTCGGGGAAAAGGCCAAGGGTTCATTATGCAGCTTAGCGGTCTTCCGGGGGTCGGAAAGACCCTGACTGCGGAAAGCGTTGCTGAGGTCATGAGAGTTCCTCTTTATATCATGAGTGCGGGTGACCTTGGAGTTGACGCCAGAGGCTTCGAAGCAAAATTGAAAGACATCCTGAAGCTGATTCCCAAGTGGGGTGCTGTTCTGTTGCTTGATGAGGCTGATGTCTTCATGGAAGCCCGTGATTCAACCAATCTCAATCGCAATGAACTTGTCTCAATCTTCTTGAGAATGCTTGAATACTACGAGGTAAGCCCCAATGCTCAGGGTCATCAAAGCCAGAGGATGCGGGGGAAAATACGCAAAATGACATGTTACTGATCTTCTCTCTTTTTCCTCAGGGTATTCTCTTCTTGACCACCAACCGTACACAGAATATCGATCCTGCGTTTGAGTCTCGGATCCACCTTTCCCTCGCCTACAAGGAGCTCGATGCGGAATCCCGGCGCCAGATTTGGACACAGTTCCTAACCCGCACATCGAACATTGAGGCCTTCACGGATGAACAACTTGACCAGGTGGCCAAGTCCCAGTTGAACGGTCGCCAGATCAAGAATGTGATCAAGACGGCTGGTCTCCTGGCTTGGTCTAAGGGGCGTGGGCTTCTATACGAAGATCTGAAGATGGTGCTTGCTCTAAGAGATTTACAAAAGTGATGCCTGGTGAGAGCATGGGGCTTACTACGTATTCGTATTGATAACTAGCTAGCAACACCCCCACAGACTCGATATCTGAATTCCAAACCAAAACCCAATTTTATGGCTCTACTTACTGCTTGTAATTTCCTTCCAATATGTTGATAAAGTGCCAAGGTGTGTGTTTTATGCGTTGTATGGCGCTGCACTTGGCGCCGTTTGTCGTCAACGGGGTCCGAGTACGGCAAGGCTGAGCAGGCAACACCCAAAAAACACATCAGCCAAGACTTTCACTATATATCCTTGGCTCCCACACTAACAATGCCTCCAGTGTTCCATCCAATGCTTCCGGCAGGCCCCGGCCCCCTGAACCACAACTGTCTATAGGGCTACGGGGCTCTTCGTTTTCGTTCTCGGATACGCAGAATCCCGGCCCACTCCGTTCCATACGACATGGATTATGTTGAACTTGTAATTTGAAGATGTTTTGACCTCTTAAGGCTGAACAAATGATATTCCCCGGAACGCCGATCATCGAAAAGAGAAATGTACACAAAACATCAAAACACCCATCATCTCCAGGACTGAGCAAAGACCCCCTGACTCAGGTCCACCGTGTGTTGGCTAGTGCACCCGCATGATCCGACGATTTCACAATTATAATCCAATCGAGGTGGCGCCCCCATGGCACAACTCCGATAGTATGCTGTTGTGGAGCACGCGAGCAGTCAATTTCTTCTCCTTATTTTTCTCGTATTTTCCCTTTTTTTTTTCTTTTCTTCCCCCCCCCCTATATTGTGCACCCTATATTGTGCAGTATATGCGGATTGGAAAACAGTCCGTGTCGAAAGATTTCCTCATGTTGGCCGCTTTTCGCGTTAGGCCATTATGATTGTCACTCGTTTTCATCATCCGCAGCGCTTGATTTTGTCTATTTTGGTGCTTGCAGGTATCTGCTCCAAGTTGCTTCACATATACCAACATCGATCTCTTCCTCTATACCTTTTGGCCCTTTATTTCCCAACCTTTTTTATTCAGGAGGTTCTTCTATTCATTACAGTATGGATTCTCTTATATAAAACTACCGGTCGGTGGTCAGTAGCCGCCGTTATCGGCTCAGCGATTGTCGCGTTGGTTCACCTTTTTCCCTTGAATGCGCCGGCCAACGATATTGACTTTTCACCCTCAGATGCATTGATTTATTAGCAACGTCGTCGCAAATTAGTTTCTATTCTCAAACCGGCAGCGAAATTCGATGGGATGCAGCCAGGTCCGTGGGCGCCAGTCGGCAGGGAATGAACTTGATATTGAGCGGTCTGGTGCCTATGGCTGCCGCTACAACAGTGATCGCAGTGGCTTCCTGGCTTATGGCTCAAGGGATCTGGAATCTCATGACCCGCTGGCTATGTGCCCTCGCCAATCTCGAAGATGCCAAGTCTTCCGCCGTGTTACCGGGGCCCTCGGATCTGAGGATTTTAGTGTCGCATAAACCTCGGTTTTGGACCCTTGTGGGCACTGGAATAACGATCGGACTCTGGCTGATCCGGCCGTCGATCCCATACAATCATATGACGGGGGCTCTCCCCTTCACCATGCTCGGCGAACACTCTCGGGCTCGTCGGATGACCATCGAAACTTTCCCGCTGCCTGAATTGCTAGCAGAGGAATATCGGGAACCTGCAAATGGGCACTATAAGGGGTGGGCACCGACATTGGATGACTCGGGTAACACTGCCTATGGAAATAATAAGCCAGCCTGGGCGCGAGGCCCTCTTCCTGCTGCGTTTGAGAGATGGATTGTGAATCCCGATTCAAATTCAAACACGGACGGAATTAGTTTGGAAATTAGTCTGGAGGCGCCTAACTCGACCGTTCAAAGTGTGTCCAAGAGAGGCGAAAACGAATCCGATTCTAAAAACCAGAACAAGACAGCGGAACCGCGACACTATTTCTATAATCCCGTGCAAGATCCCATGAGGATAAGCAACCTTGATCTGGAACCACTTGGTCCTCTGCAGGAGGCTCTGAAGGACCATGCCATCCCGATCAACCACATCGTCTTTGTGTTCTTGGAAAGCGGTAGAAAGGACCTCTTCCCCTCAAAAACGATTCTCGCTTGTACAACCAAATCCGTGAATCATATGAATTATACGATGAGGAGGACGAAGCCGATCTACGTGACAAACTGTCTCAGATCACCCCCGTGGCAGAAATGCTTACAGGGGAGGAATCTGGCTTCGGTTCCTCGGTTAATTCAACGAATTCCGGACTAGGTGGTCTCAGCTTCGACGGGATATTGTCGGGGAGCACTCTCTCTGCGAAATCGCGTCTTGTCAACTACTGCGGTCTTGGACCGCTTCCGGTGGACTTTATGCATGAAAATGATATCATTCCATACCAGCCGTGTTTGATGCACATCATGGATCTATTCAACCAACGCAAGAATTCCACCGCCTCTGGTAATTCCACCAACAGTCACCTGGAACGGGAGTGGCAAACCATCTATGCGCAGTCTGTCACCGGGGAGTTCCAGGCACAGACTCGGCTTATGGATCTGCTCGGTTTCAAGCAGACATTGTACTCGGAAGATATTGATGTGGAGGACGCGAAATATTTCCATGAGGAAATGGAAAAGATCAACTATTTTGGGTATGTTCCGCAGAATGCCCCGAGGCTGTTCCTCGTGTGTAAATACTAACTTGGCACAGTTATGCCGAAACTGAGGCGCGCCCCTACATCAAAGACTTGATCGACGAAACGCTTCGTCAGAACAAGAGACTCTTCCTTTCACATTTCACCAGCACCACTCACCACCCTTGGGGCACACCTGAAGGCTGGAACCGAGATAAATATTTCGGCGATCTCCACAAATCACAACACGAACTCATGGACGGGTTTCTCAATGCAAACCGCTTTGTCGACACATGGCTCGGTGACCTAATGGGCATGCTCGAAGAAGCCGGGATCGCCGACGAGACCTTGACAGTCTTCGTGGGAGACCAGTACGTGCATTAACCACCCACAAATAACCAACAAACCTGACATCTAACCAACAAAACAGCGGCCAAGCATTTGGAGAAGATTGCCCCGTCACAGGAACCTATCACAACCCACACATCAGCAACTTCCGCGTACCCCTAGTATTCCACCACCCCTTGTTACCCCGCATGCACCTTAATGTCAACGGCAGCGCCGTATCCATCCTCCCGACAATCCTCGATCTCCTCGTGAACACCAACTCCCTCAACGCAGACGACACAGAAATCTCCCTGGATCTGATGAACGAGTACGAGGGCCAGTCCCTCATCCGGCCATACCGCACCTCGCACAACGGCCGCGAAGCCTGGAACATGGGTGTTATTAATGCCGGTGGCTCGATGCTGAGTGTTGGTTCCGCGGCTGTGCCCTGGCGTCTCAACCTGCCATTGAACAATGACTTCGAGTACCGGTTCACAGACTTGAGTAAGGACCCGTATGAGCTTGAGCCTGTCACCGGCTGGACTATGAGCTCGCTTGCTGCGGAGGTTCATTCCAAGCATGGGCCTGAGGCTTTTGATTGGGCTCAGAAGGCTGAGAAGGTTGGTCTTTGGTGGGTTGCGGAGAGGAAGAAGCTTTGGAATTATAGTGATCCTGATGAGTGAGGGGCTGTTTACGATAGTTGACAGCTCGTGTTTTGTTTTCTCTTTTTTGGTCCTTGGAGCGATTTGCATAGCATGCATTCTGGGGTAGTATATGTTTTTCTGTTTTTCTGGGCGCTGGCTACCCAGGGTTAGTTCGGTTACCTTCTGACTCTGTATAATATTCGGGTTGGGTAGACCTGCTGGATATAAAAAAGATATGATTTGTGCCGTTTTTCTACTCATACCGATTTTCCAGGGCATCTACGAGCATGGAATAGTCAACGAATCAGAATAGTCGTTGTTGGACTGCTTCATCAATTAATATACTACATAGTGTGTAGCATCTATAGGGATCAGTCTGGCAGTATCCAAGGCGGTAAGCCTTGGGAAATGAAGATCTTCCCATTATGGCAATGCCAAGTATGGAAGGAGTCATACTAAAGATTCAGGGAATTATGCTTATTTGGATAAAACTGGAGAGCGCTAAACAATGGGGGTCTACGGGGTAAGGCTAACAGCTTCATACTTCATTTCCAATGTTGTTGCCGTATAGTCGGTAATATTACCGACAGCCGAGAAGTGCTGACGAGGCCTCATGGGTTTTGAGGTCCACTTGAAGATCTTCATGGAGCCTGACGGGAAGAAAGCACCACAATTTCTACGTTTCACCCCCTTCGCTACATCAGAGGATCCAATTATAACCGTCTTTACCTGGCCCTTCCGCCCCTACCATTCGCCCACAGGACTTGGCGTCTCCCTCGATCCGCACATATCTTACCTTGTCTAGACCCCCAGCGATGGTCCCCTTTCTTTTTCTCTTCTTCAATGACTTCCTTATACCACGCTCTTTTGAAGAATGCTGTTTTTGAGCGTTTCATTGCTGTTATGGCTGTGCCAGACCGCACTGGCGCAATATTCCAGCGATGATCTCATGTCATTCGTTACGGTCCGTGTCCCATATCCTACAAATTGTTTAATCCCGCTAACACCGTGTTCTCCAGCTCCCCGATATTCGGGCAGTGAAATTCAACGTCCAGTACGAGAACCGCGATCGCATTAGCCCCGGTTACTGGTTCGTCGCTCCCTACCTACACATTGGCCCCGATCCACCGTCCACCTTGTACGAGCAGTATCAGATCGGCCCCCATATCTACGATGGTGAAGGAGTGCGTTTACACCAATGCCCCCCGCGATACAGACCCCGACAGCTGACCATGTTTCGGTATAATAGCGCCTCATCTGGACTGGCTCGCAACAGTTCGACAACCGGAACGTCTTCGATTTCAAAGTCGTCAACAGTCTGGGCCCTGACCCACACCTTTCGATGGTCTTGCAAAACTCGTGGGATTCGAAAATAGACTCCGGATATGGGCTGGTCTTAACCAATGATTATCAAGTCCAACGAAAGCTTCCTTTGCGGAGGGATCTCGGCGTCTTTGACATTCACGAGTTCAACATCCGGGACGACGGTAAGACTGCGCTGGTCACGGTCTACCTTTCTCATGAGATTACCCTAGAGCAATTTGGTCGCCCGAAAGAGTCTACTTGGCTCGAGTCCGGCGGGTATGCCGAGATCGATCTGAACACCGCCGAGGTTGTCCAGTGGTGGGACTCTTACAATCACATTCCTTTACCCGAGACTGTCCACTACACCCCATATTCTCCGGTAGAGGGACACCCTGGTTGGGATTATGTGCATATCAACTCAGTTGACAAGAATGAAATCGGGGACTTCTTGATCTCATCGCGGTTTACGAACACCATCTACCTCATCTCCTGCATAGATGGAAACATCATGTGGCGATTGGGTGGACATTATAGTGATTTCGAGCAAGATTTCACCTTCTCAAAGCAGCACGACGCGAAATTTATCGAGTCGAATGGAACGCACCATATTATCTCGTTTTTGAACAATGCCTCGGACGAGGAATTCAACGAGGAAAATATGTCATCATCCCTGTTCGTCGAGTTGGATACCAGCGTGAAGCCCATGACCGCAAAAGCCATCCGTCGCTACAACCGCCCCGATCACCAGCTCTCGAGACTCCGCGGCAATACCCAGCTACTTCCGAATGACAATGTGTTCACCTGCTGGAGCAAAGAGGGGTATATTTCCGAACATGCCGCCGATGGAGAACTACTGATGACTGCCAACTTCACCTCCCCACGCTATTCCTCCTACCGCGGGTACAAATTCGAATTCACCGGTCGCCCTACGGCCCCACCAGACATGGTAGCGTCCGTCTACGGCACCGACGAAACCAACATGGTGACCACGTTCTGGGTCAGCTGGAACGGCGCGACAGATGTCGCAGAGTGGTGTTTCTACGCACAAGCCTCCGAGTTCCACGACCCTGTCTTTATCGGCAAGACCACCCGATCCGATTTCGAAACCATGTACATCGCCCGTGGATATCTGGACTGGGTATCTGCTGAGGCAGTGGATGTCAATGGCACTGTCCTAGGCAGGTCCGAAATGCACCGAAGCAAATCCCCCGACTGGAAGTTTGTCGGATATAGAGGGAAGTCAACCACGCCCATTCCGGTTGACCCATCGACCATGTACCAAGCAAGCGATAGCGCGGCAGAAGACAATGCGGTCAACGGGTCCAACCGCACCTCATCGGATGCAGTCGATACCCAAACACAGAAGACCACCCAAATCCTCAAGCATACATACGATGCTATCCGCAGCATTAGCGGTATCTTCTCTTTTGTTCTGCTTCTTTGTGTGTTTGTCGGCGTTATGGCATGCTACATGGTCATCCGTGGCTGGCGTGTCCGGGTCTACCAGCGTCTTGCTACGGAAGACGGGCTACCAGGCGAGCGGGCGCATCTTGCGTCGCCGCATGAGGATTAAATTGCTTTGACTTTGGTCAAAAGCATTAAACGCTATTTGCATTATTTGTGGGAGTTTTTGTACATTATTTTTTTCGGGTCTTTGGTGGATTCTGGTCCAATGTGTATATAGTACTGGTTCCTAGTTTCATCGGCTAGATACCCGGCCATATCAGGGTGTTTTTGGCTTTCGCGATATATCGCGATTTGTTCAGACTAGACCTCAAGTGTGATTCTATTTTGATACATGGAAAAGCTTTGTTTTGGGTACGATCGGTGGCAAAAGAGTCGAAAGGGATCGCAAGGCGTATGACAAGTTGCAGCCCATTAGGTAGGCTCATGCGCTCGCTCCACTTATAAGTGGTGTTTTATAGTGAGCTTATGGGCTTATGAGTTTATAAGATCGTCGTGAGGTCAGCTTCTCATGAAACACAAAGTAATACCTCAATCATACCCAACCGTCGGCGACCTCCGAGCATGAGTGCTGTTCTGATTCGCCGAGTCTGTATATGCCCAGGTGGACTATCACACGCTAGTGTCGCCTATTATTCAAACCTTGTTCCCTAGTAATTTAATCCTGAGATCTGGTTGCTTATAATTTTTCATATATTTCTCATTATCCCTTTTACTTTGGCATGGCCGACAGTGACCTCCATAAGCAGGCAAATACGGAACCTTCTCCCGAAATATCTACTAATACCAGCAAATGAAACCTGATATTCTTGAACATTCTAGAAGACCGGGGAGTGGATCCCACTGTTTACGATGAGATTTGGGCCTTCAAAGCATCGATCATGCGACCATGCGACCCTGCACGGGTTGAGTGTTGGGAAGGACTACATATAACCGCAATAGTGGTGTTCTCGGACTTGATGCAATACTTTTATCACTGCAAGCAACTCTCATATCGGTCACCGAAACTATTCTCAATGTGATACAAATCCAAAAGAGTCTAAGGGAATACCCCTCACGGAATACCCCTCATGAGGGGTATTGTGAGGGGCATCCCAAGTGACCATTGTGTGTCTTTTTAGACTCTTTGATCGTCGATTCCAGAGTGCCCGGAGCCCGGAACCGGGTGTCGATCAGAGACACTAATCTCGATCAGATATTACCTCAACTGGAAGAATGTCTCACAACATATCTTTGAAATATCTCAATTGAGACCTGTTTATACCAATTGGAGAGGCCGCAGTAAAGTGGTGCTACCCCATGTTCCCGGCCCACAAATTTACCTGAGAATAACTGCGCAAGTGGAAATGCCCGCATGGGATTCCCGGGACTGACGAATCTCGGGAATAAAGTGGCCACATTCCCGAGAAAATTATTCCCGAAGATTCTTTTCCATTATCTATAATGTAGTACTGGTTCAAATAATTCTTTTCTTTTCTTTTCCTCACTTGTCTCTTTAAAGCTCAACCTTGTTCAACCTTGGAAATCTGTTTGTTGTGTTCAACCAAATCCACAAACAATTAATACCCACTATGCCCTCAACAAGCTTATGCCAAGATGAGGCATGCCCTCCATACAGCCTTATGGATGATTACAGCGAGGGAGCTCACCCACAAATCCTTGAAGCTCTTTTGCGAACAAACTCCACACAACAAGTCTCCTATGGAAATGATGAATACAGCATCGGTGCCCGGCAATTGATCCGAAACAAGATCGGCTGTACCGAGGACGAGGCAGGTATCTTCTTTGTTCCCAGCGGAACCTCCGCAAACCTCATTGGAATCGCCAGCTGCCTAAGGCCTTATGAGGCTATTATTACTCTGGACTCGGGTCACATTGCCTGCAAAGAGGCAGGTGCGATTGAGGCAACCGGCCACAAGCTTATCCTCGTGCCTGCAGTCGATGGCAAGATGACGCCCACCAATCTCCAAAAGGCGCTCCAGCAAAACCAATTCTACCCTCATTACGCTAAACCCCGACTACTTTATATCTCTAATGCCACAGAGACTGGCACTGTCTACACAAAACGTGAGCTGAGCAGCCTCTCCGCCATTTGCAAGCAATCAAACCTCCTACTTTTCATGGACGGAGCACGAATGGGCGCAGCAATTTGCTCAAAGAAGAACGATCTCACTCTACGGGAGATCTTCGACATGACCGATATCTTCTGGATCGGTGGCACCAAAGCCGGTGCTCTGATGGGAGAAGCAATCGTCCTCAAGAAGGAGCTAGCCGATGGTTTCGATTTCCACCTCAAACAACATGGCGCTTTGCTGGCCAAGGGCCGTATTCTGGGAGTTCAGTTCATGGAGCTCTTCCGATCAGACTTGTTCTTCACACTAGCCACACATGCCAATGAGATGGCTCAGAAGATCTCAACCAGCTTCGAGAAGTTGGGTTATAAGTTGGCTGCGGAGACGGAGACAAACCAGGTGTTTGTCACCATTCCCCAGCATTTGGTTCGCACACTCCATGAAAGGTTCCGATTCTATATTTGGGAGCAACTTGACGATGGAAACTCCGTGATTCGACTTGTGACGTCGTGGGCCACGGATGAGCGTGAAATTGATAAGTTCAATGCGTGGGTGCAACAGTGGACAGTGGCAACCAACATTTGAAGTGACTCGTCCATTGACTGTTTCGGTGGTTTTTTATACGGTTCATTAGCACTATAGAGACACCCAATATTAATATAATTATAACTAGAATTTAAAGTTCTTCAAAAATTCATATCGAAATTCTTCATAGATCCAAGTCAGCTGATCGCGCTAACCAGATTCGGATACTAAGATATCCGCGTAACTCTTGCTCCTTCAAACGTGTGTGCAAATTGTTCAATTAATCAACATAAATGGTTGGATTGGTGCGATTGCGCCCCTACATTGATCCGATGGCTTGAACTTGTCTTAATACCCCACGATACTTGACAGCCACTTCTTATTCTTACCACGGCCCACTCCACTCTTCGCCGTATGTACACTCGATGAGGCTGTCAATATCGTGCGACGCTTGTCGGTAAGTTTCTATCGGCACTCTTAGTTGTGTCATCTTATCTGATGTTTTATGCAGACAAGCAAAAGTCAAATGCGTCCATGAAGGGCAACCGCCCTGTCAGCGTTGCTTGAAGACCAAGAACCAAGGATGTAATTTGACAGATCCCCGCGCCTCAAGTCAGAGGCCACGGAGGAATACTATCTCATCCAAAACCCCAAAAAAGCGAAAGGCATCAGCCGCCTTATCGCCGGTAGTTGGAGATGCGGAAAGAAGCACCCCTGAGAATGCCCCCATGGCTCAAGATTTATCCAAGGATCCCATAGCAGCGCTGTCACCGGCAACCATCATGAGCGCAGTGGAAACATACAGAAAGAAGTTCCCAATTACTAATTTTCTTCATTACCCCTCTTTAATCTCCGACATATCATCCAACGTCCACTCGGTCGACTCCGTCTTTGTGGCCTCGGTCCTTTCCTTGTGCGTACGGTTTATGAAAAGCGATGAACTCGAAGAAGAAGAAACCTATGCCGACTATGCACGCAAAAACCTTGCGCAGCGCGTGCTCGATGCCCCCTCGCTTTATCTTGCCCAGTCCCTTGTGATGCTCTCATTTTATGAGTGGGGCGCTGGGCGACCTTATCAAGCTTGGATGTATAGCGGTATGTATCGAATCTCTGGTTGGACGTAGAGCACTATCTGACAATCATTAGGTATGGCGACATACATGATTCAATCCCTTCTGAAGATGGCCGATGATAGCATGGAACACAATCCTCAGGAGTTCCACGCATCCCAAACACAATACGAACAGCTGGTCCGAACGTACTGGTGCTGCTTTGCGCAAGACTGCGAGCTGAGCTCCGGAGCCCGTCAGCACTTTGCGCTATCATTCTCCCAGATCTCAGTTCCTCTCCCCATCAGTGATCGAGACTTCACGTTTAATCATACGCCAGCTAGCAGGTTGATGCCTGCTGATATGAATAAAGACTGTTTGTTAGCAAGGGATCTTACGATTGAGCATGGTCTCACAATTGTTACTCGGGGATTTGATATATTCGTACGAATCCTAAGATTTGCGAACGAACATCGACGGGCATTGGCTTCTTTGTCTTCGAATGACTCCGCCTCCCCGCTCCTCTTGACTTGGCAGGTCCTCAAGGAGGAACTGGATGAATGGAGGTCTCTTCAGGATGTAACAGTTCGGTTCCCAGCTACCAGCGTTCAGTCGCACGTGGCACTTGGGTACGGAGAGTTGTTTGCATACATCAATCTGGTTCATTGCATGAGGTATGTATTTTTATTTAACAGATTCCAAATAACGATACTAACTACATCTCCCTTAGCATCCTTTTTCTCCACCGGGACCGCTTCTTATCCAACCTCAAACCCCATTCCGACGTTTTCCACGACACAAATGATGACGCCCAAGGCGAACCCGACACAATCAAACAGCTATTTGAAGTCGCTCAGCAGATCGGAGGTATACTCAATGCACTAGATGCCTCTGGTGCACCTGTCATGTCACCATATTCGGGCTTCAGCGTCTTTGTCGCTGCTCATATCAACATGTACGGAACAATCGCGCCACAACGATATCCAGGCGGTCTCAGACGGGCCGAAGAAGAAAAAAGTCGAAATCTTGACTACCTCGAACGACTCAGTAAACTCTGGCCCGTCGGTCGCAGCTGGGTAAGTGTTTCCACAACATATCTAACCAAACATCCGCAACTAACAATACCCAGTGGCGAACGGTCCAAGAAGCAAATCGATTCTACGAAATGGTCAAGAGTAACCAAACCCACTCCGAGGCTGGGATGCACAGTCCCAGGAGATTCGCCCTCGCGGGTACTTTGGATGAATATGGTGATATCCGATCTCGTCCGAGCAGGGACGCGTATGCGACTAGGGCACGAACCTCTGAATCCCATGATACACACGGCTCTCATGTCCGTGGAAGGACTTCGTCGTCGCCTGGCCTTGGTGGTGAGAACAGCTTTCTTGCTAGAGAGAATTCTGCGCCTGGTGGTCATCATGACTTCGAAACTGATATGTTTCAATGGCCTTTTATTGATGGGTCGTGGTCCCTTGGGTTTGATACGGGATTGGATGGGTTGTGGTCTAACTCCGGATTGTTTGATCCAAATTCGGCTTTCAGATGATGATACTCTTTTTGTCTATTGGGGTTGGTATACGGTTAGGGCATTGCTTTGCGGGCTCCCCAGAAATAATCACTATTTCGATACAATGTCGTCAACTGATATTTACCCTCACTGTAGATATATATTCCACGATTTTGTTCGGGGGAAGTTTTTTTTGCATCTTAAAATTTCCCCGAAGGAATAATAATGTAATTATATCCTATTTAGTAAATATTTAAACAAATTACAATTGATTTTAAAAATAGATATGATAGCTAAGTATACAAAGTTGTTATTTGAATGTTGTACATAGGCGGATTGTGCGTGGATGTATACTTAGACAGAGATCGTTCATGAAGTCAATATGGCCAAATACTTCCATTAACCAGCCAAGTGGTCGAGCAGTAACTCAACCATCTTATCTTCCTTGGTCTAGTGGTGATGATTTCCGCTTGTCATTAATACCGATAAGCGCGGGAGACCGGGGTTCGATTCCCCGAGGGAGAGATTTCTTTTTTGCATTTTCTTTTTTTGAATTGCTATTTTTATCCACCAATTTTACAGCCAAGAAAGTGGTACGGAGAGAAACAATATCTGAGGTTAAAGGCGACTCTACGGGGGGTAGGAGGAAAAAAGCACTCTGCAACAAATGATTTTATAGATAACCATCTAAACATTCAGGTGATATGAAACCTGCCTTGCGATTCTCTCAAGACCCCCGGCAAAGTAATCACATCTGCACTGACATGGGTCCTTGTTAAGAGTCCATAGTACAGGGCATATGTCGAGCTTCACTCCAAGAAACACATTCTCGAACTTGTAATGACCATCACGTCCACGGTGCCAAAAGGCAGTATTCCGACGAATGATCTCGCTATCGGAAGCCTCAACAACCATACTGAGTGCAATGTTAATGATTAGATCCGCTCGAATAGCTATTTCCCACACCGCGCGAATGACATCCCTGATGCGCTCCTTACCTCGACTATCTGGATCGCACCGCAGGATATTGGCTTGGGTATCCAAGTTGGCCTTGTAGATGCGGCATTCGTGTAGGAGGTAGTCTTGCCAGGATGAGATTACTGGAGGCATGGTTTTGGTGAGGACCGGCTTGGCTTAACTGGGTGATGAATTTGAGTAGATTGGGGGAAATTGGGGTACTTATATTAAAATGGTTGATGAGTGAAGATGTCCTCGAACAAAGAAGAGAAGGGAGGGAATTAATTTGTTTTTGATAGTCTGGGAATACAAAGGGTATACATCTATGCCAACAAAGACAACTAAACGACATGAGACATACACCACCTTTATAAGTGATAATAATGCACGTACACCTAAATCAGAATATGCAGGTAACAGGAGGGGAAGAAAGAGGACATAAAGAAAATTCATTAGGGTATTAATGAGTGGGTATATAATAATGAGACATTTGATAACAGCATCTCCCGTTAATGTGTTTCCACGGTCTGTGATACAGCCACCGTCTTCCTGATGCCATCCTGGTTGTGGATAGAGTCGGCAGAGTCGACGCCCTCTGGAGGACCGGCAAATGAAATCAGATGGCTTTGGTCACCAAAGTTCGTCACCTTGTCCCAGTCAGCAGCAACATTGGAAGCCGGAGCCGATCTCCTATCACTCAACGGATGGGACGAGCCGCCGTTCTGGTAGTATTTCTGCGACGAATAGTTCTTCTTGTAATGGGCGAACATGACGTTGAGGACAGGTAGACAAGCGCAGATCAATCCGACGCCTCCCTCGGCATTTCTACTAGACGTTAGAAAAAGGAAAAAGACCAAGAAAGGGAAGGGGTTTATGACATACCCGGACAAGATGACACGAACGAACATGAGGCCCTCATCACTTGAACCTCTCAACACCAGGACCAATCGGTAAAGACTGAATCCGGTGGCCAGTCCACCAGCGCCAAGCAGACCTATCACGCGAAGCTTTCGATTGCGCGACATTTGCAAAGACCATGTCAATGGCAATGGGAGAATAAGGATGATAAGGTCACTGACGACACTAATCACGGAGTCGGCGATGAGGGCGGCGGTCTGGTCCAGGCAGGTTCCCGGCACCTGGTCACCGAGCCAGTATCTGGGGATGGGACCGCAGATGCGAATCTTGACGATCAGGGCGACGGTGTAGTAGCAGCATAAGCAGCCGAGGAAGATATAGATGAACCAGACTTTGCCGCGGAAGGGAGCGAAGATGCGGGTGAGAATGGCTAGGAGGGCGATTTTGACGAAGAGTGCCATCGGACAGTAGAGAATGGTCGCAATGTAGCAGAACTTTTTGAATGCGATTTGCTCTTTAGTGTCGAGTTCGGTAATTGGATATCCTCCACCATGTTTACCGACTAGTAGAGTAAGTATGTGGTTGTTACCATGTGGGAAGTATAGCACCTACTGACGAGGGAGATTGCACAATATCCCATAAACAGAAACTGCACAAAAAGTCAGTTTTGGCTAAGAAAGCACTGAATTATCTTGCTCAACGTACCCAAGCAATTGTACAGGCAACTAGAGAATGGTTAGCAAAATCCCCGAAAAATGTATGTCTGCAAGGGACAAACTCACGATCTTCAACCCCTAAGGATTGCTTGAATCGAAACCGGGTATAAAATCGCAATACTACGAAAATAGTCACGATTGGAATACATAGAGCTTGTGTGACAGTATTGATAGTATGCAAGACATCTGTCGGGTTTTCGATAGTCATGATGGACTTGAAGGTGAAGTTCTCCCCCTACAGTCCAAAGGAGCAGGGGCCTGACAAGATAAAGAACTTCATATCGTGAAAATGAGGATGGGCAAAAAGACGATCTTTAGCGGGGACTTGAAAGCTATCGAACCACTACTTTGCCGACTATGAACAGTGGCGCGCGGGATCCATGACGGTGATGATTGCTCAAGGGGGTGCGTTAGACCCCACCACCGGGCCATTGTTCATTTCTGAATGGTTCTGGGGGACTTCTATGATCCATGAATAACACTAGACGGCACTAGACTCAGTTTATACTCCACCCATATGCACGAGCGTCGTAGGTGCCAACCAGCCGGGCAAATAGTATCGATTCTAGTGCCTCGTATTAGTCCGATCCAAAAATTTGCACCGGTTCGCCACTAACACCGTTGTTTTACCAAATTGAGAAATGGGTCTTAGTTGAACCCTATAATAACTAGCCGAGGCACTATGACAGTTTTGACAGCAACAATGCCTTTAATTAGTGATCGACATAGGGCGAAAAAGGAGTTGTGTGTGGTGGTTTCTCTCTTTTTTCCCTCTTTTCTTCTTTTCTCTCTGTAATTCCCTCCTCAATAATTCATTACATAGTAAAACGGCATAGAACCAAAAAACAAAAAGAAAGACCAAAAAAAACATGACCGTCCACTACTTGAACGGAAAAGACTCCGGTCTCTTCAAACCCCTGACTATTTCAAATGGCAACATTACCCTTGAGCATCGTGTTGTCCATGCACCTTTGACCCGCAACCGGGGAGAACCATTGAATCCTTCCAGCACCCTGGATCACCCCAATCGTATCTGGATACCTGGAGATGCGGTTGTGGAGTATTATTCCCAGCGCGCGACCAAAGGTGGCTTGATAATCTCTGAAGGGATTCCACCATCACTCGAGGTAAGCATCGAACCCCAATTTGGTGGCACACGGTCCCCTTTATGAGAACGGATATTGTACGGAGGACCGAGTAATTCCCTTGGAATCGCACGGCTAATGACAATTATTCAAACTTTAATTTTTCATTTTCCATTTTCCATTTTTAACTTCGTTTTCACAGAGCAATGGTATGCCCGGGGTACCCGGTCTTTTCAACTCCGAACAAGCCGCGGGTTGGAAACGAGTCGTGGACGCCGTTCATGCAAAGGGAGGGGTTATCTTCTGCCAGTTGTGGCATGCCGGGCGCGCTACGATCCCTCAGATGACCGGATCGCCGGCAGTTTGCCCCTCGGCCTCTGTGTGGGATTCGCCGACGGAATGTTATTCGCATCCGCCCGTCGGCTCCACCCAGTCCGTGCCTTACGCCAATCACCCGCCCATCGAAATGACAGTGGAACACATCAAGCAAACTATCGGCGATTATTGCACTGCCGCGAAGACTGCCATGGATATTGGGTTCGATGGCGTGGAGATCCATGGCGGAAATGGTTACCTTCCGGAGCAATTTTTGAGCTCAAACATCAATAAGCGTGTCGATGCTTACGGCGGTACTCCGGAGAAGCGCTGCCAGTTTGTGTTTGAGTTGATGGAGCAGGTGGCCAAGACCATTGGTGAGCAGAATCTGGCTATTAGATTGTCGCCGTTTGGTATGTTCAATCAAGCGCGCGGAGAACAGCGCATTGAGACTTGGACTCACTTGTGTGAGGGTCTGAAGAAGACTCTCCCATCGCTGTCGTATGTCAGCTTTATTGAGCCGGTATGTTTTTTTTTTGTTTGTATCTATCTAATGGTACACTGCTAACCTGTCCCAGCGTTTTGAACAAATCTTTGGCGCCGAAGAGAAGGATAAGTTCCTCAAAAGCTGGGGCTTGTTGGATGTGACTCTTGATCGTTTCCGCCAGATCTTCGGCTCCACCCCGTTCTTTTCCGCGGGTGGATGGGACGATCAAAACTCCTGGGGAGTAGTGGAATCGGGCAAGTACGATGCTCTGTTGTATGGCCGATACTTTACCAGCAACCCGGACTTAGTGCACAGACTGAAGGAAAAGATCCCCATGGCTCATTATGACCGAACTCGGTTTTATGGACCGTTTGAGGACAACACCTTCCATTATACTGATTACCCTACTGTGGATCAGAATTAGGTGATTCTATATAGAGTGTATAGCATTAGACATTAGATATATACCTACCTAGGTATTATATGCATATTAAGCCTGTTTAAGCATAAAAATAACCTTGGAAATTTCGAATCCCACTCCTGGAAAGGTTAGAGTCCAGACCAAGGCCGACTGCAAGTGAACCATGGTTCAAATGGGTTTACCGGCATCGGGAATTTCCGAAAACAACCATAGAATAGTATGCATGACAGCTCTACAAAGTATACATAATGTGAAACTCAGCATTATCCTCGGAAAGACTCCGTACTGGACCTCGGGGAAAAGTTTCAATAAAAGACTGGAAACAGCCGCCGTGATTGAGATCGTCGGAAGTACCCACTCAACTCCACCGCGGCAGTTACGAAAATCCGATGAGTAGAAAAGTACTCCGTAGAAAACAGTTCAAAGTACGGAGTACGGAGTAGCAAATATGTCTCTAAATTGGTATTGGCAGAGTATCTGTTACTGTCATATGACTCAACTCAACATCATAAACTATTAACAAGCCCAGGCCCACTGAATTTGGCTTGATGTCTTGGGCGGGAACCACGCCGGAAGCTTCTACTCCACCGGTGTGGCTTCACGGAGAGAACTACGGCGTCGGTTACATTCACCAACGGCACGGCACGGAAAGGGACGGCACAGAAATGACAAAAGTGGGAAACAAAGTTGTTACATATCTCGAGGTCTAATCAAACAGCTCTCCTTTCATTTACCTCCCTCTTGCCGCTAGCTGACGCTAAGGGGCTATGGTATGGCATAATTGGAATTTGTCGATCATATGCCTATGGTTATCCTCATTTGTTACCGATAACCGAACTCGTGGGCCGAACGCATGTGAAAAGGCTGAAGGAATAAGCGCGCTGTTGACACGGGCGAGGTGGATTGGGCTGAATATGTACTAGACCAAAACGGGGTTAGTGCATAGGGGAAGGGCATGAGTTGCCTTCTTTGATGTTAGGGTTGATAGAGAACCATAATAAGATGATTGAAGTCTATACTCCATATCTAACCGTGCCAAGCGCTCAATATACGGGGCACACCTACCGGGTATTGGTGTCCCAGCAGATGCAATATTTCACCGGATACAATTATTTTTATGCTTAAACAGGCTTAATATGCATATAATACCTAGGTAGGTATACAAAAGGTACTTAGACACCCCACCTCGTAGACATAACACACTTTTTCTCGGTCCTTGCCTGGTATTGTCGGGGTGAAATATGGTTGTGATAATTATTTGCTTTCGCATTCGAAGCTACGGTCTTGTTTTTATATACATGGCACAGATGTGACGTTGAATGAGTTTCCCCATTAATTTAGGTCAATCGCAAATGACACACACAGGCCACTCAATCCATTGGTGGAATTCAGTTCCTAGAGACTGCCGAATTCCCGCAATAACATGTCGATCCCAAGCGATCATAAGCCACGAGGATCTCATGAACCTCAAAAGAATACACCAGTAGGCAAGAATAACCAGCGCAAATGGTTGCTTCTCCTCAAGAAGACAGATGAACTCATCAGGCCGTCTGTATATCCACCCGAAGAGAGGGGCCATCAAGTTAGCACCATCCTTCCTAACACTTAGATACCGGTATGCTTCCTCAAACATTTCGAACAAGTCTTCAAGTGCATCGATATAAATCTGAGATGTGGAACTCCCGCTAGCTTGCGTTTCCATAAAACGTTGAAGTGCTTTAATATGAGACTGATGTTTTTCGAGCTCGTCTTGTAACAGGGGGCTGACGCCCTGAATGGCAGGGTCAGTTTGAATCTCTAAGACCCCGGTAAAGATTTTGTCATGGCTAGAGAACAAAATCGATCTCACTCCTCTCATAAGAACCAGCCATTCGGCCTTTCCCGTCTCACTGAACACAAGGTATTCACCGGGTCTTGGACCGTGTGCGAAATAGACAAGACATATCAGCACTGTCGACATGTAGATCGACTGGCAGTTCCCTGAGTTAAGGCTCGATAGAATAGCTGACACGGATCGAATGCCGAACGTGAAGTGGCCATCTGCCTGCAACACATACCGGTCTCTTTCCTCGGGGTAGAGGTAGCCCAGATGCAAAGCTGCCAGCGCCAACATGAGATGGAAGATGGACGGCGTGGAGAACCCCCATTGTGGAAGGTGAGTTCGCCAAACTTGATTGCGGTCGGTTACTTCGTCCACTAGGGTGCGATATGTCTCTGTGACAAAGTGGTGGAAGAGTCGTAGGTCGGTGAATGAGATGCTATCCTGACTGTGTGATAGGGCGCTGGAGCTGGAATCCTTGGACTGGACTTCCGTGGAGACTGTCTGCGAAGATTTCTCGCATGTTTCGTCCTTGGGCTTGCATTTTTCAGGTTGGTACTTAGAAGGCTTGAATCGAAATTCTGCTTTCGAAGATTTGGATGGGGATGGTGCTGAAGAGGGCGAAGCTGATGATGTGGCTTCCGTCGAGAGAAAGTCACAGTCGATAGCATGATGGATGCATTTGGAGCATGCTGGCTTCCTTTCGTCACACTGTAGACTATTAGTGGGTCATCATCCCAAACTTTCACTCTCAACCCATTCTAGTCGCCATCTAAAACAAATTGGTGACTCGAGAGTATCCAGGGGTCCTGAAATGGACCACACAACCAGACTCAGAGAGTTGGAAAGTACTCACTTTTATTCGCCGTCTTTTACAATTCCCACACCCTGAACGAGATTTATGATGGGACTTTCGGGATCGGATTGTCTGTATGTTCTCCATGATTATGTATTACCTAGGGCCTGCAGAGCATCGTATTCGGTTTAATTTTGCCGTTTCGGCCTTAGGCAACTTTGGGTCCAAGCGATGACGCAATGACTGAAAATAGAACACACGTGACTGTGGAGTATAGGAACAGGAAGGTATGTTGTAGTTATACCGAAAATGAAGATGTAGAAAGTCAAAAGGAGTTAGAAGATTGGGAAAAATATGGAAGAGGAAATAGTCTCCAACCAGCAAGATTGGCTCAAGTGCTCGCTTAACCCTGAACTCAAGGCTGCACCGTCCTTATATGTCTGCCTAATAATGGATGTACTTTACATATCTCTCTAATCTTATCGACTTCTACATCCATGATTGACATAGATCTGCTCCATCGGGCTATCAAAAACCCCGTGTTGTATATAGCCCTCAAAGCGGGTCTTGATGATAGTGTTCTTTAACCTCTACCGTAATATCTACTGTCCTTAGAACGGCCCCCTTCCCTTGACTTCCTTCCGTCAAATGTCGCGTACTCTCCGCTCCCTCGCTCGAACTAGACTGCCTGCCACCCTCATAATTCTGATTCGGATCCTGTCCTGACGAAACCTCAGTGACAACACCGGTATCACCTCCCCACCCATCAAACATTGACCGTCCATTCTTCCCCGACTGTCCACCCGACTGCAAGTGCGAATAGTGCCGGCTTGCTCCCGAAGAGGATTGGTTGATATACCCGCTGACCTTGGTCTGCGGGACCTCGAGCCCGATCCCTTCAGGGATCTGGGTTGAGGTCAGGCCAGAGTGCAGGCCGGCGAATATGTGGTACAGGGTTGGAACGCAGGCGATTATGACGGTTGTGAGCATCATTGTCTGGCCGACTGTTTCCCAGTCGACTATGTCCCCTATATAGTTGTCAGATTAATTTAATGAGGGGTTGAAGGGATTTGGACAGGGAATCGGGTGTCACACACAGGAGACGTCGGTTGAGTGGACGAACGAAGGTAGAAGGGCGAGGTGGGCAATTCCGAGGCCGACGACACTGTGATGGGTTAGTGAGTGAGTTGAATTCAGTGGGAAAGTCCTGGAGTTAGCGCTAAGATACCTTAGGCGCGAAGAGAAGGAGCAAACGATCTTCACCCGCTTGTGCCAGACCATCTGGACATTACGCATCATTATGAACGGTAGGACAACAATGATAATCTCTGTGAGGATGTTGAAGATTGCGATCGGGTAGAATAGGGCTCCCTATTCGGAGTTAGATAGGATGTTCAGTCAATTGTGGCCCGGTGCCCTGGGTTAATTAAACCGACCTCTCCAGCACATCGCTCGGGGGAGTATAGCCACGGATCGGGCAATCCACACTGGAAAGCTATACTCAACACTGCGAATATCGACCATCCGACAACTATACCGGCGGTGACCACACAGGTGCGACGCAGGCTCTTGCTTGGTGTTAACTTCCAAACCAGCAGAACGGTCGAAATTTTTGAAAGCGCTAAGACAACGATGAGTAGAATGTGAGCAGCGAAGGCGGACTTGCTCCAGGCTTGGATATCGCCTTCGCTCAGCCGGTACTGGTGCTTTCCCAGTCCATGGTGAACCGCCTTCTGCAAGATAACCACTTGAACAATTGCAAGAACCAAAGCGACCCAGATGGGAGTATTGACTGCTGTCTGTCGCTGCTTGAAATAAATCACCGAACTAAACTTAGCGAGCACAAAGATGATGGCCACAATCAGAAGGGACACCGAGATCAAGGTGATGATAGTACCGCGATTATCACTTGAAAGGGCCTGGAAGGCATTTTTTTGGTTGGCCATCGCACTTTGACATCGTCTTCAATAGTCTGGACTCTGGAGAGCTTGCAGGATGGGCGCCAGCATATAAGAAAAACTGGCCTTTTCACATCCCTGATCATGCAGTTTCTTTTTGGAAATTTACAACCCCTGTTGTTTCTTCGAGCGCTAACTCTATCTCAGTGCTAGGCAATGTCCGAGGTGGCAGTTGGTTTGGGGTGCGCCACTGCATCTCATCCCGTGCAAGGATGTGAAACCTGTGAAACCTGTGAACTTGTTACTCCCGTTGAATCCGTTGAATCAAACACCTAAATTGTTTGAGACCACTCTGATGGGTCGGAGATTTTTTATTGTCTTTTTTTCTAACAGCATTTGTCTATTTGGTCTAGAAAGCTCCTAGAATCGTGGTGGCCAAATTTACGAAGGATCACCGGGCCGCGTGGAACATATCCGGCGAATCCTGATCCAGCACCAACCAGCACTAACCTGCACTAAACAACACTAAGCTGCACTAAACTGCAATACACTGCACCTTGCTCATTACGATCATACAAACGACAAGGGTTCACAACGAAGCGGGCAAGACTTCTTTTTAACCCGGTGTTGACTATTTGTTTCGCATTCATTGCGCAATTTAGATCCCTGTCTGCCCCCCCTGTTGACGAAAATGCGGAGGCAGAGGAGTCTAAGTACGCCTGGCCGTCTTCAGGCCGACTGCTCTATTTTCCGTCGACTTGTTTTCTCCAACATCTCTATCCTAATCCAATTTTCAATATGCAGGAAGAGATGGAACTGAAGAGCGAGAGCGTTGTGCGGTCAGGGCCAGCAGGGAGTGGGAATGGTGCCCATGAGAGCGTGGCATTCCACCAGAAACAACAACTGGAGGTAAATATCATCTATCGTTCGATCAACCTGCGGAGATACTAATCGTTCACCAGAGATATCTCAACTTCTTCTCATCCGTCGCATTCTCCACGTGCCTGCTTGCCACATGGGAATCTGCCGGTGGTAGTTTGCTCTCCGGGCTATACAACGGCGGCCCTGCTGCGATTGTTTATGGAATTATCTTGAGCACCGTGGGTAATCTGGCTATTGCATGCTCTTTAGCCGAGCTGGCCTCTCTGTATGTGTCCGCAAATGACTGCGGTGTGCCAGTGCTGACCTTGAGATTGACAGCCACCCAACTGCAGGTGCTCAATATCACTGGAGCTATTTCCTCGCGCCTCGTGGTCGTCGATTCATCAGTTTCTTCCAGGGTGAGCGCATGAATGGCCCTTTCCCTTCGTTTCTAGTCACATGCTCAACATACTAAGTAATAAGGCTGGACTACTGTTTTTAGTTGGAGCGCGCTAGTCTGCATCGCGCCTTATTTTATCGGAACCCAAATCCAGGGTATGGTTGTGCTGGCGTACCCTGACTATGAGCTTGTGAGATGGCGCGGTACGCTGCTTATGTGGGCAGTTGCCATCATCCCGATCATCATCAATATATTTGCGCGTCGCGTTCTGGGAGCCATCGAGGTTGCTGCAAGTATCATGCATGTCGTCTTTTTACCCGTCACAATCGCCGTCTTCGTTATCCTCGCCCCTCGAAACCCTGACTCGTTTGTCTGGGACACCTTTGTTGGTGGCTTGAGTGGTTGGAAAGATTCCGGAGTTTCATTCTCCGTCGGCCTTCTTGGTGTCATTACTCCCCTGGCTGGTACGTCCATTCGCCATTAGAATGTTCAACAATCTAATCCATACCAACAGGCGTCGACGGCATAATCCACATGGCCGAAGAAATCAAAAACGCCAAAGTTGTCGTTCCCCGCTCCATGATCTACGGTACCATAATTAACGGAACTCTCGCATTCTGCTACCTGATCGCGATTCTCTACTGCATGGGTGACTATGCGGAAGCTCTCACCAGCCCAACAGGCTACCCCATCATCACAATTGCCTACCAAGCAACCGGATCCAAGACAGCCACTTTCGTCCTTATGGCACTGGGTATGCTCCCCGGCTGGATCGCCCTCTTCAACGGCCTTGCCTCCGTCACGCGTCTCACCTGGGCTTTCGCTCGAGACAACGGACTCCCCTTCTCCGAGTTCTTTGCCGTCGTCGACGCAACCTATAAAATCCCCCTCCGTGCTTTACTCCTAGTTGCATCATGCATCTTCCTGCTCTCGTTCATCCAGATCGGGTCTACGGCTGCATTCAACGCTATTCTCTCGCTCAGCACGCTCGGTCTCTATATTTCCTATCTTATTCCTCTCGTCCTCCTTGTCTTAAAGCGCTTTATGGCGCCCCAGGATATCCCGCAGGGAACATTCAGTCTAGGGAAACTTGGCCTCCCCATGAATCTTCTTGCCATTCTCTTCGCTACCTATTTCGTCATCTTCCTTCCCTTTCCGGCGACGGTGCCGGTTACCGCAGAGAATATGAATTATGCCGGGCCTGTCCTTGGGTTTGTTATGTTGTTTGCCTGTGGAGATTGGATTGTTCGCGGACGGCATAAGTGGCAAGGCCCAACAGTGAGGCCTATTGCTCGGAACGAGTGAAGTGTGGAAGGTGTGAATTCAAGATGGAAGAGGGGTGGAAGTAATTGAGCTGTCAACATTCGCTGATAGATTTTTATTGTCGAGGGATTAAAAAATTGTACTTATACTTTCCTCAGAAAATACGAGCTTTCTACGCTAAAGTCTCCACTAGCTGCACTTGTCCAGGGCCCCTCGAAGGAGGCCTCGGCATTGATTACACAATCATTTAGCGGGCCGCATTACATCGAGGGACAATATACTGAGCATCTTGTATAGAACTATATCTTGCTATGTAACGTCATTTCATCACATTTTCTGATTTCATCATATTATATATCATGGGCATTCCCTAAATTAAGACCTTTTTTTTCCAAAAAGCGGGAACATTGCCGTGCGTCGAGGTGCAGAGAGCCTTGGCGGCTGACCTTTCTCGAGGTCTTTCTGTGGTTGACGTTTTGTTAGACGGTTGAATGCACGCTCTATACTGTCCTCCAAGTATATGGATGTTGTTAATAACTAGGAGACCCGGAAGGGTTGAGTTGGACTCACATCACTGCTAGATTTGAAAATCAACCACACGGCGAGGGTTAACAACATGGTGACCACGGAAAAAGGAATATAAATCCACCAATGTGGATTCGACGACAATATATCGATGTTCATTCCAAAGAGACTCTACATCAGGGTCAGCTGTCTATCTTGAAAAGCGAAACACAAAGCGAGAACCATACTGAGATGAACATTAGTGGGAGAAAAACAAACTGCCGGCGTAAACTATTAGCAAGCCATATGATAGACGAATAGGTACATATGTAGTTAGGGCCTTACCGTAATCCAACTAAGCCGTTTCATGCTCTTGTTTGTCGATGTTGATTTTTGTGCTTCCGAAATTGACGTCAGATTGAATTCCTACGAAAGGTTAGCAATCGTTCTCCAACCGCAAGAATGGTAAATCGATACTAGTTGGATAAGATCACGAGAAGTTTCCGTCAGAGTCTTCAGTCCCTCGGAATACTTCTGTTTTAGTTCGTTTGTTTCCCTTTGAAATTCGCCCGCCACTCCGTCTCCCTGGTTATCTCCCATAGAGTCACTTTCACAAACCACAGTCCACGATTGACTCCTATAGCTATCTTGAAATGCCATCAGCTCGGCTATTTGATTGTCACAGTTCCTTCTTAATAGATTCCACAGCTGGGCGTCACCCAGTAAGTCTCGGATTAGGTGTGGGTTTTCCCATTCGCTATCAACAACTCCGTGCGCTTTTTATGGTTAACTACGTAGAGTGCCATCGCCGAGTAAGAATCTCTTACCTTCGTTGCTAAACGACTCTCCGCGGCACGGAAGGTGCTATCCCACTCCTGTAGTAGTTGCTGAATCAGAGGTAAGAAGAGATCTGCTGCGCGAGGCGGTACTTGTGCGTATTCGGAAGTGCTGAAGAATGTTCTTGATTCCAAAACACTCTCCGAGGCCCTCGCGTCGTGACGTTTGGTCATAACCCATAAAATGCCATAGGTCCTTTCAAAGGGCTTTATATTTAACTCTGAGGTACCAGATAATCTGGGCCAGTCTGAGTTGGCCGAGGTAGGTAATGCAATTCCACAAGTAGTGAAACCGCATTCGATAAAGCCTTCGCTTCTTAATGAGGAAGTTGTTTGACATAGCTTGAACCAAAAGATGACACTTACAGTCTTCGCTCGGGATTCTAGTGAGGACCGCTCGACTAGGTGGTGCTGTGCTAGACTGGACTTTCCAAACTGGTCCACTAGAATAGTTAACTGATGAGTGCTGTTGCACTCTACGCCACCAACGACATTGGACACCAGTTGGAAAAGGCGAAAATAAAGACCAATCAATGAGAATCCTATACCAATTGATTGTTAGCGATATATTAAGATATACAAGGTAAGTATATTTACCAAATTCGCTTGGAATTGATGCCCGTTGCCATGAGATCATCGAACCTATCAGCCAGCTCCTCGACATTTTGAAAAAAGGGATAGCTCCTATCCTTTATCTCGTTCTCAAGCCTCCTTGTAATAGTCGTAGACTTCTCTATGGCCATTTCAAGGTAACCCTAACTACCAGGTATAATTTTTCTCCACTCGGAAGTCTTAACAAGGCAGGGACTATCTGTGCCTTTTGGAAGAAGTAGTAACGCGATTTGGCTGTCACCGTTTTTCACCGCAAGTTGGAGGGGGGTTAAATCGCCGAAATCGTATGTGTTGGTGAGAGCACCCTTATCGAGAAGTTGAGTAACCACGGGTATAGCGCGTGCCTCTACCGCGAGATGAAGTGGAGTTCGTCCTTCGCTACCGCCTTGAGCATTGATTTCCGCGCCCATTTTAAGAAGCAGTTCAACTATTACTGTATCTCCTTTTGACGCCGCTGCCTGAAGAGCAGTTCCGTAACTGCCTCGCTCAGCTTTGATATCCGCGCCATTTTCAAGAAGTAGTTGAACGGTCGATACGTATCCGCTTAATGACGCAGCTTGGAGGGTAGATTCAAAATCGCCTGTTTGAGCGTTAACGTTCGCGCCCATTTCAAGAAGCAGTTTAACTATCGCTGTATATCCACTCGATGCAGCAGCCTGGAGAGCAGTTCCATAACGGCCTGGTGGAGCGTTGACATCCGCGTGGCTGTGAAGAAGCAGCTCCACGATCGCTATGTTTCCGCTCGTTGCTGCAGCCTGGAGAGCAGTTCCGTAATCGCCTCGTTGAGTGTTGACATCCGCGCCATTGTGAAGAAGGAGTTGCACGATCGCTATGTTTCCGCTCAATGACGCAGCTTGGAGAGGAGTTCCATAATCGCCGTGTTGAGCGTTGACATTCGCGCCTTCGTTAAGAATTTGTCGCACTATCTCTTCCTGGCCCCGACTTGCAGCTTCGTGAAGATTCATTTGTTACTGCTGGATTCGTTGATCGCTGTATTGGTAGATCTTGAGTTATAGTGATGTCGATAAGAGTAAAGCGTGGGTGAATATCGATGACCAGGACGGTAAATAAGCGTATTTGTCGCGTCGTGTTTTGACCTGTTGAGAATCCCAGTTAATTCCGAGTAATTAACATGGCGTTGGGGTTCAACGCTAGCCCTAACATGGCGTTGTGCATAGTCTATAGAATTCGTGCATGCCGAGAATCCCGAACTCCTACTGTATCGGGATTGGCTCAATACAGTTTGACATCCTCATCACCAGTTTCTGCATAGAAACTGCATCTTGCCATATCACAAGATGACAGTTCAATTCAGGCTGCTTTCAGCCAATGAAATATGCGAGAAGTCAGCTTCTTTCAGATTCCATTACGGATGTGTGTGAGCTTTCTGTATCTACAGGGGTGGAAGAGAAATCCATAAATATGACTTCAATCCCAGGTATGAAGAGATTAGACAGTTTGCAATTTTATTCCTGGGCATAGATATGGCTTCTAAGAGCAGCAGGGATTTGATTTATATGTTCTTCCTGGAATAGTGTAAATCTGCTTTGGCAACCATGTTGCATGGAGTTTTAGATTTAGCATATATACGACGGTGTATAGCGCTCAATGCCGAATGCCTAATTTTGGCCTAACTTATGCCTGAATTAAGCCTTGTTCTAGACCGCTTTTAGGTTAGGCGACGCTAACTAACTAACCCATTTTCATTTCTGCCAAGCCAAAATAAGGCACCCAGGCATTAAAATCAGGCATGCAGGATTGAACGCTATACACTGTTGTTGTATATATTGTAGTGGGAAACCTGGTCCTCACTATATTGTACGTATTGGACTTGCCTATCATTTCTTTTATTGCACCGTTTATCAAGTAACTGTTGAATTACAGAGGATATAAGTAGTAGATAGTTACATATTGGCAATACACACTTCTACACCTCTCTGGATCCACTTATTAGGCGGCGCGCGGGTTCTTTTACATGCAAAGTTGCGTATACAGCTGGATTACGAGTGCTGAATCGACCGGTATGACTTTGAGCATACTGCCTTCCTCTCTTCAATATGTATGTTGTAGCAAACTCCCATTGTTTGTGCAGCTAGATGAAAAAGAAAGCAATACAAAGATAGCCTTGTTCTCGCTGTAGCAAATTTGATCAAAGACCACGTCGTCACCAAGACCAGCATGAAAGAAAGAACTAAGTACTTTGGTCTGATTCGTTTGATTTCACCCATAGTAAGCCCCTTCCTCGAGCGGGTTGGGTTCCACCCCTCCTGGCCACCTTTTCTGGAGTGCATCATTCACAATGTCGACCTCGCCCTGGTTGGCGAAGATACCATGCTGGTTAAAGAGATCGATTTGATCATAAACCCAGGTTCGGCTATTCCAACCTTCTTCGTCAATCTCGTATTTGTGCCGGTTATTCGTCACAATTAGGCTGTAGATATCCCCCACCGTGAATCCCTGGTTCACTCCCAGGACAAAGGTTGCTGCCGCACCGTTTGGGACCAAAAAAACGACCGGTTCCCTTTGAAACAAAATTCTGGCTCTAGAACCTTGTAGAATGACGTTGGTTCTGCGGCGCTGGGTTGGTTGACATTCAAGTCTTATCGCTGTCGCATCTTCTTCCGACGTTGACAGCAAAAAGGCCCAGATGTTTGGATGATAGTAGTCGGGGGGTAACCGACATACGGCCCGAATACACCTGACTGGCTGGCTCAGGATTTCGCGCCACGCTACCTGAGGTCGGAACTCGACCGGATCCCATTCAGGGTTGAGGATTATGTCTGGTTCTGTTAGATCTTTCTTGTTGGCGTCCAGCGTGGAGCTGACGTACTAGTCATATAATCCGTGATCAGCATGTTGGGTATTGCACACGAGATTAGAGAGGCGACGAGAAGTAAATTCTGAATTCCCCGGCCATGATATAAATGGCAAGGGATCAACGCGCGTAGAGACACCCTGCGATAATCTTCAATATTTTGGTCCTCTATTGGCCTGACGCTCTCTTTTGTCTAGTTGGTCTATCTTGAGGTTATAAGCTCTCTGGGGTTTCACTAGATACCCTTTTTCTATCATCATTTCCGTTATAAAGTGAATTTAATAGCGCCTCTTTTAGAGAATCGCCTAAACCCTTCCATCTCCTGACATTAACAGCATATAAGTAGCCTCAGTTATGTACTTTTGCCTTTCTTGGCGGTACTATATTTTCTTTTTTTTTTTTAATAGCCCATGTTTTGCTTTTTCTATAGAACATGTGGTGAATATTCCAAAAGACTCTCACATAACTATACTACTTAATTTATAAAAAGGACAAGTTCATACACACTTTTTTATTACATATTTACCTGGCTTGAAATATGGTTCTACTACTACGCTTCAAGCTTTGTTGGGACTACTTGGATATTGCGTTTTTGCCCAATATTGCTACCGTAGATGCATGGAGCCTAGCTGGTGAGTGCTATTACCACAATCTGCAGTTGACTCGGTGACCTCGGGGGCTTCCGACATCCTAATTCAGCTATGAAAGTGATCTGTAAAACTTAATCTCATGCGCTCTCTAGGGCTTTAAATTACTAAATTTATCATTCTCCAAGAGTTTTTAACCTGGATTCTACTGTGTGTTTTCCCGCAATGTTATATTGAGATCTCACTGGCTGTAGAGAAATCCTGGAAGCTTTTTCCTTGTCTTCCCTGTGCCTTGTCGTGCCTAACGGTGGAGTTGGGAACATCCTGAAAGCGTGAAGTAGACTATGTAGGCCTATACATGTAAACAAAGAAAGATGTAACTACACGCTCTCTGTTATTCCTTTCTTCAGGGAGCACGTGTCGTTCAGCAGAAGACGAGACAAGGCGAGACACGTTATCATATATGACCTGTCTCCCCAGTTCTTCTCAGCCCTGGAGCTCTTCTTCTTTTTTTTCTTTCTTCTGCAACCCTCTTTCACATCACCTGCAATGGATCTCATTCCAAGTGCTTTTGTGGCACGTCCGCTGAAGATTGTGGTTATCGGTGCTGGGTATGTGCATACTGAACTCGAGCGATAACCAATTCTAACAGATTGTCGTAGTATTTCAGGAATCCAATTCGCACATGATGCGACCACATCATTATCTGGTATCGATCTCGAAATCTATGACAGAAACCCTTCCCTTGGGGGTACATGGTATGAAAATCGGTATCCCGGGTATGTACTATATTCCTGCGAGCTTTGTTATCAGATGAATGAGTTCGCTAATGTCGGGCTATAGATGCACATGCGATGTACCTTCCCATACCTACCAGTTTAATTGGGCACCCAATCCTTCATGGTCGTCGCTTTATCCTCCAGCTCCCGAAATTCACAAATACCTGGAGGATGTGGCCGACAGGCACAATCTCCGCCGCTTCATGACCTTCAACACCAAATGCGTCTTGGCGCAATGGAACGAAGACTCCTCAAAATGGAAAGTTGTTCTCTGCAACGTGATTTCTGGCGAAGAAAAGACCGTCTTTGCTGATGTCTTTGTCTATGCTGTCGGACGGTTGAACAACTACAAATTTCCCAAGATTGAGGGCCAGAAAACCTTCCGAGGAATCCAAGTGCACACTGCAAACTGGCCAGCCGACATGACTGTCAAGGACAAGCTGGTGATTGTGGTTGGGAATGGTGCAAGCGCCATTCAGTGCGTGGCAGCCTTGCAGCCAGGTGAGTCGCAAAGTCACTCCGAGGACATACCACGCTGACCGCGCCGGGCACTCAAGTTGTTTCGAAAATAATAAACATTGCACGAGGCCCAACGTGGATTCTCCCACATGCATCGGCTGAAAATGGTACCGTCCAGCGCGAATGTGAGTGTCTCGCCTTGCCACAAAAAGAAACGGGTTAGCGACAGAAGCGCTTATCCATATCTAGACTCGACCGAACAGAAGCAGGCTCTCCAGGCTTGCCCTATGCGCTATTATGACTTTTGCATCTCATTAGAGCAGAGACTTGCCGCAAGTTTCATGGGACTCTGGAGAGGGACCAAATCTCAAGCCAATTTCACATCATTGGCACATTCATTCATGAAGTCCAAGATCACAAACCCCGATCTTTTGGATGCACTCCTACCAGAATTCGAAGCTGGCTGTCGTCGCTTCACGCCTGGTGGTCACTATCTGGATGCGTTACAAAAGCCGAATGCCATGTACGTGTATGACTCAATCAATAAGCTGACCGAGGACAGCCTCATCACTGAATCCGGAGGGGAGTACGAGTGTGACATACTGGTATACGCCACCGGATTCGAGCCATACCAGCCACGATTCCCAGTCACTGGCCGCGCTGGACGATCGCTGAGTGAAGACTGGGATCGCGAGGGGCCTTGCGAGAGCTATATGGCTGCGATGGTCGCTGAGTTCCCTAACTTCTTTGGTAAGAACTTGAATGCTTTTTGTTGGTTTTTGTGCTTAACCGTTGTATCTTGGACAGTATTCAACCCCCCAATCTGCCCTGTGAACGGATCCGCTATCCCGGGCATCGAGAGAGCAAGTGACTATATGATTCGAATCCTATCACGACTCCAAACAGACAAACTACGATCTGTATCTGTGACGCAGCGGGCTCAACGTGCATTTAACCAATGGGTTCAGTCGAGAATGCCTCACATGGTCTGGTCAGGACCATGCAAATCATGGTGTAAGTAAATATCCCTAGCTCTTGTCCCTAGCGTTGTGAACTGACTCATCCTTGGTGGTACAGACAAGAACGACAATGGAAAGGTGGTTGTCCCCTGGCCCGGTACTGTCCTCCATTACTATGCGGCAACCGAGATTGTCCGCTGGGAAGACTTCGATCTAGTCTACGAGAACCCGGATGAGAAATATGCAAGTTTCGGCAATGGTGTGACAATTGATGGATTCGTGCCCAATCATTTCCCCTGGGTTCATCCCCTAACTGATATCCAGAAGCCAGAAAGGAATGTGGAGCCAGCTTCTCGAGTCCTTGCACCATCAAGCAACGTGTTGTATCGTGTGACAAGCCAAGTCTTACACTTGCTGGGCGCATGGTCGTATCCTGGTGAGCCACCAGTCAAGGGTTGAGAAATGTTACTACGCATAGCTAGTTTTCAAGGTTGTAAGAATCCAATATGTTTTCGGGTTAAGCGATCTATGATGTGCAGAAATGTATCTATATTGTAGACGCTAGTTCAACAACTAATACCACCCGAGATCGTGCTACATTTCTGAATTATTGTAAAATTACACTGTATGTAATTGTGTAACATAAATGCATATATTGGCTCCATCGTGTAGATCTTGACATCCTGACATCCGATGTTCTGGTCCGATCACCATTTCAGGTGGATATCCCGGTAATTCGTCGGCTATATAAGCCCCACGCTTGTGGTTTTCGGCAGATTCACTTGGATTATTAATGAGCTATTTGGACCTCTTCTGAGTCATTTAGTCGAAAAGAAACTCAAGAAATTTCGCGTCTGTTTCTTTCCTTGTTCCATCAGTTCCACCAATATCCATAAATAATTGCGTTGACAGGTGAGCTCCCCTCTACTCCAGGGCTTATCTTGGAATTTGACGTCATATTCAATGCGAATCAAGATCAATACATAAAATTATAGTAACTGATATTTTCTTATTGCTAGAGCTCACATAAACAAACCCACAAATATCACAATGGCCGACAATAAGATGGAATATGTTCGGTACAGACCCCCCGCATCACACATTCCACCCGAATAAAGATGCTGATGCCAAATAAATAATAGCCTCGGAAACTCAGGTCTAAAGATCTCCAAGATCATCCTTGGAACAATGGGATATGGCAGCAAGCAATGGCAAGACTGGGTCCTGGACGAGGAAGACTCACTGCCCTTGATCGAACATGCCTACAAGCAGGGCATCAACACCTGGGACACGGTAAATGAAGACGTTGCTAGAAAATCACCGAATAACCTACTAATATTTACCGTCTAGGCGGACGTCTACTCCCACGGCAGATCCGAAGAAGTCGTCGGAAAAGCCCTGAAGAAGTACAACATCCCTCGCAACCGCGTGGTAATCCTAACCAAGTGTTTCTTCGGCGTCGACGACGAGGGCAAATTCCCACCCATCGCCGCATCCGCCACAAACGACGGCCCCTTCGTCAACCGCACCGGCTTATCGCGCAAGCACATCTTCGATGCCGTCGATGCCAGCGTGGAACGTCTGGGCACATATATCGACGTGCTGCAGATCCACCGTTTGGACCGGGATACTCCGCGCGAGGAGATCATGAAGGCGCTGAACGACGTCGTCGAGAGCGGGAAGGTTCGGTACATTGGTGCTAGCTCGGTATGTCCATCCTGTCTTCCACTTCTACCTATTTCCCTTTCTTTTCTTCCGCCTTCTCCCTAATATCCAAGATTCCCACACTAACCCACAACCAGATGGCGGCCTGGGAATTCCAATCCCTCCAAAACATCGCCGAGCGCAACGGCTGGCACAAATTCATCTGCATGCAAAACTTCCACAATCTCCTCTTCCGCGAAGAAGAGCGCGAGATGATCCCCTACTGCCAAGATGCCGGAGTCGGCATTATCCCGTGGTCACCGATTGCCCGTGGTGCGCTGGCGCGGCCCTGGGGCTCGCGCGAGACGGTGCGTGAGAATACCGACGGCGCGCTGAAGATGTTTGTCCGTAGCCGCGAGTCTGAGGCTGATAAGGCTATCATTGACCGGGTTGAGGAAATCGCCAATAAGAAGGGCGTGAGCATGGCTCAGATTGCTATCGCTTGGTCTTTGACCCACCCTGGCGAGAACCCTATTCTTGGACTTCACAGTGTGAAGCGGATTGATGAGGCTGTTGCTGCTATTAAGGTTCAGCTGTCTCCTGAGGAGATTAAGTATCTCGAGGAGCCGTATGTTCCTAAGGCTGTTACTGCTCTTGAGCGGTAAGGATTTTAGAGGGATACTTATGTACGAAGCTTTATGAGGGCTGTGAATACCATGAATACCATACAATTTGAATTTGAATTCTGTCTTTTCCGCTAGATAGGAGGGTTTAGGCATGTTCTTTTACAATAACAGCGCTGAGCTCTCGATGGTGAATAGTACCTAAACATATAGCAGTTTTACAAGGCACTATATACCTGCATTTCCTAGTTCCTTCGCAAGGACAGATATGTACTCCATTAATCTGTGCACCGAAGATCTTCTCTATTATAAGTATGTACTTTGCTTATTCCGGAAGTATTCCCAATTCTCCCCTTTCCTAAACATCGGTACTTCTACGGGGCACCACCCACTCGATAATCCCGCCAGTTCGTTTTAGTTCAGCCACGTATTGCATTCATGATACATCACCCTGCGCAGAGTACGAGGTACACACCTCATAACGCCGCCACCACCTTCGTGAATAAGCACAAGGCGATTATCTCGCACGCTATTATCTTGGCGAACGCTAATTCGATCGAAGGCGCAGACAAGGGTGTACATTAGCGCCCAGCACAGGACGATCCCTTCCTAATATCTTCTAGCGCTTATGACAAGGCAGACTTACATGCGGAGTGGATGGACTCTCCTCCGAGATATCCGGTCTCGTTCAGCCAGAGGATAAGGGGCATAGCCTGCTATACATTGTAAGGTGATATTGGGGATTGTTGTAGCTTGAAGCTGTGAATGACTTGATTCACTAGTTGAGTTGAACGTACAATAATATGTATATATATAGCTCTAACATTTGGTCCTTAATGAGATTAGTGAGATATTTTGAATATATACTTGGAAGAAATGATAGAATGAAAAGCTTGTGGAATTGACTATGTGTGGTGGGGTATTTATTCATATGTAGCGTGATGGATAGATGGATAGCAATGTACACGAGTGAGATAAGAGCATACACATTTTGAGTTTGCGCCCCAGGAGATGAAGATGAGGATATAGTGAGAAGTAGGTATGAAAAGAGAAGACCGGAAGGACGCGCAGATGCAAATGATGCAAGATGCAAGTTGTAATGAAAGAGAGAGAGAGAGGAGAGTAGAAGAAAAAGAACACCAGCAAGGATTCGTACCGGACGAATTGCGCTGCAACGTATGAACGCCCAACTGATGCCAGATGCAATGAGGCTCGAACGTGGTGCTGTGATGCTTACATGTGGACTAGCCACAAATATGATGCAGGGGTATACATGGCGATGGGGAATTGAAAGGTCAATGAGTATCGTGTTTTCGGTGAAATATGCCAAAGAGAGTACTGAGGCGGCGGCGAACTTTTCCCTTGCTGGAAGTTGAGTCGACAGCTTCGGGGGGTAGAAAATCCGGCTTCTTCTTGCGGGTGCTGTTCTGCTGTGTAATGCCGGAATTTGAGGTTGGAGGATGTCCATTTGGGCCCGCATTTGGTTTGGTGTTTTCTCGTTCCGGCTGGGCCTTCGTAGGAGATTTCGGTTTAGGCTGACTAGCTCGAGATGAATCCTCCACCTCAGCGGAAGGTTGGCGAGGAGAAGCAGGACGGGAGACAACGATATCGCGGCCGTTTTCGTCCAAGGTGGTGAACATGCTGTGTCGGTTCAGGCGAGTGGTGAGCCCAGAAGCGGATCGTCGTTTCGCTCGATCCATGAATGCAGCACCGGTGGAGTTGGAGCGCCTGGACAAACCATCGAATTGCGTTCGATCCACGGTGGATGGGGCGGTGGAACGGCGAATACTGGAAACCGACATGCAGCGTTTGCCATCTTCATCATTGTTCGGGAAAGAGTCGGTTTCATTTTTGGCGATCGTCGGAGATAGATGTTTCACCGATGTTGGAGACATAATCGATTTTGCGCTAGACGAAGACACCAGGTCGCCGTAGCGGAAGTTGTCTGACCACCCCTCACGGAAGGCGACCCAGATGCCGGTGATGACAATCAAAGTTCGCAGTCCATCATCAAGGGTGACGAAGCTTCCATCGAGGGGAGTCTCTGCATCCGAGGCATCACTCACGACCGACATTCCCGAAGTTGGAGTCGTGGGACCAGTGCCGGACCGGACAGCCGTGGAATATTCATCATTGATTTCTAACTTATTTCGAGTCATGGAGGCGAGAACGGGATGCCGGCGAGTGGTAGGATCGATGACGCTAAAAGTGAAGCGTTTGCTGTCCTCACGTAATTGCGCTGCGGGCGTAGTCATCCGACGACTCCTCCCACCACGCAAAGCCCACCGCATGATCTGCAAGCCGCTATCTGTCTGAGCGACGAACTCGTAAGACCCACTTGGGAGAGGTGAAGCATCCCAGACAGGCCCGAAGTTCAGGCATATCTCCGCCTTTCCTTTCAGTCGAGCATCTTCTTGATGCTTTTGACAGATCGTGGCGACCACCTCCCGATGATCTTCGTCCTCATCCTCCGAGCTGACGCGTTTTTCAGGAATGCTGCCCACCGTCCGGTCGTATTGTTCGCTCAACACCACGATTAGGTCATACGGACCCAATCCATTTCTGGTCCGATAGATGGCCGGGAACTTGCGGGCCAATAGTGGTAGGTAAGATGTCGATGGTAGAATATCTACTACTGGTAGTGGGCGAGGGGTTTGCGACACCTGTTGTAGCTGTAGGAGGAGCTTAGGACGAAGTCTCAGCCGCTTGTGGCGAGCATGAGCGGCGGGATGGGCGAACTGATATGACGTTTTGGGTCGAGATTTCCGAACTGTGGCTGAACGGGTGACTTGGGGCCTGGCGACAACAGCTGATTCTGTGGAGGGTTCACCCGCGTCCGAGGCCGACTCAATCGGACTCATGACCATAGCGGATACAAGCCCCGGACAATCAGTAGAACCATCAGGGAGCCTGGGAGGACTGTAGAAGGAGTTCAACAATGGTAGAGCAGACAGTAAGCAGGTAGGCGAGTAGACAGTACAGGCAGAAGGCCGGGATTCTGGTGTATGGGCTGCTGCGGCATCCGCTGTGAGGCCAAGATTCAACAGCATTCTTGAGCCCTAGCGGAGCCACATTGGTATTAAAGAGCCAAATCTTTGTGGAATTTCACCCCGACCCAATGTACTAGTCATGAACAAGCCCGGATTCAAACGCGTCAGCTGCGGGGGGAATGTTCAGCTCCGGAGCTATGTGTGGGGAAGACCTAATCACGATTGCAAAGGCCGAATGGATAGAAATGCGAGTCAAGATTGTAAAAGACTTGCAAGATGTGTATGTAAGAAAAAGAAAATGCAAGGGGGATGAAAGGTTTAAAGAGTGGAAGGGATGTTTGATTGCAGGAGCAACCTTCGGAATAAAGGATTTCCTCAATATGAATGGGGCGGTCAGCCTTATAGAGCTATGTAATGAAAAAAAAAGTACAAAAAAGTGAAAAAAAGAAAAGAATAATCAAAAAAGAGTACGATGTAATCAAAAAATGTGGTAGTGGACACCGATTTACATAGTAGTATGTTGCACAAGTTTAACCCAAAGTGTGTAAAGTATGTATTTTAATTGTTTGATTATGTTCAATTGTGTTTAATTGGGTATAGTTGGGTTTAATACTTTGTAATTATGTATCTTTCAATGCACAAAATCCATCTATTCCGTAATGGATGTTCGGATTATGCTTGTCAGCGGGCTCGGTAGTATACGGCCTCCGACACTTCCGGATTCCGGTGACGATCATTCATAGTCTTTTTGGTCTGTCTGAGATCGTGACAAGGATTTTAGCCCTGTGTTCTTGGCAAGCCCCATCTTAGTGGGAATATGGGCAGATTTGCCCGAGGTTTTTTACCTCATGAGCCCATATATGGCTCATATACGAGTGTGAGAGTATCCATATATTCTTGGTATGGTGGGACTATCACGTTCAAAAACAGAATTTTTCTCTTAGATAATCTGAGGGATTTTGTTAATCAGGTTTAACCTTTAGAATCGGACAGATTGATGTGCCGGAGAGAGTTTGATGAACTAGCGCTTCTGCTCATTTCGGAAGAGCTCACTTGACCAAAGTGGGTGGGAATAATGGAAATTCCTGCAAATCGGTATACGATGTGCAGATATGCGGAGTAGTGCAGGGTGGTATAAGGCGAAGTTTCTAGGTTGATTTCCAAGATCCGGTGTTGATTTTTCAGACATTGGTTCTGTTTCACGAATCACAGTCGCCACTTAAAGTATACACATCATACATCATAGGTAATCATACCTAGGTACGGAGGCGTTGATCAAAAACGGGAGTCTCCAGAACCCGAGGTCGTGGACCCGAATGACTAATTATGCATATTTTGCATATTTATGCCGAGCCTTTCCAACTCTCACCTCCTGGGAAAAAGTTACAGGCTACCTCGGCAGACCGGACCACAAATAATCGGACAATCGTCAGGTAAATATCCCGACATCTAAACCCCGTGAACCCGATCCCATTAGTCCTGATTACGGAAACTCCCGAGGTCCCGAGATTTCATTCCAATCACCCTTAGTGGCGAAAGTCACTGGGAACCTCTCATGGCTTCAGTCCAACCTACCACAAGGCCACCGCCATTGTTTGCCAAATTACTACGATTGGACAACCCAATTCGAAGTTTGACACTGGCCTTTTGGTCATGGAAGATCTTGTTGTACATCGTCGTTGTCGCTTGTCCAGGATCAGGCTATGATACATCCACCTCCTTAATCTCATATCTTGCCGATCCATCAACGGTTGCCCACTCTGGGTCTCTCTCGGGACCCCTTAAATTTGCCAGATGGGACAGTATCTACTACGTAGATATTGCCGAAAAGGGATATCTGTTTGAGCAAGAATGGGCCTTTGGCTGGGGCTACACTAAGCTTCTATCTATCTTTGTTTCCGGTACATAATTCCTTCCATCACTCTACCCATCTTGGGTATCTCGTTTTTAGCACATACTAATACTATGAACAGGTATTCGTCTCTCTGGCGGAGATGCTGGACCCGCTAGCACTGCAATGGTAGGTGTGGTTCTCTCCCACGTTGCCCATTATTTGTCCGTATTGGCGCTCTATCGTCTGTCGGCCAATATCTTTGGTCATGCGACTGCCACCCAACATCTCATTTGCTTCCTATCTGCGGCTCTTCACATCATCTCACCAGCGGGAGCCTTTCTGTCCGCACCCTATGGAGAGTCGATAGTCTCTCTTTTCAACATGACTGGCTTTTACCTCTACTCATCATCTCTCATTGCCGAGCGCAATGGGGCAACGCGTCTGCGCGATATTCGAGTGCTCACATCCGCAGTTTTGTTCGCGGCTGCGACCATGGTCCGCAGCAATGGGATTCTCAGCGGGTTCCTATTTGCCTATGATGCTGTAGTTTTGGCTTGGAAGATCTTGACCAAAGGGCCTACACTGCACACCATCGTTCGCCTCGCCGTGATTATTGTTGGTGGCTGTATTGTAGGATCTGGGATGGTCATTCCTCAATTCATGGCCTATCGCATGTACTGCGTGTCCGAGAGTGATCTTCGGCCATGGTGTGAGTGGACTTTGCCTAGCATCTACGGCTGGGTTCAAAATCATTACTGGTAAGCAGTGATTCGTATCTGAATGTCGTTGTCCTCACTCTTACTGACTGCAATAGGGATGTCGGGTTCTTAAAATATTGGACTGTCCCCAATATACCTCTTTTCCTGTTGGCGGGGCCCATGTTGGCCCTTCTATGTCGATCCTCCTTGTGGGCATTACAAAGTCCCTCCTCGTCTTCAACGAGCCCGGGATCGATGCTTGTTCGGCTGGCAGTTCCTCAGGGTTTGCTGGCTGTTATGGCATTCACCAGCTACCATGTCCAGATCATTAACCGCATCTCATCGGGGTATCCCGTATGGTACTGGTATTTGGTTACTAGTGCTGTAGATCTCAGTTCAAGCTCACCCAAGCAAAGCCGGACCCTTGTGGTCGCTGTGTACAGCATGGTGGGCTATGCGTTGATCCAGGGTGTTCTTTTCGGTTCTTTCCTACCCCCAGCATGAAAGAGAATGACGAGTAGCGATGACCCGGCTCGATATTGGTCCGAGTCACCTGCTTTGTATATTGATATGTGATTTAATTTACCTAGGTAAAAAAAACATGGCCCGGACTGCCGTGAATGGCCAAAAATGCGGCCATCCCGAATTGGGTTGGGCGATATGCTTGCGTAAGGTGGCTGTCAGCCTAAGTTGGGGTAAACCTTGGAAAGGCGCAGTCGCCCACTAACTGAACTATTATAAATTGGAAAAAGAAGAGACGTGAAAGAAACAGAATCTCACATTTCTTTCTCATAGGACTATCAAAACCAAATCCTACTAGATCTTTTTTAGTCTGCATCTTTCCACGCGGGTCGCTCTGCAGGGCCCAAGCTTCCAAAGTTCGTTACGTATAATTATGTCATCATAACTCTCGACCATCTCCCCTTTGACATCTTGACCTTCAACATCTAGGCATTTCAAGAAGAAACGAAGAAACGGAGGCTGAAATCCTGAATTGCTCAATTACCCAAACGAATACGAGCTCGTCATATTCCCGCTCGCTTGCCGAGAAAAAAAGTACCTCATGCGAACACAGCCGTGTGAAATACAATCTCCGGTTCCAAATTCCGCGCTTTTCGGAGTAGGAGCTTCAGAGTTTCATTAAAAGTACGATTTCCTTCGAAAATTGTTCTGTGATTGATACTGCGCGGGAAAAAAAAGATACTCCCGTGAAACATAGGCGTTGCTGACGTATTGCTGCCAGAGCTCACCCAACAACGGCTACTCCTCCCTCATCTCATCTCCACCTCGTGTCGACCATTCCATTACCTACCTCTCATCCGATGATGGAAGCCTCCGGCCCCAAGGCGATTCTCACATCCGACAATTTTCATCATGCACAAGAGCTCTCCCGGGCGACCTCGCCCGGTGGTGAGCCCGTCGCTGTGAATAGCGAAGGCGAACCGATAGCCCGCGTGCGGGCCCGTACCTATCCATACTTCAAATATCTCCCATATCAGCTTGAGGATGAGACTGAGCGAAATCAAAATCTGCGAGAGATTTTGAACCAGCTCTATATTGCAGTGGAGGCCGGCGACTTCAATCCCGGAGCCGTGCACTGGACACGCGAGCTACGCGGATGGCTGTCGCTCAAGTTCGATCCCACTCGGGCGCAGCGCATAAGCCTTGTAAAATTGTATTTTGAGCTTGCACTTGCACCTGGGATTGACCCGTCCGTCGCCGAGCGATTTTCGAGCATGTTCATGCTTCTCACCAAGTAAGTTAGGGCATCGGCGTTGTTGCGGGGGTAGTGTGGTTACTAACCCAGAATTTAGGCGCAAACATTATCTCAAACCAGTCAAAGACCTCGTGTTAGATTGGAAGCCTCTATACAAGGAGCTCAAGGCTTTTGTTCTCCCCACCGAGTCCGGCCTTGTTCACTCGACCAACCTGAAGCGGAATGTCAAGACACTGACCAAGCTTTGCGCATTCGCTCAATTATTCATTGACCCGTGTGAACTTCCCGCCATGCTCGAAGAGTTCTTGCCTCATTATACCACATCCTTCTCAGAAGGTGCCTTCGTTGTCGCCGGGCTCATTAATTTGCTGCTTCCGACATCCCCGGCTCCCGACTCGCGAGTTGATCTCCTACCACAGAGCCATCTGCCTACACATTTCCATTTGTGGTCATTGGTCGGTCGTTCAAAAACGTTTGACACAACATATCTGGACTATCTTTCCCGATTGGCCCGAGATTCTCTGCCGGCTGCTCACATTCCATTCTCCGAGCATGGTATATTCACCAAGGAACAGTCTGCTCTCATTTTCACCGCGATACTGAGGTTGTTGGAAATCCCCGTCGGGCAATCCACTTCCCCTTATAGTGCCCTGGTGGATATCTCGTCTGGTCTGGGTATCATGCTTGATAGAGATGGGCGGAAGCACCCGGTTGCTCATCATATTGCCAGGTGGATTGTGATGTCGCTCTCCCCCGCTTGTGTGGATGCAGAAGTTTCGATTCTCACACAGCTCGAAGGTCTTATCCAAGCTGTTGAGACGTTCTTCCATCCTTCAAACTCCGGCCATTGGACCAAGACCCTGTCGCAACTGGTTTATTACCTGACTGATTTCTTCGTCATGCGCTGGAATCGTGAACAAACCGGTGAGATGGATGTCCCACCTGAGCGACGATTGAATGAGCCTCTGAAGCGGCGATTTGTTTTGTGCATCCGCGACGTAATCTTCATGGGCATATATGCTAAGAGCAGCACCGCAATGACCTTCTCCCTGTCGACCTTGCAAGGCCTGGCTTACTTAGAACCGCATCTCATCCTACCCGGTGCTTTGCAGAGAATCTACCCTGCGCTGCAAGGTCTCGTCGAAGTGCACCGGACTGCATCCTCTCTTCGGGCTATGACAGCGCTATCTCGTGTTATTTCGCGCACTAAGGGCTATCGTTGTCATATGACGACTTTGTTGGGTCTGACACTTCCTGGCATTGACGCGAATGATCTTGAAAAGTCGCTTCATGCTCTGTCATTCATCCAATCGGCCTGTTACAATATTCCAATGGTCGACTTGACTAAAGGGCGGGAGGACATTAACTGTAACATGCTTGCCATGCAATGGATCTCAGGTGAAATGGAGAGGATGGAAGAGCAAGGGTCGGATGTACAGCTGGGTTATGATACAGAGCTGGATGATGAGACTGAGGAATTGATCTTGCGCTCTTCCACATGTGGCTTCGGAGACTTCACGATAGCTTTCCTGGGTCGTGTTTTCACACTCTTGGAAAATCTGCCGGACGTCTCCAGGGTTCGAAACGGTTCACCTGAAGAGAATATTGTGAACACTCTTCCCGCCACGTTCATGCCTTTGCTCGCTTCTTTGTCTCCGGAGTATTACGATATCGCTTTAGGAAAAATTGTGGATTTCGTGTCCAACCATGTCATCCACCAGGCTCGTGATGCAATGGCTTTCATCTGCAATGCCCTATGCAAGGTTAACCCAGAGAAGGCCCTCAAGCGTTTTGTCCCTGTCTTGACCGCAGCGATTCGCACTGAGATCGAAGATAATGGTGCTGGATCAACCCGAACCACAGGAACCGATGTTTTGCCTCGTGATCGAGGTCTGGTCTGGAATGTCAGTATGCTGAGCATGTGCGTGGTGCACGTCGGCAGCGCTGTCATTGGCCACCGCCAGGAACTGTTTGACATTGCAGTCTACATGCAACAGAACTGCCGTGGCATTCCTACAGTTCATATTTCCAACTTCATTCATCACCTTTTGCTCAACCTGACCGGGACGTACACTAATGATTTCTCACTCTACGAACCTTCTGTCAAAGCGAACGGCATCGAGCCGAAGCTCTGGAGTTACCAAGCTGATGTGAACAACCTCAACATCAATTGGCATGTGCCGACCCGTCAGGAAATTGAGTTTGCCGTCGACGTTTTTAAAATCCAAACAGAGACGGCTTTGAAGTCGCTATCTGCGCTGACTCATGAGACATCACTTGTCAAGCGTGATGGAAGCGGCAAAGACTGGTCAGATGAGGTTACTCGAAACCTTGTGCTCCTACGGCTCGTGTTGTCTGGAGTTTCTGTCCTCTTTGACCCCAAAGCCGCATCAACCACAACACAAGGACCCTTGAACGGCACCTCCGGGGATGTGGAGATGGGTGATGATTCAGGTGTTTCAAATGACGTTGATGAAGATGCTGATACCGTTCTGGACAGCTCTGATGATGCTATAATCAGACAGGCTTTCACCTACTCCACTGGGTATGCCCTCAAGGAGGGAGACCCCTTATATACTACCATCCATGAACTCCGTGAGCGAACTGGTTGGGTCTTGCATGATGTTCACCGGTTTTTGAGCGACAATCAGGAGGATGATGTTCCTTGCTTTGGGGCTTTGTACTCTGCCTTCAGATCGTGGTTTGTTGATGTGGGCATTGAGAGGTCCGCTCATGTACTCGACCGAGTGACTCGCCTCTTGGCCGCGGATATTCACCCTTATAAGATGAGTGGTATGCGAAAGGATTACCCCAGAGCCCTGCTTGTGCGCAGAGCCAACGTGTATCACCTCCAACGCCTACGACACAACGCTTCTCCCCGTCCTCGGTCCAAGCTTGATGAAATTCTTCTTCTTGATATTGCCGAATCTTGTGTATCTCTCTACACGGAAACGCGTCGCAATGCCCAAAACGCAGGCGAATCGGCACTCAAGGCAGTCTATGGCGGCAGACTACTCGTAATCCCCCCTCTACTTACGGCTCTCCAAAGGGGTGTCAAGGAAAATGACCATGCACGCATCAAGGGAGCACTCTACTCGCTGCTTCTGAGCAGTGTAGCCAAGACTGTTGGGCGGCATTGGAAGTATGCGCCTGCCGTGGTCAGAACGTTTATCGATGCCAGCGCCGTTGATAAGCCTTCTGTCCAGAAGATTTGCTCTACCGCTGTCTTCCAGGTCATGGATTACGGCCGCGCAATGGAGCGAATGGCTATCTTAGATCAAGAAATTGTGGAGGCAATTGCTCCCACTGAAGATGTCACCGGGCAAATCGAGAAAAAGCGCGCAGTTGTCAATAGCAAGCGCGTAGCTATCGAGAAAAAGAAAGCTGATTTGGCCGAAGAGCTGGTCAACCTGGCACGGGTATCCCATTGGAAGATTGCCAGCCGCGCTGCGACTATCGTCATCACTATGGGTCTCCGCTTCGACTACATCGCCAGCGATAACTTGATCGAACTGATGACACTCGGATCTATTGACGACCACCCTGGCTTGCGAGGCATGTACTCCCAGGCTCTCATCGCGCTGTTCACTATGATTGATGTGCGGGCCATCTGCACTCACGAGTACAAGAACTACATTCTTGGTCACCAGCGATTCCCATCAAAGATCAAGGTTGCAACCAAACCCTACGAGAAAGGATACACCGAAGAGTATCTCTCTAGCTTCGCGAAGCCTGAGGCGGAGTACTACGTTGATCACGACTTCCCGGGCTGGCTCGTATGGGGCAAGACCATGCCGGCTTACAAGTCCAATGTAGCACGGGATATCGAGTATGACGATGTTGAATGGAAGGTTCGCACCAAGATGGGCAAGTTGTTCACTCGCGAGTGGTTCTCTAAGTTCTTCATGTACTTGAAGCAAGAGCCACGGGACCCATCTGCTGACAAGTTCCGCATGTCCTGTGCTATGATGCTTCTCTACGCATTCGAGCTTATGATCCGGGATGGGCTTACAGCCGTCTCGTTCGAGGAGATCAAAGAAGAGATCAAGGAAGTCTTTGAAGACGGCAGTGATAAGCACCAACATCGTGCCACGGCTGAAATCCTCGGAGCTTTGATCTCCTCTGTGACGGATACAGGCGTGGAGAAGCGGACCATGGTTTGGGAGTATGCATTCCCTATCGTGCGAAAGATTTTCACCGACGGCCTCACTCCAGAGAACTCTGGCTACTGGACAACATTCCTTCACATGATCCTTCAATGCCGTGATCCCCGCCGCGCGTGGCCGTTGGTCGATTGGCTATCCAGCTTCCGTCTTGACATGTCGACGAACGCAGCATTCAAGGAAAGTTCCAAGATCAACCTCCTGCATCAATGTATCATTGATTCTGGTTGGCACTACCAGCTTGAGAAGCCCATTGTGGAAGATTTCCTTGCACATTTAGACCACCCGTACAAGGGCGTCCGCGAGGCAATGGGTCAGACTCTTGCAACCATTTATCGCACGAGGTACCACGAGTCGTACCCTGATGTTCAGCATCTTCTCGAGGCCCAGAAATCCTCCTCTTCTGTTGGCGCATACCCCTACCCGCCTACCGAAGACTTTACGAAGGTGATCCGTGGAGTTTTCAGTCGAATCGAGGAATGGCGGAAGGCCAGAACTCCCGGCCAACAGACACCCTCATCCTACACCTCGGGTAGCAAAACTGTTCTCCTTTGGCTGGACTCAACTTTGTCTTCTCACGAGTGTACCCAGCTTGTTTCATTCTTCCCTGATGTCTTCACCGCGCAGCTCCTGCACATGATGGACGTGAAGGAAGATCCAGAGCTTCAGTCCCTCGCATACCACGTTTTCCGTCATCTCCCCAACATTCCGTACCCAGCCGAGAAAGACTCCGAATTCATCCAATCTCTCATCCGCATCGGACAGACTTCCCCATCATGGCATCAGCGCCTGCGTATCATGATCAACATCCAAATCATCTACTTCCGCCGCCTGTTCCTGCTCGACCCCGCCGACCGCGACAAGCTCTTCGAGTGTATCGCCTCCATGCTCGAAGACCCCCAACACGAAGTCCGTGCTGGCGCCTCGGCCACACTATCCGGTATGGTCCGATGCTCGCCCGTCTTCCTGCGGGAAAAGATGGTCAGTCGTTTCCATGAACGCTTCACGAAGGTTCTGGCAGACAACCCTCTCCCCAAGAAACCGAAGAACTTCCGCTCAGGAATTGCCTCCTCCGCTGTGTCATCTGGCGCTGGAACCCCCACTCCCGAGCACAACCGCTTGATTATTGTTCGCCACGGTGCTGTGTTGGGTCTTGGCGCTTTGATCCAGGCCTTCCCCTACAACAGTCCTCCGCCTCACTGGATGCCCGAGGCATTGACTTCGCTCAGTATCCGCGCGGCCAATGATCCTGGTATCGTCGGTTCGAGCGTGAAGTCGATTATCAGCGAGTTTAAGAAAACTAGACAAGATACTTGGCACATTGATGCAAAGGTTCGTGCTTATGCGTTTAACCTTGGTCCTATTTTGAAGCAAACGGGCTAACCATTATTATTTTAGGCTTTCACCTCGGATCAGCTCGAAGACTTATCAGGTGTTCTATGGAAGAGCTACTTTGCGTAGACGGAGCTTGGGTGTGTCATTCTTTGGTTTCATTGGATTGGTGGAGGGTATCTCATTGGTTTCTCTGATCAAACAACTCCTAATAACAAATGTGATTAATGGCCATTCGTATATATTCCTTTGCCTCCCCGCATCATGGGCTCTCTGGTAGGGTGGGCTATTTTTAGCATGGAAATGAAAGACATGTGCTATTTTTATTTGGTCTTTATATAAACACTGTGGAATTCTCTATATTTGAGATTATGGGTAGCTGGGACCAACATATTGTGTTCCAAGGCTTTATAATTCTCCTTGTGATAAGCCACAAGAAGTGAGTGTGACAAGGGAAAGAACAAGCAATGGTCACTACTCCTTGTGCTTCATAGATTCAACGAGCAGCCAAATCGGGAAATGAGGGTGACATCCACTCCTCAAATGGAAAAATTTGGAAGTTCTTCTATCATGTTGGTCCTCTGATCTAATACTATTTACAAATGTACTCGTATGTCCCACGGCGTGGTACACTGTATGACAATCACACAGCTTATTAGCAACATAATACTCCAAGTAATATCCCAACATATAACCATTTTGGATTGTGCAACTTCAGGCAATGTTCTGCCCTATGTATCAGGTTGGATTCCAGTGTGGCATTACCGAAGTGTTAGTCGGAGATGCAGTCAACACCGCGTATTGATGACATCGTAGGCCTCTAACTCCCTATCAAACCCCCCAGTCTCGTAGATTTTACGATCAAACAATTCCATTGCTTCAACTTTCTCCCATATATGCTTCACCTGTCCATACAATCCGATTGCTCACCTCTGCACTTCCCTTTCCATCCTACCACGCACACCACGCACATACTGTGGCTTCCAAAGCCAAAGGATGCAATTATCTACCTTGCTCCTTAACTGTCGCTCGCTATGAAACTCCTCACAAGAAACAGGACCACGTCTCCATTTTACACCAGGTCTGCTGCCTCTCCATGGGATCGCCGGTGGACCAGGTTGCGCTGGCTGGGGTATCTTGCCTGTCTGGTCACCATTATCCAGACTAGCTCATATCTCTTTGGATACCCGGAGACAAATCTTATGACTGTCTATGCTTCGTTACATGGCCCCGGGATCCTTCGGCCCGGTCAGTATCATGGAACTGTTGGTGCGTGGGACAAGGTAGCAGACGAAGACTCACCTGAGCCGGATGCGTTGGGTATAGCACATGATCGGAGGTTTGTACCTAGTCCAAATATCCTACGAGTGTACTGGTATAATATTATGCTAAAAATGTTCTTTGTATTAGAGACAAGCGATTCTATCAGGGCGGTACCTTAAGCCTAACCAGTATCGAGTCCGTCAATGCCTCACACCCAGTCCCACTTATCTACAACCCATACCCGGCCTACAACAGCCGAGAATGGAAGAAGCAGTTCCATGGAAAGTTCCAGCCCTGCCTTGGCCCCAGGGGTCGTTATCTCGACCGCCGGTCTGCAGAAGACATGGTACAAGTCTACAAGGGCCAACAAGCCGAGTTCCCAGCACCACGATTCGGATCATACGAGGCATTGGGTCTAGACGGAAACGTTTGCACGGACCGGTACTCCCGCTTCGGGGCATATGGATACGACGACGACGGCGAGAACGAGGTACCGGGCTTCACGCGTCCTCCCGCAGTGCCGTGGTGCGAGGTTGATTGGGATAGGCTGCAAAACCTGTGCCTGGAAAGAAATGCAGACAGATATGAGTCAATTGAGACTGCCAACTCTTCTAACCCGAGTCCACTGGCCTTCGATCTTCCCCAGGATTCTCACAAAACACCGGAGTCACCTGTGTCTCCTTCGGGTGTGAAGCGGTTCCATCCTCGCTCGGCTGTACTAATTCGGGCGTGGAATGGGCTCAATTGGAAGCCTCACCATCGTGAATACCTTCGGGCTTTGATTATGGAACTTTCCTTGCATTCTGGCGGGGAGTATCAAATCTATCTCTTGTGTCATGTCAAGGAAAACGAGATGCCCATATTTTCTGATATCAAGACCATCAACCGGCTCAGGAATGCTATTCCCAAAGAATTTCGCAACATGGCTCTTTTCTTCAATAACAAACTATTGGAAGCCTGGTATCCGAAGATAGAAGAGCATAGGTGAATCAACCCTTTCCCATTGACTGATGTCAAAGACACACTTAACTAACAGCACCCACAGTCCCCAACTCCAACACCACCAACCTCTCCAAATCTTCTCCCAGCTGTATCCCCACTATGACTACTATTGGCAACTAGAAATGGACGGTCGACACACAGGGCACATTTACCACTTCCTAGACCGGGCAGTCTCCTTCGCACGCGATCAACCCCGAAAATACCTCTGGGAACGCAACGCCTATTTCTACACCCCCGGCGCCCACGGCAACTGGGGCGAGTTCACACAAATGGTAGATGAAAGCCTATCCGACCGATCCAACCGCACAATCTGGGGCCCCGTATCCGGCACCGGGATTAGACCACTAGGCCCAGACCCTCCAGTACCATCCCCAGACCAAGACAACTACACCTGGGGCGTAGGCGAAGAAGCAGACTTCATAACCTTCCTACCGATCTTCAACCCACAAGACACACAGTGGACATTCCCAGACAAGATCTGGAACTTCAGACACGGACCGTGGACGCCGCGCCGCGCAGCGGTCATTACAATGGGTCGGTATTCCAAGCGTCTGCTGGATTTGATCCACCACGCGCAGGCGACGAAGGGTCTTGGTCTTGCGTCGGAGATGACGGGTGCGTCGTGGGCTTTGTTCCATGGTCTCAAGGCTGTCCATATTCCGCATCCTATCTATGCGGATGGGCAGTGGACGCCGAGGGAACTGGCACGGATTTACAACCCTGGTCCGCCGGAGAATATTAATGGGGGTCCGGATAGTATTTGGAATTTTGATCATATGTTTGATCATATTATGTACCGGCTGTCGTATATGTTTACGACGCATAGTGGAGAGGATTTGTACAGACGGTGGCTTGGGTACAAGACTGCGGAGCATGAGGGTGGGAAAAGGGTGAGTACATATGTTTTCCTCTGTTGTTTTGATTCTTTTGGTGTTTATCTTGGGATTATGGGAATAATTGACTGATTTATCTGTTCTAGATCTCTGAGGATCGTTATGGTCGACATTGCTTCCCGTCTATGTTTCTTCATACGATCAAGAACACGGCTCAGGAGATGGGGCCAGACAGGGCTGTTCCTTGATTCATATCCATTTGGGATGGTTGGCTTCTTGAATTCAGGTTTCTTTTGCTTGGAGTTATCTGGCGTTGAGGTAGAAGGCACATATGATTTACTTCAATGTCTAGTTTAGAGGAATCTGAAGCCTTTTGATATCATTTTTATTAGGAAATCGCCCATTGTTCCAGTTCTTAAATTACGAAGAGATATTTTACAAGGCAAGTTAATTTTAGATACTAAAGTTGTCTGATTGAGCTCTATTAAACAAATCGTAGAATTGCACAAAAACCAAACTCTTCCTCGCTGTATACATAAAGGAAGAGCAGTAAAAAAAGCCATCAAAACAGGCCAGAACGCAAAAATTAGGCAACCTATGTACGTGAATGGAAGCTGTGAAACCGAGAGCAATTTACCCTTCATATGCTCTGTGAATTTTGATAATCCCCATCCCAAAAATGAAAGCAGTCCATCTCATGACATCGTTAAGAACCCCCAGGGAAGTGCCTCACGCACTCTATCCCCTGGCATTATACTTCTCATTGAAAGCATTGACCGCTAGAAAAGGAATTTGGTTAGCATGTGATATTATCTAGCGTGATCTGGGTAAACACTTACCAACAGCAATCTGTCTATACAGCCAGTTCCGTGAGCTTTCGTCTTGCACAGGAATGAATGGTCCGTTGGCACCACCCTTGAGCGTGATACTCATTCCTGTGCGCTCCTTGGAGATGGTCTGGATATCCGTGAGACGGATATCCCACTCATTAGACAGCTTCTTTGTGCGCACCAGCATGATGCGTGCGTACGTCAACAAGACCAGCATGTCTCGACCAGGGAGCTCTAGGTGGGCAATGTAGTCCTCGTTGAAGTATTTACCGTCGTCCGTGGTCTTCAGCCAGAACTGTCCGAGAGCTTCGCGCTGCGAGTACGGACGCACGATGCCATCGGTGCCAATGAAGCGAGTGAGTCGGACACGGTCGAGACCTTCGGCATCGAAAACGGTAGTGGTGTTGCGAACACCTTCTGCCAGATCTAGTAGGGAATTGTTAGTTATGAATTACCAGAGAGAGAACATGATTCAACTTACTGGAGGCAAGATCGAATGCACCAATTGCTGGCTTGGTAGCCAATCCAAGGACACCCTTTCCAACACCCTTGAAGAATCCTTGGATACCTTCTTTCTCGGCACCTTGCAGTGGATGACGGGCCAAGCCACCGATACCGCTTGCTAGACTAGTTGCAAATGCATTGCCACCAGCCGTGATTCCATACAGAGCGTGCTTGGGGCGGTTACGCACCTTGGACATCCGGCGCTGGGTTTGGAATTCCTTATCAAGAGTAGCGGCGGCGAGACCCTTGGACATACTTCCCGTGAGCTTGGCCATACTGTCCGAGAAACCGAAGACGGACTTCTTGACGAAGCTTGTGGCACCCTTTGCGATACCAATACCCAGCTCTTGGGGACGGTCGGTCATGACCAGACCCTGGTATGGCTCATAGAAGATGGCAGCGACACCAGAGCTGACATTGTTGAACAAACCGACAGGGTTACCCAGGAAATCGGCCGAACCGAGAATGATATGGATCTGGCGCAGGAACTCTTGAGTGTAGTGTGCACGGACATTGCCGACCAGGCTAGGGAAAGAGACACGGGCGTTCTCAAGCATCAGAGCGTTGAGTCGGACAGGTGCATCATTGACATTACCCATCGACATTGTCATGACGTTGACAAAGAACATCAACGGGTTGGAGGGCTGCATTTCATCTTCCACATTGACACGCTCAGTGCGCATGAAAGAAATATCCATCTGCATGGGCTGGAGATGAAGGAGCTCGAAGTACACATCCTGACCATTGTCTGTCTGTTGCGGCTCGGGAATGTTGAGGTCTTCATCGCACAGTTTGCCCTCTTGTTCCTCGGCCCAGGAAGCACCCGGAATCTTGACAAAGTCAAGCATGGCAAAGACGAAATCTTCATCCAATTCAAGTGTCATTTGCTGCAAAAGCAAGGTCGCGTACTTGATATAGAGAACTCCGTACGAGTCGTCCTTGACTCGTGTAACCATTGCATGGAAGATAGGGTGTGCTTCCATCTCCTTGCCAGTCTTCGGAACAACACTGGGGTACAGCAAGATGGGGAAAATTCCACCGTAGAGTTGATTATCGATCTGGATCCACTTGATCGTAGTGTTCAGAGTCTGGTACAATCTCGACTCCCTGAACTTGATCTCAATCTCGCGGAATGTGAGATACAGCAGTTCCTTCAGGTTCTGGTTGATCAAAGAGATTCCAATGCCACCTAGGCGAAGTTGCGCTTTGAAGTTGACGTCCGAGTTCATTTCCTTGACCTCGAACCCAGTGTTCGTGCCGGTCTGGGAGGATTGTCCTCTTTGTTGCTTGTACATACTCTTCGACGCTTTGAAATTGGACAACACGAGAGTCTGAGTAGGGCCATCAGCAGCAATGTTGATGTCAATGATCTTCTGGTGTCCGCCAGCCTGCGAAGGCGGAATCCGCATTGGAATGAGGTTTCCTATCTCAGCAAGCTTGATGTGGCGCTCTTTGCCCTGGCAGGTCAACACAAGTGACTTATTCTTCGTCGCCGGGTAGTCCCACGCATATGGCATGATACTCCGGGCGGGAATTCGATACCGGATCGGCCTCCAGCCGCTGGTTTGGTCGTCTTCGTCATCATCTTCCACATTTGGGTTGGCTTGGTAGAAAATGAACTCCATATCGCTTTCGTTGCGCATAGAGAACGGCCAATTGCGAGACTCGATGCTGAAGTGCAAGAAAAGAGTTGCTCCTTCCATGATGATATCAACCTTGATCAGCTTCTGCCGCTGATTCGCCTTGGCCAATTTAATATGTACAGTTCCAACATCTGCGATGTTGAACGGCGAAGACCACTGGTTGTTAACGCCCGGGAAGCAGAGACACAGCTGTTTCTCTTGGACTTGACGAAGGAAATGAAGCGGTACCAACTGCCCGTTCTGAAGCTGGAGTACATTGGACGATCCTGGCTCGCGCACGAGAAGATCTTCGTTGAGCTTGCTCTTTAAGATGAAACGTGGAGCAAGTGTGACCACCTTGGTCAGCTTGTACTTGCCCTCACCTTCGGCAACAGAGACTCCGGAGTGGAACTCAGATCTGCCTTGGCGATCGGGGAAGATGACCTCAAAGGTACTACCAATAGCCTCGAAACTCTGCGGCTTGCTCCATGCAGAATCGCTCACCTTCAGGATCGATCGGTTTCGTTGATCCTCGTTGGCATAAGAGTACATGTATGGGAGTGCACGGCCCTCGTCTCTTGGATCGGCTCTGAGTCCTTGGCCAGCAGCATTTCTCGCAGACTGAAGGAATGCTTTGCTTTGGATGTCCATTGGAAGGCCAGTCTTGTTCAAGATAAGGTACGGGCTGTACACTGAAACCTTGAAAGCACCACCACTGTTGGGGATATTGAAGTAATGAAGCTGTAACTTCAGTTGAAGACCTCGTTCATCCTTAAGCGACAAGGTATGCTCTCTGCGGTAGTCTTGGGCATTGCCATTGACGATAGCAAACTCGCTCTGGCGGAAGACGGTATCTTGGAGATCAATGCTGAGCAACAGAAGGTGGGACAGCTCCACGACGTGGACCGGGCTGACGCCGCCCTTCCTCAGGAAGTTTGTCCAATCCTTCTTGGTGTTCTTGTCGTAGATGCGGTACTTGAAATCGTAGGGCAACAAGTTCTGAATCTCCACAGGAGCAAAGATTCGGACTCTCATGTAGGGATACACGCTCGTAAGCGAATCTTTGCTATCAAACGTTGCGTTGACTTGGAAATAGAAAGGAGGGGACTGCTGTCCGCTTTCGCTAACGCACTTGACAGTGCGTGTGGGTCGCTTGATGAGGTCCTTCCAGAACAGTCGCTCATCTGACCAGTCATATCCGAAGCCCTGATCGGGACGAACAACGATAGAATGGAGGTATGCTGATCCAACGGGTGCTGGTCGTGCATCGCCAGGCAAGATCTTCTCGATCTTCAACAAGTGGCCTTCTCCGGGACTGAAAATGCCCAGCTCCACGGGAATTTGGGTGTTGTTCTCGATAAGAAGTGGCGAACGGAATGTGATGTACTTGACATTATCTGGTCCAAGTTTGACTTCCACGAGTAGCCGGTGAAGAACATTTTCTTGCTTCGGCTTCAGGGCGTAGATAATCTCGCCCTCGCGAACGACAGGAATGCGGCTGATACTATCAAAGCCACTGCCTTCTAATTTGACACCAACCACTCCGCCGTGGCCTTCTGGTGTCAGCGTTTCACGGACAGCGGTGGAATCTTCAAATCGCCATGGCGATTCTTCGCCATCACTAAGTTTCGCCGCTGGACCTTCCCCTCCTGCGCTAACATCGGCCCAAACTCTGAGGTCAAATCCAGTGTAGTTGCGGATTCTGTATGGGGCATCAGCGCCTCTTGGCTTGGAAAGGACATCCTGAGATGTAGAGAGGAACTGGAAGGATTTGGATGCGAGTGCAATCGTGGCGGATGTGACTGTAAGCTCCATTGTCTTGTGCGAATACACATCGAAAGAGAAAACATCCGGGTTGATCTCCTTGGCCATGTGGAATCCCAACTGCCAGGGCTCAATCAACGGCTCCCAGGCCGACTTCGAGAAGTTGTACACATTCAAGAACGTTTCGAAGTTGGTATCGGCATTCAGTGTCGATGACCAGTCGCGCACATCGACGTTGAATCTCTTTACACTCCAATCGAGCAAAGGTAGATCGTGTAGGTCACCAATAAGAATGACTCTAACTCCGTCGATCTTGGCAGACATCTCTTCGCGTTTGAGGACAACTGTACTTTGTGGCGCGATTGTCTTATCCAGGTTTGCAACTCCTTGACTCAGGCGGCGGGCTCTCTTAGCAATAGTAGAGGACGTCTTACTAGCAGAGCGCCCTCTGGTTGTTTTTGTGTCCGTGATTTTCTTCGCCTCTCCGCTCTCGATCTGCTGGCCAACCTGAGCTCTCATTTCAGAGGCTTTGTTGACAATCTGGATTGCCATCAGGATATCACGCAGAGACAAGCGAAGAACAAGAGGTTCAAGGTGCACCTCGATAGAGGTCAAAGCAGATCCCTTATCTTGCGATCGGCTATCAATGGACATCTCAAGTGTGAAATCATCCAGAATGCGGAGTCGAGACGTCTCAAACTTATCCATGCGGCACAGGAACATGCCCACTTTTTGAATCTGCAGAGTCGATACATTTTGGTGGGAGATGAGAACTTCCTTAGTTCCAAGGACGATAGCTTCAGAGTGAGGAATGGCAGGGTTGGCTACCATGATCACTTGGGCATCGACAAGGTTCACACGGAATGATACGGTCATGGCCGCCGCTGTAGTATCGGCCGAGGAAGCCTCGGTTATAGCCTTGTCGGAACTTGCAGCAGTATCGGACCCTGATTCAGACTCCTCGGGTGATTCGCTCTCCTCCTCCACTGCCTCTACTGGTTCTTCAGAGGCAAATGCAGACTGGCTGAATGACTGCAAAGCAGACAGATAATCCAAAGCAAACATAATGCGAGGGCTATCAATAGTCAGCATCGCAATGAGATGCTTCTCTGGTCCCCCAGACATGGAGATGCTAGCCATGAACTGCTGCTGGACATCGTTGTTGATCAAAGACATGATGTTTCTGAACTTGTTTGAGTCCTGCTTGCGACTATCGCGGATGGAGAACGAATGGATGAGGAGCTCCGACTCCAATGAGCCATCTGTCAACATGCGCAGCTTGACTCGAGTGTCATTGAGAGAGAACTTGGACAAACTCGAGTCCTCTAGGCGACCGACGGGCTGGTCGTCGTTTGCTAGGATAAGCTCTAAGCCGACACTGTCGACCTTAAAGATCATATCAAGTCGGACCCAAGTCTCTTTGTTTTCACCGTCATCAGTGGGTGCTCCTCCCGGGCCATTTTGTGCCTGAACGGCCTTTGAAGTAGCCTCCCTCGTAGGTTCAGTCACCGACGAGGGTAAAGACTCCAGGGCCTCGAGCTCTTGCTGTTCTGAATCGGTGGCAAACGCACCCGGGATCGACTTTGACAACTCCAGCAAGAACTTGAGCTGGCTCTGGGAGATACGAAGGTTAATAGGAGATAAAGAACCCTCGATTTCCATGTCCGGGCGTGGATTGTTTGCTTGATGCTCCAGATAGCAGATGCTAAACTCCAGGTTCACCTTCTGGATCATCTCCAGCTCTTCGGATGTACCATCTTCGAAATGGAACTTGGAGGTAAGGCGAATATTGCGGACACCAGTGGAGATGACGTTGACAGCAGGGCTGTCCTTTGCTTCTTCCATGGGGACAAATTCATTCTTAGCGTAGATTTCACCGAGGTGAGCAGTGATTGTGTCTCGAGGGCGATCATCCGTCATAACGCGAGGGAACACTACAATGGGCGTCTTCACGATAATGTCAAGCCGCACACGTGAAGCATTCTCCTGAAGCTGGTTCGCCTGACTGGCAGCGGCTTGGCGAGCTGCATTGAAAATGGCTTGCATCTTGCCAAACTTGACAAGGAAGTTGATGATCTTCCGGTAAGGCTCCTCCAGGAAATTGATCTTGATTGAACCAGACCGTAGATAGACCTCGGAATCATAGCCGGGGTATGTGTCACTCTCGGGGTCGAAGGTCTCGTACTTGAAGTCCGCGAAATTATCTCCCTCAATGGTCAAAAGGCGTCGGATATCAGAGTCCTCCGCGGCACCCAGGTTGACATCGTCAACCAGAGTCAGGCTGCCTATCCGAGACTGGATGAGCATTGAGCTGCCCACGAGGAAAATACCGACATCGGCAGTGTTCAAACTCAAGGTTGCCAAGCGGACTCCATCATTGTTGAGGATGAGAGCAATACTCTTAAGATTAGCCCTGATGCGAATCTTTCCAGCTTGCTCGGGCGTTTCTTCCACACTGGGTGTTCCTTCAATGGCCTTGTCTGTTTCTGGGTTGGCTTCAGTCGGTTGTTGAGGATTTGTGAATGTAATGAGGATAAAGTCCAGAAGCGTGAGCAGTGTTTTCCTTGTCACGACCAGATTGATAGTCGAGACTGATATGTCAAGGTTCATGGCAACCCCTTCATAAGTTGAGTCTAACTCGGGGGACTCGGGTTTGACCCGTACCATCTTCAGCTGGAACAGGTCCTTGTCTTCGTCGGCATCAAAGCCTTTAGAAGAGATGATTCTCTTGAATTCAGAAACCGGATTCTCTTCGATGTAATCATCCACACTCAAGGACTTCAGAATGACTTCAGCGACCATGTCATAGGGACGCATGTAAAAGTCCAGCGCAAATCCTTCAGCAACTAGTTCAACTAGCAACTGATCCCGCTGTGGGTCATGGGGGTCAGCACGGAAGAGTGAGCCACGGAGACGCCCAACAGTGAATTTGAATTCGAAGTCTCGGCGATGGATGTTAGTCGGTGTATCCACACTCTTCTTCGCCTGTTCGCTGTCTACTTCAGACTCTTCCTCTTCGTCGTCAACAACGGGAAGGTCGCGTTGGACTGATGGCTGGAAGGATGCTGATCTGGCTCGTGTGGCTATGGCTGCTTCTTCCTTGGCTGCTGCTGCAGTAACTGGATCAGAGGCAGAGTTTTCCGTGTCGAATTGCGGAATTGCAATATCAATCAATTTCATCAGGCCCTTGTATTTGGTGTCTGACATTGATGCGTGAAGCTCTGGCAGATGTCCAGAGATGCGTGTTCGAGTAAGCTGTGTCACGCTCGGTACGATACACATCTCCAGGGCAAAATCAACATTGATGCGGTCGATGATGTGGAAATTCCTAGACTCAACATTGGTGTTGAGCTGCGCTTTGGTTGCTTCAACGCCAGGTCCGATGAGGACTTGGGTGGAGTCCAGTTTGATGAGGAAGCGATCGTACAACAGGTGCTCTAGTTGCTTGTAATCTTCCTCCTCGTACTGTCGTTTCTGCTTGGACTGGAGATCTCGCATCGCTTGACGGTCGACCAACTCGCTGTTGACACTGGCATGACCGGCGTCGACAATCAAGCAAAGTGAACTTGGTTGTGTGATACTTTCTGGGACAATAATCAAGGGCGCGTGAATATCGAATTGTGCATCGACCTTCTTGTGCTCTTGCAAGGCAAACTCGAGACCGGCCCGGGTTTGCTGCCGCAGTCCTTCAACTGTGGCACCTGCGGTGTCCAAGAGAGCACCAATCGACTCCATGTGTCGCTCGGGTGGCTCAAAGAACTGGACAATTCCCACAAGGAATCGAGGGTTGTAAATGACCTCAATACTCTTCAGCTTCACCTTCACCGCTGTATCTGCATCACTTTCGAGCGGGTTCTTCTCTAGCTGTAGATGGAACAAGCTGTCCTCATCCTGAAGATCGTCTGCGCTGGTTTGTGAGACAATATCGTCATCGTCCTCGGTTAGCTCCTGAACCTTTGTAGATTCAGGGGGAGAATCCTTGACCTTGACGATCTGGGGATAAAGAGTGCCGGCAGTAGTGCCATCATACATCTTCAGCCCTCCAAGATCAAGATCAAGGAGGTAAGAATCATGGCGTTGAAGTGCCTTGGCTCGGAAATTGTCAAATACTAGCTTCATGACCTCATTTGCCGACCCGTGAGGGTCCTGGATTAGAGTGAAGCTACCAGCTCGAAGACTCCAATTGACCTGGAGCTTAACCCATTCCCGGGGCACATCTACACTCTCGCTAATTGCTTTCTTTTCATCCCAGTCAATGGCGTTATACAACTCTTGTCGCTGTTCTTCAGTCATGGTGGTCTCTTCGGACTCCTCTTTCTTGGCGCCCCAGAGCCAGGAAGACCATGATTGTTGTTCTGCGGGCTTTTTGACCCCAACATTTTCTTTTCGCAGCTGGTTTCTTGCAAGTGAGCGCCAGAATCGAATATCCTCGTAGCTGAGTTTTGCTTCCAGTCTCTGCATTTCCTTGGTTTCTTCGGGCGTGAAAGGTTCTTCCTTCTTCGTTTTCTTGAACAAGGCAATGTACGCGATGCGGTCATCTCTGCGCTCCTTGATATAGCCCCAGGTCCAGCGTCTGTTTCGTTCATGGATCTTGCTAAGAACGGCTTCTCCTGCGAACCTCATCCACGCCCGGGGGTCTTCCTTTGGTGAGGACTTGGGCTGGATTTTTTTATGTTCCTGATGGCGAATGAAATAGTGGAACAGATCCACCAGCATCAACGCGTCGCGATATTGTTTGTCATCAAGGACGAAGCCGAGCTCATCGAAGAGCAACCGTGCTTTGATTGCCGGTCGATCATATGTGCCCGACTTATCCATCTCCAGTCCAGCACGGCCACTGACGGGACGCAGCATGAATTGGTTTCCTTCGTCTGCATCAATCGCAGTTTTCAATTTTTCCATCAACTCAGCACGGCCGATTCCCTGTGCGTCTGCGCCTATATCAGAGCCTCGCCCGGTTCCAAGCAGTGTGGCGTCCGTATTCCAATAAGCCGAGAGAGCACCGAGGACGGCCAGTTTATGCGTGACACTGGAGTCGGACTGGATGAAAGTTGGATTCCATTCCCCGTCTGTACTGACGGCACTCAATTCCTTGAGTGTCACGCCAACAGCAAATGGATGCCCAGGTGATGCGATAGAGTCTTCGTAGCGGAAATGCACATTCTTGATAGAAATCTGCAGGTTGTCCACCACGGCTGTGATCATACTCTGTGTGAAGCTTTGGTTCCGGCGCTGTTCCTCTTGGCTCATGCCTTCCGCATTGCGCTCGCGCAAAATCTCAGCGCTCTCGATCCGTTCCATCTTCAGCGCATTCGCTCTCTTTTCTTCCTCTTCCGGGTCGTAATCCGCATCTTCTCTGGGTGCCGCGAGTAGGAAGACATCTTCAATGTCGACTTTCACCGGTTTGCCTCGTAGATTTGACCATGGGATAGATAGTGTGAGCTCTCCGAGATGGCCTTCGACAACGTTCAGAGGGAGGCGTAGCTGATCGAGCGCTTCGCGGCGCAGTTCAAGGTTCCGGAGCTTGACATCGCCTGACCAGATTCCGATGTTGAGCTGGGTCGCATCGAAATTCTTGACGTATATTCCCAGGAACCGGTTAAGCAGGTTAGCAACCACACCCTCCAACATTGCTGCGGCGTGCAGCCGTAGACCGGGCCTGGTGGTTGGGCTCTATGGCCAGGACGGATTTCAGTGGGTCGGAGATTCGATGATAGTCTGTAATTGAACGCAGTTGACAAGTCAGTGGCGATCCAAGTGATAAGTAAAGAACGGAGCTTCTTCATTGAACGGGCTCTTACACAATATAAGGGCTGCTTTCAAGAACCCTGGGTAATAGGGGACATCCAAGCCATCCAACTGAGCGGGCTGGGAGCACGCGCGATACCGAGGTGGAACTTTTCCCCTCCAAGGAGAGCGGAAATCGGTTAAGATGACTAGGTGTCAGATCAAGGAAGGATTGTTAGGAAATTAAAAGCGCTAAATTGAGAGAGAACGAAGTTGGGTATTCAAGCCCAAGTTAATGACCCTGATTGCGTGGATCAAGAGAGGTGATATCTGTTACGCAAGTTGTATGATGGGATGTACTCGGTACAAACGGGGTACAGCATCATACGCCAGGGCGGGTATCATTTCCGCTACCACCCAGGTATTTGAAAGGTACAGAGTACTTGAGCTACGATACACTTGGCACTACGTGGGTAGTTGGGGGCCAGTGGTAAGTTATTTGATTGTTTTCGTTATCAAGGCCATTTAAGCACGAGGCGGTGCACTGAGAACCATCCCCCCTGCAAGATACTGTACCGTACTGGTGGATACACAGTTGTTTACCCCAGGAGTGACGTAGCCAACTTTTGGTTAGGGCAGCAGCCCCGGAACCAGGCTGAATGTTGGATACTTGATGCCTGAGGCAAACACATTCACAGCCTGAGGCCAAAATATCTGCATCGAGCTACAATTTGCAGTTCGGGTCGCTACGGTCCGCCCGAATGCAGACCACACCTCATCACTCGGTCACTTCATTTCTGGATATTCTTATTTGTTCCCTCCCGGAAAGCCCACGCCGTCGACTTCGTGATCAAGTCATTTTCCGGGTGTATACCCTTAATCTCCACTCTTCTACTTCTGTCCAGCTTTTTAAAAGGCCAATTGGGTGAGTTGACACTGCTGTCCGGCCGTACCCGAGGCTTTTCTTTCCTCCGACTTGCTAACCCGACGACAACGAAAAGCTGTATATCTTCCCACCATGTACCGCAACGCCACCGCCCGCTCTGCGCTCCGCGCATTCTCGAGCTCCAATGCCTCCGTGGCTCGCTCCGCTCTGGGCAACCAGATCTGCAAGGCCCAGATGACCTCGTCTGCCCGCAATCTGCTCCGTCCCTCCGTCTCGCCGAGCTTCGCGCTCGCCGCTCACAAGCCTGTTACCACCGCTCTTGTGCGCTACTCGTCTTCTTCAGCTAAGGTAAGAGAGGGCACATGGCTTGTGATTTGCGCAAAAGGCACTCAATGGCTAATTGCCGATACGATAGCACGATGAAGATGATATTGATGTTATGGCGGGTATGAAGTCCGAGGCGGTACGTATCTCCATTCGACTGTGTAGCTGGGTCTGCATATGCTAATTGCGCATCGCCAATATATAGAAAGTTATCAAGGAGACCTTCAGCCTGGCTGGTGTCCCCAAGGAGGCCCTCTACCTCGGTATGGCTGGTGTCGTCCCCTACCTGGCCACCTCCATGCAGACCGTCTTCCTCTCCTACGAGATCAACCGCGCCGCTGCTCTTGGTGACGGTCTGATCTTCTCCGGCCAGAGCGCTGAGCTGATGCTCCACATGCTCGAGCCCATCCAGATCGGCTACGGTGCCGTTGTGAGTAATCCCGAGTCTAGTCTCTTTTGAGTAATTGGTTACAAGTTTGCTACCAGTTTGCTAATCACCGTTTATGGTTAGATCCTTTCTTTCCTCGGTGCCGTCCACTGGGGTCTTGAGTGGGCTGGATACGGCGGCAAGTTCGGTTACCGCCGCTACGCTGCCGGTGTGATCGCCCCCGCTGTGGCCTGGCCTACTCTGCTGTTCCCCGTTGAGTACGCTCTGATCAGCCAGTTCCTCGCTTTCACCTTCCTGTACTACAACGATGCCCGTGCTGCCGCCGCTGGCCGTGCTCCTCACTGGTACGGCATGTACCGTTTCGTGCTGACCTTCGTCGTCGGTGCCTCCATCGTGGCTACCCTGATCGGCCGTGAGCAGATCCAGCAGACCCTTACCTCCGAGCACAGCATCAAGGACAAGATCAATGCTCTGATCTTCCTGCAGAAGAAGGAGAAGGAGGAGGCCGAGGCTCGCCGTCGCAGCGAGATCGAGGATTCCGAGTAAATTTGCCTTTTGACAAGGCGGGCGTCATCCCCCCGAGGGTGATCTCGATGTTTGCATTACCCGTGATTTCCTGTAGAATATACACAGAACGCAGTAGGGCGGCCACTGAAATTTTTCTTTTGTTTAATTGAAGTGTCAATAGTTGGAGACACCGGAGTGTTCTCGTCCAAGTAGCAACCAATTTTTTATTTTTTTTTGTTATTAAAAAAGAATGTAACCGTTCAGCAACGAGTGGGGGGAGTAGATATAAGCGCTACGGGTGTACAAGGGTAGTGGTATCCATGGATGTATACTCCGTAGTGGGCTCCCGCATTAAATTTTATTTTTGCGGAAAACACGGATTCCAAAAAGCTACACACGTGCTTGGCATCAAATCTGATTTAGAGCTGCAAGATTAGGTACCTAAAATATCCCAATAGTTACCTAGGTACAACACAACACACATCCATGGATCTATATATGTAGGTAAAGGGGGAATTGGTAATCGGCATCTTGGTCACACGGGTTGCCGCAGATCGGAGTCGAGGGGTATTCAAAGGGGGTAACGGGACAATTATAATGCACTAGGGCGGGTCGATCCTCTTGGAGTTGTCACGGGGTGCCGAAAATATTGACTAAAGATCTCACTATGGAAGGAACTAGCTGAAACGCACCTGAATAAATGTGATAATATGGGAAAAAAAGAGGGTACTTTTGCCAAAGATTGCATGGGATATCTTTTGAAAACGGTTCCCAGGGAAGGTAAAGCGAGACCTGCATGCGAGGTACACATAGTAACGTCCGATGGCGCCAGAAAACATGCTGGAATCCACCTAGATCGGCCTTTTTGTGTCTTTTTTTTTTCTTTTTTCTTTTTTGCTTATTTTTTCCTAATTTTTTTCTAGTTTTTTTCTTTTTTTCTTTTCGTCTGTTCTAAGTTATAGTGTTGTACGGAGTACTTGCCTCGCACGTCCATTGTCCCTGGCAGGTTTGACAAGATCCTCCCCCTCTCTCCACGTCTTTCGATAATGACCTCTAATAGGGCAGTTAAGCCGGTTAACAAGACCGGTTCTCCATGGGAAAGAACCTAGTACTGGAGACGTCATCTTTCCCGGGGGTTGATATTATATAACTAGTTAGGGATTTTGACTATTCTGTATCAAGCATAAATGCCAATGTGCTAATGCTGGAGACAAGGATCTTGATCAATAAGAATGAGACCCGGGAAGTAGGGAGTCAAGATCATAGGCAGTTCCCCGGAGGGGAGGGGGGGGGGGGGGGGGGGGGTTGATGCGCTCGAATGTTCTTGGCCTCGACTAGAGCCCGTTCTCCAGGAATGGGGATTCCCCATTCCTTATTTTTTGTTCTTCTTTCCCCCATAGGCTATATCGCTAAAAGAAAATCATTAATTATTCCCGATAGTCGGATTTTCTCCATGAATAGGAATGATTCAACTAATCTGCAAAGAATGTAGACTAATAAAAAAAGGGGGTTCTAGAACGACTAAAGGGACCGCAGGGGAAAAATGGACCGTGTCATGTGTACGATCGACGGGGCTTGTGGAGTGCCCAGGCTTGGAGAGACGGGGTTGGAGAGTAAGTAGTGTATGTGGTATATGGTATAAGGTATAAGGTAGATGGGATATAGGATAGATAGTGAATGGAATAGAGAATATATTAACTATGAAGTATATAAAGATATAGACTCTGGAGTATACAGAATTCGATCCATGATTTCAAATGTCTATTCCAAGTGTATAGTTTTCTCCTCCGTACCTAGGTCACTCATAAAAATATCATAAAAAGGGAAATAGTGGGGGAGGTGACGAGGTCTTCTGATCAGAAAAAAATCCCCCGAACCGGATTTCTCATTTCCCCCACCCCACCTGGGCTTTTTCTAAGAGAGTCCACCCCTTTGGATAAAGAGCCCTGCCCTGGTTCTGTTCTTCTGTGAGATCTTCGTTCTTGTTTCTCCCGTTTTCCCTCCTGCTTATCCCACCCTTATACTTATATTCTTATACATACTCGACCTCAACATTTCAACAACCTCAACCTCTCTCCCCCCCTCTCCCATTCGAACGATTTCTACATTTCACCTTTTTTTTTCCATCCTTTTTTTTTTTTATAACGGTGAAAAAAAAGGACTGCCATATTTCACCTTTTATACCCGGCCACTTCTCTGATACGTCACGCTCCACTTTTCTGCCACGGGAGCTGGTCCCCGTATCCCAACACCGCCACCTCGTAGTTCTCTTCCCCCCTCCGTCATTCCCCTCTTTAAATCCTGGAGGACAGTAAAATCGGTCTCTCTCTCTTAATATCTTTTTGTTTTCTCTACACATTTTGGAAAATGCGCAACCCATTCGATTTGGACTTTGAGAGTCTTGACGGAGACTCCGAACCCGCCCAGGATTTCGAGCTCCCCGAACAGCATGTGCACCAGCATGTGGAGGACAAACAACGGGAACAACTGAACCTCAACTATCGTCCAAAGCAAAGAGACGATGGAGACCGTTCTTTGTTGCAGGATGAGGACGAGGATGAAATGAAGAGTCGATTCATTGGTACCATTGATCAGGGTACAACGAGTACACGATTCATCATTTTCGACTGCACGGGCGTGCCTGTCGCCAAATATCAAACTGAATTCCACCAGATTCATGAACACCCAGGGTAGGTGTTAAAACCCCTCCCTTTGCAATCCCGAACTCAATATTAATTGCCCCGCACCCCCACAGATGGCACGAACAAGACCCTTACGAATTGGTTGAATCGGTCTATATCTGTATCGAAGAGGCCATGAAATCCTTCCTTGCCCTCGGCTACTCCACCTCCGACATCGAAGCCATTGGTATCACCAGTCAAAGAGAAACCGCCTTGGTCTGGGACTGGGAGACCGGCGAGCCCCTGCACAACGCAATCACGTGGACCGATACCCGTACCGTCAACCTGGTACGGGAACTGAAGGAAAGGCCCGGCGCCGACGAACTCCGTAATATTTGCGGCCTACCCCTATCTACATACCCCTCGTCTGTCACACTACGGTGGATGCTCGACCATCTGCCCGATGTCAAGTCGGCTTATGATGATGGCCGGGCTGCATTCGGAACCGTCGACAGCTGGCTTATCTACAACCTCAACGGTGGTCCTCAGAACAAGCGTCTGGTTACGGATGTGACCAATGCCTCACGAACCATGTTCATGAACCTCGAAACCCTCCAATACGACGATCGCCTCTTAAAGTTCTTTGACATTGACCCGACCAAGATCCGTCTACCGGAGATTCTTCCCTCAGCCGATCCCGAGGGTTTCGGTAAAGTTGCCGAAGGGCCACTGGAGGGTGTTCCCATTACCAGTTGTCTGGGTGACCAGGCTTCGGCCTTGGTCGGCCACTGTGCCTTTACTCCGGGAATGGCAAAGAACACTTACGGCACCGGATGCTTCCTTCTTTACAACGTGGGCGAGAAACCGGTCATCTCCAAGCACGGTCTCTTGGGCACAGTCGGTTTCCAATTAGGGCGAGACCGCAAGGCCGTCTACGCACTGGAAGGAAGTGTGGCCGTGGCGGGCAGTGGTGTCTCTTTCCTAATGAATAACCTCGGCTTCTTCCGCGACTCCCGTAAGGTCAGCGATTTGGCCGCTAGCGTGCCGGATAACGGAGGCTGCATTTTCGTCACTGCGTTCAGTGGTCTCTTTGCTCCTTACTGGATCGATGATGCCCAGGGAACTATCTGTAAGTCTCGAACACGGTGCTTCGCCTTGCAGAACCTTAATCGCTAACATCTACTAGGGGGAATCACCGCCCATACACAAAAGGGACACATCGCCCGTGCAACCATGGAAGCGGCCTGTTTCCAAACCAAAGCTATTCTCGACGCCATGGCAATGGACAGCGGCAAGGGCTTGACAGAACTGGCTGTTGACGGCGGCATGAGTAACTCCGACGTTTGCATGCAGGTACGTTCCAATGTTCCCCTTCCTAATGTCCCCAGATCATCTCGCTAACTGTTACCTTTGTATTAGACCCAAGCCGATATTATTCAAATCCCCGTTGAACGTCCTTCAATGCACGAAACCACTGCCCTCGGCGCCGCCATCGCCGCCGGCTTCGCCATCAACATTTGGAAAGATTTCTCCGAACTTAAGCATATGAACCGCGCCAACCGAGCCTCGTTCACCCCCACGATGTCCGTCAAAGCCAGCGGCCGCATGTATAAAAAGTGGTCCAAGGCCGTGGAGATGTCACGTGGCTGGATGGCCGACGAGGACAGAGAGGAACACAATGACGACGAATAAACAACCTTTTATACATATTCCTTTTGAGATGACCGCAACCGGTTCATCGACCCCGCGGCCCAATTTGTGCATCTCATCCTATGCACGATACATACACACGCGCAAGAAGCAAGAGACAGAGAGGAGGGGCTTACATGAAGATCACATCAACCGGCTATCGCACATATCCTCTCTTGGATACCCGGATTGTGTTTTTTTTTTTCTCGGGGGGACATTTGGACACGCGTTTCCATTTATACATATAGAGAATTCCCACAGACTAGAAAGTCCGTCCTAATAGGCGTCTGCCAACGCCCGTGTCCCCCTTCATCATGACCCTTATGACGGGAGTCGTTTGTTCCAGAAGATGAGCTGGGGATTTACCTTTTTTTTTTTTTTGCTGTTGGCCAGTTTCCTCTTCTGGGATGAGCTCGACTTAGCACTTGTGTATATACAAACCGTTTTGAAATGAAGAAAAAAAATTCTAAATGTCATCTTTACCACTCAACAGTACAACCTAAAGCTACTGTCTGCGTTCTCGCAGAATCCAAATACGCAATATCAAACTCAGATCACAACATTCCCACTGTATATCATCTCTCCAAAAACCAGTATTCATCACATAGTGTACCGAACAAAAACCATGACATCATGACGGTGGAGAAGCTTCAAATCAAGGTTGAAGTGATTTATGCAGTTCCTGGGTGATGCCGTGGTGAAGTCATCATCCCCACAGAGCCAAACTTGGGGATTTTAGGGTTTGCTATTTTTGGATCTGGTGCCTCGGGGAATATATACGGTCTAATCTATATCCATATTGTACACGAAATAAACAATCCGATCACTGTTTACTTCAAATCCCGAGTAGATTGTTTATAAAGCATACAACCTAATCAATATATTCCACGCATACCACCTCCTAGGCTACATAATCTCATTTCCGCAATTACTTGACACTATCTTACACAGACTAGCTAATGTAGTACATCCATCCATCCCATAAATCACCTCAGTCAAATCCAAAACGGTCCTTTCAGACCACCATCGGGATCATATCGCCGCTTCATCTCCTGTAGCTTCTCAAAATTCTCGGCATATATCTTGATCCCCTTGTCAGTTTTCCATTCAATCGAGGAGAACCAATTTTGCTCACCTTTCTCGGATCATTGAACTCCTCAAGCGAATGAGTGAAATATTGCAATTCACTTCGTTCGTCCTGTCCACATATAAAAGACGGTGCCTCTCTAATCTCCCTATATGCCAACTCTCTGCTTTCTCCAAGATGACATGGGGCACCAGTCCCAATTTGCAGAATAGACTGACCGCGCGTGCCCGGCCAGGCTCGTAGCGTCGGATCCACTGAATGAAAAGCTGGCTAGAACAATGGAATAGAGCCATGTCAGCAACGCAGTTTCCTGTTTAGAAAAGTTAATCTAGGATTACACCTTACATACCTTTTGCATAAATTCAATCAAGAGATAAGTCCCTCCAAGAGAAAGAGATGGGTCCTTCAGAGTCAAGTTCTCAATCCAGTGCCACGCCTTGGAAATGAGTTCTTCATCGACGTGGGAAATGATAAGACAAGACTGGAAGTTTGCGGTTTTTCCCTTAGCAGCTTCGAGGCCATCTTGGTTTTTGATTTCAGCTCATTCAGCTCATTCATATCACAATATCAGTCATTTAGATGCGCTTACCCCAAATTTGGTTGCACTGTTGCAGTGTCATAGAGCCTGTGTTATCAATGGCACCTTCAATATCCAAAGCCCACCGGAATCCCTCTGTACCTCTCCCGTGTGTTTCTCCATGTGCATCAAAGACATGAAGACCAATACCCGGGTTTGGAGCATCCCCAACATAATGACCTTGTCCAAGGTCAAGGGGGAAAATGTGCATTGCCATCTTGGGATCGTTGCATTCTGCGGTAAATCTTCCAATGGCCTTGGCGACGACAGAAAATGCCGACCTTGGATAGGATATTTGGCCAGAATAGATTTTGTCCGGGTAGCGGTGAACTCGTAGTATGACCTCTACCAACACTGTATATATGGAAGGTCAGCAGATAAGTTTGTATGCCAATGCCCGTGAAAGCTTAGCCTAACCTCCAAAACTACCACCGCCACCTCTCAGTGCCCAAAGTAATTCCGGCTCAGTGGACGCCCACAAAATCCTACCGTCCGTCAAGACGACCTTTGCATCTAGCATATTCTGTGGGTCAGCAGCAAGGCCTTTTTCAGAAGATAGCCAAGATATCCCGCCTGAGAGGATGGAGCCGCCGACGCCGACGTATGTGCAACGAGCACCAACCACTGCGATGTTCTATTTAGCCTTTTGCACACTATGTATACCGGAAAAAGAAAAACCAGACGTACCAGCATGACCAGGGGCATTTTCCTCGACTTTTCGATCAATTTCTCCCCAGGTTTGTCCTGCGCCAATAACCACAGTCTGGTCTTCTGCGTTGTATTCGAATTTATCAAAAGCAGACAATGAGATCAGTACATCGCTGGCAGATGAGGACCCTACCCCGGTGCTTCGGACCGCCCAATCCAGATCAGAATGAGTTAAGAAAAAAAGCAAATCTCCCAGAGACGAAGGCGTGCAGGGTCGAGCGATGATCTTGGGCTTCAGATCTTTCTGGGCTGCCCAAGTGCAACTCTCTCTTTGATAAAGCGGAGAGGCTGGAAATATCATTTCCGAGGAAGAAAGTGGAAGTTGATCAAAATTCCGAGACATTTTTCATAGAATCGGGGATTATGAAATGGAAACGATGGAACTCATGTAAGTCCCAAGAGATATTTATTTTCAATGATATGACGGCAAAGCGTTCGTAGATACATTACGTCATGAATCCATAGACTACAAGCATCCATATAAATAAGCTTAGATATAACGTGGGGAAGTCCCCGCCAATAGGCACCCGCAATGGGAAGGCGCCGGCTAATCCGAATGTTTAACTGTCAGCGCCACCCGTCCTCCCTTTCATCCAGCGCAACACTATAGAGCTCCTCCCCACGCTCTTTGCGCTTGACCCAACGCTCGACCTCCTGATCCTTCATCTGATCCGCCATCTCCAGAACTGCCACTGTGTCCTTCGAGTACACCTGTGAAACTACCTGCCAGTGATTCCCTAACAAAGAATGGCGCGTGTATCGCGCAAACAGCCCCACGACAATGGCCATCACCACCTAGTGGCTAAATAACAGCCCCATTCCTACCCCAAACCCTGTCCATTGAGTGGGAATCAGCGCCGCGTGCGAGAAGGCAGTCTCAGCACGCTCGGTTCCATTGAGTCGCAGCAACTTATCGTAATAGACCATCTGGGTGAAAAGCGTGAGGAGCGTCTGCAAGGCCACAGCAGGGCTTTTCGTCTGCTCTAACGTGTCCTGGAAAAGACTGGTATACACCTCATGCGCGATGTAGATACCGGGGGGCGAGTCCCGGGACAGTATAATACCCGGGTCAACCATTATTGTGCCCTCGTTCTGCATTCTTATTAAGATCTGAGCAAGGGCTCCCTTGAAGTTCCATGCATTGGAAGCGCGAAAAGACCGGGATCTGACCGGCTTTGTGTCGGAGCCATTCAAAATGGAGGCGGGGATCACCGGATCGGAGAACAAGGGTTGCCAATCCGAGCGGGGGCCGAGAGCGAGTACGCCCCGGTGGTTTAGTGGCTGCCGGGGCCGGACTGCACCCAGCTGGGTACGCATACTTTCGGTGTCGTAGCGCCGCATGGGTTGGTCCCAGGACATAGTGGGCTCAGATCCCTCCCAGTTGCTGTGTATGCCCGCGGTGAACGTATCTACTCCGAGATTTGCCATGCAGGTTGTCACTCGAACCATAGAGTCATCGGTTCCGTTTCCGACCATCACCCAGGCACTACTATTGGTGTCGTTATTCCCGATGAGGCGGACCTCCTCCGTCCCGTTATTGGGGACACCCGCCGAGACGACGTCTAAAAGCATAAACATTGTGGATGCCTGTAAGTAGCCGGGAATCATGCTCCCATTGTAGGCTATAGGTCTGGGTGTCACTAGAGGGTCTTCAACCAAGACCTTCCACTCCATGCCATAATCCGGCCAACATAAGCTCGTTAGTCCTTGCTCCTGGTTAGGTATCGACATCGAGGTAGCCAACGCACACGTAAATGGCAGGTAGGGCTGACTCTCCGTGCTCTGTAGTATCGGATACGTACCGTTAGCGATAGCGATCTGCCCGGAGAGACGTGGGAAAGTTGGGCTGAGCGCGTCGAGGCGAAGGTCACGTAGTGTAGGTTGCACACAGACAACCCGTTGATCGCTTATTGGGACTGGGCCCCGGAAATGGCGTAGTGATTTTCGTTGTGCCGCCTCTAGATAGGGTAGGAAGGCGCGATATGTGTGACCCGTATCGTCGTACTTGGGCCCAGCTATAGGCGGTTCTGATTGCTCGGCAAACGTCCAGCCGGCCACCGGAGGCATCGACCACCACGGACCAAGGAAAGGATCTCTGGTATAATTTAACAGTCGGATATTCGTTGCGTTGCTGGTTTGTGTATATGTGCCATTCCCAAAGTCGGCCACGAGAAGAGTGGAAAGGAACTGCGCAGCTATGGTTACCGAGACTTCAAGTACAATAAGGGTCACGACCAGGACCGAGAGGCCAGTTCCGCGTAACGGCAGACTCGGGGTCCATAGCAAGTTAGTCGGGCTCCCACTTAGAACCCGCACGGTAGAATAGAATGGCCCGTCCACCAGTGGAGAGCCGACGCGCTCCAGAATAATGCCCGCAAACATCGCGGTCGCCACACTAGCCTAGGTCGTGCCATAGCAGGTTGTGTCATGGGAGGTCGGCAGTGGCATGAAATATCAAAAAGGCACCTAACAGGGTACTAGAAGAAGAAGGATAGTCACATTGGGTGTATTAAACAATAGTGGCCCAGGTAGATGCCAAGCCTTCCCATAGCCTTGCCCAGGTGCCTTGTGCTGCTCTAGCTCGCAGTACTTTCTTTGGGGGGCTAAAGAGGGCGATCAGGCGCGTGATGGGTTGGAAGCACTCCAAAGTACTCCGTTCTGCATGTCTGATCCTCGACAGTTAACCGGTTACCTGCTGTTGCATTTGCCAATACAAACACTAACTTACGCAGAGGTCTGGCTGAGACACCGCATAGAGCCCGCACTGAGCAGAGAGGCGAACAACGTCCGACAAATCAAGTCACGGGGATAGTGAGAGTGGATTGACCACATGTACATATCTAGGTATGTACATACCACACCCGGCAGACTAGCTGGCTTAGCCCCCACAGCCATTGCTGACCGTGTTTATAAATGACCTTCTTTTCGAGCTGGCAGTGGCCCTGTTACAGCGAGAACTAATGCCTATTCATGAGGGAAAAATCTGGTCAAATCTCTATGAAGTGCAGCTTCACCCGTCTGCGTTCTGTCAGTCTTTTGACCGCTTATAGAAAGTTAGGACTAAAAAGCAAGGGGTAAGCGCTACCTAGGTAGAACGAAAAGGGAAAGCACGGCCTGAAACCCGATGCTCACTTCGTAACATACATTTGTAGGTGCCGCCGCTTTATAAGGGCGCTTAGGGCCCTGCTCACTAACATGTCGCTCTATAAAGATAGCGAAATCTCCTATGGAGATAAAAATTTCACAATGACCCCTTCACATCAGTCGTAAATCCGTGCTGCATAAGAAACTCGTTGAGCTCCTTATCCTCTTTCTCCAAATCCAAATCTCCACTTTCAGGTAACAAGTAGTAAACCATCATGCCGAGGATAGCGACGCCACCAGCCAAGTAAAAGGTAGAGCTGTTGCCAGCACGGTCCTGTAGGGGGGTAAAGCACTGAGTGCCAACAGCAGCACCCGTTCTACCAAAGGCTGTCGCGACACCATATCCCATGGACCGCATGGCAGTGGGGAAAGACTCAGAAGATATAAGCCCAATGGTAGCACCGGGTCCCATATGGCCAAAAGCTTGCAACAGACCATACAGGACAACGAAGGCGGCAATGTTCTGAGAAAGCTTCGAGTATGTGCCACCGATAACAAAACCAAGCACAACATATCCAGCGAAGCCCAAAATTCCCGTCCAGCGACGTCCAATTGCATTGGTAAGCCAAGCCCCCAACACAACGCCGGGAACTGGCAAGACTGCCAAAATGACCTGCCAAATAGCAGTTGTTCGGACATTGTGATCTGTGACCAGGGAGGAGATGATCGTGCTGGACATGATGCTGTTGGGGAAATTGATGAAATCATACAAAAAGAATGCCAGCGATGTAGTCAATAGCCTCCACCAATAACGCCGTGCAAGAAGGAGGCAAAGGCGCCAGGACTTCGGCTGCCGCTTGAAATTGGAATAGTGGAACAGAGACGAGTCCACCATGAACAGTCTCAAGACTATAATTGAGACTGGGAGGAGAGTGGCAATGGAGTAAATGGCGTGGAAGGCGATAACAAGGTTGTTATCCGTGGCAATGAGTGTGATCAAATAGATGATCATCAAAATTGGGCCCGCGGTTGTGGCCATCAAAGTTGTAAAGGACACAAACATCGGTCCTCTGTATTTGCGCATGATCTAAAAGCAATCCATGAGAATAGATCCAAAGTGAGGGAACGGCTAAATGCTTACCCAGTCTGATTCTTCAATGCCAGCAGCGGCACTAGGAGGGTATTCACCTCCAACACCAAACCCAGCAATTCCACGAACTACAACAAAATACCACAGCATATTGCTTGAGGGATGCACCTGTAGAGCCAGTGCTGCCATCAAGGTACCGATTGCGACCAGGGAGGACGTGAAGAGCAATCCAGCGCGCCGTGAAAACATATCAGAAGTGTATCCGAAAACAACCACACCAAGGATCGCTCCGACGATGACTGAGTTGCTCATGCGAGTTTTCATCTCGGAAGAAAATTCATCGGCTCCAAGTACCTGCTTGAAAATAACATTTGTAGGATTGGCAAGGGTGTTTTGGAAGCCATCGCTAAAGTTGGCGATGTACTGGGGAGAGTTAGTAGGTGAAGCTCAAGTGGGTTGATTATTAGACTCACACAACTGATTATGGTGATATTACTCTGCCATCTGCTTGGACGATATGAATGTGTCACTTCCTCAACATCCCGACTGACAACAGTGTTGGCATTTTTCGTCTCATCTTGTGGGGGGTTGGAGGGTGTCCCACTTTCAGTGGCCGCCATCTTTCAATTTATGAGGGGTATAATAATCAATGCTTTCACACCACTTGAATGCAAAAGGAAACATGCCGATCTTTATAGTTGATGCTGCCGATCATAGAAGATGAAACAGATCTTCGGTCAACGTCCGAATCTAGATCTTTTTGGATATTTTCCGCGGAGATAAGCATTGTGGATTTGTGTCAAGCTTTGATAAGATCGTGATAGTATACTTGGCGTGAATGACATTTTGGTACTTCGGTGGGCGAGTCATTCGGCTTATGTAACAGTTTTGCGCAACCTTCCTTAGAACTCACCCGACCTTAAATCCGGTGTACATGTATATGGCCGTGGAGCTCTGTTCTTGATAATGGACCATCGTTGCCTACTACATTGGCAACGATTGAATCAACCGATAGATTGTGACATACCACGTACAATGTACAGGGAATATGTACAGAGATCAATTCCAGCTTCAATGTATTGCACACGCAGTGAAACGGCGAACTGATAACCAGAGTCAACTAGAGTCGATCTGACTGAGACATGATATTGAAAAGAGGGAACCAAGGAAATATGGTATTTTCAATAGACGCCCGAATGATGGCGGGATGCACAATGGAGACGAAAAACTGGGTAGGTGGGTGTGTCTGTAGAGCCAGCAAGAAAATAAGACATGAAAATGAAAAAGGGAGATTACAGAATGTGTAGAGGTGAGCTTATTCATTGACCGTGGGTGCTCTTCCTGCCGCGGCAGACGGGCTGAGATTGGTCGACTGCAAGGCTTCGGGAAGCTTCAGCGGCGCAACAGGGGAGGACTTCAGTTTGCTGATCTTCTCGCCCTTCAGCACCTGCTCCATCTCCTCCTTTGTGAGCGTCTCGTATTCGATGAGCGCCTTTGTCAGAAGCTCTAGTTCCTTGCGCTTTTCGGTCAAGATGTTGGTTGCCCGATCGCGGGCCTCTTCCACAAGCCGGCGCACTTCACCCTCGATCTCCTGCTTGGTTTCCGATGATAGGCTGTCGTAGTTGGTAGACAGGTCGACGTTGCCGAGTTTCTTGGAATATCCGAACCGGGTGATCAGCGTGAAGGCTGTCTCGGTGGCACTTTGGATATCCTAAAGAGGCTGTTAGTATCGAGAAAAAACAAACAAATAGGGAACCAGTAAAACTTACAGCTGAGATACCACTAGTGACATTGTCGTGGCCGAAAACCAGCTCTTCAGCAGCCTTGCCACCCATGGAGACGGCGATGTCTGCCAAGTATTCGGTGTAGTTCCTTGAAACAGTATCCATCTCCGGCAGGAAGTGGGTGATACCAAGGGCCATACCACGGGGAACAATGGTGATCTTGTACAGCGGAGTGGAGGAAGGAGAGAAGTGTGCAACGAGGGCATGACCAGCCTCGTGGTACGCAGTCAAGAGCTTGTCCTTGTCTTGAATGATGCGACTGCGAGCCTCGGCGCCCATCATAATCTTATCCTTGGCCCAGTCGAAGTCGAACGACCCAACATTAGCCTTACGATCACGGCTGGCATGGACTGCAGCTTGGTTGACCAAGTTCTCCAAGTCAGCACCGGAGAAGCCGGGGGTGCCACGTGCAATGACTCCGACATCAACATCAGGACCGAACTGGATTTCCTTCATGTGATGTGTCAAGATGTCCATTCGGCCGCGGACATCAGGCAGGTCCACAACGACCCTACGATCGAAGCGACCAGGTCGAGTGAGTGCCTTGTCCAGAAGTTGAGGGTAATTGGTCGCAGCAATGATGATGACACCGCTAGTCTGGGAGAATCCGTCGAGTTCCGTGAGCAATTGGTTGAGCGTCTGCTTGACATAAGCAGCATCGCGCTCATTCCGCTTTCCACCTATCGCATCCAGCTCATCGATAAAAATGATAGCCGGTGCCTTGCCACGGGCCTGAGCGAACAAATCACGAACACGCTTGGCACCAACACCAACGTACACCTCATCGAATTCAGATCCAGACATATAGAAGAATGGGACACCCGCTTCGCCAGCAACAGCACGCGCAAGCAAGGTCTTACCAGTACCGGGAGGACCGACCAAGAGAACACCCTTGGGCAGCTTACCACCTAGGGAAGAGAAACGATCTGGGTTGAGAAGGAATTCCACCAGCTCCTGCAGTTCATCTTTGGCCTCGTCACAGCCGTGCACATCGCTGAAGCGAGCCGTTTGCTGCTCGGGCTGGGCCTCCTTGTCCTGCGCACCCCGAACGTTCTTCAAAACGCCAGTGGTTTCAACCAGGATAGTGACCGTGACCAGAGAGATGTAAGTGAAAAAGCCGAAAATGAGCAAGAATTTAACCCAGCGGAACACTGTGCTTCCGAGAGACTCGTCGACCACAACGTAAAGAGGAGCGTCCTTGGCACCGGTACCGTTTTGTTTTCCCATTCCGATTTGACTGCCAGTAGCCCGAGCAGCGACCGCTTGACCGACTGCCTGGAGCTGTTCAGGGCTCAGATTGTGGTTTGACCCGGCGAAAGCTCCAGCTCCAGCGTCGGTGGCGCCGACGCTTGACTGGGCCTGTTGGACCAATGCTTCAGTTGTGAGATCGCTTGCAAAATAACCGCTCCGGTGTCGTTCGATAACTATGCTCGGCATTTTGGCACGCAAAAGAGCCGAGTAGAGAGCATTTTGGGCATCTGCGTTGTGCGGGCTCTTGTTGGCGACCTTCTCCTTCTGAGCTAGTACATGATGCCATGACCCCCCGAACAAGAACCGTTGTTGCTGTATCTTGGAAAGACCGTTGACCTTCGGGGCGGTGCGTAGGGAGTTAAGACGGAATGGGGTGAGAGTCGAGTATGAACGAACACCGGGGATAGCATGGCTGATCGGCGAGAAAGATGAGGTGGCCCGAATTGCGTTGTCTGTTATCGATGGTTAGGGATAATTTATCAAGGTGATTCGCTCGACCCAAAACATACTTCGGTTCAGCAATGACGACCATGTTTGTTGCGAAGGCCGGCTGACGATATCCGCGCGTAGGGCTTCAATGGTAACGCCATCCAGGTATTCAGGCAATGACGCGCGTTGAGAGATCTGTTTATATCAGCATGGGGTGGCGCCAAATTGATCATAGGTTATGCCATACTGTCTCATTTCCTTGTCGGCTAGTATTGCGCTGGAGAGACTCGCTGAGATTGGTCGTCGGAGTTCGCCCGGTCTGCTTCCAGGGGGCGACCAGGACGTTATACATTGAAGGCCAGAGATCCGAGGTCACGGCAGCGACATTCTAGTAGCAGGTTGGTTGTGTCAGTTGTGAGATCTGGGTGACAAATCGCGAAGTGGTACTCACAGGCATGGGGATCGGGACTTGGAAGGCCATGACTGTCCGATATACAGCGGCACTTGGCCGGGTGGGAGGGTTGACGTGTGCTCCTCTTGGTCGAATTTACAGCCGAAGAGCAAAATTGAATCTGTTAAGCCCGAGTTGAAGATACTGACATCGCTGACGCAAGAATGAAGATAGAGAGGAAGGCGATAGTGTGCTCCGCTTTGATGCGGCGAATGGCGACGGCCACTTGTGTCCGAATGGGCGACCGTAACATAATCACGTGATGCCAAATGGCACGTGCACGCTATAAATGGAGGCTTTTTATAGTGTCATTAACTCCCATAAACTCCGATGAAGGAATGAAATCGACATTTTATTGCAGAATGCCGTATGATTGATCTAACTATGCATGGATGGTTTTGCGATCAAATTGGTAGTAAATGGGGTACTAGTAGCTGGGAAGGACCAGGTACACCTGTTGTCGGCGGTGTTGTTAACAGAAGCTGCCCATGGTTCGCGGCCAGGTCTTTACGAATCCCAACGTCTTGACTTCCACGATCATTTGAACTTCATTCACCCTCTTGATGCTCCTAAGAATGACACTGTGACACCCGTTGCTCAATGGATTCAGGGACCTTCTGGCCTACGGTCTTTCTCAAGGGCAAGAGCTCCCCTCGACCTGCATATTCTGCCGTCCAATGCAGACTGATATGTCTCGGAAATTTATCTTCCTGGTAGGATCTCCGTTGGCAGCAAGCCTGGATTGGAACACAGACGAGCTTCTCAACAAACCCATACCTCCTTTTTACGAGAATACGGAGAGCCCAGAACAACAGCTATCCCAGGATCAACCACCTGTAAGATGGAGAGTGTTACGGTCACCATCAGTCGATAAGTTAGGAGACAATTACGACTCTTCCCAACACTATGATGATCCAGCCTTTTTCATCTCACATCAACTGGCTGTTGCAACAGATGCACCGGCAGAAGGGCATTCAGAAGATTCGATTCTTAAATTCTACGACCATTCCTTTGCCATCCACGAAACCTCCGAGGTAGCTGGCTCAGACATGTACGTAGCAGATTCCACGCAGGAGAGCAGTTTGGGTGAGGACAGCATGCTGGCTAGCTTTACGGGACTGGACAAGTCAGACATCCCGAGGTCACCTCGTATCCTCCATATCCCTGGACCCCTCAGCAATTTGCAAGATCTTCCCACGGCCAGGTACATCCAGTCCATCGCACCGCAAACGATGACGGTGAATATGATTGTGGGGGTGCTGGCAGTTCACCCCCCATGTCGGATAGTAACGCGACAATGGAAAACCGAATTGGACCTTGTCGAGCTCGTCGTTGGAGACGAAACACGGGCTGGGTTTGGAGTCAATTTTTGGCTCAAACCAGACAAGCCGACCGCTGCCAAGAACAATGAAGCGGATCGCCTGGGTCGATCACTGGCGTCACTTCGACCCCGCGACATTGTTTTGCTCCGAACCGTCGGGCTCAGTACATTCCAAGATCGGGTGTATGGACAAAGTCTACGCCGAGGGATGACTACGGTCGAGCTGTTGCATCGACAACCGGTAGATGTGACGGATGCAGTTGGATTTTACCAGGGTAGAATGCAAGAAGGTAGCTCCCAGGATGATCAGTCGGTTCTCAAGGCTCGCCGAGTACGAAATTGGATGCTCCGGTTTGTGACGGATCCGGTTGGAATGTCACATCCACGTGGACTACCTCCGGATACGCAATAGGTGATTTAATTGAATTCATACTTTCATGCTTTCATACTTTAAGGCTTTATACTTTGTATACATATGTAATTATGAAATATTAGCTCGATAAATATATGTATGATGTAGTTATGAATCTTTGCGTACGTAACTACTCCGTACCCAAGTGCCCATTGGATCTGGGACGGGAGAGGGGAAACAGCCCTGAAATAAACCCCCACTACAACACAACGGTTGGAAATAACCACCCCTATCACTTAAGTTTCAGGGGCGACACCTCATGACCACAGGAAATTTGAGGTTAGTTTCGCGGGTGCCATCTACATTGCCCCGGTAAAAACCATGCAATAACATTGGACATATTGGCCGGGGATGGCTGAACTAGTGAGACCTCAGGAGACCAAGAGACTTTGATGCACGCGTCAGAGCTGTCAAATCTCTAGAGTGTAATTTGAAGGAATGTCAATCTGCATTTGAATATTCCGTATAACTTGATGCATGTAATATCCAGTAAAAAAATCAATCCCCTCCCCCCCTAAAACAGCTCCAAAAGCAGGTGAAAGTCGAAGTATATGGCCCCCTTTTTCCCGCAAACAGAGGCCGCGCCAATCACCGCCACTCACGTGCCCCCACTTGGACGAAAATAAATCCATCAACGGCCAGGTGTTCCCTAAATAACAGAGAGTCTCTCTCTCCTTTTGCTTAGCCTTCTCTCTGTTTCCTAATTTTTTTTCTAATTTTTTCCCTATTACTTTCAATTTCAATTCATCATGAAGGGTATGTGGTATATTCAATGCTTCTACTTCTCCCCGCTAACCCCTCTACAGCTCTCATTCTTGTTGGAGGGTTCGGAACCCGTCTGCGTCCTCTGGTAAATATCCCTTTTTATTTATATTTTTATTGATGTCTCATTCACTACTGGACAATGCTGATACTAAATTGTTCTAGACCCTCACTCTTCCCAAGCCGTTGGTGGAGTTCGGAAACCGGCCCATGATCTTGCACCAGGTCGAGAGCTTGGCTGCTGCGGGTGTTACTGATATCGTTCTTGCCGTCAACTACCGCCCGGATGTGATGGTCGCAGCCCTCAAGAAGTACGAGGAGCAATACGGAGTCAACATTGAGTTCTCCGTCGAGTCCGAACCGCTGGGCACGGCTGGCCCGCTCAAGCTGGCGGAGGAGATCCTGGGCAAGGATGACTCGCCTTTCTTCGTCCTCAACTCGGATGTTATTTGCGACTACCCCTTCAAGCAGCTCGCCGACTTCCACAAAAGCCACGGTGAAGAGGGCACCATCGTCGTCACCAAGGTCGACGAGCCCTCCAAGTACGGTGTCGTCGTCCACAAGCCCAACCATGCCTCCCGCATCGACCGCTTCGTCGAGAAACCCGTCGAATTCGTTGGCAACCGCATCAACGCCGGTATCTACATTCTGAACCCCAGTGTTCTCAAGCGCATTGAGCTTCGCCCGACCTCCATCGAACAGGAGACCTTCCCCGCCATCTGTAAGGAGGGCCAGCTCCACTCCTTCGATCTCGAGGGCTTCTGGATGGATGTCGGCCAGCCCAAGGATTTCCTCACCGGTACTTGCCTGTACCTGACTTCCCTGGCCAAGCGCAAGCCCCAGATGCTTGCCCCCCACACAGAGCCCTACGTGTACGGTGGAAATGTCATGGTTGACCCCACCGCCAAGATCGGCAAGAACTGCCGTATTGGTCCCAATGTTGTTATTGGTCCCAACGTCGTCATTGGCGATGGTGTCCGTCTCCAGCGCTGCGTCGTGATGGAGAACTGCAAGGTCAAGGACCACGCTTGGATCAAGTCCACCATTGTTGGCTGGAACAGCTCCGTTGGCCGCTGGGCACGTCTGGAGAACGTCACTGTTCTCGGAGACGACGTGACCATCGCCGACGAGGTGTATGTCAACGGTGGCTCGATTCTGCCCCACAAGAGCATCAAGCAGAACGTTGATGGTAAGTCTTGCTTTCTGTCGATCACCACCAAACCTATACTAATCAGTTTATGCAGTTCCCGCGATCATCATGTAATCCCCCTTTCCTACTTCCCTCTTCCTTCACGTCGCTATGCCTTTTGAAATACCTCCCTTCAACTCTTGTGCCGATACCACCCTTCAGTCCGCCCTCCTTGATGCATAGAACCGGAGTCGTTTACTGCGTTGTCTTCTCTCTTCCGTGACGGTTTATCGCCCTCAAACTTCCTTTCCTCCGATAATCAATTCACTCAGAAACCTAGATGGTGAAAGCGTGCGATTTCGGCTGTTTTGCAAGAAATAACCCCTTTTAGTCTTGTTTTCTCTCTACGTTTATCCTTCCAAGTTATCCCCGTTTTAGTGCTACATATTGAGGGCTTCGTCACTACACACTACATCCCCACTCCCTTGCGTTTGGCCACCTGCTTTCATTCCGTTTTTTAAATTTTTTTTTTATCGTCTTCTGGCAATTGGTGGGCAAGGAGATCATGCCATATCCGTTTTAATGAGAACATGGGCGTGGGGCTGGTTTTGTTGATGTAAATAATGGGAGGCGAAATTCGCAAAAAAAAAAGATTCAAGTTTAGTTGATCTTCAACACGATTATTGAGATGTTTCATATCAATCTTTGTAGAAGTATCATTGGAAGATTATTACATACAGTTTTAGGGATACATTTACATACAGTCATTGAAGCTGTTCTTGCTTCGAATCAATCAAGCAGCAGGAAACCGAGGGAGAGACATAAGCATATGTGAATCTTCGACAAAGCCATTCTTTGCCTCGAGACCATCTCTAGGAACGAGCCTCAGCTTGATCCAAGATCTCATCCCATTGAATTCTCAATTCTTCCATCTGCTTCCAGCACTGGCGTCCAAGTTCCTCGAACTCTTCCTTCTTTTCCTTGGTAAGATCTTCCGCGCCGCGCTTACGACGTCGAAGCCGATCAGACTCAACAACAGGTGTGCCGATAACGCCTCCATGGCCCCAGCCGTCGACCTCAGTAGAAACCGCACTTTCAATTCCACGACGTCCGCAAGACGAACCCCATTTTGCTCTACCACCACCGGCCTGGTGATAAGGCTCTTCGGCCGCTTCCACGTCAGCCTGGGATGCCAGCGCGAGGAAGACCGGAGCACAAGCCCCGAGATAAGTAGACAATGGATGCCAGGGCGAACCCAGCATTCTCGCAACCCAGAAAGTAGCAACCATCGCCCACGCAAGGGGGAGAATAAGCGGGATGATCGATGTAGCGCAGATACCAGGGTGAGAGAGATAGGTGCGCGGGGTCGCATCGGGGACATCTGTGTGAATAGCATGGGTATCAAGCTCCGTCTCGGACTGCAAGAAGCTATCGACCGACCAGGGCGCCGTACTCGGCAGATTGGAAGTCAGGGCGAGGATATCAGTAAGAGCCTTAGAAGACTCATATGGCGCATCGGTGCGCAAACCCTGGATATCATCGACCTTAAAGAAGTTCCAAGTCGCCTCGAGACTGGAAACCCAGACCACACGACCGGGCCCGTTCGTGCGCGCCCGCTTCAGCAGCGGAGCCACGTTGTGCGCCAGCATGTAGTGTCCGAAAACATTTGCGCAAAAGACTGCTCCGAGTGCGGGCTCTTCTTCGGTTTTTGTTTGCTTTCCTGTTAATACGCCTGTTGGTGCGAGCTTGTAGGAGGGCCAGGTCACTGCGTGCAGGAGATCGGTGCATACGTCCCAAATGGCCCTGGGCCAGCTGATGCCGGACCAGCCGCCTAGACCAGCATTGAGGACAATTGAGTCGAGTCGGGGGAGGGTGTGGACTAGTTTGCGGGAGAGTTCGCGCACTGAGCGGAGATCGCCGAGGTCGACGCTCTCGGAGACGAAGTGGACGCGCGCGGCGGCGGATGCGGAGGGGGCGGTTGATTGGAGGTGTGCTTCTAGTCTGCGGATTGTGTCTTGGGCTTTGCGCGCGCTTCGAGTTGTGAATATTATGGTGAGTGATTCGGACTCTGGGTGGGAGGAGAGGAACTCGTCGGCAAGGCGGCAGCAAATAGAGAATCCGAGACCACTGCGAATGGTCCAAATTAATATAGGAAATTTAGATTAATGAATTGATTGAAAGTTTCGTACCTATTGGCTCCTGTAACCAGGATGTGCAACATATTCTGCTGCTCACTAGCGGGCCTGACCTGATCCATGGCTTGTTCCTCCAGTGAGTTTGTTGACTCGGCAACTTTTTTTTTGGATATCGGAGATAGGGGTTATGTGATAAGAGTGTAACAATTGAAGCTGGCGGAGGCCGGAGAAGTTGTTGCTTGTTGTCGCAAGACGTAAGGTGAACGACAGTCTGCTGAACCTGAAATGAAACAAAAGGAATCCCCTCGAAGTGAGCACTGGCAATTGTCTGTTGTCGAAAACCCACCGAACTAGAAAGTACCTCCTCCGCGCAGATCACGTGTTCAACTTTAAATCTTATCCTTATCGGAATCGTAGATGTTGTTCCCCGTCATACTCACTCCTCACGCTTCATGGCGGAGATCTGCTAAATTTCACCCAAATGCCGTGCAGTCGGCACACGGGAAGCCATGGCAGTCAGACTTGAGCGGTTTCTCAACACAACCGGATTCTTCTTCTTCACCATCATCCTCTTCTGCCTCATCATCCTCACACCGGCGGATGCCATCTACCAATGCTACGAGACGCATCGGCTCACCAACGTCTTCTTCATTATCGGCGCATATGTGATAACTTTTATCATTGCAACCCTCATCTATGCGACACGCATCTACACAAATAGGAGTGCACTCACTGGCATACCCAAAGCTTGGATCCCCGTGGAGAAGGAAGATGTGAACAAGAGTGTTCGGCGATTAGTGAAGGAAGGCCTCGTCCGCAGCGCCGTCATCGCGTACCAAGCCCACCCGCGCGATATATCCACCGACGAGGATAGCTTCCAAAAATACAGCCCGCTTCTCATTGACCCCGAACGACCCCCATGGGGCTATGTCGAGCACCCCGGCTGGTCTTCGCCTAATTCGCCAGACTTACCGAATCTACCATATCGCACAGTCATACAGGAGCTCCCCAGCTTGATTGAAGCCAAAGCTGTCTCCCTTGCCCCTGCCGATTCATTAGCGCCTGCGGCTACATACCACTTCGATCCGTCAGGCGACCTTACGACACAGTCTCTCCCGGATACACGCGTGGTGGAAGTATTACAACGCCCTGCCTCCATGGGTCTGAGAGAATATATCCGCCATCTGACGTCCCTCGGGGCTATCTATCCGCCAGAACTCGGTGCAGATTTCCTTGCGCTCTACGAACACGCCCGGTTCTCGCCGCGCGAACTACACGAGGTAGAATTCCGCGACCTGATGCATCTCTTCGCGGAAGTCCTAAGAGGAATGACATCCCTTGCACCACCGATCCTGGATGAAATTCGCGACAGCGCAAGCTATCGACGAGCTTATAGTGAATCTGTCATTGGGCCCTCAGACGAAGAAGGAGAAACAGATACCGTGGGGACGTATGGTTATGACGGAGCTCCGGGGTCCATACGGAGTAACAGCCTTCGCCCATCGAATGTGTCGACCTGGGAAACCCAGTCCGGGTATGACACTGCGCCCGCGATGCAGAGCCCCGCCTCGGAACTGTCCACAGATAGTGGATCCTTCGCGACACAAAGCTCTTTTCGCACGCCTTCTACGAGGTCTCTACGACGCGTGGCATCGGGCCAATCTGCCAGTTCGGGAGGGAGTGTCATTCGCCTGGCGCAACCCCGAGATCGGACAGACTTACCGTATACAATTGACTATGCTGGACGTAGGCAGTGATAATATTCCATTCATACCCTGTATATTACTTTTAGCGCAACGCCATTTGGTCACTCAATTGCGCCAACATTGGAAGTGGGGGTGTACTTAGTCAGCCGGAAAACATTCCGAGTCTTGGCGAACCTGCAAAATGATTGATAAGATCAATTTATCATTTGACCGCGTGTCATAAGAAAACGAGGCCAAAGTGGCAGACTTTTTTTCCTTTATTGGACTATTGAAGAAGATATCCATATCCCGTAACAATGCATCTCTTTCGCAGAGGAACTTCCTCCCTTTTTAACTCCTCCAATGTCTCTGCTGCCTCCTCCAAGACCGATATCACTACCGATGCTGTGGGCGACAGTGCCCTCGCTGCAGAGGGGTTTCAAACAATCTCGTCGAGCGATAAGCTCTTCAAAAACGTCGATCCGGCAGTAGACGGCGAAGACTGTCTGCACGACTGCTCGTCATGCACAATCAAATACCCCGCAAAATTCGATGTCGATCACCAAGACGAACTATACGGAAAAGTCAATGGATGGGCAACTCACATGCTTGTTGCAACGGGCAAGTCAGATTGGGTGAGAGATGTGGCAGACGAGGAAGGGAGCGTCATGGAAGCCATTGAGAAGGGAGGACTGGAACCAAGCAACGGGGTATGACAATATCCACCGACATCCCTCCTTACCTGCCAAAGCCAATACACACACAGAAGCTAACAACAACATTTCACAGCGACTCAAACTGTCAGCATCAAACATGCCCGTCCCGGATGAATACCACATGGCCGACGCAGGCAAACAGCCAACAAACGTCCTCCTACTGCCCAGCTTCACTGTCGTCGAGCACGTCACCCCACAGCTAGTCCCAGATCTGATCGAGAACTTCGTCAACCGATCTCTGACAACAACAACGCCACTAGGCGCAATCCCACCGTCACCGGAAAAATCAACAGAGGCAAACCAAGACCAAAACCCCACGCCACAAGACCTCCCACACCCATCCACAACATCAATAACCACATCTCTCAAGTCCCACTCCAGTCCGCACGCAGCAGTAATCCTTCTCTGTTCGCAGCGGACCCGCGACGCACGCTGCGGGCAATCCGCACCCCTACTCCGCCGCGAGTTCGAGCGCCACCTGCGTCCGCTCGGTCTATACCGTGATATGGACGACCAGCGGCCTGGCGGTGTGGGTATCTACTTCATTAGCCACGTCGGTGGACACAAGTACTCTGCCAATGTGATTGTGTACCGTCGTCGGGACTTCGATTGGTACAAGCGTGATGCTCCTGCGGATGAGGAGGGGCGGGTCGAGAATGAGGGTGCTGCGCAGGGAATCTGGTTGGCGCGTGTGCGGCCTGAAGAGTGTGAGAATATTATTCGGTATACTGTCTTGCAGGGCAAGTTGCTCAAGTCTGGGCAGCAGTTGCGTGCTGGGTTTGATCGTGAGCGCGGCGTGACAAGTTGGTAAAGTTAGAGTTGGGTTGGTTGGGTCGGTTGGAATCTTGAGGTGTATCTCATTTGCGCTTATAGTGCTTCTCTCTATATGTGGGCCACGACCCATTTTATACATATGTAGTTACCGTCTAACCCCAATTCATTAGTTAGTCCGTGTCGTGATAACAGAATGATACCATCAATACAGGCAGTCCACAAGTTCAAGAAAGGCATTATGAAAATAAAGTGTTGCAGTTTGGCACTGCAGGTGTCCAATAGTTTGTTGGCGTATTGCACAGGATCAGAATTGTAAATCTAGTGATGACACGTTCAAATTTCGGCCACTCGAATAACAATCTTGCCTCTAGCATGTCCCGTCCTCAGCTTTTGGAAGGCCTGCGGCACTTCCGCGAAGGTAAACTTGCTATCAATCACTGCCTTAGCCTTTCCTTCAGTCATCCACTGCGCAATCTGTGATAGAGACTCGGTTGAATTCTTAGAGTTCACAAAATAGTACTTGCAGCCACCCATTGGGAGGGATGCAAGTAGCGACCTCTTCACCGTCACTGCCATGCTTCCGAGGTCTACGTTGCTGCCGATACCCACCTGGACGAAAGTGCCACCGGGCTTGAGGATGATATGGCTAACATCGTACAAATCCGAGTTATTCCCAACATTGTCGACAACGAGGTCGAAACTAGCAATCCGGGATTTTAGCCCTGCTATAACATCTGATTGTCTATAGTCGAAGACTTCGTCAGCGCCGAGTTCCTTGCACATGTCGACGGCTGAGCCTGAGCACGAGGTGACAACTCTGGCGCCCATGGCCTTCGCAAACTGCAAACCCCAGCTTCCAACACCGCCGCTACCGCCGTTTATGAAGATACTGGCCCCGGGCTTGATGATATCCGGCAAAAGTGACTGTAGAGCCGTTGTCCCGGCAGTCACTGCGGCAGCGGCATGTTCGGGGTCAACATTGTCAGGCAGTACGGCGCACTCAGAAGCCGAGATGACCGCGTATTCTGCCAATGTGCCGTTCTGTGGAGCACGTGAGAATCCACCAAAGACAAGCTGGTTCTCCTTGAAGGTGGTTACTGAGGCATGGGCGGCAACAACTCGGCCGCAGAAATCAAGGCCAGGAATGGCGGGTTGGCGTATAAATAGAGATCCCACGTAGGACTCAGGGAGCTTGTAGTCGACTGGATTGAGGGCGACGGTAAGAACACGGACAAGGATTTGGTCTTTAGTGAGAGACGAGGCTGCCGGGATGGGACCGGTGACTATGTGAATGGCGTCCTCGATGTTGCCTTCGACTTTGGCATACTGCCACATTTGCATTGTATCTGCCATAACAATATGACAATGGTCGAGGATCAAGGAATCTGGCTAGATGTCCAAAGAAGGATAACGTTCTTGATATAAAAGCAGTGGGTTTAGTCTACGACCTAATAGGAAACACAAGAAGAGTGAGATACTTACTTGAATCCCGTCCTATTTCTGGGCCGGAATTCGTTTTTACCGGCAATCCGGCGGCACTATCTCATCCCGGAATCCGGCTGAAACATGCATCCACTCTCACGCTCGCTGCTAAGCAACCGATGTGCTGTATGAGGTCTATGGTGTGTCTATTTAGTCCTTGCGCTAACGGCTTCAGGCAAATGGTGCGAATACGAATAAGAAGCCGAAACTTAAACCGAGATAAGCGTTTTTTTTTCCTTGACGGAAACGACGACGTCCGACATCCGATGATGTCTAGTTGCATTACGGTGTGTGTGTTTGAAAGAATAAGGACAACTGTAAGATCTGCATGCTCTTGGACTCTACCCAACCACGCCCTTCAATCATATTTGCCACATTAGAGAAGTTCTGGGTAAGACCCGTTTGACTTGGCTTTACAAACGACATCGAGAGACCTAGTCGAATAGTTAAGCTCATATAGTAGCTATGAATGTGAGCGCTTGATGGTACATCCATTGATTTCAGTTCATACTATCTGTCATCACCATCCACCCTCAGGGCTTCATCCATCTTGTATTTAGGTACCTAGTTTCTCTTTTCGAAGACTTTGTCGTAGCCTACCAATGTGAGACGATATCTGGCCTTCCTGTTATAAACCTTCTCTACAGCCTCCCTGCCGCCGTTCTCACTGATGTCAATGGGAGGTGGTCTGAGGACCGATCCTAACGACCTTGCCCACGACCTCATGTCCTACACAGACAAGGAGCTTGGCTTTTCCCCAGCTACCAGTGAGGGTGCGGATATCACTTCCGCATGTACCACATGCTTCTAGCGCAATTTCAACATTGCGCTCACCGAGCGACTTTGGTTTGAACTACAGAGATAGGAAATCAGCACCTTCTCGTAACTTTTGCGAATAAGCTCGAAGGGTAAACCTACCTCTTGCTTCTAAAATTCAGACCAGCTCTCATGAGAGCTGATCATGTAGCCATCGAATGTTTCCGGGTAACGCATTTTGATGTCTAACGAATAGAGACTTAAGTATGAGATAAAGTAAGGTAGAAGAGACGTTCTATTTTTGACGAACGATAAGGCAATTCTGAGATGGCTTGCCAAACCGGTCTTCGGGACTTACATAACTGCCAATGGTCAATGGGGTTGTAGCCTCATATTGAGAACGCAAAAGGCTCGGCACAGTTTCCACATGCGTGCTTGCCAATAATGAGGTGACAAAGCTATCTGTTGAGGTTTTTCGAGGAGCATATCTGAAAAAAGAGGGTTGACTGGAGGGGAGAAACTATCTGAGAGCAAGAAAACCAAGACCCAAAGTTAGTGGGGTTAGTTCCTTGAGCCTAAGACACCCACGGCGTTGTTTTATTGTGCGTTCAATAATCCATTCAGTCACACCGTGTTTGAAGTGGAATATGGTAAGCAATTATGATATGCAGTCCTTTCGAGGTGATCGTCCCGAGCATGAAGGGTGCTTGGTACAAATGAGAGAAAACAATGAGACCATCGGCGCCCGGGCGACTGATCTCGGCATAGTTACTACGTATGTACATGCTGTGGGTAAAAATGGCATATGTTCCGATAGTGGCCATATAATGCGCTCTACATCAGTTCAGTGAGCCTTCGATTTGAATGCAGGAAGCTCTTATTGCTACTTTTTGAAGGTCTCTGAAAAGACTGGACCAAAGATACTGCAACGTACATCGAAGATAACACAGCAGCAAAGTACCAGGACTTCCTGGTTCCGAAAACAGCCATTGGATTCAAGCGCAGAGTAATAACCACAGACTATCTTGCCTGTGTGCACCGTGATAATGTTAAGTTTGTCCATGACGACTCGATTGATCATACCACGAACGAAGCAGTGATGACAATCAGGCCAAATTATCAAGGCGGGCGCGATTATTCTCGCGAACGGGTTTGAGACCCAGAAACCTCTCTTCCCAGTGGAGATCCGCGGGCAGAATGGGCAACCTTGGAGGATATGGCTGATCACGTAAGTTTGCCAGTCCATGGATGGATCGATCACTTTAACTAACTACGGCTTCAGTATATTGAATATGGGAAAGGTTCACCAGAAGATCATTTCGGTACTTGCCTCTCCGGGTTCCCCAACGTTTTCATGATGACGGGACCAAATACCCTCTCCGACCATCTTTCGGTCCTGTACACGTCAGAGTGCTAGATGGAATTTATTTTGCGTGTCATTCGCCCTATACTTGAGGTCTCAGCCGCCCATTGCTTTCTAATTTCATGGGTTACGAACCCCCGAATCAGTCACTGTCACTTCTGTCGCTGAACGTAAGGACACGGATGATTGACAATAAAGCCAACAGCCTAGTGTGGGCCACTGGTTGCCCTTCATGGTTTATTGACGAGACCACCGGTCGAAATACGATTATGTGTCCCGATTATCAGTTCAAGTTCTAATTCCGCAGCGTGTTTGTGCCATGGAAGGATATGGTCTACAGAAGAACTACCAGGGGTGGTCACCACATGCCAGCTGAAACCATTCAGCTCCCTGCAGTTGTTCTTGTTCTTATGTCTGCAGCTTTGGGTACTGTGCTGTAGTTGGAGTCCGATTTTTGGACGAGGTTGATATTTCGCCCGCTGTGAAGATGTTGGAGGGCGCATATCAGTTCACGTCCATAAAAAAAACTACATATTTACCCCTAGGAATCTCTTTGATGGAGTAGATATTTTGCCATTGAGTTTCCATTGTCCTATACAATCTCACATTGTTCTGAGATGATGATAACTTTAACGTGGTTGCCCGGTTAATATCGTTGAGAGAACCCTCGATGATGATTAGCACATCTGCCTAGATGGGAAAGAACCTCTTGAGTCTGGGAAGGTCCACCCGGCCCCGGGGGTTTCCCTTGGGCTTACATAATCGTGCTGACCGGGTGCTGACCTCCCGAAGTCGGCATTGTCCTGACCTGGAGTCGGGCCCCGGCCCGACCAGCCTTGGAAGCGGGCCAGTCTGCTTATCTAACACGCACCTAGAACCTTGGAACCCCTCCACGGGTAAGGAGCGTGCTCAATTTTACTCGGACGGCGTATATGTGTGGATTTCGGGTATACTCCGTATGGAGTTACAACATGTACGGAGTAAAATCACGTTTGATAAACCATCACATAATACATAATATGCCCTTCGTCTGGACGTCAGGCCATTTCATTCTCCCCTCCAACATCGCACCATAACTCAGGTGCACCCACAGCACTGTATCTCAAACCAAGGAAAATGCACATCCACATTCCAAGCAAGGAGGATATAAGCCACGCTATCGAAAGTGCTCCATACCACCACGTTAGTTGCAGCAAGGCGTGCATGCGTACCCGACGGCCGAGACAGCCCTACAAAAGGGAATCCACGCCATTCTCATCGAAAACGTCATTTGCTCGAATGGGCAAGGTTCTTTCCCCTCGATTAGAAGGACGTCGCTTTACATCAGATGACTGGCAAGGATGATGTACATCGCTTTGGAAAGATGCCAAGTCCTCTAACCGCTATACCTCAGCCCTCGGGTTTTGGTTCTCCTCTGGGCTCCACCGGGCTTGTTTGAAAGTAATATGGGACGGTGATTGCACAAAATAAAGGAACCAATGTTCTCCCGTTTTATGTGTATCAAGGGGGCCCCTTGTAACAGAAATCGGGAAAAAGGTGCGGGAATTTTTACTTTTTTTTCTTTTGCGGGGGAGGAACGAAATTAACTTAGATCCCCGTCATTTTCTTGTCCCGATATCTCTTTCTATATTTACATTCGTGCTATTTGATAAGAGTCAGGAGCTCGGAGATGGTGTCTTTTACGGCAAGCGACCCCGTGTTTTCAGTAAGGAGGCGTACCAAATCCCTAAATCCCTACTAACTTTGCTGTCAGCTGTGATAGGGGCTTACGGTAAGTTTATTTTATTTTATTTTGATGATGTGATCACATTCTTCCCATCTATCTCGCTTATACGGTTAGCCCCCAGAACCAACATTTGGTCTCTAACTTCGAAACTGGAGTCAAAATGCCTGCAAGGGGTCAATCGGTGGCTGTTCACCCTTAGTTCCAAGATCCTGGCCGGTTGGTTATCATTTAGCGCTGATAGGAAGACCAAACCCCGAGTGTTGACCGACTTTCACGCAACGTGAGCGAGAGAATGCGATATCGCGGAGAAGGGCCGATAATTTCGAGGATTTATTTCCAGCCTGTTGATTTTATCGGGCGTATTATCATCATTGATCAGCGACCGTTCCTTGAAATCACAATAGGTCGTATACCACGCACTCTGTCACATTCATACCGTCTCTTCTTGGTGGAAAAGCCCGCGGAGTTAATAGCCAGATTGCTTAGGCAGAATCCACCTAGCTGCTTATGTTGTAGCTTCCTGGTTACCCAAGTGGTTCTCCCATTAGTGCGTCGCCATGCGCGCGTCGGAGATTAATTTAGTGGCTTTTTGGGCCATGAGGAGAATTTATTTTGGAGCTCCTGTTGGTACATTTATCCCAGTGTATTATTTTTATGTTGTATGTACAACATACACTTCACATGGTAGTTATAGGTGATCGACATGGTGAGATATTTCCGATCTGTTTACTCCGTACTAGTTCGCCTTGTAGATCCCTTTTCATTTGCATTGTACGGAGTACAAGGTACATCAATAACATTTCTCTCGTATACAACCCATTACCTACAAATTACCAACACTATTAGCGGCTTAGCAATCAGCCCAAAGAGGGGGTCACCTTGCATGGGTCAAATCAGAGGAGCTCACCAACAGCGTCATATCATCTCTCAATCGCCAAGATGAAATGAAATGCGGGGTAGTCAGAGCTTCTTGGATCAGCAACTCAGGGCCGAGGGAAAGAGAAAGAGAAAAAAAAAACCTCTCATCGAACTCTAACCCTCGTGAAAGCCATTGTCCTTGCGTGATGCTCATGCAGCTTCGAAACAGCTTTTGAACAGCTTTCAACTTCCTTTATCCTACGTGCATTTTGCTTATTCCGAAGACTGGTAGACCTTTCCTTTCAATATCCAAATGTGACATGGCCCCCCAAAAAAACAATCAATCCCTACCCAGAGGTAACCCCCACAAATAAATCTAGTGTGCACACAAAGACAAAGGATCCGAAGACCAGGCTCATGGGTATATTTGACTGACGCCTCATTTCTTTTTCGCATGCAAAGCACACCGATTTTTCGATTTTCTCTCTCCGCGTCAAGCTCACCAGCCGCACCCTGCTTCGCAGCAATATGTAAATATGCATATGTGCCTTAAGCAAAGCATGCATGCTGTACCGTACCTACCTGATCGACCTACGCATATATTGTAGCCAAGTGATTACCGTTTCATCTAGCATGCATCCACGGAACCGATTAGGGAGGTCAATGATAGTCACAGTTTATCTCGTAGGGGCTGATCGACGGAGACTTTAGCGCTTTCTTTTTTGTTTTTTTGAATGTGATTTCTTTTCTAAGTTTTGTAGCGTCAACACGAGCGCGTCTGCGAGTCTGGACCCCTTCGGGTCGGAGATGATGGGCTGTGCAAGCTGGACACTATACAATATACGGAGTACAGTAGCCTTTCTTGGTTTTCATCTACATTCGTCTTTCTTGCCCTTTTTGTTCTTGGTTCCAGGTATTATATTTCTGATTCCGTGCTAGGTCATGCCCGATTACCTCAATGGCTGAGGTGGGCTGCATCCATGGCCCCTAATCGGGAATTCATGTGGGTCTTCCAACCCACACATGCTCTTGCCTCGTACACTGCGTGCATCATCAACAGCCGGATATATCATGAACGTAGAACTATTGGTTCTCTGAAGGAGATCTACTTCCAAGGTTCGCTTTGCCCAGTTAATCTGCGATAAATCTACGCCACACGATTAGGCAGAGGTCTACGGCGTACTCCGTACTCCATACTTAGGTTGTTGGGACTATGTAAGTGGGTTGTCGATCACGAAAAGAGAGCAAGAAAGGGAAGAAAGGAAAAAAAGGAAAGCCACAAAGCGTCAGCCATTCCTCCAGCGTACATAATAAGGTTGTAGGGTCAGAAGATCGCCACTGTTAAGATGACTGCGAGTGGGTTGCCACGTTCAGGAGCATTTACCACCAAAACGCCTCAGGTTCGATTTGTGTTTCAGCTTACTTTCCTTTTCAAGAAGACAGATCTAACCCGCTCTGACATATGTTGTATTCCGCCTATGATCCTCACCGCATGCTTTGCACGAAGATCGAAGCTTCTTGCGACAACTTGAGTTTATCGACTGGCAATCGAGATATTCCGAACTAACCGAGGCTACCCGATGCACCTTGTGATGAGGTAATATAGGCTACCTTGTTCGAACATCAAGACACATGGTTTTGCCACCGGAAATTTAGAGCCAAGACTATGGATAATAAGCGGATAATAAGCCAAGTGATTCCGTAACAGCCTTCTGTTTCTGGTCTACGACAGACTTTTTTTGAGTGTGGCGCCAGGAAGTCGTTGAAAAGTGATCGACCCAGCTACGATAAAAAAAGCAATTATAATGATTGATGTGCGTTATACGGGGGGAGTACGGAGTACGGTGAAGAGAGTAGGTAATCCCTTGTTCATCAGGGATGTGTGGCTCTCTATCTATCAGGGATAGTGTGGTATATTACAAAGTCTATATGCGCCTTGAGGGATTATTTGAGACCCTGAATGTGGAAGTGAATATCCGGGAATCAACACCATTTCGTATACAATTCTAAACAAGTGGAGAGAACGGGAACAGCCCCAACCTTAAGGAAATGGGACCCGAAGCCTTGGTGCTGTTCGGGGTGGACAAGCGGAAGAGCTGGGGTACCTGATCCATTCGGGATAGAACACTCCGAATCATTGCCGTTGGTGCAGATGCCGCGTCATAAGTCATCCCTTGCAGTCGTTTTCTTTCTTTTTCTTTTTTTCTCTCCTATTAACTGCTTTGCTTCTTAGTGTTGGGGGTTTTTTTTTGTTTTTCTTTTCTATAGGGAACTCCAGGTTTTACGATGTATGTCATATCTCTTTCCTTTTTTTGACTTTCTCCTCTTGTTTATGGAGACGCGGATATTAATGGGGCACTTCTAGACCCTCTCGGGGGGAAATTAGTTATCCAGTTCTGCACTACCAATCCGTTCACTACCCGGAGAAGATCGTTCTTCGCGTTAGTGACCTTAGTCTTCTCTCATTTGAAAAAACGAGATCGGAGTAGTTCGGCCGCGGCTAACCCTTGGGAAATTGGCCTAGCTTAATTGTGTAAGTCGTTATTTCAGCGTCTTTGAATGGACAAATTCCCGAGTGCGGCCCCCCATGGCTTTTCCTGCGGGCGAGAATGGTACTATGTATGATATCATTCACACAAGCCCATCTCTCCTACTTGGCAAGATGTACCCCTTTAGAGACCCTGAAAACTCAATATGTGTACAGTATACATTTTATGGTATAGACTTAATAAGTATCTTCCCCCTCAACGAGAAGGTAGGCCCAAGAAACTGGGAAGTTTATTTTAGATACGGTCACATACAGGGTATTGTATACGGTATCATTCCATGCCCGGTCCAGTCTAGCATGTCTTGTCATTCGGGCCTAGGTGGAGCATTTGGTAAATAAGCTGGTAATGTGGGGGTTTCTATTTTTCACTGGGCTATCGCAATTTACCATGGATTTTCACTTTCACACGTTAACAGTCAACCTGGAAAGTTTTAGTATGCTACAACTAAAAATAAATTACCTCCACAGGTATTAGACGGTTTTCCGATGTGGGACACTGTTTCTACTAGGAAAAGTTGAGACAAGATTTCCTTTGTATAACAAAACTCGGGAATAGAAAGAGGAAATTAGAGAAAGGAAAGAAATGCGAATAGTCGAGGTAAGCCGTGATGTTTCTTTCGAATGTGTCTGATAGGTGTGTTAGTATATGATCCTAGGAATACATCAGTACAATATCAGTACCAAATGAGGGTGGTACCTGGTACCTTCGATAAAAAATAATAATATAATAATAATATATAATATATACATAATATATAAAAATAATAAATAATAAATAATAAAATAATAATAACTAAAAATAATAAAATAAAATAAAATAATCAACTCTTCGACGGTCCCATCCGCGCCGTTTTATCCCCCTTCACCAAATGGGTTCTTAACATTAAAATACTCTTTTTAATACTTGAGGCTCCCCCTCTTCTTTATCTTTTTGATCTTTTATCGTATATCACTTTCGTCCCCTCTTATATTATGCTCTACATTCGCAACATCCCGGCTACCTATCCAGCCTGACCAGGATCTATTTTTCTTTTCCCCTCCATTTATTTCAAGGTCGTCTGCGATCGCATATGCGCTTACCTTCTTTCCCCTCTTTCCCCCTTTATCTATTTTCTGTTCCTTCAAGTCCATCTTTCGTTGCTCTCAGATCCCCATCATGGCTCCAGGCAGTGGGCGCGACTTTAACTGCTCATGGGAGCATTGTGGAAAGGTGGGTACTTCCGCTCCTTCTACTTGATTTCGTCTAACCCGCGATTTTGTAGTCTTTCAATCGCAAGTCAGATCTCTGTCGCCATTATCGCATCCACACCAATGAGCGGCCGTATCATTGCACCGTAAAGGACTGCAACAAGAGCTTCATTCAGCGCAGTGCCTTGACCGTACACTCGAGGACCCACACTGGCGAAAAGCCCCATGTTTGTGACCATGAAGGCTGTCAAAAGGCATTCTCAGACGTAAGCACCTTTTTTTTTTCTCTCGCATTTTGGAAGGTTTGCGCATTTACTAATCGCTTATAGTCATCGAGTTTGGCCCGCCATCGCCGAATCCACACTGGCAAGCGGCCATACATCTGCCACGAGCCTACATGCGAACGGAGGTAAGTACTTTGGGTGGAAATGGTCGAAGCACCATCTAATTGTCTTGTTGAAACTGCAGTTTTTGTCGCAAGACCACTCTCACCAAACACCAACACCGCTCCCACCCTCCAGGGAGCATGACCCGACCATCCTCAGAAGATGCGACCTCCGAGAACTCTTACCACCAAACACCCGTATCAGTCACGGTCCCGGGTGAGCAGTACATGCTCGCCCAACAACCTTATTACGCGCAATCGGCGACACCAAGTCATGAATTTTACTCGCCCCAGAGTGTGCCGATGGGCTCCGTGCCGGTTCACGAAGCTGCCCCTCCGATCGTGTCGCAGAACGTACCTGGGACTTCACCGGTAAACATGCCACTCGCTCAGCAGCCACACCCACAACACCATGCGCATGCACACCAAATTCCGCAACAACAGCAACAGCAACAACAACAGCAACAGCAACAACAACAACACCAGCAGCACCAACAATACCTACAGATTATGCAACAGCGTTATGACACAAGCCCACGCACGAACTACCTCCCAGAACAATACCAACACCCGTCTTTTCAAGGCCATCAACTACCACCCGAACAACCAATGATGGTTTCATACCACCCAAACTATGCGTACAAACCCCCAGGCTCCCGTCTCTTGAACCAAGCGGAGGGGACTGACTGGGGTTTTTTGGGAGTAGGCTAAGAGGGGATTACACCTAGATTTGTGGATCCAATGCGTGTTTAATGCCCGTTACGACTTCCCTGCTTTCTCCGGCTCCTTTTTCTTCTTTTTGTTTTGAATTGCAAATCAGGGATTCGCATCTTGTCTTTTTTTGTCGTGGTTTTTATATTTGCTCTTTCCTATCTCTGCTCCATTTCTAGGTTCCTGGGCGCTTTTATTATGGATTCCCCCTCGCGATATTATGTTATTTTTCTATATATTGTCATTTTAAATGGAGGCAAAGGTGTTTCCCTTGGCGAATCTTTTGCTTGATACCTGAACATGGGGTGTGTTTTTTTCTTTCTCTATCTCTCTTTTCAAATTCCTTTTTCAGCTATATTCCCTATCTCTGCGTGTATTAGTCGTCTATTTTCACCCATCAGATCCCGAAGAATTTCTTTACCAAGACGATTGTTCCGATATTGCCCATGATATATCGGCAGAAGCTAGTGTTTCCCAGGAATATTTCTGCGATGGAAACCCCACTCTCATTGGCTCCATTAAAGACCTAGCCTTTGAATAGAATCCTTTCTACATCTGTTTACTTTCCCGTATTATTTACCTTCTGGTCTGGGCATTATCATACTCCAAGCTAGTTCATAGTCGAGCTAGTTCAGGAATGTCATACCATGTCTAGACTGGCATGTCCGAAATAAATAAATTGCATGGCATATATTGGCATACATGACTCGTGGGTTTTCATTTTTCATATTTCTTTTCATATGTCATGATTAATTTTCCCCCATTTACACGCGATGGCCCCATTTCCTTATTCCTCGGAGTTCGCCCCCTCGGAAAGCCAAAGGCCAAGAGGGCCAAGGGAAATTCGAGCGCAACCCGGTCTCGCTAAGAAAGATAACAGTTTTTTTCTAAAAAAAAAAAAACAAAAAAAAAAAATTGCGCTCGTTCTCGTTTGCCTTTCTAGAATGATTACTAGTTATATATTCATTATTAATAATTCATTTTGGCTTCAAATTGCTGACATTTTGAAGAAGCCAATTATTTACTAATTTATGTGCATAACTATTTCCCCATCTCCTGATTATTCACCGAACCTGTTCTCCAGGGCTGTTTGTCTGACAGTTCCACCCCCCTAAATCATAATAATTAGAATTCGGAATTCAGAATTCATTCGGGCAAGGATTCTTTTCGCCTTCTTTTCCCGAGTTCCCGAATGCAACAGCAATTTGTATTTTTTTTCCTAAACATACATGGCCTAGTTACATACGGAGTAGACAAATCCTAGTAGACTATCCCCGTAGGGATCTCTACCAGGTTAATCCTCCAATACGGACTAGCTTCCTGTTTTACATATTGAGTAACCGTTGATCTAAGGTAGTAGGAATCTTCCCAAGGTTGCACTCCGGCTAAAACACATCGCCACTAGTAGCAAATCAAACACCACAAGTCTCTCGGCTCCGTGGGGGCACCGGAGTACTTGGGCTAATGTGCATGGCCCTGGAAGGGCCTTGTGGCAAATAGAAAAAAATTTCTCTTTTTTTTTTTTTTTTTTGTCAAGGGTTTGCCGCTTCTCGAGAACTTTGTGAGACACTGCGCCAGCTAGGGTGTTTGTGTAGGTTTGTTTAATTGTATACGGGGTTTGCAAAGGTACAAGGTACTTGTTGAGATTCTTCTAGTTAGGTAGAATATATACGAACTGACCAATGAAAATGGAATATTCCTAGAGGAAGTAGTTTGAATTCAAATATTTCAACTCAAATCGAAAAAAAAAATGAGGAAAAAGAAAAAAGCAAAGTCGAATTGAGGGAGGATATCCCCGATTGTCAACAGAGTGCGAAATATCGAAACATATCTATTTGGCTAACACCTGCAGCTCAAAACCGGTTTTCCTTTGGTTGTAAAGCTATTGTAAGCTTATTAAACTACAAGCGGATACCGTTTCCGATTTAAAAAGGAAAAAGAGAGACTCTATGGTCTTCTTTGAAATTGATTTTGACTATGAATTTACTGTGTCTTTTTAGGTATTTCTCTTCGTTCTCGACCGATCTATTTCACGGGGATTTCTTTCCCTAACTACAAAGTACATTCAAAAAAAAGTATATGCTCACCGCGGAGTCTCCGGACTTGCGGCCAGACCTGCACTGCTAACTTTCCACGCAGATCCATACAGGGGTGATTGCCAAACCCGTCAAGAGTGGAGAGTGAGAACCCCGGTGAATGTGGAATATGAAAGGGCCGGTAGATCCCGTCTCCAGAAGGATCATCAATTTATTTTGCAGTACGGAGCACACCTCGGAAGACCCGGGCTGTCGGTGCCATTCGGGGCTTTTTTCTTCTCCCAGCAGACTGGGATCCTAATATCACACACAGTATGTACCTGCGCACTATAAGTGGGCACAAAAACCTCATACTTTGGGAACCTCGGTGATTCATGCGCTATATAGTACAATATCGATAGACCGGGCTGAGAGTACTCCGTAGAGTGGGTTTTTAAATGGGTCTCTCTCCTCCTCCTCCTCCTCCTCATCCTCCCCCCCCCCCCACATGCAAGTCACAAACTGCGCGTAACTGGGCGTTATGCGTTAGCCTTGAAAACGGGGTTTGATACCTCCAATCGTTAAGGGTTAACAAGGTTCTTCGAGTGTGTGTTCATTTCGCTTCATCTTTTGCTCATTTCGTTTTCTTCCTATCGGAGATTTCAATTTGACCGATCCTATTTATACTATTTTTTATCTCCCTCCAATCGATACAGTAAGACCTAAAGTGGCGTATGCCATGGTGCCAACTTTCGAGCCGCCATGCAATATAGTATTACAGTATGCTGTACTCCGTACTCCGTAGATAATGATTTCCTCTCCTGGATACAGAATACAAAGTACAGACTTCGGACGATGATCTCCACTAAAATGACCCTGGTCAATTGGTCTTGCCACGCCTCCGCTTCCGCAGAGTTTCAAGACTAGTATAACGGGGGCAGATAAGTTTCATGGTCGCATCGGACTATAGATTCCCTGGGGAGACTCGGAGACTAGGATCTAGCCGCTTGCCAACTAATGTATCATCATAATAAATATGAAACCAAAACACAAGATGGGACGGTGATTGGTTCAATATCAACCGCGTATATACATAGACCGACGGAGGAGATTAATTAAGATCGCAAAAGACCCAATCTCGATAGAACATAGCGAATAAGAAAGCAATCAAGAGCAGATTCACGATCTCGGAGAAATGAGGCTTCGCTTCCAGCGACCGAGGCTGATATTTCCGGCCCCCATGCCAAGCCCCTTTATAATCGCATCGGTGTTCTTGGCCCTATCGACGTCTACAACCTAAGGGGCTAACTACTCCATAGTCAATCAAACATAGATTGGGAATATCCGGGATACGAGACGTCCAGAGCTGCAGGTAATTTCGAAACTTGTGATAATTTTAAGTTCATTTCCGTGTTGCACCCTGTGCAATACCGGAGCAGAGAGAAATAGGATTGAAGCAGAAAATGAAAAAAAAAAAAAAGATCGCAAGGATTGAAAGAGAGCTAGGCGCAAGTATTTCTGTTTTCGGATTTGATCGACTATACACTCTTTTTACTGATTTATTATAATCTACAGCATAGTACGTATGTACGTACATAAGCTCCCATGCGAGATCCCTACGCGCTCCAAGAGTCGGTGTGGGGATATTTCCAACGGCGATCTATAAGGGGGCAGGACTGGACCCGCAGAGGACTTCCTCGTGTGAATGGTCGAAGCGATAATTTGCTACGACCCCCAGGTGATAAAAAAAAAGTGTCTAGGGAATCTGTCATGGATGTCCCCTGTAGGTGTGTCCCCCTGTCAGGTGTATGGCGATGTGCATTAGAGGTTTGCCTCAGGTGGGAGGTTTCTGAAACGGCATAAATGACGACATGGAACATGGCCAGGTAGTATCGGGGTTAGGACATTACGTTCCTATTTCCTAGAGAAGTAGTGCTCCGTAGACGCCGTTGCATAGCTTGCCGGCGTTGACGCGGGGTGGAGAACGTGAGCTTTTTTATGGGGAATCTCGAGACACTAGGAAGACTCAGTTCCCAAAGAGGAATATAGTATGCACTGGAAGAGAACATCCCTGTTCCTATGAGTCCGAGGAGTTAGTTCTAGACATATCAAATGATCTACACATACTAGTATAGTTTGTATACTCCGTATACTAGTACTCCGTATAAGAGTATAATATAGAAGAGTTTAAGGAGCTTGGGCCTTTCGGGAGCACCGGGGTACACGGCGCAGAGACTGGTAAGTGCGGGTATTGTATTGTCAAATACATGACATTGCGGAGATGCGCTATGGACCGTTCCCGAAGGTCCACTGGGATCCCGGTACCTGGACACGGTGTTTCATTTGGTATAGTACAGGTATCTAGAATACTATTACGGAGTACATTATGTAGGTATGTACCTAAGTATACGTACTCCGTACTAGTTATGGAATGTAATAAGCAGAATCACATTGTCTAGGAAACTCAAAAAGGAAATACTTGGCAATCCACAATGTAACCTGTCAAAGACAATTTCTTGGAAACTTCGCCTGTTAGCCGATGAGATTCTGGTTCCATGTGGTCCCCGATTGTCGACAAGACCTGCGCAATCTACATTGGGAATGGTCGATGGAGCCCGTCATGGAGCCCGTCAAAAGAGTAGTGGGGGTCAGTAAATCTTTTGTATGTTGTAACAACCCTCAACCCTCAACGCTTCGACCCATTTCCGTTGAAACTAGCCCGATCTTCCCGGGGAGAAACATAAGAAACAAGAAACAAGCTTTGTGGAATGGGGCAGAGGACGCGCACGTCTCAGATCACGAGATGTCTATCCAATGATTTCACTTCGAAATCGTTTCCGAAACAAAGCAGTTGCCTTATTACGGGAGTATATGGTATGAAAACTTGGGAAAAAAGAGGGGGGACGTCCCTCTAAATGGCAAGTTGAATACGAGCGATCACCTAATTCTAGTTCGACCAACCTGTGTGTTGTTGCGGCTCAGGCCGATCACAAACTTTCTTTTCAAAGTTTTGTTTTTTTCGTTTTTTTTTTTTTTTACTTTCAAATGAGAAATTCAAAAACAAGAACAGAACCAATACTCGAACCAATAGTAGAACTAAAAAAACAAAAAAAAAAGAACCCAATAATTACCGCTCGGCTATTTGTAGTGGAGCAATAAATGAACCAAACCTTGCAATTGTTTCTCATTTTCCACATGGCAGATCTGAATTTATACCTTCAACCACCATATATTATACCAATCTGGAAAGGTCATCCCTGAGAGGTATCGTCTCGCAGTATGAAGCCTAATATGACCAAAGATCTCCCTCTCCCCACACAAGTGGTCCCTACCCCCACTTCCCAACGAATGTCTGGTCTAGATCGCGTCGGGGGATCGTCTTTTCTTGGCAGCTCTTGGGAGCTCCATCGATCAGCGGCATTCAAAGTGAAGCTATCAATGCCGAGGAGATACAACATCCAGGAGCAAAAGAGGGGGATATTTGACTTCCAATCCACCCAACTCCACAACTTACCGTTACCTATTTCTGGTTCTTGGATCCACTTTCGCGCTAATATGCGTGCCATCCAAGGGTGTCGAGGGCGAGACAGCTGTTGGTTTTCCCCTGGACAGTTGAGGTATCCATGGATATGTCGAACTCTGTATAAAGTTTAGTCAGATCGGTGTTGATCTTCGTTTTTATACACTTGCTTTTGCTTGTCTGTGTCACGCAATTGTCCTAGTTAGCTCTTAGCGTACATGTATGTATCTAGTAACTACTCCGTAGTACCGGTGTGCAAGAGATAGTACGGAGTACTTACAATCGTACATGTTAAATGGAAATGTTATACGAATATCCTCTGTACGAAGTACACTGGGAACACATACGGAGTAGTCATTTTGATTTCTACCTATGGGTCAAGTCCAAATGCTAACTAATCATCAGTTCTGCATTAATAATACGGACGCCATAGTTATGTCAGCATTAGTATTATTTACAAGATGCTTTTTGCTCCTTTCAAAAAAAAAAGATGCCCCAGGCACCCATAACCAAGCCCACTAATCCATATTCGGAAACTTTAGACGAGACAACACCAGTAGCACCTGTCATTGGTCCGTTTCTTCTCCTATTATCCATCCTCATATCCATATCCATTTCTAGACCAAGCAAATTACTGTATAACTTACAGTTGTATACCCAAGGACATCTCTTGATATCGAGGGTTTCACGGGTGTACGACACTGGTAACGGCTGTGTTTATATGCCTTTTGTACGACGCCAATCCGGACAGGATAAATATGCCGGGTCTGTGAATGGCAGTTGTTATATGTCGTACCATGCAGCTGCCTATCTAGGAATAGCCATCCTGGCAAGACGTGTCAGTCTTGGATTCCTGAGGTTATCGGCGAAGGCTAAACCGGAGGTTTTCCTAGACGATTCGGGAAACAGCAAATGGAAGGGGGCTTGCTGTGGCTTGACTGGGGGGGATTGGGGGGGGGGGGGCTATGTACTGTGTACTTCCTTTTATTTCCTTTTTAGAGCTCACTCCCTAGTCAATAAGCAGTAGGTCGGTGAGATGGGCACATGGCGAATGGTATTTTGACCGAGACTGGGTGGGAGGAGATTGGACCATTGGGATATTGGCCACTCCTCCCGGCTGATGGGCTGGTTTTTGGCTGCTTGGAGCACATGAGCTGGTTGTTGCGTGATATCGGTACTTCATGCAGGTACATATGCAATGGTGACCTCGTGATCGATTATATTAGGTATGGATTATTTGATCGGGGAGAAAAGACAAGATGTAGTTTGGAAGTATGTGCATATGGTACTCTAATCTAGATGGTGCATATCGAGTCAAGCCCTCGTGTTGAAGCCTTTCTAATCCTATAAAACACCTCTTCTCAGGTACCAGTCAAGTTAGATAGCCAAATAAAATAAGCGATATAAAAAAAATGCGAGAATGCAATCTACTATGCTACGTCTCAGCCAAGATGCTGACCAGGCACAGCCTGACAGCAACCCAACTGTATATTGGACCAAATGTCTTAATCAAGACCAAAAGCCTAATCATCCGAAACAGCAACCTCATCCTCCCACGTTGCCACGCCCAACTCACGCGCACGCTTAACAACACGCTCAATACCATCAAGACCCATCTTCAACACATCCATCTTAGGCCCGTAGCTCAGACGGACAAAGTGGTGACATGGGCTGTCGAAGAGATCACGACGCTTCGCAGGGTTCAAGTCAAAGAAGATACCAGGAACAACAATGACCTTCTCACTCAGCAGGGCGTTAAAGAAGTTCAGGCCATCGGAGATGTTAGCCTGAGGAGGCAGGGGCGGGTCGAGCGAAGTCAGATCAAGCCAGACATAGAAAGTAGCACCAGGGATGTCCTGGACACGGAAGCCGATATCGTAGAGACGTCCCAGGACGTAGTCGCGCTTCTCCATGAAGTGGCTCTGCAGCGCCTTCATCTCGGTGCGCACGAGCGAGGGCTCCAGCATCGGGATCGCGGCTTCTTGGAACGGCACGTTGGCGCCGCCGTCGAGGTATGAGCCTGCGGAGCCGAGGGCGTCGACGAAGTCTTTGGGGCCGACCACCCACGCAATTCGCCAGCCGGGCAGGCGGAAGCGCTTGGTGAGTCCGTCGATCAGGAGGACGTCTGGCGTTCCGGTTAGCTTGGTCAAGTACGTAATTCAATTCTGGGGGTGCATGTCGTACCATCCTTGTTAACATCGACAACGTTTGCGGCACCACTGATCGTCGATCCGTCGCAGCCCGTTGTGTAGTTATATCCACCGTAGAACTCATCCAGGATGAGAGTCGCGCGGTCACGGCAGAGGTCCTGGATCTCCACCAGCTCCTCTTGTGGGACAAAGTGGCCTGTGGGGTTACGGGGGTTGGAGGTCAGCAGCACCTGTGTGCCACGGGCAATTTCCTCCGCGATCTTGTTGGGGTGAATGTGGTAGTGGTCATCCTTTGAGAGAGGGAGGGGGATGGGAGCAATCTGCAAGAGAATCAGTAAACGGTGACACACACCCGAGCTCAGCTCAGCCCAGCTCTTCCGAATAACGTACGTTCTTGAACAGAGTCAACATCTCCGAGTACGCAGAGTAATCGGGGATGGGGAAGGACAGGTACGAGTTGCCCAGGATGGCAGCAATGCGAATCAGGCCGGCGCGACCACCGGGAACAATGCAGACATTCTCCCAGGTGTACTGGCTCTCCTTGCCCTGACGGTAGTGGTCGTTGTACAGACGAGCGACGGCGGCGCGCAATGGCTTAATACCGGCGGTCGGGCCATATTCCCGAGCAGCAGAGGTGATAGGAATGGAAGTCGGGCGGGGGAAACTGCCCTCGATCTCGTCGTCGGCCTCGGGAGCTCCCTGGCCTAGATTGGCCCAGCCGGTAGGATCCTCAGCGTATCCATGTTCACAGGCTCGCTCTGTGCACCAGACGACACCGGTGGAGGCACGAGAAGCGTCGAGACCGGCGTGGGGACGGTGACCTTCGTGAGCAGCTCGAAATTGCCGATGGGTTTCTGATCGGAGTTCTGAAGATTTTAAAAGTCAGATATGCCAGAAATTTGATATTGAATGCATATGCACGTACCATTGTCCGACAGATCCTTGGTGGTCGATAAGCGGCGGTTCTCAGAGGGGCGCAGGATGCTCAGGCGGCGGCCGGAGAACGACATTCTTGGCGGGGTTTCTGGGTTTTGTATAAAATACTGGCCCTTTTTCTATGAAAAAAAATAGTAAAAGCGTTGGGGGAAGTGGAAAGGTAAAGAGAAAGAAAAAAAAATAAAACAGAACAGAACAGAACAGAACAACTTTTACACCGAACCGGGTTTGTTTTATAAAATGACGCTTGCCAACAAATACTCGGCGACGATTCGACGAAATCACCGACTTTGCCCTTTCAGAATTCCCTCGGGACGTCAGGACCACCAGGCGCTCCCTTTCCAATCCCATTAATAGCGCATTTGAGGTATTTTCTATTTAGTATTTTTTGGACGATCTCTCAGCCGATATTGCCGGGAGTTACTTGGGTATATGTCTATGTATAGACGTAACTTCTAACTATAAATATAGTTATAGATCTATAGCTTTAGCTCTAGCTGTAGCTGTAACTGGATTTGGCCCTGCCAAGAATCGGCTATTTATCCGACGGCATCCCGATCAGATAGGCAAGTGGATACAATCTGCACGCATTATATGGGAAAAAAAGGTTGTATAATTCCACCCTATAAAAAAAAACAATAGACATATACATCATATAGAAGCTTCGTACGTTCGTGGACATTGAGATACTAGTAGATCAGTAAAGAGATAACAATCCGCGAAATGGGAACGCAAATTCAAAACAATGGGACGTCTTTCATCGGACAATCCCTTCACCTCGTCACCAGGACATCATTCATGCCATAAACAAATCATTAGATGCTCGGAGAACAATCCAACTACATGTTTGCCACGGCGTGGCTCGCTGAAAGTCACAAAGAAGAAAGGGGAGATAGAAAGAAGTATCTTCCCCGAGAACGGGCGGCTTAACAGTTTCAAGCCAATCCAGTTGGAACAGTAAGGGTCAGGATGGAAGAACGAGCGCCACAGGCGATGCAAAGCGTTGAAAAGACAGGGATCGATGCGATCCTCGCGGGGGGGAATCAAGGGAGGTATTAAGTCAAGAATGAGCGGGAAAGCAAACAAGAAAATGAAATGATCTAATCGACCACCTGGCAGTAGAGTTGAATCTCTCCCACCAAGCCCTTGGCGAGCATGTCACGATGTTGTTCCCGCCACTCCATGAAAGCAAGCTGGACTGCCTCGTCACTATCGATCGTGACGAAATCACCATCTTCGTCGCGGTAGCGCAGTCGAACCGTTTTGCTCCCGATGGATCGATCGGTGAACCGAGCGAGTTTGGCATCCACGCGGTCCGTCAATGAACGGAACAAAATGTTGGTCGCGATTACCAGCGTGACATAGTTGTCCTCAAAGTTCACCTTAGCCTTGAGTTGAGTAGGCATATAGTCTCCTTCCTCTAGCGGCTCTTGGGTCAAGGGCGAGGTGGCATGGTCAGAGATTTGCCCAGAATTACGGTTATCGTTATATTCTGGCTCGTTGAAATGCGTGGTGTGGAGTTGGGGCTGGGTACGAATGGGGAGCTGGTTGTTGATAGGCGAGCCGTTCTGGCTACGGTTGACGGGGGCTTTCATGTTGGCCATGTGCGCAGGAATCGGTGGCACGGGGACGTTGTCAACTGTCTGCATGGTGTGCACTCCCATGTAACGCCGTGACTCGGGATTGTTATTGTGATGGTGAATATCAGGGCTACTAGCTGATCGCATCCGCTGGGTCATGCCATTTGCAGAGTGAGCCTGCGGGCCCGAGAGTGGAGGCAATGACGGGCGCTGAGCACCTCTTCCAGAAGGCTGAGGTGGGAAATATCCGCCAGAGGTCGACCCGTCTCGCGACGTGACACGAGACAACGCTGGTGCTGTGTAGCGAAGGGAATCCTCATTCCAGACCGAGGATGGAGTGGTGGAATTTGTATTCTGACGACTGAAAGAAAATCCTGCGGATTGAGAACTCGATCTCGTAGAAGGAGTCTCCGCCGTGGGGGAAAAGTAGGAGCTCATATTTCGATCACCAGGGGACATGCTTCCGTTGCCAGGGAACTGGGTGTGCACCGAAAGCGATGGATCGTTTCCTGCATAGCGTGGTCGGGTGTTGGGGTGAGGAACAGATGTGGTGCTGCCACCGGTGGCAGATCGGGTTCTCAGACTAGTACTGGACGCATTTCGGCTCATTGGGAATTCGGAATGATATGCATCTTTGCTGTTGGCGTCATCGGTATCATACTCTTGTTGATAGGGATTGGGCATATGCGCCATGCCCTCCATGTATGTGAACTCGCTGTCGGATGTACCAGTATTGCGCAAAGTGCGTCTCTCGGCTTGGATCGCCCGTTGGGTATCAATGTCCTTGTACCAATTCCGCATGGTGTCTTCATTTACATATCGGATGATGAAATTATCGACGACACCAGGGTCTCCTTTCCAGAAAATCTGAATACGGTAGAGTCCTGTTGGAATCAATTAGAGGCAATTTCTTTTTTAACCCCGCAGGCCAAGAGTAATACTTACCAGGCTTTTGAAGACAAACAATATCTGTGACATTGGCCATATAGATCCGACCCTTCAATTGAAGACGAGCTTTTCCTTTCGCATTCAAAGACGGCCTATCTTTTTGCATCATAAGCTTGGACTTTTGCTTGTTGGGATTGATATCTTTGCAACAGAGAAGTATGCGCTCGAAGAGATAGATATGGTACTAAGGGCAATGTCAGTAATGTGCCATTTCGGGGAACCAAAAAGCATAAGACACAGAAAGCGAGATCACATACCTCTCTCTCACTATCCTTTCCACTGTCTCCCTTGACAACTTGGAAAGTGCCAAATCGAAGAAGATCTCCGAATGACTCCATCTTCAAAGCTTTCCAGTCATCCACGCGCTCAGATAGATCAACTACTGCCGCAGCTAAGTGTTCTTTGTGGATTGCCTCGTTGGCAAAGTCCAACACGGTCTGAATACAATTCACTGCATGTGTGATATCAGCCTGGAGTTGCTCGTCTTCTAATTGTTTGCGTAGCTCCTGAGAAGGCACATCCATATTAGCTCGTTATCTTGAACCTAGCGTTTAGCAAACTTACCAAGAGCATCAGCGGGTATCGAGTCAAACGCTGGAAAGGTTTCACGAAGAATCCATTGAGCGTTTTCGGCTGAGCGACCATTTGTTGCAGATCTATATGGCGTGGCGCACTTTGGATTTTGTCCCATTCCTTCATACAGGCTTCGTCACAACGCATTTGATTGGCAATGAAAGGCTCATACTGGCGGAAAGCATCCTCATGCAGGAAGAAAAGTTGACCCCAGTTCTGCATTTCTTCTGGCAGGGCGTAGTGCTGTTCCATGCGAATCAGGAACCGTTGAGCAAAGTCTAGTAGGTTGTTTAAGTTGAGGAAAATCTGATGGCTCGCATCGCCTGTCAAAGCACCCGTCTCTTCCAGTTCCTTCTTGAGCGCTTGGAGATTCTGCAGGTGATGAACATAGTCACGCTCCGTCTCCAGAAGTTCCTTGAGAATATGCTCTCGCTTGGTAAGCTTCACATTGGCCTTCGCGGAGGGAGCCTCTAGAACTTCAGATTGATTTAATTGGCCTTGAATCTCGAGGAGGTCCAGCACACGGTTCACCATTTTGATCACTTTGATGAATCCGGTGGTACTCTCGCCGTAAAGGTCAGTGATCAAAAAGCAATCCTGTTGAGGAAATTCCAGCTCTTGTAAACAGGCCTGTAGGAACTTGAATGTCGCCGCTTTGGGACGCTTCGCCTCGGTTACCTTGCCAGTATCAATTTCTAGTGGCTCCTCGGGACCAGAGGCATTATAAATGCTCAATAGTGGATAGCCATTTCTGAGGCAATTCCATAAGGAAGCCACCGGATCTGTATTTCCTCTTATGCGATCATCATCATCCATCTCTTGCAGGTATGACTCAAAGTTGGGAACTTCGGATAGCCGCCTCCTCAAATTGACACAACTTTGGTAGATCGATTCTCCACCGCGACGGTTGATAATGTTATCTTCGGCGACTGGAGCGCCACTCATGGCTGAAGAGTCTATCATATCGAATTTCCTCGAGGGCCGGGTATAGATGAGTTAGACCAGCCGGGCTCAACTTAAATCTGCACAGCAGACCCAAGAGGGATAGGTTCGGAGGGATCGACGAGCGTCGGAAGTAGGGAGATGACGATCATGAGTTCCCCGGGTGGGTGTGAGCTGCGCGGCGCAGGGAGATGTCAAACAGGAGTTTCGGTCGAAACTCCGGAGACCAACAGCGATACGATCGGTTCTCGGTCGCAGGCGTGATTGTTTTAGATGCGTATCCCGGGAAGCGCCCTCGAGATCAGAGGCAACAGGTGATAAATATAGGTATATCTGTTTGAACCAATAGCACGGATATCAAATACGATGCACTGTCACTTTCTAGAGGAAAAGGAGGGGCTCGAGTAATATATTCCGACCTGCCAGCCAGTCCCAATCGATGGGGTGTAGGAATTCAGGTGTTGTAAATGACCGCTGCAGCCGGGCAGGCGAGTCAAATCTGGTTAAAAAGGGTTCGGAGGAACACCTTTGCGAAAAGGCCAGTCACTAGGACTCAGCGGAGGACAATCGACGTCCCGAGAAAAAAGGGGGTGCACGGAATGGTAGAATAAGAGAAGCCAAAAACAAGATGGGCTCGGCAGGTTAAACTAGGCCAAGAACCGAAACGACACGAGCAAGCACAACAGACAAGAGTTCTGCTGATGGAACAGAGGAATAGGATCCTTGGAGAAGAGGGTGAGCCGAAGGAGTCTGTTCAGTTGCCTCAAAGGGTTTAGCGTATGTTTTATGGGGCGGTGTGATGTGGAGAGGGGCAGTTGGCCTTTGCTTGTGTCAGCAGCCCTTCACCTCCAGGGCTTCAGGGCTGGAGGCTTTGGGGCTGGGTAACCTAAGACGACGGGGCAGGGCTTGGGGGCTGGAAGGCTGAATGGCAGGTGAAGAAGGCCGTACTGATGTTGGAGAATTTATATCCATGCATACATAGTACAGTGGTACATTTTATATAGGGTTCGTATACAAAAGGTACATCCACTAAACTAGATAGGGAAAATATATAACTACTCAACTATTAAAATCTTCCTGCTCTAGAACATTATTATCTCCTCCAGGGCTCCAGGGCTGTCTTTAGCGCTTAGAAATGGTCTGTGCAATTGTAAGACAGATTTTAGCGGTTCCCTTCGACGTAATAGCACTATATTAGCACTATATTAGCACCTATTTTGGAAAATGCAATCGGTACTATTCTTTCCCCCCGGACTAACTAGAAATGGAGTATGCCCTCTAATCGTAGCTATGGCCCTAGCCGTGCAGAATATAGAGGAATCTGGATCTAATAGAACAACCTACACGGAGTATACTACGAGTTGCTTCCTAACATACTTCTACGGCAACACAATGGTATGTGAGACATGGAGGAATGGACCCGTTCTTGACTTCCCACTTTTCTTTGTCAATAACCCGCTTTTCTCATGAAGCATCCAGCTATGGAAGGCTTTTTTTTGTTTTTTTTGTTACAGCAATAGTATATAGACTCAACCCACGTGACTCACAGGGGGAACAATGTGTCCATTTAACACGCATAATCAAACGTACTTCGAGTGATGGGAGGGCTCTTTAGGATGACTCTATTTAAATTTAAATTCCATCGAAATTCTTCTTTTTTTCTTCGAATTTAAATTGAAATTCTAGAATTCTCCATTTTTTAATTGTGTTCCACTTTGTGACTGAAGTCCCTAGTTCGCGATAATTGCGCTCTATCAATCAGGTGGGCCTTGCCTCGCCCAAACGTGACGTGACATGCACCGAGACCAACATTTGAACCCATCTACTCAACCTCCTTCCTTTTCCCAACCCTCTTACAAAACGACCCTATCCTCTTTTGTTAATTTTCTATAATCACTCCAGGGCTTAAAAGTTCCTTGTAGGATTCCGCAGCCATCGCGCAACGCCATTGATCTCGGCGTCCGACCCATCAGCTCGGTGCAGACCCCTCTGAAAACTCGCATCAATGGAGGGTGAGCCCTTGCCCGATGCTCCCGATGTCCCCGATGCTCCCGATGCTCAAGTCTCCCCTACGCTGCAATTGCAGACAACTACCGTCCCGGAGTTCTCCGCGCCTTCTCTGTCACCCTCGTTTAGGCTAGATGAAGGCTATTCGGACGATACTCGAAGTCAGGCCGACAAAGATCTGGGATCGGACAATGTCATGGCGCTTCCAAATTGGGTGCTCGCCCAGTCCGAGGCCGGCAGAGCTGGTAAGATATCCCTTTCCCTTTCCCCCTGTGGTGATGGCTACGAGCGCGCAGCATCCACTTCTTTTGCTTGTCGCTTTTGCGATTTTCCTTGTTAACCGACCGTTTCCCCTCTTCTAGAGCTCGCATACAGTCTTCTTCGGTCTCTACGAACATCGAGTATCGCCGCAGTAGTTGATCGACTTAACCCCATCCTCCATATTGACCCATGTGTCAGGCTTCCCCCGGAAATCACATGGGAGATCTTTACCTACCTCGATATTCGGACGCTTCTGAATGCATCGCTTGCATCCCGCTCATGGCGTGAACGTATCCTTGACTCGGGTCTGTGGAAATTCCACTATATTCATGAGGGTTGGGAAATGGACACGGGCGCGATTCGTGCGTTTGAGCAAGAACATTCCGAGGCCATGTCGCCCCAGACCCGGAAGTCTCGCCTACGACACTCGGAACTAGATATCGGGGAACCTAAGCAGAAAAAGCGCGTGCCGTCGACCTGGCTCGATTCACGAAGCGATGAAAACCAAAGACCGACCGTGTTTGACCCTGTCCCCCCGGTGGCCGATAGTGAAGGCGATCACCACATGACTGATGATGACGACCAAACTGCACCTTCGTTCGCTGATGACCCGGAGTCCATTCTGCCAACTAATATCCCCGAATCTTCTTCGCCGCTGTACCCACCTCTGCGGTCGCATCTTCTCACGCGGGATACCAACGGAAGCGCTAAAGTCAACTATTTCCACGTCTACAAGCAACGCAGGCGCCTCGAAGCAAATTGGCATCAAGGCCGCTATACCAATTTTCAACTTCCTGACCCATCTCATCCAGACGAGGCCCATCGGGAATGCGTATATGCGATCCAGTTCGAAGGCCGATGGCTAGTCAGTGGGAGCCGAGACAGGACTGTGCGAGTCTGGAACCTGGATACCAAAAGACTGTGGCACCCCCCGCTGGTGGGACACACCAAGTCCGTACTTTGCCTGCAATTTGATCCTCAACCCGAGGAAGACATCATCATCTCTGGCAGCAGCGACAAGTCCGTCATCATATGGAAATTCTCCACGGGAGAAAAGATTCGTCAAATTGAAAAGGCACATTTCGACTCGGTGCTCAATCTCAAATTCGATCATCGTTACCTTGTAACATGTTCCAAAGACCGAACTGTCAAGGTATGGAACCGCCGAGATCTTCTACCGAATAGCAAGGATTATCCGCGTATCTGTCATGGATCAGGCGCCACATATCCTACATGGATAATAGATATCGACGGGGTTTCACCGAGCTTTCTTGAAGCCGGCATTGCACATGATCAATACAAAGCTCTAGAGCCTTACACGTTGCTTATGACCGTCGAAGGACATGGAGCTGCCGTGAATGCAATGCAGCTTCATGGTGATGATATTGTGACAGCATCTGGAGATCGAGTGATCAAGGTCTGGAACATCCGCACTGGTGCATGCTCGAAGACCTTGATGGGCCACGAGAAAGGTATTGCATGTGTTGAGTTCGACAGCCGAAGAATCGTCAGTGGGAGCAATGATAACTCTGTTCGCATCTATGATCATGCCACCGGAGCTGAGGTGGCGTGTCTGCGAGCTCATAGTAATCTCGTTCGCACCCTTCAAGCAGGGTTTGGTGATGCTCCAGGTGCCGATGAAACCATGCGCGGAGAAGTGCGAGCGACCGAAAATGCGTTCTTCGCCGCTCAAGAGGCCGGATTGGACGTTGACATGGGTCGTCGGGAGCAACGCCGCAATGGCTACCAACCGAACACTACGGGATCACGGGACCCTCGCGATATCCCTGCTCTGGGAGCAAAAATCCCACCCGGCGGTGGAGGTAGTAGCTGGGCCCGTATCGTGTCCGGTTCCTACGACGAGTCAATCTTAATCTGGCACAAAGACCGTGATAACAAGTGGACAACGGATTATCAACTGCGGCACAGTGATGCCATCACGAATTCCGCTCGTGCGAGCCTCAGCCAACTGGCGCGAACCACTGTTTCTGCCCAGGCTCAACAATTGCAAGCAGCACAGGCTCTGGCGACACTTGGGCAAAATGCCAATGTCAACCCCCACGCTGGTCGTGACAACCCACCACTTGTGCCTCCTCTGATTATCAACGCTGTGCCAGTCCACCCACCTCCTGCTCACCATCATCACCACCATGGTCACCAACGCAGACCTCAAGGGTCCGCGATAGCTGCAAGGGTGTTCAAACTCCAGTTCGACGCACGGAAGCTCATCTGTGCCAGCGTGGACCCTCGCATTGTGGGATGGGATTTTGCCTGCGGTGATGAAGATATAATCGAGGCGAGTCCATTCTTCAAGGGGCTTTGATCTTTCTCTCGCCTTTACGCCTTTTAATACCAATATCTGCTCTTGTTTTACTTCGGTACATCTCCTGCATCGCCCTTACTGGGCGTGAATTGTGAACCCTCTGATGAAGAGACGGCTCAATTCACTTGACGACCTTTTATTATTAGCATCCGTGTGATCGCGTTGTGTTTTCTTTGCCTGGTGCATTGCTCCTTGCTCTCACGCTATTTCAGTCTCTCTCTCTCTCCAGCCACCCCCTGTCCTCCCCTTGCCCATCTTCTCAATGTCGTGTCATATACATACGATGGGCCCTTGCTTTCTATTTAATGATGTATTTCTTATTTTGACTTCTTTGTTAGGAGTCATTCCTGGCTATCCGGGGTGTCATATCTTTTTCGGAGTTTCTTTTTCTATCTTTTGTTTTTCATTCTTATTGTTATCTTTCCTGCATGGCGCCGGTGTGGCATTTGATCTATATCATTATGACTAGCATCAATCAGAAAGGTTCGACTCAAAACAATCTCACTTTAAATAAAACCACCTCGGCAAAATTGTCTCTATCTCTCAATTGGAATGTGGGACCCGTCGACTGAAAAAGTTACATGACTCATCAGGAAGTATATCCATGGATCCCACAATAGCTACATACTTGGAACTTCCCCCAGACTCATAACCTCACTTCATTTCTACTTTCTACATATCATCATGGCCACCCAAACCCCAGACTATCACCTCATCGGGCTATATACCCGCTACTCCAGTAAGCACTATGCAACCATAAACCAGCGGCCTTCACTAACAAGCCCTCTCCAAATAGGCTGGACAGCACGCGTCGAAGCAGTACTAGAATACTTCCAGATTCCCCACACACGCCAATTCATACAACTCTCCGAGGTATATAGACCTACCTAGACCCATCCTCAACACAAACCTAGGTATACAGTTACTCACATAAACCATACAGACAAAATCCTATTCCCCAACAGGCCTTGTCCCACTCCTACAATGCCACTCCCTCCCCTCAACAACAATAACAGACTCCCTCGCCATCTGCGAATTCCTCGCTGAATCAAACCCATCCCTCCCCCTCTGGCCTAAAGACCGCCAGCTACGCGCCCTAGCCCGCAGCGCCGCAGCTCAAATGCATTCCGGCTTCCCAGTCCTGCGGAATACCTTCCACACAAACTTCCTCGCCAGGTACACAGGCAACGTGCCGATCCCGGATGGTGCGGCTGCGGAGATAGTGCGCATGTTCCGAGTCTGGGATTCGGCGCGGAAGGCGGCGACTGAGAGGCTTGCACTGCTGGGTGAGGTTGATGATGGGTTTTTGTTTGGTGGGTTTAGTATTGCGGATGCGTTCTTTTGGCCGATTCTTTGGGTGGGTTTTCTTTCTTTCTTTTTTTCTCTCGGGGCGTTTGGCTGACTTATATCTCTAGCGATTACGCTCTTATGGTCTTCCACTAGATGGTGCTGGGCCTGATGCGCTGGCATGGATGGCGAAGATGTGGAGTGATCCGGTGTTTAAGGCGTTGGGGGATAGATACTATGCGCAAGCTGAGGACGCGCAGACTTGCATTGCGCATTACGATGATATCTTCCGGGATAGGGATGATGTGCAGTACGGGTTGTTTCCGAGGGATTGGACTTTCTCGGCTCTTGGGTGAGGATTATATACATGTATGTGGTGAAGGATTGATCGGGGTACAAAGCTCTAACCTATACTAACTACATATATCAATCTAATTGCAGGAAGAACATTCAACGGGGTTAAAGGTTTCCCGTGTTATCTATGGATAGGAAAGAATCACGGTTTTCAGCGTAGAGAAGAACCACCTCATGTTCAAGGTAGGTACCTCCAGTGCTGTAGGGTAGTCCCTCAGCTAGGTTTGCCTATTTTCGCGTTAATGCTCCCCGAGTGAAAAAGTTCGGTCCAGGATCAGGCGAGCTTCAAAGGTTTCTCTGAGACACATCACCAATCAGACCACACCCGTCGATCCCTTCGAGTGATCAGAAATCACTCCGGGGGTCCCGACGTCAGACTCCGCTCTCTTTTGCCACTTGAATAGTCCCCAGGGGTACCCGTGGACCTGCCCAGGACCTAGCCAGGTGGATGTCTACTGATCTCGGAGTATTTATCCCACTTATTCAGTCCATACCTAAAGGGGTATTCAGCCCCACAGTGCTCTATATTGTATGTTGGAAGATCATATACTCCGTAGCAAAATCCAACCTTAAGAAGCTTGCAAGAGAAAACATGGCAAAGGCGCAAGGGCAAGTTCAACAGAGGCCTAAATCCCCCTCTGTTGACATATCTCTTCGTCGAAACAACTTGGAATAACTCGAAACATCAGGAGTAAGTTCATGCCAAGAGTCCCGGGGTTTCAAGAAAATCCCGTTCTTGGCATTCAGCGCCAAGGCCGAAGGGGGAGGTTATATTTCCACCAATTTCAGCAGCCTTTCTAGATGGAGAGTTGTAGATGTTTGGATAGTAATGAAGAGGAAAACACTTAGCTGATTCACCGTAAATATTATTCCAAGCATAGTGAAGATACACCGCTGGAAGCGCTCGTAACTACTCCGTACAATGGAATCGCTTCTGAAGGATCTTCTCATTCTCATTCAAAATCAGTTAGGTCTCGAACGTACACCGCCAGTTTTTCTCGTTGGAGCCAATTTACTCTGTACATGAATTCGAATCCTTCACAATTAGCATTAGCTCAATACTCTTGCGGTGTGGTGCGTGAAGTACCCTCCCACGTTGATATCTTCACTCCTCTGTATGGAGTATACTCCGGGCTCATGCCACTTCCGGGTAAATTCCGGCAGAGGTTTTCCAAGGGCCTTCCAATCGAACTGAAGAGCGCTAGCGCGTGATGGGGTGCGTATCAGGAACTTTTTTACATTTTAAGAATGGGGCCCTTGAGAAGGGAATGAATCTCGCTCTCCCACATAACTAGATAGGACTGATATCTATCTCCGTGGCTTCTTTCTCACCTCCCTAATGTACTCGATTCCCTTTCGTAGCCTTCCTAGTCCCTAGAGTAGGTTGTAATATCCATAAAAGCCTGTTAAAAGGGCGAGGTCTAGCCTTTGTGGTTGGTGGATCTTCTAACTGCGTGGGTAGTTTCAAGGTGGCATACACAGCCACAATGCCAATACTTCGAAATCTTGGCTTTTGGAATTTTCACTATAACTGTGTCTTTACATTGGCTCCATAGCGGAATGAAGCGCTAATGCGGATAATATCTAGGTACGATGTTAGAAAATGTCTTATGTCCCCACAGAAAAGTAGAGGTAATATTTATCCCGGTCGAATTGGGACCTGGACCCTGCATAAAATTACACTCATGGGGTAATGTATCGAATTCATCCAGTCAGATGTCGTTGAATTTCTTCATGGATATTGAGGGGTCCTGTAGCTGTACTGAGTATACTATCGATCTGAGACAGTACTCCCTAGGTCCTGTCTTGTTATGATCTCCAAAGATATAAAAGGTCCCTTGTTGGCCCTCGATTTGATCAACTATCACCAACCATCATCAAGCCTCTTTAACCTTCTTCAACCATCATCAACCAAACAAAATGCACTCCAGCGCCATCATCCTCGGTCTCATTGGCCTTGCCAGTGCCCAGACTCTCAACATTCCCAGCCGTGTGGGCGACATCGTCTCCTTGCCTTCTCCCAGTGTGATCAAGGGCAATGTTGATCTGGGTAACAAGGAGTACGATCGTGGTCGCCCCTGCAACAGCGACGATGACACCGGTATGTCCACATAAAAACCCAAGTCCAAATGAATGAAGCTGATTGAATAGGCTCCGACAGTGCCGTGTTCATCTTGGAGAACGGAGCATCCCTGAGCAACGTGATCATTGGAGAGAACCAGCTCGAGGGCATCCACTGCAAGGGAGCCTGCACCCTGACCAACGTCTGGTTCCGTGATGTCTGCGAGGTAAGTCATCCCATTGTCTATCTGGCCATGTGTATCTGGTCAACATAATGCTAATGTGTCTTTTTTATAGGACGCCATTTCCATCCTCGGAACCGGAGACGCTCTCATTCGTGGCGGAGGTGCCCAGGAGGCCAAGGACAAGGTCATCCAGCACAACGGTGTCGGAACCGTCACCATTGATGGATTCACCGTTGTGAACGCCGGCAAGCTTTACCGCTCATGCGGCAACTGCAGCAACAACAAGAGCAAGAGCCCTCGCACCGTCATTGTCAAGAACGTCAAGGCCAGCAACGTGCCTACTCTGGTTGGAATCAACTCCAACTACGGTGACCACGCCGAGGTCAGCGGTACTTGTGGATCCAACGTCAAGCACGTGTGCCAGGAGTTCGAGGGAGTTGAGAAGTCCGCCAAGAAGGAGAGCCCCAAGCTGACTTCCACTGCTTCTTGCAAGGGACAGTCGTCTCTTTCTTCCTGCTAAATTCGGATTCATCTTTTGATGGATTGAGAAAGGGAGGAGGTATGGATGTTGCTCACTGGCTATTGAGAAGGAGGGAGAGGATGTCGTGGGCAAACAGATAGTGAAGGCCTCAGGCCATCACATCATCCCTCTCACAGGACCGAACCTCCTTTTAGAATAGGTACATATGTAGCTATCAATGTAATATAAGACGATGTGGAAATCCCCGAAAACCGCCCGAATCCCTCTTAAACAGTAAACCTGCATGCCATACTTCTATCAATTTTTCCATTTTAAGCGTCCTTATCATGCAGGGACGAGGTTATAGCATATATTGCAGAGGTAATTCGAACTACACACTAGGTATCAGTAGTAGATTTTGTAGGTAAGTTTCGTGATATAGGAAACATTTGACACATTTCCGGAGATAGAATAACGGTAAACATGCTTATAATTGGATTCATACAAGAGCTATTTATTTTATATAAAATCGGGCAAATCTTTTGGATGTAATAGCGCACAGAACCTTTGAATACCCCGAGAGCCAAATCTGACATACTGGTGTATTTCAAGGTCCCATAGCATATATATATATATATATGTATTATAGCTGTGTTGCTGTGGAGTAGTGTGGGTTAGAGTTAAATAGAAAGGGTACGTGGAACGAATGATTTAGATCGACTCATGGAGGGATCTGACTTCACAAGTATTGCACAAGTTCGATCTGGAGCACGGATATCCCCGTCTGCGACCTCGACTTGTTTGAGGATTATTGGAATGAACATGATCGTGGCCCCCAAGCGGCCCCGCCGACCAGGCTCTGGCTACGTAGCAGTGCGGGAGAAGCCACTGACTGTATGTACCTAGTAGATTGATCTGCACTTGCTTGCTGAGAAGAGTATGCCAGATGCTATCTGGGGCTGAAAGTGTCAGGGATGTGATTGGTGAAGCGTGTTTAGCTCAGCGGGCCGTGTTCCCGCTTGCCCTAGTCCCCTCTAAGTAACTGCGATGTTTGACCAATCAGAAAGAGCCATTCCAAGGTTTGCGGCCGTATTGTCGACCTTAGATCGCCCTTCTTTCTTATCTAGGGCTGATCTACAGTTGACCTTCGTTTGTAGAGTATTCGAAGTACATCGTATCCTAAAATTAACAGCGAGGCTTAGACTCAATGGGACTACTCAATTTCAGTCTGCCGTTCTTCATGGGTATATAAAACGACGTCTATCTCTCTGTTGTCTTCAAATCATTATACAACCGACCTACCTTTTAATAGTTCTTATTCAGGACTAAGTCATACTTCTACTGAGGCTCCACCTTCACATAATTCTTACCAAAAGCACATTTGTCTAGAGTATTGAGACTCAAAATGGGGACGGCCGAGTTCTCTCACCGTGGCGATGGCGGTAAAGCCAGTACAGCTTGCCCGATGCCGTCACATCTGACCCCTGGTGCACAATTCAACTTCAATGGTCTTTCGAACTCAATAAACTAATTTCTCCTAACTAGATGCATCTAAAACCTTTGTCGGTGACTTAACCTTTCACCACTTTAATATGATACTCTCTGGCACTTGCACGGGTATCACTTGTTTGGTGATCTTCATGGTTATGGCCCGGCATGCAATGCACCTAAGTAACCCAACTCAACAAGTTAAGTAAGTTCAATAAGCCTTATCCTGAAGTGACAAAATCATTGGAGATACTGACAGAAGTCAATTGAAGGATCATGAGAATTGCTACATTATTCCCATTATATACGATCTATTCGTTGCTTTCAGTATGCTTTCCCAACGCATATGTCTATCTGGTTGGATGGACAAAAGTTTTCCAAGGAGTTGCCTTGTATTGGTTTCTCATGTTGCTCTGCGATTTTGTTGTGCCAAATGACCAACACAGAGCTGAGTTCTTCTTATCTTTGAAAATTCCAAAGAGATATAGCAAATCCAAAACAACAGATGGGCTGTCATGGTTCAAGGTAAGTTATCTGAAATTGATATAATAGCAAGATATTCAACTGACTTTTGTATACTTGCAGTCTACGTGGTTTTTCGTTCTGCAGTATCCCATTGTTACGTTTATCCTTGCAATAGCCCAAAGCATCACGCAAGCACAGGGAACGTTCTGCCTTGAAGGAAACAAAGTTTATTTTGCTCACTTATGGGTAAGTATAATCAGTTTATTCAATTTGTTGACAATGTATCTAACACTTTAGACAGATCACCATCATTTCGATTATATCACTTGCTATGGCAATGATAAATATCATGGGGTTCCACAGCAACCTTAAGCCTTATATGGAAGGACAAAAGCCAATGATGAAGCTCTTGGCATTTAAAATGGTTGTTGGTCTTGAATTCTTAGAACAGGTCAGAAAGACTCACAACTTTTAAATCTAAAGAGTGACGAAACCCTGACAAATATCAGATTATATTTATGGTTCTTGACTCCACTGGCACCCTGAAGCCTTCTGCTACCCTGAGCTATGCAGACACCATTATTGGCTTACCTACCCTGATTATCTGTCTGCAGGTGGTTCCGTTTGCATTTTTATTCTACTATGCCTATTCCATCAAACCCTATACAACTTTGAACGTCAACTGTACTAGCAATCTGCAGGACCTTGCTGTTGTTGACAGTGAGACCGGCAGCCCCCGCATAAAGCGCTATCAGAGTGGTCCCTTGGGAGTTTATGCTTGGCTCGCATTGTTCAACCCAGGGGAGCTCTTCCGAGACATCAGATCGACATTCAATATGTTCCGTGATTCTAAAACAGAGGTGGAGACCGGAATGAGCCTGGATTCTCGGATGTAAACACCCGCGGGCCACCCGCTACGTGGCCGAAATCATGCTCTAAGCAAGTCTCTCCCAGTTCTGCGATGTGGAATTAGTTGAGGAAGATGACGAGCCAATAGGCCTCGCGGCCATTGATAAGACGTGGAATACGCTGCGTATTCACCAGCGACAATAAATGAGGCTGGAAATCAAGAACCTAGCAACAGTCGATACAAATTCTATGGAAAGTTCGCTATGATCCAGCAAGTGTAAGAACAAACGGTGAAACGTATGTGTACATAAAATCAAGATCTTCATCCCCCTAAGATTGTTCCCGGAGCACTAGGAAATTTATCTTTTCAAGTAGCTCATACGTTGGATATGGCTTATGGATCACATCGTCTATCTTAGCAGTAAAGGATACATAAAGCAAACCCTCCTAATAATTTTAGGCTGCAATTTTCTAAGTTTTGCTTGAAATGTGCTTCATTAGAGCTCGTTCAATTCTACCTTCAGCTAATCGACGAACCTCGTTTTCAGACCATACTGTTTCTATTAGATTTAAATCGGGTGAGTGGGTATCTAGGCATCATATTACTGTGTGGCGTACTCCGTCTTTTGAGGCTGAGATTCTCCAAATCACTGGAAACGAACTCTGCCGATGCGTTGGCGTGGCCCAATTTATTAGCGCCGATCTCCCTTGGGGCCAAACCTAACTGCGAATCAGGTCTCTCTCAATTTGTATAACCCTAATCCTATTTAGGAAAGACAGATGCAGCACCAATCAGCGCGTGTATTTCTAGTGTAATTGCGCCAGGATCTGCATTTGTACGGTGTACAGTTCCATGTGTAGAGCTATCAGTAGGGCCGCCATCACTCCGTAACCCAAGTAGACTTCTTCATTTCTCAGAGCCATAAAGCTAAGCTATCTTAGACAGGCCCGAGCCCCTTGGCTATAAAGAGGCTGAGCGAAGTCCACTGCATCTTGCGACTAACATTTTTCCTCACGTACCAAAGCTTTTGCATTACAACGGAACAAGATGAATCTACGGTTGAGGGAGGAAGGAGGCGGAGAATGCGAGCTAGTGGGAGAGGAAATGGCCACACTGGTGGGCAACGGGGTGAGTAGGCACTGACAAGGAAGAGGAATCTGATCTGTACTAAGCGGAGGTAGATTATCGTAGGATTTGCCGGCCAAGCCCTTTTGTCCCTATGTCTGTCGATATGGGTTTTCTTTCTAACGAAACACGGCAATATGGACATCACGCACCCAGAAGGCTCTATCGAGCGTGAGGTCGAACGCAAACGCATGGACTTCGTTTCTAAAATCTTAATGGTTGGATCTGATTTCCAATCGACGCTTGGAATAGCATATTTGGTCACTACGTTTTCACAGGTACGCTAAATATAGGCACAAGAATTATATTGTGCTCTATCATCTTGTTAGCTCCGCTGACGCGCGCCTACTATCCTCTCGCAGGTATCAATCATGGACACATACCACTTGCACCTTGTATTCGACATCGCCAGCTTTGTCGGAGTATCGAATACAGCAGCTCTCGTTTGCTGGAGATACTGCCGCGCTAAAATCGACGAACCAGATATGAAGCTTCATCATGGGCACAATATCCGTATCAGCTGGTTTAATAACCGCTATCGAGCCGTTTACATTTTCGTCGCTTTGTACCTGGCCCTTACCATTCTCCTTGGTATCCGTCTCAATGAATGGGCACCCCATCAGGAACCTGGCCGTTGCTATTATTCGACACTTGTCACCGATCCATCAAGCTCACACCCCACCGCGGACAAATACTATGTGGGGTTCACCAGTGCCTGGCTCATAGTTGTTGTCCTGGCGAGCGTTTTTGCGGGAGTTAAGAGAAGACGTACTATTCTGGTGCTGTCATCGCTCCACTTCCCCTTGCACCTCTATATGACGATTGCTCTTCGACAGGCAAATCAAGGCAAATTTGAGGGAGAGACAAGCCATGAGAATGAGTGGGACTTTGGTCAGACGACAGCTGTGATGCTTCTAGTGATCGCCCTTGTGGAGCTTTTGCAGAAAGGGAAAGAGTACTACGATTTTGAGCGCGATGTGGCTAAGCATGGAGTGCCCCCTAGTGCAAATGACCGTGCAATCCAAAGGGATGAGGAGGCCAATGGGAGCAGTTCTCTCCTTCTTACCAAGGGTTCTGGAGAGAAGAATATGGCCGAGGATATGCGTTCTACAATACAGGAGTACACTTCAAGTTGAAAACCCATATGCATGCACTACACTGGGAAAGCCACGACTTGTCAGACATTATCCGATATATATGTCGGTATACTTTCTTTTGAGCGCGTAGACTAGATAGAGATCCGGCTTAGAAAGCTCGGTATAGAAAATAAGGAGGTCTTTGAAGAGTACCCGTTCTTTCTTCCGCGAGTTGAATCGATACTGGGGAACCTGCGTAGAACGCGTGCTCAGATATATAGAATAATTTCGTAGAGTAACCACGTGAAAAGCGTTGGGTTAATCCGATTCTAACTATCTATATGGCTACGGACAGAGAGTATAGTGGATTCCTTTGTCTTACATCCACTCTTCCATAGTTACCCGTATTATCACTTAGTCCACAATTATTTATACAAAACATTGTAGGCAATTGGAGGATATAAGGGTTTTTTTGCTACTTGCGTCAAGGTAGTTTGCCTCCTGTTCAATATCAGTTTTGTTACTATATGGTCTATCCACAAAGTGTCAAGTAAGCTTTTCGAATTACCTCTTGAGACCAATAAAGCTTCATACACCACTACTAATAGCATCATAAAGCCGTACAAGTATAAACAATTATCCATAGCATTGTTTATCGTATTACAAGTACTTGCCTACTTCCAATAAACGGCTAATCGAGATATCGGTCTTTCATATCCGCATATTTTGGCTTGATTTGACCGTGTTTTAACGAAAAGGGTGACTTTCTGCACCTTAATACCTACTCAGTCTATAACCTATCTATTTTTGTAATATAATCTCCGAAGGTTTAGATGATAACAGCCCTTGTTCATCCGTGAACGGAAAAATCCTCTTAGTCCATGACTTCATCAGTCCGATTCTTGTTCTAGCTAAGCCGTCTCCATAAACTTAGTCTTAGTGTAATACCCTAGTGCATCTCAATTCAAAATAGAAGATTTTCAAAACCAAATCGGATATCGTTTTAAAACCAGAAAAGTTGCTACAGCAAGCATTATACCCGGCCGGGACCGCTCCACCGCAAGGTAACAAGCGCCTGGCTCTCGTAGGTAACTCCGTATTGCCCGCTTCGCTATTTGATCAATGCTATAGCTATGGACACACCACTGGTACGTTTGATCTTGCGTCGGGGAATGTGTTTTCAATCAACTAACCTGAGATAGGAGACGGGCAAAAGGTTTTAAAGGAGCAGGCGTGCAATGAGAATTTAAGATTACAGGGACAGGAATTCGGATTCGATCAGTATATAAAAGAGCACCCAGTATATAAAGGCAAAGTCCCAAAAGGCACTCGGGCTACTACCATCGAAGCACTTCTCGGTGCTGTTTGGCTAGACTCGAGGAAGAATATACGCAAAGTGGATCAAGTGAGGGCAAATTGGATCTCGGTGTATGATTTTCTTGGTGTCAAAAGTTTTTACTGATCTTTTGGAGTACGGTAGGAAGTTATTGTTCCGATTGTTCTTAGTCCGGATTGTTAAGATATAACCTCAGATTGGTATTCGTCTGTGTACGTATCGTTTGCTAATTCAAAAGCTTTGCGCTTGTCAACATCTATTAAGAAGATAATCCGGGGTTGTTTCACAAACGGTGACTCGTGAATAGGGGAGTGTTATAGCATACGGTGCTACCATTCACAGCATAGAAAGTCTGCCAAAATTTGGAACAGGACGAGCTTTCATACAGCAATTGATCTTTGTTGGAGTACCAAGGGGTGAAGTTCTTCATTACAGATCTATCCAACTGCTCCTGGTCCGCCAAGGCACAGCTGAGTTTGAAACGGCGGGAAACTAGTGAGTTGGAAATATTGCGTGCCAGGACCGAGTCGGTGAAGTGCGTGGCACCGAAATCTCCCGTACAGTTGAGATTTTCCCAGGCAATGAGCTGGAGTGGAGAAGAGCGCATCTAGAGCTCGTCAGCGAAAGCGCTTAAAAGGATAGCTGAATCGACTACGTTTATGGTAGGCCGGACATCGGTGACAGGATTTGGCGCAGCCGCTACGGTGGTGACCAAGGCCAGCGCGACCATTAGTGTGAGCCCGCTCATCGATTGCATGGCTCTTACATGCATGGCTATTACAAAACCAGTGTTGAATATCTGAGCAGAGTATCGCCCATTTTTATACTTGGGTTGCCATGACTCCAAACGCATCGGTGGAGCCAATGACCAGCCGGTCTGGTTATCAGCTCCCCCAAGCAAATGCACGGTCAATTCCTCTGGAGGATGGGGATTTATTTTGAGGGCTCGCGGGGAAGTTGATGTCGATTGACCACGAAATGGATTTGAGTCGGTTTCAATCACGGATACGTTCATGGCAAATGTTGCGGGCTAATGTGTATCCTGCTGCATACCGCTGTCTCTCTATATGAACATTATAAAAGGGTTGAACTGCGGGAAAGAGCGTGAAAAAAAGCTGGGCGAAGCGGTGAGAGAAGTGATGAGAGAAGTGATGGGTGGTAAAAGCAAGACAACCTGCGACTGTAGCGCTAGTGATTCCTATGTCATGGGTCAGATCGGGGCTATGTAACACGTGAAGTTTTATGCTTTTATCTCCTATTATATAATATACCTTATCTTCGGATATGTAACTAGAGCCTTGCCTGTTGAACCCATTGAAACCCAGACAGTTAAACCAGTGTCACCCTACGTGAAGTCTGGCTAGTTCATCGACGTCCTATTGTCCACATAAACAAGGTGATATAATCGAGACTACGAACAATAATTGATCTATTTATGGCGACGGGCTTGCCTACTGGGGGAAAGGGAGTCAGAAGCTAATTGTGAAGATATGAAGAATATTCATTCGACCGAGATGTAGTGATTCATGCGCAGCAGAATTCATGCTGCATGGCTTCATATCATGAAGGCTGAGCACTACCAATACTTCAAGTTCCACTAGGATAAATGTGGCAGACTAGTGCGGGTCAATGCTTCATCTATGACACCTGCTTCCATCACTTTCAAAATACCCAAGGGATCAGTCTCTTTCTTGATGACAGCGGCGAAATCGGATGTTCCGTGCCAGCGCAGAAACAAAGAAACTTTCTCCTCAGTATTAAGCGTGCTCTTGATATTCTGCGCCACTTCCTCGGGGACGGTGCCGTAGCTAACGAGATTTTTCAGTATATTGTGAGCAATAGTGCGGTGAATGCCATCTTGTCCATCGAACGCTGTGCCAACGTCGTTGAGTGTGGCCTTCGTTGCGACCTTTGATAAAGAACCAAACAGCTCACGAGCAGCTTCTGCCTCCTGGACTCTTCCTGGGCTACCACTAACGTAGTGATTCAGAAGCTCGCTAATAATTTGGCCCAAATCCTCCTTCTAATAGAACCGGGTCAGTAAAGTAGCCTTAGGAATTGAGCTTAATGAAAGATGTAAAAAGAATGACTGAACTAACGGCTGAACTAATGGCATCTTTGAGGATAGTTATCTCTTCGTCGTTGAGTGGCTCTTTAGCTTGCATTTGACTGCGCTGGCGCATTGAAAAATATGCATCGGCATATTTAAGCACCAAGGCAGAGACGAAGTTGACGGTTTCATCCGAGGGCTTTTCCTCGGCTTCTGCTGGCTGGTAGCTTGTTTCAATAACCTTTGCAAGCTTTTCGGGGTCTTTCAGCCCATTGTGAAGTACTGGACCCAGTCTTTCCACATTGCCCCGAAAATTAGGAGTACCATCAGGAGACTTCCACTTTCCCATTTTGGACGATAAGAAGTTCAAATATAAGGAAGATATAAGAAATAGTAGAATAAGAGTAAACGAACAGGATAATGAAGCAATTCAGACGGGGCACCTTAGCTCTACTTATAACTCTGGTCTAAGTATTCCAGATCCGCTAATTATCTAGACTTAATTGTCGGTGTGCGCAGAGGGGATACAATACGGATATAACCGATAAACAAGGAATCCAGTGCAGGGTATTATCTATGGCTAAGCTGAATGCATAACACAGTTACGATACTCAGATGTAGATCAAATCTATAACGGGCATAGAGTGGGTATAAACAGCTTAACAATACGTAAGATCTTCCGAAATTCTGTATTCATCTTTTCTCCTCATTTCCCTATTAGCATTCGTAGTACGGCTGGCTGTAGGGGGTGGAAATAATTCTATAAATTACTCCGCCGATCATTTATATCACCTTTACCCTAGCCGCTACGTCATCGGTATCCTAAGCCACCCGAGGATATTGATCGTACTAAAATGCCTGTCCGATATACTTGCTATTGATGGAAGTAGGATTATTTGATACCGACACTGCGATTTGGTGTAAGTCTCTACGGGGAATAAGATTAATACTTCCTATGATCGGCTTGAGCCGAGCCCAATTTAAGAACAGCACTAATAAATAGCTTCATCCCTCCTATCCCCGCACTATTCAGTACAGTATAATTGTCATATTTTGTAATCACAACGCATCAGTGCCTACGCCTGCTGCTTGTAATTCTTTATTAGCTGCAAATGAAACAACTGGTCCAAGTAGTGAAGATAAAATCACACCGATCCTTTTTTGGTTAGATCTATCATTTTTAAGGGGTGTGTACCACATAACCTTCCGAAAAAAACGCGCTTTAAATGAAAAGTCCCTCTGTACGGAGTAGATGATGTACATACAACAAGGAATAATGACGATTATATATACCCATATTAAGTGACTTTTACTAAAGTGATGAAAGTGGTTATCAAAAAATGGAGATACTGATCAAAAGCCGCATTTCACAGCCCGCTTTTAGGGTTGACCGTACTTGAAGACGCAGTATAGTGGAACTCTACAGAGGGGCACTCTATTGAAAACGCGTCTTTTCCGGATGGTTATATGGTATAGACGCTAACATAGCTTTTGATGAGGGTAAGAGAATTTCTATTATTCTATCGACAGGCAGGCTGTAGAAGCTGTCCTGTTCCATAGAGATCATGAAGATCATGTTTCACTCCCGTAGCTGATTAGGCGGGGCTAATGATCGACGCGACGGAATGGGAAGCCCCACATGACCGAGTGGTGGTACAATAATGGAAACACATGGGATCTTAAAGAGCACGTGGCCGGTGCAAACTAGGCAAACAAAAGTAGTCTCTCCTGGTGCCTGGTAACTGGCGGATCTGGCCTTGTGGCACCACCGTCTCCATTCTGACCGGCTGATCATCACGTCAGCCGTTAAATCATCAGGTAAGAGGTTTACTACTTTATATGGAGCTAGACAACACTTTCGACTGCATCACAGAGATTGTTAAATGTTCACCATCCTAACCATCCCCGAGTATTGACCCGTTTGTGAAGTCGTAGTGTGACATGATCTGAAAATGCTGACCACAATTTCTTACGCAAGTCTGACTAATTCGAGAATAATGATTACCGTTCGTTGACGATACACTGCAGTTTGTCCCGCTTGAGGATTGGGCCCCCACCCCTGGCGGCTTCTGTCGAACGGCAGTCTCGCCTTCCGAAATCAGTATTGCCACAACAGGCCATATACGAGAAGATGACTGACTCACCTCCGGCTCTACGGGATCGGCGGCAGATAGATCAACTGCGGCTGCTCCAGTTTCCTGACTGGGAGAGACATATGATGAGTATCCACCGAGCTGTATCCACTATACCAAAGATTCTGACCTGTCGTTTTCTCTGCTTTCTGATTATGGAAGTGTATGTGGAGCGTCTGTGGTGATGGATCTGATTCATCTTCTTCATCACCCAGACTAAGTTCCCATGGCATTGATTCGATGACGTCGGTGACCGGTCGTTTCTCCAATTATCTAGGGTCGAAGAACACCTTCTCATCGAATACGACATCCCTGACCTCTCGTAAGACGCCTTTGTACGGAAACCAGACGTTCCGGATGTTTGATACGACATATCCGAGAAGGTAGCTATTCGATCACTCGCTGACAACTCTGCCTTGAAAACTTGTTTACGCATGGCAGCGTGGCCATGCAATGCGAAGTTTTTCAAGGCGATTGATCGTCCCATTCCAACCCCGATCAATGGCCAGTATGCGATGGAGGTGTTGAGGCATCAAGTGCAAGACGCAGCTAACACATTACGTTTCTCGACAAAAGAGAACCACCTTTGGGTTTCAGACGGGATTTAGCGTTAGAGATTTCTCGCCCAATGACTAGAAGCGAGGGGCCTGGTTTTACAGTTACAGTCTGCTCCTAACAAGCAAGGTAGAGCCAGAAGCGCATGGAAGTACTGCAGACCCCTGACTTAGGATACAGAACATGGTGGAGAAACTCATCGCATTAACTAGGAAAATTACACCCATCCGGATGACATTCACCTTGGCCTCTCATGCTAATGCCTTGGACCATAGTCACCATACTACGTGGGCCTATCCCATTGGCCGATTATGGCAGTATCACGCATGTTCTCATGCACCGAAGGAGGGAAATCCGTCAGGCAGGTCTCTCAGGAGCTCAAACACACGCTAGCTAGGCGGGCGGCTGTAGCGTTAAGCTACAATATATTATTACCTACTCGTGTAGATTCCCCATCCTTGGCACTTCCTAGTCCTTTTCCGAAAGTGTTTAGATCCATGGTGGGTATGATGACCATGGCGGTTGTCGATTATGCGAACAGAATAGGTGAGAGAGTGGTGTAAATTTGTTGGATGTCTGGGTGCTTGAGGCATTATATATAGATAGAAACCCCATAGTTTGCCTGCTCTCTCTCTCTCTCTCTCTCTCTCTCTCTCTCTCTCTCTCTCTCTCTCTCTCTCTCTCTGTCTTTCCTCGGTCCGTCCATCCCAAATACATACACTGTTTTCTCTACTGATTCTACATTGCATTGTATCCCCATTAGTATTCCTAGGAGCATAGGCTGAAATGGTAAAATGGTAGGTCAATTGAATAGCCCTACTGTGAGATCTTTTACTTAGATAGGATCGAGGCCGCTAGGAAGAACGGTCATGTTGACTGCGCCCGTCCTTTTTGATGGGCGATCTAAATGGGAAGGGCTATACGTGATGGGATTAGCGCGTCGCATTTTATTGATGTAGCTTACTCAGGCCGCTCATCCCTATACTTAGTGCTCGGATGATGATCAGTGAGTGAATCAGGGTGCTCAGGGGATGATCAGGTGATGTTCAGTGAGCAGTCATGCTGATTGTGTAATGATCGGTGATCAAGTCGGGAGGGGCGTGCTCGGTTTTACTCAGTGAGCAGAAAGCGGCAAGAGGTGAGCACTAAAGCGCAAAGGGAAAGGTCTCGAGTGCCAGGCATTATCGGGTACATATGTATGTACGGGAAAAAGACAGGTGCAAGTTAATAATAAGACCATTCAGCAAGCGAATTTGTGCATTGGGCATTTTGGGCATCCAGAAAAGAAAGAAAACAGCATCACAGTAGCAACACAACAGGTCGTGGAGGCACATATACTTCAGTCAAAATTTATACAGCGGCAGGGTTCACAAGAGTCGGAAACATGACACCGTACAGAGATGAGATCCATGCCTGGAAGCCATGGAGACGAGTATTCCCACCACTGTTTTCATTCTGAGATCCAGCAGGCGACACCTGGCTCTGGGCCGTTACATAAGTATCCCGTGAGCTGGTCGCCCCGAGAGAATCATCCGGCTCCTCGTGGCTTCCCGAGCAGCAGCAGCAGAAGAGGCATCTCTGGGTCTTCACCCACGCCAAAACGTCCGGACAGACGGGCGTGCTTGGGTGAGGTTCTTCATTTGCACCGCCGCCGCATCCAGCCATTGTCAAAACCGAATGCAACCGCGATGGATTGGGAGGGACATGGTCACCACTTGCCCTCGTCACTTGAGCAGAAGATTCCGCTGGAGCTGCAGGACCGTCTGATGCAGTCAGATTGCGCGGCAAGCTGAGAAGTGCAGTGGCTCTGGGCCGCGGTAGGCGGTTTACCACAGCAGGGGCCGGGTTCGATGGAAAGGGGAAACGTCGTTTCGGGGGCCTGGCTAGAGGCTGGACATGACTGTTTGGACTTCGCCCAAGACCACCCTTTGTCTGTGCAGCTTCAACATAAGCATCGTAGCTTATATCTGTGGCTTCGTGGCGAGCAAAGGGAAGATTGCGTTGATGGAAAGGGTGGTCATGCAGTGGTCGACCGATGTTCATCCCATGGCCGCTTTGTCGATGGGGGAACCGGCCCTGTACTAGCGTGCCATCCTCGGCTCTTCCTATACCATTAACAGAAAGCCCACCATGAGGCGCAGAAGGCGGCAAGCCAAATAATCTCCTTAGAGTGTCGCCATATGAACTGCTACGCTGACCACCAGCAGGACCACTACGTTGCAAGTTTGCGGGTGGCCGTGCAACATTGTCAGGAATCATGAACCGTGCGGAGATGGACATAGCCTCTGACGTGCCGAAGGAGGGAAGGCCAGGGGGTGTAGGTGTTCTTTCTGGCGGTGGATATGGAGGTTGGACGATTTTCACTGCTGGTTCCAAGTTCCCAGGCCATCTAGGCCGGCGGATACTACGCTCATTTGCATCGAGGGAAACCGCCTTGCGATGTAAAGACCGATGGGGGTCTAGTACCGATGTCGTTTTACTCAAAGGAGGTCTCGACCAGTGTGTGGCTTGCCAGCACTGGTCAGATAGCAGCTTGGTGTGGTTCCCAAGCTTCCCTACCATCCTCTGTCGTCTTCCTCGCCTGGCTGACACAGTGGTAGGAGTATGATAATCCTGTGAATCTGTAGGAACAAATCTGGCCATGTTTACCGCTAGGTCTTGCTCGTGAACGGGGTTCTCATGGAGGAGAGACGCATAGAAACGAGGGCTGGAATCATTTGGCGTGGTGACTCTGACCGCATTGTATATAGATCTTTCATCGCTCAAGATGGACTCGGATGAGTCTGGGTTATCGTATGGTGAAAGGGAGTCGGAATCACGAGGATGTTTTCCACGTCGGAGGCTCTGTGATGCTGAAAAAACCCGCGAATGAGGGTTATTGGACTGATCGATTCTTCCTTGGGGAATCATCTTGAAGGCAAAAGAGCGAAGCCTGAAAAGATTAAAATATACTTGGAGAATGACAGGTGAAATTACCAAAGATGAGTATGTGATTTCCTCGAAAACCCTCAACCCTCATCGTGCCTGCCGAGATCAAGCCAAAAAAGAATATTATACAAAACAGTCTATATGTACACCATTGAATGAATATGCGCTCTAAACCCGAAAACGTTGAATGTCATGATCATAATGGAGTGCCACCTGGGCTGGGCATTGGCTTGCCAGTCACCTGGGCGTGCTCCTTTCTTAGGGCTCGCAGCAATCCTTCAATTCTGCGACGCTCTTCTTGTTCGGCCTGGGAGGTGTCAGTTAGTACGAAATGAGAGAGAAAGGTACAATAACAACTCACCCTCAGTATCTTCATGTTCTCATTGCGCGTGTCACGCATCATCTTCTTGAACTCATTCTTGAGCACCATAGTAGATGTCGTCTCGGAAGTGCCATCGCGGCCCACAGATGTGGGACTACTCAAGTTCATCCAGCTGATACGTTCTTCCGCTAGTTGTGTCTCGAGTTGCTCACAACGATCCCGAAGACTGTCAATGAAAATTTCGAAGCGCTCACGTTCCTTCTCAAACTCGATGCTGGCCTTCGTCATGGCTTCGTAGTCATCGATGGTCTCACGAAGTTCTCTCTCAAGAGTATCCGCCCGCTGCTGAAGGTCACCACCTCCTCGCTGGCTCTTCAGAGCGGCCAGTTCTTCAGTGAGCTCGATGTTTCGAGTAACCAGAGCATCGTTCTCCCTTTGGACACTAGGGTTGGAAGCCACCTCTGCCGCACGTTCGGCTCGGGTACCATAGGCACCATCCAGCTCTGCCTTGGCCATTGTCAGTTCAGTTGTGACCCGCACAATCTCGCCTTCAACTTCAGTCAACTCATTCTGCAGGCGAGTGACGTTGTGGTCAGACTGCGCGCGCTGATCATCCGCTTCCTTGATCCGGGCATCGGATTGAATCCGGATTTGTTGGATTGCGGCTTCGAGTTGAGCCACTTCTTGCTCTGCGCGGTCACGAGCACCCCTAATTTCCTCGGACCTGGAATCGCTATCGTTTTGCAGCGTTTCAACGACGCTCTGCAGGCGTTGGACCTCATTCTCCGCGCGGTCCCGGGCTTCCTTGACGTCCTCGCCTCTAGAATCGGTGTCGTTTTGCAAAGTCTCAATAACGGCATGGAGACGCTTGACTTCGTCTTCCGCACGGCCGCGGGCCTCTGTGGCCTCTCTAACCTCTTCGCTCTTAGCGTCGGTATCAGTTTGCATTGATGCAATGACGACCCCTAGGCGTCTCACTTCGTCTTCCGCATGATCGCGAGCCTCCCTGGCCTCTTCACTCTTAGCGTCGGTATCATTCTGCAACGATGTAATGATGGCCTGTAGACGCTTGACTTCGTCCTCCGCACGGCCGCGGGCCTCTATGGCCTCTCTGACCTCTTCGCTCTTAGCGTCGGCTTCAGTTTGCATTGATGCAATGACGACCCCTAGGCGCCTCACTTCATCTTCCGCATGGTCGCGGGCCTCTCTGACCTCTTCACTCTTAGCGTCGTGGCCATTGTGCAATGATGCGATGACGACCCCTAGGCGTTTGACCTCGTCTTCCGCATGGCCGTGGGTCTCTCTGGCTTCTCTAAGCTCTTCACTCTTAGCGTCGTTATCATTCTGCAAAGATGTAATGACCACCTGGAGGCGCTTCACTTCATCTTCCGCATGGTCGCGGGCCTCTCTGACCTCTTCGCTCTTAGCGTCGGTGTCACTTTGCAATGATGTAATGACAACCTCTAAGCGCTTGACTTCACCTTCTGCGCGGTCGCGGGCATCACTGACTTCCTCAGTTTTGGCATCGTTGTCTCTCTGCAGATCGTCGATGTATTGTTGCAGGCGCTTAACCTCGGCCTCTGCTTGATCCTGGGCATCCCGGGCTTCGCTGACTTCGTGGGTTCTGACATCAGCTTCGCTGTGCAACGAGGTAACAACGCTTTGCAAACGTGCGACTTCGCCTTCGGCCTGAACCAGAGTCGCCTTGGCTTCTTCCTGAGAAGTGCCATTGTGGCGCATTGCGTTGAGCTGTCCCATGACAAGAGCCAGCTCGTCGCGATTGGCATTGCCTTCACGCTCAGATACTTCAAGGTCTCTGCGAACTTGAGTCAACTGTTCCGTCAGGTCGCCGATATGGGCATCGCGTTCGGCATCCGACTTGGAGTTGAGCTCGCGCTGCTGCTGGATTTGCGTGGTGAGAATACTCTTTTGCTCAAGTACTCCATCCACTCGGCTCTCCAGGCCATCTACACCAGTCTGGAGGTAGGAGAGTTGTTCTTCTAGCCCATCGCCGTGAGACGCATCAGGGGGCGGAGGCAAGGTCGGTGAACGGGTCAAACCAAACCGATCAACGATAGTTTGCACTTGGTTGTTGATTGCGGTGAGTTGGTGCTTCCAGGTCTCCTCAGCTTCAGGTGCAATACTGCGAGCAGCCGAGGGAGGAGGAACTTCTCCCGTATGCAAGACGATATTATTCATACTACTCTCGATATAGGCCAGATGAGCGTCGACCGTTGAGGTGGGATTGATGGGCCCTCCACCCCCTGACAGCTGCGGAGGAGGATCGATGAATTCACCGGGGTTGGACTGTATCATCATATCATGCATGCGTTCGCTCAGTTCCTCCAATCGTCGTTCGGTAGCCTGCATAGCCTCGGTATTCATTGCGGCGGCCGAATTGGTCTCAATCTTCCCGTTCACGCCAAAGTTATCCAAATGCTCAGTTGTCCGGTACAGACTGCGGTCGTCGAATTTTTGATCATCATAGGTGCTATCCGAAGTGGTAGGGTTCTTAGGACCCTTCTTCAGACCCTTGTGTGTAATCTGCAAAACACCTGCAGTGTGCTCCAGCAAGCGCTGGCTGATCTTCTGCGACCTCTTCTCGAGCTTCCAGAGTTCCTGCGCCAACTCCTCACATCGCCGCTGGCTGACTGCAAGTTCCGAGTCACTCTTATCGAGGGCCTCTGAAGCCCCACTGCGACCAAATATACCCCGGCTCATCCGGTTCGAGGTTGATCCGCCATTGGCACCGTATTCGCCGCTGCTCCGCGGGCTGGGCGGGCTGTAAAGTCTACCGAGGGACTGCGCCGCGTCACGTAGTTTCGTTTCGAGCGCCAATTTCCGCTTCGTGCCTTGGATGCGAGTGGACAGTAATGTGATTTCCTTCTTGAGTTCTTCCACCTCCTCGAAGGATAGAACTTCGTAGTTCGTGCTATCCCCTATGGCGGTCTCCGTCAACAGGTACATGGCCACGGGGTCGTTGGCGTTCAGGAGAGCGGAGCTTCGCGGGTGAGTCGGGTTGAGCTACCAGAAATGAAGAAACCATGGTTAGCTGGGGTCCCGGGTTGACGTGTTGTGTTTGTACTCACTGGGTTGTATCGCGACCGCTCCTCATGTTGGGGGTCCAGGGCATCCCGGTACCCGTCCACGAGTGTCTTTCCGTGCGGCGGCACCGGAGCTGGAGCATCGGAGGCGGTCATGGTTGAGAGATACCGTGGGTCCCCGTAGGAGGACTGGCTGGAGCGCATACTGATATTCATGGTCGTTCAATGGCCGGGGTCTCTCCGGGTAGAATGGTTAGGAGAAATTCAGGAACAAGCGTTACGCATCATGGAATTCGGGCGCTGGGGTTTGCGATCGGGGGGGAAAAGGTAGTAGGTCCCTCTCAATTAGGGGAATAGATGTGGAGAGAGGGATTCGATGTATTTAGCGAAAGTAGAGGCTAATATTAAATAAAAGATGGCGGGGAGTGAAGGAGAAAACACAAGATCGGCATCACCTTAGGGTTCAGCCACGGCAATTTCTTCTGCAGTATACATTTGTAAATGATATGTTCGGTTTGAATAATTGTACATGTAGATATTTTAGATGCATATAACATTGAACATATGTTGTAGATGTATGGAGCTTACCCCTGAATACGTATACGAGATGAGTTCCCAGGTCATTCCACTTTCTTTGTCTCAAAGAGATGATTCGTTTAGAGTGAATCCACTATATTGGAGAGATACATTCTACAGTATGCATATGTACCTACTGTACAATATTTAACGGTGATAACAGTGATAAATTAATAGAAGCGACCTCACATGGTTCAACTATCAACCCCGCTGAGTACCACCTAAAAGTACATGATAGTACTTGCGTAATGCAACGTCGCAGTAGGGCTGAGCAAGTACCGCCAAGTACCCCGGTTGCGTGTACCTCGGATCCTAACATGAGAGAAGGCCAAGAGACTAAAAAGATGTGAGCTGCCGCTTGTTTCATTTTATTATAGAGGCCCGCACATGATGAATTTGCTCTGTCACACTTCACTGTGGACATGTCGACTCTTGAGCGCTCTCCAGATGCAGAGCAGGGCTCGCGACCTATCTACAAAGTCTATAAGCGACGCTTCTGGGGTTTAGCCCAGCTGGTATTGCTGAATATCGTCGTTAGTTGGGATGTATGCACTTCTTTTCGCTTTTCGATTAATCCATATATCGACTTTACATGTGCGCTGACTCTCGTATACAGTGGTTAACCTTCTCGTCCATTTCAACAACGGCCGCCGAGTACTTCGATGTCTCGGAGAGCGCTATTAACTGGATGAGCACTGCCTATCTCTTCGCCTTCTGTGCTGTTAGTCCGTAAGTATGCATAAAGCGCTGTTTTGAAAAGAAAGATAAGAGGAGAAAACCCCGCCCCAAGTATCCCAGTCACTAACCAGATTCCCAGCATCGTTATCTGGATCTTGAACAAAGGCGGCCCCAAACCAGCTATAATCACCACCGCCACACTCCTACTAGTCGGTAATTGGCTCAGGTATGCCGGCACAAGAGCAAACGGTGGCATATTCGGACTCGCAATGTTCGGCCAAGTCCTCATAGGATTCGCGCAGCCCTTCTGCCTCTGCGCACCAACCCGATACAGCGAGCTCTGGTTCTCCGATAAAGGGCGCACGAGCGCAACAGCAGTCGCCAGTCTAGCGAACCCACTCGGCGCAGCCCTGGGCCAGCTAATTGACTCGGAGTGGGCGTCGAAACCCTCCGATATTCCAAATATGGTCTTGTACATCTCGATCATCGTACGTGAAACCCATTCCCCAAAATATCCCAACCCACCCATTGGTCCTTTCTCTACCTTTCGCTCACACAAGTAAAACCCAAACAGTCCACCGTCGCAGCACTTCCATCCTTCTTCCTCCCAGCCTCACCACCAACACCCGCAAGCGCATCCTCCGCAAAGCAACACACACCACTGGGCGCCGCAGTGCGCGAACTAACCAGCACGCGAGAATTCTGGCAGATCTTCGTTCCATTCTCCGTATACGTGGGTTTCTTCAACAGCGTCTCCTCGCTGCTAAACCAAATCCTCAGTCCGCACGGATTCTCCGAAACAGAGGCCGGTATAGCAGGCGCCATCTTGATCGTGGTGGGACTCGTCACGTCGGCAATCATGTCGCCGATAACAGATAGGTACAAACACTATCTGGGCAGTATCCGGGTTCTGGTGCCTATAGTGGCCGTCACGTATATCGGACTTATTTTCGCGCCGGGCAGTGCGGCGGGGATCCCGCCTTCTTATGTGGTTATGGCGCTGCTGGGCGCGGCGTCGTTCGCTATGCTGCCCATTGCGCTAGAGTACCTGGCTGAGATTACTTATCCGCTCTCGTCGGAGATTGGGAGTACCATCTGCTGGACGGGTGGGCAGTTGCTTGGTGCTTGTTTTATTCTTATTCAGGATGCGTTGAAGGCTGGGGCTGCGGCTGTGCCGCCGTATAATATGCAGAATGCGTTGGTGTTTGCGGCTGTTGTTGCTGTTGTGGCTGCGCCGTTTCCGTTGACGATTGGACTTTTTGGGAGGGATGTTCATCGTCGTAGGTGGGAGGTTGATCGTGGGATTGAGTTGCAGGAGGTTGGGGAGGTGGCTCGCACGGATGATAACGTTAAGAGGGTTAGATCTGATGAGTCTGCTGTGGATACCGATACTCTGATCAAGACTTGAGGACTGTGTCGCTATCAAGGTTCTTTTGGGGTGTGCGACTTGTCCTTCTTAACGGTATGGAAGAGCCGTGACGGTTCGCTCTTTTTTGTTTGTTGCTGCACCATGCACATGGTGCCCTTGACGAGTCTCTATTTCTGTTTTCCTGATCAGCACGAGTTATACCCCGGTTATGTTACCCTAATATCTTTTGGATTTATAACCACCCACAGGGACTTGTGGGATTTGGATCGATATATCAGCCTGGTTGGCAAATTGAGCATACTTTTGGGTGAACAATCTGGCCATGACTATACCGAACCGACTTACATGCATCCTGTAGTTGGGTGATAGCTATAAGCCTAGCCTACCAGAGCACAATGCCAATCTAGACAGATGAGATTCGTTTTAAAACAAGAGAATAAACAAAAGCACAGTTCGAACAGGCGGAAGACCAGCTATCTGTACACGCAAGGCTTGAAAGAGGAGGGCAAATAATCTATTATTCTTTGTTGCTTCCTCTGAGCCCTCCTCCCTGCCTTGAAAACACAATACATATGCGCACAAATACGCAAAGAACGACCAGAAGACAAGATTTCATGTTTCTGGATCGATCCTGCGTTCTCAATCCAAGGCGGCAAGCTACCAGGCTATCAGTCCGCCTTAGCAGCCATCATAAAAGCGGGATTGGTTTTTCTTCCGGCGTTTCGGTCCAAGGGGTTCCCCATATCGATGCGGTGGAGAGCGAAGATTATTCGTGGCCCAGGTCGATGCGAGGGTTGGATGGAACGCCGAAATCAAGACTCAATGGAAGAGTCGTTTACTTCAGCTCCCTCCAGAGCTTGGGGGCAGCGCAGGCGGTCACGCAGTGAGTGAGGTGGAAGACTGGGGGTTATGTTAGTCGCACAATCAGGACTCGATGGGAGGCAATTCCATGGTTTTGTCTAGTCCCATCGTTGATAGCAATTGCACTTACACTCCTCAACACAGTCCTCCTTGGGGCCCTTGTAGTCCTCATCCTCCTCCTGGCGGGTGACGCGCTCAACGCACTCATCGTAGTGGTGCTTGTAGGGAGCGCAGACGGCGGAGTGGGCGCACTCTGAGAGTAATAGTTAGTTTCCGATCGAGGAAGCCGGTGAAATTCGTCTTTGCAATGCCATTGGCGGTTTTATAACCCAGGCGCGGATCCTGACACATAAGACCAATTGGTGCGAACAACAGCTCGCGTCCAAGGGTCGCATGACATAGGCGACAATGGAACGCGAATACAAAAGCAAAAGTCAGAAAAAACAGCAAGGTCACTCACCCTCCTCGAGCTTGGGCTTGATGTCCTCAGGCTCCTCTTCCTCCTCCTCCTCTTCTTCCTCTTCCTCCTCCTCGGCCTCAGCCTCCTCCTCGGGAGCCTCCTCGGAAGACTCCTCCTCAGCGGGGGTCTCCTCGGGGGTCTCCTCAGCGGACTCGGTCTCGGTGGTCTCGGTGGAGGCGGACTCCTCCTTCTCGGCGGGCTCTTCCTGGGTGGTGGTCTCGGTCTCGGTGTCTTGAGCGGGAGCCTCAGCCTGGGCCTCGGTGAAACCGAAGGAGGAGACGACGTCAGAGAAAAAGTCGGAGAGACCCATTGCGACAGAGATCAATTGAATGATGACCGGAGGTCTTTTGTGGGGGTGGGAAAGCGGAAGGGGGTTGTAATTGAGGGAGGTTGTTGGTTTTGCCCAAGAGCTGCTTCTTTCGGACTGGAAAATCGGAAAGGCCCGGCCGCTGAGAGACGCCAATTATGCCGCACGTGATTGGCCAATGGGCTCCGACCCCATTCAAGACTTGACGATTGCAGTTTGTGAGGAATTTAATACTGGAGTTGTTTCTGCGTGATCTAGGGATCTCGGAGTTACGGGATAATTCTATTATTGTTTGCTGGGAATCAACGTTGGCGAGCATATCAACCCTTCCTGTCTCCATTTCTAAGTGCGTAATCACCGCTTTCGTATCGCTAATTGCTAATTGATGGGGACATAATGTACATGAAATGAGAATAAAAACGAGGCCACTTCAAATATATGATAGAATGGCATGCTGAAATAGACTCCTGAAAGATTAGGTGGCCCGTCGTAGCCTTTCCTCCAGCTCCTGGGCAACACTTTGCGACTGAACCTCCTCGTAACATGGAGGCGGCTCCACGGGTTCGGTACCGGTGTCAGATGCTCGACTGCTTTGTGACTCTTCTGGTGTCTGGCTGGGTCTAGCACTTTGGCTAGCATTGGGCGGAGCTTCATATGCAGGCAACTCTTCCAAATGAACTGCTGAAAGATCCACATTTTGTTGTCCTCGGGTGCCCTCGCTTGTGTTCTCAACAGCTTGCTCGAGTCGCTCCTTGATCCGCTCGAAGTTGGTATGGAAGTCAAAGGCTCCACCCTCCTTGAATGTCACTTTCAACTGAACAGCAGGGAGAGACGGTGAAATGCCACCTCCGGATACTGGTTGGACCAGAGCTGTCCATACATTGGGTCCAAAGAAAGGTGCTGATACATGGGAGTCACGGACATTCAAGAGAGGTGACGAGAAGGACTGGAAGTCATTGCTTCTGGTTGCGGGAAGGTATACCACCTAGCGAGGGTTAAAATGATGGAGAGACATGGATATAGATGAATACTGACTCGTTGGTTGGTGAGGTGGATGCAGCCGGCACTGCTTTGGATTGAAAGCTTTTCTGCCCCTTTGTATCCAGAAGGTGGAGTCAAAGAGACACTAGTACGAGGTGGGGAGGAGTAAATCAAACGTTCGTTGGGAAGACGGACGAAGCCCTCCTGGTCATCAAGCATTACCCAACTAGACAGTCAGTATAGATGCTCCAATGTTATATGGGTCTGGTCCTGGCCGGCTCCGGGGAGAAACAGTTATGGGAGCAGATGCATACTTGAGAGACATGATGCGAGATCATTCCAGGTGCATGTGACACTGTTTTTATCAGCCCAACCTCCAGGAGAATGGTGATCAAGTTGTCAAGTTGGAAGATGAAAGATGGGGGTGTGTGGATATCGGGTGTAGACAGGCGTGGGGAGGGACCAAAACAAGGCCTGTAGATTTCCCCGAAGACAAGACTAAAAAGTGACTATTCAGAGGGTCTCGAGTGAAGTGTAGACTTGCGATATCAAAACGAAGGAAGTTGAAGTGGAAAGGCGGGGCAGGCGGGGAGACAAACCTGCAGGGGAAACTTCTACGTTATACGGTGTGGAAAACTGATCGCTTTTTTTTATTTTTTATATATGTAGATCATTTTGATCTTAATTCTAATATATCATGTAGTTAACTATATCAACTATTTTACTTAGGTATGTATATATAAAACACAATGTCTCCACCGCGTTAAGCTTAATGCTTTGCGCCCTTCCATGCGCTTGGCTATAGTTTCCAGGCCGATCCCATCAAAATCCTGGAATAGCCGCATGACGCTTTGATCACCTAATCTCAACAGCTAGGCACTTTGCATCCATGGGTATGTGTGTTGGGGGTAGTTGATTGGAAAGTTGGAAAGTTGACCTCATACTGGGATCCCAACTTGTCATGTCGCAATGACCTGGCCTGTGCTCAGCTGGAGGGGGTTATAAGAGGTTCAGAGCTTCTCTCAGTGTGACTGATCATATTCTTCGCTTCTGTAGCATGTAACAGTTGCATGCACATAGAGAAGAACAAGAGAATACTTTTCCAAGTCGAATTTCAATCGTAAGTTCTTAACTTGTTAACTCGTGTCCAACATGTCACGTTCTAGAAGCGTCCGAGTCAAAGCGCGCTAAGGCTCTCAAACCTTCCAGGTTCGAACTTCAACTCTTCCCCTCTTCTCATGTTTTCTTCCTTGCTTTCATGTTCTGATATCCTGGCTATCAAATCTATTGAATTGTCCGTGGTGTTTTGAGGCTCGAAACAGCCAAGTATGTGGATCCCAAGCTATTCCGGTTATCCGAACTCACGTTTATCTTTTCTCTAGGGACTTCCATGTCGACACAATCATAACCCTTTGACGACCCTTTCACGACCCTCCAGCTTTATTTCCCCCGGAAACTGCCCATCGGGCTTCTACGGCACAATGGGAGACAAAGGCCAGTACATCCCACCCCTCGTTGGGTGGATGTATGATTTGGTCCTTTGGTCATTCTCCGTGCTCATTGACCTCTTCTTCCGCGAAGTCCATCCCCGAGGCTCATGGAAAATCCCCCGTCGCGGTCCCATCATTCTGGTGGCAGCTCCCCATGCGAACCAGGTATGCCGCTCGCGTCCGGCCACGACACACACCACGCAAGATGCTAATTATGGATGTTCGCTCAGTTCGTGGATTCTTTGGTGTTGATGCGCGTCATTCGCAGCGAAGCGCAACGTCGCATCTCATGGCTTATTGCAGACAAGTCTTTCAAGCGCAGGTTCATCGGATTTCTGGCGAGAGCAGTTGGGACACTGCCCGTGGCACGTGCTATGGACAACTTGAAACCCGGAACCGGCACCATCTATCTTCCCGACCCGATCAACGAGCCAACTCTGCTGCGAGGTGTCGGAACCAACTTTGAAGGAAAGGGCTTCGAAAAGGACGGAACTATTGCCCTGCCCACTATCAACGGAACGTCACACAGTACCGCGATCGCTGAGATCAAGGGACCGGAGGAATTGGTGCTCAAGAAGGCTTTCAAGCACAGGGATGCGCTAACCCAGCTTACTGGGCGGAAAGACATTGACCGTGATGGAAATTTCACTGGAGATGCATCCGAGCAGGATCCAGATTTCAAGGGCACCAAATTCAAGGTCGCTCCGCATGTGGATCAGACCGCAGTCTATCAGGCAGTATTTAAAAGACTAGGCACAGGCGGCTGTGTTGGTATCTTCCCGGAAGGTGGAAGCCATGATCGTACTACACTGCTTCCCTTGAAAGGTAAGCTTAAGCTCTTTGTGTTCAATAGATCCGGCTGATTTCCTAACATGATACAGCTGGTGTCGCCCTGATGGCTCTAGGCACCCTGGCTGAGAACCCGGACTGTGGTTTGAAGATCGTGCCTTGTGGCATGAACTACTTCCATGCCCACAAGTTCCGCTCCAGAGCCGTTATTGAGTTCGGTACTCCAATTGACATTCCCTCGGAATTGGTGGAGCAATTCAAGCAAGGTGAACGACGGGAGTCTGTCGGTGCTTTGCTGGAAATCATCTACGGAAGTCTCGTCTCGGTCACCGTCACTAGTCCCGATTATGAAACTCTTATGGTAGGTTTCTTTCTATTTGGAGGAATTTACTTGCGCTGACAACTCAAAGGTCATTCAAGCTGCCCGTCGTCTGTACAACACCAAAGGCAAAAATCTTCCTCTCCCTATGGTTGTGGAGCTGAACCGCCGTCTTGTGAAAGGTTATGCCCACTTCAAAGATGATCCCCGGATCGTCGAACTACGTAAGTCTATTGTAGGATATAACAAACAGCTTCGCCTTCTTGGAATCCGGGATCACCAAGTAGCCTACGCCAAGTTCTCAATCTTGCAGGTTGTGGCTACGTTGATTTACCGCTTAGGCAAATTAGCACTCCTGGCAATCGGGACGCTGCCCGGTTTCCTGCTCTTTACCCCCGTTTTCATCGCGACCAAGTACCTTTCCGCAAAGAAGTCCAAGGAAGCACTGGCTGCTTCTACAGTGAAACTTCAAGGCCGAGATGTCATGGCCACATGGAAACTTCTTATTGCCCTTGCATTTGCTCCGGCACTCTATGCCTTTTACACTGCTTCCCTCACTTATTGGACGTACTGGAACCGAGTCAATGGCATTGTTCCAGACTGGGTGCCACTTTGGTCGGTGGTGATGATCGGCATGGTACTCTTCCCCACAATCACCTTTGCGGCTCTTCGGATCGGTGAAGTGGGCATGGACATCATCAAGTCACTTCGCCCGCTTGTTCTATCCCTGAACCCATCATCGGCCAACACGCTGGTGAAACTTCGAGAGAGACGCGCTGCACTGGCTCACCAAGTGACGGAAGCGATCAATACCATGGGACCTGAGCTATTCCCCGACTTTGACGCCGCTCGGGTTGTCACCGATCCATTCCGAGAAGCCAGCAATACCGATACCAAGGCCGAAAACGACTTGCCGGAGATTAGAAGAACCAGCGTGTCAGACCATACCGAGAAAATGCCCTCGTCAGAGCCCCTCCCCCGCAACGAGTCCTTCCACAACCTCGCCAACATTGGCTTCTTCTCCACACGACCTCCTAGTCGTGATCGTAGCCGCAGCAGATCTGCTAGCGCCCGACCTGGCTCTCGGCACGGATTGAAGCCGCTCAGCCCTCTCACCCAGAAAGACCCGCTTGAGGACGTTAGTTCACGGATCCGTGATGCCATGAGAGAGCGTGGAGAGCGTCGTCGGCGTCGAAGCGAAGATGGAAGCTGGGATATGGCCAGCTCAGGTCCGGGAACTCCATCCAGCACTGAGGAGTCCCGAAAAGATCTTTGAGATGTGTACTGCATTGATCATTTAATCCTTTATCATCCCGATCATCAACCACGGTGTTGGCGCAAAGCTGTGTACGTATTTGCTCTTATATAACCATTCAAGATATCCTGTCTGTTTTTTTTATGATTATGAATGTCATCAAACATCCATCTGGTGGGAGGTCAACTACTTATATATGAAGAAATCTGATAATAAGTGCAATCAACAAGGAAGGATTGTGCACATGTATACGATCATCCCGAGGAAATTCCACGGGTCAATCAAAGGGCTTTTACAAGTATTACTAGTATCGCGTATGATCATTAGGAATGCCTGTGTTTGAGCGGGCATTCGAGAAGGAAAGTAAATACATATGTAGCTTGTGTGTGTTATGACTTTCCGAAAGCCGTATGCTAATAAGATCTAGAGCCATGACTCAATATAATGTTTCCGCGAGAAACCAGTTCACTGAATCCTGTCATGTGTGACTATAAGGATCCTTCATTCCAGGGTTATCAACTTGGATGCGGTAGGTATTGAGTATAATACTAACTAGGTAATCCATGCCGTGTACTATAGATGAAATCATCCAAAGCTTCGAGTTTAACCAATTTATTAAGATACTTCCGTATTAAGGGCCGAGGCATATGTAGCCGCGTACTCTTTTGTTATGATTATGAATTTACATAGACGATCCAACGCACGATGAGTGTCCTATAGTCACAGGCATAAGATGTAGATACGAATCACACAACCCCAAGCAACATACTTTTCAAGTCATAGGCATCATCCAAGGTCAACCAATTATGAAGATGTTAGCTGTTGCCGAGGGGGGCAGGGCTGATCTTGGTCGATTCATTTTTTGCCCTCGCCACTTGCACAGGGCTTACGTTGAGAGCAGGGGGGCAAAAAAAAAAAGGCCCCCTTGGAAGCTAAAATTGCACATGAAAATGGTGTAGCCTAGGTATTTTAATTGCATCGCCTCAATATTATTCTAAAAATTACCCATAGCGACAAGACTGTCATAACTGACCACGTCGCGTTTTTGTAGAACGAAGCCGAATCCGGCCAGCCGCGAACCCCGTGCACCTTTTATCTTCTACTCCGTATCCAGTCTCTACCCCAACTTCTCGATTTTTCTGCGGAGTTTAGGGGCATTACATCTTTTCACATATTCATCATGCCGGGTTCATTGCATATGTCACGTCTCCGGAACTGGTTCCTCGCCTCTCCGCCTGCCGAGTACGCCATTACGAGCCTCAAGGAATTGCTGATCGGCGCACTTCAACAGGGCCCTGTTCCCCAACATGTGGCCTTTGTCATGGATGGAAACAGGCGCTTTGCCCGGTCACATGGAATTGAGACAGTGGAGGGACATAATCTGGGGTTTGAAGCTCTTGCAAGAGTGAGTGCCACCATTTTGGTAGCTCGGCGTTACACGGCAGCACCCGTATTGTGGCCGGATATTAACGACTGATAGATCCTCGAAGTTTGCTATAAGAGTGGAGTGAAGGTAGTTACGATCTACGCGTTCAGCATTGAGAACTTCAAACGCTCAAAATTCGAGGTGGATGCGCTCATGGAAATGGCCAAGGTGAAGCTGTCGCAGATGGCTCAACACGGAGATCTGCTCGATCGATACGGAGCAAAGGTTCGCGTCCTGGGCCGACTTGACATGCTCAAACCCGACGTTTTGGAAGCTGTCAACAAAGCAGTCGACATGACCAGCCGCAATGGAGACCGCGTCCTAAATATCTGCTTCCCCTATACCTCCCGCGACGAGATCACCTCCGCCATCCGCGACACGGTCGAAGATTATACCACGCCCATCCAACAGGGTCGCTCCGCGGCTGCCGCTTCCCGTTTCTCGGAATCCCATATCGCACATAATATCCGCGCCCAGACGCTCGGCTCGACAACACATGAATCACACAGTGACTCTGAGTCTACGTCGGGCTCTTCAGGACAGGATGACGACGCATTTCCTCGACAAGACTACTCCGATCGAGTCTACGGATCGGTGTCTTCCTGCTCGTCTTCCACAACCCTCCACCTCGGAAACCAGCAAGACCCCAAGGGTGGCTCACCACCGAGTTCTGCGACTGAGGCAGATAGCCCAGTCTATATCTCCCCCGAAACGATCTCTCGTCAGACTCTAAACGACCACATGTTGACCAAGGGTACTCCTCCCCTGGATATCCTGATCCGCACTTCGGGCGTCGAACGCCTGAGCGACTTTATGCTCTGGCAGACCCACGAGAACACCGAGATTGTGTTCCTCAATGTCATGTGGCCAGAGTTCGATCTGTGGCACTTCCTACCCGTGATGCTCGGATGGCAGAGGCGGATTTCCAAGTCTCGACAGGACCCCAATGCAGAGGGGAACTTTGCCGGTGACGCAAAATCGAGCGAGGAAGGCCCAGACGCGATGCTGTGGCGTCAAGGTGGAAAGGTCAAAGACATCTAGTAAATTGTCTGTTATATACCCTGTGTCTACTCGTTTTTGTTCAGCTTCAGCATCACTGGCGTCTTGCTTTTTGCGGAGTTTCTGTTGGGCACGCCTAACTTGATATCAGCATATATCTATGCATCGCCGTACACTACATCGGTCCTCGGTAAATAAAATATCATCTACTTCCTAATCCGCTACCTCCTATACGCCAGATCTATCCGTGGATGCCCCATTTGATGTACAAGAACAGGTGCCCGTTTCGCTTCTCCAGCTTTTTCCTTCCACGGAGATCATGGGTTATCTTTCATCTCCATCTCTATCCCTATCAATACATATAGATAACAATACAAGGATGTCTTTTTCGACGCCTGTTTCCCTTCTCAGTGAAAACAACTAGCCACAAACAGCAGGCGGTAAAAAGCGATCTTTTGATGTTCACCCCGCGCCGATACCGGTTCACGTGACATTGAGTCATCTGCCGTATACCGGTCCCACAGAGAAGGACTGCCGGATGTGCTCCAGTTGAACAACCCCAATATCATCTATCATACCAATTGAATCAAAATGGTCAAGCAAATCGCCGGTTCCAAGGCCCTCCTTTTGGGTTCGGGCTTCGGTACGCCTTCCTCCCGTCTCTCCAAATATCCCTGACCTAAATGCGTCATACTGCCCCGCGTCAAGCTTCGAGAGTCATACATTTGCTAATTTCTGATTTCTAATAGTCACCAAGCCTACTGTTGAGGTCCTCAGCAAGGCCGATGTCGAGGTCACTGTCGGTATGTTCAATTGAATCTATACGGACCCACATTGCATTGGATATAGCTGACGATGCTGTAACAGCCTGCCGTACTCTCGAGAGCGCCCAGGCCCTTGCCTCTGGCTTCAAGAACGCCAAGGCCATCTCTCTGGATGTCAACGATGATGCCGCCCTCGACGCTGCCCTGAACCAGGCCGATGTTGTCATTTCGCTTATCCCATACACTTTCCACGCTACCGTCATTAAGTCTGCTATCCGCACTAAGGTAACTATCCTTTCTATGGAGGAAGCAGCCACTTGACTAATTCACTACAACAGACTAACGTGGTCACCACATCCTATGTTTCCCCTGCTATGATGGAGCTGGATGAGCAGTGCCGCGAGGCTGGTATCACAGTCATGAACGAGATCGGTCTCGACCCTGGTCTTGATCACCTTTGTAAGTGTCTATGCCATGGATATAAACAGACAGACGCTTATACGAAATAGACGCTGTCAAGACCATTCACGAGGTCCACGCTGCTGGCGGCAAGGTTACCGGATTTGTTTCCTTCTGTGGAGGGTTCGTTCGATCATTCTCATGTTATATAGGGAATACCGCTAACAAACAACAGTTTGCCCGCTCCCGAATGCTCCAACAACCCCCTGGGATACAAGGTTAGTGAAAGTCCAATTCTCACCAATTTGATAAATAACTAACAAATGGCTTTTCAAGTTCTCGTGGTCTAGGTTAGCAAACGTCCAATGATGAGTGTTTGCTTGAATAAATAACTAACTAGCTCAGCCGCGGTGTGCTTCTTGCCCTCCGTAACGCCGCCAAGATCTACCAAGGTACGTACTTTATTTATATATAACAGGAACGAAAGAGTGCTAATTCAGAATACAGATGGTGAGATCGTCTCCATCGACGGTCCCGATCTGATGGCTACCGCCAAGCCCTTCTTCATCTACCCCGGATTTGCCTTCGTCGGCTACCCCAACCGCGATTCTGTATGGCATCTATGCATTCAAAATCTCTGATTTCGGTTAACTAATCTTTCCAGACTCCCTTCCGCGAGCGCTACGGTATCCCTGAGGCCCAGACCGTTATCCGCGGTACCCTCCGTTACCAGGGCTTCCCCGAGATGATCAAGGTCCTTGTCGACATTGGTTTCCTTAACGACGCCCCCAACAGCGTCTTCGATAAGGCCACCTCATGGAAGGAGGCCACCAAGGAGGTTCTCGGCGCCACCTCTTCCTCCGAGAAGGATCTGCAGTGGGCCATCGCCTCCAAGACTAAGTTCCCCAACAACGACGAGCGCGATCGTCTCCTCTCCGGTCTGCGCTGGATCGGTCTCTTCTCCGACGAGCAGACCATCCCCCGCGGAAACGCCCTCGACACCCTCTGCGCCACCCTCGAGCAGAAGATGCAGTACGGCCCCGACGAGCGTGACCTTGTTATGCTCCAGCACAAGTTCGAGATCGAGAACAAGGACGGCTCCAAGGAGACCCGCACCTCCACCCTGTGCGAGTACGGTAACCCCGTCAGCTCGGCTATGGCCCGCACCGTTGGTATTCCTTGCGGTGTTGCTGTTAAGCAGGTTCTCGATGGTACTATTAGCAAGACTGTATGTTTATCCATTTCTCTTTTACTCTCAAACTTCTTTTTACTGACGTGTATATCATAGGGTGTCCTCGCTCCCGTTACTTGGGATATCTGTGAGCCTCTTATCAAGACCCTGAAGGAGGACTACGGTATGGAGCTCATTGAGCGCACTCTGTAAAGGGTGTAGTCGGATCTTAAAATGAATAAATTTTCGGCTGGTAAAAAAATATAGGAATGACATAGACGATGAATGAACAAACAGTGTGCATTGCTATTCTATACTCCACTCTATAAATGGGAAGGGTATGTATTTATGTAGACCAACTGATCATTTGCAATAAATAAGGACTGGATCCATCTTCCCGAAGGCTAGTCATCTAGACATGGGCTTTTATGATCAATATTCATCTTGATCGGGCCTGTTATTTGACTCTTTACCGAGTAGGGGTGTTCTTTTCAAAAAAGAGACAGCTCTGTCAGCAGCAGGACTTAATCTCGAGTCGGCTATCTCAGAACCTCCGATATACTCGAAAGCCCGAGGCTACCCCGAAAGCAAACAAAGCCCAGCAATCGGAGTATCTAGCATACTATCTATCAAAGGAGCTCAAGTAGATCAAAACGTAAACTTATCTTCATTATCATAGACATAACACCATTCCTCTTATCATAGCATCATTGTGCCCAACCCAACACACAACTGCAAGGGCCACACGGGTGGAAAAAAGAAAAGAGACACGAATTGAAAAAAAAAGAAAGCAGGCGAATCGTCTAGTTGCTTGCGCTTTGTGCAATCTTTATCTGTGGCCAATTCATGAGAGAAAAAGAGGATAGAAGTCTTTTCGGACGAATGCATTGTTTTGTGTGTCTTTCATGCCACCGGTAGGAGATGTAGTCGATCAGAGAATACTGCCAAACCTACACCAACGAGAATAACGAGTATGATTAGTAACTGGTTCCAGTATTGCGAGGGTTTTGAGGAACGCTGGGATCTGTAGACAGAGGCCGGATTGGCAAATGAGTCCAGAAAAAAACCAAAGGGGTAATCGGAAGTAGATGAGTGTAGAAACGACAAGATAGGAAAAAGAAGACGAAAAATAATAGGGAAGGGGAGGAGAGGAGAAATGACATACCCGAAAGTCTGCTTAATGCTGCGAACATAGTACATGTCCCAGTTCTGCTTGGTGACATCCTCCTGTCCAACTGGAACACCAGACCAGGAAACACGCATCTGAGTAACACCGTCGATATCATTCTGATCGAAGTTGATCTCCTGCGAACTGAAGTGACCCTCGGGCCACTGAGCAAGACGCCACTTCTGGACAATCTGCTTGGGCTCGTTGAGGGTAACGAACTCTCCGGTTACGTTTCCGTCAAAGATAGCGAACTTGCCGCCGACCTTGGCGCCCTCGAATTGGCGCGGCGCACCGCGCGTGAACGCAGTGATGCGCTGTGGGTCGGTGAAGGTGTTGTAGAGCTCGCCGGCTGTAGTGCGGAACTCGTCCGAGGCCGTCACGGTGGTTGTGTTGACCGCGACCTTACCGGTCTTGGAAGTGGTGGTGGACTGCGCGGCTGGGGTGTCGGCCTTGGTTTGAGGGTGGACGACGGCCTTGGGGAAGCCGCTGGATGGGTTGACGCCCGGGGCGTGCTGGAGGTCCTTGCCGTGCTCGGTGATCAGGGCAGGGGTGAGGCCGGATAGGGCCTTGCGGAGTTCGACGACGAGCTTTGTGCGCACCAGGTCCTTTACGGGCTGCTTGGAGTTGGAGTCGGCGTGGTTTTCAATCTCGAACTGCAGACGGGGGTTTTACATGGTTAGTATTACAGATCACCTTTGGCGATGGGGAATGGGGACAAGTGAACATACGACGTACTCATCTTCCTCGGTGTCGTGGGCTACCTCGGGAATGTTGATGGTGCCGGTGACATCCTCATCGTCCTTGGTCTTACCTATGGAAGCGTCTCAGCTGCCAGGTCCACAAAAAAGAGAAAAAAACGAGAAATTGAAATAAACTGAAATTGATATTGGACTACAAACCTGAGTATTCTAGCGAGACCTTGACATCGAACAGAGTGATGACCTTGCCCTTGCGCTGGCTGACATCTACGTCGCCATCCATGGACAACACCTTGGCTACTTTGGCTGACACGCCCCCTTCCTCGACACTGAGGCCGACTAGGTTCTTTTGCAAGTACTCCCTGGCCCAGCCAGAGGCATCCTTGTTGACCCAGTGCCAGTTGTTGGGGTTGTGAAGGACCATGATGAATGTTGACTAGGGGAATGAAAGAAAACTCTGATTTGGGGTTGGAAAGTGGGTTGCTTCCTGTTTTTTTAAAAAAAGAGATATTGGGAGAAAAAAAAAGCTAAAAGTTCTGTTGGAAATTCCTGTTAGCCATGATCTCTTTCTCGCGGTGGATGAAAATTGCATGTGAAGGAAAGGCCAATGTCAGGTCTCGGGGCGTATCCCGGACTTGTTAAGCGTTGTCCGCAAGTAGATGGAGAATCATCTCTCAGACTGGTGCCAGCTGAAGTCTCTTCATGTAAGGCCATTGAGTGCTGTCGAGGGGCAGGTCGAAACCACACCCCTCTTCGCACTCTCAAGGTGGAATGTAGTAAAAGCAAAAAGGCAATTGAAACTTACAGTTGGTGTAATCAAGTCCAGAACATCAAGGACATCAAGGACTTTGAGGTGAAATAAAAGAAAGGAGAGTCGAGGGGGAAAAGAGCTATTTGAAGGCGGACGGAAGACTCTAGAAGGTGCACGTGACTGTGGATAACGCTAGCGACTTCTCAGTATCGCATGAGGTCATTTCTCTTCTTCGTCTTCTTCACTACCAGCCATATTCTTGGGATTCACTTCAATTGACAAATTGTGTTCTTTGATTGGTTGAAATATGTGTATATTCAACCCTCACATCCCTAAAGGAGACCAAAAATTCAAGTGTCGCAGGCACTGCCTCGCATCACTCGATCTATAACGAACGAATGGGGATATCACGCTGCCAAGTACATAGCAAAAAAAGAAAAATCACAAAAAACCTCTCTTCTATTCCTCCAATTGTTCCAATTCCTCCCAACCATTTTCATTCATAAGCTGTTCCTTCACCCGTTCTCTCAGCCCCTCGATCTGACTCCCCAGCGCCTCAGTCCACTGACCCTCAACAGTAGCAACCTTATCTTTAAGATCAGTGGTAAGGGCCAGTTCTTCATCAGCACGAGTCTCCTGCATCTCACGACGAACATCCTCCTCCGCCTCCCCACGCTTAATCCGCTGCGCCTCAACAAGCTTCCGACTAGCCCGCATAACAGCAGACCGCACCTCATGCAAGAGACACAGCAGATTCGTCTGCGACTCAATGAACTGGTAGCTCGATTTCTCCGCATGCGAAAGCAAGGTATACAAATACTGCAGCGGATGCTCATAGTAGCTCGGATTTTCCTCGTATTCATCTGCAGGGATCTGAACCTGGAAGCCGCGCAGGTTCTCAGGCGCCTGTTGCACAAGCGCCAGGAGGGACGGGGCGATATCCCAGAATGCGGAGAGCTGTACCTCGACGCCTCGCATGACGTTCTGCTCAATGACATCCAGGAACGTCTCGAGTCGGGTTAGCGCCTCGTTTTCGTACTGGACGCGGCGGTCGAGTGCGTCTTGCGTGAAAAATGCTTGCGTCTCTCGTAGCTTGTCTTCGTTTTTGGTTTGTTTGTATGGAAGCAGGGCGACGGCTTTGTATTTGTCGTCGCGGTCGCTGATTAGGTCAAATGACTCGCGGTGCAGCTGCTCGCGGGCTTCGAAGAGCCATTTTAGTTGCGTCAGTTTCTCCAGGAGCTCGGGCTTTTCGTCGCCTTCTTCCTGGGTTTGATCCGGTGTCCCGCTCTGTGCGTCATCTGAGAGCATGCTGCTCAGTTGGTCGATGCAGGCTGTTGCTCGGCTGATTCTGTCGACGAGAATGGCGTGCATTGGCTTGAGCACTGTTTCTTGGTATGTGTCTAGCTGGCGTTTGACCATTGTCCTTTCCCGCTCGTTCTCCTCAGCAATCATCGCTGCCTCAGCCTCGGCTGCTTCCGCGAAAGTGAGACTGCCTTCTTGGATCTGGCTTTGGATGTTCGATCTGAAGTGGCGGTGACCCTCGTCGACTTGTTGCTGGTGTTCTTGAAGCATCCGTTCCACGTCAGCCTTATACCGATGTCTGGTGGTTTTGATCTCTGCGAGATCAGTAATTGACCGGACCGTAGTTCGATGGGTGACCAAATCAGGATGGCTGTTATTCACGGCAGGATGGTGGCGGGGATAAGGCGGAGGCAGGGTTATCAAGCGCGAGATGTCTAAATTGCGGCTTTCATAGCGATATCCAGTCCCCGCGGAATTCGCAGGGGACCCTTCATGCCAGCCGACTTTCTCAGGTGGGTACTCATCAGAGCCATATTCCGTACTCCCATAGTTCATGCTCACATCTTTGGGCTGAGAAGGAGTCAACTCCTGGTCCCCATGCATGGCCTCCCGAGGCAACCCCATGTACTTTGACTCCCGCTTGGATCGTTGAACCCTTCTCTCAGCCCCCTCCCCGCTGGAACCGGTTGCTGACTCCCACCAGCGACTTGGTGCACGGCCTCGAGAGCTCTCGTCGTTGCTCATGTTGAGACTGGCAATCGGCGACAGGCAAGGCTGATAGTTATTCCACCACGCAGACTCCGGTCGACCTGCTCGGTTTTGTGGGATATCTAGCTTTGGCTGGGGTTTAAGCTTCGGCGGTTGCTTGGCCGGCAACTCGAAAAGATTGCGGCGCACATCTTCTACTTGGAAAGATCCCCAGACCTTGGAGTACCGCTGGCGCCGGATCTGAGATTCGGCAAGCATATAGTCCGCAAATATCTTGAGTGCTTCGGTATCATCCTCAGCACTGGCTTCTTTATCAATAAAGGTCTTGTGCCTTTGAATCGCATCCTGTAGGAAAGCAGGGTCTTGTCTAAGGATCGATTCCATTGACACCTGCGTCGTTTGCTGTCCCGGTGTTCGGCGTGGCGATAAGGGCTTCATTATCGACACAGCATCGTTAGGCATGTGGAGAATGTGAGAGAGTGGACGGGTTTCTGGTCCTTGGGAGGGTGCACGGGAGCGTGAGCGTGGCCGGGCCTCTTTTGCTGAGTTCAGAGGCGGAGTTGGTAGTGCCTTTGGCGGTACTGGTTGGCTGGCTTCTTTTGGGTATGGAGACGATCCCACTCCATTAGGATTTGGCGAAAACGGAGGCGTATGCGCAAATGCAGCGGAGGGACCAGCAGAGCTGGGTTGTTGTCGAGGAGTCCCGTAGGGTGATTTTTCTGGAAGGACAGCGCTGGACGATGCTCGAGGCCGTGAAGCAATATATTGTCCTTCTGATTTAATGCTGCGGGTACTGCCAGGGGTTTGATTGTACTTGCCCGACGTCGGATGCCGATCTTGATCCGGGCTATTGGTCTGGTCTGGTAGAATCAGGTTCGATGGTTTGATCTGCTCGAGCGCATCGGCCCAAGGATTGCCGTTTGCCGATATCGCACTTGGGGGTTCAAAGACCTGGCTTTGTCGGTTTCGTCGTTCAATTCGCCTTTCACGAATGCCCTTGGCACTTGGATCACGGACTGCTGGGCTGCGGAAAAGACCGCCACTACCAGGAGTTCTTTGATTAGATGAATCGTGTGGATCTCCATCCGTCGGCTCTGGTGCCCTGGCCGCTTTTGCCGTGTCAACATATAAAGTCTCCGTTGGTCGACTGTTCAAATATCCCTCGTCTATCCAATCAGCTGGCGTAGGCGGGATGCTTCCCAGTCCTGTTCCTAGCACGGGGGGTCCTCTTCTCGTCGTCCTGTTGGAGCTCGGGGTCGTTCTCATAGATGATGATTCCGACGAGCCACTCACACTGACGGACCTCGCAGCGGGAGGAGGCCCTGGAGGTGGTGGCGGAAGTGGCATCCCGGGCTCCCAGTTACTATTTGACGGCGATCGATTTCGCGACTGACTCGTTGCCCTTGATGATCCCGCACTGCTTACCACAGCCCCAGCAGATGCGGCTCTTCGGGATCCAGGTGCCCGGGAGGGTGTGTCGAAGTGAGCAGGTGTTGCAGCCACATGCTCGTTGAATCCTGGTGAGGGTTGCGCCTGGTCATACTGTGCCAACCGGGGCCTATGGCTAGCTGCAGCATTATATGGTATAGATTGATCATTATAGGGCATGCCATGGTACTCCACTCGACCCTGAGAAACAGATCTACTCGCCGGATGTCCCTGTGGGGGAGGTGGAGGAGGGAGCGACTGACGCCCCGAGTCAGGCGGGTAAGCCATGGATAGTGGCCGAGGCCGGTTTGATCGTCTTTGATACTGAACAGGCATCTCAAACGCACCCTCCCTGTTGTCAGGTGGAGAAGGCGTGCCGGCAAAATTAGGATTTGTCTGACCAGAAAAGTCCCGGGACATTCGATTTTGGTTGCTGGGAGGTGAGTATGGCGGAGGAGGTGGCGACAACGACACATCTACCAAAGGATCAATATCAATTCAAAGCGGGTCTTAGGATACCACTGGTCTGCAGAGGCATAAACTATGAGCAAGACTCACCCGGATTATTTCTCTGCGGCGTCACGCGATGCATAGTGCCTGGCTGAAGATACGGGGCTTGCGCCTGGGGCCTGCCCGGAGGCCCCCAGTCCTGGGGATTATAAGGAACATTGTATGCGTTTCTAGACGCCATGGAAGACGACGAAACGGATCTACCGTTAATAGGCGATGGAACAGCAGGCGATAGACCGTGAGTAAATGGGCTCGACAGTGAGGTTGATGATAAAGGCGTCGGTGTTAGTCCCAGGCCAGACCCAAGACCCTGATATTGAGGACCGCTCAGTGCTGTTGTCAACAATGGCGGCTGTACAGCATGTTCTCGACGACCTGGTGATGGCTGATTGCTGGGACTCGCAGCCGTCGATGACCAGCCCGGATAATGATTGCTCAGTGGCTGCTCGACACTTGCATGATTTGAACCCAACCAGCTAGAAGAGGATCAGTATCGTGCGGATAGAAAATGCCCGAGAATACGACGGGTCGCACCTATTCATATTGGGCTGTGCATCCATTTAGGAGGCCCGATCCGAAGCCATGGCCGCCTGGGATGGAAGAGGATGGCCCAACAGAACAGAGAAAAAGCTATTGGCTCGAAACAGGCGAGACGCTAATTTTTTTCTATTCTTTGCAACTGCGGAGGGCAAGGTTGAGGGGGGGGAAATGATAGCCTGGCCCATACGGAGTAGTACTCCGTACGGCAGAGGCAGATGGACGGTGCGCCCATTGTAGAAATAAATCTATATTTGGAACAGAAGAAAGCAGAATTTCATCGAGAACAAATGAGCCTGTCCGAAGCGGGGATTGTTATGCACCTGGCGAGGTTCTCATCACATCCGGGGCCCAAGCTCGGCGCTTATCGTTCTCTATGAGAGGCCCAATGACCCTGTACCCTGTTGTCCCCGCAATAAAACAACGAACCACAGAGGATTATGGGGGGGGGGATTTATCTTAACTGTGTGACTAGAGTATGCAGGGGTGTCTATAGGGTAGAAAATTTCTAAAAAAAGGTAACTAGTGCCATACATTTTGAGCAAGGATCAGAGGGTTCTTTGAAATATAATTGGTATGGGGTATATTAAACTCCTAACTACTGCCGACTTCTATTTGCCACGTGCATCGACCGAGGGAAGACCGATGACGGCTCCGACATCTTTTTAAACTGTACTGAAATCGATATTAGTATCAAGACTAACAAGCGATGGCAAGAAACAATATGTGTATGGAGGGATTTCAGATAAAGCCTTGTCACAGGCGATGGTCGTCAATGTTAAATCCTTACGTTGACCGTCGTGATAAATTGAAGTGAATCATCATAAAAGGATGAGGCAAAGAAAGAAATCAAGTCAAAACTTACAGAAAGAAGTAAAGCAGATCACCAATGGTGTGGTGTCTGCAAGTTTTAGTTCGCTCAATTGTTTCTGTTCAAGATCCCATCAGCGTCGAGTACTGAATAGACATTGTAGCAATGTATGAGACTCGTGAATTGATCAGGCATGACAGTTTATCGTCTTCGCCAGCAAGCTGACTAGGACATATGCTTGTCTTTTTGTGTCGTTTCATCATGTAAAGTCGGGAAGGGAAAAGAGATGAGGTGTACATACACCCACAATCAAGACAAGAGAACTCTCTTGTAAGTTCATGTTGAAAAGGAAAAAATATCTGTCTTCAAAGAATCGTTAGCACTAGCCAAGAAAATTTGATTGAGTGAAATAATGTGTAGGAATGAATGTCAGAAAGGCATGAATGGTTATTAAAAAGATTGTGTCAGCATCGAAAACTCGAATCAGACTCGTCATCTAAAGGGTATCATCATAGAAGGTAGGGCGGCAAGAAAGAAAAACAAGACTCAGTCGCATACCTTCTACAGTTACAGTTGGGTCTCAATCGGTCATAAGCAAATAGGCTTCTATTCAAAAAGGGTTAGTGACTGTGTCACGCAACCATCTCACAAGTTGATGAATATATGATATGTCTCAGTGGGCGAGGTTTTCTAGGCCTGCCGCAAAAAGGGCATCTCCAATCATGACCGGACATTTTTTTAAACGCCGTCGGAGCCCAGTGCCGTTTCATCTTCGACAGACATTCTTGTGGGAAAAGTGATTTAGGCTTACCATTTGAGCCAGTAGCGCAGAAACCTATTTGGTCTTCGAAACATTAGCTTATGATCTGAAAAGAATTTTCATGCAAATGTTGAGGTAAGGTAAAGATCAGAAATAGCCATTTGTATCATCACCGACCCGAAGGTCTGAGACGGTAATTTCCAGCGTATTTTCATACACATCGCGTTCATCATGGTATAGGGAAGAGAGGTAGAATGTAAAAGGGACAAAGGTAACTCACCATCTGCGCTTGTTGTGGGGTAGGTATCTGCAATCGATGAGACGTGTACTATCATTTCTGGAAAGGCAAGTTAGCGCAGTCCAAATCAAAGTTTGTGTGATAGTTCAAAGCAATGATGTGAGATCAGCCTGACGTGCAATAACATAAGTTTCATTCCCCTTGGGGTCAAAGACTCTAGTTTGTATTTGGTTAAAGGTATCATCATGTTGGGAGGTGCGTGGATGTGTTGGGGGAATGGAGCGGACAAGATCTTACCATCGTCGCAGATCCTGCAGACCGGCTGTTGGTTAGTGAAAAACACATTGTGTCAAGAGTTATGATTTGGCTCAAGACTAGAGATTAATCGACCTCAGTCTCCGTTTGCATTGGAAGCATTAACCATGCTGAAGATGAGCGTAGGATAGTGGAAGAGAAAAGAGTGAAAACAGAAATTTGTACTTTTTTCAAGCTCTGACGGCGCGGAATCACCTTCTGCCGGAGCTAGCCCATAGTGGGACTAGCGTTTCCATAGGCGAGTTCTGATTACGTCATGTATCCCAACGGCCTGGGCGGCCTCAATGTACATACAACATGAGATGAGCCTTGAATTTATAGCTGCACTAGAACACGGACGAAAAGGTTACAATCTATCATTAAAGAAATATATCAATATATGTTTCTATCGACTATCTAACATCAAAATAATACCCATTTATGCATGAGACCGCTTCTTTTCGCGGGCCCAGAACTGATATAGAACAGCCAGCATAGCTAGCATGCACACATCAAGGGCAATAGTCCAGTTATATCCAATAAGGTACCTCGGAGCATCAACAGTCTTCCACACGCTAATAAGAAAGAAGGTTAGTATAAAGTCCGACATCAGTAGGTTGCACCAACACTCACAAAAGCGGAATCCAAGCCCCAAAGGTATTACCAATGGTATTCATAGCACTGATGACGATAGCACGCTCCTCGGCACTATGAGCACAAATCTCATTTGCCCAGGCATAGATAATAGCCGCAATTCCATCGGCCGTACCAGACAGGAAGAACGCAAAGAACTTCAGTCCAACGGGGACATTCCAAATAGCTAGCACAATGCAAGCAAAGATATTCAGCACAGCAGTGGTAGCAATCAGGCTAGCCTTCGCATCATATACATCAGATAGAACACCACAGATAACAGACGCCACAATGGTGACTGCCGGCGAGACTGTCGTGATCGTGTTGATGCTCTCGACCGAGTATCCTTCCTCTTTAAGCCAGATCGGCAAGCCACTGTTCGAGGATACACCATCTGCCTGGGAGAAAAAGAATGCAAATGCAACAAGAACCCACAGCCGCCAGCCTTTGAGAATTTGGAGAACCCTTGACTTGGTGAAAGGTTGGCGGCCTTCGCGGTTCTCGGATGCCATGCGCTCTTGCGCGAGGCGGACTTCATCCGCGCTGAGGAAGCGGGAGTTGCATTTGTCGGGTGTGCTGGGGAGGACACATAGGCCTAGGAAGGCGATGGGGATTGTGCATGCAAAGCCTGATATCGTTAGCTTGTGCCTTTTTTTTTTTTTCTTGTGAGACACTTGGGATACACTCACAAATAATGTACAGCCATCTCCACCCTTCAATCCCATACCGACCATCAAGCCTGGCATAAGCTCCGGCTTGAATGTACCCCGAGCTCATACTGCCGACTTGAGAGGCAATGAAGAAGATCGCGCCTCGACGGGACAGTTCCGAGCGCTTGTACCAACTACCCAGGTACCATTGCACGGCAGGGAAGAAGAAGCCGCCGAGAGCACCGACGAAGAAGCGAAGAGCGTAGAGCTGGGTGACATTGTTGGCCTTGTACTGTGCCAGGGTGAAGATACCCCAGAATAGATCGGCGGCAGGCAGAAAATAGTTCACGGGGCAGCGAGTCATCTATGAAAAGCAGTCAGCAAATCAGTGTCTCCATGCGATTGATTGTAAATGACAACGAACCAACAGAGTCAGAGGAATCTGCATCGTGATAAAACCAACCCTATACCAAGTCAGCATCAACTCACAAATCCTACTCTCCAGGCTCCATCACCAACCCATCGGATTGACATACATGTAGACCGTCTGCAGATAATTCAATTGGTTCCCATAAAGCTTCAAGTCTTCCTTCATGCCAGACACATAGGCTGTGCTTGTAGCCGAAGAATCCAGGACCTTCGCCCAGTACGCCAGGAAGACGAAGATGATGATCAGTCCATCAAGCTTGAGGATCAGCCGCCGCTCGGCGGGGGTATCTGTCGGCGCGAACCACTCATACCATTTCCGGCGTGCGAGCTCAGAGGCCGGCGGGTTCTCTGATTTCGTGGGGGTTTCCTTGGCTTCCACTGTCCGCGGGGCTTTCTCGATGGGTGGAGAAGACATAGTTGAATATCTACCTCAAATAACAACACTGGCCTCTGGGGTACGGGGACATGACACCGCCGATCAGTTATCTGTGGTTGCTCCATTTTTTCCCCTTGGGGGCTCTGGACTGTTATAGGGTTGATTTGGAGCACGCCATCGGCCGCTCGCATGAGGAGTCATCGAATTTGCCGGTAAAAATTGACGCTATCACCAAAATCGCATCAAGCAATTCCCAACCTCGGTTCTGATTCGTTCTGATTCGTTCTGATTCGTTGGGGCCTTGGGGTTCGACCCAAGGGGGTATAAATGCAGAGATGGTGTGAGTTTCATGTTTCACTTGAAGCAAGCGGGTGTTGCTACAGGGTCTGGGCTATTATGGAGTTAGTCAAGATGGTATATTCCGCGCCAAAACAATTAAACATCTGTAAGCATTTTAGCTGCATGCCCAGATTCTCTGTGGGACCTGATCTAGTGGCGTTTCTCATCCTCTGCACGAGCCACGATACGAGTACATAGTAGGTATCACTAGTTACAAAGCAGTGCAGTTAATGAATTTCTTTTATTTTATTTTTAGTCCCGATCTATGGCGGGTATAAGTATCGTAAAGCGCTGAAAACAACAAGACTGCAACGAGGCAAGAGGTCGGGTAACCAAAATGTAAACTCCGACCAGTTAAATCATCATGTCCAAGAATGAGATAGATGAATAAATAGTGTTAAGAGGGAATATGCCGGGGGAAACAAGCATCCAGAAAGAATAGAAAAACATCTCAGCGAGACGCTTATTTCTTGTACTTGTTGTACATATCAATGACCTTCTGGACCTCATCCTTGGAGCCAAGGAAGACACCACTCTTATCGTGAATGTTCTCAGGGACAACCTCCATCAACCGCTCCATGCGCGAGTTGACAGCAAGACCGCCTGCGTTCTCGAATACCATAGCCATGGGCGCACACTCGTACAAGATACGAAGCTTGCCCTTGGGGCTCTTCGAGTCGGCCGGGTAGGCGAAGATACCGCCGTACAACAGAGTACGGTAAGCATCGGCGACCATGCTACCAATGTAACGGGCACTGTAAGGCTTGCCGCCGTCTTCGGGGTACTTGAGGCTGTGGAAGTAGGCGTTGCACCACTCATCCCAGTACTGGCTGTTACCCTCATTGACGGAGTAAATGGAGCGCGCTGGGGGCAGTTTCATGTTGGGGTGGGTGAGGATGAACTCTCCGAGTGAGTTCTCAAGCGTGAAGCCGTTGACACCGCCGCCACGCATCGTGATCACGAGCTGCGCTGAGGCGCCGTACATGGTAAAGCCGGACGCCACCAGGCTGGTACCCGGGTGGAGCAGGTCCTCTGGGCCGACAGTCTTGTTGGGACCCAGAACCTCGTCGGGGAGCTGGAAGATACCGAAGATGGTACCGACGGACACACCGGCATCCAGGTTGGAGGAACCGTCAATGGGGTCGCAGACGACGGCGTAACGAGCATCGGGGTGCTCGTCGAACCGGATCACTTCCTCTTCTTCTTCTGAGACGATAATTCGGCACTTGCCAGAGCCACGCATGGCAGAGATAAAGATGTCATTGCCAATCACGTCCAGCTTCTTCTGGTCATCACCGGTTATGTTTGAGGAACCGGCTAGTCCGGTAAGGTTGATCAAGGAGGCACGACGGATGTAGTAGGCAATTGACTTGAAAGAGAATTGGAGGGCATGGCACAAAAGAGTGAAGTCACCCGAGGCTTCGGGGTACTTAATCTGTTCTTCTGTAAAGAAGCGGGAAAGTGTGACGATATCAGTGTTGATGTTCTCCGCTCCGACGGGGGGTGCTGTAGCCATTTTGAGGTATTGTTTGGAGGATTTAGGGTATGAAGGTTGAAAAATATAGCAATTGAGTTCCAAGTGAAGAGTAGGTTAAGTAGTAGAAAGTGGCAATATTGAAACAAGGCAGAATAAGAGAGGGAAAAAATAGTTCAACGTCAGTGAGGGGAGAGGATTAAACCGGGTAGAAGTACGGGAGTACGGAGTATGGGGAGTGACCTCAGACCCCCCCGTTTTCGTCATTTTGCCCCGCGTGACCTGCCCGGACCCTCCTCGGTTTCCCCTTGCCGGGAACGCCCGTCTCTTAACTATAGACCTTCCTATCAAATATCATTTATTTGTTGATTCCTGCAGAAATTGAATAGTTTAGAGATAACCCCCATTGACTCTCTCCAATTCGCTATTCGCCCATACCAGTTATGTCCAAGATAATCGAAGATAATCAAAGATGCGCTGCCCAATGGTCTAGATCCTCCCGGTCTGTTCCTTGCCCGACTCGGCCTCGGGATCAGCAACGGAAGAATGAATTCCCTATACCCCACTCATAGTCATGCGCACTTGAAAAGATCGTGAGATTTAGGTAATGTCATTGGTGTACCTAATTAAAGGGGGGTATCTGCGCTATAATTGATAGTTCGGTGTGGATATATGTACGGATCTACATCAATGGAACAATAACAGGTGGGACTGATCGGTGCGGTGTACAGTATACTCCGTACGGAGTAGATAATGTATAATTCTAGACCCTTTACAATACAAAAAAGGAGACAGGGAATGAGACAATCCCGTGCGTTGTAGAAAAAGAAACCAAAAAACAAAACCAAAAAAAAAAACTAGTCCACGGGGTCCTCCTCCAACAGGGTCTTGAAGCTGAAAGGCAAGAAAGGAATACCCTCACCAACGAAATGCTTGCTCATCGCCTCAACCCAGTGAAGACGAAGCGAGTGCAACATGGCACTAGTACCTTCCATCACACACAGAATACAAATAGTGAGCACGAACCAAAGGTAGAAGCTGACAACAATCATGATAACACGGGTCACGGGGTTCTCCTGCTCAAAGGCACTACCAATGGTCATGGTCCAGAGAACGATCGAGAGTTGCTGGTGGGCAAGCGACAGAGCCCACAGACGAAGGTAAGAGGCAGTGTGAGAGATACAGTTGAGGCAGAATTCGATGGTGTGGATGACTTGGTGGATCATGATGTCGCCAAAGTCGAATTCCTCGTGCTCTTCACTATCATCGATGTCCTGGGAAAGCATAGCCACACCTTCTCCATCGCTAGCCAGACTGTCCCGACCCAGCCCGCCGTCCAGGTCACCATCGGCATCAAGTGCGCTCACCCGGGAGTTCTCGCCGAGGCCGCGGTAACCCAGGGCACGAGCACGGTTGTGTTCATATCGAAGCCAGAACGGCTTGAGGAAGAGCATGACAGGTACTTGGGCCACAGCGACAAGGAGAAGGAGAATCTGGATTGAGCTCTGCCCAGGATAGAGTTGTTCTTCCACCGTACCAGGGCTCAGGAACATGAAAATGAGCATGTTCAGGAGACCGGGGGGTTCACACCCTTCTCCTGCCAGTTCACGGACCATTTGTAAAGAATAGTGAGGACAAGGTAACCGAAGATTGACTGGAAGAAGAGCAACCCAGGGACAAAATTGCCCCAAATGTCAACCTTAGACTTAAAGTGCCGTCCATTGACGTACTGCAGGCAAAGGGCATAGGTCATGTGGCACCATCCAAGGAGAACACTCATCTTCATCTTCATACTGTTCGAAAAGAGCAAGGAATTGTCTGCCTCGTGCCAGTTCCAGTCCAGACCAATCGGATACCGATATCCTTCTTTCAATGTCGCCTCGACCATTTTGCCGGCCTGGATGTCCTCGGGCCATTGCCACTGACTGGGGAAGATGGTGAAAGATTTGGAGAAAATATCGTTGTAAATAAAACCGGTGTAGATCGAGAACAGACCCATCATCAACATGATGTATCGTCCATAGAATGCCATGTATGTCAGTTCATCCAGTTTAGTCCGCGCCAGCTTCTTTTCCCAGAAGATCATGGCAGAAGCGGCCAGGGTCATCAGTGCACCGTGACCACAATCACCGAACATGACTGCGAACAAGAAGGGGAAAGTGACGACCGTGTACAGGCCAGGGTTGACTTCCGAATACTTGGGGATACCGTAAGCATTCACAATGGTTTGGAACCCTTCGGTAAACTTGTTCGTCCTGACAAAAGTCGGGGGGGTCTTGTTGGTTCGGATCTGATTGACAATTGTAGGAACAGTGAGGCCTGCACGGTCGTTCACATCCTGAAGGGTTGACTTGATCAGAGCCAGAGAGTTTGTCGGACACCACGCCTCAGCGATTAGCGTCTTCCGTGCCTGATCGTATGAAAATTTATTCAAGGTGTCGTAAACGGCCTTTTCCTTCTTGACGATGATCATCCACGCGGCGAGCGAGCGAGCAATTTGGGAAAGTTCCGCATCAAGGGTGTTCTTGGTGTTGCGGAGCACATTGCCAACATCCCCGAGACGGGTGTTCACTTCGTGAATCTGGTCTCTTCTCAACTCACTGTTCTCATCGACACCGTATAAGGATGCGTTGAGCGACTCCGAGATCTTTCGAATCTTGGCAAGGATGTTCTTGCCGTGAGCGAAGATGACGAAAACATTCTTGTGGACTTCCTCGTTGGTCATCGGGTCGATAATGGGCTCCGGGATCTCAGACTGGTTCATGTAAAGGTTTCCGCGCAGGGTGCGCCAAAGGATACGCTCAAATGCTCCGATGCGATCCCGGGGGATAACACCAGCAACGAATCCAATGTTCATTTCCGAGAAGCTCTGCTGACCCTGGGTGTCTCCATTTTGGCGAGGGGCGTGGTGCTCAACATCGCGGAGCAAGGGAGCTTCATCGTTGTCAAAGGATTGACGAATGTCTTCTGTTTGTGTGTGGGCCTATTCAGTTAGCCTCGTCTGTCAATGGTATCCTCGAAGCCACATACCCGATCGAAGAATCCACCAGCCTCTCTAAGCACCCATCGCCATTCGCTCAGCTCAACTTCGCGCTTCTTCAAAGTCTCATAGCTATCGTTCAGAGAGATAATCCGCTGTTCAAGGCTCTCGCTGCGATCAGCCAACTCATCGATCTCCGACGCTAAAGGGGCAGCCAATGTATCGGAGAAATCCGAGGAAGATCTCATGGGGATTGTGGCCTTTTCCATCTGTTGATGGAAGTAGCGGAGCTGTCTTTCGACATTGTCCAGGCGACGGATTTCTTTTGTGAAGGTTCTTTGGAAAGCGTTCGTGTCCGGGTTGAGCTAGAAAGAGGTCAGCGGGGAGCATCAAAGCAAAGCATTCTTCGTCACTTACATCTCGAAACTGAACCTGACCAACTTCACCTAGAGCACTGACGACTTCTCTTCCGATCTCGTTGGCAATGTAGAGCTGGGTCAAGCTCATATCCGCCGAGCGGAAGAAGGTGTCCCGCGGAGCCATGGTGTAAGGAGGCTACCAGGAGCCGTGGCTTTTGGTAAGAAGACAGGGGAAATGGGGGAGGCTAAAGAGCGACAGTAGACAGATATATTCAAGGAAAGGCACAGATCCTCGGCTCTGTTGTTGCAGATAGTGACAGCCCGGGCTCTAGTTGAACTCGTTCTCGGGTGGCTCTGTCAAGCTGGCTGCATCCAGCCACGTGATTTGTTGTACACGTGATGTCATGACTAAACACTGGGACCAAGGTTGGAACATAATTAACGTAGATTTAAGTGCCTTTAAACCAGCAGATTGTCTCAACTGATCATGGTCGAGGGGACCAGTATGCTACCGCATGCATGTTACAAAACAAGTGTGGCACCCAAGGGCTATTGGGGCCTACATATACTACAACAGTGTTATCGGAACAATCTGATGGTTTCTCTCGTTATATACGGAGTACATGTTGTTCTATAATTTTTTGATCGAGTTCATAGTTGAATGTTCTTATTGGATCTCCTTGTTGGCATTAGCGACCTGCATACCTCTTGGGATTCTAGGTATATGTATTACAGTATGACACAAGGCCCATTGTTTTGCCTAAAACCCCTCATACAGTTGGAGAAGGGGCTGCCTACATAGTATCCAAGAGCTAGATTCACCTAGAAATCCAATTCTACACTTCACTACCTCGAGGATAATATCCGCTACAGTCCATCAAGGTTCATAGCACTGTGTTTAGATCTATGAGGGATATATGGAATATATCATTATCTACGGTGCATTTTCAGTGGTCTTGATTCGTTGGATAACTATCATTTGCGGCACCCTGGGGGCTGTACGGGCTTCACTAAACTTTGGAAATAACACCACATCCCACACAACACTTCTTTGTTCTCTTTCTATTTTGACCTAATACAGCAAACGCTACACCAAGGATACCTGACCACGGATCTGGTGGCTGACCTGAAAGACTGCTTCCTTCTCCAACTGACATGTCGTGATAGTTGCTCAGTCGTCTTCCTTGTCGTCTTCCTCATCCTCCCCCACCTCCTATTCCTCCTCTGCCGCTTCCTCTTCCTCTGACTGTTCCTCTGCCTCTTCCTCTGCCTTGTCATCTTCCTTGTCATCTTCCTCGTCGTCTCTTGCATTGTCTTCCTTCAAAGAAACACACTTCATGGCTTCCAACACTTCATCAACATGGGATTTTAGAGACATCAACCCGCCATTGATTTGAAATTGGTGTCCTCTATTGGGGCTTCCATTGAGAAAATCGAGCATGGTAGCCCGGATTTCTTTGAAGGTCTCGTCAAAATACCCTACTTCTCGTTTCAGCTTGGTCACCTTTCCTTGGAGAACCACCTTGGGAGGGATCACTTTCGGGCGCCTCATGTACCGGCAAGGAACCACACCTTTCGTAGAATAGCTGTTAGCTTAAAGTAGAATACTCGTTGCATCTGAGAGTGTACCATCGAGAATGCTACACGTCCTATTAAGTTGTTTCCATGGGCAGTTTGCGCAACAACCACTGGACATGTTTGGAAGCATTATACATTCTGTGAATGGGTAGGGATTCCTTTCGCAATTGGTGCAGGATACCAGGGGTTTGATGCCCACAATCTGAGCTGTTGCTGCCCTGAGACGTTGACTCTTTCTAATACGCTCGCAAAATTCCAACTGTGTCATCTCACTGAGACCAATTTCTCGTGAGGGTTCCAAATCACGCATCCATTTCACATCGTTTGAAGGATTGCCATATTCCATGACGATTCTTGTCAGATCCCTACATGCGGTTTAGTTCCTGAGATCCTACCTTCTCAAAGACAGCTATGTCCATTGGCTCACATCATTATGTTCGGGATCTAACACCGATGGGCAAGTGTTGATGCAGATGTGTAAATGTGTGCTGTGGAGGATGTCCATAAGGACCGGGGTGTTGACGAAGGATGAAGAAAGAAGCTCTCTTTCATGGATTATATACGTCAAAGGGGGGATTGCACAGTGTGAATGCTCAGGTTTTCAGTTGTTATTTGCTATTGAACACAATATGCTTACCGTCACTGCATCTAATATGCAATCCAGGTGTCAAAGGCATCGTAGTCGGCATCAGGGTCTACCAGATATTATCTTGCGTCAAACAGCTTTCACTTGGATATTAAGTACTTGATTTCCTAAAGTATGTTTACATTCCTCACTATCATTTCACTCACTGTGACAGGTCATGATTGGAGGATGTATGTAGACACAGCAAGATAGATGATTAAGCGGGCAATTTTTACCACCAAACCCTCAAGCGTCAGAATATTACTGAGTGAGTCGAATACTTCGTCTGCCATACTATTTTGTGGGTTTCTCCAACTCGAAATGTGCAACCACATCATCCTCAATCGACTGCTCACGGTAGATACTAAACCCATTCTTCTGCAGCACATTCACACTGCCAATATTCGCTCTATTGCACGCCGCAAACAACTTCTCCTTTTCCAACTCCGATGCAGTCCCGTCGAGAACCATTCTATCAAGTTTCCACCACGCATCTATAATACCAGCAACTGCCTCAGTGGCATAGCCCTTGCCCCAGAAGTCAGGGTGTATATTGTACCCCACTGACGGGGCTGGGCTGAGAGCATTGATTCCCATTGCTCCGATAACTCTCTGTGTAGGATCCTCGGAGCGGATAATGGTGAAGAAGAACTTCCGTCCAACGGCACCTGATGCATCTGGTGTTGTGAATGTCTTTCTAGTAATGACAGCCTCGGACTCCGATATGTCTTTGTGGGGGACTTTGGGCCAGCTACAAATAGTCAGAGATCAGTATCTATCCCAGGATATCGTAGTAGTTGATGATCTTACAGCCAGTCTGCCACATCTTGTCGTCGTCGGATCTCAAAGATGGCTGCAGCATCGGCCGCCGTCAGCGGTCGTAGATACAGGCGAGTTGTGTGGATAGGTTCCAAGTCAGCCGGAATGATCACGGATGTGACTTGATTAGGGTAGAAGGCCATTTTGGCAGAATATGTGATGTGTTTGGAACCAAGGTTCGTGTTGTATAAAAGAATGACAATGATATATATCTGCAATTTCCTTCGTTCACAGTATCTGATTTGAAGATCCACGACCAGGTTACTATTGAAAATTTCTATACGGGCATGTCATATCTCCGATAATTAGCGTGATTTCATGTCCAAGTAAGCAGCGATTAGAACCTTGGAATATTCCGCGTGAGTCATTGCGGGGTCTAATAATACACTCCGGCCTGGACCAGGAGTATAATATAGGTTAATGCTCTCATACTAGCGATATATGCAATACATAATAAGAAGGGTGTGACAGAAAAGGACAAGGAATACCTGTGGTCTTAACAGAACTCAACCGAAATATATATTAACATCCGAGTTCGACCACCACACCGATAACGCATCTCTTAGCTCATTTGAAGCTCCAACATACAGTGTCGCCTCATCAATTTGGAAGCTTGGGAATTCAAAATAAAATTGGTTGATAATTTATACTCATAATAAATAGTTGTAGGAAGGAAAAGGAAAGCCCAACACCACCATCATCGTTTGTAGACACGAGCTCCTATCGGTAGACATGAGCTTCTATCGACCCGAGTCGAGAAGCATACAGGAACAGATATGTTCAACGGTACATCAGCTCGAATCAGCTCTGACCTAGGCACCGCCATCCCTCTTCGCGTATTCCTCCTCCATCCGCTCCTCGTACAGGCGATCGGCCTCCTCCTTAGTCAGAGCGCGACCACTATCAGCATTCTGCGACGCACTAGCTGAGCTGCCAGGCGCGGTCCCGAAGTAGCTGTTGTTGTTGATGTGGTCAGGGGAAGTGTGTGTAGCAGAGCTGGGAGGTTGTGTGCAGTTGTCTTCGTTTTGTTGCTTGTCAAAGAGGTCGGCAGTGGGGACGGGCATCTTGGTTGAGATTGAGGTTCTTGGTCGCGATTGCGGTAGTGGGCTTGAGAGAATTAGGTTCGAGGAAGTAATGGTGGTAAGCTAGAATTCAAGCTGATATGAGTTTGGCTTTAGTAGGGTGTCACGGCTGGGTTTTATGCCGGCAAGAGTTGGCCTGGTGCTTCGTCGCCACATATGTGGCGAAGCCATCGAGTTAGACGTCATGTCAACAAAACCGGACCGGGAAGTGAGAGTCTAGTAGTTTAGGATTGGGAGTAGGGGATGGACACTGAAGCATGGTAGAATGAAGACGAGGTGAATGAGCTATCATTTACTCATCTCGACGGCCGACGGCCACCGAGGTGCGTTAAGGGGGACGTGACGGTAGACTCGACACAACAGTCCTTATCTTCAGGCTCGATGTGAAGTAAAGAGCTATCCCAAGGACATTTACATACATACGAGTACGTGCAAAACAACAAACGGCAATCAGAGCTTAACTAGTAGGATCTACAAGGCACATCCCATCTCCAACCTCGAGCCACTGGCTCAAGACTTGATGAAAAGAGTTCCACGAATGGAGAGTGCCAAAGAATACGCCTGTCAATGACCACGAAGGCCATTGAACAGACTGTTCCGCCGCGATGTGCAATGCAGGGACCAATCTGTGGTGAGCTGCCTTTATGATCGCATCCACCCAAACAAGGTAAGTATGAAGAAGAAAAGAAAAAGAGGAGGAAGAGCCGGGCGAGCTGGGGGTATTTATGGAAAATCTGTAGGGCGGTGGCAAATGCCAGAAATATGTGGCGACTTCTGGTTGGCCCAACAAGCGAGATCACATGATTCTGCCAAGACCCAACTGCATGTGATATGACTCCTCCACCGCCCTCCCTTTTTGGAATTTTCTGACCTGTCAGGCTAAATGGTCCTACGGAGTATGGACATCGTATGTTGTAGGTACATTGTGCAACGTGCAGGACACAGGTACCATGCATTTATTCCCTAGGGTCTACGGAGTACGTTGTACGTAGATACTGGCGCCAAAGTAAAAGTGAAATTCCGAACCAGCACACAGACCACAGACCACAGACATGAATCAATAATTGAAACCTCCTTGTTCGAGACTCGACGCCTCAAAAACAAGCCAGACTCCATACCCGAGCTTGTGTGGATCCTCCCCTATTCCACAACTTTGTATTGTGGCTCTCACCTCTCACCTCCCGTACTACCCAAAAACCCGAAAGACGTTTGAATCACAATTTCATTCGGATACTGTCCGTCGGAAGTATACCTTTGTTTAGCATGTTCTACAAGATTAAATCGGGTGAGTAAACCCACAAGTAATACAAGCTAATATGAAGCAAATGTCCATCCTCATCAAAGCGTGCCATGGTTAAGTTGATCTAGTGGACGCTAGAGTCATCGGGGGGCATCGGAGAGCTTAGATGGACGGGAAATCCGTCCCCTGTGTACACCGCAGGTCAAGTCGGTGCTTGGCGTGAAGTATTAAGATTAATTTACTCCGTAACGCGCTCGGGAGATATGTTCTATCTTTCTCGAAAGTGAAGTACCCATGTGGATCTGACTGTAGTCCTGCTGTTGTGGCACTATATTTTAGTTTTGTTTTTTTTTTCCTGCAAAAAAAAAAACGTATAGGTATCTGCATCATGTACAGTACAATGTACGGAGTATGTCCCTGGGACAATCACTACGATGTATGTTGTAGTCAGATGGAGCAATATGCATCCCGAAAAAGCGGGAAAGAGTCCCTAGGCGCCCGGGCTCCGCTACGCATGGCACTTGCATGGTGTCAAAATTTAGTCCATACGCTGACAAGAGAGGAGGTAAGATCGACAAGCCCGACTGGGAACAATGTATGATCGTCCATGACTGGTAAATTTCAACCATTCATAGGACGCAGCAGGAGTAGGGATAAGACTCGGGACCTGCGACCGCAAAAAAAGGGCAAAAACGGCATGGTAAATGGGTTTGGAGACTTTAACGGGTGCGAAAGGGGGCCATGATAGGGTATGATGGGTTATCGAGCAGGGGGTGGATTCTTCCCGTGTGGCTATCATTACTGGAAATGCTTCGATGACCACATTCTGGCACCCAGTTTTGGGACCCTCACAGTGGTTGTTCTGATGGTAGGGAGTAGTTGTAGATCAGAACCATACCACTTACCTCCTACGGATATAAAATGGTTAGTATCTACGGAGTACAAATGTATTGTTTAGGTGATAAAAATCACTGTGTACCAAGGTACTCTCTGAGTCTCTGTTCTCATGTTCTAAACTGTCTTGTAGATGAACCGTGGAAGCAATGCCAAATAACGTGCTTTGATTCACCTGGGCAGAGTTTGTAGGGCTGCCCAGCCCCCTATTCGCTAAGACTCGGAACTAAATACATAGTCTAGTGGGACCACGTACTTTCTTGATTGTACGGAGTACGGAGTACATATCGTCACAGATGAATCTAGAAAAAGAAGTAGCGTACGGGGTATGTTGTAAAGGGCGAAAGAAAAGGGGCTTAATTAGGGGTAATATTTTCCAAACCTGTGGATCTTGTTTCTAGTTTCAAATATGTTCTTTTGTGAACTATACAAAGTAGTATACTTCGGACTCTGTGAATTGGAATTATGAGACGATCCTCGCATGGAATGATGCGCTTATCACGTAAAGAGGCGACACTCCGTAAATGTGCTGGGATTGGCTAGACAAAACTATCATGGGATCCTTCCCGCAGCGTGGTAAAGATAGTTGATACGCTGATAGGGATGTACATCAAAGCCAGAGCCAAGAAGGAGGGGTTGTGTCACTGCTGGTTGGTCGTCCACGAGGGTTTCCACGCCACTCCATCATAGAGGTGATATCAGGTCATGGGGTCTGAGTAAAGATTGCACCAGGAAGTCGTGATGGCCAACCATTCTGTAGAACCTAAAGATGAGTGCATAGCCCCGGTATCCTATACCCAGTCTAAGCCATGCGAATGAATGCGACAAAGTTCATATGTACTGGCCTACTTGGCTGATCATCACGAAGGAAGCAAAATGACGGGCTGCCTTGTGGAAGGAGGGGCATGGAGTACATACAGGGATGCCCCTCCAAAGGGATATTCTAGTACCGATATGGCCCTTCCGAGGGATGCAGAGCCTTGCAAGCTCGGATCGAGTTGTCGACTATGCGGAGTAATACGAAAGAACCATTGAAACGCTCAGTTGATTTGATAATGAATGGATCATTTCGGTAATTCTGACGGCAACGTCCCCCTTGAACTGTGTAACGGGATAGTTCAAAGCGATGATGGAATGAGCGCCAGCGGTGTGGCGGCCCACCGAACAATCATAGAACCTCCCTTACGGGCCCAGGAAGTATGAAATTGTGCACTTATACTTTTTTTGATAGTCTTATGGTCTTATGACCTGATGCCATCCGAGATAACCCCGCCATGACGATATATTCTTTTTTTTTTGTATAGAATAGAATGCACATGAAACAAAAAGAAGTGTTGCAAGACATATTATCAAATCGGTAAGAGGATCCGAATGCACGGATTAATTAGGAGAGACTAAACGGGACCGTTGACTCAAGCTGCATGGCCGATCATAGCTCGGGTGGTCATGGTGTGATGGTTTCATACAGTTGAAAGCCAAGGTTTGCAGAGTTTTCTTTTCTCCTATTTCCTTGATGTCTAACTACTAAATTGAGTTAGCGCCATGCTAGACAAAGGAAGTTCGTATCTTACGCGAAGTATCCCGTGGACCTCTGGTATAGATTGGGAGATGTTCCACCGGAGCTACAAAGTTGATAAACCATATTCGAGGTTACATACATGTACATTCGTAAATTAGAGATATTGCAAAAGAGAAGGGAGAAGAGTGCAAAAAACGAGTAAATATAACGATGATATTTAAAAAACAATAGAAAAATAAGGGAAGAAGGGAAAAAAAAAACATGAAATAAAACGAAAATTCCAAAAAGTAAAAAAGAAAAAAGAAAAAGAAAAAAACAATTAACTAACCCCTGAAGTCCCATTAGCTAATCTTGTTGTGGGTCCACTGAGCTCTGGGCTCCCTGCAGGTCCTTTCCTTTTTTGGGCGGACGCCATCAACAACCCTCTGACTCTTTTTTTTTCCCTTTTCCTCTCCTCTCCTCTCTTCTTCCTCCCACAAAGCAAAATAACTTACTTCGTGATACCCCGAGCTCTTGTGCTCTAATTTCTTTTGCTTTTCCTTTGAGATACCCTATACCCAACACGCCTTTTTTCACTTACGAAGCTCTGCTTCTTTAATACCCCGTCTATTATTTTAATCATGTCCGAAGTCCAGAAGACTGTCGAGGAGACCCCCGCGGTCGTCCCTGCCGTTGAGACTGCTGTTGAGACCCCTGCCACCGAGGCTGCCGTTGAAGCTCCCAAGGAGACCACTGAGGCCGCCGAGCCCACCGCCACTCCCGCTGTTGAGAGCACCGAGGCCGCTGAGCCTGTAAAGGAGGAAGTGAAGCCCGCTACTGAGGGTGTTCTGGGATACAAGGCACCTGGCCTGGTCAAGTAAGTTGGGACTAAGATCACGAATGCGACACGGAAACTAACAGGTTTTTTTTTTTTGTTTCAGGGGTTTCCGTTTCGCCAAGCGCTTCTTCTACTTCAACGAGGAGGCCGTTGAGAGCAAGCAGCTCTCCGTCTTCCACCAGAACGAGAAGGCCGCCGTCGCCAACCCCACCGCTGCCTGGGCCAGCCAGACCGGCAAGGGTCTGCTTTTCTTCACCAAGCGCGCCGAGGACAAGGCCACCCCCGCTGGCATTTTCAACCTTGTAGGTGCTTTCGCGGCTGTGTTGTGATGTGACAAACACTAACATGTTCCATAGGCCGATGTCTCTGACGTGACCAAGGAGGGTACCAGCGAGTTCCTCTTCAAGGTTGCTGGCCAGAAGCACACCTTCCAGGCCTCCAGCGCCGCTGAGCGTGACAGCTGGGTCGTCGCCATCGAGGCTCAGGCCACCGAAGCCAAGGCCGAGAAGGAGACCATCACCTCCGGCGAGGGTTACAAGGCTGAGCTCGAGAAGCTGACCAAGCCTGCCGTTGTCGTTGCCGCCGCCAAGAAGCCCGAGGAGAAGAAGGAGGAGGCCCCCGCTGTCGCTGCCGAGGCCGCCGAAGAGGAGCCCAAGGAGGAGAAGAAGGAAGAAAAGAAGGAAGAGAAGGCCGCCGCCAAGAGCCGTTCCCAGTCTCGCAAGCGCACCAGCATCTTCGGTTCCCTCCTGGGCAAGAAGGACGCCGAGGAGAAGAAGGAGGAGACCCCCGCTGCTGAGGAGACCAAGGCCGCCGAGCCTGCTGCTGAGCCCTCGGTTGAGGCCCCTGCCCCCGTCGTTGCTGAGACCCCCGAGGCTGCTGCTCCTGCCCCTGTTGAGGTTGCCGAGCCCACTGCCGAGACCCCCGCTGAGACTACCGAAGCCGCCAAGGAGGAGGCTAAGGACGAGAAGAAGGCTGAGAAGAAGGCCAAGCGTGCTTCCATCTTCGGTAACTTCTTCCAGAAGGTCGCCAGCCCCTCCCAGGAGAAGTCCGAGAAGGAGGCCACCGCCCCCGCTGCCGAGGAGACCCCCGTCGCCAGCACCGCTCCTCAGCTCGAGAACCCCGTCGAGGAGGCTGCTGCCAAGCCCATCGAAGCCGAGGCTGTGACTGCTCCCGCTGAGGCGGTTGAGACCCCTGCTGCTGAGTCTCCCGTTGCTGAGGCCGTCTCCAGCCCCAAGGAGAAGCGCCGAACTTCCTTCTTCGGCAACCTTGGTATGAAGAAGGAGAAGAAGGCTGACTCCTCTGACAACGAGGTCACCGATGGCGAGGCCAAGGAGACTAAGGCCAAGAAGCTCGGCGGTCTTTTCCGCAAGCCCAGCAAGGCTGTCAAGCTTGACAAGGAGGAGGTTGCTGCCGCTGAGACCGAGGCCAAGGCCGACGCCGCTGAGGAGGCCCCGGCCGTCCCCGCCAAGGAGACTGTCACTGAGGAGGCCCCCGCTACCGTCGAGGCCCCCAAGGCTGTCGAGACCGTCGAGGAGCCCAAGAACGTCAACGTTGCCGCCGCCACCCCCGTTCAGGCTGCCGCATGAAGTGCGACTCGGAGACCTGTCGTCGAGTTTGAACGGTGGTGGGACATGTCCTATCCATCGCCTGGCCGCGATATCCCTGACGGTCTAATCGAGTCCCGAAGGTGCAAATCTGATACCACATCGCTTTAATTGTTTTGTTTTTTTTTTTCCCTCGCCACTGTCGCTGTTTTTAGTGCGGCCTCCCTTATTTTTGGGCCCGGAACTGAGATGGCGACAATGAGATACCCGCTGTCGCTTTTTTCCCTTTGATCTCTATTTCTCTAAAATAATACCTCCTCGGCGCCAACGACGCCAGCAGTCCTTTGGACTGCGGTTCATTCCTTTATGACCTACGTCTCGCGACTATGTGTTACGTGGTGTGTCGTCCGACTAGATTGATACCACTCTGCCGTTTTTTTTTTTTTTTTTTTGGTTTCTTGATTTTGTGTTTGATACCCTGTGGGGAGGATGGGTGCTCTTTTTGTTTGTTGCTTGAGCTTTGGATCTAGTCTTTTGACTTGTTTCTTCCTGCAACCCAAATTGACCCGTAATGTTGTCTACCGTTATTGTCCCGAACGGCTGGTTTATATTCCGCCCGTGGAGGTGGCACACCTTGCGATAGGTAATACTTAATAGAATCTCTCAGTTTTTGCTTTACATTTCAGTTCTGTGTCTTATACGTAGTCTTAAGCTTGATCCATAGTTGGGTGTAGGGTGAGCACGTCAGAATCCCTTCGGGGGGCGCCGAGGTCCTACCTCATCCCTACCGGCTTACAAAGTTGGCTGTGGAGCACATGCTCGGAGTTGGTCCATGGTGTACGGAGTATGATAATGGGAACTCCCTCTGTTCCCTTTCTTCCCATATGTCCATTCTCGAGAGTCTCGTACAATGGCGACTACAACTACAACTATGACAACGGTCCTTGCGGTCGAGCCCAAAGCGTCCACCGTCTCGTCCGACCTGCAGCAACAGCAACAACCAAACCAACCACTACCTACAGCAGCCTCGACACGAACAATTGAGCCCCTCAACATAGAATCTACCACAGACATAGAAGCCAACTATCCAACAGGCACCAAGTTTTGGTTCACTATCATCGCACTATGCGTCGTCCTCATCCTCGGAGGCCTAGACGCCAACATCGTCGCTACAGCCGTACCAAGCATCACTAACCACTTCCACACTGTCGCCGATGTGGGATGGTACTCATCTGCATTTCGACTCTGCACCTGTGCGTTCCAATTCGGGTTCGCGAAGCTGTATAAGCTCTTCTCAATCAAGACCATTTTCTTGATAAGCATTGTTATCTTCCTCGTCGGCTCATTACTCTGTGCCACGGCTGCTTCGTCGATTATGTTCATTGTAGGCCGAGCAGTGACGGGTCTGGGGTTCTCGGGTGAGCTGGCTGGGTGTTTTGCAGTCATTGTGCACATTCTACCTCTCAACAAGCGACCCGTGTTTGCCGGTTTGATGGCGTGTGTGGAATCGCTTGCTATCATTGCGGCGCCTCTAGTAGGTGGTGCATTGACGCAATCTTTGGGTTGGAGATGGTGTTTTTGGTATGTCATAGATATAATCAGGGGTTGTAGCCTGATACTGATTTCTGGGTAGGATCAATCTTCCTATTGGCGGTTTATCGCTGCTGGCTATGTTTTTCCTCTTCTCGGACCCAAGAACCCGTCAAGAGAACGACATGACATTGTCTCAGAAAATCAGAGAGCTGGACCTAGTCAGCAATTGCTTGTTCATCCCATCCCTAACAGCGCTCTTTGTCGCGCTGTCTTGGGCGGGAACAAAGTATCCCTGGTCAGATGGGAGAGTAATTGCATTGTTCGTTGTATTTGGCGTGTTACTCGCAGCTTTTGTCTTCAATCAATACCGACGCGGAGACTCGGCAGCACTTCCTTTCCGTATTATCAAAAACCGAAGTGTTATTGCGGGCTTCATCTTCACAACGTGCACTAATTCGATGACAAACGTCTTGGAGTGGTACTTACCGACATACTATCAAGTCGTTCGATCTCGGGTAAGACTTCGTGGCAAATCCGAAAGTATAAGAAAATGCACTGACGATGTGATACCCTGCCAGACCCCAAGCGAGAGCGGCTACCTAATGATCCCCATCCTCGTTGGAATGATGCTCGGCCTCTTCCTTCAGGGCATTGGAACCACCACATTCGGCTACTACGCCCCCTTTATGATCTTCGCCTCCATATGCATGCCAATTGCCGCAGGGTTAATGACAACATATGATCTACATACATCCCTAACCGAGATAATCCTCTATTCGGGATTCGTAGGCTTCAGCGGAGGCATCGGCTTCCAAGCACCCCAAGCAGCTGTTCAGACAACACTCAGTGTCGCGGATGTCAACCTTGGGATCGGGGTTATCTTATTTGGACAGAGTATGGGTCCGGCGGTGTTTATCGCGATTGCCCAGGTTCTATTCACGAATCAGTTGTCGTCGAGTTTGGCAGATGTTGTGCCAGGGTTGACTCCTAAGTTTATTGAAGAGCACGGACTGGGCGATATTAAGAATGGGGCTCCTATGCAACGCTGGGATGAGGTCTTGGGTGGTATCGATCGGAGCTTGACCCGTACTTGGTACGTTTCCGTCGCGTTGGGTTGTATGACGATGGTGGGGAGTCTTTTGATTGAATGGCGCTCGGTTAAGCAGAAGCAGTCGTGAAGTATGGGCTGGTGGTATGGAAGGAGGAGCTAGATAGGGACGTCGTATCTGTCCACACTATATAAATGTTAGATCTTGAAATATCGTACATCAGAGTAGTCGACCGAGTGTGCCGCCTCTGTCCTTAACTATGTCATATGTAAGACTTTAATAATCCGATCTGTTTGGCACAAGATGATACCAGGGACATGATATGTAAGTATACACAGACGTGTTTTTGGACGTCGTTTTAGATGTATACAACGGCGATACAAAAACCTAAACCGGAGAGGACTTTTTCTATACATCTGTCACTTTGATAATCGTAGTGATGTTCATTTCCACATATCCTAAAAAGCCCCACTGAGGGAACATACGGCACGTATAGTTGCATATGTATATGCAAGCACTACTCATAGTTGAGGATCCAGCGACCCCATCGCGATGCGCTGGCGGTCCGGGGTGCATTTTAACAGCCTCATTTAGGAAACCACCATTCGACTAGGCAGAGATGTATGATGTTGCACGATATACACGATGCCCGCGAATATCCGCGATATTGGCCTCTCACACGAGGCTTATATCGCCGTTACCTACATTTAACATTTTCGAGATGATGTTATATTGATTGTAAGAAGATCGACAAAAGTCTAGATTTAAAGATCAACTGTTATCCTAGGCAATCATGATGACATTTCTTTTTTTTTTCAAGGCTATCACCACATGTAAGGTGTCCTCCAGCGGGCTCCTATTTCGGCGTAGCCTCGGCCCTCGCAAGGTACGTCGGCATTATGAAAATCCACACACATAAAAAAAAAATCAATTAATTGGGTCTGGACTACTCCGTACGGAGTGTTCCGTACAAAGTACTCCGTATGCTCCGGATAAAGTATACCTAGAAGTTGGTTTAAGAACTTTCCAAGTAAATCAATATCGCATTGAGTGATTCCTATTTTTTTTTCTTTTCTGAAACCAAGTAGTGTATATATAAGAAACACTGGTTTATATCTATATAATAATATACTCCGTGCATTCAAAATACTTCGGTTTCAGAGAGAGGACCAAACGTCCCAAAGTCAATTTCACGCCCTTCGGCAAGACTAATGAAACGTGAGCATCTCATAGGACATTGGCCCCAGACTCAGCCCACCGCGGGGACACAATTGGGAAAAGATCGGTGGATCCTTCGCATTTTCCTTTATCCTCATGGAGAACGGCTGTATCTCCCCGAGGAGATACACGGGTATGGTAGCTGAAATTGTTGTTTTAGTTCTTGGATGGAATTGATTTCCTGAACCAAGAAGATTGGCAACGTTGTACTCCGTCCGATAATAATGGATGGTTGGAGAGGTTATAAGGAGTAAGGAGAAAAAAAAAAGAATAAAAAGAAAATAAAAAAAATAAAAAATGTAGGATGCCTGGATATTCCGGAGGGATAGGCATCTGATCGATTATTGGACAATTCGAAAAGAACCGGAGAGGATGGTGGAGACAGGTACTTGAAAGATACTTAGACTATGTAGGCAAATGCAAGCGAATGGGCGGGTATCATTTGATGTACTGTGATGTACTGTGGGCTGGATGGATGCCTTGTTCAATGTAACCAATCAGAACCACGGATCACACTGTGACTCACACCCCGTGACTTTCAGAACTAAGCCCCGTGCGGCTCCGAAACCCCGATTGGTCAGCACCAGGGCACACAGCCCTTAAGAAGTGCCTGAGTTCCCCCTCCCCGTTTGCCTGATTTTTCTTCCTCCTTTATACCACCTCTTTTTACACACATACACCCATATAGACACATAAACCGCCATATTGCTGTCAGACCAAAACTATACTCAACTTCACTATCGCCAAAATGGGTGCCCAATAAGCTCCCCGTCTTTCAACACCCAGTCTATCTCAACTGAGACAGACATTATTTCTTCAACCGGAACCAACCCTATTATCTCCTCTCTTCCCCCTTCAGAGTCTCCTTTTGGACCTCTGAACTTCAGCATCGCATCGCGTAGCTCGAGTTCTCCCAACAACTTTACCCCGATCGACTTAACGTCGTTCACCACGGATTACCACCAGCAACCATGGCTTCCCTCACCCCCACCATCACAGCCCTTGGCTTCCAATCAGAACAACAACAGCAACAACAACAGTGCACTCGAGGACTTTGTGCTCTATCCATCAGCAACACCACACCCGCAACCCCGATTGCGTGTGCCCGTGAACACAACCCATAGACCTTCTGCACTTCAGCCATTCCTGGCGCAGAATAACCCTCGACGACACTCCTTCAGTCTGCAGTTGCACCGACATCTCCAGCAGCAGTTCTCTGGCTCACCTGTCCCAGACCCCAGAGTGACCCAGCTTGCCCGGTCCCCCTCTTATTGGTCCCGTCCCACGTTCACGCACAACCGTCCTAACACGGCTTCTGTGCCTTCCAATTCTCCAAACACCAACCGCCCTCCAGTCCCACTTTTCAACGGTCAACAGAACCACACAAACAACACGCAAACATATAGACGTGTCATGTCCACTCCAAACTTCATGGAAGGTAATTTACCATACATCCCACCATATCCTAGCGAGCATATCGCTAACCCCATCAAAGCGCACGAGGTTGATCTTTTCGGTCTTCCCTCCGCAGACTTCTCTGCTGGCATGGCTTCGCCTCTCTTCAACGATCTTGGTCTGGCGAACGACTTCTCCCCTGAAGGTCCTCCTGGCACTATCTCGCCGAAGGACCTGATGATGGATGCGTCTGTTCCTCCCTCCGGCACTTTCACCGACTTGAGCACTCCCTCGTTCGAGTCGCCTGGCAACTTCAGCCAAAACACCTCGCCCATGTTCACCGACATGGATATTGCCGGCCACGAAGAATGGCCCTCCCTCTTTGATCACTCGTCAGACCACTTCAATGCCTTTGACCTCGCTACCTTGGATGTCGCAGCTGCCTTCCCTACCGAAGAGAAGAAGCCAGCCCTGCCAATTCCCATGTCTCCTGCCTCTCCTCGCGCGAAGCGTTCAGTGGCATCATCGCCTATTCCCGCTTCCGGTGCAGTCAAGCATTCCAGCGTTGCAGGTGTCAACGCGCGATCGCGCAAGAACCTGACGCCCGTTGAGTTCGATCCCAATGATCCTGTTGCTGCTAAGCGCGCTCGTAACACCGAGGCGGCGCGTAAGTCGCGTGCTAAGAAGATGGAACGCCAGTACACTTCTGAGCGTCGCATCGAGGATCTTCAGAAGATCATCGCCGAGCGCGACGCGGAAATTGCCAAGCTTAAGGCTCAACTCCAGATTCAAAGCACCTACCAGTAATGGTGATGCTTTCATCCCATCTTGGTCATTCTTAATTTTGAGACATTGGTCTTTGGCTTATGGCCTGACTTGGTGACTCTGACGATTGTAACGATTGGACATTCTGTCTTGTTTTGTGTTTCCGTTAAAAAAAAACATGTTTGTGTTTCCTCTTGACCCTCTGGGTATTGTGGTAGGCGCGGGTGATGGGTAAAGCCTAGCCCTGACGTCTCACCGAGATCAGATGGACGCGATTCGGTTCGTCTCATCTGATTCTCTTAAAAGTTTTGAGACAAGTTCCTCAGTCAATGTTTCTTTTTTCCTTCAGATCTGTGATTCTCACTTTGGTTTCTCTGCTGTTTCAGCTACTTCGTTTTTGTTTTTTTTTTTTGTTGAGCCGGTTCTGATCGTCTCCCTTCGTGGGATTGACTCGTGGCTATCTTAATATGGTATTTGTTTCTGTTTGAATCAATTATATTGCTCTATCTCTTATTCCTACTTGTAAACCTTGCTCTAGTAGACTGTATTTATTACCTACACCTACCTCTTAAAGTTCATGTATAGCCCATGCCCTCCCTGGCCCATGTTCTGCCCTGATATGATTTTAGTCAAGTGTCCCACAATGACCTATCATCTATCTGCATATCCCTTAAGGTGAAAGTAAAAGTGTATAATCTAATCTAATTCAGCTCAGACTTGCCTTTTAAATACCTCATAAACACACCCCGATCCCCCAACCACCCTTCATCTCATACCATCCACACTCACAGCCCAACCCCCCAAATCCCCTCCCTGTACCAAAAAGCCAAACAGCACTCCATTCCTCCGCATCTCGCCCGCTTCCTTTCAGCATGTGCTACGCGCCGTCCGAAGACTGCAGTTGCTCTATGGATGAACGAAAGAGGGTGGGGGACACTAGGAGAGATGGGGCGTTTGGGGTTCTGGTGTGCAGGTGTCGGGTATTTGAGATGGAAAGGTGTGTTTGCGGATGTTGTGTGTATTGAAACGAAGGAAGGCTGGGTTGTTGGGTGGGGTGGAGGTTTCGGAAGTATCTGTTTCCATGTTCTGTCATCATAGCTGGTGGTGGAGTAGAGGGGAATCATAGCAGGGGAAAAAAGTCAAAGGAAAAAAGGAGGAATCTATAATGTATAGAAAGAAAAGAGTAGATGGATGGATGTAGGATGTAGGAAGATGTATGGGGATAGGCATGCGGCAAGTACCGCGCCTCAAAAGACTCAAAACATGTAGCAGAAATCCATCCGCCACAAGTCTCAGCTCAGAGCATCCGTACCCCTCGACCTCCCCGTCTCCATTTTAGCTGTCCTCGCACCAAACTGAATAGCTCTCTTCTTCTCTCGAGAAACCTTTACCAACCCCAACCGCAGAGCAACAAGTCGTAGCGCCAACTTCTCGGAATCAATACCAGCCGTAGCCTCGATCTCCGGAAGTCCGAACCCGCACTTCTCCCACACAGGAGCGTGCAGCACCCAAGCGACGAATTCTTCGTCTAGAAAGGGGAACCGCGTCTCGCGGCCCCAGTGGGAGAGGACGCGGTCGTCGCGGCCGAGGTTGCGCGAGCCGAGTCGACTGACATCGAGATCAATCTCGGCGATCAGATCTTTGAATCCGCCTCGGTTGAAGGCGACGCCGTGTCGGCCGTAGCCTGCGAAGAGCTCGTCGGCGCCTAGGCCGGAGAGGAGCACGCGGGAGGTGGTTGTGTAAAGGGGGGATGGAGGAGTGTCTGGGGTTGGGAGTTGGGCTGAGGGGTTTGTTTGGGCTGTTCCTTGGCCGCGGGATGCGAAGTACAAGGCGCATGCGATGGAGATGTCCATTTCAGTATTATGGGGTCTCATTAGGCGCTTGACTTGGTCTCTGTGTGCGAGGGTTTCTGTGTAGGGGATGTCAATGGCGATGAAGCGCCATGTGCGGCCAGGACAGGTTGCTTGGAGCTCGATGTGCGCGGACCGGCCAGTTATCCGGTCTGGGCAGTTTTCGTAGATGGAGAGGGGTGGTGGTGAGGAGGGGGATTTTTGTTGGTTGGCTTTTGCGGCTGCTGCCACGCGGGGATTTTCGAATGCTACGTTGAGAAGGTCGATTGGTTCGTTGAGGGGGAGAATATTATGAGAGAGTCTGGCGAGAAGTGTGCAGTCTAAACCGCCGGAGAAGAGAACGGCTGTTTTGGCGGTCTCGCCTGCAATGTAGCCTGGAGGCTCGGGCACGTTCTGAATTCTCAATTCAAGTGATTCACGCAGTTTTGACTCGAGCTCCTGGACGAATACTGAGTCTGTTGTCAATGCAGGGGGCTGCTCTGTTGGTAGTGTTGTATTCATTGGTGGAATTGATTTTCTCTTTGGGTTTTTGTTAGTTGCTGGTCCTGGGGAAGAAGATATGAAGGACATACAACGTGATCAGCTAGCGGTGAAGCAGCAGAGCTCCATGGCAAGATCTTGATTTGGCACAACTCCCTGGGAGATAAAGAAGGATCTTGATAGCGAGCTAGGTCAATCGTACAAACGCCCTCGGTGCCCACTTCTTTGAAGCAACCCACCGACGCGCTGTCGCAAATACTGCAAATTTTCAAATTGCCATTTTCATCGAATCCCTCGAGGAGAGATCGCCTCCCAAGGCAATCCCTGCTGTAGAAGAGACTTGAGTTGACCGCATCATAGAAGACAAAGGCAAATGGCCCAGAGAGACTTGCAATAGCTTCAGCCATTCTTTCAACAGAATCATTCTGATCACCGCTCACTGCCTGTAGAAATAAGTTGAAAACGCGTTCGGTATCATTGCCTTGAACGCGCTCCCCAGCGATCTTCCAGGCTTCTCCGTTCCAGCAGAGCACAGACTGGGTTCCGGGGTCTACGAGTGGCTGTGTGTACACATGGTCACCTCTCAATGATAGCACCGTGGATGTGAAGGTGAGATAATAGGAAAGGGGTGGAGACACTCCATCCTGTGCGTGAATATCTTTTTGCGCCGTATGAGTTTTGTAGCTGTCTGGTCCTCGCTTTTGGAGTAGAGTGCATGTCTCCTGTGTTGATGGTGTGGGCGTTGATGAGCTCAACGAAAAGAAAATCCCACACATGGTGGAGGAACAGGGCGGGAGTGTTGTTTATTCTGAGATGGTTAGCTTGGTAGCTTTTTTGGATATATTGATACCTGAGGCATTAATACATTAGTCATGTCTATAGATCCACTCGACTTGGGCATCCATGAGGTCGCCTTCTCCAGCAGATGCATTCATAATGGATTGTAAGATGTTGAAACTTTGATGTTTTCTTGATAGGTAATTTTTGTATCTTCATACCGAGTTTGACTTTAAAATCAGTGAAAGGTGAAGGGTATCATGTAAGTACCTATGAAGGTACACAGGTTGAGCATTGTTAGAACTACATGCAGGTAGTAGATAGATCTCTGTTGCTGATTGGCAAATCCCCAATGCTGTATTAATTTGTCTTTTTGTTTGTTGATCTAGTCTTCCCAAATGAAAGAAAGAAACCACAAAGGCACTCATTCCTCCATACGTCAAATGTAGCCTCCAGGGCTGAATCGAGAAGCGGACTACCTCGGTTGAATGATGATCCGCATATCAACATGAGAGAGCCGCCTGAGCATACTCGGAGCCTTTATGACCCCCCCTGAATCTATCCTTTTTGCCCGGGCGCATATGATTAATATAGCTTATGTCTGCCACAGAATCCCCGTCCTCTCCGGGTCCCGAGACGAGAGACGTCCCGCATATCCATGAACACACCGAGACGCCGGCTGCCCCAACCGATCTCCTAGCTCAAACACAGGACGAACTTGTGAAACCAGACAGCAGTCAAACAATCCAAATGACTGCGCAAGACACAACAGAGCCACACGCTGTGGCTGCTATCTCAGATCCTGCCACGATGGACTTGACGACAGCTGCCCAACCACCACAGGCTGAGCAACAACAACTTGCGGGGCAGATAGAAGGACTGTCGGTCTCTGGAATTACGACACCCAACCTATCATCTAGCGCAAATACTCCTCCACCCCCTCCGCCACAGAAGGACGATGTCTACCTCAACCCCAACGCAAGCTCCAGTACTACTGCACCAACACTCCCACCTATCGATACAAGCCGGACCCCCAGCCCCGAGAAAGAGCTGCCGGGTGTGCCGAATGATGGTGACCTGGACTCTAAACGAGGTGGTCAGGTTGAAGGGCCTAGGGACGATAATGGCTCCCAGGCGGAGATTCAAAATATTATGGGACAATTCCAGGACCCTGCGCGGAGTACCGACCAAAAAGAGATCATGTCTCCACGGCTCGAGCTTGCTGATAAATTCCGAGGCGCTCCAACATATTTCCCGCCACGCAAATCGAGTTTGGACCCTGCGCCTTCCACCGAGTCCGCGGGTTCCCCGGTCGCTACATCCCCGGAGAAGCAGCCTGTATCCCAACATCCTCACAAGCCCGAATCGCCGGTAGAAAACCGACGAGCTTCCACCTCAACGGTTCCACCACTTCCAGAACCAGAGTCTGACCAACCATTCGATTTCCACCGCTTCTTAGAACAGCTGCGACACCGCACTGCCGACCCCGTAGCCAAGTTTCTGCGGTCGTTCCTCATGGAGTTTGGCAAGAAGCAATGGATGGTCCATGAGCAAGTCAAGATCATCAGCGATTTCCTGACGTTTATCACAAATAAGATGGCCATGTGCGAGATCTGGCGAGATGTATCGGATAGCGAATTCGATAATGCTAAGGAAGGCATGGAGAAACTTGTTATGAATCGTCTGTATTCACAAACCTTTGCCCCAGCCATTCCAGCTCCGCCAACGATACCCAGAAGTGCAAGTCGGAGCCGACGGAGAGAGCTAGAGAGACTTCATGGGCCATGGCGACGTGGCCAGCATCAGGAAGACATTGAGCGAGACGATATCCTGGCCCAGAAGATTCGCATTTATAGCTGGGTCAACGAAGCGCATCTGGACATCCCAACTGTGAGCGGCGGTGGACGCCGTTTCTTGAATCTGGCACAGCAAGGTACGTATTATGGGCTGTTTTTGGGGTTTTGTTTCAACTTTCTGACTTTGCTTGACAGAAATATCAAAGATCAACGGCTACCGGGCTCCTCGGGATAAAGTCATTTGCATTTTGAACTGCTGCAAAGTCATCTTTGGCCTATTAAAGAATTCCAAAAAGGCCGACACATCCGCCGACTCTTTTATCCCCCTCCTGATCTACGTGGTTTTGCATGCAAACCCTGACCATCTTGTTTCTAACATTCAATACATTCTTCGATTCCGCAATCAAGATAAACTTGGCGGCGAAGCAGGTTATTACATTTCATCGTTGGTAGGTTTGACTTCCATGCTGCCCTAGATATCAAAAACTGACCTCTTTTAGTCTGGAGCCATCCAATTCATCGAAAGCCTCGACCGCACAAGTCTAACCGTCAGCGACGAGGACTTCGAACGCAACGTCGAAGCCGCCGTTTCTGCAATTGCAGAACAGAACCGCGAAACCGAAACCTTTGAAGAAAAACCCTCCACCCAACCCCCTCCATCTCAGCCCCAGGCCGGACCAAGCCGCAGGGAAACTACCCAGTCTAGTGACGACGAAACCTCTGCCCCAGTCGCAGGACTACTACGCACAATTCAAAAACCCCTCTCCACCATTGGTCGCATCTTCTCCGACGACCCAGATTCAGGTTCTGTCGCTTCTCAAGAACGCCCCCAGCCTGTCCCCACGCCCCAACCGGGTGTTGCTCCGCCCCGTCTCACCCCGAACGTCTACCAGCCCCCTCGTGCAAGCAGCGAGGATGGCCGTCGCTCAGGCGACGAACGCGCTCACTCCGCCCATGGTAGCGGAACCTCTGCCAAGAAGAATCTAACCCGTGTGCTTGACGCCCAGGATGCCGCCGCACGCCAGGCTAGTGCCGAAGATGCGGAGGCACGGCGCATCCAACGTGCTGAGCACAAGAATGTTGTCGAGACACTTTCGAACATGTTTCCCAACCTAGATCGGGAGCTTATTGATGACGTCGTTAAGATGAAAGAGGGGAGGTGAGTACTTTCTATGCTTGCAGATATTTGAATATTCTATTGAGTTTCGACTAACTGTTCCTCGCAGGGTTGGTCTCGCTGTTGATGCTTGTCTTGCTCTCAGTGCAGAGTAGCATATAGAATAATGTAGCATCTTTGCTTGTTCGGGAATATCATGTCAGGAACAGCCCTAGCGGCAATGCTGTCTCTCACTCGCCTTTGACTTGAAAGTAAATAAACCCCAGAGTTGTATTTGTCCATAAAAAAAGATAACTCGTAACCTCCTTTGCTCTTCCGCCCGGTAGAGGGCAGGGTATAGCTTATAGCTTTGGCGGATATCCGATCTATCTGTGTTAAATTACAGCACATCGCGTCCAGAACAAGCAGAACAACCAGAACTAGCAATTATTGCCGCTTCAAACCCCAAACAGAATTCAATAGAATTTACATATTTATATGCACCCAAGTGTAATCTGTTATGCAAGGATGGTCGGCAGTTGAGCAAAGGGGAATGCCTTCAACCCCAAAGATCCTCGGCTCACTTCCCCGCAAAACCGCGGTCTCTCGGAATTTTGCTGACTTCATTCTCCTTTACATCCATGGATCTTATAATAATTTCGAACTGAAATAAATACAATTTCTCTTCTCATCCAAAGGACAACATTGGACACCATGTCGTCCCCCTTTCGCATCGTTGAGCATGTCGTGCCTACTCAGCACATCAGGGAGTATCCCGGAGCCACGGCCAACGACCAAGAAGAGCCCTTACATCTGGCTGTGAAACAATATATTCCACTGGACAATCCCAATCCGCAACCAGGCGATATTACTATCCTTGCTGCCCACGCGAATGGCTTCCCCAAGGTATGAGATACAAAGTGCCGAGGTTCAGAGCCGCCAGACCCGCTTTCACAGCTACGCGCATTGCGAATGGCGTTCGAAGCATAGAATCAGCAATATACTAATCGTTTCTCGCAGGAACTATATGAACCGCTTTGGGAGGAAATCCACGCTCGATCTAAGCAGAATGGGATGCGCATTCGCAGTATCTGGATGGCCGACGTGGCGCATGAAGGCCAAAGCAGCGTGATCAATGAAGATTCCCTCGGAAATGATCGTACGTAACATGAATGTCTTATAAGAGCAAATCGCGATGCTAACTTCATTACAGCTAGCTGGTTCGATCACCCCCGAGATCTCCTCCACCTAGTCAACGTCAAGCGGGCTGAAATGCCCCGGCCTATCGTTGGTATAGGGCATAGCATGGGAGGCGCCCATCTGTAAGATCCAGCAACCAGAACATCCACGCAGCAGCTAGCTAATATACCCCCTAGCACACAACTATGCCTAATGCACCCCCGACTCATCCACACACTAGTCCTCCTAGACCCAGTGATCCAACGCCAAACCACCCAACTAGACGGCCTCAGCCTCCAAATTAACAAGCGCGCGATCGCCAAAACCACCCAACTCTCAACCCACCGGCGCGATATCTGGCCCTCCCGCCAAGCCGCAGCAGAAGGCTTCCGTCGCAGCCCCTTCTACCAAACCTGGGACCCGCGAGTTCTATCCCGCTGGATCGAGCACGGTCTACGCGACCTCCCAACAGCCATCCACCCACTAGACCCCAAGACCCCGATAGACAAAACCGTCGGGCCCCCAGTAACACTTCGAACCCCATTGCACCAAGAAGTATTCACCTTCTCGCGACCAAACTACACAAACATCCCGAACAGCACCAAGCCCGTCAACCGCGTAACACACCCAGACTTAGACGCAACCCACCCACACAGCTACCCCTTCTACCGCCCAGAACCAGCTAGGATCTTCTCCCAGCTCCCATTCCTGCGTCCTAGCGTGCTGTACATCTTCGCCGGAAAGTCGGATATGTGTATCCCCGCCATGCGCGCCGATAAGCTCGCCAACACTGGCACCGGGTTGGGCGGCAGTGGCGGTGTTGCTGCGGGCCGTGTGCGGGATGTCTTCCTCGAGGACTTTGGTCATCTTCTTGCTCAAGAGGCTGTGAATGAGTGCGCTGATGCGGCGGTTTGTTGGCTTGCGCCGGAGATTCGGCGCTGGCGCGCTGAGGAGGAGAGTTTCCGCGCGGCTTGGAGTCAGAAGTCCAAGGTTGAGAAGGTTACTATTGATGCGGAGTGGTTGAAGAATGTTCCTGCGCCGGAGCGAAGGCCGAAGAAGGCGGCGCAGAATGGGGAGTCGAAGCTATAAGCGGGTGGGTTGTATAGCTGCTTGGTTCTGTGCCTGCTTCGTTCATAGCGCCGGATGGAAGTATAGACCATGCATAGTCTGCTTTTGCAGATTATTCTAGCACATGAGCATATAGAATGTTTAAACGCTGCATCGTCTGAATGATTTTCTATTGCTCTCAGATCTTATGGATGAGTACGCCGAATCAACGATCATAACAGTTCACAAGCCTGACTCCCATCTATAGCAATGACCCCGCGCGCCCCCAGGTAAAAAGAAAGAGAAAAAAAAGGTATCGTATATCTATGGACCAAAGCCAAAAGATCCGTCTCCGGGACGAATGTGTAAAAGTAACGACAAGAGGGAATCAAAAACAGTGCTCTGCTCCGAGTCTCACGGCAAAGGACAGACAAGAAGGAGCGTGGTATCTATTTCATGTTATGTTGGGGTGTCACATTTGCAAGAGTGTGGTATATCGCCACCCATAAACAACGGATGCGAGTAATGAACCAACTGGGAGAGAGAGAATGTCTAGATGGCTGTTTCATGTTGACTTCTTGGCTCGGGATACCCCGTTCTCGGATGATCCACCCGAGGTGCGGATCACTTCGGGGATCTGCCAGAAGTGCGCCCAGCGCAGGTGGTATTCTTCTTGTCGGTTGTTGAGGCAGTGGCGGAGCCAGATTCCCCATGTGATATAGAGATAAGCACCGATGCCAGTCATGATGTGCCTGCAAGTAAGCATAAGTTAGTAAACAGTCCACTAGTAATCCATAAAGTCAAGGTTGAACACATACCACCAGCCATGCCCTTCCAAAAAGAGACCCCATGGAAGACCAACGGTGCGGCGCATCCGACGGATCTCAGAGCAGAACACGTTATCCAAGCCCCAGATGAGGAAACCTCCCAAAAACATGCTTAGGCCATATGCCACCATGAACCACATGGTCTTGAGGGTTTTCTCGTCGCGCACGTTCTCATAGTGCTGGCGCTCCTTTGTCGGAACGGGGAGTCCTTTCTTCTGGCGCGCTAGGCGGTCCTCCTCCGTCGAGTGGCGCCATTTGGGTCGGAGGGTCACTTCCATAGTGTGCATGCTGCGCAGGACGACGACGGTGGTCAGGAGTGCGTAGGCGTTCTGGTGGAAGACGGGGTCTTGGAGGTAGTGGTAGTACAGGGTGATGAATACAGCGAGACCTGTGAGCGAAAGTCCGAGACAGACTCGTACGGTGGTGCTGCGGGAGTACGAGAATGAGGCATAGGCCATAAGACAGGTGGTATAGATCATCGAGAGTTCGTCCACTAGTTGCATGGGATCTGTTGTGGGGGTTCATCGGTCAGCATTGCTTTTTCGATCACTTATATATCGTTTTAGGTATTATTGGTCAATGTCCGCCGCAGTTTAACCAGACCTTGGGCTTGGGAGGGGTATAGGGACTTGCATTTGAGGGTCGAGTGGAACAGGAAGCTTCCTGTTCCGACTACTAGGTAGCCAATGAGGGCGACGGTGAAGATTTGGTCATGTCCATTGCGACGGCAGCTCCGTATGCCCTGGACTCCAAGCCACATGAACAGTAAATTTGTGAGTGTGTTGACGATCTCGGCGGCATACTCAGTGGCATAATAGTCCTGGACAGAGGGGTATCTTAGCGTAGTTCTTGTCTCTGTACGATTCACATCTGATCTGCGGGGATACACACCTCTTCGCACCAGTTCAAGGTGGAGGTAACAGGCTCCCAGTATCCATCCTTTGCGGGCGGATAGGGAAAGAAGGGCAAAGACCAAGGCATTCTGCTGTACACCAAGGTAAAGAGAGATGTTAACTCTGTAATCTCTGTAAACTTCTATAAGATGTCTCTCTCTAAATTCCAAGAGAAAATGGAAAAATGAGAAACCAAAACAAAAAAGAACCACCCAGTGACATGACGTCGATTACCCACGGGGCTGATTGGTCCGTGCACTCCGCGAGATGCCGGATGCAGTTTGTTACTTTTGTTTCTCCTTTCTCTCTCTCTTTAGGGCTATTTATTGATTTCGATATCTATTTATATTTATATTTATATTCTTTATGCATGTTTCTGTTTCTTGCATTTGATCTACAAAGCAACAGGCATATATCTGGACTCCGTACACGGCCTCCAGCTCAAAGAGCCGCATGAAGGATGGTATGTCAGTCATACGATAGATACACTATGTAGTTGACTTTGGAATACTATTAGTTATTTAAGCTATAAGCTATTAATTGGATGAATACTAAATTTCTACCCTGCTACTCCGTAGATATTGTACAACGGTTGGATAAGTCAACATTGAACATGGAAAACCAAGCGGTGTGCCCAGGTGGCTTATCGATAGCCATTGCTGACGATGACTTCACTGTTTTTCAACGTCTTTCCTCTACCTCGGCAGACTCAGCACTTGCAATTGCTTTCGATCTTGTTCAATTCTATTTACTCTCATTTGTTCCCTGGTGGAATGCAAGTTGCCGCCCATATTTGGTTGTGACCGTCTTCGTGGAATTTTCTCTTTTTTTTTTTTTTTACGCATCCGGTGGATCTTGACGCCTTCTTGACTGTTACGCATACGCGACGCCCATGGACCTCGAGTTGGCATTGAATCTTTTATCTTTAAACTAAATATATTCACTGTCGCCGACGTCGCGGTTCGACTTGACCCAGCAATGTCCAACAATAGCACATTGACGGTGCCGCAGGTGAAAACGAGCACCTCAACAAGTATGCTTTCTGTCCAAGCCCCAATCATTTCCATCCCATTGCTAATTATGATCCTCGTATTGCTCTAGCCTCAAAAACACCCTTCCACTTTGCTGCTGGTCTTTGCTCTGGCCTTACCTCCTCCATCCTTCTCCAACCCGCGGACCTCCTCAAAACTCGAGTCCAACAATCCCAGGGAGCATCCCTCCTCCCAACTTTGAAGGCGATCATCTCCTCTCCGAATCCAATCCGTGGATTATGGCGGGGCACACTCCCTTCAGCCCTCCGAACCGGCTTCGGGTCGGCACTATACTTCACCAGTCTCAACGCATTGCGCCAAGCCCTTGCGCAATCCAATCCAATGGCCCTAGCCAGCCCGGTAATAGGCGCTAGATCATCCTCCGTCCTCCCCAAACTCTCCAACACAGCCAATCTCGCCACAGGAGCCGTCGCAAGAGTCGCCGCAGGCTTCGTAATGATGCCCGTGACCGTGATCAAGGTCCGTTATGAGTCAAATTTCTACGCATATCGCAGCTTAGTAGGCGCAGGCCGGGATATCGTCCGTACCGAAGGGCTGCGTGGGCTCTTCGCAGGATTCGGCGCTACTGCCGCTCGTGATGCCCCCTATGCGGGTCTCTATGTTCTCTTCTACGAGCAATTGAAGCGACGGTTCGCCTTGATGGCCGCAGAACCCTCTAATAATGGCGAGACACCAACTGCTGTTTCATCCTCGTCAATACACTTCGTCTCCGGTGGAGCGGCCGCCGGCATGGCGACTGCAATCACCAACCCCTTTGACGCCGTCAAGACTCGGTTGCAGCTGATGCCTGCCAAATACGGGAACATGGTGCATGCTACACGCCTGATGATCCACGAGGATGGCATGCGCAGTCTCTTTGGTGGACTTGGTATCCGCATGGCTCGCAAGGCCGTTAGCTCCGCGCTGGCATGGACTGTCTATGAGGAGCTCATTCTGCGCGCTGAGAGGCGGTGGGAGACGAATTCTCAGATGGGCCTTTAGGCTTGCACTCTACCTGCCCTTGGCTATCACTCCCCCTCACATCATACCCATTCCACTTTCTGTATTATAGTCCGTTCAGGCCCCCCGCTCTAGCTCGCATCTTGGTCCGTGCCCAAACGTGCATGCCTGCATTGAGATTGACCCAATGGGAGGTTTTTTTTACACAGGGCTGAGGCCTGACATGTATATTGTACTACATCTGCACATATCGTCTATCATATAATTCCCCGGCCTCGGCTTTTCCATTTATACTAGGAGTATCCGCAATCTAACCGTACCAAGCACCTTTACCCGCGAGAGGTTCGCCAACTCCGTAGATAAGACACGAGACGGTGGACTGGATACGTAAGGCAGGGCGGTACAATGAGAGAGAAGATATAATTAGAATAAAAAAAACAAGGTCATCAGCTCATATCACGTTACTGTACTACCACATACTCTGTGATATAAAAAACAAAAAAACGAAACAAATCTCAACATAACTCAACTCAACACAATTTCAACAAGAAACAGTCCAATCAGAACCGGGTCTCATAAAACAACACAATAACAGCGTCCAAATAGAAGATATACGTGAATCCGAATCTCTTGTCCAAGCATCAATCATAATCAAGGCAGCGTAGAATAGAAGACATTTATCCGAAGATGCGCACCCGGCCTGAAGGGCTCTTCTTCCGAACCATGTAAAGTCTGTCCTTTTTGCGGTCGTTGACTTTCAGTTCGGTCGTCGTGTTAGATGTCTGGGCGAGCATCTTTCCCTCGCGTATACGTCGGGTGTGGGCGAAGAGAAGTTCTTGGAACTCATCGTCAACCCACTGTTTGATGATGATGTAGTTGGGGTCGTGCTAGGAAGAGATATTAGTTTTCGTTGTATACACACAATGAATGAGTCTTACCTCGTCCCAGTCCCAAGGCAGACCGTAAGCCATCAAGCTATCTGGGAGCAAGTACTTGCGATGGACCTGGCATAGTGTCAGTCAAACCCCTTAGTACAAAGAGAGGATATGGTAACTCCATACCTTAATCCATGTGAGCTTGGTCTCTTCCTTCTTTTCAACCTTCTTCTCATCCTTCTTCTCGTCTTTCTTCTCATCCTTTTTGTCCTCTTTCTTCTTTTCTTCTTTCTTCTTGTCCTCCTTTTTCTTATTGATGATACCATCAATCTCCTCCTCGGAATAGCCAATGTTGCGAAGGTGATCGCGGAACTCCTTCGCTTTCCGGATTGCCTCCTCAGCTTGTCTCTGCTTGATCCGCTCCTGTTCAAGCTTCCACTCCTCGACAGCAGCAGCCTTCATAGCGAGCTCCTTCTTCCTCTTCTCCTCGGCCTCCCTTGCCTTCCGCATATCCTCATCTCGAATCTGTTGAACGAGCTTTTCATGCTCCTCCTCTTCTTCTTTCTGACGGGCAAGCTCTTTCCACTTCTCCTCTCGCACAAGCTTCTCCCTCTCCTCTTCCTCCTCCTTCATCCTTGCAAGCTCCTTCCACTTTTCCTCCCGCACGAGCTTCTCCCTCTGCCCCTTCTCATCCTGCATGCGCGCAATATCCTTCAACCTCTCCTCCTGGAGTTTATGTCTAACCTCCTCTTCCTCAGCAGCAGCCCTCTTATCCGCTGCCAGCCTCTTGAGCTGATAGCGCTCCTCAGCCTTGCGCTCCTCCTCCGCAGAATGCTGCTTGTGCTCCAACCGCTGTAGCCTACGCAGCCGCTCGGCAATTTCTTCCTCATACTCTAGCTCCTCTCTGAGCAGCCGAGAATCGTGCGGATTGGGTTGCGGGTTCACAATAATTTTCTCGCGCTCTTTGTCGCTGCGGCCATGAGACTTCTGCAGCTCCCGCTGCAGCCGTTCGATCTCCTGCTGATGCTTCCAGAGATCCATGTCCTGTCGGAGATCATTGCGCTCCAGCAGGTGCTGACCCATGTCCTGCCGGATGTCGTTGCGCTCGAGCATGTGCTGGCTCATGGCTAGCTCGTGGTCACGCTGAAAAGGGGAGGTATCGCGCGAGACGCTGCTGGTGGCGCGCACACGGCGGCGTGGGGCGACCGGCGCTTGCAATATTTCCTCATGTTCATCCTCGAAGCGGTTGTGCCTGTGGTTATGAGTGTTGGTGTTCTTTTCGCTGAACTGGTGCTGCACCCGTCGAGACTGGGGCTTGTTCTCCGAGCGACTCTCTGACTGCAGCCCTTGCTCGTTGAAAATCATCACCGCTGGTGGTGGAGGTGGTGCTAGTGGCGGGCCGCGCTCGCGGCGTCGACCGCCGCCTGTCGAGGCCGACCGGTGCACGCGGGTTTGGGTTGGTGCTAGGTACTCGCGAGAGACGACTTCCGGGCGACGGTGGCGAGAGACAGAGCGCTCGCGCATATGGGTTCTGAGACCTGTTCGCCGGGTGGAGATGTCGGTCTCGAACTCCGAGTCATGCGAGGAGTAGCTGTCATCGTCAAACATTGCTCGCATAGGCATTTTGGCGGGGTTGCGAAAAGTATTGGGGAGTATTGATAATATAGATTTGGGGGAGGTGGGGGGGCGCCCTGATAGAGGGGCCTGTGCGGGGGGTTATCAGGTGCAGGTCAGGTGCAGGTGCAGGTGGCAGATGATATATGTGAACACCAGAAGGTGAGAGAGAGAGAAATGAGAAAAGAACAAAAATTGGGGGGCCAAAATAGTCGAAATTTGTATACGAGAAGTGTGCGCTTATACTGTCAGCCAAAGCGGGGGAGGGGCTGGGAAGAAAGTGAAAGAGAAAACGGAGGGAAGTCAGGCCTGGAGTCCCTTTTTATTTATTCAGCTGGGCGTCATGGGCGTCATTTTTAATTTCTGCAGTTCAGCCTCATGGCGCATAATCTTGGGACTCGACTCGGTAATGTTTTTACCCTTTTATATACTCTAAATTCTCTCTTAGATTTCATTCCTTCAAGACTTATATACGATTTCCATCTTTTCTCTCTATTTCCTATATACACACACACACTCTCTCTCTCTCCAACTCCAATTCCAGGGTTGGGATACAAAGCATCGTCAGGGCCCACTTCGAGTCCAGACTCGAGATTAATGCCAACCCCGTTGACAACAGAGCACTCTAATATTAATTCTCCTAAACTGCACATTAGGCATTCCCGCTGCATAAACCCCCGAAACGTGAAACCAAGTCCTTCGTAAACGCTACTTAAAATAGTCACGATCGGACTCTTTCGCGCTAACTTTCCAGGGGCCGCTGAGAACGCATCTCAAAGAGATAAGGCGATTACTGAAACTATATTATACGATCGACTCCTTTTTTTCTGCGGATAATCTTATCGCTCGCATCTTGAACTCGGACTCAAGTTGGGGCTCCTTTAGGCGCTGGTTCTTTTGATCTTCCTACCTGATTCCCCATAACTAGGCAATCGAAATACATACTATTCGTTGCGATGATGGATTGGGCACCAACAGTGTTTCATGTTTGTCCTTGATCTATATCTATTTTCAACACACGGTAGCTCCACGGGTGGGGCTTTTTTATCCATGGATCTTAGTTGCCGCTTTTGGAGGGAATGAGGGGCAGGCTTGTATATTCCAGTCCGGGAGGCTCACTATCATCACGTGCTAACTATGTATTACTCGAAGTCTTTATTTAATAATGAGGTACGGAGTAGTATAACATATTCGACTGACCTGAGTACCTAGAAGATCCACTGTCTTGACGGCTCGCACGGGTTAGCCTTCTGCACGTTGCAATTAAGTTTAAATAGTAGAATGAGCGGGTTGATTCAATTCGGCATTGAGACAGAATACATTGGGCCGGTAAGCCTTGAAGCTTTTCAATTCGAGGTAGGGTTTGACATCTCCACATCAAGATCATAGGATAAAATGTTGGATAAAATGTTGGATAAAATGTTGGATAACTAAAATGTTGTTCTTGTTCTTGAACTTGCGGCCTGTCACACATGTTTTACTTGTCCTTCTTGGTGGTGTCTACAATGCGCCAAGAGGATCACGCAAATGTAGGTAAGAGTCTGGCAGCATCTTATAGGCTGTCTCATCATTTGGCAGCGGCTGCACCAAAGCTGTTATTGGTTAGTTCGTATCCATGTAGGTCGGATAGGGCTGCTTGAACAACTGCTTATCTAAGGATGATCGGATGCCTGGGTACCTACCTAGGTGAGGGGGTGTGCTCAATTCTACTTGGTCAAAAAAGCGGCGAGAAATGAGCCTAAAATGGAAAGTTCACATTTGAGAACGTGATCCTATCCATGGAACGCGATGATGAACCTGTGGACGAGGTCGGGTGTGCCCGTGAAATGACCCATGGGCATCCAACTTCTTCACCTGACTTTCTATTTTTTAGTTTCTACGTCACGTCTTGAACACCCATATTCTACCTGGGCACACCTGGACTTCATGTATCTACATAGTTAGTTCCTGAGACCGGGACCTATGTATGTTGCACACAGCTGTGTGCGCATCTCAACCCAAAGCGAGTAAGTGAAGCGTCCTGACCTAACCCCAGAAGTACTAAGGCGGAAAACATGGGTACCACTATTTATATACATGACTTACTAGGCATAACCTTTAGACTTGTGTCAGCCTTATACACTAACTTACGAATATAAACGCCTCAACCTAAGCCACACCTGGAATAAGCTATCCGTCTAACCGTCTAACAGTTACAGTGGCAAAAAAAAGTATAGTATATGTCTGTAAGTTGTACTCCGTACAACATACTCTGTTGATCCCTAGTCGAGCCAGGGAACCCCTGTCATTGGGATAACAGCGGCAAGCCCACAGGACTGTTATCTTGTTGCCTTGTTTTATTTTACACAAAAATGATTAGACAAAGTAGGGATGGTTACGTAGACCGATGTGCCTTTCTGACACCTTGAAGGTATTGGTTTCGATACCGCAAAGCCGCAAACGATCCCACGATACTTTCCTATTATCATTTCCCGAGCAGTTATAAAGACCTCTACATGGCTAGTTGTAATATTGTATATTCATATAGGTAGTACAACGTATCTATGTCAGGGCTCTCATGTACCACCAGACTAACGCCATTGGCGTCATCTCCGTACTCTGGCTATACCAACGCCCGTTTTCCCCACATATATTAAAAATGACGTATATCTTGGCAACACAACCGCTCATTTCCTGGAATGAGAACTAACGACACATAATTAGTGGAATAATGCCTAGTTGGTAGTGTTGTTTATTGTGGCGACTTCGCGATACTACCTAGCATCAAGGCACAGACAGGCCGCTGAATGAACATCACTAGAAACGGTACATCTGGCTAGCCAATAATATCTCGCATTAGCCACCCCTATTTTGAGTCAGCAGTCGAGTCTCTAGCCCTCTTAATGGAAGATGGCTCCGTATGGAAGCTTTCACCATGAATGTATTGATTGGTCTTTTATTCCTTGTTGACGATGCTTCACATGCTATGTTCCAATCTTTTGATAGCTTTAAATCACGTACCTGGCCCACCAATTATTTAAAACTACATCCGATTGGCATGTAAAATGGGTCCACTTTAACATCCCCACTCATTATAGATACTATTTAAAACAACCTTCAGGTACTGTCCTGGCAGCATTGGCCATTTTCTCTCCCTCCAAGAACAGGAAGCTGGGGCTTTCCTCTAGGACTTTCCATTTTCCTGCACCGACTGGACTGGCGGTAAGGAACATTAACAAAACGCAGACTGGCTGTCTTTGTGCTCCTCCATTTCGCTCACTTCAGCACCTTAATAGACCAACTTTTCCACAATGCCTCACTGGTCATGCGGATGGGGGAATTGTAAGAAACCAGCCGCGCAGAGAGCAGGAGATTGCTTGCTGTGCGATAGACACTTCTGTCGCACGCACCGCCGAGAGCCGTGGCACAAATGTCCAAAACCGGAGGTCTGTGATACACCTGCTCAAATATCAGCCATAATACAAAACAAATGCTTATGCTCATATAATAGGAAAACTGGGAATCCTACTCTTCTCAATATGCAGCCACAGAGGCTCGTCATATAGACGAGCTATCCCTTCGAATAGATTGTTCTCAGTTATGCTCCCGCGCATCGATGCTCAGAGAAGGCATCCCGTGTACGGTTGACTTGTCTCGTAAGAGCTTGTCTGCCATGATGGGAAATCAGAACTGCCACGCCGAGATCACCTTCGATGATAATGTCAAGTGGCTCGCACGTTTTCGCCTCGCAAGAACCTCATCACCGCCGCGGGAAGTCCGTGATTGGATACTTCGAAGCGAAGCTGCCACTATGACTTACCTTCAGCGATATACCTGTATTCCTACGCCTAAATTTTTTGACTGGGCATGCGAATCTGATCCAGAAAACCCACTTGGAGTTGACTATATTCTGATGGAAAAGCTAGATGGAAAGTCTCTAGATTGGCAGGCGGCGACTCCCCAGCAGAAAGAAAAGGTCATGCAGCAGTTGGTTGATATTTGCCTTGAGATTGATAGGCATCCTTTCGAAGCAATGGGATCACTTGTCTCTACGGCGGGAGATACTATAAACCTTCAAGGCCTCGTATATCAATCGAATACAGCAGGAGGTATTATAAACCTCCAAGGTCTCGCACATCAATCGACATTCCAGATAGGAAAGGGGCCACTCGGTCCATTCTCTTCCTCGCTCGAGGGCTCTCAGGCTATCCTCGAGTCCTACCTCACAATGATAGCTAGCGGCGAGATTGAACCTTGCTATCCGGTAGACACCTACCTCGTCCATCGGTTTCGCCAGGATATTGTTAGCGCTCTCTTTAAAGACGTCCCACCAAGCAACCAGTTCTTTCTCAAGCACCCGGACGATAAGGGTGGCCATATTCTAGTTAATAACTGTTTTGATATTGTGGGTGTTATAGACTGGGAATGGACGCAGACTGTTTCCAAGGCGGAGGCATTCTGTTCCCCGTGTATGATGTGGCCAGTGGGTGAGTTCTACGACGGCTTTAATAATCTAGCCGCGGATGAATTGCGGCTAGCTGCTATCTTTCGCGAAAGGGGTCGTGAAGATCTTGCAATCTGTGTCGTTGAGGGCAGAAAGGTTCAGAGATTTTTCTTCGCTCTTGGGCCTGAGAGCTCTTTTCTAGATATGCAGACACTTCCACGTCTCTTTGCAGGACCCCAGCGGGCCTTCAACTTTGAAGACGAGGACTGGGAGGAATGGAAGAGCAAGGCTCTTGAGAAATGGAAAGATGATGACTTACTCCTTGGTTTGCTGGAACTAGAATGAAATGAGGTGTGTATAACTGCACACTCAACCGCTCATTCGGGGTTTAACGCCCTCTTCCAAATAGACCGATGTTACTCCGTATACAAAATATCCATGGATGTATCCTCGGGACACCGTTGCGGATCTTGAAGTATAGCTTCGATTAGACCATTATTGACATATCAGCCCTATCAGATTGGGATTTTGGCAAGACACTATGAAAATGTTAGGGTTACATAAGCACTTATATTGTATTCATGGTTATCACATTATGGACAGGACGACAATGAAGTAAATTTAACCTTCGCATCTAAAGACCCTTGCATTGTTGACAATGCCAGCTGCAGCACGATAAGCTACCACCGGCCCCACAATGCGCTTTTTGAGATGCAACTAGTACAACAAACATATGAATTTAGGATGTCGGCACCGAGACTACGGATTTCTCTCGGTGGCCCTCTCGCGCTAGATAGCCGAAGATCAATCAATTCGTGAAATCCAGATTTAGACATTGACGATGAAAGCACAGAAAATAGAGGGGCTATGTATATGCAAAGAGGTTATCATGGCATGCTGTTTCCTCGTTTGGTTCCTCTAAGAAAGATTTTTTTTGCAAACAATAACTCCGGGTATCTAAGTCACCAGCCTGCAACCCAAGTATGTATAGTCGCCAGAATGTGACCAGGCCAGCCGGGTATAGAAGGGATTTGTACCTCTCCTGCATCTCCCCGGACATAGTGTATCATATTCACTCGTCAGCCTTGAGATGACGATATCTTCAACCCATCCACCTGTGCTTCAGGTCCACCCGGAAGAAAAAGACAGAGTAGAATCAGCCTTGTCTGTTCCTTCCAATTAAGATTCACATTTGCGAGAACCGCTGAACCTTTGGTATAAAGATACCACAATCAAGGATACCCGCCACATGGGAGCGCATCGTGTTCACGTCTCGCTCTCGTCTCATATTCCTATTTCAACATTTTGTTCACGACCTCCCACCAGACTTGAGAATCTGCTCGAGGTTCTCCCGACTCTTTTGGTTTGTCGTCTCGTGATATTGCAGCTTTTTCTCGAGGTTGGAGATCTCAGCGGTGGCCTCGCCGCTCTCGCGCGTAAGGCGCTTGTTGACTGTGTTGATGGGAACGTTGACGAACCTGGAACAGGGTGATAAGTCAGTCTCAGTTTCATTCAAAATGGGACCAATAAGAAATTTCCCCGATTGTCTCACGGTTTCGGAGTCGCAAAATTGAAAACAGAAGAAAAACGAAATAATTAAGAAACAAAAAGACAAGACAGGAAGAGGGAAAATAAAAATGCTCACATTTTTCCGACGCCCTCATAAACATTCGTCTCGGAAGGCAACTCAGACAACTCCTTCGATGTAAGCTGCAGCATGCGGATGTCGCGCTGCTTAGCTGTCATATGAGCCTTGGTGATGCTGATCTGCTGCTGCGAGGCGATCGCACGGGCTTCAATCTCCTGGAGGAGCTATATTGGTTGGAAATCATTAGTATTTGCACATCTTTTGAAATTGACATCCTCAATCGGAAACCGGAGAGAGACAAGAGGCTGAGTGAGACCTAATTGACTTGGCACACCGCTTCCCCTGGTCATCTGCCCGCGATATCCGACACAAAGATATGAATCTATCCAGCCTGAGACACACCTTTTGAAGAGCTTCGTTGGGAATCGACATCTTGGCTGTGGATGTTGTCTTCGGAGCTTGAATGTGGTTGAGGGGTAGGAGGGGTGCGGAGGAACGGGCGGAAGTGAAATTGTTCTGTTGTCGTGGACTCCGGATTGGTTATTTGTTTTTTCTTCCTGGAGTAAATCTGTATTGACTGATTTGGCTTTTATTGAAACTGTCTCGCACGGGTGTCTCTGTGCAATGTCTTGATCAACAGAATCAACTCGACTTGCTCTGCGAGGCTGTTGGGGTTAAGGCGGTGGGCAGGCGGGGCGGTGGAGTATTGCCTGACTTAGGGCTCGGGGTATACGAGAGGTATACGAGGGATATGTCTAGTCCTAGAGAAAAGGCATGGAGTTTGTGTTGGGTAAGGCAGACAAATGTATTTGTTTCTGCTCTGTGTCTCTTTTACTGAGAGGATCTAACCAGATTGGATCAAGATTGACATCAGCCATTCACACCGTATGTACTTATGTCTAGGAAGGGCGAGCTTAACAGGCGCTCACTGCTGCCCAGAGCTCCTTGATGAAGAAAAGAAAATAATAAATAGGTATTTCTTCTGTATTTAAAGCCATTTGGTAGAAGAATCCATAGATACTCTCTAGCATAGAGGGCATAAATCCATACAAACTTTGTAGGTACCAGTGCTATACAACAGATGTCTTGGACTGGAATGGGTTCATTCAAAGTAGACAATCCCAATTCAAGCCTTCATACATAAAGGAATCTAGTATTTTTGTTATAAAGGGGTAGACAAGCCCAGAAAACATGGCTAGCCTACAAAAATAGTGGAAAGAACATTGTCCCATTAGGGCCTTCTAGGATATGGAAACCGCGCGCGAATCTCTCAAGTAGCGGTGTGACACAGAGTGATAGAACAAAATAGAAGGATATTTGACATGATACCACGAGATCCGAGATCTTATTGGGAGGGGTCTCACTGCCTTCTACAGCATAGAGTAGGGGCTGATGATTGAGATTGAGAAGGTCCGTGTGTGCACTAAACCGGTTGAGATTGGTGAAAATACCCGTGGAAACACAGCCCTTTACCTAGTAATATTTAATGGAGTTTAAGATACGGAGTAGAGAAAATTGGAATGGATATTTGAGTAGGTAAAATCAACGCGCATTAAAAAAAATCATAATTCCCTCCAGTGCATAATTCCTTCGGCGTAAAAATGACAGAAATCTAAGGACCCTAAGTACCGAATGGATTTCCAGACAGGTCCAAAAATCAAATGAAAATAAGACAAAAAGCCAGATTGGCTGGCATGAGAGTATGAAAAGTAAAAGACCGAACCAAGGAGATCATTCCTGGATGCCATACGCCCCAAGCCTGAACTCCGTTCCCCACCGAGCTTTTCCTTTTGGAAAGCCCGTCGGCGTGGCCAACTCTTGCCCATGTTCTCGTCCGGGAGTACAGCAGCAAGAAGTTGGTCAGCCCGGATTTCCAATGACACCGTAGACGTATGAAAGGCCCTTAGGATAGCCATGGGCATTGTTTGATTCTCTGAAACCACTTAGTAACCGTTGGAGTTGGGCTCAGGGGAGCACCACAACTCGAACTCAGCACCAGTAGGGTCGGCCATACTTTCATGGCGAGGCATATCCCATGAGGAATCTCGACCCTCGAGGCTCTGCATGCTGGGGAGGTAGGCAGAGGTCATGCTAGGGTGAGCATATGAAACGGCGCTGGGAGACATGGATGGTCCCGATGAGGCTGTATAAAAGCCGGATTGAGTCTCATCGGCCCAGGTATAGTACGAGCCAGGAGTGGCGGAATAGGAAGGACCGGCCATGCCAACTCCAGAAGACTCGCCGCCGTTGCAAAGAAGTCGGGGATCCATGTCGTGCATGGGGAGACCGTTCGACGGGTGGGTAAGCTGAGGCTGGAGCAGCTCGTGATGAGCAGCACCAGGGAGTCCAGCAAGAGAAGAGCCATATCCCATATCCTGCTGGTTTGGGCTGGTGGAGCGGTAGATGTCTGCACCGTAGGATTCGGAACCCTGGAGAGAGCTGGGCTGAATCACTGGGAGGCCACTTGGGTGGCTTGTGTTTTGCCAGGAGGAGTGAACATATCCAGGTGTCATCATAGAGTCAGGTCCAAATGGTGAGGAGTCCCGGCTACTGTCGTAGTAGGGCTCTTCGAAGCTTTGGGATCGCGAGTGGGCATAGGAAGTCCCATGGTATGTAGTCGATCCAAGGTCACTTTCCATGTCAGAGAAACCTCCTCCATCGCCGGTAGGTCCTGGTGTGAAGGCAGGAGAACCGCTATCGCGTCGGCTTGTAGTGGTTGCGTTTTTGTTGGGCGAGAACTTGTAGTCTGGATGTGTTGCGGCGTGGTTGTCACGTTCGAGCTTTGCCAGGTCTTCGTATTTCCGGCGAATCTCAATGGGCTCTAGCTTCCAGCCCTGACCTGCGATCTTTGAAACGATTTGGTGGTTGTTGGCGCCCACTAGTTTCTTGGTACGCTCTGCGTATGCAGACCGGTAAAGCATGAAGGAATTCATGGGTCGAGAGATCTTCCCATTCTTCTTGCGGACCTCGTCCTGTCTCTCAAGAGCAGATCGAGCCACCCAGGCGTCCATGTCTTTGATGGGAGTAGTGTGGAAAAATTCAGTAAGTTGACTGATTGGTCCGTCGAGCTTGATACCCGGATCGGAGAGTTCTCTCCGGGCACGGTTGCGTCGCTGTTTGGCTGCCCTGACTGGTGCTTTGCCGCGATTGTGCGGGGACTGTGACCAAGGTGGGGAAGGGGTCATCATGGTAGGTGAGCCCATTGGGATCAGGTCCTCATCAGATCCCGGAGGAGGTGTGGTGACCTGGGCACCGGACATCATGATCTGATTTACGTATCCTGGTCAGTTTTACACGCGGTCAAATGACAACATGGGAGTCAAACTTACCGATTGAGGAGGCATGTTCTGAGAAAAACCGGGGGCGTTGTAGAATGGAGGAGAAGCGTAGTGCTGAGATGGTTAGCATTGCTATCAGGCAACAGCCAGGAGATAAGAGACTCACCATTTCTTGCTTGCGAGTGCTGATTTCCTCATCAGACATGGCCATGTTGTCGTACGCAGGTCGGTACACTCCAGGGCCTCCGAACTCTTCGGGCAAGGGATGTCCGTCTGTAGACTGGGGAGGTGTAGGAGGAATGGGTCTTGCCACCAAAGTCATTGTTGTGATCTTTCAGGTCCTGGTAGACAGGATAAAAAGATATGCTGATACTGGTTGAATCGCTAGGAAACTAGTCCAGCGATAGTAAAGAAGAGAAAGAGAATTTCCAGAAAGAGGAAAGAAGCGGAAGAGAGGTAGAATAAAGATATTCTCTGTCGTCCTACACAGATGGTGGATTTGTCTTGCAGTTGGGCTCCCCTGAAAGAGAGGTCTCAAACACGGCTGCAGATGAATCTGCTGGCAGGTGAGACAAACACTGCAACAATCCAATTGGATGAAGTGTGAATGTATGAATATAAGTATGAAAGTAACTAAGTATGAAGATATGAAGGATCAAGTGGATATGTGGATTCCAGTTCAAAGGATAGAGACAAAAAAAGCCAAAGACTTGAAGAATTGAAGATTGAAAGATGAGGGCGGGTCCCCTCTAAATAAATAGAGTCGACAAGAGGGGAGTAGAGACGATACGCAAACAGCCAGAGGCTGAAACTGACCCAAGAAGAAGGCCTGGAATACAATACGCATGGCGTGGATCTATTTCTCTTTGGTTTAGGGTCTTTTTTTTGGAAAAAAATAATTATATTAAAATTAAAATAATTATTTTATATTATTTCGATTATTTGATTATTATGTTATTTTATACTATTATTATTATTTCTTTATTTCATTTTATTCCATTTCTACTCTAAATCTAGTGGAGGCGTTCATAGCATATTATTTACCTTATTAGTTCTAGTCCAGATCATCACTCATCTGCTATTGGCTTGATATGCTCTACTTTCTATTGGATTTACATTCAATGACTAGAATAGTTTGGTTGAGCATCCCATACATGTTACACCCTTCAACGATCCTAGCCATATCTCAAACATTCTACTCTTTGTGCCAAATTTGGAGAACTACAAATAGCATAGAGAGAAAGAAAAAGGTTCGGAAGATTGACCATGCACCGAATAACCCCGGCAAGAAGAGTCCACAGAGGATCCAGTATGGAGCCATTGCACAGGAAGGACAGACCATGGACCTGTAGGAACTTTCTAACGCCCGATACCCGGGGATGCAATAGGCCAGATTCAAATGGCAAATGGAAAGGAGACATCTAGAGCCAGGGTAAGAGGGGCTTAGATGTTAGGTGCTTGGGAAATGTCATAGTGTGGTTTTAGCTTGGATGCAGGGTCGTTGGAGTATTTTCTTTTCTTTTCTTTTCTTTTCTTTTTTGTATATTTCTTTTTTAATGTTTTTTATACGGAATACATCTTGACACTTTGACATTTGGAAAAAGCAATCACGAAGAGGCGTCTGTATGATGCAAGTATCCAGAAAGATGCTAGCTTGGGATAAACTGGAAAATGAAGCAGTAAAATCATATAGCTCGTTGCTGTTAATTGCAGTATACGTGGAACCGTACGGAGTAGAACACCCTCAAATGGAGATTGTGTAGATATCTAATTTAGCAGAGTAAAAGCTAAGCCTGCAAGTCATGCTCAGGATCACGACAATACCAGTAAACTCCACTGGTTAGTACATCGATTAGCTCGTCTACTTCTACCGAGTCAAGAGGGGCATATCCTCTGGTTCAACCAACCGGGCGATAAAACCATTCCTCTCTCAAATTACTCAGATAGCCCGCTCAGATCTCAACCATGGATTGCTATACAGAAAAAGGCAACAGTCTACAAATTTGGTTCGTAATGTTGGTTCCGGGGACTCGGGGACTTCGGGGTTGGGGGGGGGATATTTTTCCCTTTTTCCTTTCTACCGCATTAATATTAATGTCAGGGTGTCAAGGCCCGAGCTTCGGCGGGGGGAATCTCTGGTCCCATCCTATCGCGGCTGTAGTGGAGTAATGTGGATCCCTCGTTGATCGACGGTTGACATCAGTTCCCAGGGTTGAAGTCGATATCGTGACCACCTGGGCAGAAAATCGGCTTGGGGTCCAGAGCACCACGGTGAATTTTGATTGGTTAGCCCGCGCTGGGGTTATGTATCCGCGAAGGCCCGACCCAGGAATTGGTTGAATCAAGTCTTGGCATTAGAGCATTTTCTGGGCGTGACCGGCCTTGCCCTCACTTCTCGAATTCCCCGTGGATACTAGTATACTCCCCACTTGTGTCATTTCACATAGATCGTACTAGATTGGACCTGTGGATTTTAACTTGCACGGCAAGGCCGATTTATAATTTGTAATCCTTCATGTGTCGGATTTTGGCCTGGTTTATCTCCAAGTCCATCGTTGAAGGGTTAAATCCATCTAACGCCACGGGAAAGTCATGAACTCATTGTACTCAACAATCCCTGGAAGATCTCCCCGACCAAAAACATCCTCGCTATTCCAGACATGCATGGCGGTTCGCGCTTACTCGGGGACATACTTACTACCGGATAGAGACTAGCAGATGCAGCCTAAGGTGGGCATTGCTTTGACGGTGGCTCTCACCAGACTTCAGGATAGGCCACTGGCTACTAGGGTATTTCTAAGATTGGATGTGGCTTTTTCGCAATGTACGGTGAGAGACCAAATATGCCCTGCAGTTTTTCTAAAAGGGATTATCACTCCCCATGGACTAGCTCGTGGGCTGTTGGGATGTTGGACGCAGGAACCAGCCACGTTATTGCATGGCTCTCGTCGCGTGAAAGTCTTGGCCATGCATGTTTTTCTTTGTTTGGTCCCTGCACCCTGTCCCTGTCGGGCACTCAACAACCACCTAGATGGACGCAGAATGTCAATCAATTGCTCGAATGGCGAAGACCGTGCAGATGCCATGTGTGATCTACGAACTGTTGGAAGGGTGAGACCTGCGCTGCATGTCCATGTGGATTACCCCTCGGTCAAAGAAGGTGGGTAGTTGACACAAGCCTGCGCTTTGAGCTTATCTTTTACATTTACTTTTTTTATCTCAACACATACACCTGTCAGGTATGCTGTAAGCATCTTATTCGTCCTGGTCTATATGTCTGGATATTATGGGGCTGAGCCAAACTGTATCCCGCGTGTGCTGAATAATCAACCGGATCAAAGAAATAACGTTGAGAGGGTAACAAGGCTCTTTCCGCCGACTCGGGGGAATATGGCATCGGGAACGAAATGGCACGAATTGGCCAAATTAAGTTCGCAATGCTTCGTATACAGAATCCCATTCGATAGTCGAAATTCCTCCCCGATGGCTTGTCCTTGAAATCCTATAGTTGGTACCCCATATCAGACTCTTTAATACACGTGCATCTCATCGAATTCCAAATACTGGCACCAAAATTGAGGGATCAATCCATAAATAAAATAATCACCGCCGTAACGGGGGAAATATCAACAGGACCAATCGGCAACGGCCCTACCGACCGGAGAACCCAACTTCCATATCCCGTTCCCAAAATATGATTTTCACAAAGTCGCTTGGACCTCCGAGTCACTGCTGCAACTTGATTGCGCATCAACGAACTATTCTCTAGTAAGTGTGAACCAGATTGACAGCCAGGATCACCCCGCTCAAGCCCCCACTGATTCCCTTCGAAGACCTTCTAGAAAGTCGATGTCTCTATAGAAGAGGATAAGCTCCAACTCTAAACCTTCAGTTGGTCACCTTCAGTTGGTCACAATTCAGTCTGCTGACTCGACCATTTTGGGAATTCACGAAATGCACATATCTCCACAGTCCCACTGCTAAACGGTGTTTCATCTCAACCCTTCTCATTCACCCCCTGATCGCCTGTTCAAGTGTTTCGAGTGTTTCTAAAGATATCTTCGTTTCAAGTTATTCTTTCTCATATTCATTGTTGATGCTATTTTCGTAGTTACAACATGAGAGAAAGAGAAAAAGTGGTTGGGGGCACTAACTAGTATCATGGGGAAGAAGATCTATATTTGATACGGAGTAATGAGGATCAGCAGAAAAGAAGGGTGAAGGGACTGAGACTGGATTAAGCAACCTTGGTACCCTTATTTTTATTCGACATGGACGTCCCCGACCCCCCGATACCCTGAACCCGGACCCCTGTAGTCCCTCGTAGTCCTACACTTTTTGGACCCGGATTGCCTTGACCAAGTGTAGTTGCCGCTGTTGTTATGTTGCGATCTGCTTGGCTTTACCTAACAGAATAGACGACTGTGAAAGAACGGTTAACCCTGTGTATTTAATTTCGAGCCTAGGTGCTTTCAAGCATCGCCACTAACGCCATCCTATTCAAAAAATTCATCTAATTCAATTCCAAGTGCATCCGACACTCAAATACATAGTCTACGGCTTGCGGTCAGGCCCATTACGGGGAGAAAGGCGGGGAGATGTTATGCCAGGGTCAGATCTTGCAAGGATTACCGAAGAACCAAGAGCGAAGAACAGAAAGTACAGGATTGGCGAACCATAAAATCACGCGCAAAATGCGGATCGCCATTCGATGTCTGTTATCATCTTCGAGCCCCATAAAGTCTAACTCTATCCTATCAAACCCTATCCATTTACCAACTTGGGGAGAAAAACACCCTGGAACGGCAGTCAAGCGACGAACTGACATGGGTAAGATGGTGAGATCAGATCTTGTGTTGCCAATTCCCAGACCGCCACGAGGAATCTCCTGCGCAACCCTTGGAAGAGCGGCTGGATTTCATTTGTTGGTTAGTATGTACCAGGGTCTAATGCGCTTGATGCCCAAAAAGGAGAAAGACCAGCCTGCAATAACCTGCAGGCCTCAGCCATAATAAAGCGGTGCTCTCAACCAACAGTTGGATTTCCTCACGATTGGTTCAAAGACTGACATTGTTGACAGTTTATGTGCCAGAATATGCCAGACTGGGGCACGGGCGTCAGAGCTATGGAAATGTAGTCTATGAGCTGGCGTACTTCTTACATTGTAGACGTGTCTATCTTTTGTCTCTGCGCCATTTTTTGTGCTGTTGCACTTAACCTGTTGTGGTTAATGACAAGGTATAGAGAACAAGTCATGTTATCATGTTTATCCTTACCGCAGACATTGAATACACTTACGTCTTCATTTCTTTCCCTCTCTTCTCTCTCTCTCTCTTTTCTTTTTCCTTTGCTAATTCTCACTAGCTTTGCATAGTGGCAGCAACGGACTTGGATCTTCACATGGACAATTCGGGGACTAGACTTTCCCTCCCCTACCCCCCTCAGATGTGGAAAGTTGATATGTGCGATTTGGCTATCACAAGTTTAACGCCCGACGACCCATTCTCGAAAGGCCGGAACCCCCGAAGCGCGAAGTGCGGCTTGTGTTTCTTATTATTATTTATTAATTCGGATTTCCTACAGGGAGTGTAAACCACGAGATGAGAGAGAGATGTTGAAGATATGGAGACCTATCAAAGATCCAAGATTTGGGATTCTCGGGTCCGATATTCTGTTCTGTTCCTTTCTTTTTTTTTTCTCTTCTCCATGGTCAACATACAGCTTTCCCTTACGGGGTAGAATTACCCGGAATCAACAATTACCTAGGTACAGCCTAATGGCCAGACGCGATCGGATAAACCGAACCCCGAGTCAGTACCAATCTAATGTACTATAGGCTACTGATCCCTACATATGTACGGAGTACCCGAGACCATACCAATCTAGGAAGCACCCTAACGCCATCTACCGGACCCTTGTCGGCTTGGCTTTCAGTCACCTGTTCGGGTAACGACGGATTTTACATATCTCCGGACCCTCTCCAGCATTACTCTGTACTTTGTACAATGTACAATATACGTTGTCTCGATATGAACAGATCGACGAGGGGAATTACTCAATTTGTTTCAAATAACGGTAGGTCAGCGCTTTAGAGTTTACTGGAAGCCCAATTACATGACTCGAACGAATCGGAGGGTAGTCGGGATAAGTTCGAGATGGCAAGACCAGGCGAGAACAGATGAGAGAGGCAAGGGCAAGAATGGAGATCGTGGAGACCGAAGTTTTCGCGCGACGTATGTGATGGTCACTCTTTCCGTCACATCCTACGGCGCCTTGATTATCTAGCGTAGTATGGATATTTGCTCCACCTCCGCGGATATCGGTGCACTATACGGAGTGAGTGGATTAACTACGCGGGATTTTCGGCTGTGACCGGACTGCGTTGTGTGCCTTTGGAGTTTTACTGATTTCCGAGAAACGGCGCAGAATTAACACGGGATACGAGAAGTTGTATACGTTGCCAAGGCAAATGAATGACTGCCTTGCGAAACATCCTGGTCCATATCCAAATGTAAACGGGAACCCCAATCTTCAATTTGTAGAACGGGTTAGGTTCATAGTTTAGTCTGATGGATTGAGGGTGTGTAGAACTGGGTGATTCTCGGCTAGAAATGCAGAGAGTTGGGTCTTGAAGCAGTGACCAGTGCTTGGCATAGTGTCTATGCTTTCATTTATGATCTCTCATAGGTGTATATTGTACGTACGAAGTACTCCGTATGGAAGTACATATGTACATATATAGTAGATACTGTACCTGATTCGCATACGGTGGAATTTTGGTACTTGAAAGAAAGGGATCTCCCTTAAAATGCAATTGTCTTTCCTTTCCTGCCAGGGAGATTAGTTTAGTGGATAAATAGTCGCCAGTAGCCACCCGTGTCTGAGACTAAAAACTGACGTGACAAATACTTCCCAAAGACGGGAAACTCCCATTTAATCATTCCTAAACTTCCTTTCCCTTTCCCACTTCATGTTTTATAGTCGTGACGTCTATATTCCCAAAGCCATAATCCTTTACCAATTTTCCGCATCTCCATAGCTATAATATAAGTAGGTAATATGTCAAATAGTCGTAGTCTAGACTCTACAAGAGTGGGAGTCGGGAAACCCCCCCCCCACGAGTGGCCAGGCCAGGCTCCGGAACTCCACTGGATTTTCCTATTCACCATTTTTGACAAGACATGAGCTGCATAAGTGCTGCATAAGTGGAGAAATAAAATAAACGGAAGAAATAAAATAAAAAAAGCTCGGATGATCGTGTCTGCCGTGTGAACCTAATAATATGTTCGATGTACTCCGTACCCTAGTTAAATTGCGTCTAAGCTTATTCTAGCGCTAGCATATACGAAATGAGCTACGGGGTGTGGAGTATTAAGTCCGGAGTAACGAGAATCTAACATCTAAGATCTCCAGATCCCCGAAAGTGAAATTACGATTTTCTAATTGGATCGTTGAGCTTCATTTTGATAGCTAATCATCTCCGATTATTACACGACCCTGTTGATCTCGGCTCTCGACTAACTGTCAGGCAAACTCGTACATGCTTGTCTACGCCGAGACATCCAATCAATATGACCGGGATCTGGATTTACGGTCACTCTGTATCAGGTACTCCGTACTATCGCTCTACTCCGTACATTTAATTCGGTCACTCCGTAGGATATACATACCCTGGATCGTACATATGTAGTCCCACATAGATCTGATCTTGTTCATCGGGAGAGAAACCATGGTAAACATGGGGGGAAATGACATTTACATTCTAGAGTTCACCTTCACTTCGACCTCCGGACGGTGGAAATCTTGCGGAACTTACGGCCGAAATTTTACGGCCGAATTATAATCTCCCTCATTTTATGGGATATTGGATTTTATTCTCGTATTTGCATCATTTATCATTAATTTTTCCAATGTACGGAGTAGAGTAAATCCCAACGTCCTACCCAAGCGCCCCCCCTTTAGAGTGGAATTATGACAGCGACATGACAGGATGGCAGATAGACTAGTCATTTATGCCGGCCTCCTAATTTGGGTTCCGATCTCGATATTTACCCTTCCGGCTTCCGAATTGCCGTAAGATAGGGGGGGAGGAGATGAGTATGCAGCTAACGCTATGCAGGTTAGTGTATGATCTACATCGATCCCCTCCAATTAGCGCCAGGGATAGTCGCTCGTAAGTATCTAAGTTGACTACCACCCTAATACACTAATACACTTGCGGAGTAGGGAAATTGCGACGGCGTGTTGACTATATATATATATTTTTTTTTTCTTCTGTTTCTCCTTTTTTATATTATTTTGGTCGATCCCTTCAATAAATGAGACAATTAATAAAGGAATGGCATAATATGATTGAAATACAGATAGGGAGAAAGGGCTCAAATGCTGCCAGCCGCGTTGGTGTCTGGCATACAGGGATATAGGTAGTATGCAGCTCGGTTTGTCAGCAGGCGCTGTTGGCTGTTGGCTGTTCAGCTGGGCAGAACTGCGTTTGGGCATTGCATTTGTACCCAGGGGTATATGTCGATCGACGTATCGGTTACTTTCGATTTGGACTGGGGCATAATACTTTTGTGTTGACTACCACGTTCTTTTAGATGGACGATAGGATGGATATGCAACCATCTTGTAAAGGAAATAGGTGGTCAAGTGGTTTGTTTAATGGGCTGAAAGGGTTTACAATAGGTTAGACCACAAACACTGGCGTTACTGCTTTGTATATATTGTTCTACTACTTGGACAGGGGGCTGCAAATATATAGATCTAGAATGTATATCTGTATATCTCAACTCTATCCAAACATTTCTCATCTAGACCTACCCTTCTATCAACTCCATTAACCACCGAGTAGTTCAAGATTGAAATCAAATAACATTGTATTAGAATACACATGTCCTCACCCACCAAAACAATGGCGGCCAGGGCCAGACCATCTGAAAACGCCATTCGAGTCCCCATCCATCTTGATGCATTGTAAAACAGGAAAAGAAACAAAAGTAAGAGATTCAAAACGCCAGCCCCCCACAGTCTCAAGCAGCTCCAAAGAGAATCGAAGAAATGTTCCCACGAGACAGAGCCCTGACACCGACGAGAAACGGGAAACTCATTATCAAAACATGGTACTTCAACAAGGTTGGTCCGCAATAGCAGAACTTTTGGGAAAGGTGAAGAAAGAACAAAAGAGCACGAGCGTCTGTCAGGCCAAAAGGGCTTCATCTGGCAGATTTTGAGGTTCGATCCATGACAGGTCGTCTCAGGGAAAATGACTCCGGATGATCACCTGGAAAAACATATCCGGACGGATACCATTTGCGCACATTGAGTGCACATTGACCCACTTGTCCAACGTTCCGCAGAAGCTAAAACAAACTTCGAAAAACGGTGCGAAAGCACAGATCACACCTGCTCAAAATGCACTGTAGAACAAGTTGTGGGGTTGGATTCCGATGGTGATTTCGGGATGTATCCAAAACGGTGATCAGATGTTTGCATCTCAAAACGGGGGTCAATAGAAAGGGTATTTGGGGGGAGGGGAAAACAAAAAACAAATGCTGTTCACACTATTGCGCTAGAAATTCATTGGTTTTGGCCATTCTTTTCGCGCTGAGGCGAAGGAACAGGATCAGGGTACTGAGACATGGTCCCAGAGGCCAAGGGAGGAATGCGATTCAGCGATGGCGATGACATCAGATGCTGGCCATTGCCCTGATAGTGGTGAGCTTGGTGTAGCATCGAAGCATTCTCTCTCTGTCGCCGTTCCTCCTGCTCAGGAGTCATGCATTTGACAGGAGGGGGGATTGGAGCATCTGGAGAGCTACGGCCCATGAGCTTCGGGCTCGGCTCCAGTCTGCGGATGGGCGGCAGGACTGGTGCACCTGCCAAGCCACTGCCAGTAAGCGGACGAGGTGACTGCTTGGTTGGGCTAATCCCCGACATGGCCATGCCGTGAGAACTTTGAGGAGGCGAAGAGTGGTTGCCGTTGGGCGTGGCGGCAGAGAAGGACGGGTAGTGGTTAGACATCGACGGCGTGACTGCATGGCCTGACTGCGGACGCGGAGTCTCGAAAGAACTCCATGGAGATGGTGCATGGCTTGGACCAACAGGCGGGAAGCCCGCAATAGGGCCAACATCGGGATTTCCCTGTGTAGGTGACATAGATGGTTGGTTTTGAACAGGAGATTGGGCAGAATGCGAGGAAGAGGGCCGCACAGGGAACGATCTAATCGGGGAAAGGTGAGGAGCTTGTTGCATAGGCGGCAAAGAATGCTGAGAGGAGGATGGCCGTGGGTGCTGCTCCATAGTGGCATGCAGTAAGCCATTCATGCCCTTTGGTGGAGAAAATGGTGCACGAGGAGGGCTTGAAGATGGAAGGGGCGTGTGATCTGTGTGATGGACCCGGCGCTGGGGGGACGAAGGAGGATGGAAGTTGCCATGACCAACAGTGGACGAGTGTAGACTAGGTTGTGTTGAGGGTTCGTTTTGAATACTAGACAAAGCCAGATGTGATTTCTTCACAGGTGAGGGCGGAGCTTGATCTTCGTCGTCCTCTAACTTCTGCTTCTTACTGGCTGCAGGAGCAGCCGAAGGAGATGCAGAAGCGCTGACTCGGAATTTGAGAGGTGGAAGTTTTGGTTTATTGGCATCTTCTTCTTTTCGCTTGCAGTCTCGGCAGACAAAGTGGAAGTCTTCCTTTTCGGCTGCTTCCTGTGAAACACCAAGACACTTGCTATGCTGCCAAACATTGCATTTTTCACAGGCAACACTGTGACTTCCATCATCCTGGGGAAAATGTTAGATTAGGGTTGGGATACGTTTGAATACGTTTGGATACTGAGACTCACCAAGTTCTCGCCATACACCCCACAGCCGGAGCAATCAAAGACCCACTGGTCATCTTGGGTAAGCCCTGCCAGGTTCTTCTGGGACTTCTCCAAGTCAGCCTGGAGGTTTCGGGCAGACACCCTGCTTTCACCCCTATCAATTCTTTCCTGTTCTTCCGCGATCCTTTCCAGCTCCGCCTCATGCAGCAGTCGCTTTTGTTCACGGTCTCTGATACGGTGCTCGCGAGTCATTGTGCGCGACTGCCGCTCTTCTTCGAGCTGGCTTTGCCTCGCCTGCTCCTTACGAGCCTCAGCCAGGTCGTTTTCACGCTTCTGGGCGGCTTCAGCAGCATCTCGATCCTGTCGTTCTTTTTCTTCCTTGGCAGCAAGTCGACTGGACCTCTTAGCACCTGCGACAAGCTGCAGATTAAGAAGCTCCTTTTCACGCTTCTGGCGCTTGCGCTGCTGCGCTTCCTCTGCCTTCTCGAGAATAGGCAGGACATGCTCAACAATGCTATCGCGTAGGTATTTCTCATCTGCGTCCTTGGTTTTTTGGAGTGTCTCCAAGAAAGCCTGGTATTCCTCGAGTGTGACAGCCACGCACTCCCACTTGAAAGGGTCTTCGGCAAAGGCCGCGACGGCACTCGCATCGTTGGTATCCTTGCTATCCTCATCGGAACCCTCTTCCGCCGCTGCTGTAGAGGTACGCTTTGACGTTCTTGATGCTCGAGAAGACCGGCTCTTTGCCTTCTTCTTGGGGCGCTGGACAGGGGGAGGTGGAGGAGGGTCGGTGCGACGGTAAAGGCGGTTGTCATCTAGCACATAGTATGAACGCCCCTCGCGGTCCCAGCCAAACTCTTCAATACGCTAGGGACGGTTAGCATCCGATAATCAGGAGTCAAAGCCATGCGAGAGCTAGCTTACCCATTCTGTCTGTTCGGTCTCCTTCTTTTCGGGCATCTTATCGCGAATGCGGTCCGCGTTCCAGAATGTCCATACCGTCAGTTGGTGGAGGACACGGATCTTGGTGAAAACATCAAAATGCAGGAACTTGTTTGGTTCTTCCTCGTAACCGAAGGGATTGGTGGTATTGGGTGCTTTCGCATTGTACTGGCGTCGGGTGTACTCATCGAAATTGTCGAAGCTGCCAACATGGTGGTGTCAGTGAAAAGGTGCAGGATAGCAAGAAACGTGTTCCAGTATACGTACGTAAGACCGCGATGCGACGAAATCCACTTGAGGAGACACAATCCAATCTCTAGTAGTTTGTGAGAGGGCTCGGGTTTCAGGCATTCGACTTCTAGGTCCTAGCGTGGGGCAAAGGATGTTAGCGATAATTCAATCAAGTGAGATGTACTCATGTATGCGTCCTCTCATCAATGCGACACGAAGCGCAGCATTTGATCTCATCCCAGACGATGCTAATAGACATACCTCAATCCCAAACTCCTCGTCAATCTTCATGACCTCACCAAAGATGGCAATGTATTGCATGAGGCTTGCAAATGCCCAGTTGCTCCTCAACTGTGAGAGCAAGCCAGGCTCTTCTGGTGCCTGTTGCTCGGCCGCCGGGGCGACCTCGGAGTGGGTGCGCTTTCGCGATCCCATCGCGGCGGGACAACCGTTAAGGCCGGTGTTCTCAGAGGTGTCCAATGAGAGGGTTCAGTGAAATTAAATTTAGGCGGAGGTAAAAGCCAGAGAGTGTCCAAATTTGATATGAGAAATTCGAGCGTGAAAATTGAAAAAGAGCCTAAGAAATATGAAGGTTGAGTCTGGGCTTTTTTTCGTGTCGTGAGGCAAGACGATCAGTAAGGCGGCGCGTCAAGGAGCGTATCACGTGAGCATATGCGTTTGTCGAATTTAACAAGGGGAGAAGTGCGAAGGGGAATTCAGAGCAAATTGACCTTGTCGATCATCTAGATGTAATCTTAGATCTTAGATATAATCTTAATTCTTCAGAGAAGAAAATTATACAATGAGATTATGCAAACAATAGAAGACCGAATCAAATGTTATAGTACATAGAAAGTCTCTTACCCACAGTATACCTTCAAATACACCTAAAAAAGACATCAAAGGATATCAAAAGACTCTTAAAAAGTCTCTAAAAAGACATGACAAGGCCGCATAAGCGGACTATTCTTGTATTCATGAATCGGAGACAAGTACATTCATGCTTTTGAGAACAAAGTCGCATATACACAAGGAAAAACAGAATAAAAACAAATAAAAAACAAAGCAGACGCCTGGATCTTTGGATATCTCTCGCTTTCAAAGGTCTATCTCACACAGAGCAGTTGGGGGTCGTCAAAGACGAGGAGAAAATGCACACAGACGACAGCGCCAACCACAATTCGCGCCACGCGACAGAAGACTTCTGTCGAAAATGAAAATCAATGACAATCAGAAGAAAACATATTTCCCACAAGCAAAATGCAAAGCAAAGATAAAGAGAAGAAAAAAAGAAGAAGAAGAAAGGAACAAGAATACATTAAACCTCCCCCCAACGCAGATCACCGAACCCTCAAGAAACCCAATATAAATGCGGTAAAGAGAGAAATAACCAGGAATGAAGAGAAAAAAAAATAAACAGATTTGGATCCGATGCCCTCAATCGAATGACATACCTCACACGCTGGATCCAGTTCTTCAACCACAATTTTGCGCCTTGTGTCCGTTAATCGCCAGAAGCCTTTCCCATGCATATCATAAGGTAAAATATTTCGGGAGAAAGAAACAGATGTTTTTCGTATGTTACATGGCTGCCGGGGCTCCATCCGAGACGGTGTCGGACAAGTTGATAAGGAGTTGAGCCAGGCAGCGCTTGGTGGCTGCATCGTCACGGAGGACGGAGGAGAATGTGGCGTCCCGGAGAGGCTCGGGGAGGCATTGCCGCAGGGCCTCTCGGGCCCGGCTGTTGTCGCTGAGGCTGTATGATGCTGTTAGAGATGCCCATGAAGAGGGAGATGGCACGGGGACTTACCGAAGGAAGCAGCGCACAACATGCTTGAGAAGGCGAACAGTCTGTTGCTCCACCAGCTGAGTGACCATGTTGCTCAGGACAGTGCCCACAGCATAGAATCTTTCATATGTCGCGCAAATGTAGCCCAAGCCAATATCATCAAGAAGAATTTTCTGTACGATAAAGATAGCAACGGTTTTGCTCAGCTCCGATCCCGTCTCCATAATGCGAAGGCAAAGAGGAATGATCTCTGTAGTTAGGAGGAAGTTGATCACGTCAGAGGAGTCATTCTTCACCAATGCGCCGATGACGCCCAGCGATGTTAGTCGGAGGTATTCGAAGGGACGAGACTTGGAGGTGGTATTGAGGAAGGGGTAGAGGAAAAGAGGGATATGGGCTAAATGAAGGGAAATTAGCAACCGATTTTGCATGGGATCATTGGTAGGTATATTGCTCACCGTTCAAGAAGAGAGTGCGGGTCTCATTGTGCGAGGCGACACATTGCAAAAGCGCCAGCGCATTGCAGACTCGATTTGACGCAGCAGCAGTCAGCTGAGAAGGGTTCAAGAGCGGATATACCGAGATAATTTCTTGAAGGAGGGCAGTCATGACACCTGCAAGTTTCCGACCGTTAGTTATTGTAGATGGGGCTGGGCGCACGTTGGGAATGGAGCCATACCGAAAGAGTGCCAGATAACCAGAGCCAATTCGGGGACCTGTTCCCGCTTCTTGCTCAGTTCCATCAAAGCGGATTCTCTGCGAGTTGGATCCAATAGCTCGGCGACCCAAATGAAGACCTTGCGATTCTCCTCACTGATTCCACCGTCCATGGCGGAGACCGCATTTGACATACCATCTCCACCCATGCCGCCGGCGCCACCGGCTCCCTGCGCGGGGTTTCCAGCGCCATTGCCGCTCATAGCAATGCGGCCATAGTGTTGTTGCTGTGCAGCGGCGGCAGCAGCTTGCACCTGGGCATGCTGTTGGGCGACCAGGGAAGCGTGCTGCTGCTGCGACTGGTGTGGGTGCGGCTGAGCCTGGTGGTGCTGTTGCTGTTGCTGATGCTGCATCCACGAAGGATCAGCCTGGGGGTATTGATGTTGGTGGGAGAAGACGTGTTGGGTCTGCGCTTGAAGCATGGTGGGTGATGAGTCGTTTCGGAGACTCGTAATACTCCGAAGGATCGGAACTCTGGCGAAGCGACGGCAAAATGGGGGCTGGGATAAAGTTGAAATAGGGTTAATAACGTCAGGAGTTTAATCCCGAGACTGAAATCATTGATGACCGAAGACAAGTTGCAAGAATAGTGTTAGAATGGGTAGAATAGGTCGAACAGGTCGAATAGAGAGGAGTGTGGAGGAGGGAAAAGGCGGAAGTGAAGGCGGGGAGTTAAAGTGCCTCCCCTAACTTTTGTGTGGTCTTTTTTGGCCCTGGGCATTGTCTTACCTACGGAGGACTCTGTATGGAGTACTTATTCTATATTCTATGTATAATTATTATTTTTTTTTCCTTTTCTGTCTTTTCTAGTCTTTTCTTTTCTTTCTATCTCATTTGACTCGGATCTATTGAATTGGTGTACTTTGTGTCAAACCTGCAGGCCATCCAAACAGAGCACATTGTTTTCTGCAAGCCGTTTGCTTTCTGCATTGCAATTTCCCATGCTCATAGTTATTTCATGTCGGTGCCCGAGAACCATTATATGATCTCAATACATACTTATTAGACAGTAATAAACAAGTTTCAAGAATCATGTATCATGTCGAGTTTGTGCTCATAATTTCATATGTACATCGTAGTGTGCCATAAATCTTTTCATATCGACATCGAAAAAAAAGGACTATCGTCAATCCTAAATCAAAAACCAAAAAAAATCATCGTGCAGGTCGTAGTGGTACATTAGTCACATCATAAATCAAGCGCCATAAATGCATAATCAAACCGAGGTCTTCGAACTGAAAAACCGAGGCAAAAAAGAAACAAGTTCCCTCATATCAGACGTTATCATGGACGGTCAGAGCGAGTGCGCGATCGTCGTGACCGTCGCGTATCCCTAGTTCGTCTGTCAGAACTTCGGCTACCTGTGAAAGAAGAAAATGTCAGTGAATGTCTTTTGTTTGTGGGGATACATGGGGGTAGACGTACTCCCTGTTCCTGAGTAATAATCGGAATAGTAGTAGTATGAACTTGGGTAAGAGGACTCGGTCTTATCGTCATCGTGCTCTCTCTCTCTCTTTCTCTTCAATCCCAAGCACAGAGCAAGAGCACCAAGGATTATAGCAATTGTGCCGAGGCCCCATTTGGAGTCTTTCTTTTCGCTAACCTCACTGCCTCCCGCGGCTGGTCTGGTTCCGAACCATGTCCGTCGGCCGGCAGGAGGAGGGGGAGGAGGCCGACTACCATGCGAATGGTGAGAATGGCGCTCTTCGATATAGGTTGTATCCTGTCTGCGGCGCTTCTTGCCGATGCCGAGTGCTGCAAGCAGGCCGTCCAAAACGCCCTTAAAGCAGATGCAAGCGCAGAGGAGTAGCAACAAGAACGCACCGACGATACTGCCGATGACAATTCCTGCGATAGCACCACCACTCAGCCCGCCGCTGCTTTCAGCTTGGGCCCCGATCAAATCTGCCCCGTCCGTTCCAACCGGCGCTGTGAATCCCTCCGTGGTGGTTGGGGCCGAGGTTGCTGTTACGGTGGTTGCCCCATTGGTCGTCCCACGCACACCCGGCGTGGCTGCTGATCCTCCTCCTGTTTCTGTAGCAGTCACAACAACTGAAGAACTCTCAGCGACACATTGGCCCTCCGAACATTCTTGCGCAGCCTCGCAACAAGTCGAGCCGCACTTTGTCTCGCCAAGGTCGACTCTGCACGTTCCTGTGCTTGTAGATGCGGCAATCTGGCTGCTCCACACAGAGGTAACCGTTGAAAGGTCGGTATTGGTGAGCACGTAAGTTGTCGTGTAATATTGATAGTCTCCACCGCTGCCACTACCACTGTTTGCACAGACGGCCTCTTGGGCACTGTTGGTAGTGCACGTTTGACCGGTCTCGCAGCAAAGCCAGTCGTTGTAGCCACAAGGGTTTGCACAGCGTTTTTCAAGCTTGTTTCCTTCGAGGACGTTTGCTTCCAATGCGAGCGGGGTTGCGACTGTGTGGAGCGAGTAGTTGAGAAGTAGGGCAAGTGTCGAAAGCACCGGCAGGACGGATAAAGACCGCATCGCAAAGAAACGGCGAGGCAACGCTTGCCAAAATTCAGTGGTGAAATTACTCGAGTCGGAGAGTGTGGGATTTGGACTGGAACGGTCTTTCTCAGTAGTCTTGTCTCACCCGTATACTCGAGAGATCTTGGGAGACCACGAGGAAATAAAGATCTCAAATTCTTGAGACGTCAAGAAATGATCGGAATGTAGACAAAGAATAAAGAAGAATGAGAGAAGTCGAGAGGAGAGTTGTTCCAGTTTGTTAGCTACACAGCGTCTCCCAGCCTCTCCCTCCGTATACCCAACCACCCGATTTCCTACCAGTCGCCGTAATTCACCCAAGACTTTCTTTTTATTTCATGGTGGCTGGGTTTCACATTAAATCCATTTTATTTAATTTTGATTAGTCCAGCACTATTTTCCCCCTCGAATAACAATGGAAGCCCTGAGTTGTCCCCTTACCTACGTCCTGTCAGAAGCGATCAACGGGTCGAATGCAGGTTTCTCCACCCCGCATGGCAGCAATCAGCTTTATGTCCAACACCGCCATTTTAGATTTGCCCTGACTCAGGTCTACTCGAAAAGAGGAACACAATTGAATTGTGTATACTCCATCTGTTGGGCAGCTATCCGATACATCGTAGCAAAGCGTGGATGTCGTGGATGTCATGGGGAAATTCCGTGCTACCAATGGCAGCCCAACGATGAATTGCCCAATCCTTTGAATGCCCTGGAGATCCGATCGAACCTGCAGCCATAATCCCGGAAAGCTTCTGGAGGGACATCCTGTCTATAGGGGCTTGCATCTCTCCAAGGGACATCCCCTAAAGTATCTCTACGTCTGACGGTGGCTGAAATCAAAACATCAGACAGCTTTAGACTACATGATCTTAATTAAAAGACTACCTACTAAGTATAGAAACAAATTGAAAAACGCTAAAAAAAAATCTTATCTCTTCGTATTAAAGCTAGTTCCACTATAACTACGGAGTCTTCAATAATACATCCCTACATGTAGGTAAGGTCGCCTGTTTTCCTAAGCAGTTATTTTGAATAATTATGCCTTTATGCTAGGGCGGAAAAACTAACGAACACGCTAGAAGGAACGTTAGTATGTGTATCTTTTTTTCTTCGTGTCGAAACAAACTTACAGTGCGACGCGTTAATCCCTACGCTACTAGGCCAACCATGGTTGCTATAAGTTCGTATACATTGACATAAATCAAAGACCTGCTCAAATTGAGTCTAATGGAGAAATACCACTATTTAGGCGACCCTACAATATTAATGCTTGTATAAGAAACTCTCACTCTGTCATGCCACTCACTTGCTATACATATCGTTCCTTTTCTTGCTATGGAAATACCACTAACGGCTGATAGCGCTGCATGCCACGAAACCACTTGTTCTTCATATGGTTGCTAGTGCTGAGCGTACTGCCGAAGCCTTGCGTGAGGTATTCTTAGCTGGTGCGTGGGTTGGATGGGATTCTGAACCCGGCCACATAACCCAGCTGCCATGCGTACTGGATGCGATGGACTGGGCAAACCTCGCGATGTTCTGAGAGTCCGAAGAGAAAGAATCTCAACACCAGGCAAGAGGTTCCCGTGCAACAAATAAATTCAAATAGGACCCAATGTTGTGGAGCATTTCCGGATGCGAGTAATAAATGTGGCAGGGTCAGAGGCGGCCTTCCAATATGTGAGACCTTGATAGGATAGCAAATGCCCGACCATCGTTAGCCTCGACTTACTATGCAATATGACCCAGTGATCTAGCAGCCTTGGACAACCATCACCTATCGGTCTAAGACAATTTCTTTTTCCCTTTATCATTGGATTTAAGTATGAATAAACTACATACATAGTACAAAACTTCAGCTTTACAATGAAAGGACAGCATTACATAACTATAGAGAGTACATGATCAAATCACATACATGTATGTATGTATCATTCCAATTCACATATCCATCTTGACAAACAACGCTTTTTCCGGATTCTATCACTCCAAATAGGCGGTAATTTTCTGCCGAAAAGTGAGGTTATAACGAACTGGATGAATAGATACATCGCCCTTCGGGGCATATGGTCAAATGAAAATATACAGAGAAGATTAGCATGGCCCCTGCACTAAGGATGACACGCTCAATCAAAGAGAAGCTACCTATTTTTTTTATTTTTCCACCTTCAATATTGAAGGTATAATATGTGGGGCAACTCGACAATATACCTTGGTATGATTGGTGATACCGGATTAGTAAGTCACGTGCCATCGGCCAATACCGTCGTGGGTTCGAGACCCGCTCCGCGCGAAATAGCGGGTCCTCAACCAACCACGACCGAGTATCTTCCAACTCTATACCTATAATTCTGATGCGAAAAGTGAGGTTAAAATAAACTGAACGTCCAGATATTTCGCCCTTCGGGGCATATGGTCAAATGAAAATATACAGAGAAGATTAGTACGGCCCCTGCACTAAGGATGACGTACCTTAATCAAAGAGAAGCTACCTATTTTTTTTTCGAGTTCCTATTTTGAGTATACAAGTGTGGGTCCTTTTACCAGCGTCCGTCGATATAATTGGTCCTACGCTTTTGAGAAAGTCACGTGTCAATTGGATCTCCACGACGAGTGTACGAATCTCGGGTTGCGCGAAATAAAAGTGGGGTGATTAGTTTCGACCATGGTCGAATACCTTTTTAAGGCCACGGCGGATATCGGATATCAGACCCGTGGACCACAGACCGCACGGGTACTAGCAGAAGGTTCATCTAATCAATCTACAGTGCAGCTACCTAGGTACCTACCAATCCAGGCTAAATTAAAAGAGACAATCCCCCACTAATGCCCGATCAAATCTCAATCATACTGAGCCTGCAGCGGGCTTACCAGCACCTTATCCAAATCGAGAGCAGTTCAATGGGGCTCGAGGGGGGGGGGGGAGAGACGACGCTTTTGTACGGCATTCGATACATACGCATATGTACTCATGCCTCAAGTGGAAGACAGTCAGTGATGTTAATTAGCCGTTCAAGACGACTATATATTCTCGCCACATCCTTCGGGTATCTAGCAGAGCTTCCCTGTTGGGGATACTTGGTCAAAAGGGAAAGCGGACATAGATAGCTCCTTGATGGATGACGATAACTCAGATCTACTTTGATCAAATGTTTAGCTTTTCCAAGGTATGCATACCGAGAGAACTGTCATCTAAACTCGATATTGTATCATAAATTCCAAGGGTTTCTGTTCGCTCCACATGGTGATGTAAAATCACAGGAAAAAAAGAATGTACAAACAAAAATAACGCATCCAAATATCGTTTCGAAGCCGTAAATCATATAAACATCCCCGCAACCCCAACTGCCAGTCCAAAGACCAGATCATGGAGACTCGACATCCGCGCAGGAGAGGCATCATTCCCATTCGCATCCGCACTGCCAGTCTGTGTCGCAACGCTACCACAATACGCCAAGTTAATACCATGGCAAGCCTCCACACTTAAGCTCGAGCAAATAGAAGTCGCCTGCGACGCAGCCGTGACAGCCTGAACTGTCTTGCCTCCCCCGGCGGCGCCAATAGTGACGCCGTAGCGGCCCATCAGATTGCCAGTGCACTGTATGTACTCAGACTGACACACGGAGTAGTAAGACGAGCAAGTCTCGGCATTGTTGAAAGTAGTCGGGACGACAACAAATGGGTATGCGCCGTCCAATGTTGATCCGGTAACAGACGCTGCCCCGCTCTCCGTGGTGGTTGCGGTTGCGCCGCTGGGGAACATGAACGCAGTGCCTGTACCTGTAGTCTTCGTGCCTGTTAGGCTGCCGGTGCAGCTTGCGCCGCTCGCGCAGCAGGCGATGTTGTTGGCATCATCGCGCGAGCAGTTCGTTCCCTGCTTACAGCATGCATTGGAGTTGCCCAGTTCGGTGCAGGGGTTGAAGCCGCTCGGGCAATTGTTTTCGTCTCGTCTGAGAATGCGGAGGACTTCAAAGGCTCGTTTGTTGGCTGTGGCCTTTTCCGCTGCGGTGAAGGGTGCCGTCTCTGTTGAGTGGACGGTCGAGGTGAGGAATGTGGCGGCAATCCAGATCCACCGGGAAGCCCGCATTCTCGGGGTCTGGGGATGGGGTTGGAATGGTTGGGTTGAAGTAATAGGCTCGAGGTCTCGGTTGGATTGATTGAATTGGGTGTTTTAATGGTTTATTCTCATGCTTCGTTTCGTCGTTGGGAGCGTTATCCGGGGTTGGACTCGGGCGTCAACAAACTACTCAAAGGAGTAAAATTAGCTTTCATCGGTCGCGAGGAGTATAATTGAAGACTCAGTGCTTGAACATGCCTGGATACTTGCAGTCCAAAGGAAAATTTTAGGGATTCTAGAAAAGATCAGAGTTAAAGGAACAAATGATGTAGTTCCTCCGTTCTTAGGTCAGGTCACAAATCTCCACCGGGGATGCCCCAGCAACCGCAGCCCGACCCTCTAGACCCGAAGCCCAAGGGTATATTAATTTTCCTATATTAATTTGTATTAATGGGAGCAATGGTAATATGTATTAAACCGATTTCAATCACTACTAAAAAGTAAAATATAATCCGTGAAACAAAACGTGGGATATAATTTGGCACCCAACTACTGAATACTGCAGCTAAATTGTTGCTTGGGTGCCTCCAAGGTTGATTGGGCATCTAAATATATTTCGATAAACCACTGGATATTACCAGTCAGAAGATTCAAAAGGAATCCATAATCTATTCTCGCACTATCTGTATAGGACTTATCAATTGCTCACCCCCACACCGTCTCTTCAAACCGTCCAAACTCCACTTCCTACTAATTCTCCCTGCCGATCTATCAGTCTCTCCAATCTCTGAGCCCGCCCTTTCACCATCGTATTCGCACCGGCGAACCGACTCTTTGTACAGCTCTGCAAGAATAAAATTATTCGTGCTAAATGGCACCTCATCTCTTGGCCCAAGGAAAAGCCATCGAGACCCCCCACCGCCCAGGACCGACTGTACAGCTGCTGTCTGTAGCTGCAAGGAGTAGGACAGGTGGGATATTCTTGCCGATCCCTCCAGCTCGCGACACACCCTTATAAACCTCTACCGAGACGTGAAAGCCACGGTGTCGTGCGGAACTTCCAAACCAGGCGCGATAGCTTTAAATCGGGGAGACTTCGCTCTCGTTAGTACCGAACGAATACAGCACTCCAGTATAGACTCCGCATCAAGGTCTATATCCGTGAAAAGTAGCGCATCTCTAGGGATAGACAAAATTTCCAGGATATCTAGGTTACTGTCCTCATCTGGAAAAATCTCGTCGACCACCTCCATTGAAATATCATTCACCCAGTAAAAGAAGCCTGGCTCAGGCGAGTATATCGGATCCAGGAAGGAATTCACTGACGGGTGGAGACATTCGCGAAGAGCCTATGTATCTCCATCTGCAAAAACGAAAGGTTGACTAGCTAGCTCTCTTGTTTGTGGCGAGCCATCTATCTATACAGGTAGTTGTGTAGCCTCGCACAGCGTTCGTCATCGAGGAGGCCATTGAGGTACGCGGGGGTTGGCCACCGACACTAGGAATACTCATGGTGAATCGGGACGGTGATGTTTAGAGAGGGCAAACTTGAGATTCAAGTGCGATGCACTACAACAACAGGGAGCTAAACCTAAAAAAAGGAAAACTAATCACAAAAGGAAATTCAAATATGTATATTGTTTTCTCCCGTTGGGGTACCCCAGTATCTGACATGTGAGGGGTGTTAGGTCGGAAACCTGCCCTTTTTCCCTCTCCGATGTTGTCTTATATCTTCTTGTCTAAATTTATTTCCTGACCATTATACCCTTACACTAGACCTCAACTTGTCATGGCTTCCACCAAGCCACCCAACATCCCTGTGGTGGACTTTGCTGGCTGGAACACAGAGTCCAGTCGTCAGCGAATCGCGCAGGAAATTGTCGCTGTCTGCAAAACAGTGGGCTTTGTATACATCATCAACCACTCATTTCCAGAGCCGATGTTAGACGAGGCATTCAACTGGTCGAAGCTATTCTTCGAACTGCCACAGGACGAGAAACTCAAAGCACCACACCCAGAGGGATGGGCGGTTCACAGAGGGTATTCTTGGCCCGGGCTGGAGAAGGTGTCACAGGCGATGAGTACCGGTAATGACCAGGAAAGGGCGGACCAACTGAGAGAGGTTACAGACATCAAAGTGAGAACCCGCTGTGTTTGTTCACGACCTCATACATCCCAGTCGGCACCGACTTGATCTATGTATAATTCTGAGCTTCATTGACTTGCCACAGGAAAGTTATGACATAGGGAGCGACGAGGATACCACCCAGCCTAACCAATGGCTGCCTGAACATAGTCTTCCCGGATTTCGTGACTTCATGCTCCGCTTCTACTGGGAGTGTTTCCGTGTCGGAGGGGAGGTCCTACAAGCTCTTGCTGTTGGTTTGAAGCTAGACGAGAATCATCTGCTTGAGAAGCACTCGGGTCATAATAATCAGCTGCGCCTACTACACTATCCGTCTATCCCGGCAGAAGCAATTGAGACAGAGCGTGCAGCCAGATGCCCCGCACATACCGACTGGAGCTCGATCACCTTGCTGTTTCAAGATGACTGTGGTGGGTTGGAAGTTGAGAGTGTTTCATTACCAGGGACCTTTGTCTCTGCGACGCCGATCAAGAATGCAATTGTGATGAATGTGGGGGATCTTTTGCAGAGGTGGAGTAATGGTTTGTCGCTCGGTATCCTCCTGGTCTGCCCTCAAGCGCTGACTTGTATAGATCTTCTAAGGTCTACCAGCCACCGAGTCACCTTGCCGCCTCTTCCTGATCGGTTTGAAGGAGCCGATCGTATGACCCGTAGACGGTTCTCTATTCCGTATTTCATGGCACCGGATCCTGACTCGGTGATTGAATGTATTCCATGTGTCGGAGAAGGTGCTGCAAAGTATGAGCCGATCACACAGGCTGGATACAATCAAATGAGGGCTTCTATGCAGTACTAATAGTAATATCAATCATTGGGTTAACTTTTTGGATTCAAAAATAATTACATTGGCCACTTTCCCCCGATTCGTCTAGAATTGAAGCCATTGTGCTCCTTCCCGATTTCTTTGCCTTTCCCCTTCCTCTTTGGCTGTCTTTCGTGGCACCTCAACCTTCTACACAACATCCAACGTATTACTGCCACTTCCAATGTACTTCTTATTTATTTCTTTCGGAGATAAAGAGCCTTTGCCCAAGAAGTGACTTCATACTTGACCTTGGCGCCGATCACTCCACCTGACTAAGAGCCAATCTTGGCGCTCGCCGAAATGGATCAAAGTCGCGTCCCTCACCAGGACCCCGACCGCGTGGCCACCATGTACGGCGAACTCGGCAACAAATTGGTACGTGAGCTATAGATTTATCCTGCCCCCGGGCATTGACAATCCCAAACCCAACACCGACCGCCAAATAGAAAAGCAAGAGAAAACGAAACCCGCTGACCAACACCTTACCCGCGATAGGTCCAACATGCCAAACGCACCCAATCCCTCGCCCATCTACCCCCCTACCAAACGGAGATCGTGCGCGCAGTAACCCGCGAAGTCCGCGATCTCGACCGCGATGTCACCCGCCTTCTAGAGCCCTTCGAGGGCGCATTCAACCCCTCGGCCGACCCAGCCATCGCCTGCGCGCTACTCGTCGACCACCTGTGCATGCGCCGGAACAAGCGCTGTTTACTCGCGTACCACCGCGTGCGCACAGAGAAGCTCGAGGAGCTTTGCTGGACGGGAGTGGATATCCTCGAGCAGCAGCAGCCGTCCGAAGACGGTGGGGCAGCTCAGCACACGGCTCTCGGGACTAGCGGGCATAGCTCGCTGAGTCCTGAGGAGGAGGAGTATTTTCGCCAGTATGGGGATATGCTTGCTGCGTATAAAGGCCAGTGGACGGATGTTGATTTGACGGGGACGTTGGAGCCACCGAAGGATTTGTTTATTGATGTACGGGTCTTGAAGGATGCTGGTGAGATTCAGACTGAATATGGGTATGTTTTTTCTTTCTCTCTTTCTTTCTGGTATTGTTTGGGCATCTGGTGGCTAATTCGGATTCAGTGTGATCAACTTGACCAAGAATAGTCAACTCTATGTTCGTCAGGGTGATGTGGAACGGCTGATTGCTCAGGGTTTCCTGGAGCGGTTGACTTGAATGTGAGTTGGGACTACCTGGCTGCTTCGGATTCTATACGAGTACAAGAAACATGAATTGGCGTTGGCTATCTACAGTGGTTTTATGAAGGGACCATGTACTTTGAGATACCCCCGCCGTTAGCGTGTCTAGACCTAACGGCCAATATGATGATTTTCTGCATTGCAATAGTGTGACACCAGTCTGATTAAGTATGACTGCTGGTTTGCTGGTTATTTTTTCTCCAATTTATTCTCTAGGCTTACCTGGGCTAGATTGGCCTACGGTAAAAGACCAATCGAGGTGGAGCCTACCAAGGTAGATCCAGTCTAGACAAACCACCTCGGAAAGGCGAGAAAGAATTAAGCTATCGAGGTAATATGCCCGAAGCTAAGCAGGCTTTTTTTAGGTAACTTTGAACTATCGACCAATAACCATACACCTCATTGGCTCATGCCCGTATGCAAGCAAATAACAAGGCTGAGGCTACTGCATGGTGCCAATGTCGATCATGTAATGTATAGCACTGCGTCCGACTACGGAGATGTAGCTTGGTGCATACTATTTTAATTACGTATGTAGTTTCAAAAGTCGAGTTAGTCTATAGTTAGTGCAGTAGTGCATTTGAAGACATAGCCCTGGAGGGGAGATGAAATGGCCTGAAATGCCCTCCAGGGCTAGTCTCTCTCCGCACAGACCACCTCCCACTTATCCTCATCTGTACCAGTCCGGATGTGGTTTAGCTCGACTGTTAGGGAAGATAAGAGCCGTTTAGTCAAAAACTCCGGTACCTCGGGGCTTTCTTTTTCTATCTGGTCCGTTGCTAATTCATATTTGTGTTGATAACTATACTTTCCTCTGCTATACATATAATCCACTGAGTCCCCCATTCTGTGCAATGCTCGTCTCGGTTGCGTCATTTGTTTATCCAAACGGCTGCCCCATGCGCTAGTGGCCCCGTTTATCTTCCGGATTTCCCAACTTTTTCGACTTCATCACTTGGTTGGACATCAATTGCGCAAGAAACCATGGGGGTTTTGCAACCTCGTGGCCGTCGCGACTCCCGCGCATCAGCTCTGTCACGCAATCTGATGTTTGACCGCGACATCCATGGTAATGCCCCGTCAGAATCGCTGGTGGAACAGGCAAACCTAGGCAGCCCGCCCGGTCCAATGGGAGCGGAATCATCCAGTTACAATGGATCGACAACGAGAACGCCAAATCGTTCATTTTACCACCGGTCCTTCAACAGCAATATGGGTGGGTCATTGTGCATATTGTAAGGTTAGAGACATCGCGCGATTTTTTACTGACCATTTGACCTATCGCAGATCCAGCTCATTATGCTTCGGACGGTCTCCGTGACCAAACCGCGGAGCTCGCTACCTATGGCCTATCGCTGAATAAAAAATCCCTCTTGAAGGACGGTCCCGGCTTACCCCCCAACCTTGATATATTCCACAGCAGCCAGAATTCTGCAAGTTACTCCCAGGATGAAGCTACAAGCTCTCATACTACCGCGGGGGAGGGGTTGTTGGAGCCAGGATATGCCTCCGTCGATCCTGCTTCGGCTTCAGGCTCTTCGGCTTTGACAGAGATGATTCGCCGCCCATTGACGGATACGGAGGAGGACCAGGTCACGCAACCCGGGACCGATGATATCTCCTTCCCTCCATCGTCGACGATCTATGACGAACCCGAACGAGACAATGAGAACACCTCGTTATTATCCAAGTCACGATCCAAATCTACACAAAATTATGGAAGTGCAGGCGATGCCGAGAACCAAGGGCCGCCTGTCCAACGGTCTCCAAACTTAATAAAGAAAGGAGTTTCATCTGTCGCTCACTATAGTCGGACCATATCGAATCCAAAGTCATGGGATAAGCGAGTCATATGGAAAGAGGCTGTGGTATACCCCGTCAGTTTGGTTCCTGCCGTATTGCTGGGACTACTGCTCAACATTCTTGATGCCTTATCCTATGGAATGATCTTGTTCCCTCTGGGAGAACCCCTGTTCGCTCACCTGGGAACTGACGGTATCTCGATGTTCTATGTCAGTACTATTATTTCCCAGGTGGTATTCTCCTGTGGAGGCTCGATCTTCAAAGGAGGAATAGGAAGTGAAATGATTGAAGTAGTACCATTCTTCCACCAGATGGCTTTCACTATCATGAATTCAATCGGCAAGGACAACCCGAAATCAGTGATTGCAACGACCATCCTAGCCTTCTCGGTGAGTTCAATTCTCACCGGCTTGGTGTTCTTCTTAATGGGTGTCTGCGGGCTGGGCTCGCTCATTGGCTTCTTTCCCCGCCATATTCTCATCGGGTGTATCGGTGGCGTGGGCTACTTTCTTCTACAAACTGGAGTGGAGGTTTCAGCCCGGCTTCCTGGGTCCTTTGAGTACAACCTTCCCACGATCCAGAAACTTTTCCATCTCGATACTTTCCCTCTTTGGATGATACCCCTGTTCCTTGCGATTGGCCTTCTAGTTCTCAAGCGATTTGTTCGCTCAAACTTCCTTGTTGGTGGGTACTTCATTGCCGTCGCTGCAGTGTTCTACATTGTTATTTTAAGCGCTAGGATCTCTATGGGTGCTCTGCGCCACAATGGATGGGTTTTTGCTGCTCCATCTTCCAACAACCCGTGGTATCATTTCTATTCTCTTTATGGTGAGTCAATCGGCTGCAATACTTTGGGAGTTGCCATGCTGATTCGTTACAGATCTCTCGGAGGTCAATTGGACTGCCTTTGGTGAAACAATCCCGGCCATGTTTGCCTTGACCTTCTTTGGTGTACTTCATGTACCCATCAACGTGCCCGCTCTCGGCATTTCCACCGGTGAAGACAATCTAAATGTGGACAGAGAGCTCATGGCACATGGCGTGACAAATGCACTTTCAGGATTCGTAGGAAGCATTCAGGTATGTGACCGCCAGTGATAGAGATGTGGACAATGAGCTAACGAAAGCAGAACTATCTTGTCTATACCAATAGTCTTCTCTTCATTGCAAGTGGTGGATCATCTCGGTTGGCCGGTCTGATGTTGGCCGCAGCCACTGCAGGTATTATGGTCATTGGCCCAGTCATAATCGGCTATATTCCCGTTATGGTTGTTGGTGCCTTAATTTTCTTGCTGGGGATTGAGCTTTTGCAGGAGGCATTGGTGGACACATGGGGAAAACTCACCCGGCTTGAATATTTAACCGTTGTCATCATTGTCGTTACGATGGGTGCTTGGGACTTCGTGGTTGGAATCTTCATTGGAATCCTTTTGGCTTGCGTGAACTTTGTCGTCCAAACATCGCGCAAATCCGCCATTCGAGCAACGTTCTCGGGCGAAATTTCCGGATCGACGGTCCGACGTCCTCCTATCCAACAACAATTCCTGCGCGAGGCTGGACAGCAGACCCTGATGATCAAACTTGGTGGATATCTCTTCTTTGGAACCATCGTGAATGTCGAGAACACCATGCGTGGCTTGATCGAGGAGGAAGCCTTCGACCGGCGTCCCATTCGATTCGTCATTCTGGACTTTTCTCGAGTCTACGGACTCGACTTCTCAGCAGCAGAAGCATTCACCCGCATCAACCGCGTTCTTCGAAAGCGCAACGTACAGATAGCCATCTCCGGCTTGAATGTCGAGGGTGATGTAGGCAAGTCCCTACAAAACGTAGGACTTTTCGAGCCAGAATCCGGCGTCCCCATCTTCGAAGACCTTAACTCAGCCCTTGAGTTCTGCGAGAACAACTACCTGAAAGTCTTCTACAACCGCCAGGAAGCACTCGCCACACCCACCGACCCAACCGCAAACTCCGAGCTCCTCCAAGTCCCCGTCTCAGTCCCTGTGCCCTCCGGACCCAAACCCCCCACCCTAGCCGACAACATCGTCAGCTCACCCCGCCGCCAGCACCTGCAACGCGTAGCAACCTCAACTATCCAAGCCCATGAAACAACAATGATGGCCTCCCCCGCCTGGTCCGCCATGCGCCAACCACTCCCCCTCCTCCTCCAAACCTTCCAAGGCCTCTCAACCGAAAACGAAGACTTTTGGTTCCCCGCCTGTGCCTACTTCTCCCGCGAATCCTACCCCGCCGGCACAGTCCTGTACCATGAAGGCGACGCCCCGCGCGCCTTCTACCTCCTCGAGTCTGGCATGTTGCGTGCTGGCTACGATCTTCCGCAAGGCCGCTACTTCGAGCTCATTGTCGCTGGTCGACCGTGCGGCGAGTTGCCTTTCTTCAGTGATACGCGCCGCACGGCGACGGTCAAGGCTGAGCGTGATTGTGTGGCTTGGTGTTTGACGGGAGTGCAGTGGAAAGTGCTGCAGGAGAAGGAGCCGCGCATTGCTCGTGAGCTGTTGACTGTTAGCTTGAAGTTGACGACTGAGCGCATGGATAGTATTACCTCGTATGTTTTGACGATGGCGGCTTGATTTTTTCTTTCTTGTTGGCTTGTTCGCTGTTTGCATCTAGCTTGGTGGTTATCTGAGCGAGTTGTTGGACCTCGTTTTTTAATGTTGATATTCCCGGGCTTTTTGGTTTACATATTCATTAGTACATAGCAGCTGAAGCATGCATGCATATCGATATTTTTGTAACACAAAACTTCGCATTTAGCGTCTGTTGGGTAACTGATCTCATTATATGCTCGAAGGTGTCTACATAGGTAACTAAGAGAGATATAGAGAGAGCAAGGTCCTATACTCCTGAAGTAGAAACACTGTCTTAACCTAATATGTCATTTCATAATCCAAAAAGTCCGAAATTCGTTCAAATTCCAAAGCAAATCCCATGTAGTTTCCAATACCCAGGTATCATTCGGCCCAAAAAGCCCGTGAGGAGATTTTTTGGCCCTTGCAATGCAGCCGATGCCATCTCTCCTGACGGGTCACTGGTGACTCCCACACAGGTCGGCCCATCTGCTTCTGGTGCAATACACAACTCTGCCATAGCAGCTCCAAGATCCCCATAAGAAACAGCCGGGCCCACATAGGTCTCGGAAATTGTGAAGTCTGACCTTTTCCCTTCTAGTAGTAAGGGAGGTTGGACCAGCGTCAATGTAAAAAGCGATTTATTCGACAAAAGGATATCCTCCGCAACTGCCAAGTCTGTATAGATATGATTGTATGCATTCATGACCGCCCAATGCAGCACCCAAGGACGTAATGATACGAACTGATCATTCAGCGAAGCCGAGGAAAGAAGCGTGAGACGTGGACGTTTCCATGTGTTTCCTCCCTCTTTCTTCAGCTCATTCAAGGCTGCGACAATCGTCGATGCGGTATCCTGAATCATTGAGATTCCAGGCTCATTGTTGTTGGTTCCAATGGTGCACACGATAAATGATGCTTCGGAAAGGCAGCTTTTGACTGCTGCAATGTCGTTGGGAAGTCCTTCCTCTATCGTTACCCGTGGATGGAATTGAATGTCAGGTATCAGGCCTTCGAGCCTTTCTTTGGAACGCACGAGAAGGTGGAGATGGTAAGACTGGGGTTCGTTTTCTAGCAGGCTTTTCACGACGAGACGGCCTGTTCGACCTGTAGAGCCAAGGATGGCGATTTTCTGGGGCATCATAGCTAGTGGGAGGAGTTGAGGCTTTAAAGATGGCGAGATAATTCTACATCTTCGGATGGCTCTCTCTACGTATTTATACCGGTCCATCCCGGGAAGCATACATACTTTTCTTTGCCCATCAAAGTGCCGGGGCCGAGACCGAAATGCGCAATTATAGACATGAAGGTTGTGAATCCTTCCCGATTTGGCCGCATGTCCGACCACAACGGGAAAGGTGCATTTAGCCTCGGAAGCATTGGGACCCCGAGCCCATTCCAAGTTATTAATGTCACGTCACCAGTTAACACTGCATAGCCTGTATCAATATAGCTAAAAGCAAAGTCGATATGGCATTGAAGACGATGAACCCCCCCAAGTTATACTTTCACAAAGCGTTGACAAAAGTCTGAGATATGCAGGTTGAGTCTGTATAGTATGAGAAGGAGGGAGATGGACTTTGATATTCGTTTGGGGGAGTTCGTAGATGGTGTTGGAATACAATAGAGGGACTGTATGTAGAAACAAATAGCTACAATTCGAGATTCATCTGCCATGAAACGCTTCCTATAAAGCCATGGTACACAAATTTTACTTTACGGTAAGTGATGACAAGCAAGTTCTGTAGGAACATAGATGTTGGCCACACTCATTCCCCATCGAACAACAGAGAACTTGCCTGAACAAGACCTCTACCAGACAATGGCAGGCATTCTACTCCTTGTTTGTCACCGCCATAGGCTTGAAGTCTATAAAAACCCCTCACGATGGCCAATACTTTCTCATTCCTTGCCATCACTTCACCCTGGACATCTTTCTCCTTTCACATTTTCGCTGCAACCTCGTCCATCTACCAGACATCTGGACAGGATGACCACAGCTTGGCTACTGCTATCTAAAAGCGACTTTGTCAATCCGGATGTATTGAATGCGGTGAACCCGCATCCACGCTGGGGCTATGTACACGGTGAGTACAGAATAGAAGCAATTTGGTCTGGAATAGCAATATATTGAACCTTCATAGGACCTATTCCAGATAATAATCCCGATTGGAAATGCGAAAGGTCCCATGGAATTGTAACGAAGCGTGAACAGGCGCGTACTCTTACTATTCGTAGGCCACAAGCCCCCATGGTCACGCTGAATCGTTATAACACCTTTATGTATTATATGAGTTCCCCTGATTTTCTATCAGATCTAGGCTGATGAAAATAGTTGTGATATCTCGGTTCATGACGCTCGAATGTGCGGGATCAATTTCAATGACAATAAAAGTCTCACCCGTCACATTCGTACCGTCCATCCCGGTGCCGGTGCGTACATACATATTGCGTTGTTTGAACTCTGTCCATTCCGAGTTTATACTGATAATATATAGCCAAGCTGCCACTTAGCTACCAAGTGACCACCGAGGAAAAGATTTCTGGAAATAACGCGATGAAACGCTGGGTGTTGATGGGAGGCTGGCGTGATGCCCTTTATTTGAACGAACCTAGCCGGAAGAACGTTTCTGTCTCTCTCCTTGGCTATTATTGTGATGTGTTGGAGGGAATTGCGTGGGTCTCTTCTGCTACTCTCTGGGGTAACAAATTATTATGCATATATACTGATGACATATTCGACTAGGCGCACCGATGCCCAGTTTGCTGCAGAGTACGGAACCAAATTTCACCGACCCGGACATCGAGAGTGGCTTGAATCTGGAGTCGTAGGTATGCTCCGAAGAACCCAAGAGAAAGTATGTTAACAATATTAAGCCCGGAATCTACCTTCCTCCCGATAAACCGATGCCTTTGACTCCGCCATCAATAGCCCCTGGCGACGAGTCTGGAAAGCCCTCTAGATGTGAACGATCTACTCGAACCGAACCCGTATCAGACAATGATGCCGATGCTAACCCTGATTTTACATCTGGATCTGCGTCTGCACCTGATTGCGAGATTGTGTCCAAGTCTGCATCCGAGGTTGACTCTGAGCCTGAGGACCAAGAGGAGTGGCCGGTTGACGCTGTCACTGATATCTTTGCTGGGATGTATCTACCGTCAAGCAAATTGGACGCGGCATATGGCCCTATTTCCGAAGAAATGGATTGAGTATGGACATGGAAGGAAAATTGCAACCAATCAGACTATGGGTGTTTTGAACCTGGTTAATCGCTGTGGCAAGCAGTTTCTGAGCGAGTTAGTTGAAATGTGTCTGAGACGCCTCTGGTCTGTCTGATTGAGAGCATCAATGAATTTCAATTTTAGTGGCAAGCGTTCATCAATACTAGCATTATTAAATGTAATTATAATCATACCTAGTCATGATAATACCCTGAAGGGCGAAAGGTTTGTTCCTGGAGCTCGATATAACTATGTTGTAACCGGCGGTGAGTCGAACGGCGACGGCACGTGACTACAACGCGGCGTAATAATATGGTTGTTGTTACTCCACCACCTTGATCGAGCTCGCGTGGATAAAAACAAATAGGTAGCTTCTCTTTGATTGAGCGTGTCATCCTTAGTGCAGGGGCCATGCTAATCTTCTCTGTATATTTTCATTTGACCATATGCCCCGAAGGGCAACAGATCTATGGTTCAGTTCAATATAACCTCACTTTTCGGCAGAATTACACCGCTTAGTATATACAAACGAAACCCCATGAGAGGAAACATAGTTGTACAGACCCCAGTTTTTTCTATTTTTTATCTTCTATATGAAGAGAGTGATCATCTATCAGAGGTTACAATGAATTATAGATCAAATGTCGTGACTGAAATTGCTATCTGACAGATATAAGCATACCAATACCGAATATGGCCTTGGAAGTTCTTTAGTTGACCACAATCTGGGGCCGATGTTAGATAGTTAACTAGTTAACTATACCAAATTTAGTATTATATAATAATACTACATGTGTCATAACTTGAAAAAAAGAGCAAACCTGAGTTTCCAAATTAGATAGATCGGAAGATCTATCTAAATTCCAATCCCCACACGCTGTAGTGCACGTGATCCGGCGTTCCTGACACGCGTGGGCGCGTCCCTGATTGCCTCATTTCGATTCTACACTTGGATGTCACTCTCTTGGAGATATTCCAATCAACGCCCCAGTCTTCAATCGCATAATTTATCTACAAATTTGGCCATGGCAACTGAAAACGGAGAGTCCAAGCTCTTCGAGCAGTGTTGCCTCTGTATTGTATGCTCCAAAGATCTCTCGAGTGACTCCGCGGAGCAGGTACGTGTTTTCTCGCCATGAGTACAGTTTGAACTAGACTGACAAAATAAAATTACCTAGCTGGCAACTATCCTCGAGGAAAACGGCGGCGAGCCTCTGATCGTCCAACCTGGTACCGAGGTCCCCGATGTGGCCAAGTTCAGCCATTTGATTTCTACCACAATTGACTTTGAAGCCTACGATACTACCTGCGATGCGCTGATCCCTGTGGTCAAACCACAATGGGTGAATAACTCATTGACGAAGCGAAAATTGGCCAACCCCCGCCAATACAGCCCAGACCCGCGTCTGTTCATGAACGATGTGGTGGTTACCTGCGGCGATATCCCCGAGGGAGACAAGGATGCCATAATAGGTGGTGTGGTCGCGAAAGGTGGATTGTACGCACCAAGAGTTTCTCAGATGGTTACACACTTGGTGGACCTCACAGCCGATTCCGACAAGGCGCGCATTGTCCAAGCGAAGAAATTGAACGTGAAGATTGTACTACCGCATTGGTGAGTTTCATGGCACAGCAGTTAGAGACCCTCGCTGACTGAGAACAGGTTTGACGACTGCCTTAAACTTGGTCGACGAATCGATGAACGTCCATATACACTTCCAGACCCAGAGATCTTGCGCGTGGGCCCTGATACTCCAATCCGATGGCAAGAGAATAAGGATTTGGTTGGTGCGTCGACAACAGACCCGTCTAAGCTACCCGAGCCATCCAGTTCGGCACATAAATCAGGCCAGCGGAGTGTCTTCGAAGGGAAGTCTATTATGCTATCTCTGGATCTTGGAATCGGCTCGCACTTGCAGGAATCAATCAAAACTGTCCTCGAACAAGGCGGTGCCACAATGACATCAAATATTGATGGAGCAGATATGTTAATTTGTCGCTACCGAGAAGGGTTTGCGTACCGCACGGCATCGCGACTAAACATAGACGTTGGAAACCTCGCATGGCTCTACCGCCTCATGACATTCAACACATATACTTCACCCCTCAGACGACTACTGCATTACCCGATTTCTCGCACTGGTATTCCCGGGTTTGAAGGCTTGAAGATCAGTTTGTCCAATTATGTTGGCGAAGCAAGAATCTATTTGGAGAACTTGATCGCAGCAGCAGGTGCAGAATGTACCAAAACCTTGAAGCAAGAAAATACTCATCTGATTACGGCACATGGAACAAGTGAGAAATGCAATGCGGCGAAGGAATGGGGCCTCGAAGTTGTCAACCACTTGTGGCTGGAGGACAGTTATGCAAAATGGAAGCTACAGCCGGCCTCAAATCCGCGCTATAGCCACTTCCCTCTGCGAACTAATCTTGGAGAAGTTGCAGGCCAGACCCAGCTCGACCGCAATGTTTTGGAACAGGTCTTTTTCTCGTCCGGGGAGACTCTTGCTCATAGCCCACGGCGCGCAATGCAGAGCAAGAACCAAAATATGGTTTCAGTGCAGCCTCCCGCCGAGAAGAAACGGAAGATTGATGAGGATGCCCCGGAGACTTCGCTCGGTACTCCACAGGGCAATGGCAAGTCACGCCGACCCATCCAAACACCCGCACGAACTCGAATCATGTCCGAGGGCAAAGAGAATGAGACTCCGTCGTCGACCAGTAGCCGTAAGTCAAAAGAGGCGGCAACTGCCCGACTCCATGAGTATGCCCCGGATCTTGCCTTGTACGAAAAGGAAAGGAAACGTGTGGGCGGCGTTATCTACGGTGGTAGGCGCAAGTCAGACGAGGGTCGGGTTCAGGAGAATAAGAAGCGTGCCTCGCTTGAAGCCGAGGATGAGAGCGATGGCGAGCAAGCAGTGGAGACTAAACGACAGAAAAAGTCTCGGCCCCCAATTGCTATGCACCTTTTGATTACTGGCTATCAGAGATGGGTAGGGAAGGGCAACGAGAAGAAAGAGGATGCAGATAAGGTTTGTTTGGCTGCTGCAGTTATAAACATGATGGACTCAAGATCTATGTACTAATACTTTCACAGCGAGGCCTTCGAGATCTCGGTATTATGGTGGTCCAAGATGCCCGACGATGCACTCACTTGGCCGCACCCTCGATCTTGCGAACTACTAAATTTGTCAATGCACTCGCGTATGCGCCGATGATCGTGAGCACAGACTTCATCACCAGTTGCCTAAAGAAGGAGGAATTGCTTGACCCCTCCGATTTCCCTCTGGAGGATAAGGAAGCCGAGAAGAAGTACAATTTTGACCTGTCTTCTGTCACAACAAACGCAAAGAAGAACAAGAATAAAATGCTGCAAGGCTATCGCATCTATTGCGTCGAGGATATTCGAGGAGGATTTGATGCATTCAAATCTATCGTTGAAACAAACGGAGGAGAGTGCATGCTGTTCCGTGGACGTCTTGCCATAGCGAACCATTCTCGATGTGAGGAGAGCGACGAGGAAAGCGAAGCGGAAGACGACAACCCTGCCAGCAAGGATGTTTTTCTTCTTAGCAGCGCCGGAGCTAATCATGGCCGAGTCTGGCCTCGATTCCGCCAAGTGGCGCTCGATATCAAGAAAACTCCACGGATTGTCCGAGTTGACTGGCTTCTGGACATGGCCATGTCGCAGGAGACACGTGCCCCCGACGAATACGAACTGACCGAGGAGATGATCGAGAACGCAGACCAGTAGACTGATACCAAGGTATCGAGTCCACATCCCTCATCAACCTTGGGCCTCCAGCCCAAGAACATGAATTCTGTGTATAAGTTTGGAGTATCGGCGACGTGATTTAACATGTCTTTTGACCTGCACATGAGAAGCGCTTTATTTTTGTCACGAATAGCCACGATTTATCTCAGAGAAATTCCAGCATTTCATCTTGAGCTCTTCAAAAGAACTTAACACCCTCCTGGCCCTCACCACCAAAAATCTGCGCCCTGCCCCTCTTAACTAAGACATTCAGCGAGCGCAGCATGACATCAGTATCCATGCCATGGAACTCTGTAGACGGGAATCAGTATAATCTGTAGACACTATCACCCACAACCAAAGATACAATCTCACCTTGCGACATAGCCCCCTCCCCATGGATCAGCTCATAGACCGTCAGAACCGATCCCCTCTGCCCAGTGCTTTCAACCCACTCAACCAATACATCCGCCCACTCCTCAGGCCTCCTCCACCAAATCCACGCAACAGTCTTCGGCCCCTGCCCAGCACCATTCAAGCTGACCGAAGACGACGCACCGCCAGAATCAGAGATCCACTCCGCTCGCCGCCCACCGCCGCCTTCCTCTTCGCTCTTGGTCATCCAGTCGATGACCTCGCGGGCGTCGCGCAGATCGAGGCGCTTGCGCAGGGCTGTGTTGTGGAAGAGCGGGGTTTCAACGGCTTCTATTAGGGGAAGACGGTATTGGTGGTGATACCGGCACCAGGACTGAATTAGAGAAGACCATTTCTCGAGCTGCGACTGGCGGGTTGTTGTGTTTGGTTGCGGGGTGAAGAAGGGGGGGAAGTTGTAGGTTGGTGGGAAGGGGAAGGGGGGTATTGTTGTCATGTTGGAGGGGATTAATTAGTGAAGAATGAAGATCTAATAGTCAAATAGCTCAAATAAAAGCAAAAAGAGTAGACAAGTAGAATGTCGAGACAAGAAGACACAAGAAAGTCGAGAGACTCGAAGCTGTGGAGTAAAAGGTGGGGCCGGGATTTTCAAACTCGTCGACTTCGGTCTTTTTCGATTTCTCGACTTTCCCTGCTTCCCCCAGGTTGTCAGATCTTCACAATGGCCACTCAAAACCCACCTGCAAAGCGCGTCAAGCGTGAAGAGTACCGTCGCAAAGTACAGGCTCAACAGGAATCCACCGATGGCTCCGTCATCAAGATGCCGCAGAAGAAATTCTTCCGCCAGCGCGCGCATGCGAATCCCTTCTCTGATCACCGGCTAGAGTAGTACGTATCCTCCTCTTTTGCTCATTGCACGCCGAACGATTTCTATCGGAATATCCATTGGGTTGTCGAGCTTCACTGGCGACAATTCCTACGCATCCGATCGCGAACTGATAGCTAACTGATACTCTAATAGCCCTATCAGCCCCGCGCATATGGACTGGTCATCTCATTACCCTGCATTCGTGGATCCTGATACAACCAAAACGAACCTCAGCGGAGGGCGCAAGCTGACCAAGGAGGTCGAAGTCGTGGATATCGGATGTGGATTCGGCGGACTGATGGTTGGCCTGGCGCCATTGTTGCCAGACACTCTGATGGTCGGTAAGTACAGCGCATCGATATTCAAAAATAAATATTCGCACTCGCCCGAATTGAGCAATGAGAACCACCAACTAACAATAAAACCATAGGCATGGAAATCCGCACCTCAGTGCTGGAATACCTCAGCTCTCGCATCCACGCCCTGCGCAGCCAACAACAACGCCTCAAGAACAAAGCCGCAAACCCATCATCAACCGAAGCCCAAGATGCCTCGACGCAACCCGAAAACACCGAATCAACTCCGGCCCCAGCGCCAGCTAACGACGACGAAATCGGAACAGAGAAACTCTTCCCAGGAAACTTCGAAAATATCACCGCAATCCGCAGCAACACAATGAAGTTCCTCCCCAACTTCTTCGGCCACCACCAACTCTCTAAGATCTTCATCTGCTTCCCGGATCCGCACTTCAAGGCTCGTAAGCACAAGGCCCGTATTATCTCCGAGTCCCTGAACTCCGAGTATGCGTTCGTCCTGCGGCCCGGTGGTTTGCTGTACACTATTACTGATGTCGAGGAGTATCACCACTGGGTTCTGCGGCATTTCTTGCATGGCGAGCAGCCGGAGGGTGGGCCTGCTCCTGCTCCGAGCAGTAAGGATCTGTTTGAGCGGGTTTCGGAGGAGGAGCTTGCTCTTGATCCTTGCGTGCGGGTTATGAAGTTTGAGACGGAGGAGTCGAAGAAGGTCACAAGAAATAAGGGAAACAAGTATGTTGCTGTTTTCAGGCGCAAGGCTGATCCTGAATGGCCTGCTTGAAAAGAAGGAGGATTAGAGACCTAATTAGAGAGGTGAATATGGGACCTCTGGAAGTTATTGGAATCATTCATCTAAATGATACGATAAAAGAGAGGTGTTTTGAGGCGTTTTTTCTTCTTCTCCCATTCTAAATGCATTGCCAATATCATGCTCATCGCTAACAATCTTCGCTGGCTAACAAAAAAAAAAAAAAAAACACAACACAAAAACGAACAAACTCCCGAAATGAACCCCAAGAAAAGGGTTGTAGAACACATGCAGACAAATCAAGAATCAACTGATGCAACAATCAAACACCGACATCATGCGTGAGTCTATCATAAAAGCAGTAATCTCGTTAAAAACATTGTGGTCGTAACCCCTCAAGTAGATGGCGCAAAATTCTAGCACATTCCAGGCGCCTTAAGACGGATACCTTCACATCTCTCACAGATAGCCAATTGGACCGGACCACCGATGATGCGGCCCTTGGCTGTTCGCTTGGGCTCGCCTTCACGAACGAAGAACCGGCCCTCCGGACCAAAACCATCGCCGCACTCGTGACAATTGAAGCAGTGCTCGTGCCACTGGCCGCCAATTGCGCTGATGACAACCTCGTCCATGACATGCTGCTTGCAGCCCAGACAACGTGGTGCGGTACGGCGCGAGTGGCAGTGGAGACACCATGCGAAGCCATCTTTCTCGACGAAGGGAGTTTGGGAATCGAAAGGCTATATGAAGAGAAATTGTCAGTTGTCTTGCGTGCAGAATCACTAGGAAGGGAATTCAAACATACATCACCGCACTCTGCGCAGAAGAAGTGGCCGACATGCCATTCGGCACCGCATGCCACGACCACTTCTCCTTCGATAGGGGTCTTGCAGCTCTTGCAACGGGGGCTGAACATCTCGTGGAAATCCAGGTGGCAGTAGAACCGTGGCACACGGGCCTCCAGGTCATGAGCCTCGGTTGTTGCTAGTCTCTCGTCTCTGCTGGACTCCGGTTCTTGGTAGAAAGCCACGCATTCGAGAGCTGTGTGACAGTGGAAACAGGTAAAGCACTCTGGGTGGAATCGACATCCGCCAGCCGTCACAATTTTTCCGGAAATGGAAAGAGTACATAGCTCACAGCTTGCAGTTGGAACACCAGATCGTGTATAGGGCGAGTACCAACGGCTCTGCGAATCAGATCCCTGCTGTTTCGGGAAGGCCTGTTTAGTTGGGCTGTTTCTCGTCGGCTGGGGCACCGGTCTGGTCGGTTGCTTGGAAGGAGCCTCTATCTCGGAGATGGTGGGCACTTTGATGTCCGGGACGTTGATCACGGGGATTGGAGGTGGCTCGGAGACTTCAATTGTGGGGGCTGAGACCTCAATGGTAGGTGCTGCCACTTCAATTACGGGTAGGGTTGGACGATCAGGCTTCGGCTGATCAGCTGGTTTCCATGTTTGGTCAAAGCTCACAATTGGGCGTCCAACTCGATCGCTGACGGCTGAAGGCATTGGCAGCTTTTCACTGCGGTCTCCTCGTCTTTTGCTGGTAGCTGCGCGGATATCATCGCTGCGTCTCTCTCTTCCATCCTGGGTGGGGACAGGTTCATCCTTTTGTTCGGGGGGAGGAGTCGGAGTAGCCCGCTCGTTTCTAGTGTAACCGGCGTTGTTCGACTGGGTTGGGGGAGGAGTACCGCTTTCGTTTCGAGTGTAGCCGGCGTTACGCGACTGGGTAGGAGGGTTCTTGTGAATTTCAAACCGGGAGATTTTATCCATCACAGGGCTGCTGTGGGCTCTATTCTGTAGCCAAGGTAGCGGCCTAGGAACACGTCCCAGAGCGTTGCGCGGTTTGTTCTTCAAAGCTGACGAGTCAGACTTGGAGAAGTCTGGCTTTGCTTCGTGTTCCTTTTGAGGGTCAATGGGCTCTTCGTAAATTTGGTCGTTAGGGTTCCTGAAAATCCCTTTAGATGAATCACTGCTGACGGTCCGTGGCTTGGGGGCAACAGGCGGCTCGGGTTCCTCGTCAGGTAGTTTAAAGTTGACTTTGAGATTCTTCTTCGATGGTCCAGCCAGAGATGATCGTTTCCGAATCGACTCAGGGCTAGAGTTACCATCAGAGGAGACACTTGAGCCTGTTGACTGGCTGAATCTATTGGTCGAGGGATTAGATCCTCGCGAATCATTTCGGACAGGGCTTTGGTTGCCTCTGTTGGCATCGGGGTTTTGGTATGGCGCATAAGGGTTTTTGAAAGCTTGACCAGGGTTCTGGTGCATCCAAACTAGCTCTGTGGCCTCGTTCTGGGCTGCTTGGTGAAGATCGACATCGTCCTGGACATCCATTTTCTGCAAGGCATCTCGTAGCGACCGTGCCTCTTCCTTTTCATGTCGTCGTTGACCATTTTCACGATAGGATAGAGTTGGAGACGCCGGGATAGGAATGGTACGTGCATGGATTTGCGCTGGAAACACGTTCTTTCGGATTGAGTGCGTACGTGGCTCCTGAGCTAAAGGGCGACCCATTGCACCGCCGCCAGGCACATGGGAATTCGTCCGATGATGGGACATTGCACTGCCTGATCGTCGGTGATCTTTAATTTCGTCTTCGACTGGAGCGTGCATGGAGAATGCCGAGGATGCCCTTGGCGGAAGGCTATCAGGTATATCGCTTGTTGATGCGGCTGCTCTACCTGGGTATGGACGAGATCCTGTCGGGCGGGCAGGACGATTGGCCCGCAAGTCCTTCAAGTACGTTGCTGTTGACTCATATCAGCTCCGAGTCGGTCAACACCAAAGAATCACTTACAAACTTGATCATTGGACATGAAGGATGGACCAGGAGGTGACACCTTCCTCTGGCCAGTGGTATGTTTATGCATCATGAGATTGCAAGGATCAAGGATGTGAGGAGATATACGGATAAGTACAGGAAAGAGGGACCAAGATGAACTAAGATGAGAAGAGTCTAGTTGCGATCTACACTTGACGGTCTGAGCTGGCTAGCGTCATTGGGCTGGTCCCCCCTCCCAAACAAACCCCTAGGGTCCGTCGCGAGGCAACGGATGACTCATCATATATCTTTATCTGTCTATCGATAAGGGTTTGATGATAAATTAACCCTATGACAAGCCCTATATTGGACAACGTAGGTGCATATTCAAAGTATACATACTTGACAGAGAATCAGCCCTATGGAGACATGTCTCTCTATTTAAGCCAAGACAATCCATTCTTCAAACCTTGGGAATGACTCAAAATCCCCCACATCTGCCCAACTGAGACTTGACTGGACTCTCTCCGCATCGGCTTCTCGGCACAAGAATACCCCCACAGCCAAGTAGCGCTGATACCTCGACTGAGAACTGCACAGTTACGCAGATAGCTGTATATCAGCTTCTTTGATTGGTCAAATATCGCCGAATAGAAATAATAAACCACAAGATCCTGGCCATCTTTCCTCTATACGAACAATGTTCCTTCCATGGTTGGATTCGGCATTCAGTCCGATAGTCCGATTAGTCCGATGACCCCAATTATTACCAATTGATAATCTGATCGAAATCTAGTCCCTTTTTTTGTTAGCGTGATAACTTAAGTCTCTTGCTTCTTTTCACTACAAAGTACATACCTCCATGTCGTGATGAAAACGGCAACCGGTTTCGGTCTTATAAGGAGCTCATAAAATTAACAACAAGCTGGGCTTGTATCTGAGCTACCATGGCAGATAATGTGCCAATTGATATCATCCGTTCCCACCAAGACGATATAGACCGAGAGAGCGCAAAACAGGAACAGAAGTTGCATCCAGAGTCGGCACCACTTGACGTCGACGAAGATGAAAAATATAAGCGCGATGTCGCCCCGGATGGTGGCTATGGCTGGGTCTGTGTCGCCTGTGTTTTCTGGATCAATGCGCATACATGGGGTATCAATAGCGTGAGTCACATATCATCGCCTTTTCACTACCATCTTACTAACAGGCCTAATATCTAGAGCTACGGAGTCTTTCTGAGCTATTACCTCTCAAACGATGTATTCCCCAACACATCTGCTCTATCGTACGCCTTCACAGGCGGCTTGAGTATCTCTTGTGCCCTCCTGGTGGCCCCATTAGCCACCCACATGATCCACAAATGGGGTGTACGATTTGTACTCAACCTGGGCGTCTTCTTCGAAACTCTCTCTTTAATAGGGTCCTCATTCGCGACCCAGAAATGGCACATCTTCCTTAGCCAAGGTGTCTGTTTCGGCTGGGGCATGGGCTTCCTCTTCGTGGGTAGCGTCGGCATCACCCCGCAATGGTTTGACAAGCACCGCGGAGTAGCGATGGGCATTAATGCGGCCGGATCTGGTCTCGGCGGCCTGATCTACTCCCTCGCAGTGGGCGCAATTATCCCGCGTTACGGGTTGGGCTGGGCCTTCCGCATTTTGGGTATCATTTCCTGCGTCGTGAACCTGGTCTGCTGTAACTTGCTTCGGGATCGCAATAAGGCCGTCGGTAGTAGATTCACGGCTTTCCATCTGCCCCTCCTACGTCGTCCGGAGTTTTTGCTCTTCCTCGGGTGGGGTGTGTTCAGTATGCTCGGCTATGTGGCACTGTTGTTCAGCGTTGCCAACTTCGCTCTCTCAGTCGGTCTCTCGTCGCACCAGGGGAGTATTGTCTCAGCGCTGCTCAACCTCGGCCAGGGTCTCGGCCGTCCGTTTGTTGGCATGTTCAGTGACCGACTTGGTCGCATTAATATTGCCACTTTCCTCACTTTCCTCTGCGGTCTATTCTGTCTCGCCATCTGGACTTCTGCTGACAGTATGGGTGTGGTATGCTTCTTCGCTGTTTTGGTTGGCACTGTCGCAGGCACGTATTGGGCTACTGTTTCTCCCGTTCTGGCGGAGATTATTGGTATCAGAGACCTTCCTTCCGGCTTGAGCATTACCTGGCTCACGCTTGTTGCTCCTTGCACTGTCTCTGAGGCTATCGCGCTTCAGCTCCGCAGTCATGATATTGATGGCGGGACTTCATACCTGCGCGTTCAGTTATTTACTGGATTCATGTATTTTGGTGCTTCCTTATGTTTGTGGGTCGTCCGTGGTTGGAAAGTTGGCGAGTTGGAGCGTGTTCAGGGACGCCGTGATTCTGTCCAGCCTGGCCCATTGACTGGAACTCATGGTGGAAACGAGAAGCAAGACCGCCCTACGGCTATTCCACCGGCCTTGGAAGCCACTGGAACAGATGCTCCGTTGTGGGCCCCGGTCAGCTTGGTTCGCAGAATGATTACTTTGAAAAAGGTTTAAATATAATTGCATAGCGCAGAGCACCGATATGGCAGACAAAATGAACATACAAAAATAGACAATCGTCTGTCATTCATTTGATTTGAACGCCGTTTTAACACTAGATCTAATCTACATGGATGTAGTTTTTGCTTCATGCCTCCGTAACCAGAATCCGGACCCTTCTCTTTCCGGCACCACGACCCTCTTCCTTGACGGAGCTGACATTGACACGGACCTTTTGGAAGAGTTCAACAGTCACGCTGCGTTCCTTCTCGGGGTGACCCTTCTCTTCCACGCGAAGGGTGTATTCCTCGCTATCAAACTCCGTGGTGCGATGAGGAGCCAGCTCCCGTCTCTCGGCGACAGAACGAGCTCCAGATTCACCGGGCAGGACGAAGTCCTCCAGGCGAACGACACCTTCAATACCGAAGCGGGGTACGAAAATGACAACACCGTTCTCGAACACGCGCATGATGTATCCTTCTTCTTCAATACCCGCATCAACACCGTCGGCGGCCATCTTCTCTCCACGGGCCTTGAGAGCCTGACCGACGTAGTATTCAATACTAGCGCGGCCGGCATGCTGTGCATTGCGGTGACGGACGTTGATGTTGCGGCAGATGTCTTCCAGCTTGTTGCGGGTGCTGACACCCTCGATGACTGCGTGTCCATCCTCGCCTTCATACCCAATGGCAGAAGCCAATTGGCGGTGAACCATCAGATCGGCATATCGTCGAATGGGCGAAGTGAAGTGGGTGTAGATAGGTGAGGCGAGACCGTAGTGACGGAATTCGGATTCGGCAAAGGCGCCCGCGCAGAAGTATTCGGCAGAGGTCATGCAACGGGTCGCCAAGATACGGACCAGGGTGTTGAAGAATGGGTTCTTCGGGTCAACGCAGCGGTCCAAGGAATCAGCCAGAGCTCGCGAGCTGGAGACATCAAGCTCCATGTTCCGCTTCTTAGAGAGTTGGTTTTGGAGGTCCTCGAAATTCTGAGGCGGGGGAGTGGCGTGGCGACGCAGCAAGGCCGTCTGAGAAAAGGACTCGTAGACCTTCGAACCAACAGTGATGTTGGCGAGAAGCATGAACTCCTCGACCAAGCTATTAGTGTCAAGCATAGCCTTAGTCTTGACGTCCGTCAATGGATCGCCCACTTCGTCACCCTCAGACTCAATGCGGACTTCCGGGGAGGCAAGGTTCAAGGCACCAGCGTCCATACGCTTCTGACGGAGAACCTTGGAGAATTTCAAGAGGGTGCGCATGCTTTCGGTCAGCTCGTCCTGTTGTGATTTGTCGTCAATGCGTAATTGAGCTTGTTCGTAGCTGAATGCTTCCCGGGAGCGAATGACCGACTTGGTGAAATTTGAAGACACTATCTCGGCATCAGGTGTAATCTCCCATAGAACCGAGAAAGCATATCGTTCAACATAGGGCTTGAGAGAGCACAGGTCTGTACCAAGAAGATGCGGGAGCATGTCGATACGCTTATCGACTAGGTAAACAGTGGTTCCGCGAACACTGGCCTCGAGGTCCATAGGGTTGTTGGGCTTGACGAAATGCGACACATCTGCAATGTGGACACCAACCTCAAAGTTTCCATTTGGCAGAAGACGCGCGTGAAGGGCGTCGTCAATATCTTGACAGCCAGGTGGATCGATACTGCAAATAAGCAAGTCTCGAAGATCTTTCCGGCCGTTCCAGCCCTTGTCTTCCTTCGAGACAGGGACCTTCCAATCATGCCCTTCAGATGGAAGGCAGTCCAGCACAGATTTCGGGAACGGCTTGTACTGCACGTCATATTCAAGCAATAGAGCCTCGGTTTCGGCGCCCTTGGTCTCGAGCTCTCCCAGAGACCGAATGAAGTGACCGGTAGGGTATCTCGAATCGCGGTCCCAAGAATCGATGGTGACAAGGATACGCTGACCGAGAATCTCGCTTGCCTGTCTTGTGCGTACTCTGATCTTCGGGATACGCTTATCCATAGGCAGTAAGAAAACGTTTTGTTGCCGTCTGCCAGAGGCCTGTGAGCCAGTAGAATTCGAGTCAACGTGACCAACGTATTGACGCCAGCTGCGCTTGATCACACCAACAACCTTGGCAGTAGGTTGTGGCTTGCCATCCGAGTTCTTGCCGTGGGCCTTTTTGACTTCTTCCTGGAGAGCTTTGCGTTCTCTGTCCGTTACCACAGCCTCGGTCTCCTCGGTATCAGGATTATCATTACGGGTCACGGCCTCCTCATCCACAATCTTAGTCGAAGGGCTCTTCCACTGGTCCTTTGGCAGTACTTCGACCACGACAGAATCGCCTGCAATAGCGCGATTACTGTTATCACGGCCCAAAATGAGAAGAGGTTTATCGAAAGCCGCAGTCTTGACGGAGGCTTCCAGGTAGTTGTAAGGAGAAACATTGAACACTCCTTGGTGCAATGTTCCGGCTCGCAGGCCAGTCGTGAGTTTTGACATTGAGAAGTATTCTGGGTAGAATAATTCCCCGCGAGCTGTTTCTTTGGCATCTCGCGCATCCTTTGACTCGCTGATCATATCCAGCAACATTTCGGATCCCTCCAAACCGGAGACATAGTCGGATAGCGACAAGGCCGCCACATTTTCTTCCTTGCATTTCCGAAGGTTCTCCTTGTCATCAGTTATGACCACAATTGCTGGAATCGCCTTCTCTTTCTTTCCCTTCTTCGCTGATTGTTGCAGGTGGGAACAGTACCAGCTTGCTACCAGGCGCACAGCGCGATCGTTCCTGTCGTTGATTGTTTCCTCCGGACCTCTCCGAACATGAGTCTCTCGGCGGAACTCATTGAAGAATAGGTAGAAGCGCTTTTCGTCTGACTTGACGAGGGCCAGAAGACGGTTGTAAAGTGGCAGTGATCGGTTTCTCAATTCCTCGAGGACGGTTTGGAGGACAATCACATCGTAAAAGGCCCCAGTGTGCTCGAAAAGATCCATTCCATTAAGCAGCGCATTTGTATCTGGAACAAGGTAGTGGCCTCGCGGGAATGCTGTTGTGCCGGCGGGGCGATCGGATAGGATGAACGGCGCAACTGTTTCGCATTAGCAACTTGCCTGACCATCGCCATGATAAGTTCCTTACTGTTTCCATTGGCATCAGCCGGCGCGATCGTCGGGCATTGCGAGCAGAGCTTAGAAGAGCAAGGAATATCTTCTCTCAAATAGAGCTCGCGGACAATCTTTTGCACCTTTCCACTTTTTGTGGACCTAACGAAGACCTTGCTGGTAACATTTGCAGCCTGCGGGTTGGCAGACAAGTCTCTCCTTAAACTCTTCATTGCGACGATAGGATTCCACCGTCTAGCAGTTGCTGAATCTGTCAAAACCTGTGTCTCTTGTGAAAGATCCGAGGTGAGAGTCTTGGCGGGAAGAAAGGTTATCGCTGATTATCGCGATAACTAGCTGAGTCATCATACGGGCTCGTCACTTTGGGGTCAAAAGATGCCATTCGATTGCTATAACAAAGTACTTTCTCGGTCCTTTTTGAAAGTCTTTTTTAGGCTCCTTTCAGACTCTGAAATTTAGTAACTATGGTTTTAGCGGTATGCGCACCATCCATCAGGCGTGAACCACACGGCTAACAATCTGCTTTGATATAGGCCGTGGGGCAGCTATGTTCGACTAGCAGCATAACTTCGAATCTAGCTCAGTGCAAGGTGTTGGTTCGAAAGGCTGCTGCAGCAGGTGCCAAGGTAATATTATATGTATTCTATTGCCAACTCTCTGATAGACAGCTCATATATGTTAGGTGCTGTTTCTTCCAGAGGCATCGGACTATATCGCATCCTCGGCAGAGCAATCTTATTCACTCGCCCAATCTGAAGAGAGGACTAGCTTTGTATCATCTCTACAGAGAGATGCCGAAGAACAGAACATCCACATCAGTGTTGGAATTCATGAAGTAGCTTCTGAAACCAGGCTGAAGAATTTATTGATTTGGATCGATGATAAGGGAGCTATTACCCAAACCTACCAGAAAGTCCATCTGTTTGACGTTGATATCAAAGACGGACCTGTACTCAAGGAGAGCGCGTAAGATGGGTCCACTTAAGATCCGATAGTTGACTTATAATTCGCTAACCTTGAACTGCATAGGAGCGTCCAGCCGGGGCAACAAATTCCAAAGCCATTTGATACCCCCATAGGGCGTGTTGGTCTAAGCATTTGTTTTGACGTAAGTACAGTTCATGTTGGCATTACATCGAGCATCAGCCGGTTCAACGTCTTACTCATGCTGGATTATCTAGTTGCGTTTCCCAGAGATCAGCCTGGCATTGAGACGGCAGAATGCTGAAATCATCACCTACCCATCAGCATTCACTGTTCCGACGGGCAAGGCCCACTGGGAGCCTTTGCTCCGAGCAAGAGCTATTGAGACCCAGTCATACGTGATTGCAGCGGCGCAGGCAGGCCCCCATAATGAGAAGAGGCGAAGCTACGGTCATTCTATTATCGTCAACCCATGGGGTGAGGTGGTAGCAAAGCTGGGAGATGAGCACCAGGAACCACAAATTGCGACAGCTGATATTGACCTGGATCTTGTGGCGAAGATTAGGCGTGAAATGCCGTTGCTCCGGAGAAATGATCTATATCCAGAGATTTGAGACCCTATGTGAATATGTGAACAGCGAGGCGAAAGCCAGTCAGCCTCTTTTTTTTTCCCAGTACATTTTTCGAATAGTCTATGAGATATCCCTGGTCCCTGGTTATACATAGCAAAGTCGATGGTTAATTTCACCAATTAGGTCTTTTCCCGCCCCTTCCTGCTATGAGACTGCGAAGAGGCCAAAAGATCCATAAAAAAGAGACCTCTAAAAGACATCTAAAACGACTACCAAAAACACTTACCAAAAAGATGTCACAAGGCCGCATATGCAACCGACTATTCTTATCAACTTTCATGCCGTTAACTTGGATCATTTCATGATCTACTCAGTGCGAATTATAAGCATTTTGTTGCGACCGGAGCACCTATAACCAACATGACGGAAAGAAACTTCGAAAAGTGTAACGTGATACAACAAGGAACAAACGAAAATAGATGAGCATGCAAAAAAAAACCTGTCTAAGAACGAGACCGGAACATCATATCTGCCGTCGCAGGTAGTACAGGCATAAATCGAAATAGTCCCTCTTTGATCTCTATGTACAGTGTACAAATTTGGCGTTTATTTCTTGACCTTGTCGGGGTCCTCAAGGATTCCCTCAGCTTCGAGTCTCCGTCGGGCCTCTTCGAGAGCCCATGTTTGTATACTATCGCAATTGTCAGTATTCCAGTTGTGCGAGGGGCATAGACGCCAATATTGAGGCGTTAGGTCTAGATATGAGTTATACGTACGAAGTATCAGGCTTGAAGACGTATGCGACACCAGCGACCAAAAAGCTTCCAATGAATCCGTAGTACCAAATGTTCTCCCAGCCTTCCTTCTCGTACTTCTGGCCGGGCTTGACACCGAACAGCCAGCCGGTGGGAGGATCATAGTGGTCACCGTGGTCCGCGGCACGGAGACTGGATCGGGTAGAGAATGCCTGGGTGTTTTGAGGCTGGCGAAGCAGGCAGCGCGCCCGGAGGATGTGCGACAATGGCCGGGCAGTCATCTTGAAGATGGGGGTGAAGGAGGGTTGAGGCCGATCGAAGAAACACTGGCGTGCGAGGAAATTGGTGAGGGTCACAAGGGACAGAGTATCCTCGTAAATTCAAGTGGCAAGGACGGTCTCAATTGATATGTTGCCTCTTGTAGGAGAGTGGAGGGGTGCTTCGGCGGGTTGATGTTGAAGCCGTAAAAGGCCGGGAAGCTGTCCAGTTATCGCGCTAGTCTACTTTGGGCAATTTTCTTGTCCGCTTTCACACCTGACAATTTAGGCAGAACTACTCTCCTGCCTTGGAAAATAGGTGTCAGCACTACACACGCGACGCGTTCTTATCACGTCTGGCCCTCCCCCCATGCGGCCAACAGGGCGCTGGAGTCGCCATTCGTTTCATCCTTCCATATGCACGAACATCCAAAGGAATTGAACCGGTAAATACCATCTTTTAATTGGTATGTTTCATCTCAAATCCCCAACATATCCCCGTTTCTGACATTGTCCTGCTCCAGCTTCCCGCGGAATGTATCATTACCAATTTTGAACGCGTCATTGGATATTTCCAAATCGAAGCAATGGCCACGAACAATACATACCCCATATCCTCAAACTCACGAACAAAATTGAACGCTTTTCGCTTCCAAGAAGGTGAGGTCATTCACGAAGGCGTCAACCCGAAAGACAAGACGAAATCAGTTAATGGGAGCAAAGAACTCGAAAACTCGGGCCCCAACGGTGTGGCAGAGCTGATGCAGGCCTCTTGTGACAGAGGATGCCCTCCACCGAGCGAAGCTAAAGCACCGGAAGCTCAAGCACAAGAATCAAAGCCGATTAAAGAATGCCCTCAGACTCCAGGAAACAGGATACCTCTGGCAGATTTGATCAGCAACGCCGAGGATTCGTTTGATCCCGCGCCAGGCCCGGAGGTGACGCCAGTCGAGCATGTCATCTGGCAGCATGTGCCTGCCAGCTCGAACCCAGACACCTCGTCCCAGACGCCAGCGGGTCGTCGCAGGAAGCGCCGACACAGTTCTTCACCTGCTGGCTCTCCCTCGAACGGGAATAAGAAAAGGGTGCAAAAAGAACCCCTTGATCTTCATTCAATACAGGCCCTCTTCAAGACACCGCAGCATGATATGGCTGCTGAATTGTGGAATAACTACATGGATAAAAACATGGTCGATGGCCCGGATGATCTTCCACCGCCACGGTTCGCAAATCTTCTTTCCTCGTCGCCCCAGACACCGGGCTCAGGCAGAACAAGTCGAGACTCGTCAGGGCTGAGACGTGCGATTAGCTGCACTACCGATTTCCCCACCTCTCGAACAAAACGACGACGAGTCAATAGGCTAGATGTTGGTCCCAGTCGCGGCATTCAACGAACTAGCAGCAATGTCGAATCTGGGAGACCCAATTCCTCAAGGATCAACTATCTTATGGAGAAGATTGAGAAAAGTATACACATGGCCCCTGCCGATGTGGGTCCACCTGGGTCGTCGCCTCTGCGCCAACATATGGATGCGCGAAGATGTCGATCGTCTTCGCCCACGAAGGACCGTGGGCTTCACAAGGCCGACGAAGAAACCACAGAATCCCCATCTGCTGTACTGCTTGAGAAAGTAAGACCTGGAACACTACCTGTTCTTGAAGAGTCATCCTCCGAGTTCGGAGACGATGATCTTGATCAAGGTCTGATGGACCTGGCCGATCCCTCAGAGGATCCCTTCATTGAGCCGGCACATGCATCTAATGAGTTTGCTTCTCTGGGATCTTCTGGCTGGGCTGCCCTCGACGCAGAAAATTCTCGCTCATGGCAGCCCAAAAAGAAGTCAATGCTCGACAGCAAACCTTCCATACCCATACCCCATAACACTACGACTAACGAAACAAAACGCGATGAATTCGATGACTTTGAAGATGAATATGACGATCTGCCTGACAACTTGCAGGAAATACTTGCAAAATGTGACACAAATCCCGTTCCGGTCAATTCATCGAAGCCAACAACCACTGGGCCATCTTTGCAAAAGCCAAATGATGTGAATGTCCCGGTGAATGGCAGTATGCATAGCAAACCCCCAACCGCCGCACCTGTCAAACCTGAGATGGTATCATCGGATGATGAGTTTGATGATGATTTTGATTTGGAGGCCATCGAGCAAACTATGAAGCAAGCAGATGAAGGAGGGCCTTATGTTAGTCACTCTTAGTCGGTTAATTTCTAGATATATGCTAAGACAGTCAAAACAAATAGAACCTAAAAGGTCGACAAGCTATCAAACGTTACCAGATCGTTGACATCACGAAGAGCACATATGTTACTCTGAAAGGACGTACTCAGCCAGAGCAGGTCAGATACTTTGCACTTGCCCCGGATATAGTCCCGTCCGCTGACTTTAAGTACAGGTCTTGCTAGTTGAAGACGAGAAGACCCGACAACGCAAGGTTATTATTTTGCGAGATTCATGGTTTGACACTCCCTGCAGCAAGGACTCGTATATCCATCTGGTCGGGGACTTCAACGCAGCCGGCCAATGCGTTGTGGATAATTTGAACCATATGATCATCCTTCATCCCGACCATCTCATTTCTGCTACAGTCGTCGCAGACTCGATAGACTGCCAGCGACGAGCTGTCCTTCAAGATCGAGTCAAAGTCATTGCCGCACTCGAGCGACCGCAAGCCTTCGGAGTGTTTTTCCACGAAGTCTTTCAAGAAGCCCTCAAAGCGAACCAATGGGATATGGAGTCATTGAAGACATTGGTCGAAACTATCATGGGCAGACACATTGAGGAGCTGTACTCGATCCAAATGAGTATCCCTGAAGCTGTTGAATATCTCATGAGCAGGATGCCTGCTGTTCTCGACTGGGCAGATGCTTTCTTGCATGTCAAGCCACAGGTATGTCTCACGGCCGATGAAGGCTTCTTTCGGCCACGAATCCTTGCTAATCAAGATCAATAGTCCAAGTCTATGGTTGAAGACCGCAATAGCTCTAAGATGAACTTGAGTATTAACAAACTGCTTGAGGTCGAGGAGCACATCTGGTCGCCAATGTATGGCCTCAAAGGTAACATCGATGCGACGGTACAAGTTACTTGTCGTGAAGATAAAATGGAGAAGAACCTGGTGGTTCCGCTGGAGCTCAAGACTGGACGAAGGGATACAAACCAGTCACACAGGGCTCAAACAGCTCTCTACACTCTACTCCTGTCGGACCGTTATGGTAAGTGATGAGATGTTCTTTCAAGCCCCCGATCCTTTTTCGGCTAGTTGACCAGTTGCTAAAACCTGTTGCAGATCTCGATGTTACATTTGGGCTTCTCTACTACCTTGAGTTAACAAAAACACTCAGTATCCGTGGGATTCGACACGAACTGCTCCAGATGATCCAGGTGCGCAATCACCTGGCTGGCTATATTCGTGAAAGGCAGCAGCTTCCACCGATGTTGAAGAAAGCTCGTCAATGTATTCGATGCTATGCTAAGACCCCTTGCCTCATCTATCACAAGCTCTCCGAGGATGGCGATGGCGAAACCAGCGCACTTGGCGAAGATTTCGATGCAGCTGTCGGCCATCTGAACAACGGTGATCGGGACTTCTTCCGTAAATGGGATGAACTTCTGACTAAAGAAGAGGGTAATCTTGTGAAGTTCCGGCGAGAGCTTTGGACATTGCTGAGCAGCGAGCGAGAAGCCCTGGGCCGATGCTTCGGGGATGTCGTTATCGATCCTCATTCTGTGTATGAGGAGAACACTGGGACAAAGATAAATCGCTACCAGTATACGTTCGTCAAAAGGCAAGCGCCTCCTGGTTTCTCCTTTGCTGAGTCTCAAATATCTGTCGGTGAACCGATTGTCATTTCGGATGAAAAAGGCCATTTTGCTCTCGCCAATGGATACGTGGTACATACTAGTTCATCACACATCAAGGTTGGCGTGGACCGGAAACTTCACAATGCACGATCAAAGACGGCTGGGTTCGATGCAGTCACAAATCAGTCTTTCAGGGGAATCATGGAGGTTGGAAAAGAAGAGCCTGCTGCTCTCGAAAACCCAGGTGAACAGCTCGTTTACCGGATCGACAAAGACGAGTTTAGCAACGGCATGGCCATTGTTCGAAACAACCTCATCTGCATGATGGATAAAGACTTGTTCCAAGCGAGACAGCTTCGACGCCTTATTGTTGAGGGGCAAGCTCCCGCCTTCAAGACGGCATCATCTTCATACACGATCTCCGATCCTGGCAACCTCAACGTGGATCAAAGACAAGCCATTGATAAAGTGATGAGTGCCAAAGACTATGCTCTTGTCCTCGGAATGCCTGGGACTGGAAAAACCACAACCATCGCCCATATTATTAGAGCCCTTGTCGCACAAGGCAAGAGTGTTCTTCTTACATCTTACACCCACACTGCAGTTGATAACATTCTGTTGAAGATTCGAGACGACAACATTCGTGTGCTGCGTATAGGTGCAACCGCCAAAATCCATCCAGATGTTCAGGAATTTGCCGATCTTGCCGCAATCCCGAAATCAACCATTGAAGAACTCAAGGATTCATACGAAAAGCCGCAGGTCGTTGCCACTACATGCCTCGGAGTCAACCATAACATTTTTAACCAACGCATCTTTGACTATTGTATTGTCGACGAGGCATCACAGATCACACTCCCAGTCTGTCTCGGCCCGATTCGTATGGCAAGGACTTTTATCCTCGTCGGTGATCACTACCAATTGCCACCGCTTGTGCAGAATAAAGCGGCCCAGGAAGGAGGACTTGATATCAGTCTCTTCAAACTACTCTCGGATGCACAACCGGATTCGGTTGTCAACCTAGAGCACCAGTACCGCATGTGTGAGGAAATTATGTTACTTTCCAATACTCTGATCTATTCGGGCCGTCTCAAATGCGGCACGCCGCAGGTAGCAGCCCGATCTTTGGATATACCCAACATTAACGCCCTCGATAAATTCCATGTCGAGGACTTGAGCCATGCCCCGTCAGAGTCACAACGAGAAATCTGCCCGGGTACCCCCAGTAGCCCCTGCTGGCTCCGAGACTTACTGACGCCATCCGCAAAAACACGCCTGGTCAACACCGATCCCATCGGCCCTGCAGCCCTCGAGATAGCACAGGGAAATCGAGTCGTGAATCACATGGAGGTCTTCCTCTGCTCACAACTTGTGGAGTCATTCATTGCCTCTGGTATCCCCGCGCGCAACATTGGTGTGATCACTTTCTACCGCAGTCAACTCTCGCTCCTTCGCCAGAGCCTGCGACGCTACACCCCGGATCTAGAAATGCACACTACAGACAAGTTCCAAGGTCGCGACAAAGAGGTCATTATCCTGAGCTGCGTGCGCAGTAACGCCGAAAACAACGTCGGCGAGCTCCTACGCGACTGGCGCCGTGTCAACGTCGCCTTCACCCGTGCCCAAACCAAGCTCCTAGTTGTCGGCAGCAGATCCACTCTCCGTGATGGTAACGAGCTCCTTTGCAAGTACGTTCGTCTGATGGAAAGCAAAGGCTGGGTTTATAACTTGCCTAGCGGGGCGATAGACAAGCATTTCTTCCCTTCTTGTACCACACAGTCGCAACTCATGTCTCCGGGTGCGGTCTTGGCGCCTGGTTCTATCAAGGGTAAAGGCAACAGCAAGAACCAATCGCCCTCTTCCCATTCTACCCGTGAACCACTGAGCCCACTAGGCTCCCGACAGCCAGCGTCCGGCCTTCGAAGGCCTTCAAAGACAGGTGCAAAGTTGTTCAACGGTACCAATGTAGTCGGGAATCGGCCCATCCTACGAGACATAGTGAATGATTTGACGGGCTAGCATACCGTGTTTCAATCCGAGTCCTTGTTTCCGTTCATATTTGTCTTCAGGAATCCGAGTACGAAGTCGAACAGAATAATAAATTGATGTATTCATTCATTAGGAATCTCAGACTTCAAATTATAAACCATGTCACTCATAAACAATCCGGGAATTTTGGGAGCAAACTTTTTTGCCTTGATAGTAGATAGCAAAATCAGTGGAAGCCCCTGATGGTCATACCTTAATCTCATAAGCCAGATCCTTATACGCTCCACTTTGGCTAAATTGGGACTTAAGATCATTGTAGTTAATGCCCTTTGTGCTCCAGGAGACGTTGCAAATCCCAGTGACAGTATCATCAAGTTGATGGGGTGGATTTTCATTGTCGCACTGGTAGATTATGTCGGTGATAGTGCCTTTAATGCTGTTACCATCGTCGAAGGATTCGTAAAAGCCATATCGAATGGGATCCACTTTTGAAACATCTTGCCCCTAAATCTCGTAGTCAGTAGTCGGAAGGTAAAATAGTTGTTGATCCTCGCACCTTGTATAGATACCACTGCATTTGATTACGAGCCATCCACACGCCTGTCACTCGGTCACGGTACTTGTCTTTTTGTTTGTGCACCCCTTCTTCGAATTCCACTGACATTGTCACGCCCAGACTTTGCCTTGCAATTGTTGAGCCGATGCTGAGTGTGCTGTGGGCAGCACCGCGTGGTCCATCAATGAAACCCTTGAAAACCGCCCCGCGACAGATGGCAGTGCGACTAGAAAGATCCAGTGGTTAGATACCAAATTCCAACGGGAGGTATAGGGGCCTGCTTACGGTCTCGTGTTGGGGTTCGTGTCGTCGGATTGTATCACCTTCAGATTCTGGTGTTTATATCTGCTCTCAAGTGCTGAAATAGATCGGGGCTTGTGTCGAATCCGCCAACCAGAACAATTCCCTGGAGACAATGAGCATCATGGCACCGGTGGGAGAGGAGGTTTACTTACTTTTACTGACAGCTCTTTGTTCAACATGCTCCCCTCGGGCCTTCAGAATCATTTCAAGGGTATGGTTCCACAGAAGCTTCAAACAATCTATCACCAAGTCCTGGGCCGTCTTACCCTCTTCGCGAACCTTTTTCTTCGCGCGAAGAAAGAACTCAGAGGAGCGGATATCTTCCGGAGTGTCTTCGTCTTTCAAAAGAAGGAGCTTGAACCAGCTGATAGGGTCTGCATCTTTGGGAATTCCGTATCCCCAGAATTTGTTGCCGTACTCGTAGAACATCTCCGTGGTGACTTTACCTTCTTCTTGGAGGCTGTCCGGCCACTCGGTGACGAGGTTAATGCTCTTGCGCGGGAAGTCGTATAGTGTTGCCCAAGCGACACCCGAGTACCTTGGACGTGGTGAGTTTTGTAGCAAATGCAAAGAGTAAAATGGTAGACCTACACGTAGTCCCAAAATCAATTGCGATCACCATAAGATGTTCATTGTCACTTAAGTCCAATGATTCCATATGGCCAGTTTCAAAATCAGAATCAGAATCGAGGGACAAGACATCATCGGTCGTTTTAGACCGCATTTCCCGATTGTAGGATTTCTTGTGACGCAAAGGAAGATTCATTTTGTGTAGGGACAATCTTAGAGAATGGCTTGAATGAATGAGTAAAAGATGGAAATGTTCACAGTTGCGCCGTATATGACTTCAGAGATTATATAGCTCCCAAGAAACCCTTACAGGATTTTAAGCTCCATGTCCCTTAACTTTTAAGTCAGGCGTGGTTTCATCATCTTTATCCCGAACGCCTCTAGAAATGAGATGTTGTCTCCAAAGCCGCTACTACCGCCTCTGTTTAATTCCAATAGGTCTGCAACCCAATACCAACACCATGGTATTGGTTCTTGATCCATACCCACCCTAGCTGACTCTGTATGCACGGCTTGTACGAAGTGGTTATAGCTGCGTATCTACTCCCTACACAGGATGAGTTACCCCGGCTTTACTCGGCGAAGCACCCAGGTGAGTTGGTGGCGGCTTATTATCACCTGCTAACCGCCCAGTGTTCGTGTGTTGATTCTAAAATTGCATTAGGTGCATAACTTACAAAATGCCTCCTATTTTTAGCTTATAATATTTTCTATATGTAGTAATTCTGTCTTGGCAGGGTTCATTTTATTGAGCCAACTCCATTGGTCTACGCTTGGGGGCACCGACAGCCTCACCTCACCGAGATCAAGCATGAACCGACTCGAAAATTCATTCCCATTTTTATAAATTCAATGATGATCTTCTCAATCTTGTGATTTGATGCGATTCACCAAAAATCTAGTGATTGCGCGCTCCGCCTCTTTTAAATCAGACAGCGGTTATTACAAGACGACATCGCGAATGTTGCACTTAGGTCGATCGGTTGTTATACTTACCAAAAGATGTAGGTGCTTACAAGGAAATATTGAATCCGTAAGTTCTTCGGAATCGAACCTTCTTGTATTGTCTGATGATCATTTCCGTCACATTGAGTAGGCAGAAGTAGGTAACTATACACTTTAGACAAAATCAATAGTTACTTGACTATCGTGAAGGCGATTGAGATAGGCAATAGGCAAGGTCCCAGTAGTAGTCCAAAGCCTAATTAAGGAATTACCGGGCTGGTAAACAAAGAAATGCCGCGTTGACCGCGCCAGTACCTCTTTGATAGGACAATAGGCAATCTACAGTAGGAATTGATAATTGAAAAAAATTGGATTCATGTAGGCTACAATCCATGTGTACCTACTGCAACACCGTGATCAGAATCCTCCTCATGAACAAATCCCTCAAAGTTTGAAATACACATCACAAAACCCGCAAAGACCTCCTCCTCAACATCCTCCGCTATTTCTCCTTCTCAACGACATCCGTCATTTCATCATGATCCTTTGAAAAAAGAGGTCCAAGGCTCTGCCAGAAAAACACCATCTCCGTCCGATCCTACTTCCGAGAGGTTCGTGCCTTTTTCGCCTGAGGTCCGTTCAAGTAGGTTCGGTCACCATTGGGGCTAATACTCCAGCGCGCATGATTGTTTGGGTTGGCCACAAAGTCGGTAGGCACAATGTTCTCCATAAACTGGAAGCTTCTCTTCTTGGGCGATGCGGGAGAAAGGGAAGAAACAGACTGCATGTGCTCCTTGGTAGGGGTGGAATAAATCCCCTGCATTTGCGTGGTGGGTTGCTGCGTGGTGGGCTGCTGAACTCGCTGAGCTACTGCGGTTTGGAGATTCTGAGTTTGGTACATCATAGACTGCATGCGCTCCTTGGTAGTGATAGGTAAAACTCCCTGCATCTGTTGAGTGGGTTGCTGAGCCGCTGAAGTCTGAAGTTGCTGGGTTTGTTGCATTGCAGACTGCATGCGCCCCTCGGGGGGAGTGAGAAAGTCTGCCTGCATTTGTTGGGTAGGCTGCTGAACTTGTTGAGCCGCTGCAACTTGGAATTGCTGGGGTTGTTGCATCATGAACTGCATGTGCTCCTTGGGAGGAGTAGAATAAATCCCCTGCATCTGTTGAGTGGGTTGCTGAACTTGCTGAGCCGCTGAAGTTTGAAGTTGCTGAGTTTGTTGCATCATGGAGTGCATGCTCTCCTTGGTAGGGGTGGAATAAACTCCCTGAATTTGGTGGGTGGGCTGCTGAACTCGCTCGGCCGCTGGAGTTTGGAATCGCTGTGGCTGTTGCATCACCGACTGCATGCGCTCATTGGGAGAAGTCGGAAAAGCTGCTTGCATTTGCTGAGTGGGCTGCTGAACTTGCTGAGCCGTTGCAACTTGGAATTGCTGGGGTTGTTGCATCATAGACTGCATGCGCTCCTTAGGGGGAGTGGGATAAACCGTTTGAATTTGTTGGATAGGCTGCTGGACTCGCTGAGCCGATGGAGTTTGGAATCGCTGGGGCTGTTGCATCATAAACTGTTGGGTAGATTGCTGAACTTGCTGGCCCGCTGCGGCTTGAAGTTGCTGGGTTTGGTGCATCACGAACTGCGTGCTCTCCTTAGTAGAGGTGGAATAAACTCCCTGAACTGGTTGGGTAGGCTGCTGAACTTGCTGAGCCGCTGCAACTTGGAATTGCTGGGGCTGTTGCATCACAGACTGCATACTCTCGTTATGAGAAGTGGAAAAACCACCTTGCATTTGTTGGGTGGGCTGCTGGACTCGCTGAGCTGCTGGAGTTTGGGATCGCTGGGGCTGTTGCATCATGAACTGTTGGGTAGATTGCTGAACTTGCTGGCCCGCTGCGGCTTGAGGTTGCTGGGTTTGGTGCATCACGGACTGCGTGCTCTCCTTGGTAGGGGTGGAATAAACTCCCTGGATTAGTTGAGTCGGCTGCTGGGCTCGCTGACCTGCTGGGGTTTGGGATTTCTGGCGTTGTTGTTGCATTGAACGCAGTTTTAGTTGCTGTTGCTGATACCGGAATTGACGGACTTGCGCTCTGTGCTGGTTAATCTTTTGACCGCACTGATTAAGCTGCTGCTCGTTGATCTGACACTGCTGTTGGTGGAGCTGGAGCTGCTGTTCATCTCCGGGCTGCTGTTGTTTAAAAAGAGCTCGCTGTTGTTGAAGTTGGCGCCATTCAATACGAATATGCTCCTCTTGATCTCGGAGACGCTGTTCGATTTGAAGCTGCTTCTGCTGGCTGGGATCTCCCGCTGTCTTGTGAGCGTCCCCAATCACCGGGGTCACCGAGGCAGGGACAGGAGTCATCGAAGTAGGGAAACGGCTCATTGGGGCAGGCATTGGTGTCGTCGGGAAAGGCGCAATCTTCTGAGGTGGTGTAACTGGGGCTACAGTTGCCTTTCCCTTCGCCTTGCGTGGAGTGCTTTGCGCCTTTGCCTTCTTCTGCTTTTTGTGTAGCTCGTCATCCTGTTTGTTCTTGGGGACCCGCTTGGCCTTCTGCTTGGGTGGTCGCTTAGCAGGCTGAGGGCGCGATTTTCCTTGTGGCAAGTCAAAGACCTTGACCGTTCCAATTGCTGTACCGGTAGTATGAGTGACTTGGACGGCTGGATCAACACAGGCGATGTGGCTGATAGAAGGGTTCACTTGGGTAACCGGGGCACCAGTGGCGGGAGTGACTGGAGCAGCTGGATCAATGACAATGGGAGCGCGTTCGGTGACTCCAGTAGCAACTTCGGTGACTGCAGCGAGTTGGGTGACTGGAGCAGCAGTGACAGGAGCAGTAGTGACAGGGGCGACTTTAACGGCTTTATCAATGGTGACCGGAGCCTTTTGAGTGGCGGGAGCATCAGCAGTGGGAGTAAGTTGAGCGACTGCCATGGGAGGACCCAAGTCGGCGTTTTCGAGATCATTGAGGGTATCCAGTGGATAGACTGTGCTCGACTGGTTGGTGCAAGTGTTGGGTGGAGTCACATCATCGATCACGATGGGAGCAGACGATTCAGGGTCAAGTTCCAGGTGATCCAAGGTCGCTGGGCCAACGACAGGGTTTAAACCGAATTCAACAAAGGCCTTGTCGAAATCAGAGCCAGGAGCCTCATCGGGGTCTCCTTCGAAGTAATATCCTAGGGACACAGGTCAGTTCGGCCCGATAGTCCTAAAAGAAGCAGATGTAATTACCATTGGCACGAGCAAGTTCCCAGATGGACATGCAGGAACCATCTTTGCGGTAAATTGACTTGGGGATCTCCCATTCGTCGAGACCCAAGAGAGCCTTCTGGGGATCTTCGTCATGAGGCACCGCGGCAATTGCGTCGGTGAAGAAGTGGGTGGGTCCAGGAGACGCCATAACGAATGATGAGATGAATATGAATGATGGAATGGATGTGAATGACAGTACAGCTGATAGAGTCGTGGAGTCAAGGAAGGTACAGAAACATAGAAGTTGATAAAAACAAAAGATGAACGAAGGGTGTCAATTGCTCGAGTGGAAGGCTCGACGAGCAAAGACTAAGGAACAGCTAATTGTATTTTGTAGTGAATGAATGATATTGGATGAATGGGTAAGATGGTGCAAGTATGGGGAAATGTGTGGGGGGGAAGAAGGTATGGGGAAAGAAAGAAGGAGAGAGGAAGAAGAAGGAAGAAGGAAGGAAGGAAGAAGTATGAATGGTGAACGGTGAAAGGGGATTGTGGGAAGGTACGTGACGTGCTCTCATTCAGGGCAAGACGATGGGGTTTACATGGATGAAGCCCTGCATTAAGCTCCGTTCCCCATGGGGTACTTGGGTCGGCCACAAAGGGCACAGGGTTAGGTCAGGGTTCGGTCACGGATGCTCCCATAAACTCCCAACATAAAGTCACACGACCTGGTCCATTGGTTCCTTCCCCATTAACTTGGGATGCTTCGCTAGATTCACTGGACTGCCCAGTAGGAAGGACCATAACCGTGAATCCGTCCCTTCCTTCCACAGCTTCTTTACCTAAAGTAGCGACGGCAAGCGCAAACCACGATAGATTGCTGACCTTAGTACTTTGCCTGTCCATTGAACGTCAGTTCTCAACCCAACTGTTATACCAGATATTCGCAACTCACAGCATATTGAGGAACAGCTGCATGATCCAACGGGACGATATCAAACCATGCCATTTCAAACTCATCAAATCACAGGCCTGGCTTTCGTCTGCGTCTGGAACTGCATAACGACTCAGGTACGGATCGACGTCATCTTCCCCAGATAGCCGTGGAGAGGCCATCTGGACCATGGCAAGCCATTCGGACAGGGAGCCAGAATGTTCCTGCAGACCACCTTCCGACATTTCCTCAAGTACTTTCCCGTTTTCGTAAAACGGCGGAGTCATTATTTGCTCGTGATCAATTTCCTGTGGCTCGCAGGTTATCAACTGTGGTTGAACCTTATTGATCGGCTTGTTTCCTGCTCCAACGTTTAGCATATTATTCCTACCATTTTCTTTTTTAGCTTCGGGGGCATGATCACCTTCATCTAGACCGGAGTTGCTTTCCAGGTCGTGGAAGAGCCAGGCCATTGATTGAGTCAGAACATTGGCGAATGCCCATACAATTCTTTCAAAGCCTTTCTTGCCATGCAGCATCGAGGGCATCCGTAAGTTCAATTCTACCACTGATGACATGATTAGTAAAGATTCATCCGGCCCATTTGCTCTGCTTGTACTCACAGAATCGTTCTTTTGCATGTTTTCTGCCGCCACTGCGGAAAGGCTTGCCTGTGAGACCTGTTCGTTCATAGATCTCCTTTCCTAGTTCCATTCGAAGAATCCCTGTTTCCATTCGAGTCAGCTTTCGGTTCCGCAGCGAAAGGACTCTTCCAGCCGCAGCTTCAGCAGAACGAACCATCTTGGAGCGTGAAGACATTATCGGACCCCGAGCGTCCTTCAGATATCATCAAAATATTCCCTATGCCCCAAGTCAGATTGCTGTCTTTGATGATGAAATGAACTCTCCGAGCACAAAAGCTGTCTGATGCTTGTGCAACTGATGCCCATTCAAATATGGGAGAGCTTTGGGGCTAAACTGGCGGAGACATAATTACCCGACTTGATATATGTGTTGAAGAAATCATGCTCAAGCAGAGCCGATGGAGCCATGAACACTCGTGCATACCGAGGTTTTTCTAGTTTGGTCTCGAGCGATGGCTTGATCTTTGAGTAGACCTCCTTTGGCAAGATAACCTCGACCTATGCCCAATGATCAGTCAAATGGCCTTTCAATTCTCAAAGAAAGTCGCAGATCACTTACTGAGTGTACAAATGCATGATTCTGAATCGTTGAAAAGGGCGATCTCTTACTCGGGATCTGCTTTGGGTCGATGAATGCCGGCAGTTGAGCAATGGTTGTGAAACACTTTTCACGACGCGATGCATCGTCCACTTCTTCAAACATGCTTGTTTCTGATGGCCTTCGAAGTGATGCTTAATGTTGATAATCGAGGCCCTTGAATTCTGCAGGGTTAATTTTTCAACCGAACGGTGAGGTTCGATTAAGCTCGGGCTTATCGGACCCATAAGGCTGCAGCTATCAAACGTTCCACATTCAAATGGTCCACGGGTGAATTGGTATTTGGGGTATTTTAACAACATTTAGGTAACAACCTTGGAATATTGGAATATTATACAGGATCTAGATATACATATGTATGGAGTCTGAATGGCAAACATGAATTCAAGAAAGAAGGTATCAATTAATATCAATAACCTCAATATTGTAACGAGTATAATAGCTTAATGTAGCCTTGCTTTTATGTTGACTTGTAAGAGACATTTGAACTTAGGTAGAGCTCGGTCTCAGTTCTTCTAGGTTGAGATTTGCTCAAAAGCTTCTATTATGCGACCATGTATATATAGAACAAACAAGAGAGACTGTCAATTAAAATACATAATTCCAGAAAAGTATGCATGGCTCTGGAATAAAACAAAATATGTAGAATAGCTTCAAATTAACTATAATGTACCAATTGTAGGCCAAGCAACCTTATGTCTATGGCATAGTTCCTGGTGGTGCTCCTTGATATGTAGTGTGTAAAGCGCATTTCTTCCTTATAGGTGGGAAACTGTGAGACCCATTCACATACGAAAGTTGCCGACTTCTTATTCACAGCTCCCTTCTATCCCAAAAAAAATTCGCCAACTTTTCTGGCGATTGAAACGCAAGTTAGACGCAAAATCCAATCTAATTCGGCAGAAAGTGTTGGGCGCCTAAGGCCAACATCGCAATGGCAGCAACGCCCGATAAGGATTCCCCGGCAGTATCGGGCTCTCCAAAGGCGGTACCTGAGCACTCTCCGATTCACTCGGTCCATCGTTCTTCGGATAGCATCAAGCCTAAGCTGCTAGGTCCTATCGCTTCTACTTCTCCCATTGCTTCTGCCGCTGGCTCGAATGCAGGTAGACGTCCAGTCTTGCGCCAATTGCTAGAGGAGGAAGACGAAGACATGGCGCCCGCTTCGCGTCGCGAGCTCCTACACAAGGATCACTTCGCATTTGTGTTTGGGAGCGTGAAGACGCAAAACTACTTAGATCCTGTTTCCAAGGGCCCGGGCTCTCACACGTAAGTTGAGCTTTTGTGCCAGGTGCTGTGGTTCACGTACAACTTACTGACAACGGTATGGGACCACAGGATCCGCACTCTTGCCTGGAACCCCACGGGCCAGCTGATTGCGACTGGCTCAGCAGATCGCACTCTACGAATCTGGAACCCGGAACGTCCTCATGTACGATACTCTACCGAATTGCGTGGCCACACAGCTGGTATCGAGAAGGCTCTTTTCAACCCAGTCCGCGATGCGGAGCTGGCCAGTTGCTCGGCCGATGGTACAGTGCGCTTCTGGGATGTGCGCTCCAAGACATGTGTGAGCCGTCTCGATGTCGGCGGCGAAGCATTTACACTCTCCTGGTCTGCTGACGGCAGCACAATGATCGTCGGCAAGAAGGTAATCATGCAGCGCTGCTCCGCAGCCTTCCATCTCTCTCATGGCAAAATCACTAATACACGATATGTAAACAGGACGACACTTTAATCCCCGTCTCCGTTAAATTCCCCTCCTCTCCTACCGCCCACCCCGATGGCGTGAACGCTCTCAACCTCCCCTCCTCTACGCCCGGCGCAACCACATACACAGCTCTCGACCCTCACCCTCAGACCGTTCAAACAAATGCGACAGCCTTCTCCTGGTGCATGCCGACACCCGAACGTCCGGAGCAGCATGCATTCGTGACGACAGGCGAAGGCAAGGTCAAAATCATGTCTTACCCTTCCTTCGATATTATCCACACTCTCAACGCCCACACCTCAGCCTGCCTTTCAATTGCGCTCGCCCCGACAGGTCGATACCTCGCAGTTGGCGGAAGCGATGCTCTCATCTCCCTCTGGGACACGACCGACTGGATCTGCCGTCGCACTTTGTCCAGTGAGAATGGTGGTGCTATTCGTGGCGTAAGCTGGAGCTTCGACGGCCGCTACATTGTTGGCGCATGCGACGAGCTTGGATGTGGTGGCAATGGACTGGAGATCTTCCATGCTGAGTCTGGTGATAGCATTTACACAATTCCTACTGCCGGCATCAATGCTGGTGTCTCTGCTGTTGCGTGGCATCCCTCTCGCTACTGGCTGGCTTACTCGACTACCACTGATGGACCTGGTAGCTCTAGCGCTGGAGGCTTGAAGATTGTTGGTGCTGCTGGTGGTGGCCTGTAATCTGAAGCATTATGTCGCACTTCTCCTTCTTCAGCAAGCTTTTTTTTTTTTTCTGGCTCTAACCTCTATGATCAAGATTATTATCAAAAATTATCATGAATGGACGTATTGAAAAAAAGACCAAAGGAGTGCTAAGTGAGATCAATACATTTCTTAGGATTCTGATGTATAATATTGTAGTGATTGTTTATTAACATGGATTGACAGGCCCCAAATACCCCGATTGCAACCGTATAAGTTATCCAAGAGTGAAGAATTCCGCCCCAAAAAGACCGTTCATTCGTTCGTCATCAAATCATTCAAAAGCAGAGCGTAATGGAAGCCTACCAGGCTGCCACTTTACTCGGAAATTGTGCCAAGAAGAGAATTGCAAAGGGATTCGCAGTTCCGTGGTTAGTGGATTAACCCCAGGAAAAGAAGGCAACCAGTCCAAGATATCGCAAGAAGTGACCCCAATATTTGTGGAACTAGGGGACCGATGCCTCATGTGTGTCAATCTCATTGAGGAGGGGGAGAAAAAGCGAAAGCAAGAGAGAAGTATCCAATAGGATGACGACCTGCTTCGATTCGTATGTGAGATATCCAGCCAGTATTGATAAAGGCGTCGATGGGTCGTCCTAATTAGTGAGAGCCTAAGATCTCGGACTTTGAGCAGGTTGGGGGAACACGAAGCCTAATGTCGTCCATGCAGGGGGGAAGTGAGAGATTTGTTTTGTTGCAACAGTCTCAAGCTTGATGCGTTATCGACACCGAAGACCATTCAACTAAGATCCTTTCATGGGGAAGTATATTCCACCACATGTTGCGCTCATGATGGCCGCCAGTTCTCCCAGTCGGGGTTGGTCCCATGTTCACTCTGGATTTGGGTATTCAACATTTGAGCCCATTGAGATTCACTGAAAGTCTCCATGTTTAGACTGCCAAAGCCCCCATTGCCTGTTTCTGGATTTGGGGTTGGAAGGTCCCATGCAGAAGGCATGGAAAAGATCCCCGACGCTCCTGTGCCAACTGATGGGCTTTCAGAACTGTTTGGATAAAACCGACCAGCCATAGAACCCAAATCAGTGACCTGTGGGTTTGTGTTTCCTTGTGGCATGATGTTTCGATTGGCCTTATCAAAGGACGCGGCGGACGCCTGACTCGGATACCCCGAATTCGTCGTTTGATTATTGCTCCCCGGTGAGGGGTTGTCAGCACCATTGATTGAATAGGAGGTGTTGGAGGATGAATTCAAAGTTGAGGGAGTGGGATGGTCTGATGGTGGGTTGTTCCTGTCGCTGAGGTTGCCGAAATCAGTTGGAAAATCCATGTCCATATCGATAATGGCCCCTGGTTGTCCGGCTTGGTCCATTTGTGAACCTGTCGCCTGAGTGGAAGTTCCGAAATAACGACGCGTATCGTCGCCATTGAAGACTGGTCCTGCGGTGGACTGTGTCGTTGAGTCCCGGTTCCGGCTAGGGAGGGACGTCGTCAAACCGGCAGGCATAGGTTGTTGATTGCCACTGCGATTTGTACTGTATTGTGGAGACACCTCCTTCGCGATCCCTTGTGTTTGGCGGATGTTGTATATAGGGGTACAGTCGGTATTATCATGGCAGTATGTTTGCTAGAGAAAATGAGATTAGCGTCGATTAGCCATCGGAGACAACAAGCCAGGGGAACCTACTACCATCGAATGTGCAGCAGACAGGTTGGTTTTCTGTTTATCGTCCAAAGCGCGAATGCCAGTTCCATCAAGATCAACATCCAATTGAACAAGGAACGACTCTGTTAGAGGGTTTTTGTTCTTCATAGCGTTCAGAGCGGAGACCAGAAATTGCAACGAGGAATGAACACTGGAATCCTCTGGTCGCGATTTAAGATACTGCACAAAGACGCGAGCAGCAATATAGAGACAAAATGACATGAAAGGATTGAGCTGCAAGGTGTTAGTGCAAATGATTTGGGCAAGGAAGCTCAATAGAAACTCACGCTCGTCAAATCAACGTGGCTGATCATCTTCATGGTACTTGAAATCTGGTTGGCGGCGACAAGGCATCTGCGTTTGCTCTCGGTCGTAATCTGATTCGGCATCTTGTTCTTTTCGGCCTTGAAGATTGCCGCTTGGTGAAGACATATGGTTGAAGTATGGATGCTCATGTTGGCGAAAATGACG